>NC_136065.1:549080159-550477792 GCF_964261635.1 Lissotriton helveticus | reverse complement strand
AAAGAATAACAGAGAATTGTCAGAAGTTGGTCTGCTTTTGACAAATTCACATTGTTCAGGACCAATTAAATGGGGTATTAATGATTCAAGACACATCGCCAATAGCTTAGCAAATATTTTATAGTCCACATTTATCAGGGAGATAGGGCAATCATTTTTACACAGTTTGGGATCCTTACCATCTTTATGAATAAGACAAATAGAGGCTTCTAAGAAAGTACCACTCGCCTTTCCATTAGAACAAAAATATTGAAAGAGATTAAAGATTTTGGGCAGTAAACAGTGCTAAAACTTTAAATAAAAATCTACTGAAAAACCACCAGGGCCACGGGATTTTCTTTTTTTTGTGAAATAAAAGAATTACCAATTTCTTGAAGTGAAACATCTGAATCCAGGGAATTAAGGTCAAGATCAGTGCAGATAGGAGAAGGCATATTATTTAAACAAGAGTCAATAATAGAATTTGATGTTGGAGCTTCTGAGGTGTATAAATTATTACAAAAAGTTGTAAACTCGGGGGCGTGGCTAGCAGCCGAACATGGCGGCAGCATAACCGAGAGGCTCCGGGAGTTAGGCGGCTTTCCCCAACAATCCGGCTATTATTCCGATACTTTAAAGCCTCGGAAGGGACATACCTGGGTCGAGGACCGAGCGGCGTCCAGCGGTGCAAGTTAGAACAACACTGCAGATCGGGAAAAGATCAGCCAGGGTCCCGACCGGCGAGGGCCTAGGAAAAGCGAGTGGCATCGAGCTGTGGTGAGTCCAGAGGCCGGGCGGAAGTGGAGGTGGAGCGGGGACGGACACCGGAAGTCAGCCCCGGGGAAGACTACACGCACCACACCGGCGGTAACGAGGAGGAACCCACACGGACCCTACCCGAGAGCCAGCGTGAGCCAGTTCTGCGGAGAGGGAAGCTGTGAGGAGCCCGGGAAAACTCCGGTAATGGCGGCAAATGATCACGCTATTTAGCGCATGCACTGGTAACGACCCGGCACAAGGAAGACACCTGGACCGGAGGAAGAGTAAGGTCACACTCTCCGGCATAGCAGCGCAGGTCTAACTCGGGCACCAGGGGTCGCGCTCCGGCCCGAACGCACCGTGACATAGCGCGTCGGCCTGCAGTCATCTCGGGCAGTCGGAGCCTGCATGCATAGAGACGCTTGCAAGACCTACAGGCACTGAGGGCCCCACTCACGCGGGAGGCTAATTTGGGAGATCCCTGTGCATAAAGGACTGCTGAGGAGGATATATGTACGGAGGGGCATGTACTCCAGCACAAATCACCTAAAGCATCGTGCCTACCCACCAGCCACCCGGCATTCAACACGCAAGGGAGATCGAAGGACTCGGGGGTCGTAGAGAACGCCCAGGGACCGGCGGGGGTCGTGAGCCCCAGGGGACAAACCAACAGCCCAGTAGAGGTGAGGCACTGACGGAGGGAACCATGGCTGGCAGAGGTTCGAAACACACCTCGACACAATCTAGGCTTGACAAATTTGCCTATGACAAACACAATCCCCCCCATGCGGAGCCTCGCACGTCCACGGGGAAGACATCAGAAGGTGAGGGGTCCAAGAAGGCAATGCTTGAAGACGTAATGCGAGCACTGGCACAGGTCCAAGCCACGGTGGGGTCAACTGCCAACGAGATCAGCCAATTGCGCGCAGACTTTCACAAAATGAGTGAGAGAGTGAAACAGGTCGAGGTGGTCGCAAAATCCTTGGTGGAGGACGTTTCGGAATTACAAATAGCGATGGAGCGAATGGAGGCCGAAAACAAATCGCTCAAGGAGAAGCTGGACGATCAGGAGGGGCGCTCGAGAAGGAATAACGTCCGACTTCTTGGGGTACCCGAATCGGAAGGTACACGCACAGTGGACCTCTACATAGAGGAGCTGATCAAGACGAAATTACAGCCCAAGGGGCTCTCACACTTTTTATCAGTGGAGAGGGAGTCCCCGGTGGGAAACCCAAACCAGGGGCCCCCCCGAGACCAATACTGGCGAGACTCTTTAACTTTCGGGACCGGGACGCCATTTTGCAGGCGGCGAGGGTGTCATCATCAATCCAGATCCAAAACTCCGCTGTGGCCTTCTTCCTGGACTACACAGCTGAGGTCTCTCGCCGGAGGAGGACTTTCCTAGAGGTCAAAAAGGCGTTGCGGGCAAAAGAACTGTCTTATTCAATGCTCTTTCTGGCTCGTTTAAGAGTAGTCGCGGACAATAAGGTTTGGTTCTTCGACACGCCAGAAGCGGCCCACGACTGGCTGGAGGGTTGGAGACAAGTAGGGCAGTCCCACCGCTTGCACAGGTCTAACCGGAGCCACCGAGAGGACAGCCAAACGGGATCACAGACGTCGGGCAGAAACGGAGCGGACCGGTCACCTACGCAGGAATACCTTGGAGCAGAAGGGGGTGCGGAATCCTGAATACCCGGTACACTCCTGAGTGATGATCGATAAGAACTTTGACGGTTGGTCGCGCTTGGACACTGGCCTGGGGGTCTCTGAAGAGGGCAGGGGGGCCGCCCGCTCCGGGGGACACTCTACCCCAGCAAGCAAGTACACTGTTCATGGGTTGGGTAAAGCACTCTGCTAAGTTGGGCGGGGGGCGGTTGTATGTCCGTTGAGCAGGGAGGGGGGGCAGGGGGGGACAGTTTTGTTGTTATTGAAGTTCTACAAGTAAAAGCAAGACACAGCACGGGGCACGCACACTGCTTAGGTTTCTGGGACGGACAACACACTCCAGTTACGGGACTCAGTTGGCACAGATATGGTTACAAGAGTGAACATGCACGACTCCCAATCCACTACATCTGAGGGGGGGGGACACTGAAGACGCAGATCGCACCTCTCCGAATTATGACATGGACTGTGCGAGGGCTGGGAGACAAGATCAAGCGAGGATTGGTAATGCATGCAGTGAAGAGGCAGGGACCAGCCTTGGTACTTCTACAGGAAACACACCTCACCGGGGGGGCGTCCAAAGCACTAGACAGGAGGGGATACACAATGGCGGTGCACTCAGACTTTACGTCTGGTTCCAGGGGCACAGGTACTCTAGTCAGGAAGTCATCACGGTTCATACTACTGAGCACTAAGGTCGACGACCAGGGATGTTTTGCGGAGATTCAGGGGCAGTGGGAGGGGAGACTTCTGAATGTTGTTTCGGTGTACATCCCTCCGGCACTCCACACAGTGACACTACCAGCATTGGGTGACTTTCTCCTGACCCTACCTGAGGGAGATATCGTGGTCGGAGGAGATTTTAACACGACAGTGGACACTTTAGTGGATAGGTTCCCGGTAGTGACCCAGGCTCAAGGTCCTTCCCGCTTCCAAATATTCTTGAACGCCCTGGGATAGGTGGACATATGGAGGCACACGCACCCCAATGCGAGACAATGCACATGAATCTATGACATAATATCGAAACACACATTATCGTAGTACAAAATTATCGACACTAAAATATCGACATCAAATATATCGTCATCCTATACTTATTTAATCACATACACAAATATCTAAATTAAAATATCGCAATACATAAACATCGATATCAATTATATCGACCACATATATATCGCAATATTTAAATATCGATAATTAAAATTTATAAACAGTACGTTAAAAATATTGAGAGTAAAAATATCGGCTACAATAATATCGTTTTTTAAACAATATCGAACAATATTATTATTATTCTGTAACACTTTTAAACATTAAAAATATACTATTAGCACTACAATTAACATTTATCAACAATTTATAAATAAAAATATTTTCACATTTAAACGAAATGATTTACACATTTATAAATTATTTCTTTAACATATTATATAAAGGTATGTATGCTCAACATTAATTAGCGTTTACCATATATGGTAATTAATTACACCAACAGTTTTTCAAAAATACAAACCAACGAATCAAAACAGTACAAACATAAACTCACCAATAGCTAACTAATTACTAAGTCCAAAACACTATATAAACAATTACATCCAACTAACAAATTACCTGAGAAAAGTAGAAGACAGGAAAGAATACTGTGGATACATTTGACGACGCCTACATGAAAACTAAGATTCAACCTACCATTAAGAGGATTGAAAGTAAGTAACAAACTGTAACTTAATTAAAGGAACTGCTAAAATTTACACAATTAGTAAAAAGGACAAATTACTCATACATATGTATTGTATATTATCTCCTACCACTACAGAAAACTTCACTACTAAAGAACAGAAAAAACTACGAAGAAAACTACGAAACTACTAAAAAAGTAATCATTTTCTATTTTTTCTCAGACAACATTAATTAATTGAAGCTTTAACATTAAAACAGCAAACAGACGCGCTACCAAAAATATGTTTCGAAATATGGATTTTAATGATTATTTTTTTTTTAACAGATAAAGACATCAAAGAAAATACAGGCCACAACTGAAAATTGAACAGATTGTCTTACACCTACAACAGCATTAACACTCTGCATACCAAGCAACAAATACAAAGTAAGTCAATTAAATGATGTGACAAACAGTAACTCCTAAAGAATCAAAAATTGCTAACATATTGTAATAATTTATGCATATATCCTTATTTTTTTCTAGCACCACTACAACATCCACTAACAACAAATATCAAAGAACAGAAATCAACAAACAAAGATACAGCGACCAAAGTAAGTATATCCAAACACTTTTCAAAAAGATAAAATAAGTAAAAGCTTTAACCTATAGCAAAACATGTAAAAGCTACCCAAAAAAATATAACTAAACAATTAACACAAATAAATGTTTTTTTTCAAGCTAAGAAACACCAGAAAAGACAGACCACAAGGAAAAGAGTAAAGAACATCAAAATCACAGACTAAACTTCAACCAAAGGTAAGCAGGCACAATATAAATATTTATAATTCCCACTTAAAATACATATAACTATAACTATAATAACTATACCATATATTTCTTATAGATTTAAAAAGGAGAAAATGACAGAAGGAGCTGAATTTGTTACCAGTCAAAAGGGGAAACTATTACTCTGCTACATGGGTTATACTTATACCCAAGAGAAACAAATTGGGATGAAAGTAAATTGGAAATGTTGCAAATATTACTCTAACAAATGTTATGGAAGAGCAACAACTAGAGAAGCAACTGTCCTTTACACCAGGGAACACAACCACCCTCCAAATGTAACAGAAATAGAAGTCAGAACAGCATTAGAAAACATTAAAGAAGCTAGTACAGGTTCCCAAAAACCTACAAGCCTAATTTTAAAAGAACAAATTCCACAAATCCCAAAAACAGCCACTACCCAAATGCCTAATATAATTTCTCTCAAAAGAACAATATCACGTACCAAAAAAGCAACTACTACTACCACTCCACCTCCTAAAACATATAGTGATATAAATTTAACTCATGACCAAACTATAACGTTAAACAAAATACCTTTTATAATTTACGACAATAAAAGCAATGAGCAAAGAAGACTAATCTTTGGTACTGCTATAAATTTAATAAAACTCCAACAATGCCAATTTTGGATGATGGACGGAACTTTTAACATCTGTCCCAGACCTTTCTACCAACTTTACACAATACATGGCTTATATCAAAACTGTAACATACCTCTACTATATGCACTGCTTCCAAATAAAAATAATTCAACATATATGGAATTATTAAACATTATCAAACAAAAAACAAATGACTATTCCCCTGAAAAAATTATCCTGGATTTTGAACAAGCAATGCTCTCAGCTATTTTAAAAATACACCCCCATACCTGTATCCAAGGCTGCTATTATCATTTTAATCAGTGTCTTTGGAGGCATTTACAAAAAACTACTCTAAGCATAGAATATGCTACAAGCTCATCTTTTGCATATCAAATAAAAAAACTGATAGCACTAGCTTACGTCCCTGAAACAGATGTGGCCGAACACTACAACCTTTTAATAGACAGCCAATTTTACAAACAAAATGAAGCAAAGTTAAGTCCTCTCTTAGACTACTTTGAGGACACTTGGATAGGTAGACTCCATAGATCTGGCCACAGGAGAAATCCTAAATTCTTAATACCCTGGTGGAATGTCTACAGAAGCACCTTAAATGGAGAATCTAAAACAAACAACGCAGTTGAAGGTTGGCACACTGCCTTCCTCCAATCAACAGGCCGAACTAAACCAACATTAGAAAAATTCATTACATGCCTCCAAAAAGAGCAAAGTTATCAGGAATTCAGAATGGAGCAATCCATTACTGAACTAACTCCTAAAACATCCAAACAAACAAAACAAATGCACAAATACCTAGAGCAACAAGTAAAGCTGTACCCTAGCACAACAGGCATGGAATACCTCAAAATAATAGCCAAAACACTACTTTAAACTACTCTAACCCACAAACAATCTCAATAGAAAAAAGTTCTAATACAATAATATGACATTCATATAATTTATCTCGAAAAAAATTAATGTATGGAATATATATTATATAATTAAATATATATATACACATTAATTATGTTTGAAATAAATAAAACTAAACAATATTCATTAAAACCTTACCCACCCACATTTATAAAAATGTAAAAAAACTTACCAAAGATATTCCAAATGATGTAGAATCCATTTCCACCAAAATAATCCAGTTTCGAATACCAGTTACCCAAAAAATAATGAAAAAATACAACTGTCCCAAAATAGATAAATCCATTCCACGAAGCTCTTTCGAAATTCCATAAAAAACCCGAAAAATGTAAAAATGTAGAAAAAACGCTCCAGGAAAGCCGAAAAATGTGAAGAAGTGTCTACAAAGTATTAGTTAATAAAACTAACGAACACTTCTCCCCAAAAAAAAACGCTTCCTTCTGACATCAGGAACTCCTGCAAGTGAAAGACATAAAAGAACTATTCCCACCCACATAAAATAACATACAGTCCTACTAAAAGTAATAGCAACATAACATTTCGATTAATAAACTTAAACATCGAAACACTAACTCTACACACAAGCCAATACAACACTAAAAAGTACGTTAAATGTACATCCGCAAACACAACATATCATAATCGCCAATACAACACATTTACTTCTAACAACACTAAATACGACCAAACTACTCTCAAAATTAATTTAAAACACAGTTAAAACATATAAAATGAACCTTACCTTCAGAGACGTGAAGTGTTTCCCAACCGCTAGCTGAACTTCCTCAAAATGACACAAAAGGACCTAAAGCGGTTACAAAATAAAGGACCCAAAAGTAAAGAAAATGATAGAAATTACACACTTATTATTTAATGCAATCAAAGTATGTGTTAATGTAATAAACCAAGCAATACTATGAAGAAATAGTAATTTTTAATTACTTACAAAAATGTGCACAATTTGTAAAATTATAAAAATAAATATGATAAAATACATAATATTTATTATTATAATTGTAAAAATGTTGCAATGGAGTAAAAAAAATTAACAAAAAGTTTAACAAAATGTTTATAAATAAATCTATTCTACAATATTTTCTTCAATTAAAATGTTTGTACCAAAATGTAATATTAATATATTTATATTAATATAAATACTAAACTATTGTTTACTAACAACATGTATTTGAATATATACATTGTATATGTATTTTTCAAACAGTTTATTTGATTTGGATGTATGACGTTACAACTCATACTTTTACAACGCATACCATTACAACGAAATTTTTACAACGCAAAAACTATTAAAATGCATGTATTTACAACGCATGTTTTTACAACGCAGGTACCTTTACAACACATTCCATTACAACATAAGTATTGGTAAGTATATCATAATTTCTTTTATTTAATTTTTTTGAAAATACTATAATTTATTTTAATTTAATATAATTTAATGTATTTTAATTACATTTAATTAATTTTAAATACATTTTAATAATTAAAAATAATATAATATAATTTAATTTAATGTAATTTAATTTCATTTAATTGAAATAATTTAAATTAAATTTTATTTTAACCCTGTACCCCTGTACCCCAAAAACCCAAAACTGACCCTAAACCCTAAAACTACCCCTTTACCCAAAAAACCAAAACTGACCCTGAACCCAAAAAATACCCCTTTAACCAAAATCCCATAACTGACCCTGAACTCTAAAAATACCACTTTACCCAAAAACCCAAAACTGACCCTGAACCCTAAAAATACCCTTTTCCCCAAAAACTGAAAACTGACCCTGAACCCTAAAAATACCCCTTTACCCAAAACCCAAAACTGACCCTGAACCCTAAAAATACCCCTTTACCCAAAAACTGAAAACTGACCCTGAACCCTAAAAATACCCCTTTACCCAAAAACTGAAAACTGACCCTGAACCCTAAAAATACCCCTTTACATAAAAACTGAAAACTGACCCTGAAACCTCAATACCCTTTTACCCAAAAACACAAAACTGACCCTGAACCCTAAAAATACCCCTTTACCCAAAAACACTAAACTGACCCTGAACCCAAAATATACCCCTTTACCCAAAAACTGAAAACTGACCCTGAACCCTAAAAATACCCCTTTACCCAAAACCCAAAACTGACCCTGAACCCTAAAAATACCCCTTTACCCAAAAACTGAAAACTGACCCTGAACCCTAAAAATACCCCTTTACCCAAAAACTGAAAACTGACCCTGAACCCTAAAAATACCCCTTTACCTAAAAACTGAAAACTGACCCTGAAACCTCAAAATACCCTTTTACCCAAAAACACAAAACTGACCCTGAACCCTAAAAATACCCCTTTACCCAAAAACCCTAAACTGACCCTGAACCCAAAATATACACCTTTACCCAAAAACTGAAAACTGACCCTGAACCCTAAAAATACCCCTTTACCCAAAAACTGAAAACTGACCCTGAACCCAAAAAATACCCCTTTACCCAAAAACTGAAAACTGACCCTGAACCCTAAAAATACCCCTTTACCCCAAAAATTAACACTGAGCCTGTACCCTTAAAAATATCCCTTAAAAACAACCAAACATATACAATTTAAAATATAATTATATAGTTACCAATACTTATGTTGTAATGGTATGCGTTGTAAAGGTACCTGCGTTGTAAAAAATAGTGTTGTAAATACATGCGTTGTAATAGTAATTGCGTTGTAAAAATTTAGTTGTAATGGTAGTGCGTAGTAAAAGTTGCGTTGTAATGTTTGTTTTCCTTTTTTCTTACTTCTAACAATACTTATGTTTATTAAATATGTATTCTTAGAATTAAGTACTATTACCAATATTGTTTGAAATGTTTAATAAAATGTACACAAATTAAACAAATATATTAATAAATATAAATGTAATAAAAGTATGTTATACTAATGTTTATTGTTGTTCTTTCTCATGTTAATAAAAAATAAAATTTGTTCCAAAATACACTACAATATTTTATAATTTATTTCACTAAAATATTTATTTAATGACATTTCAATCTACATAACTGTACAATTCCCACTCCATTCTACATTAATTTGGGGTAGGTGCTGGACACTAATTAAATAAAAATTATTATTCTCACTCCAGTCTACATTAATTAAAGATAGATGGTGTACACTAATTATATATAATTTACTATTCCTACTCCATTCTACATTAATTAGGAATGCTTTAGGACACTATTTACATATACATTTAAATTGCCACTCCAAGGTACATAAAATGCATGTATATATATGTTTAGTTACATAAAAATACATACCTTAAAAATGATATACAATAATAATGTATAAAAAATTATCATTTCTAATTAATAATGTTAATTTTCACTATTCAAATGTAGTATAATATATAAAACTGTACAGCAATATAGACTGTTAACAATTTTACTCACTCCATACACTCAACAAACAAATATACTTTATCCGAATGTGTAAATATGAAATAAATGTAAAAAAATAATCAGATTTATATCAAATAAAATTTTAAACATATTTGAAAGTAGAACAATATTGTAAATTCTTCTCTCTATCGGCCAGTATGACGTCAAGAACGAGACGATTTTGGAGCACGACAAATCTCATAGCAGATTGCTCTTCAGTTAAGTTACCTAGAGCAGAAGTAGTCTCATTCACTACTGCTTCAAGGGTTCTGGTTAACCTACGGATTAGCTTACTATTCTGGATAGGTCCTATAAAGAAGAAGAAACCTCTATTGAAATCTGTATACTGTTCTACAGCAGTTTCAGTTTGATCGACAATCGGGGACTCGATCTCTCTTCTAGGTCTGACGTGTACTAGGTGTGTGTTTCTGTGATAATCTGATGGGGCTAGAAAAACTGGTGGCAGTAGGAAGGCAATGTAACATGTTCCATCCCAATCGAGGGGCAGACGAACATATGCGGTCTGACCACAAACAAAATAAGAATGACGTGAGGCTTTGAAAATAGATTTCCCACTGTCACTATACTTGACACTATACTTGACAGTAGTAGTACAATCACTATGCCCTACATGTGCGGAACCATTCTTTCTGACACATAATTCGCCTTTGACTGGTAGTACTGAAATAGCAGGCAAATCTGGAGTAGTATCAGACTGAACATTCAAGACCATAAAATTCGAAGAATAATTACCTAAATTATATACTTCATTTTCTAGATCTAACCCTGTTCTATGGGAGAGACCTTGCTTGTCTGGAAAACATGTTCTATTCAGAAGGGACATATCATTGGAGGATGACGTTAACGTGGACCATGCTCCACACAAACCATTATGTGAAAACGGATAAGGAAAGAGTGGCAGAACTCCCTTCGGTATCTGAAAAGGGGGGAGTCGACCACACACCCAACAATTAGTGGCATTGCTGGTCTGGTGTGAATAGTGTAACATTCTGATGAATGTATTATTACGCATAGCAAGACGGTAGGATAGCTCGTGAGGAGGCAGATCACTAAATGTGTGCTCTACTGTAGCATTAGAAAACTTATTTACATGAGAAATTGGAAAACATAAATGCAATGCATAACTTGTGCAGGTAACCATTAAACTTAGAAACAATATAAAACTTAGAAAAACGATACATCTGATAGAGTTTTGACTAACTCTCTCACTATGGGGGTCTATCTCATACATGTCAGAAACCTGTCTAACCGTTTCACCCGAGGGGGACTTAGACAATTAAACTGGCTGACTTATTTTACTAGACCGGAGTTTTAACTTATACTCCTGTTGCGGAGTTGCCTCTAACAGGGGAGGCTTGGATTCAGAGTCAATTTTTAGGCAGTCCTTAGAAATGTTCTTGGCAAATGTTTTTATACGCAATCCATGGAATTTCTTGATGTGGGACAGATGGACCCACCCCTTGCGGCCCTCCAACTTCACGGCCGTGCGGGTGGTCAGAAGGACAAGTCGTGGCTGCTTCCAACGGGGCTCCAGCGGACTTGAACGATCAAAGTTCCTTACAAGGACAAGGTCGCCTGGAATGACCTCATGCGGTTTCACTTCAGTATTGTCTGGAAATGCAGCGGCAACCTGTGAACGACAAGAGTGTAGGGCAGACATCAAGGAAGCTAGGTAATCTGTCAGCATATTACTGGAAACATCTGTAATACTGCGGGGTCTAGGTGTACCCCACATATTTGGGGGGCGGCCGAATACGACCTCATAAGGGGACAGACCTGATCTGGAATGTGCAACCATTCGCATGTAGAATAATGCAACTGGCAGGGCAACTAGCCAGTCCACACCTTTCTCTTTACATGTCTTAGCAATACGGATTTTCAGAGTCTGATTATGTCTCTCTACGAGACCGGCTGCTTCAGGATGGCGCACACAATGGAACTTCCATTGGTACCCTAACAAAAGGGAAACATGCTTCATTAACTCAGATGAGAATGGCTGGCCGTTATCAGAATACACGACCCTAGGGAGTCCATAGCGGGGAAAGAATTCACGAACCAACTGCTTGGCAGTGGTCGCGGCTGTGTAATCTGGGACTGGATATGCTTCTGTCCACCTGGACAAAGCGCATACAACTACGAAGACATACTTGAAACCTCGACATCGCTCCATCTGAATATAATCCATCTGGAGGACTTCAAAAGGGTGGTCAGGAGGCTGGAATCCACCTTGTTCCACCGGGACACTTTTACCTGGATTGAACTGGCAACATATCATACAGGTACGGACTTTCTGCTTGGCTGCAGCTCGTAAGTGCTTGTTGAACCAAAGGTTCTGGATACTGTCTAACATAGCTTTTTCTCCTAGATGTGCTGGACTATGTGCGGTATTAATAATGACTTGAACCATAGAGTCGGGGAGAAACCATGTGGCTTTTCCCTTCGTCACCCATCCTTGATCTGTCTGGACCCCTCCTTGTTCGGACCATTTCTTGATTTCTTCGGGAGTAGCATGTAACTGTATGTCTATGACATCTTGTGTAGGGTCCTTAACTGTCATACATGTAGTCGGATCTAGAGTTAGTGTCTGTGTCGTGTTAACTGGAATGTCTGGTGTCTGAGCTGTAAGCTTGGCTGTTCGATCTGCTAGATCGTTACCTTGGGAAATGATGTCAGTAACTTTCGTATGTGCCTTGCACTTCATGATAGCGATAGCTGTCGGTAAATGTATTGCGTCTAACAGAGCTTGAATGAGGAGACCATGCTGAATCTTGGTTCCATGAGAAGTCATGAAACCTCTCTCCTGCCAGAGCACTCCGAAGTCGTGTACAACTCCGAATGCGTAACGTGAATCTGTATATATGTTTACTTTCAGGTTCTTGGCACGTATGCAGGCTTGGGTCAGAGCAACTAGCTCTGCTGCTTGAGCAGACAGGGTGTCAATACGATGTGTTTCTATAACTTTGGTTTCAGTAGTCACTGCATACGCGGCTACTAGTTCTCCTGAGTTCTCATACATGAACCATCCACATAAAGTGTCAGGTCGGGATTAGGTAATGGAATGTCTGTCAGGTCTTGTCTTGGCTTTGTCATAGTGTTAACAACTTCCACACAGTCATGTGTGGCCGGATTTGAAGTAACTGACGGTAACAGTGTAGCAGGATTTAGAATGTTGCAGCGTCTGATTTCTATGTGTGGCTGGAACAGTGTCAGTTCATAACCTGTTAAACGTGCAATTGTCAAGTGCTGAGTCTGTGTTCGGTTTAAAAGAACTTCCACGGAGTGTGGAACTTGTACTGTCAGGGAATGTCCTAATACTATGGAATCACTTTGTCTGATAGCTAGAGCTGTGGCTGCAACTGACTTGAGGCACGCAGGCAGAGCCTGGGCTACTGGATCTAATGTGCTCGAAAAATAAGCACAGGGCTTGTACTGTCCCGCTTGATCTTGTGTGAGAACAGATAATGCAGTACCATCACGTTCTCGGACAAAAAGTGTAAAAGGCTTACTGTAGTTCGGTGTAGGTAGAACAGGAGCTTGGCATAAGGCTTTCTTTAATTCATTGAAAACAAGTGTATGTTCCTGGGTCCAAGGGAGAACAGTCGATACGGCTGCCTCCTGTGTCGTTAACTGTATCAGTGGCTTGGCTAGAAATGCATACTGAGGAATCCATTGTCTGCAATAAGAAGTGAGGCCAATAAAAGCTCGTACCTCCTTCTGTGTCTTGGGCTGTGGAAGACTCGCTATTAACTGGATACGGTCTGGTGTCAACTGCCTACCCCACTTGGACAGTAAGTGGCCTAAGTAGATCACTTGCTGGACACAGAATTGTAATTTGGAAGGGGACACCTTGTGCCCCTGCTCGGCCAGGAAATACAGGACTGTAAGTGACGCTCGCTCGCAGTCACGTTCAGAACGGGCTGTGATCAGTATATCATCGACATACTGGAGCAGGGCAGTGTCAGCTGGCATGTGAATATTGTCTAGTTGTCTCTTGAGTGCTTGACTGTAAATACTAGGGCTTTCTGTGAAACCTTGAGGAGCTCGTGTAAATTTATAGCTCCTTCCATTTAAACAAAAACCGAAAAGATACTGGCTGTCTGGATGAATCGGGACACTGAAAAATGCATTCTTGAGGTCGATGACAGTGAAAAATGTAGCTTCAGAATCAATGGCTGTCAATAGGGATGAAATATCTGGGACTACTGGATACTGGGGTATTATACATTTATTAAGTTCTCGAAGGTCAATCACTAATCGATATACTGGAGGTGCATTTGGATCAGTACGTTTCATGACTGAATGATAGGAGAATTACATACATTGGAGTCAGTTTCTACAACCACTCCTTGAGCAATGAGCTCGTCAATAATTTTGGATAAGGCTGCTACAGCCTCAGGTGGCAATCTGTACTGTCTGATTCGCGGCAGGACTATACCTTGCTTGAGAGTCACACGATGGGGTGTGATTTGCATAAAACCTACATCAGTTGGACCTTGCGCCCATAAATGCTGCGGTACATTTGATAATCTTGGATCAAAATCACGTAATACATAGTGACCTTTAAAGTCTCTTAAAAACAATCGGATTCCTTCCGGGGAGCAGCAAATAACTGCACCTAATTCTTTCAGTGTTTTAATGCCTAATACATTTTCTGGACATGATTTCGTAAGTAACAAATCAGTAGTTCGGGACAATGGACAAACTTCTAGAGTAACTGGTTTTGAAATCTCGTTAACAATCGGCTTTCCTGAAAATCCAAGGGAAACATTTCTAGAGCCTGAGAGCGGAGCCCCTGGAACCTCGTCATGACTGATAGTAGTCCTACTTGCCCCTGTATCAATCAAAAACGTTCTGTCTTTCCCTAATACTTGACTGTGTACATAAGGACCCTCTTGATCTACAGGTATCTCGATGAGAGGCAAGCCTACCTCCCTCTCTAGGCTGTTTCATGAATACTGTTGATACTCTGGATACTCTGTCTGGGCATACTGGTACATCTGCTGTGTAACATGCTGTGTTGCAGCAATAGGCTGCGGTGCTGGAACTGTCTGTTGTGCATTCTGTGGTGACTGAGAAGTCTGTGAAACTTGTTCTTGTCTAGGCGGACGTGGTCTTTCTTTAGTTTTACCGGTAGCTATGTTGTGTTTCAGAACTGCACACTCGTTTATAAAATGACCTGGCTGTTTACAATAATTGCAAGTCCCTTTACCGGGAGCTGCAGGATGACTGGCATTATTCGGACCCCTCTTCTGACTGTCTTGTGGAACAGATTGTGCAACTAGTACTTTCATTTTCGTGTCTTTCATACGTCTCCTTTCGTGTTCTTGCTCTTCCCTGATTCTATTCTGGTGATACTGGAGCATCTGGAGCATTTGTGACGGGGTACTAGCTTGCCAGGTACTTTCGACTTTCAAAACTCGATTTTTAACTTGTGGGCTTGAATTCTCGACTAGTTTAGTAACAAAAAGATGAGGGTATGACTCGCTACCTGTCTTCAAACCACTGTTAATAATAAAACATTTTTCAAATCTAGAATAAAAATCACTAGTGTCTTCATCCTGTTTCTGTTTGCATGCTGAAATTGCATCCCAATCTTCCTTTTTCGGGACTAGTAACCTAGGCAAGACCTGTATCAATAACTCGGGCAATTCCTTACATTTGTCCCCAAGACCGGTACCTGGTACTCGTATTTTATCTTCAGCTTCTAGAGCTGTCCAATCAATCTTTTTCTCTCCCACCTCCCATTCTTTTTCCTTGAGTTTCTCATATACCCCTGGGGGCAACAGGACTTTTAGCATTTTAATGATATCTGGATATGTGTATTCTCCCATACGGAGCATGTCTTTTAATTCTCGATGGAACCCTGCTGGATCTTTGTCGTGACAGGGAATTAATTTCTTCATCTCTAAGAGTTCCATCTTTGTGATAGGGGTGTAAACAAATACTCGTTGCATTTCACCACCCGCTGTCCTAACTGGGTGTACTTCTCGTAACGGATGCTATCTATCTATGTAAAATGGTTTACTTTCTGGGGGTGAGACATGAACAAAATGCGGATTCAGAAACGTTCTATATTTGTGGCGTTGTTCTAGAATGATACTAATTAAATCGGTACCTAAACCTCTCCATTTATACTGGAGTAACTCATTCAGAACATCATGTAACGGACCTGGGTCAGAATGCTGACTCTCATACAGTGTAATGAGGTGCTGGATCATATACATACCCACCAGTCGCTGCTCGGCTGGGGGCAGTTTCAGAAACATTTGTGCCACTATTTCGTCTGGAAAAGTGGTAGAATCAGTAATCCATCGGACTGCTGATCGGACTAGTTCTTGTTCATGCATGGTACTAAGTTCACTATAACCGATTCGCGATTTCAGAATGTGATCGGTAGCTTGAAATACTTGCTCTAGAGAACCTTGTTCTGGTGCTGGAAGAGAGAAAACTTTCTTGTGTTCTAGACGTGAATGTCGGTCGGGAAATCTAGTTCTACCTACATACGCTATTCTGGTGGGGTTCTCGTCGTTTACCTCTTCAGTATCAGAGTCGTCTTCTTTCTCGCTTACTTGTGCTGCTTTGCGTTTCTCGTGTAACCTTATTATTTCCTTACGAATTTTCTTGTACATACTCTCTATACAACTGAGTGTCCTGTGTCTACCCTCGGCTATATTATCACTCCACCTTGTCAGGACTTTCATTTCGGTCGGATCTTTAGTCGGATAATCTTGTTCCCTTATTAAACAATTAATTAGAAATTTTAAAAGCATGAGCTGGGTCTCAGCTTTCCTTTGAGACATGGCTTCGCCAATACTCTCTGGGTCTGTTCCTGTACGGATGAAACGATATATTCTGTCTAAATCTTCTTTCATATTCGGTAGGGTGTCCAAATACTCGGTCACCCGTCTTACACGCAATGAATATATGACCATATTATCATCGCCTGGGACTGGATCATAACGGCATTCGGTAAGAGCTCGCTTGATATCTGCAACGGACTGAAATTTAGGCGTACGCTGTAACGCACGTTCATGTAACTCAAGTAGTGTCACACGTTTGTGCTGGGGTGGGGTACGAGGAGGATCTCCCCCCCCCCCGCGGCTCCTAAACTGGAATCGTCGACGGGTACTGTACGGGCGGGCAGAGTGACTGATGTAGCGGGTACTTGTACTGTGGGCTGGACCGGGGGTACCGTAACAGATGCTGTAACAGGTGCCCCGGTGGCTGGAGGAACAGGAATTACATTATTTGCTGGAGCTGGCGGAACAGGATTTGCATATTCTGGGACTGTGTCGTCCAAATAGGACGAGAGAAAAATATCAGCTGCGGTCGGTTTGTGACGTAGCTTAATCGGAACTAATGGCGGCGGAAAATTACTCGGTGCTTCCGGGGTTGCTTTCGGCAAGCCCTCGGCAAGAAGAGGATACATACCCTTAATGAGGGCATTCCTCTGTCTGTCTGACTGTTCGGCTTTAACTCGTTCACCTACTTCGATCAATTCCCTTTCTTGGGCTCTTTCTGAGGATTCTCTACTTAATTCTGACTTTCTGATTTCTTTTTCGGTTCTTTTATGAGATTCTTTGCGCCATAACTCGATGGCATCTTTCTGGGACTGTCTGGCTTTCTTTTTCCATAATGCTTCTTCTACTCGCATGATGCACTCGGCATCCCACGTACCTGATACAGGCCATCTATATTTTTCTTCTAATTCCTTGGTGTACTCTACCCATAAGTCTAGATATAATATGGCACTTATGCCATGCTTATGATACATAAAATGACCTGGACTGTCCCTAGGCGGGACAGGAACTGCTTCCTCGAGCAGACCTTTTCTAGTTCTTAACTGACGTAACTTTGAGAACAGAGGCATAACTTAGGCTGGAGTCTAGACACAATACAATACACGATAAACACAATAATAACTTGAAAACAAATCACTCATACCACGACATGGAAAACACATGAAATAACATTCATAATAACAGTTCGGACAAAATACTACCTGAAATACTGAAAAACAGAACACATGAATTTCTCGAGAACAGAACTTACTAGAATGACTAGATGCACTGCTGAAACAGTACGAAACTTACCGGTCTCATAAAGAGACATGTCAGGACCCGCATCCACCTAGGTGGACACTTCGTGTTGGATCTGTGTACCCAAACCCACGTACCAGAGACAAATTAATTGACCCTGTCTAGATACTACCCCAGCAACGGTACTCACCGGGCAGCAAGAACGGAAGGCCTCGGACTGGACTGGACTGCTACGACGACGGACGGACGAACTTCGGACTTCAGTTACAGGTGGGCCTCCGGATACCTCGGACCTTGGTCTCTCGGCTTGGGCTCTGGTCGGGACTCGCCGCGTTCCTCCACCGCCTCGTCTGGACGCTGGACCGCAACCTCCGTCTCCTCCGTGGGCCTGAGGGATACTTGAAGCAGAAATATCTGCACGTGCACGGTATGGTTCCGTCACGGCTGCAGAGGATCAGGGGGCCTGCGTGGCTTCTCCGGCGCGTGGGGAAAGGGCAAGTTCCTATTCGGGCGCCATTATGTGGTAAATAAATAATTAATTACCGGTTCTATTTTTGACTGGATACAATATAAACAGATAGCTCAATAAATAAGAGTCAAGATTCGAGGTAGCTGAAGTTGACAGGCTTTAATCAGGCATAAAGGACAGGAACAGGACAGCCTGTACGGGAATAGGATGGCAGGGCCCGGCAGCTGCCGGGGCAGGATCTGGGAATGGTGCGCACACCTTTTAATAACAGAACATCAGTATATATAGTCAAACAAAATACATTGCATTCAATACAGTAGGCGTAGCAGTAGGCGGAGTTTGTAACAGTCGCGAAAGATAAGGCATAAAGTGGGTGTAACAAGAGGCGTATACAGGGCGTATACATAGACATGTGATGTAAACGTAACAGAATATGTCATAAACGGGGCGGAAACATGGAGGGGGCTACCTGAGCAGCTGGGACCTCTAACCTAGTGGTGCGCGCAAATTGACAATGACGTGTTACCAGGGAAAACTGGGGCTATGACTTCTGCGCTAGAAGTGGAGACTAAAGTCTGGAGTGTCAGAGCGACATGTACCCAGGCATATCTAGTATCTGGTGTTTATAGTACATGTTGATAGAATCCAAAAGTTATCAGGGTAAAGGCTAACAGACACTAAGACTGGTGCATGCATAATTCTACATGTAGCGCTTGTGCGAGGAATATTATATGAATATAAATACAGTATTTCTCTTACATGGAGACATAAAGGCTAGACCATGACGGAAACTATCGATGCGATTCAGTAGCTTAGGAATGCAGAGAAGGAGGGCTGGACTGATAACTAGAAACATAACATACTCTTGGCAGACTGGGAGGCAGAGCCAGGCCGAGCCGGGCACTGCGAGGCATGAAGTAAGTGAAGGGTCAGGGATACAGGTGGGGGCTGTATCGCTCCTCGGAGAGGGTTCAGGAGACAGGAGCTGAATCTGAGTCCGGGCCCTTTTGAGGCCTAGAAACGGGGACTTTTCAATGAATTAACGTGCACACTGTGAAACGTGGCAACGTAACTTTACATAGGCCTAATATTCGTTGTATTCACGAAGACTGGAAACTGGCATACTAGAGATGGACACAACTATAATTGCGTCTTTAATCGATCAGAGGGGAATACATGCATATCGATCATGCACATATAACATAAGATGGGGAACACGTAGGCACATACAACATGGCAAAATTTACTTTTCCACACCCTGAACCCAAAAAATACCCCTTTAACCAAAATCCCATAACTGACCCTGAACTCTAAAAATACCACTTTACCCAAAAACCCAAAACTGACCCTGAACCCTAAAAATACCCTTTTCCCCAAAAACTGAAAACTGACCCTGAACCCTAAAAATACCCTTTTCCCCAAAAACTGAAAACTGACCCTGAACCCTAAAAATACCCCTTTACCCAAAAACTGAAAACTGACACTGAACCCTAAAAATACCCCTTTACCCAAAAACCCAAAACTGACCCTGAACCCTAAAAATACCCCTTTACCCAAAAACTGAAAACTGACCCTGAACTCTAAAAATACCCCTTTACCCAAAAACTGAAAACTGACCCTGAACCCTAAAAATACCATTTTACCCAAAAACACAAAACTGACCCTGAACCCTAAAAATACCCCTTTACCCAAAAACCCTAAACTGACCCTGAACCCAAAATATACCCCTTTACCCAAAAACTGAAAACTGACCCTGAACCCTAAAAATACCCCTTTACCCAAAAACTGAAAACTGACCCTGAACCCAAAAAATACCCCTTTACCCAAAAACTGAAAACTGACCCTGAACCCTAAAAATACCCCTTTACCTCAAAAATTAACACTGAGCCTGTACCCTTAAAAATATCCCTTAAAAACAACCAAACATATAAAATTTAAAATATAATTATATAGTTACCAATACTTACGTTGTAATGGTATGCGTTGTAAAGGTACCTGCGTTGTAAAAAATAGCGTTGTAAATACATGCGTTGTAATAGTAATTGCGTTGTAAAAATTTAGTTGTAATGGTAGTGCGTAGTAAAAGTTGCGTTGTAATGTTTGTTTTCCTTTTTTCTTACTTCTAACAATACTTATGTTTATTAAATATGTATTCTTAGAATTAAGTACTATTACCAATATTGTTTGAAATGTTTAATAAAATGTACACAAATTAAACAAATATATTAATAAATATAAATGTAATAAAAGTATGTTATACTAATGTTTATTGTTGTTCTTTCTCATGTTAATAAAAAATAAAATTTGTTCCAAAATACACTACAATATTTTATATTTTAGTTCACTAAAATATTTATTTAATGACATTTCAATCTACATAACTGTACAATTCCCACTCCATTCTACATTAATTTGGGGTAGGTGCTGGACACTAATTAAATAAAAATTATTATTCTCACTCCAGTCTACATTAATTAAAGATAGATGGTGTACACTAATTATATATAATTTACTATTCCTACTCCATTCTACATTAATTAGGAATGCTTTAGGACACTATTTACATATACATTTAAATTGCCACTCGAAGGTACATAAAATGCATGTATATATATGTTTAGTTACATAAAAATACATACCTTAAAAATGATATACAATAATAATGTATAAAAAATTATCATTTCTAATTAATGTTGATTTTCACTATTCAAATGTAGTATAATATATAAAACTGTACAGCAATATAGATTGTTAACAATTTTACTCACTCCATACACTCAACAAACAAATATACTTTATCCGAATGTGTAAATATGAAATAAATGTAAAAAAATAATCAGATTATTTATATCAAATAAAATTTTAAACATATTTGAAAGTAGAACAATATTGTAAATTCTTATAGAATAAATTTCGCAATTTATTTCACAATATTTGCGAAATTCGAAATTTAAAAAAAAAATGTATGTACATATTGGTTTTACAAATAATTTCAAATATTTTAACAAAAATTGTTAAAATTTTTAATTTTAAATTAGAATTATTGTAATTTTTTTTTTACATTTTCCCCATAAATTTAAAATGTTATACTCTTTTTTTATGTAGATTTATTTAACAATGTAAAAAAATTTCTCCTATTGAAATATATTTTTTAAGAATTTATTTTTATATTATATTATTTTCAAATAATTATTATAAAATACCATCAATTTCAAATATAAAAATGTAAAAAAAATATATTTGAAAACATATTTTTAAAAATTAGATTTTTTAAAAAAAATAAAACATTTTAAATGTTTTTTTAATTTTATTAATTTTTTTTCAATTATATAAATATTTTTTTTTTTTTAAAACACTCCCCACCCTTATCCCCTATAAACCCAACATCCCGCTCCTAAATTTATATATCAATTAATTAATTTATATATAAAATTTATTTTTAAATATTTAATTTTTTAATATTTTCTAATTTAAAACAAAATTCTGCAATTTTATATTTATAATATATACATTTTTAATACACTCCCCACCCTTATCCCCTATTAACCCAACATCCCGCTCCTAAATTTAAATATGTTTTATTTTTTTAATTTATTATATTTTATAAGTACACATTACTATTAAAAAATTCTAAATATTATTAATTATTACAAAACAATAACACATATTACTACATATTTATTACTATATATTTTATTTCGATATTTTTACTATTTATCGATATTTCTTTACAACGATATTTTTACTTAGATATTTTTGTTATCAATATTTCTGCACACATACTTATTACGATATTTTTGTAATCGATATTTGTGATTCCGATATTTATCATCATCGATATTTTTACTTCGATATTATGTCACTTCGATATTAAAAGTTCGATATTATGTCTCAGTACCAATGCACATACCATTCCACGGTGCATAACAGTATGTCTCGGATAGACTACTTCCTGGCATTGGGAAACGGCCTGCAGCACATAGATAGCATTAAAATCCAACCTAGGGGGATATCAGATCATACCCCAGTAGTACTGACCCTATCCACCCAGGAGAAATCACGTAGAAGGATCTTTCCCATACACGCATCATATCTTAAGGACCCCAAAGTTAGAAAGGCGCTTAGGAAAGCGACCACACATTAATTTGTTGAAAATACAACATCGGCGCAGTCTCCCGCGGTTCTATGGGAGGCGTACACAATGGTTTTACGGGGACAGGCTATAGCGTCCATTACAGGGTATAAGCGTGAGAGGCTACTAGAATTGTCCGAGCTTGAATTAGCACTACACAATGCAAACGTGGCCCATATGACGGACCCGACCCCAGATACATCTCCCACCCTACTCCTACGTCAGCAGCAACATAGGGAACACTTACGACATCAGACGGCTGAACAGATTACCGCGGCTATACATAGGATCTACGACATAGGGGATAAGGCAGGGAAAATGTTGGCCTGGTAGGACAAGAGAGGGGGATGCACTAATGGGATACAACAAGTGTACGATAAGGAGGAGAAAATGCAAACAAGCCCTGAAGAGATAGTGAAGGCCCTTGCAGAACATTTCGAAGGTGTATACACCCCTGATAGAGCTGTGTCGGCGGACATGGCGCGAGCTTCACTTAGTCACATAGCCACACAAACGCTGGCGCCGGAGGCAGTTCAGGAACTGGAGGCGGACATCACGACTGAGGAAATACAAAAGGCCATACACGCAGTGAGGTCAGGGAAAGCACAGGGACCAAATGGTATCCCGATAGAATGGTATCAAGCTATGTCGGAACGGCTCAGTGGGCCCTTATTGGCTATGTACACCGAAAGCCTGGCTACGGCTGAACTTCCGTTGGATCAACGGACCGCCACTATTGTGGCGA
This sequence comes from Lissotriton helveticus, assembly GCF_964261635.1. NCBI lineage: Eukaryota > Metazoa > Chordata > Amphibia > Caudata > Salamandridae > Lissotriton > Lissotriton helveticus. The sequence continues at coordinate 550,454,511 of NC_136065.1, read as the reverse complement.
TCCCCAGACCCGGGAAACCACCGGCGGAGTGTACATCGTACCGCCCCATATCCCTTCTCAATGCGGAAGTTAAAATATTGGCGAAACTCCTAGCTAACCGGCTGATCTCCCACCTCCCACACCTGACACACCCTGACCAGTCGGGCTTTATGCCCCACAGAAACACCGCCCTTAATCTGAGACGGGTGCATGGGGTACTGGCTGGGGCACAGTCGCACTCAGAACCGGCGGTCATATTGGCTCTTAATGCGAAAATGGCCTTTGATATGGTGGAATGGCAATACCTCTTTGAGGTCCTATCGCACCGGGGGTTTGGCCCTAACTTCATTGCTTGGGTTCGGTTGTTGTATACTAATCCCATAGCGCAGGTTGTGGCGAACGGCCACATTTCCCCTACGTTCCCTTTAGCACGAGGCACCCGGCAGGGATGCCCCCTATCACCGCTACTCTTTGCAATAGCGTTGGAACCTCTGGCGACACTGATACGCTCGACCCCACTATTGAAAGGGATTACCTGGGCAGAGGGGTGGGAGGATCATCTCTCGCTTTATGCAGATGACATGCTCGTATACCTCACTGACCCGGATCATAGTATACCGGCACTTCTGGCGCTGTGTGACGAGCAGGGGAAAGCATCTGGATACACCCTAAACTGGGCGAAGTCCGAGATGTATGTACTGCAGGGACCGGCCCCGGTTCTTGACAACGACTGCCCCTTAAGAATAGCGGGGTCTTCATTTAAGTACCTGGGCATCCATGTCACCAAAGACCCAATGGATTTCTTTGACAAAAATCTGAAACCACAGTTAAAACGGTTGAAACACGATGTTAAATATTGGGCGACACTTCCCTTAACGCTACTGGGCAGAGCGGCGCTCTACAAAATGATGTCGCTGCCGCAATTCCTATATGCCCTAGATAACACACCATACCCGGTACTACCCGGATATTTCAGGCGGGTGTCGGCGTTGGTATCCGGCCTCCTATGGAGCAATCGCCCGGCACGTATAGCGCAGGATAAAATGAACAGGGGTTGGTACGACGGGGGGATTGCGCTGCCGAATCTTCAATTGTACTACCGGGCGGCTCAATTGAAGCCCATTAACCAGTGGCTACATGCACCCCAGGATGACCCGGCCTACAAGGCTGACAGGGCACAGTTAGGTACCAACAGCATGTTGGCAACTCTTTACAATAAACGCCTCGTGAACAAATTGGTGGGACCCACGAGGCTTACTGCCGCACTGTGGTACACGGCACAGGCAAAACTGGGATGGAAGGGGAGAATCACTAAGCTTACCCCACTGTGGGACACCAGAGCCTTGGGGAACCTGAGACACTGTAAGGGCTTTACACACTGGGACAACATTGGTATATCAACAGTGGGAGACCTGTGGGACAAAGCTCCGGTAGTCCCTTTCACTCAGCTGTGACAACAATATGAGTTAGGACTGACGGAATCGTATAGATATGTGCAGATTTGGCACGCACTGCTTACTGCCATTCCACCCGACTCGGAGGTCCAAGAGGCATCTCCTCTTGAAGATCCCCTCCTCACAGATTACATGCAAGAACGAGCTACATAACTCACTTATCGTAAATTGCTCAACAACCTACCGGACTCTACATTAAAATTGAGAGGTAAATGGGTGGCGGAATTAGGAGACATGGACAATTCTGAATGGAATGAAGCATTGGCATCACCAAGGGAGGTGGGCATATCGGCTAAGTTCCGTCTCGTGCAGCTTAAGATTTTACACAGGGTGTATTACACAAGAACGACATTACGCTTAATACAGCGGGCACAACATCCCTACTGTCTGCGCGGATGTGAGGAGGAGGGAACGCTTCTTCACACTATATGGGAATGCCCTCGCATCATGGAGTATTGGAGACAAATAATGCGCACCATATCTCAAACAATGCGGTTGTCCCTAGTCCCTGAGCCACGTAAATGCCTGTTAAATATATGGGAACCGAACGATCTTACCAGACAAGGCCAACAGTGGTCCACGATAGGTATGATGATAGCGATACGTGATATAGCACAGAAGTGGGGTGCGGTAGAGGCCCCCACGCTGACACAATGGTGTACGAACATGGATAGGGTGATAATTACGGAGAGAACAGTCTACACAGCCAGGGCCTGCCCATGTACATGGAACAAGATATGGACCCCGTGGAATGTATTCAGGGGGGAGATTTGCGAACCCCTGCAGGAGGACGAGCAAATAGCATCAGACGAAGAGGAAGAGGATGAGTAAGAGGAGCTGGGGAGGGGTGTGCAGACTTAGAGACCCTGGAGTTCCATGACGATACGCAACACTGAAGGGGAGGGAGTGGTAGACTGGTTAGCCCGAATCAGTACAGCACCTACATTTAGTAACACACCCGAAGGGGAGCATTACGCCAAACGAGCCTCGGGTGGAGGTCTTTGTCCACCCACAGTTTGCAAATGTCACATACAGGACGGGACAGGTGTTGTGCTCTTAATAAATTGTCTGACTTACGGTTTGTATGTTGTTAGTCTCACATTCAAGTTAGGTTGTTGTTGCTATAAAACAGAAAACCCAAACCGATAATTATCAGGTGTAAACATGCGAGTTATGTACAAACATTGTTCTCTCACGCCGCCGGACCCCTGGGATGTCGGCAAATGGGATGTGTTACTCAGACAGTTTTTGAACTGCATTTGATTGTTTTGCGGCCAGCCCCTGGGGTTGTAGGCTACATGCTGTGTAAGATTAGAAATGTACAATAAAGGTCTTTAAAAAAAAGAAAAAAAAAGTTGTAAACTCATCTAGGATTTCTTGATCTTTAAAAATATGCTTCCCATCAGCTGATTAAATAGAATCTATCAATGGACTCTCCTTCCTAGATTTGAGATTATTAGCTAAAAGTGATCCAACCTTATTACAATCCCCATATTATTGGGCACTACTGTGAAGAAGAATAGATGAAGCGTTATCAGTAGATATCTGATTAAACTCTCATTTAGCACTAACAAGCTCCTTCAAAATAAAGCAAGATGAGGAAGTATAAAATTGATGTTCTAGATGCTTAATATATATGTATATCAATAATAAAACCACAGACAGTAGCTTTAAAGGTATCCCCTAGCAAAGCAGGAGAAGTGGAAGGATCTTCATACAAAGAAAAGAGTTCTTCCACAAAGGAATTGAAAGAAGATGAAAATACGGGATCCTGTAAAAGAAAATTATTAAATCGCCATCTAGAAAAACTGGGCTGGGAATGGAGCAAATCAAAATAAACAATCACCGGAGCAGGATCCGAAATTAAAATGCGTTCAATCGAGGAGGAAATGAGATTTTGAGCTAAAGATTTAGATAGGAAAATATAATCTAATTGGGATAGGGAACCATGTGGAGGAGAGAAAAAGGAAATTTCTGATTGATCTAGGTGAGATAGTCTCCAAGCATCTACAAGTTAGTCTGTGTAATTGTGCTGTGAAACTGTTTGTGAGATTTATGTGGAATAAAGCGTACATGCGATTTGCAATCGATAAAAGGGTCCATAACCTGGTTATAGTCGCCTCCAGGGATAAAAAATTAGTCTTTATATTGCATCCATTTATTATTAATAGCAGGCCAGAAAGTAAAATCTGGGTAAGTCGGACCCTAAACTTTAAAAACAGTTAACAAATTATAATTAATAAATAACTTATCTAAAATCCATCTGCCTTAGCATCAATTTCTTGTGAAATGACAGAACATTGCATTTTTATGAACTAAAATGATAACACCGTTCTTCTTTGTATTTGAAGGAGAAACGAAAACAGAACCGACCCACTTACGCTTAGGCTCAAGGGCCTCAGCTTCTGATGAATAACCATATATATAAAACAATGGAATTAACAATGGAAGAGTATGATGGAAAGTAATAGGCAAAGCCAGAATATAGAATAAGGATATCTTAGGAGGAGAGAGGGAAAAAAGAAGCATAAGTAAGAAGAGACAGTACATGAGAAACGTGAACAGACAACAGGGATGGCACACCTAACAAAGGGTAGCGAACCACACCGGGACATCAAGAAAAACAGATAATGGGACAGAAATATGAGGTAAGTACCTAATTAGGATCCAAAAAACATGAAAGACAATCAAAATCTTCCAACAAGATAAAAGTGTTAGCCTAGAATGCTTCTATGTAAAAGGCAAAAAAGAGTAGTATTTGATAGTTCCAGGAGCATTATGGCAAAAAATGTGAGGAATATATAGAAAAAAATGAAAAAAGAAAATTCAAAATGGCGGCCTCTATAAAACTTTGGAACATTCTTGCGGATAACATTATTTTGACAGACATTATGATTCCTTAATTTTAGCATATGTTTTCTATGCTAATGCTAATGACAGGTTTTGTACAGCGTATGAGCCCTCGTTATAAGTGTACTCTTCATTACGATAGGTTCAGTATCAGGAGTTACAGACCCCAGCAGAAATATGAGACGCATGGAAAGTCTCAGATCTGGTGTCTTAGATGCATCTGATAAAAGCAGGAGTCCTATCTTGGTGAAATGTCAGGGAGTAGTGAGGAAATACCAGGTGTTACAGTACTGGAATTAGTTATGCTTCATTTAATTACTCACTTGGAATAACTAATTGGAGAACCCACAAGTAATTCCTGGTGATGCTGTTTCTCTGAGTTTCCAAATGCAAACAGCCTTAAAAAAACATTTCATTAATGAACAAGCTAATTTGGCTACAGAAGTCCAAGAAAGAACTATATATTTACTAACCATGACAAAATAATATAATTTGGCCACAGAATGATTTTGAGTTGGGTCAACCACTTTTCACAGTCATAAGGTGAAATTGACGATCATTTTTACATTATGCGTGCTTCTGTCAGGTGAGGAGATGCCTCTTTCACACTTCCTCCCTGCCAAAAATCTGGACATCTTTACTTACCTCCTTTTCCTCTAATTGCATCTCCCCTGCTTCTGCAATGTGTTGATTCCAGCTTGGTAAAATGCGTCCCTTTCCCACTTTCTAAGGGACTAAAGGTTTACATTTGGTGTTGGGTCAGCAAGGATAGAATATCCTACCCTTTCTAGAAGAAGTGCTGATTCTGGAAGTGATTCCACTAGTGGAATTTCCCGCACCATTGAAATAATGTGAAGGGGGAGATTCTGCTGGTGGATCCTCTTCTGATTCAGAACTTTCTCTAAAATTAGATTTAGATTTTCCCCCTGACTAAAATTATTCGTGAGATTCTCATCTTCATTCATCTTCACTATTCACTTGCGTTGGATGTATCTCCTAATGTGTTTATCTCTTCCACTCTTGTTGTCTTTGTTAATTCCCCATTCACTCTCAGCTTTTTGTGTAGTATCTTTAAGTGCAACAATGAGCTTGCTCAATATCATCACATGTTTGGTTTCTATCCCTCGCTCTAACCTACATTTGGCCTTACAGATCGACCCTTTATTTTCCTTTCCTGCTTGTCCTCAGTACAATATTCTTAGTTTTCTCTCCTGACACCTAATCTTTTGAAATCTCCCTGCTCCTGTCCACCCATCAACCATTCTTTCTCCTCACATATCAAAGAACATTTTTTTTGTGTCTTACTTTAAATTCTTAAGATGGTGCTTTCATGCTTTCATTTGCCACCTTCTGTACCATATTAGTTATCTCATAGTGCATTAGGTGAATGTGGTCCATAAATATACTTAAATGAGGAGAGCGCCACCACAACCATTGGGTAGGAATAGCCAGGAGAAGATTGGCCTTTTTCTTCAGTTTGAGCTTTTAGTAACAGATGACCCATATAAAGTGAGAAGTACCCCTCTTTTCACAAAACTAAATACAACAAAAGCAAACATCCTCACTCCTCATTTACGTAATATGTTTAGCAAAATGTAGCATTCTGCTAATTTTGAAAAAAATACATTTTCCTATTATCCATTATTTTAACTACCCAGAACTTATGGCAGACTTTTTCACAATATCCAAAAGCTCACCACAGTATCAAGGTAATTCTTCATGTAAAGTGTAAAAGTTATTAATTTGTGTTGTTATCTGTAACTGTGCTTTGCTCTGGCGCCAGCTTAATGATAAAATTCCTGTCTTTAAGTCAATATATGTTTGCTGTAATATGACTCGTATTTGTCCCAAGCTCATTAGAGTTAGAATAAATATGATGCACAATATAAGAGCTTGGGGTGCTCAATTTCTCCTCTCTAATTCTAGGAACCCACTATCATACGTTCAACTTCTTCCATTTTCTGCACCCCAAAAATTCTGATATTTTAGTTTTAAAAACTATTTGTCATTGCTGATTTTTCCATATTTGACTTTCAGACACTATTTTGTCTCAGTAACATTCTATCCTCCTGTACAACAAGACAAGATGGTCGACTGTAAAGGAGCTCATGCTGAAGGCTCCCTGGGCCAGAGATCGCCATCAGTGTAAATCGCAGCAAACAAATTCCTTTGAGCCATCATCTATTTGGAATCAAAGGAAACAAACCTGCAAAACTGATAACAAAGTTCAAGTCAACGAGCAGCATGACATAACGAAGATGGCGTTTCAGTGGAATGCCTACTAGGTGCCTACAGATTGTCACCAGACCTGCTATTCCTGTGCAGCTCATTTCCTCTCAGAAGGATGGCAATTTAAGCCTTTACTAACTGCAGGGGCTCACAGACACTGCCTCTCATGATCCTTTACGTGTCTGCAGCTTGCTGGAACTGGGGATTTAGACGAAGAGGGCGGATATATTGATCTGAGGTGAGCCCAGCGCTGCCCCTCTATGTCATCAGCCTACCTTGGCCCACAGTGCTCGACTGCCCCCCAGTGCTGGGAATCTATCATTGTGTCTCCACGAAGATTGTGCAATACCGTGGGAAGTATTTCTCGCTGTGTGCACGCAGACAACAGCCTGACCTGGTCCTCCCATGCATCAAGATCCCTGCCTGCAGGACGGACACAGAACCTGGGATAGCTGCGGGGGCTCACAGGTGCTGTCTGGGTCAGAACCTCCCTCCCTTGATCCCCTGCAAGTGTGTGGCTTGTTGGACCAAGGGACAGGGATACCAAGGCGTTCATGTTTCTTGGAGCGTGTTAAAGTAAAAATAATATAAAAATGGGGCAGAGATTTGATGACCTAAGGAGTTTGTAATAACCACTCGATGCCTGCAAATGACCGCCTGGCCTGATCCACCCGTGCAGCGTCATCCCTATCTGCAGGACGGCAATGGATCCCCTTCAAATGTTAAGCCTGCTGGATCCGAGGAGTGGGAGGATGAAAGGCTCGGAGATTCTGCGTCCATGTGTTGTTGGGAAAAAAAAATAAGAGGTAAGCCTACCCCTGCCCCTCTGGCTCCCAACATCTCATGGCCATCCCGCACGGCCTCGGTCTGCAGGTCAGCAATCAAACCTGAGATAGCTGCAGGGGCAGAAAGACGTTGCCCCCCTCATCCTCCTACATGTATGTGGCTTTCTGGCCCCGGGGACTGGAAGTCTGGGCAACTGTGGCGTCCATGTGTTTGGGAGTGCAGAAAGCATAATAACAACAAGAGGCGAGCCTGCCGCTGGCCCCTGCTCTCAGCCTCCTGTGGCTCACTCAACCAACCAATCCCCAGTGCTGCCAGAATTCTGAAGGCTTGTGAAGCACTGTCCCTAATACTATTGACCAAGGGACTGCCCCCATCTCCCTCAAGTGCACGACTTGCCAGATTCAGTGATGGTGAGTGTAGCATCCACCTACAAAGAACCACAGACACAGGTTCTATCTTTAAGGAACTTTATTTTCTGCTTCTTGTCTGTACCCTGTCCCTACTCTAACTGCCTCTCTCTCGTCGGTCCCCTCCTCTTCCTGTCCACCCCCTAAGCTCCACCCACAACCACTAGCCTGCTAACTTCACAACATCTCCCCCCTTTGTAACAAAACAAATAAACATACTGACTTCTTAGTCCATTTCTGCAATAAGTCTTTTTGGTGGACGTATGTCACGACGAGGTCGTGGTGACCTTGCTCTCAGATTAGTGTCACTCTGTGTTTCATTGATTTGACCAGTGTTCTCACAATTGACCAAAGGTGGTTCTTCCGAACCGGGAGTGTCCATGTCACTCATTGAGATCTCAGTGGCATCATGTGGTAATTTCTTGAAATGCGAGATATTTCTCGTGATTCGTCTCTGTTCTGATTCAGCAGTCACCATAGTTCCTTTCCTTTTCGTGACCAATAACGGTTCGTCCTTGAACAGGCAGTCGGTCTTTTTCTGTTGTTCTTGCTTAACAAGCACTCGGTCTCCTTCATGTAACGAGAGTGACCTCGCTCTTCTCCTGTGATCTGCATATGACTTCATTTTGTCTTTTCTGCGCTGGTCTGTCTCCATCATTTCTTGATGATCTTGAGTGGGTGACAATGATGGTCGTAAGGCCCCTTCCCACGTTGGGATGCGATTCCTCATAGGACGCCCCAGCATGAGTGTTGCCGGGCATTTTCCTGTGGTAGCGTGGGGAGTTGTCCGGTAGGCTCGTAGGACCTCGTTGAGGGCGACTTGTAGATCTTTCCCTTCCGCCGTCGCATGTTGAAAAGTCTTTTTGAGCGTGGCCATGAATCTTTCGATTGTTCCATTGGCCTGTGGCCAGAGGGGCGTAATCTTACGATGATGGAAATCCAGGTGTTTCGCAAATGCTGCAAAGTCATGTCCATTAAATGGGGGTCCATTATCGGTCTTAACCTTGGAGGGAACTCCCCAGGCCGCAAAGACTTCGTCTAATACCTTGAGAGTGCTTACGGCATTTGTAGATGACACAAAGCGTGCAATGGGGTATCTAGAGTGTTCATCAATGATGGCCAGCACATACTTGCCCGATGCCAAGGGTCCATAGAAATCAATGGCAATTTCTTGCCACACTCCAGGCGGTAGAGGGGTCATGTTTAGGGGTGCTGGAGGGTCACTTTTGCTCGTAAGTTGACACAGATGACAGTCCTTCAAGGTGGCTTCTACCATTTTGTCGAGATACGGAAACCACACTCGTTCTCTCAGTGCGCGTTTGGTCGACACAATACCCCGATGTCCTTCATGGGCAAGGGAAACCACTCCTTGTCTTAGTTGAGTGGGAATCACGATTCTCTGGTCTCACAGTATTATGCCGTCCGTGGTGGCTGACAGCTCACTGCACACATGCCGAAATGCCTGCATTTCTTGTTTAAGGAGAGGATCAGTCTCTTCATCCTGAGAATCATGCCTCCACCTGTTGTGTCGAATCCGGCGCAGGACCTTCTGCAGGATGATGTCTTGTGCTGTGCATTCTCTGATGGTGTCCATTGGGATAGCGGGAGGAAGAGCATGATCGGTCACGAAATGTATGTACTCTTCCGCAATGGACGATTTAGAGACTGATGATGTGGCCGGGTGTCTGGACATATAGTCAGCCGGGTTTTCTGACTTCCCTGGCTTGTGGATGATGGTGAAGGGGTACTCCTGTAGTCTTAGGCCCCACCTTTCGATTCTTGGGGGCATCTTGGATCGTGGGTTTCCGTAAATGGTGACAAGAGCCTGGTGATCTGTAATTAAAGTGAAATGTTTTCCATATATGAAGACATGAAAATGTTCACATGCCCACACTACGGCAAGACTTTCTTTTTCAGGCTGCGAGTAGGCCCGCTCCGGGTCGGTCAAGCTACGACTCGCATATGCAATTATTCGACGTGGATCTGAATCGTTGTCATACTGTGCCAAGATGGCACCAAGGCCCACAGGGCTGGCAGCCACAGTTATTTCAGTTTTTCTTTTTGGGTTGAAATAGGACAGGTGATCTGCAGATGCTACTGCCTTCTTGATCTCCTTGAAGGATTTCTCACATTGGGGAGTCCACTCAAACGGCTGGCTTTCTTTGGTCAGCAGGCGAAGGGGATGGCTGATTGTTGCGTAGTCTCTGATATAGCGAGCACAATAACTGGCCATACCGAGAAATGACCTGAGCTCACTGACGTCCTGGGGGCTCTTGGTGTTGTTTAGAGTCCCAATCTTATCGGGGTCAGGTTTCATGCCAGCGCCTGAGAAGATATGACCAAAGAATTTAAGTGTGTCTTGATGGAATTCGCACTTCTCTTTGTTGAGGGTCAGGTTTGCTTCTAGTAGTGCGTGGCAAACACGATTGAGTGCAATGTCATGTTCTCGCAGATCTGAACCATAGACGAGGATGTCGTCGCTATAGTTGAAGGTATTGGGAATGTTTTGAATGACATGTCGAATGGCTTCCTGGAATATTTCGGCTGCAGAGGAAGCCCCAAAACTGAGTCTCTTATATCTGAACAACCCCAGGTGGGTTGCAAACGTGGTGATGTATCTCGATTTTGCCTCTAATTCTAGCTGGTGGTACCCCTTATTTAAGTCCAACTTGGAGAAGATCTTTGCTCCGTTTAGAGCTGAAATCATATCACTCAAGTGTGGCCCCGGATGTCGTTCTCTTTCAATTGCAGTGTTGGGCAGGCGCATGTCCACACAGAGTCTGACTTTATTGGCCGTGCCCTTTTTGGGAACGATGACAACCGGGGACACCCACGGTGTTGGACCCTCAGTGCGCTCGATGATATCTACGGCTAGCAAGTCCTGGAGTTCTTCTTCTACAGCGGCTTGGAGATGGAAGGGTACCCGTCGAGGGTGTTGAGCGACAGGTCTGATCTGTTCATTAATATGTAATCGTACTTGGCAGTCTTTCAGCTTGCCTAGGCCTTGAAATAGTCTGGGAAACTGGCGGGTCACATCTTGGTTTCCACTGACCTTGAAAAGGATTTCTACTAGGTGAAGACGTTCCGCTGTCGGGAGGCTCAGCAGACAGTGCGCCTCCGGGCCTTTAATGACATGGATGACCGCTGGAATGGTCGTGTCCTCATGTTGGAGGGTCGTCGAAAACTTCCCAAGACAAGGAAGTGGCTTCTTAGCCATCCATGTAAAGACTCTGACTGGTGCAAAGGTCAGCGGAGGACGTGGCTTCATTCTTTCATATTCCGGAACTGGAATATAGTTCAGGGACGCACCTGAGTCTAGTACAAATTGTGTGTCATGATTGCCCACTTTGATGTCCAGCCGGGGATACGTCTTCAGTTGGTCTGGATCTGCGGCTAAGTTCAGATATTCAATGGTGTATGTTGAGTCTCTGGATGACGGTCTAGATTCCTGGGATGGTGACCTCCGTTCCCACCTGGACCGACGTGACTCTCGGCTGGAGTGTGACGACCCAGAAGACTGTTTAGCTTGGTCTTGAACGGCTCGTGCATGATGTCTTCGGGTGCCGGATCGGGACGTTCTCGGGGTACTTCTTCGTGAGTCGGGCTGGGCTGTCTTTGTGGCACCGCTCCGTCTCTCCTTATTGTATTCTCCGCACATCGCTTCAAAATGATTTGTCCTACCACACTTCCGACATCTTTGACCCATGGCATCTTTGACCCATGGCAGGACAGCTGTCCACATGGGGGTAGTCATATCCACACCGGAAACATTTTCTCACGTTCTCTGATCTCCTTTCCTTCTTCCACGGTTCTCGCCGCTGATGTCTTGATTGCTCTCGACGCGGTGACGGGCGTGACCTCCAGTGTTTGTCACTCGAGCGTCTTCGATTCTCATTCTTGGCGTGCACACGTCGCACTTGTTCGCGACTTCCTTTGTGTCCTGTTTCTATGTCTGCCCCATACTCTTCTGCTTGGTCAAATATTCGTGTCATCTCCTCTATATCGTCAAGGCTATGTTCCTTTCTCAATAGTCGTCTCCTCAGTTGGTCGGAGTGGCACCCATCAATTATTTGAGACTTGATTGCCGCATCCGTTGAGAAATTATCAAAGGCACAATGCTTGGCTAGTCTCCTCAGGCGCATCATGAAAACACTCATTGGCTCCTCCTTCCCTTGCAGAGCCGAGTGAAACGTATGGCGTTCATAGTCGACGTTCTTTTTGTGAAGGAATCTCTTATTTAATGCGTCACGCACTTTGTCATAGGTGTCCGCCTCTGTGTCAGGAAGGTCTTTGATTATTTTGACTATCTCCCGCCCCGCCAAGTTGCGCAGGGCAGTCAATTTCTTTTTATCCTCAGTCACTTCTGATCCTTCGATATAATCTTCGAATTCTTCAAACCATTCTTGCCATTTGGGACCCATGGTTCCCCCAGTGGTCACTTTGAGGGGTTCGGGTGCTCGCAGATGTGACCCACCCGGGACCTTAGGCTTGGCATCCGGCGGATTTCTATCGTCATCAGACATCGTTGCAGTGTTTGTTTGTGGTTTTTGGCACACTCACTTGGTCTCACCAATGCTTGTTTATTTTCAGATGCCAATGCTTGTTTCTTTGCCAATGCTTGTTTATTTTCAGGCACCAATGCTTGTTTCTTTGCCAATGCTTGTTTATTTTCAGGTACCAATGCTTGTTTCTTTGCCAATGCTTGTTTTATTTTTCCAATGCCTGACTTCAAAATGGCCGCCTACAGTTGGCACAGGGAAGGTGTCCCGAAAGTTGCCTGACTCAAAGATGGCCGCCGTGATCATCCACAGGCACTACTTTCTCTCTCTGCATTCAACTCTTTTCCTCCACCCAGGACTCACCGGCAGTCGTCTTCAGGAGCAGTATTCTCAAGATTCAGCTCCCTCAGGTTACTGCTATCGTCAGGTGAGGTTGGGGTGGGCTCCCGCCTCACTTTGCAGGGTTCTCAGCAGTGGCTTGCCAAATCTCACGCATCGGGCGTGAGATTCTCCGACGTCGGAGTCACTGAAGCTCCGGTTATCTCGCGCTCAGCAGCGCTCAGCAGCAGGCCTTTTGTGGGGCGATCTACCCCACGATTCACTCTCCCCCGACCACAGCAGACCTCAGGTTGGGTTGGGGTAGGCTCCCAGCTCACTTTCGACGTTCCCGCTTCCTCAGTGCCGATAGCGTGCCGAAGCTCACGCATCAGGCGGAGCTCGCGCTTTCGGCGCGAAAACCTCTTCTTGGCTCGAGCGTTCCAACGCTCGTGGTAGCGGCTCCCTCAGACTCCCACGCTCACAGGAGGGGCAGGGTCACCTATTCTTGCTCTCCTTTTCGGCTGGCAGCCTCACACAGCAGCGGACCTTTCTCTTCAACGCTGCAGGGGACAGGGTGCTTCCATTCAATGCTGTGGGCTGCAGTCCATGCTTATCCCACCCTCGTCGCCAGTTGTAGCATCCAGCTACAAAGAACCACAGACACAGGTTCTATCTTTAAGGAACTTTATTTTCTGCTTCTTGTCTGTACCCTGTCCCTACTCTAACTGCCTCTCCCTCGTCGGTCCCCTCCTCTTCCTGTCCACCCCCTAAGCTCCACCCACAACCACTAGCCTGCTAACTTCACAACAGTGAGGAGGTGTCTCTTTTAGCCCCCCCACTGACCCCTCGCTCTGAGCTGCTCAGTGGCCCACCCTGCCTGACTGACCCCCCCCCCCGCTGCACTAATTTGAAGCAAGTGGGTCATCTTTTAGGTGTGTACCCGGATCAAGGGACCGCCACCCCTTACATTGTGCCAACTCAAGCTTCTGCCCACAGACCGGCAGAATGGCCTTGCAACCTGGCTAGCTCCCGCTGCTCCACACTCTGTCATCACAACTTGATTGCAGCAGTTATAACTGCATCTGAAGCAGCTATGTTCTGCCTCCAATAGATCCTCACCACCTCCAGAGAATCCAATAGAGCTGGAGGTGATCTTCATGTCAACCGTTGCCCCTTAGACTCCTCTGCTATAGTCCCCCAATCTGAGCCCACTGCTTCACCTACGAATTCTGTCCTCATGATGGCCCTTACTTTCTAGGAGCACCCCCTTGTTTACTTGCAAATCTCTGCCTTATGCGAGGAATGCTCAGCACAGAGCACAACAGGATCGCTCCTGCCTCTGATCAGGGAAGTCTCTTCACTGTGTATCTGGTGCCTCTAATCAGGGGGGTTCTTTGCACTTGATAATCTCCCTTGCCTCTTACCTGGGGCTACCCTACACTATGTCTCGGTTGTGCTACTGAACTGGGGATTCTTTGGGCATGATGATCTCTCCTGTCTCTAAACTCGGGACTATCTGCATTGTGTCTCTTTTGAGTCTGATCTGGGATTTCCTTACATTGTCAACTCGTCATGCAATTAATAAATACTGCCCAGGATAACACGATTGACTAATACCCACACATGGAAGTGTGAGAATATCAGAACTTCGCATTGTATGCCCATATTATCATCCTGCATGTATTCTGTGTCTTTATAACTGCACTGTTAGACTACACTGTTATTCTATGCCTATATGGTGATGTTTTGCCCATTTTATGTCAATATTGTTATTTTATGCATAAACTGTTATTTATACTGATGCTGCTATCTGATGCTACCTATCCTACCTTGCATGTAGTAGCAGTGACCATGCTTTGTAATGTTTTTTAGACCATGCTGACTCTGATATCCTACATAGGTTGTGAGTATATATATTGTATACATGCCATAGAATACAAAGGGCTCTCCTGCAGACTGGCTTATAACCTCTTTCATGACTCCCATCTCCTAGATACTGTGACCACCAAGACCTTGGAAAGATCAATAGGCCCACTGGTGCTTTTCGGTCATTCAAGCTCCCATTTTGCTCACAGGGACCCCACCAGATCTTCTTGGCGACTTCCCCTCATCACGCCACTGCTGAAATAGGCATCCATCTCAGCCAATGGAGGCCAACTCTTGATCCCTATGCAAACTTCTGATTACTTCTCCTAAAACTTAAATTTGGTTCTTCCAGAAACAACTCAAGTTTGGGAGCCTACTGCTGCAGTCAGTGTCCTGCTGCGGCACCAACATGGAATGATATGGCCCCAACTCATACTGCATTAAATGTCAGCTGAACCTCTCTAAAAATGTTGCAAAAAACTTCAAACACAAAATCTTCAAGGAGCATCCAGAGGCACTAATAACAGACATCTTCTACAGTTCAACACATGTAGGCCATAAAATGTACTTCATATTCTACACTAAGAAACCCACCAAATAGAGAGAGAACATCCTACAACAGCTTCACGTAACGAATACGACCAATGTCCTTTATGGATCCGAACTCTCCATATCCCCATCCCAGAACTTTAGTGGATAACTGTCCATAACCATTCACAGAAATGAGGACATCCCAATACAAGCCTCTGAACAAAACGTATCCATTTTTGATCGCCACTTCCCTGTTCCCTGCTCCTCCATGCCATCTGCTCCCACCACCACCCCTCCACCCACTCCCAGAGAACGCACCCCTATACCACCTTATCTACCAGCTGAACCTTTCACTCCCTGCCCCCGAACACTGTCTCCACGTCACGCCCCAACAGCGTCTTCCATTCCCAGATGCCCCGAAACATCAGTTTCACCCCAGAATTATTTTTCTCTTCTCCATGGCACACCTCCACTACCTTGCTTGATTTATCTTTCACACCTGAGTCTTCTCAGTCCTCTAACCACAGCATGCGGGGTACTACCTTAGCCTCCAGATTTCGAAGAGCTCCATCATACTTCACTCCCGACCATAGACCTAACTGCCTCTCAGTTAATCCCTATAATAGCCTCTATAGATTTGAAACTCAACACTATTTTGGATGACATTTTGTAAGGATGCAAAGATTAACCACATACTGCTCTAACCTCATGCATCCCTGGTGAGTACCGATCCTGCCATAAATGTACACTCTGACCCCCCCCACCTTCATCCCTGGGCAAAGTATCCCCTACTCTCATCACAACCTCAAACCTAGACGTGCCATGCCTGGAATGTCATAGCTGGAATTTGAAATGCTGAGCAATACAAATGACTATGCTCCTAGCCAACCTTCCCACCATAAGATTCTGGTCATCCTTGGCACGAGTATGATGCTGAACAACACTCGCTTTCCCTGACCTCCTCTCAAATAAGTACCATCCAACCCAATCAACCCGAGATCTTCGCCTTTGTTTGCTGCATGCCACTAAACAGTCGCTCAGCAGTCAAGCATGTCACTGACATAGCTGAAAAAATACTACAACACAATATCGACTTCTGCTTTCTAATTGAAACCTGGCTGAACGACCACTCATCCCCTTTCATTGATCTTGCCACTCCATCGGCCTTCTCAACCATTCGCTGTGACCACAAGGATCGCATTGGTGGTGGATTAGCCAACATACAAAAAAAATATTTGCGCTTAAATCCCTTCCACAACACCAATTACCCTACCTCTGAATATTTAGAAGTTCATCTCTCCTCCACGTGCCCCAACCCCATCAAATTTCTAGTCATCTCTCACTCTCCAAGTAAAAACAACAATTTCCTGAAGACTTAACAGAAGTAATGATGCTAAACTCCCTAAAAGGCAGCACAGACATTATTCTAGGAGACCTAAACCTGCACCTGAATAAGGCCGAAGACCCTATAGTACAAGCCCTATCCACCCTCCTGGAAGCAAATAATCTTACCCAGCACTACACACACATGATAAGGGCTTTACCCTTGAAGCAATCATCTCTAAGAATAACACCGTATCCCTCTACTTTATCATGCCGACCGACTGGACTGAGCACACCCTAATTCTTTTCAATCACAATGCCATCAACCAAAAGGCTCACCCCCAAACTATCCGCCCAAAGCACTGGGCAAGGAACATACATTGAATCCCCAGGACAGAGTTAGAATGATGGATGAGTCAGTTCCCAACTTCCACCTCTACCCAATCTCACCTCTGCCAATGACCTCACTAGCCACTACAACACAAAAAATGCAGAGCTGCTTGACACAGTCACCCCTTTAAAACTCAAGAGATCAAGAAATATTTATACCAGATCCTGGTTTAATATGGACCTTAATAAAGAGAGGTGACAACTCTGATTGGCTGAATGAAACTGGAGACAACAACCCTCATTAAACAATGTCTTGTTCCTCCGAGCTGAACACCTAAATTACCAAATACACATCTTCAGAGAAAAATCATCTTCTTCTGAGCCCAACTTGACCGGTCTAGGAATAGGCCTAAAGTCCATTTCAACATTATCAGAAAGCAAACCTCCTATCTACCGCAACACCCAATTAGTGACTCTATCAAGTGCTTTGATGAATTCGCAACATTGTTCTCTGAAAAAAAATCTAACACTGAACTCTCACCTGTGCCACCCACCTCCCCACCCAACACCAATGATACCTCCCAGAGCACTGAGGGTCCACCCAAGGCCCTACCTCTAACTAATGGTTGTTTCCTAACCTCAACCAACGCAATCCAGAATACCAAACTCAACCCCTTGCAATTGAAAAATGATGCAACTTGAACTTAATTTGGCTATATCAATGAAGAAGAAGTCTGCAAAATACCCGCCTGCAGGAAGCAGACATCGCACATGTCTGACCCACTCCCTGCCGAGCTTGTCTAAAATCTCAGTAACATCATCTCCCCCATATGGACCAAAATCATTAACTCCTCCTTATTGAGAGGCTCCATGCCAGCCTCGCTCAAGCGAGGGCAAATCACCTCCTCATAAAAAAAAGACACCTACCAGAACAACCTTAAGAGTTACAGACCTATACCTAACCTCCCTCTACTCCCAAAGCCATCGAAAAAATTTTGCTTCCAGAACTCAACAACCACATTGAAAAATACAACCTGCATGACACCTTCCAATCTGGATTCAGGAAAGGCTGCAGTGCACAGACTGCAATACTGAGCATCCCAGTACCTACACAGATCTCTGAATGAAGGCCAGGCCTGCCTTCTAGTCCTCCTAGGCCTCTCAGCTGCCTTTGATACTGTCAACCATGACATCCTCCTAAATAAGCTCTCATAGTGTTCAGGCATTAATGGAACTGACCATGAGTGGTTTTCTTCTTTCCTAAACCAACAATCACATCTAATCAAACTAAAGAATTCCACCTCAAAAGCAAATCCTGTAGCACAAGGAGTTCCTCAGGGATCAATCCTGTCTCCTGCGATCCTGCAACAATCCAGAATTGCCTACCATCTGCAGATGACACCCAACTATAAATTAGAATCTCATCAGTTAAAGACATGCTGCACCTAAACACCACTCTCTCCACAGTTCAATCCAGGCTAACCAGCAACCATCTTCAGGTCATCCCCAACAGCACCAAATTCCTCCTCATCCAACCAAAAGAAAGGTCCTTTCCCGTAGTTGTCTGGCTCGACAACCTCACTGCATTAAAGAGCAAACTATCCATCTCCAACTCTGTCAAATCTCTGAGGATTACACTTGACACAAACCTTAACATAAAAGATGGCTCAGCTAAAAGTGCCTTCCACACGTTGAAATACCTTCAAAAAGTCAAACCCCTCATCCCCAATGAAGGCCTTGAGACTGTGGTGCAATCCTTTGTCCTCTCCAAGTTGGTCTACATTGTTATATTTAATATATTTAATTTGTACAGCGCACAGCAACTTGAAAGTGTCAAGGCGCTAACTTCAGAAAAGGAACAAATGCACACAATCAGAGACTAGAAAAGCAACGTTTTTAATCTTTTCTTAAACAGCAATGGGTCCTGGGTGCCCCGAAGGCCCAAAGGTAGCGTGTTCCCAACCAAACTATCTTTGCGCACAAAGGAATTCCCACCAAGTCTTGGGCGCTTGAACCCGGGGGTCTGTATCAGCAGCTGAGCAGAGGAACGTAGCTGTCTTCCAGGTGTATATAAGGCAAACCTCTTCTGCAGGTAACTAGGGCCTAGGCCATAAAGGGCCCGTTGTGCGATAGTTAACATTTTGAATTTCAGACGAGATTCAACTGGGACCAATGCAAGGAACGCAGGTGGATGCGAACACTATGCCATGAGGCAAAGCCCAAAAGAATTCTAGCCGCCGAGTTTTGGACAACTTGCAGTTTCTTAATAAGAAAGCCTGGACTGCATTCTAAAAGGGCATTGGCATAATCCAATCTGGATAGAATGAGGGCCCGGACCACAGTCTCTCTGGCACTACCAGGCAGAAGAGGAAGAAAGTTCCTCAAGATTTTTAGAGTGCCAAAGCAGGTACCAGCCAGCCTCTTCACTTGTGTGGAAAAATTAAGGTTTTTATCAAACCAGACGCCAAAGTTTTTAGCGGCACCTTTGTCCGCAGTCGGTCGGGGAAAACCAAGTGGCCAAATCCTTTCTTTGAAGTCCGTTGTAAATGAACCATAGAGAAGCACTTCAGATTTTCCTTCGTTACATTTCAGCTGGGCATTCTCCAGCCACTGGAAAACGGAAGACAGACAATGTTGAGCCACGGACACCGAGTCATCCTCCTTGCTCCAAGAAAACAGAAGCTGGGTATCGTCAGCATAGGCCATCACTTTGGCCCCTAAGGACTCCGCAAGAAAAACCAGTGGAGTCAGATACATGTTAAAGAGCAAGGGGCTAAGTGATGACCCCTGCGGCACACCAGTAGTCTCCTGCACAGGCACAGATGCACATGGGAAAAGCAAGACCTGCTGTGACTGGCCCTCCAAGAAGGACCTGATTGACTGCAGGGCCAAACCAGAAATACCTATCTCTGATAGACGGTCAAGGAGCAAAGAACGGGGTACCGTGCCGAATGTCGCTGAGAGATCAAGCATAACCAAAGCAGCTCTCCCGCCAGCATCCACACACTTCCGAATCACCTCTGACACCTCTAACAGTGCTGACTCCGTGCTATAAGATGCACAGAAGCCTGATTGTGCTGAATGAAGCAGGCCTGACACCTCAATTTAGTTGGTAAGTTGGGATGTGACCCCCTTTTCGCAAACCTTGGCCAAACGTGGAAGGAGCGAAATAGGGCGATAATTTTCAGGTAGCAGAGGATCCAGAGATTACTTTTTTAGGAGGGGAAGGATCAATGCCTGCTTCCAAAGCATTGGAATATGTGTGTCTTAAAGCAACTGATTAATTATTAAGTTCACTTCAGGATTTATGGTGTCAGCCACATCCGACAGAAGCCTGGCTGCACACCGGTCGTTGGGCAAGCCCGATTTTAGTGCCTTGAGGATTCTGAGAGAACTGGGCAAATCAACTGATCTAAATATGGAGAAAGAAAAGCCAGATACAACCAACGGGCACGCCAAAGACCCACCTAAAAGCTTCCTAGAAGAAGTTGAAAACGTCTCTTGGATGCTAGTTATTTTGTCCTTGAAGAATTTCGCTAGAGTGTTGCACCAAGTCTCCGAAATAGGAGCCCCCGACACCTGGGCGCTAGGGGCTAGAAAGTTCTGCACAATAGCAAAAATGTATTTTGAATTATTATTAGCCCGATCAATCCAAGCAGAATAATACAGGCCTTTGGCCGCTCCAATAGCTGCATAATAGAGTCTTTGTTTGGCTCGCAGGGCCTGTTTGTCAATGGAGCCATAGCCTCCAAAGCACCAAGTTCTCTCGAAAACTTTACACACATTTTTTAAAGTCCTCAGTTAAGGAGTGAACCAAGGCTTAGAGGGGGACTCTCTCCTCAGCCTACGCTGACATGGTGCCGACAGCGTGGCAACTGAGCTAGAAATCCAGTCAGCAAACTGTGCCAGATTCTCCTCCAGGTTCCCCAAAAGGGAGGGCCGGGAGGCCGCCAGAGAGCTACTAAGCTGCCCGGGGTCCAATTTTTTAGTAGAGGGGGGACAGTGACAGTTAACTGGACGAGAGGAATGTTTAGTGTCCCATGAGAAGAATATGGGAAAATGATCTGACCAAGTGACCGGACTGGGCCTCGCCACCGCTAGCGGGAAATTTGAACAAATAATGTCCAAGGTATGTCCGCCTTGGTGGCTAGGGTACTTGACCCATTGAGAAAGGTCGGCCAAGTGCAGAGAACACAGAAACACTGCAGAGTCGGTTGTGTTAGTGTGATCAAGGTGGAGATTAACGTCCCCAAGAAGCACATACTTTGAAAAGCGCGGAGCACGCTCTTCCAACACATCCCCACAGGTGTCCAAGAAAACACTAGCCGACCCAGGTGGCCGACAAATCAGGGATCCCCCAGGGTAAAATGGGCCGAAAGTTGTAGGCTAAAATCCAGGGCCTCACAATCTCCCCAGCGGGTGGGTATTTCGCTGTGAAGAGTCCAACAATCCCTATACAAAATAGCCAATCTGCCACCTCTACCTACTGGGCAATCCACCCTGTATGATTTAAATCCCACAGGAGTGGCCAAGGCCACGATGGGATTTGAAAAGGCATCAACCCAGGTCTCAATAATAAATAATAGATCTTAGCCGTTATCAATGATCAAATTAGCCACATCTACTTAGTGCTTTTTCAATGATCTAGTATTGATGAGGCAGGCCCTAATGTTCCCAGGCGTAAATGTGTCAACAGCCGTCATATTCAGAGGTGCTTCTAATGAGGACCCGAACCCACAGTCCACGCAGACATAATCCCTTGAAAGCTCTGCCGGCTTATCTCTCTGTGACGAACACGGGGGAGGTCTGAAGGATTTTAATAGCTCACTCGAAATGCGAATAACCATGCTGCTCCCTGATTGAATTGGAGCAGAATTGCTCGCCCTGAGCGCCAACGGCGCGCCCGCTGCGCTCGCCCGCTACGCGTCCGAGCGGACGCCATTAAAATAGGGTATGGCTAAGCCGGCGAACAGCGTGCATCAACTGGGACGCTGACCGCGATGAGCGCAAGTCGCGTCCAAGATGGCCGTTAACACACAATGCCTCCCTGAAGAAATGCACCCAAAAGAGTGAGCGCGGTGAGCCGCGTGTAATCTGAATTTAAAATATAGCAGAGTGACAAGAATCAAAAGCAATTCTGAAGTTTTCTTCTTTAAAAAAAAATTATCGATGAAACAACAATATACACACTACAATTCCCCCCAAATTCCCTCTGTTAGCAGTCAAAAAGAAAAGCGTTTCCAATTAAAAGAGTGCACAAAATTGACCTTTCACAAGCGCTGCCCCGCCAGACTGGCCCCATTAAATAGGGTTTGCCTAAGCCTGCGAGCATTAATGCAATGATCTTGGGCACCCCAAAAACACACTTAACCCCTTTGAAAGCAGCACTCCATGTAGCAGCCAGACTACTGTCGGGGAGATTAGCTTTGAGCACATCACTCCCACTCTCAAGAAACTCATATTGCTACCAATTGAGGCAAGATGTATACTCAACACTGCCTGCACAACCCACAAAGCTCTCTACTCAGAAAAAAAGTTTACCTCACAAACAAACTGGCCAAAAGAGACCTCTTTGGAGCTCAAGCAGCTTACTCTTGATTCCGCCCTAATTTAAGAAAGAAAAATCTCACTGAAACATACTGTAAGCTAAATTTGCAGGTTGGGGAATCCCGAAAACAACATATGGCAGCGATCAAAGCCTTATTCACAGACACATGGGTCCAGATTAATATAAACCAAACCCATGACACCTCAACAATACATACAAACAAAAGGCCTGATCCTGAGATGTGTCATTGCCCCCATCTTATTTATTCTGTATACCGCAGATTTGTTCTCGGAAGTGTTGAAAGGAAACCTCTTCCCACCGAAGCTAAGCCCCACAAAACTACCTATATTACAATGTGTGGACTACCTGGTGATACTGGATCATACACGCCTTGGCATGAAGAGGGCACTGGGCATATTACACAACTATAGCGCTACTAACTCACTGCTTGCAAACGAAAGCTGACATGGCATCTGGGTCACTTAACCATATCTATTACTGGCAAATATAATTACATTTGAGTCTGGCTGATGGAGACAGGCAAACCCTTCTTCAAGGCAAAGGCCCTTGAGGAAAAAGTAGCCAAAACATTGTATGCACTAACCAAACTTCACCATATTACAGAGCCCAACAGCTGAGGTGATTAGAATAGTAACACGTGCCTAATTGCTACCCATCATAGGCTATGGGCACCTTGGATTCCCCAAAATGCTCTACAGAGATACTAGACTACATCACATAGCTGTATATAGGAACGTTTGGGCTACCTAAAACAACAAGAAGCACACTGTAATGTAATTAAATAGGGAGAGGATGTGGCCTGACGGTCTAGGGCGGTCGATCTCAAATCTGGGGAACCGGTTTCAAGTCTCAGCAGTCACGCACAACATTCTGTGATTCTGGGCAAATCGCTTAGGGCCATATGTATCAAGGCCAAATGGGTTCACAAACACCGAAATTCGCAGAATGTCGGCGTTTGCAAAATCATTTTCGCAAAATGGTATGTATGAAAGAATTTGGGTGCAAATTAAGGAATCGCGAAATATGCCATTCCTTATTTTGCATTTGCATTTAAGGAATCGCAAATTTTGCCATTCCTTAAATGCAATGTATTAAGCAAAAAAAAATCCAAAATGCCCTTAAAGAATCGCAAATTACCACCAACTTCTAGTTGGTGGTAAGTTGCGATAACCTTGAAAAATGTACATTTCAGCATATTTCAAAGTGCCATGTGACGCACATACATGCCCTTAGGGCATGTATGTGCACCCATACTTGATTCAGGGGTGCAACCCTTGAAATTATTCTCAATTTGCGATTAGCAAATTGTGAATCGCAAATTGAGAATAAATTCCCATTTATTCCTATGGGCCAGGAGGCCCATAAGAAATGAATGGGAAAGTATTCCTTAATTGCGAATTCACAATTTTCGAATTCCCAATTAAGGAATATCAAGAAATCGCTAAAATATTGCGCTTTCTTGATACATACCAATTAGCGATTCTGAAATAGCGATTTCTTAAAAAACGCTATTACAGAATCGCTAATTGGTATCTAGATACATATGGCCCTAATCTCCCCATGACTAACAAAAGTGAATGTGTCCTTGTGTAACATAACTGGCGCTCATGGAAAGCGCTATGTTACCTGATACCTTCAGGTCAAGTTTGCTCTATGTGAAGCGCAGGGGAAATTAAAAAAAATAATAAATAAATACTATCATCACGTGGTCAGAGCAGATGTAGACTCCATGACAGGGACCCTGGGAATGGTATTTCAGGATGGAAAGAGGGAGTGGTCAAGGTTCCTCAAGAGTGCTACAATAAACTTGGTGACAAAATGCCTCACCAACCCAAGGGTAATGGTGCAGCACCTGCAGAACATTCTAAAGAAAAAGGGCAAGCTCCTTTCAAAGGAACTGGAAATAAAAGGAATCAGAAACACCACAGGTGCAACAGGGCTCTACAAATCCCATGAAGATATGCCCTGCCAGCGATAATTGAGAGCGGCCATAGGAAGACAAGCCCTAAGGAACATATTGTTGGCCAGACTCCTGACACTGTTCATATGGAAATACGGGGCTCACTGGAAAACAAAACCTACAGGGCCAAGGCAATGAAGATTGTGCCCATATGCTCTGGAAACTGTAGAACATATAATATGCTGCTGCCCAGCGCTGCTTCTCAGAAAGCGAATCCTTTTAAGGCCATTATTCTTTAGTATGGCACAAGATTCTTCAAAGAGGTAGTGTCTTATGTTTTGTCGTCTGATGTCGCCATGGAGTTAGCATGAGTTGGCAAAATCTTTGCAACAGCTGGAAGGCTACTGAGAGACATTAGCCCATATGTGAACACAATCCACCAGGTTGCATCAAATACAAACTTACATGAACCCAAATAATGAACCTCCAGACCTGAGGATTTGCAGACTCCTTCTCATCAGAGCCTGTATTGTACTGCTTCCATTGGTTTGATTGTTCTTTTATGTCTTTCATGTCAGGCACATCTTAACCTACTTACCTGACACAGTTATATTGGCTTATTTGCATGACACGTTGCACTTTGGTACACAATTACATTTATTACGCCGCATGTTGCTTCGTGAACTAGCAGATTTCCTTTTGCCACAGTCAGCACTGCTATAATTTTTTTTTTTATTGCTGCTGTCATACGTTGGTTGTTTTAACCCGCTTCTTATGAGTTATCTGCATTGGCTTAATTGTAAGGCATACAGCACTTTGAAACATATTTGCATTTATCTATTCTGCATTCTGCTTCCTCGAGTGCTATGCATAATAACCTTGGCATCCCAGCCATGAGATAAATAACTCATACTAATGAATCTGATAATAATGGCTTTGGGGCTACTGACACTTAGCATTGCACTTTCATGCACTTGCTGGATCGTGGGGTGAGATCTGTCTGCTGGGCCCGTATTCTATGCCTATCAGGTGTCTCAATTACATTGACTTGTCAGTTGATAAAGTGTTTGACCATGGCCGAAAGAATGTTGGTATCTTTACTATATTTTCTCTACGCTCTCAAAGTGGGCAGGCTCTCATATTATGATATTGGGAGTTTTTCCATTCCGTTGAACAATTGTCATGCAAGGTTTTACCCATAGGGAAAGAATGTTAATATTCCTAAAATAAGTTTAATATTTTTTTCATATTTTTCACCCTTTGAGGTTGAAATACTTTCTCAGGATAATGCACTGAGCACTTGCACCTTGCAGCCGCAGTCGGTAATGGGTGTACCTGCAGGGCGGTGACGTGGGGAGGGGGAGGGCAGGGTGGGGGGTAGTAATCTATGGATTACGGAGCTTTACAGGTAAGTAAACATTTATAAAACAAAACAAATTTCGTTGCGTGCACTGCATCCCCAAATGCGATACAGTGCTCGCAACGAAATTCGTTTTATTTATTTAAATGTTTACTTACCTGTAAAGCTCCGTAATCCATAGATTCCTACCCCCACCCTGCCCCTCCCCCTCCCCACGTCACCGCCCTGCAGGTACACCCATTACCGACCGTGGCTGGCAGCCTGTATGGCTTTCAACAGGCTAGGATAAATGCAGCTTTATTTTTAACTTTTATGAATTTTATGAGTATTGATTTCAACGGAATTGTAGAATTATCTCATAATGTTATACGACTTATTTAAGCATATTGCATGTCAAACTGCTAGATACGTACTGTAACCTATCATTTTGTGATGATTTTTGTTAATCAGACAATAAAATCTACTACTACCGTCTACTTCCTGAATGTATTATGATGGAACTGTAAAGATTTTAATTAATCATACGATAATTGCTTACTTACATACTTTTGGCAAAAGCAAAGGTAGAAAGTTGCTCTCTTGCTTCAAAAAACATTGAAATTATAGGACAGTATTAAAGATTAATTTAAACGATTGAACAGTCAAATGGTGAAACGGCCTTTATGAATGTAGCTGCAGTTCTTCATGAAAGCTCCAAAGGTCTTTTGTTCAGAAGACAGATAGGGCCCTACTATGATATCGGGCGCCCACCAAATGTCCCTGTGACACCCCCGCCATATTAGTATGGTGAGCTTTTCCGCCGGTTGGATTGCCGGCTGGGTGGAAAAGGTAAATAATATTGTGGCAGTGCCTTGCAGGCACCGCCATCCATATTATCATGTGCCATTGAAAAGGCCTTTCCATGGTGGCGATGCCGCCATGGAAAGGCAGGTGGAAAATGCTTAAGGGGCCTGTTACGGGCTGCACTTGGGGGCTACCTATGGTACCCCCCTTCATTGGCTACACAAGGTGGCAGGAACCGCGCGGTGCCTGTCACGTTGTGCATGCCAATGCACAACATGCATATTTTAGATTGCGGCGGGTGCTGCTTACTGCACCACCCACCACAATATAAAATATGTGGGATGCGACCGCCAGGGTGGCGGTTGCATCCTATTGGGCCTGGCGTGACAGCCTGCACCACTGCAGGTCGGTCCCGTATACCGTTACAGTGGCGGGCGGACTTTGTTGTAATGGGGCGGTTAGTGTCAGACAACAGAAAAGTAATCCCAGGAGTTTGCAAGGGCAATAGTATATGGAAGTGCTCAAACACACATACAGGAAACAGGTATTGACCTGACAAATTGGGGCTGTTTGAGCCAGCTCACTTCTGTCTGATCCCCAGACTTTCAAAGATAAACCAACATTCTCAGAGAATAGCACTTCACCTATTTAAAGTATGTACAGCCGGGAATTGATGATCAATTTCCAATATCTGAACAAAATGGGACATTTTCTGGGCTCCTTTTTATCCTTACTATCCTATTTACCATGAATTTGTTAGCTGTCAAATCTGACATATTCTCCCCGAACTGCAACCTGTGTGTCAGTCAGCCCACATCACATATACATATTCTTAAGTGGCCATATGGGTTCATCCTAATTTTCACAACAAGAAAGAACTTAAAGGGTACTTATATAGGACTGATATACAAATAAACTGTCAGGAAGTGCCAAGTCAATTTACACTTTAATATATTGGTCTGAAATTACACTAAGATGATGAGGTAGCAATTATGTAAAATCCACTGAAATTAAGAATTACCAGCTTCATTTAAACAACCTCTGATGTCACATGGCCATCTTTCTGTATGTTTTACACCGGCCAAGTTCCTGAGCTAATTGCCCCCATTTTATCATTCACAAAAAGAAAAAAATAGGACATAGCACTCATGGCCCAATTGCAATATTGGTGGTCCGACCGATGGACCGCCATTGCGGTGGTCCAGAGTACACCGTCAAGCAGGTAGCATCCCAACTGCTGCATTACATCTTTACAGCTGAGCAGGTGCTGTTGCAACAGCAGAATTATTTGGCTCATAGAGAGCTTGCAGTACATGCCACTGCCGTTGGCACCACCACTTGAATGTCGGTGCACTGTGTACCATTCACAATAGTGTGCATGGAACACAGTGCACACACAACAATACAAATAGAGGAAGGCACAACATGTGCCTGCGTGCACATCCCCCCCCCCATGGGCATATTCACTCTGGGGCACTGTTTTGGGCCCTTTCCCTGTCTTTCTGCTGACATTTTTATGGTGGGGTCCCCGCCATAAAAGCTCAGAGGAAATGTAGGTTGTGATCTGCATGGCGATGCCAGCACCACCACCACAGATCACTGCTTTCTCCACAGCCAACACCGCAGGATCCAAGATCCTGGCGGTGTCATGGTCTTGTGGGGTTATGACCACAAATGTTATGATCGACCACAGAGGAGGCAACAGTCAGGCCGCCACCATGGGTATGTCAGTGTTGGGACCACAATACTCATATTAAAGCCCTTAGTGCAGCTTTCAGTGCAAAGACACATGTATTGCTACACGGTAGGAGAGGGTTGTGAACAGGGGATTCCCCTACGCTATGGCAGAGGAGCTTCGCCCCACTGCTTTCAAGTGGTGCCAGAAGCCGAAACATAAAATTAAAATAACTTTCAGTTACTATAATTTCATATTTCCTGCCTCTTTGTGGGCGGGCAGGTGGGTGGATGGGGCTGCTCTGCTCATGGATCAGGGTTGGGGAGGAGTGGTTTGCCCACTCCAAAGTACGCAATGACTGTTTGGTTTGCCCTCTCGGGCAGCCCAAACCAGCCTTGCGTACTTTCCCCATTCGGCATGCAGGCTTTAATGCAGCCTGCATGGAGAACATGCCCAGACCCCCATTCCTTGGCTGAGTGTCCAGCCAGGATGCTCAGACCAATCAGCATCAATTGTGATTGGTCAGGGAGCTTGGGTGCTTACCAATCACAACGCTATATTGCAGCATTGTGATTGGTCAGTGGGGCCTGCTTCCTGTTCCTTGAGTTCCAGGAGAGCAGGAGCAGTGACCCAGGACCTGGCAGTAAGGTAAGTTATTATGTACTTATTTATTACTATGCGCCCTCCCTCCCTTCTCCATTACCCCCACACCTGCCCACCCACCTGCGAGCCATGCCGGCCTCACCTGGTTGTGAATAGTGTGTGTGCTCCAGGAAGATTCACAGATATGTATTAAATATGAAGCATTGCCATGCGCAGATATGTATATACTACTAGTTCTGCATACATATTTTTCATAACCTAGAACAGAGCAGATGTACTGGGGCATTTTGATAATATAGCAAGGGAAGAAAACTGTTAGCAAAAGTTTACACATATGCATTTTCAGGATCTTGGCGGATAAGGTTACTCAGTCACAACCATTACAGATATCCAGTCCCTGGTATTACAAGTTCCCTAGGATATTATGAAACTGTAATTTGCCAGGGTAACTCTATCCACCAAGATCGTAATCAGGCTCTTGAATGTTTTATTCATCCAGCCCTGAAAGAGATCATATGCCAAATTTTACTTTAATTTCACCATGTTCTACATATTTAGGTTAAGCTCTGAGGTCTGTTGTAATAACAGTTTTGCACCCTTGCAAAAAATGTCAAAGTGGCAGGCTTTACAAGAACGAAGACACGTCATAATATATTCATGAGTTCACGGATATATTTCAGATATGGAGCATTAAATGTTAACCAAACAAAACTAAATTGTGAACTGAAGGAACCAACACAAAGAGTGTTTACGTGAACTCTTTCAATACCCCATTAAAAATTACATAAGGAACAATATTTAGGTTAAAATATAAGGGGCCGATTATGATGGCGGGAAGTCCGCCACCGCTGGGCTGGAGGTGAGGACTGCCGGCCCGGCGTTGGCGGACTTCCTGCCATCACCCTGAATATTCCCACCGCCAAATTAGGATAGCGGTGGGAATGGGAAAGGTACCGCGTCGGATGGAAAGACCGACTGCCATGGTCCTGCAAGGTGGGCCTTTTCCACCCGCCTTGCGGGACAAGATACAATGGGGCTATGGCGGCGGTGCCATGCAGGCACCGCCATGGGCATTAGGATGCCTGTCTTTTTTAGCGGAGATGCCGCTGCGAAAAGAAACGCGGTGAATGCATTTGGGCGCCCGTTGCGGGACCCAGGAGGGGGTGGGGTGCTGCACACGGGGGTTACCTATGGTACCCCCCTACATATGCATGTACAAGGTGGCAGGCGCCGCAGCTAATTTGGCAATGGGAATATTCAGGGTGATGGCAGGAAGTCCCCCACCGCTGGGCGGGCGGTCCTCACCGCCGGCTGAGCGGTGGCGGACTTCCCGCCATCATAATCGGCCCCATATATTTTAACCTAAATATTGTTCCTTATGTCATTTTTAATGGGGTATTGAAAGAGTTGACGTAAGCACTCTTTGTATTGGTTCCTTCAGATCACAATATAGTTTTGTTTGGTTAACATTTCCTCGGGGGGGTTCATACTACTTTTGTGGACACTCACTTTACATGGGATATTAACACTTTGGGCTAGTAGACCTGCTCTGTTCGTGGTTATGACTCATATTTGTGCAGCAATCGGCTATAAACATATCCACACAAGGCAATGTTCCATATCTGAAATATATCAGTGAACCTATGAATATATTATGACGTGTCTTCGTTCTTGCAAAGCCTGCCACTTTGACATTGACAAGGGTGCAAAACTGTTATTACTACAGACCTCAGAGCTTAACCTAAATATGTAGAACATGGTGAAATTAAAGTAAAATTTGGCATATGAACTTTTTCAAGGCTTGATTATTAAAACATTTAGGAGCCTGATTACGATCTTGGTGGATAGTGTTAAATTTGTAGTAGTTAATAAATGTATGTTAATTAAACTTAGCATTTTTAGTTCTGTAGCAGGTTGTGGGTTTATAGAAGAATAGGTTGGAAAGTAATTTAATCATAATGAATTAAATAATGTTTTTTTTTATTTAATTTAGATTTTATGGTGTTAATTGTGGGAATAAATGTATTATCACTTAATTATTAGCTGGTTGTTATTTGTTATTAATTAATTAATCGGTAATTATGTTAATTGTGTTATTTATTTTAAGAGAGGGTTGTGCGTTTATAGATGAATAGGGTGGGAGGTAATTTGATTAAAATATTTTAAATCATATTTATTATTTATTAGTATTTATTTAACTTAGATTTTTTTGTGTTAGGTGTGGGAATAAATGTAGTATTAGTTAATTATTAATTGGTTGTTAATTTGTATTATTTAATTATTTGGTAATTATGTTAATTGTGTTTTTTCAGAAGCAGATTTGTTGGTTTATAAGGTAATAGGTTGGGAAGTAATTTAATTATAATCAAAATATTCATATTGTTAATTTTTGAATATGTATTTCATGTAAATTTTATAATGTTACTTGTGGGAAATAATGTATTATTAAATATTCATTCATTGGTTAATATTTATTATTAAATAACTGGTAATTATGTTAATTATGTCATTTTTTTAGGAGCGGGTTGTGGGTTTATAGGGGAATAGGGTGGGAAGACATTTTTATATAATTAATTAAATATGGCAATTGTGTAATTAATTTGAGATGTGAGTTGTGGGGTTCATAGTGGTAATGTTTGAGAAGTAACTTATTTTAAGTTAATTAATACGTTGTTGTTAATTGATATTAATTTAATAATGTAAAATTAATTATGGAAATTTGACGATTTTTAGGTGTGTGTTGTGATGTTTATTGGGGTAGAGGTTCATTAAGTATTTTATGTTTAATTTACTAATAATTAGTTGCTCATTAATACTCATTCATTAATTGATAATCATTTTTTATTTTGAGTGTGGATTTTGGTTTTATAGGGGTAACGTTTGGTGAGTAAATTAATTTGTATCTGTTTTAATTAGTTTTTGATTAATAATATTTGTTTATTTGATCATTCCTTATGTTAATTATGGAGGTACCATTTTTTTTTAGAAAATTAGAAGTGTGTTGTGAATTATGTGGTATTCTAGGGTAGGACATAAAATATATTACATTTAATGTTTTTGTTTATAATTAATTTCTATTAAATATAGTTATTTTGTACTTAAAAAAATCACTTTTTTATAAAGTAATTTGTGTAGGTATTTTTTAACATTACAATATGTTTCTATCTTTTGTAATTTTAAATATTTTTATATCTGTTTTCTTTTTTTGTTTCTTAATATCTTTTGTATTGAATTTTATATTTTGTTTGTTTTTAATTGTGAATTGACTTCAGTGGTAAAATAAATTTTACCTCTCCGCTATCCAACACTTTCCCTACTGTTGCAGTCACTGGAGTGGGAACAGTAATTTTTTCCCCTCTGCTATCCAACACTTTCCCTACTGTTACACTCACTGGAGTGGGAATATTAATTTGTACCCCTCCGCTATCCAAAACGCTCCCTACTCTTGCAGTATTAGGAGTGGGAATAGTAATTTTTACCTCTCCGCTATCCAACTCTGTCCCTACTGTTGGACTCACTGGAGTGGGAATATTAATTTTTACCCCTCCACTAGCTAACACTTTCCCTACTGTTGCACTAACTGGAGTGGGAATAGTAATTTTTAGCCCCTCCTCTATCCCTACTGTTGCAGTAATTGGAGTCGAAATAGTAATTTGTACCTCTTCACTATTCAACACTTTCTCTACCTTTGAACTCACTGGAGTGGGAATAGTAATTTTTACCCCTCCGCTATCCAACACTTTCCCTACTGTTGTACTCACTGGAGTAGGAATATTAATGTTTACCTCTCCGCTATCCAACACTTTCATTACTTTTGCACTCACTGGAGTGGTAATAGTAATTTATACCCCTCCGCTATCCAACACTTTCCCTACTGTTGCAGTAATTGGAATGGGAATAGTAATTTTTACCCCTCCGCTATACAACTCTTTCCCTACTGTTGCACTCACTGGAGTGGGAAAAGTAATTTTAACCCTTACGCTATCCAACGATTTC
The DNA here is from genome assembly GCF_964261635.1 of Lissotriton helveticus. Lineage (NCBI taxonomy): Eukaryota > Metazoa > Chordata > Amphibia > Caudata > Salamandridae > Lissotriton > Lissotriton helveticus. The sequence goes on along the minus strand of NC_136065.1, from coordinate 550,422,053 downwards.
CCTACTGTTGCACTCAATGGAGTGCATAATGTAAGTTTAAAAATTATTAAATATTGTAATGTTTTAATTTATAATATAATGTTTATTTTATTGGATTTTATGTTATAGCTGTATGTATATATATATATATATATATATATAGTTATTGGTACATTTTTATATATTTACAACATTTTAAAATAAATTAAAATTAAAAGTGTATACATTTTTTAAGTGAATATACATATATATTACATTTTATATATGTATGTTTATGTTTTTTAAGTCGATTTATTTATTATATTTGTTAAAATGTACAATACATCTAAATAATTTTTTAAAGGGTAATTTTATTAATTAATGTCTAACATTATTTTTATATATGAAAAAACGATGTTTTGTACATCTATATTTTTAACATCGCTATTATTTTTTTGATAATTTTAGGATGTTGTTTTTTTTACATCGATATTTATATGTCGATATTTGTGTATGGGAATATTTTTGTGATCGATAGTATGTCAGTGATCCAATTGTTATATTATGTAAAACATCTGCCATTTGTCTTTTTAGGATCTGGATCTCTAAATCTTCCATTACATAAAACTACGTTATCATTTACTGCTCTTCTCACATTTAGAGGTCTATCCCAGTTTTCTTTGTCATGCTGTATTTTAACTTCCCTAGGTTTTACATATTTAATTAAAACTCAGATGCAGTAAATGTTTTTCACCCTTGCAAAAAATGAAATGCTCAATGTAGCAGGCTTTACAACCTGAAGTAACATCACAACATATTCAAATCCTATTGTGAGACATAAAGAGGTAGGATTGAAGAGCCATTACACTCTTTTCACAAGAAAATATGTCAATAATTTGAGCAACCATAATGTGTTCCAAAGCCTTTAAAGGTTACTGAGTGCAATTAGCAGTAATTGCACATTTCACAGTAGAAACTGTCCACGAGAGACAGCATTTGCTTCACGAATGAAAGGTGTGGTCTTCAGGGAATGATGCGGCAGCCCCTTGAAGTGCTTCGCTCGCCACCATTTTTTTCTTTTCCAAAGTGCCAATTTAATTGCCATTGCGTTGACTACAATTCTAAGTTGTTATGTTCTGAGGCTTCCCCTGACCTGGTTTGGTGAAGCACTTTTTTGATATTTGGGGGATGTTTTCACTTCAGTCTTCATAAATGTTTTCCACAAAATATATCCATGCGAAATGTGCTGCCATTTTTGCCACGTGTTGTGGATTCTAAAGGTACCCAGAGTTTGTGGATTACCTCAGAGGGAACCAAGGTAAAAGGAAAAATGCAGCAAAATGTAGTATGTTTTTTGAGAAAGCACAAGTTTTGGCTTAAAAAAGTTTACTAAATATTTTTTCACCACAGAGTTTCCAATGTTGTAAGTAATGGTGTACCTATATAAAGTTTGTGGAAGACAGACGCGTGAAACACATTGGTGATCTCAAATTGTTTATATTTCTCAAAGGTAGAAATTCTGAATTCAGCAAAGGGTCATTGGCATAGATCAGATTCAGTTTTCCCAAAGAATCTAATCATCCTCATCAAAAACTAATGAAAGCAGGTGGGAAAATAGAAACAGGTGACATTGTTTAATCTATAAGGTTTTACCTGATGTCTTATCTACAAATATATTATAGGGTTGCACCTATCATACACTTCTGGCCACAGTGATATATTGTGAATGCTGGTTGTCCATAAACACAGAATATCTAGAACCATTCCCAAGCAGCTGCTTGTAATGATTTCGTGTACCGACCGTGCACCAATTTATACGGTAAAATATAATGGATGACAAATGACAAGACATAACACTCAAGATTTCTGAGGGTCTCAAGTTTAAGAAAAGCCTAATGTTGCCATTGTTTCCTGGGTGCTGGCCACTACAGCACCAACATACTGAAACCAACCTCCCTGGAAAATAAGAGAACATTGAGATGTCTTTGGGTGTAGTTTTCACATATGATCTGACAGGGAGGATGTAAACTACCATTCTGGCTCATCTGGTGGCAGAACTACTGTATAGTGTCCAATGGTGTGGCCTGATTCCAAGAGGATACAGTGTTTCACCTCAGCACTTTTCTAACTTTTTTGTCTTGTGGCAATTCTGTCCCTTGAGGAGGGCATATAAGTAATTCCTGCTTAAATCTGCCCTTTAAGGGGTACGGGGCAGAAAAAAACATGGGTCCAAATTGGGGGGCACCAGATGCCTGAGCATGACTGTCCCCCAATTCCTATTTTTTTTAAAATGCTCCACTCCATTGAGGGCATAAAGCCCCAAAGCCCATCACGTACGAAAAGAGAGACCAAATGGCGTGCAAAGCTTTATGTACTTGCACTGGGACATAGCTCCTACCCCAGGTGACATTCAGCCTCCTTCCTTTTCAGGGCAACAGATTGTAGAGTTCACTTCCTTTCTTTTTACCCCTACTGGCAGACATGCCAGCAAACTTTAAGGATTAGAGTCTCAAAGAGGAATTGCATGAGGCATCAGCCTGCGTTGATGTTTTATCCTTTACCCAGGCATTAGATTGTCTTTTTTACTGCCCTTGGAAAGCAGAATATGGGGCATCACTACCCAAAGGGATGAAATCATCATAGAAAATCCCAAAGAAGAAACTGCCATTTCTGTGATAGAAACAAAGCTATCGGCCCTTCAACCACAGTAAAGAGATGACAGCCTTGTCCATGAGTCCTCTAGGGGACTCACAGGATCTATACAGTATACAAAGTACAGTAAACCTTAGAAGTGGTCCGAGGTCATGCATGAAATCCCTTTCAGGGAGTGTTCATGACCTTATGGTCAGTTGCAGATTTCTACCATAACAATTCAACATACACCACCTCCCTACAGTACAATAAAGGCATTCAGTGCACAAGGGGGCTGAGAAGGATGGGGGCGGACTTCAGCCCGCCCGCCACCCTAGCGGTCATGGGACCGCCCGCCTGCCATGCAGCAGTCCTGCCACCTCAATCAATGATGCGACAGCAAACACGGCGGTCGCATCTGGCATTTTAACATTGTGGCGGGTGCTGCTGGCTGCAGCACCTGCCTCAATGGTGAAATGCCATGTTGTGCATGGCAATGTAGGCCTGCAATGGGCCCCAAAGCTAATCCCCGCCAGCCTTTCCATGGTGGCATTGCCGCCATGGAAAGGCCCTACACCGCACACATCATATTATGGATGGCGGTGACTGCTAGGCACCACCACCATATTGTGGTGCAAGTCCGCCCAGCTGGCAATCGGAATGATTGCCGACCGACGGAAAAGTGGCAGACGTATTTTGGGTCTGCTGCGATACCCCCGCCAATGTGGCAGGGGTAAATCAGGTTACGATGGCGATCTGCCCACCATCGTAATCAGCCCCATAGAGAGGAGCAGTGACATCTTTCTCCAGTAAACTCTTTGGAGGTAGCACCTTCAATAATCAAATATCAGCAAACATAAAGACAAACCTTTATCCAGAATACAAATGCAGGAGCAATAGAGACAAATTAAATAGGGGCAATACGTTAGGACTTCTAGCCGCCAACAAAGATTTGAACCATTTGACCTTGACTTATATAGTACCTTTCAAGTTCAGGCCACCCTTCATTGGCAACAAGAATGAAGCAACAATAGTAATGTCACCTGAATAAGCAGCCCTTCTTCTTTCAAAACACCAATAACTGGCTGACTCGGGTATTGCAGTGTCTCAAAAAGAAGTGAAAAGATGTCCATCAATACTGCTTGCAAAAGAAAACATTGAACAACAGCATGAAGAGCAGCAACCTTGGGAACATAGCTGGCCATATGAGACCCATCTCGATTCTCAAAGATGCCATGTGAGCTGCAGAAAACAATAAGAGTCCATCTACGGAATCAATAACCATTTCCTGGAACAAATCAGAAGACTGATGCTGCAAAACGATTAAAACATCAAACTGACAAACAGTTAACTGGGGATGGGTTTGAATCATGCTCAATTACGGAAAAACACGTTGACTACCCATTGAGTAACACGTCTGTGAATCCTACTGGTCAATATTTCGCTTTAACGGTGCCTCTTTCATCCCATCGAACATTGCTGGTGCAAAAAAAGACTAAGTACTGATCCAGAAGTAGAGAACGTCTTAACTTCCTGCATGCTTCTTTGCCTTCAAGAAACTTGAAAGGAGGAGGAATGGCCCTTGTATGGATATGCCGAATTTTTTACACCATCGAAAAATCCAAGTAAAAGGGCCACCGGAAAGGGGTATTATCCATATATGTGACACTCAAGAAGGTATTTGTAGTTAGAAATCTGGATCTGAAAACCTCCAACAGGCTTGGAATATTAGTTCAAAATTGTTATTTTGGAAACTATAGTGGTTTGTGTAAATAATCAGTCTCGACGTCAATTCAAAATCGACCAAAAAAAAACAAATCGCCAATATTCTAGAGCACAACATTCCAGATTTAAGCATTAAATTTGCAACATCCCCTGGATACCAACAGGAGATTTCAACTTAAACCTGGTCAACCGCCTCAGGAGAGATAACATCACACTCAGAATTGAGGACAAGTGAGGGATTTCAATCCAGGTATCAGCAAGAAACTTAATTGTTGGTTGACTAGCCTTGTAAGCCATAGTCAAGCAGCAACCACAATCAGTGTAAGAGTAAGGCACATGCAAGTGCCAAATTACCTGCGCTAACCCCCTTGGTAGATTAGCATTAGAGTAGACCAGTCAGGCTTAACTTAGATGGCAATGTGTGAAGTATTTGTGCAGCACTTCAAACAGTAAAAGAGTGCAAACACAGCACAAAAGGAACCCATAACATATTTAGAAAAATAGGGTAATGTTTATTAAATAAAACAAGACCAAAATGCTGAAAATACAATTAGTAGAACCAGAGATATTGAATTTTTGAATTGTCTGCGAAAATAGAGCCATAAAGCTCAATGCTCAAACTGGCGATATCTGCTCATGCCAGACTGGGACAAAGTCACAAGTTCAGGCCGACCGTGATGGAGCTCAGGCCACCACAAAGACCCAGTTAGGCCCACTCATTAGAGTACCTCAAAGCCTTGTTGCCAAGCTTTGCATGGATCCGTATCAAAGGTACTTTGAGCAGATGAAGTGATACATCGGTTCCGAGGTCTGGTGTCTTAGCATCAAGGAACCCACCAATGGGGCTTTGAAGAGAAGTCTGATGTCAGAGAAGTGGTGTGCAGCGGACAATTCTTTGGTTCTGAGGAGACAAGAGGCTGCGCTTAAGAGTTTATAGTTGCCATTGAGGCAGATGTAGACAAGAGATGCGATGACCTGAACTGTGGAGGCGCAGCACTGTCAGGGCAATGCATCAGTTCTGAGGGCTGCGGAGGCGATGTGGGTCTTTTTGACGCGTTTAATCCATGCAGCAGAGGTGATGTATCACTTCTGCTCAGGGATGTGCCGCTCAGCTGGGGAGATGCGTCAATTGGGCTTGGGGATGCATTGCTCAGCAGAAGAGATGCATTGGTTTCACTGGCAAGCACCTTAGTCCCATTTCCAAGGGTCTGTGACTGGGGTGGCTCCACTTGACAGGGTAGACTCATAGATGGCAGCATCCAGATACAGTTGCAAAATTGATAGAAGCTTGTTATGTCCCTGAGGCTTCAGATTAGGAGGCCAGCCAATTATCCCTTGTGGTCACTCTGGATTCTGGGTTCAAGAGAAGCAGGTCCAGTCCTTCCCACCCAGGCAAGAGGGGTGCAGGCAGCAGTTCAGCACATCAGGACAACAGTTCCTTCAAAACAGCAGTCCAGCAGAGTGGCAGTCCGTCTTCCTGGAAGAGTAGCCACAGGTCCAGAAGTGTACTGCAGTTGTGATGTATGAGGTAAATATGTTTTACAAAGTTGTGCCTTTGAAGGTGGGAGGGAGAAGCTTCTAGAGGCATACCTTTAAATTGAAGTGATGCCCTACCTTCCCTGCCCTGGCTCCAGACTAACTGCAGGGGGTATGAAGCCTTTTGTGTGGGGACAGGATGCGGCCTCTTCAGATATAATTGACGCTGGGCCCAGCACCTCCCTCCCATCATGCCAGTGATAGCCCACTCAGTCACACCTAAGCTCTCATTGTGTGTGGCTGTCTAGGAGGAATACACAAAGCCTGACTGCCAACTACACCCAGTCATGTGGCAAAAGATAGACTTCACACACCAAATGGCTACGACAAGAAAATGGCAACTTTCTAAAACTGGCCTTTCCAAATTGTAATTTAAAATTTGAATTCACCAAACCTTTGATTCTAAATTACGATTCCAAAGACACCAAACTTGAACCAGTCATATCACCCCATTTGGAAATTGCACTTATAAAATGTAATGAGGCAACTCCAATGTTATTGTGAGGGAGAGATAGGTCTTGCAGTAGTAACAAATTAAATAAAGAGTTTTTCACTACCAGGGCATGTAAAACGTAAAATTACATGCCCTGCTTTTTAAGTACATTGCACCCTGCCAAATGAGCTTTCCAGGGCCCACTCTAGGGGTAACTTATATCTATCAAAAAAGGGATACCTAAGTGGATGGCACAAGAAGTGCTGCAAGCACACTAGTAGCATTTAATTGACAGACCCTTGACTCATGTAGTTCATTGTACTAGGGACTTATAAGTAAATTAAATATGCCAATTGGATATGAGCCAATATTACCATGTTTAGAGGAGAGATCTCATGCACTTTAGAACTAGTTCGCAGAGTTAAAGTGCTCAGAGGCCTAAGGCCAGCAAAAACTAGGTCATTAAAAATGGAGAAGGAAGGCAAAATGTTGAGGGGAAGATCACCCTAAGGGTGTCAGGTCTAACAGTAGCCAAATACTGCAATCCTGATCAACTGGACCACCTACTACTCAGTGGCTTAGATGCTTTAGGGCTGAGTGCATCAAAGGAACGTATTGTTACCGACAAACCAATGATATGGACATACAATGCCACTAAGTCTAAAACTGTTCTGGATTACACCTTTGTCTCTCTCTCTCTGTCTCTCTCTCTCTCTCTCTCTCTGTTCCACAAAATCAAAAGCTTTATGGTGGCCCCCAGATGCACAAGACGATCCACAGCAATAAGAAATAACAACAGTATGGAGAAACCAGCAACATCACTTAGGAATGAATCAACACAACGTTTCTGGAAAATAGTCAAATGGAACACAGTCTCTCTGCCAAATTATAAAAGTTGGAAAATATCAAGAAATGCAGAAACCTGGGAGCTTATAGACCCCATAAAAGCATGGGCCGTGGATCAAGCAGAACTAAAAGTTTGCCTTTTACCTCAGTGTTGCAATCAATCCTTGCATATTACTCATAGTCGACATAACTGGTACTTGAAAACCAAAGAATACAGTGTTGTGCCTTGGACAAAGAAGTGAGGAAAACAAAAAGTCTTCAGGACCAGACAACTGAGATAAGCAGGTTTAGTTAGTTAAGATAACCATGTAAGAAAAAAAATATGGGAAGCAAAATGAGCTCAAGAAGACCAGTACTGAATTGAGATTACACAACAATCCCTTGCACACGCTATGGAGTATACACAACAAGTTAATAATGGTGTAAGAACAATCTTGGTCCATTGCTTGATCATGTAGCACAATTTGTATTCTTCTCATGGTCAAACGTAAACAAAGCCTTAGCCAACACGTGTTTCGTCGCATTCTGCTGCTGTGAGTCGTGACTTCATCACAGCTAAGAAACATATGTAAGCAATATGAGAATCATAAGTGTCCAAAATACGTTCCTAATAGCACATTCACCACTGTGACATAGCATCCCAAACAGTTTGGTTCAATTTGCCTGCTCCAACCTGTGGAAACCCATGCTAATGTAAAACAACAACATAGTGGTCTAAGATCATCTGGTGCAGTGTTAGTTCGCAAGTGATGTGTACACCTACAGATTTTTTATAATCAAGCAAAGCGTGTTTATGAACAACCCTGTCATTGGTTTCATAGGAAGATCTCCACTTCCTTTCCAGGCGGCGACATATTTGTTTTTGCAGTACCAAGGTTCAGTGTGTCTTGACCTATGGCTAATTATGGATTTAACCGGTAGCACCTGATCAATTGAACTCCTAATCCATTCATCAAAGGCAGCGGCTGCCTCACTTGGATCTCGATGAAGTTGGGAGGATGCTAACACACTGGGGTCTCAAACAAGGGTGCGCGCTCGCCCCAAGACTCTTTAACCTTTTATCTCAGATCTGAGTACTCAACTCGATTCTGTCAACTCTCACCTTCTAAGATTCGGAAGCTGCTCAATAGCTTCATTACAATATGCCGACGAGTTTGTTCTCCTAATTCTAAGAGGGATAGGTCTACGGAGGCTTTTAAATAGCTTGATCATATATTATGTGAATGAGATGGCTGTCAAATTCGAAAAAACAAATGTAGTGTTTTTGGAAAAAGAATGGTCCACAAAAGGCAACTGGAGTTTAAGGGGGGGACACAAAACTTGAGCAATAACAACTATACATATTTGGGGCTCCCTCAAGGCATTAAAGACAAACTGGCATCTGTAACATCACCTTCAGCATTCCCTCCATCACTGAAAGTGATAAAGACAAAGCTAATACCCACAATTGCTTTTGGCACCGAAGCCTTGGCAGTAAGATGGATCAAAAAGTGGCCCAGAAAGTCCCTCTCCTTAAATATTTGTTAATATAATGGCAAGCAGGTCCTGTTTCTTTAAGATCGTATATTTTGAATGAGATACATTTGGAGAAGCTCACACATTCAAGGGGCCTGGGTGATATCACTAGTTGAGGATCTAACATTTTCAAAAGCTGAATCCTTATAGGAACGCGCCCCATCATATATACTTTTTTTAACTCGGAAATGAACAAGCACACTGCCTTTCGTTCACTAGAAACAAGCAAAATTGAATAAACAGAAGCCATGCCTGGCTATCAGTTCCTATAAATTATTACTACCACAGTACTTTCAGGATGAATCAGTCAAAGGCCATTACAAAGTAAATCTTTAACAATTGAGATCTCTGTGTTCCCTTCGTATAGACAGACCCTTTGCCAAAATGGACAGACAGCTTGCCCTCAGGAATCTGCAGACTTTGCAGATAGCATAAGGCACGCATAATTAATTTACTGTGCACCTGCACTTTCCTGCTAAAGGATTGCAAGTTCTTGGCATCAAGCGATCATTTTCTGAGAGGAGAATTCACCCATGTGACTGTGCGCTTTGTCAAATTCATTGACACAGTAGGGAAACAGCTGCTAACCAAATCTGTCAATGGAGAACCTTCCATCAACACAACACAGAAATGGCACACATCAGCTACAACTCTGGCCTGTTTGGTGCAGATGATAAACTTTTTACATCACTTGTCTTTAGACGCAATTATATTTCCTAATTAACGGACTGTGAGCATCGAATCTCCAAGAAGCGTGTAATAAATGCAAAGAAGACAATAATGTTCCATGCACCCTTTTGTACATCACTGTTAACTTAATGTGAAATAACTTAAATGCCAAAAACTGAATTCCAGTCTACTTTGCTACTTGTCAATGTTAGTATATGAATGTGGCCAATCTGTTTTAATGTCTGCTTTTCATTCTTTTTAATTGCCTCTGGTCTCCGTAGTGGTTTTATATTATGAATTTGTTTTCAATTGCATGAAAACAGTAATGGTTTTTGTTAACTGAATTGACTACTATTTTTTCATGTACGACTAGGGAGATTGCCTTTAAGCTTCCATCAATATGGTGTGTATCTTTGGGATGAGATGTTTAGTGGCATTTGTAGTTTATATCAACCTTTCGAAAGCAGTATGTCTCTTGCTGCAGCCTTGCAGATTTAGAAATTCAGTACCTCTGATTTATATGTAATGTACCCTTTCTTTCCTTCCAGTTCAAAAGTCCATCTTACATTTTTCAAACAACTTCACTACTTTTTAAAAGATCATCAATAACTCTCCATAACTCCCACTCCACTAGGCCATTCATTATATCAGCTTTTTTTCCATATCAGGTTACCCTTCCTAGTGAGAGGAAACCTAATGTATTAAAGTCTCAACATACAAATTGCAATTTGAAAAAAAGTATCACTCACAAAATGTGATGTGCAAATTATTATGCGCTAATGCAACAGATATTTATGCAAAGTGTAATGTTTCCCAACCACAATGCATCATGGGACCGGTAGTTCAAATATAAGTGGTCATAAAAAAAAATCCTGGCAAAGAAATAGGTAAGACAAATTTCTCTACGATCAGTAACAATCAGAATTAGTAACAGCTGTTCAAGCGCGTTCTTGTTATTCCCAAAATTCCAAAAATAATCAAGGATCAGCTTACCTCTATGTTCTTTTTCAATATTTCTGTTAATATCTTACCCACTTCTAGCCAAAAGGCATTCACTCCAGGGCATGCCGGAACATATGCACGTCATTTGCATTTGGAAGCCCACATTTCGGACAGCATCATATTTCTCCTCCTATTCTGGACAGCTTCTAGACCAATATACCCTGTGCAAAGCGAATAAATGTTTTTTCCTCAAAGGTGCATATTTAACAAACAAGCATAGTGTGTTCATAGATATTTGCCACAGTGTTGTTAAATCGACGTCTGGAAGGGCCCCTTTCCTCTTTTCCTCTAGTGGTATCATATCGGAGTCTTCCTATTGGACTAGCATCCAGTGCCATTTAGCAGTTTCTTTTTTCTGTGGAGGGTTGTCATGTAAAACTATTTCTCACCCATTCAAGGCTCCTTTAGATGATTGACTTTGGGCCCAACTTGTTAATTGCAAGTTTTTAAATTAATTGGATCTCCAGTAGCCCACCGTCTTGCATAGCTTAGTTAAAGACTGCTAGACGATTTGGTAGACTAGACTGCATAAACGCTTCCATGAAGAGAGTCAATATATGGGAACCACTTGTTAGCCATGCTTTAATTTTACCTATTCAATAAAGGTTGAAAATGGTCCAAGGATTAAGACATTTTAATCCAATAGGAGGTATGCGTGGGATTCCTCAACACCTCGAAATAAAGGTTCATAGTTGGTGTATCAGGGCAAGGGAACATCCGGTAGGCATCACATGTACACTATGTTCTCTAAACCCAACATGCACTGTAACAAACACCTTTTGGATTGTCGCATATGAGGACCAAAAAAGAAATAAAACAAAAAAAAGAAATAGTTAAGTGCCACAAAAAAATAGATGTAATGCTTGAATAAATGCTATTCACTGGTAATTTCTCAGGTCACATCCTACTCCATCTTTTTTTGCACAGTATGTCACCTCAGTTTGGTCCCAGCCATATGCAAATCACTCTTGACCCTGCTCCAATGGGAACAGTTCAGCCTGAGCTGCCAGGCTCTAAACCGGAACAGAAAAAAACCAAGCACAGGTTTTTTCCTACTGAGTCTTCATCAGTCATGAATAGCTTGGCTACTGTGACACAGTGTGCACGGGAGCCACGTCTCAACTTAACCATCCCACTTAGGGAAATATATACAAAAGTTTACCAAAAAGTGGTGGAATGCTTGAATAATCTTAGCTACTGATAATACTCTGGCCGCATCCCAGTCCATCATTTTTTGCACACCATGCCACCTCAGTTTGCACCCAACCGTATGCAAATTAGTCTTGATCCTGCTCCAATGGGAACATTCCAGCCCAAACTGCCAGGCAGGTCCTCCCTGAACCTAGCAAAGTCTTCCCAAAGGCATAGCTTTTGGGTTTTATTTAAATGTGGGAGCACATAAACCCAAATATGTAGTGTGCCCTGTTTTTCTAGCACACTGCCTTGTGGGTTTAAAAAGTCCACTTGTGGGCTGACTTATGAATACATAAAAATAGGCTTTTCCTAGGCACCTTTTATACCCAGTGTGACACTGCAGAGCAGTTGAACTACAGCCCATCCAGAGCCCAGTGTTGCACCTGATAAACATATACTTTGACCAAATATGGGTTGATTTAATGCACACTGTAACCCACATATGACATTTAACCTTCAAATGTCATAGTTGCATTTTAGACACTATTTACCAAGGAGCTATACTGAAGTTAATTCAGCGAAACAAGAAGTTTCAAGGTGCTGCACATATTTTTGGCATGAGGCACAGGCGTTTTACAACTGTTTAGGCAAAGAAAATCCCAAAGCCAGCAAAAGGAGAGAGAAAAATGGAGAACAACAACAAAAAGGGGGTAATTTCTCACAATATAAACAATCTCACATTATATGATACAAGTATGTAATTTAGTCATTTGCCTGACAACAAGCCTAGTCCTGGCAATGTATACATGGCATATCAACCAACCAGTTAGGATTTATTATGCATATACAGTTTTAACATTTTTGCGATCCTTATATAAGGAATTTTGATATATTATGTAGAAAACATGCATAGAAATTCTGAATTGTGAGTCAATCAGTCAGCATTTGCATTTGTAGAGTGTGGCACTATCCCCCCTGGGGGTAACTGGGTGCTCTGGTGCGAGGTCTCGATAGAGAAGCCAGTGCTTGAAGAAAAAGAGAGAAGAGGGAAGAAACGAGTAGAAAAAGGCAAAACAAAGCAGAAATATCAAAAAAGGGCAGCAAACAGACGAAAGAAAAATGAGCATAAGAAGATAAAACAGAGGGCAGAAAAACAGGCAGAAAATGCAAATCAGAACAGAAGAAAACAAAACATAGGGAAGAAAAACTAGCAGAAAAAAGATTAGAAAAAGGCAAAACAGAGGGCAGAAAAACGAACTGAAAAGGCAAAAGAGAGGGCTGGAAAGGCAAAACACAGGGCAGTAAAACAAGCAGAAAAAGCAAAATGGAGGGAAAGATAAATGAGCAGAAAAGGCAAAGCAAAGGGAAGAAAAATTAACAGAAAAAGGCACAGCAGAGGGTAGAATAGCAAAAGAAAGTGTTAGGATTCGTGCGTAGTCCTCTTTTTGTGACCATGTTTGTGAGCCCATGTGACCTGCTGGGGGGAGTTATAAGCTGCCTTCTCCCTGTCCTCAGTGCTTAATATCTAGTCGTGTGGTTCCTGATCTTGGGCTAGGGGCAGTTTTGTAATTCGGGACTCTGTGCTTTAGTTCACGGGCTCGTGAGCTAGTTAACGTATTTTCCTGGCTCTTTGGTTTCCCTGCCCTTTCTACCCTGTCCTTCGTTTTCTTCCTGCTGTTTGTTATCCTTGGATTGTGTCTTGCCCTCTTACCTTGTTGTGCTCCCTTGTTATTTGTCCAGTTTGAGCCTTTTAACCCGGCTGGGTAGAGAGAGTTGCTGGGGCTCCGGCGCTCTCCTGAGTGATCGATGGTGGTCCGGCTGGATTACCATCACGAACAATTGTTGCACTGTGGGAATCGCGGTACACGCACTTCCGCGTCTTTTTCCATCCTTGCCACATCGTTGTGCTATCTTTGAACCTAGAAGGAGGTTTTTTTAGTCGTTATAACGACTTTTTCCTCCTATTTTGATGGCTCTGTCATTTCCAGAGCGTTTCCCAGTCTAATCTTCCCCTCCCTTTTCCCTGCTTTGACTGTTTTACCCCATCTACATTGGAGATCTCCACAAGTCATCGAATACAGCACTTGCGGGTAAGGAGGTGTTGGGTTATACAGGGCATGGTCACATTAAGAGGCACTATGTTGTTTATGAAATGCCATATGTGTTAGACTGTAACCAATTCCTGTTATTGTAGGTGCAGTAACGTGGAGATAGAACACTGGTCTTTGCAGTAGTCCCTAGAAGAAATCCTGGGATCCCTTATTTGTCAACACCCTTTTCCCGCCCCCTGTCCGTTGCCCCTCTGCTGACTCATTGTGTTACTTTCAGTGGGTCGCTTATGGGCAAGGGTAGTGGATCGGGTTAATCATCGCTCCTGCATTGTATGGGCAGAGTTGGAAGGAACCAACAGAGAGCAAGAAATGAGCAGAGAAGGCACGCACAGAGGTCAGCAGGTGGGGAGAAAGCAGAGGGTAGTGGACTGCGGGCAAGCTGAACAGGAGAACTGTCGTAGAGGTAGCCTAAACGAGGACTGGCTCAAAAGGACAAACTGTTGCAACTGTTATCGAATTATAATTAATTAATGTAGACTTATATTGATACTTTGTTGACATTCCAATAATATAAAGTTATGCAACAAAATATTATTAATTGAGTTCAATATGACTCAATTTGTTAATGTTTTGAAGTAATCATATCCTTCTGAGAACACAGAAAAACGTAAGAGCAAATGGCAAACAGATTGTGCAACTGACAACCTGCAAAAGAAGGGAACGTTGTTAAGACTGGTATCCTGGCTTTAGGAATTTAATTTTACCAAATGGTTTTAGTGTTCGGGGTGATAGTCGCCCAACATGGTTATTATAGATACCTAGGTCTCAAAAAGATACAGAAGAAACAGAACCACAAAAATGGGGAAACAACCTAGATGATGAAGAGAACTGACCTGTGACCCGGTGAGTAGATGTAATCCCACACACAGGCTCTCCTGGCCTCTCTCAAGTCCAGCTACCTGACAGGCCAGCTCAGTGCTGGACCGCTACAATAACAGTAAGGTCATGTGCATGACAGAAAATAATAAAAGGTGGTGTAGAGAGTGAGCGTTTGTCCTTGACAGAATCATCACTGACCTCATCTGCGTTGATGTTGTAGTTGTTTATGTCCTCTATCTTCTAATACCTGAAAGGCAGAGAGAGGTCTGTAACATAGCAGTCCACATCACTGAACTCCTTATGCTAGCTAGGTTCTTCCAAAGTCATCAATCAATCAATCAATCAGTGCATTTATAGAGCGCGCTACTCACCCGTAAGGGTCTCAAGGCGCTGAAGGGAGGGGGGGGGGGCTCGCTACTGCTCGAAAAGCCAGGTCTTGAGGTGTTTTCTGAAGGTGAGATGGTTCTGTGTCAGTCGTAGGTGCGCGGGGAGGGAGTTCCATGTTTTGGCTGCCAGGTAGGAGAAGGATCTTCCTGTGGTGGTGGTACAGCGGATTCGTGGGACGGTGGCGAGGGCGAGGCTGGCGGAGCGGAGCTGGCGGGTGGGGATGTAGAACGAGATGCGGTTGTTGAGGTATTCGGGCCCTTGTTGTGTAGCGCTTTGTGTGCGTGGGTGAGGAGCCTGAACGTGATCCTCTTGCAGACAGGGAGCAAGTGCAGTTTTCTCAGGTGGGCGGATATGTGGCTGTGGTGAGGGATGTCGAGGATGAGTCGTGCGGAGGCGTTCTGTATGCGTTGGAGTCGAGTCTAAAGTTTGGCTGTGGTTCCTGCGTATAGGGCGTTTCCGTAGTCCAGATGGCTGGTGACGAGGGCCTGGGTGACGGTTTTCCTGGCTTCGGTGGGGATCCATCTGAAGATTTTTCGGAGCATGCGCAGGGTGTTGAAGCACGATGAGGAGACAGCGTTGACTTGCTGGGTCATCGTGAGGGAGGAGTCCAGGATGAATCCCAGGTTGCGTGCGTGGTCCGTGGGTGTTGGCCCGGAGCCCAGCGCCATGGGCCACCAGGAGTCATCCCAGGTGGATGGGGATTGTCCGAGAATGAGGACCTCAGTTTTTTTTTAGTTCAGCTTTAGGCGACTGAGCTTCATCCATTCTGCGACGTCTTTCATTCCTTCCTGGAGGTTGGTTCTGGCGGTGTCAGGGTCTTTCGTTAGGGAGAGTATCAGTTGGGTGTCGTCTGCGTAGGAGATGATGTTGATGTTGTGTTTGCGTGTGATGGTGGCGAGGGGGCTCATGTAGACATTGAACAGGCCTGAGCGAGGAGCCTTGGGGTACTTCGCAGATGATCTCGGTGGCTGCTGAGCGGAAGGGAGGGAGGCGGACTCTCTGGGTTCTGTCGGAGAGGAACGAGGTGATCCAGTCCAGGGCCTTTCCTTGGATCCCAGTGTTGAGGAGGCGGGTTGTTAGGGTGCGGTGGCATACGGTGTCAAAGGCTGCCGAGAGGTCTAGGAGAATGAGGGTGGTTGTTTCTCCATTGTCCATCAGGGTCCTGATGTCGTCGGTGGCTGCGATGAGGGCGGTCTCATTGCTGTGGTTTGCTCAGAATCCAGACTGGGACGTGTCGAGAGAGTTGTTTGCCTCGAGGAAAGCGGTCAGCTGTTTCTTGACGGTCTTCTCGATGACTTTAGCCGGGAAGGGAAGGAGAGAGATGGGACGGAAGTTCTTGAGGTCTTTGGGGTCCGCCGTGGGTTTCTTCAGAAGGGCGCTGATTTCTGCGTGCTTCCAGCTCGCAGGGAAGGGGCTGACGTGAGGGAGTTGTTTATGACGTTCCGGAGGTGGGGTGCGATGATGGTGTCGGCAGTGGGTCTGTCAGCAGACATTCATCAGAGGATTTCAGGTATGCTTCTAATAATGACCAAAGCGGCAACACTCAGATTCATGTTCTGAAAAAACCAATAGCAGAAGGTGGCTAAGTATGTTAGGGTAAAAAATATTTTCAATGCACTAGAGAAAATCTCGAGTTTATGTGTTCAAGTTTTCTACTGCAAATCAGAGACAATGCATTTTCCATGTTCCAAGTGTCTAACCAATAAGGCTTGAATGCAGTCCTCCATCCCCAGAGAGGAGTGGGATTGATCTCTTTCTAGAATTCAATGCAGCGGTCATTGCCTACTTGTAGATTACCAGGTACACTCTCCATTGTATTTCTCAGTTGGGAAAACTAGGGGTATATTAACTTAAGTTTTGTGTTGGTACTTGCATGGTGCAATGCAACACAAAACCTTTAAAAAGGCATATGTGCACAGCACAAGATTGCACTGTACCACATAAATATCTACACAAAGCTTGGTACATATATCCATTAATATTTTACTTCCAGACAATTCGGTGAAAGTAAATGATTATGAGCTGCTATATCAGTTATACTGACAGAGATCGCCAAGCATCTGCACACTCTGGGAGGATCACAATGAACTATTACAAAAATGATGCTGCTAATGTGCATGAAAATCCAAGCAAATCAAAATTAAAACGCAAGACGGAACCACGACCCTTCCCTCAAGTCTCTGGACTCATTTTATCTATCTATCTATCTATCTATCTATCTATCTATCTATCTATCTATCTATCTATCTATCTATCTATCTATCTATCTATCTATCTATCTATCTATCTATCTATCTATCTATCTATCTATCTATCTATCTATCTATCTATCTATCTATCTATCTATCTATCTATCTATCTATCTATCTATCTATCTATCTATCTATCTATCTATCTATCTATCTATCTATCTATCTGTCTATCTATCTGTCTGTCTATCTGTCTGTCTGTCTGTCTGTCTGTCTGTCTGTCTGTCTGTCTGTCTGTCTGTCTGTCTATCTGTCTATCTGTCTATCTGTCTATCTATCTATCTATCTATCTATCGTCACAGAAAAAAAGACAGGTTACAGGAACGTTATAGCTAGGCTGACATTTCTCTTGTACACAACCTGTGAAATTCAGCCGTTATAGTTAGCTGAGCGATTTTTAAGCCGCCACAATACACTGCTGATGCCGTTACATATTTCATCACTGATAACATGTTCAGTGACATCACTGATGACATCTCAAATGACTTCACTGATGAGATCATCCAGTGACTGTGAGGGCTTCTAAAAAGTTTAAGAATGTTATATACATATATATATATATATATATTACCAACTGGCAGTTGCCAGTAGGTAGTTATAAGTTAGGACCTTGTTTCTATTCAAAAAGCGTTTTTTCTTTTCCCAATAACTTTTGAGCCGGTTGACGAATCTACACGAAATTTTCAAAACTGGTGGGGCGCTCTGGTCAGCTCCTGTCCTGCAGGTTTCGGGGTGATTTGTCAAGCAGGGGCTGAGAAAAAAGAGGATCCCCAAACACGTTTTCCCCATGTTAATTTTCATAGGAAACTTTAGACAAAGCTAAAGCCCGAACTGCTGAATGGAATTACACCAAATTTGGCAAAAAGGTAGTCCTTGGTTCAGAAAGAGCCCTTTTTGTTAAATGGTGTAAATCCGTTCAGTAGTTGCTGAGAAATTAGAAAAAGAAAAAGTTTCCATATCTGTGGCATCCGTGGGTTCACAAACCTTACTGAGCAGGAGCTTCACTGTGATTGACTGCCAACACTCTAAACCAGGAAGTGTTACCAGCCATCTTGTGACTCGGTAGAACTGAATCACAAGAAAATAGTAAAACAAAGATAAAAAACAAAAAAAAGGGCAGGGTAGAAATACCCTGACCCCCTAGGCCTGCTAAGGTGGAATTTGCATTGGGGTCGCAAATCTCGCAGAAGATTTTTACAAAATGTAAAAGCGGGAGCCAGCGGAAGGCCAGCGGGGGCCCCCCGTAGCCCCGGGGCCACCACTTCCCCAGGACTATGCTAATTATGTGTGAAGTCTTTTGATGTCTGTGCGAGTGTCTTGTATCACTGCATTCAGCAATTTGAATGAGGAGTTCATGTGGGACTTCATTAGAGTGGTAGGACCAGTGACACCAGAGGACAGGGCTTTGAGTGCCTATTGCACCACAACTTTGATTATCTCTTATTAGCCAGCAGTGGTATGTGAAGGCACATTTTGTTGAGTGCTCTAGAGCCCACGGCAACATGGTAACTGCTGAAAGGCGCTGTTACTTGTTCACAAGTATTCCTGACTCTTTGCACACTGGTCTCGGGCAGGGCGCCTGATATTGTCACGGGCACCAGGCAGATACTCTGCTCCCCCCCTCCCACTGCCCTCAACCTCCCACACACACACTTGGAGCAGTGACGTCCCAACGGTAGACAGCGCTGGCAGCGCTGACTTTGGACCGGGTGGGGGCTTTTGCTTCCTCGCTGAGGCTCGGGATGAGAGAGGAGGTGGGAGGGAGTAAAACCAGTCATTAGGATCAGCGGGACTGCCAGTTGTTGGAGAAGCCGCGTTGCTAGTCATCAGTCTGGGAGTCTGGCGACGTGCTGTGGATCTCTCTTCCGATGGGCGCGAGGCATATACCCTTCCACCCCGGCCAAGGGACGGACGCCACCCTAATCCGGCAGCTCGTTCAGCGTGCTGTGAAAGGACAGCCATGTCGAGTGGGGAGAGGGCTTTTCAAGTTGTGAAGGTGGAGACGACAGATGGTTGGTGCGCAGAGGACAACGCACTGTCTTGTCCATGAAGGCAGGTGGGTGCAAAAACCTTGCCAGAATGTAGAAGTCAAACTACTGAGCATTACCAGTCATTGTGGAAGTTCCAGCTTTTAAACCTTAGCCAACTCTGAACTCTTAGATTTCAAGAGGTTTTCCTTCTGGGCTTTTGTGGTTTGGAGGTGTTGTGCATGTGTAACTTGGTCATGACTGGGAAGTGTGTTTTTTAATTGCATCTAAACCAACATATTTTGGGCTAACTCCTTCCCCCAATGGATTACTAGGGCTTTTAAATCAATGCTTCTGTAGGTGTGTTTATCGCACCAGCTGCTACCTGCATGTGGGCTCTTCCCTCACACACTCGCCGTTACTGGTAATGCTGTTTTAGTGGTTTGCCACTGATATGATATTAATCCCACACAAATGGTTATAATCTGTGTTTTGTGTGATGTCCTGCCATCCCCCAACCTCACTCTGATTTTCTACTGATATTAAGCCATTCTTCCTCTGTTTGTTCATGTGAAGTGCAGCAGTGATGCTAATGCAAAGCTGTATGAAACTCAAAATTATATGGAATCCAGTTCCCGCTATTTTATTTATAGTACAGTTAATGTGAGCATGTTCAACTTTTTTATCTTTTGATTGCACACCATATGTCTTTGTTTATTCCAATATACATAATCACCTGTCCTTGTGACGTAGGACCTAAAGGACTTTTTGTGGGAATGTTAATCTATGGACGGACGCACCTCATCTTTTGGTACATAGTTAATGACCACTTGTTGATGATTAGGTTGGGTCATAAAATGACTCCTGCTCTTTACATCTAGCAGCCCTCTTGTATATGGTAATATGGATGTATAGCTAGACATATGTTTCAGTGATATGTAGTATGCATTTGCCATCCATTGCTCAGGGTCAAGGTAGAAATTGGCACATGTTTCGCTCGGATACATGGAGCAGAAGACAATTTTATACAATCCATGACTCCAGCCCATCTTATCAGGGTAACGAGGGGTGTAGATAAATATACATTTAAACTTGATATATTGTTTCAAGTAACTGGCATTAGATAACTTTAATCATGCTATATTGTTAATAGTCCTTGCAATTAGGGGAGTTTAACAGTGATATGTTGATAGTAGTCCTTGGCACTAGGGGAATGTTCGTCTATATACAGACACACCTGTCCCTGTGATACACAACTTGTTGTCTCTGTTTGACTGGCAAAGATAAAAAGGCATAGAAACCTGTCCCTGTAAGAGCATTTACTTTCCCTCAGTGCTGCTCTAAATATTTAGGATGCTCCTTCCAGGTCCATGTTTGTTGGGCAGCTTTGCGCAGCCAAGGAACTGGATTTCAGGCTGGGAATGAATGCTCGTGTATTGGCGGTCTACTGATGGTAGACTTTTGCATTTAATGAATGTTTGTCTGTGTACAGAAACACCTGTCCCTATGAGACATAGCTTCTCCTCCCTAATTTTATTGTAAAGATCATGTTGTATTGTTATTCATTGCATTTATATAGCGCTTACTACCCTTGATGATGCGTTGAAGCTGTCTGTATGTCCAAATCTGTCCCTGTGATATGCAGTGATTCATCATGGTTCCTCGAAGGAACAATAGGTTTTAAGAACTGTTCATGAGCAAAAGTACATGGTGACAGACCCATGTGTAGCAGAAGGTTGTATATTAACTGTACATCATTGTAATGCATCGTAATTCCATTTATATAGCGCTTACTACCCTTGATGATGCGTTGACGCTGTCTGCAAGTACAAATATGTCCCTGTGATATGTGGTCATCCATCATGGATCCTCGAAGGAACAATGGGTTTTAATTGCCGTTCATGAGCATAAGTACATGGTGGCAGACCCATGTGTAGCAGAAGGTTGTATCGTAACTGTACATCCTTGTAATGCGGTGTAATTACAGTTATATAATTTACTATCTCTGACGAGGCATTTAAGCACTCTACTTTGAGGAGAACGCTACTCCAGAACCAAAGGTTAATGGTTAATCCAGTTTTTATTGGTTTTTGGGATTAGTCGTATGCTTGCAAGATTACCATTTCATTCATTTACTCCAGACAAAATACCACAATTGATTGTATCACCAATTCTATCCTGGTTTTTAATGATTATTAGTTTTGAATGACAGTCCATATATGTTTCCTTATGGTGTGTCTCATTGTTCCCCTATCTAAGGGAACCTCTATCAACTCTAGTGCCTCTCCTCAGATAACTAGGAGGCTGATGAGAAAATGTGACCAAAAGGGCTACTACTACTTTCCAACTGGGTTTCCTCTATATTCCCCATTGCTACAGGATGCTGGCATGGATTCTCAAGTTTTGGGATTAACCACAGTCCTCAGGGCACAAGTAGACTTCATCCTCCAAGCAGGGTGTGACAGAAGCCGCATTTGCAGCGTGGTGTACAAAGGGACGTGGCCTGGAAACACCTCTCTGCAACGCAGCTCTGTGGCGCTTACTGGAGGTACCTGGTAGGCTACGTGAACCCCAGAGACCCTCAAGATTCAAGGGGACTTAATCCCCCAACTTACAACGCACCAGGGGGCGCCTTTGCACAGTGGTGCAGGGAGGGGGCAGGCCTGATATAACAAGCCTAGTGTGTGGGACTTACTGGAGTTAATAAAACGGGTAGTTGGCCCCCAAGGTTGACGTTGGGGGCTAACTATCCCTCCTGTTACCTCTGCTAAATCCCACACAGTGGGATTGCTAAAAGGTGTTTGAAGGCCACGCTCACCTTTCTCCACCACTCTGCAAATGCTACTGCTAGAAATTAGCATATAAAAACCTTTGAAATGGTCTTAAAAAAACATAGGTTTCAGGGACATTATAGTTAGAAATAAGCATTTAAAAAAACCTTAGAAATTCACTGAAAAAAACACATGTTTCAGCGACTTTATAGTTAGTTGGACATTTCACTCGTACAAAACCAGAGAAATTCAGCTGTTATAGTTAGTTGAGCTAACTATAACTCACGCCCCCGAAATGCACTGCTGGTGACATCACATATTACATCATTCATGACATGGTCACTGACATTTCTGATGAAATCACTGATGACAGCTCCTGCACTGCCATGGCAAACAGTAATGTCCCGGGGTGGGCACCTTGGTACATTGCAGGCGCCAGCTCTGGGGGTTGGCAGTCCCAGGGCCATCAAGGGCTCCTGAAGGAGGGCGCACGGCCCTCTCCCATCATTTGTAAAGCCCCAAGGAGGTGGTGGGCCCCAGGGCCGGAGGTCCATAGCAGACCCCTGCATTTGAATTTTTAGTGCCCCGTGGAGGTGGTGGACCCTGGGGCAGTGTGGGAGGCTTGAGCCCCCCACAATAATTATTAATTATAGCCCTGGGGAGGTGGTGGTCAATGTGGCTTGGGGGGCCCACAAGGCCCTAAACCCAATTTTAGCAAAGCCCAAGGGAGGTGGTGGTCCCCAGGGCTTGGGGGCTCGCAAGGCCCCCCCATCCCTTATTTAATTAAAGCCCTGAGTAGGTGGCGGTCCCCGGGGCTGCAGGGGGCCACGTGCCCCATGCATAAATTATGAAGCCCCAGAGATGTGGCAGTCGCCGGGGCTGTGGAGACCCCTAATTTAGAATTGCTCCCGGGACCTGACCCACCTGGGGGCTTTATATACAAATGAAGCACGGGAGACCGCGCTTTATGTTTTAAAATAATTTCAGCCAGATTCATGCACCCAGTGCGAATTCGGCCAAAATTATTTTTAAAAAATGCTTTTTTGGCGGGCTGGGGGTCCCTAGGGGGTCAGGGTGTTTCCACCCTGCCCCCTTTTCTTGTTTTTCAACATTTTCTTAACTGTTTTATTGTGACTCGGTTACCGAGTCACAAGTTTGCTGCCAACACTTCCTGGTTTCAAATGTGTTGACAGCCAATCAGCCAATCAGAAGTCAGCTTGTGCTCGGGAGGAGTTGTGACTCCTCCTCGGTGCTCAGATATATACATTTTATTTTTTTAACTTCTCTGGTACTACTGAATGGATTTACACCGTTTAAAAAAATAATGCTTTTTGAATTAAGACCTATTTGCCAAATTTGGTGTAATTCTGTTCAGCAGTTCGGGCTTTAGCCGTGTCTAAAGTTCCTAAGGAAATTAACATGGGGAAAATGAATTTTGGGACCCCCTTTTTTCTCAGCCCCTGCTTGACGAATCACCCCGAAATTTTAAGACAGGAGCTGACCGAAGGGGGTCATTAGTTGTGAAAATTTCGTCAAGCAGCGCCAGAGATATTGGCAAATCAAAAAATGCTTTTACTATGGATAATAGGTCCTAACTATAACTACCTACTGGTGACCCCCAATAAGTAATATATATGTTTCACATATATAGGGGCATATTACCAAGCAATAGCGATAATTATCGCTATTGCTTGGTTAGAGACAAAATGTTACCGCTGAGCTGCGGCGATTTTTATCGCAGATAAACCTTGGTATAACCAAGGTTTATCGCAAATGCGATAAAAAACGGCCACAATGCATGAATATCGCTGAAAAGTCAGCGATATTCATGCATTACCGAGCTAATGCTCTTAGCCATGTTATCCACCTCCCATTGGATAACATGGCTAAGAACTGCTCAGGGCAGGTGTTAGCTTTTGGAGATATTCGCGCTTAGCCCGAATATCTCCAAAAGTTGGTAATAGGAGATAGCGATGTTAGCGACTGTTTCCAGTCACTAACATCTTGGCACGCCCACTTTGCATGTCATTAGTGATAAATATCACTGACATGCAAAGTGGGGCCCAAGATGGTCGCTATCTCCTACTAGCTGTCGCTAACTGGTGTTAGCGACAGCTAGGTAATAGGGAGATAATTTTATCTCCGCTTTCTTGGCTTTTAAAGCCAAAAAAGCGGAGATAAACCCCCTTGATAATATGCCCCATATAGTTCACATACGATGCCCAATTCCGATCTCAGCTCGGCTCCAGAAAGCGAAACCGAAAGTGAAGAACTTACTCGGCCATGAAACAAATCCCAGTTAAAATCTCCTGAGCAGAAGAGGTTGATTTTTTAGTATACAAGAGGAGAAACACTCTACGCCCCAGAAATCAAATGACCAGGCCATCAAAAATAGGTCCACCAAACGCCGGGAGAGGAGAAAGGCAAAACAACGAAGAACCCAAAAGACAGACACGCCAGACAAAAAGGAACTGGAGACGGTAATGAGTGATGACCCCATCTATAACCCAATTTTGATCAATCAAACTGATGTGGTGTTAAACAAAGCGGAAGAACAACTGCTAACATTGGGTCTGTCTTACAGTCCTTCGTACCACACTTCAGACTCTGGCCATATTAGCTCCAGGGATGACCCCCTTCAAACCGAGGTCCACCTTTAATCCCATTATTACAAGGGATTCAATTGAAATCTTCCAAGAGCGCTCAATTACAGGCATAAAGCGGCTCAATCATCGAGTGCAGAAAAATGCAAGCTGTCATTCCAACAAAGGCAAATTGAAGTACCAGGCTTTAATGAACAAACTAAAAGGTAACACTGATGTAGTCATCCGCAATGCCAACCAGGGTGGAAATGTTGTTTTATGGAAAAAGAACGAATATGTAAAGAAGGCAATGAGACAATTACTAGACAAAAACTGTTATCACTGTAGTGACCATCTTCATTCTTGAATACAACAGACAAGAGAAGGCCATCATAAACATTATCAAAAGGAATTGGCCCCCTATTCGAGATGATCCAGTGATTGGTCACCTACTCCCTAGAAATCCCGCTATCACATACAGTAGGGGGTCATCCATGAAAGATATTTTGGTACGCAATGATTTGTTCACTCCAACAGGGTACATGGCTATCCCAAAGCAAAGGTTTCTTTCCATGTAAAACATGCAAAGCGTGTCTACATGGTATTAAGAAAACCACCTACAGTACCCCATTCAGTGAACAAGTGAGAGAAATCAATAAGGCCCTCACCTAAAATCTGACCATGTGGTTTATGTGCTGGAGTGTCCTTGTGCCCTACGAAAGGTAGGCTGCACAATGCCACAGGGGCACAAGAGGATACTCCAGCACATCAGGGTGATTAATAATAAAGATACAGCATACCCCGTGGCATGACATTTTGGTAAAGCCCATAGTGCTTATCCCAATGACCTAAAATACTTTCTATTGGATGCCATCCCCCTAACAAAAGAGGTGGTGAGAGGGAGAAAGCGTTGAGACAACTGGAAACCCGCTATATAACTGATCTTGACACTATGGCCCCTGGGGGCCTTAACGTAACAGAGGAACTTTACACCTGCCTCTAAAGGTGACAGGGAAACTGAGTGATGACATTACAATACATCCTTGGCTATGAATTTAGGAGCTTTTAACATCTAATAATGACATAGATTGAACTATAGAACTTTTCATGATAGGTATATTGAAACCATCAGGATCCAAGTAGCCGCATACTTCCAATATTTCTGCACACACACTTTTACAAGGTTTTACGATGGGGTTTTTAATTGGGTACATATCAATTAGAAGTTTTTTGTAATTATATTATTTATTTGCACAAAATTGATGTCTGAGCAGTTGAAAAACTAAAAGCATTAGATGAAATATGAACAAGGCATTTGCACTTTATTTGGCCAGCCATAATAGCACTTTCAAGTATATGACACTTTATCTTGATAACCTTTACTAGTACTGCATTATGCATCAGCACTTTAAATACAATGGGTTTTTAAAGTATGTATAAATTAGCAGTATTGTTGACATGCGTTGCCACTTGCAGAAAAGCATATGATGATTAAACTATTCATAGTTTTTAGTAATGCTTTTAATGATGTTATATTTATATCTACTTATCTTATATATTTATTTATTTATATATATAAATTATTTTATTTATATAAAACACTGTGGTTAGCAATGTCATGGCCGGATCTCTACTGCATCATTTCGCCAGTAGTCTCTGTAAAGGGTATTTAAACCTGAGCGTCAAACAATCTTTTTATGCCACAGTTCAAAATTCCTAGATGGCACTTAACAAAATAACAAACTTCTGTATATATGTATGCGTTATTCTGCACAACATATGCTCAGGCACTTGTCACTTTAAACACAAAAAAATTTTATGAAGAGAAAAAAGAGAAAAAAACAGGAAATGTTGCACTGGGGTATTTAAACCAACCATGTACTGTGTTTCGTGTCATGTGATCAAGGCCCTCCGGGGTCGAAACACATCATGCTGATGGTGATATTGGTGATGAAACTAAACTAAAAAATCTGCACCTACTCTATGGTCCGTGTTCCTGTGAGTTTGGGGAAGGGTTGGAGTTTCAAGGATATATATATATATATATATGTATATATATATATATCAAAGGCTTTTATTAGCAGTGTCGTGCTAGATAGCTCAGGTCCATGGAAAAGCCTCCAGAATATTCAGAAGACTGAGGGTTCGTCTTGTTGCTTTATTTTGCTTATCCGACGCGTTTCAAAGGTCCGTGCCTTCTTCCTCAGGGACAGACGAACTTGGCTATTGGCCGCAGCTACAAGTCCACTTATAACAAGATGACACGCCCCCCAATGGGCAGTGCATTAGCCGCAGTGTCTTGTGGAACTTGTATGCTGTATTAGAATTTTCTTGCATGATGCAATCCTCCTCCGGGTCCTGTGACGCTGCTTGTAAACTCCATTCGAGCACCCCCTCGCCTACCGCTGACCATCCGATTGATGAGGACCGGCGCGGTATATATCCGACATCCAGTGAATCTGTATGATTCCCGTTACGGCTCCAACCTCCGGCTGATACAGTGGCGGTGCTGAGCATATGCAGTTCTGCTGCGCCGCTCCTATTTCCACCAAACTGCTCTGTGCACTCTTCATGGCGGGTGTGGAACGAACGGTGGTGGAACCGTTCCTGACATGACAGCTCCCGTGTTACTTGAACACACCACACTCGCGGGGGTTATTTCAAAGGCTTTTATTAGCAGTGTCGTGCTAGATAGCTCAGGTCCATGGAAAAGCCTCCAGAATATTCAGAAGACTGAGGGTTCGTCTTGTTGCTTTATTTTGCTTATCCGACGCGTTTCAAAGGTCCGTGCCTTCTTCCTCAGGGACAGACGAACTTGGCTATTGGCCGCAGCTACAAGTCCACTTATAACAAGATGACACGCCCCCCAATGGGCAGTGCATTAGCCGCAGTGTCTTGTGGAACTTGTATGCTGTATTAGAATTTTCTTGCATGATGCAATCCTCCTCCGGGTCCTGTGACGCTGCTTGTAAACTCCATTCGAGCACCCCCTCGCCTACCGCTGACCATCCGGATTGATGAGGACCGGCGCGGTATATATCCGACATCCAGTGAATCTGTATGATTCCCGTTACGGCTCCAACCTCCGGCTGATACAGTGGCGGTGCTGAGCATATGCAGTTCTGCTGCGCCGCTCCTATTTCCACCAAACTGCTCTGTGCACTCTTCATGGCGGGTGTGGAACGAACGGTGGTGGAACCGTTCCTGACATGACAGCTCCCGTGTTACTTGAACACACCACACTCGCGGGGGTTATTTCAAAGGCTTTTATTAGCAGTGTTGTGCTAGATAGCTCAGGTCCATGGAAAAGCCTCCAGAATATTCAGAAGACTGAGGGTTCGTCTTGTTGCTTTATTTTGCTTATCCGACGCGTTTCAAAGGTCCGTGCCTTCTTCCTCAGGGACAGACGAACTTGGCTATTGGCCGCAGCTACAAGTCCACTTATAACAAGATGACACGCCCCCCAATGGGCAGTGCATTAGCCGCAGTGTCTTGTGGAACTTGTATGCTGTATTAGAATTTTCTTGCTTTCTTTTCTTCTTCCCGCGAGTGTGGTGTGTTCAAGTAACACGGGAGCTGTCATGTCAGGAACGGTTCCACCACCGTTCGTTCCACACCCGCCATGAAGAGTGCACAGAGCAGTTTGGTGGAAATAGGAGCGGCGCAGCAGTACTGCATATGCTCAGCACCGCCACTGTATCAGCCGGAGGTTGGAGCCGTAACGGGAATCATACAGATTCACTGGATGTCGGATATATACCGCGCCGGTCCTCATCAATCCGGATGGTCAGCGGTAGGCGAGGGGGTGCTCGAATGGAGTTTACAAGCAGCGTCACAGGACCCGTAGGAGGATTGCATCATGCAAGAAAATTCTAATACAGCATACAAGTTCCACAAGACACTGCGGCTAATGCACTGCCCATTGGGGGGCGTGTCATCTTGTTATAAGTGGACTTGTAGCTGCGGCCAATAGCCAAGTTCGTCTGTCCCTGAGGAAGAAGGCACGGACCTTTGAAACGCGTCGGATAAGCAAAATAAAGCAACAAGACGAACCCTCAGTCTTCTGAATATTCTGGAGGCTTTTCCATGGACCTGAGCTATCTAGCACGACACTGCTAATAAAAGCCTTTGAAATAACCCCCGCGAGTGTGGTGTGTTCAAGTAACACGGGAGCTGTCATGTATATATATATATATATATATATATATAAAAATATATATATATATATATATATATATATATATATATATATTCACTGAAAAAACCATAGGTTTTAGGGGTATTATAGTTAGTTCGACATTTCACTCGTACAAAACCATTGAAATTCCCCTGTTATAGTTTGTTGTACTAACTATAACTTGCGCGCCTGCAATCCACTGCTGATGATGTCACATATTACATCATTCATGACATGGTCAGTGACATCACTGATGATATCACTGATGACATCTCAAATGACATCACTGATGACATCACTGATGACATCATTCAGTGAATGTAGTTTGGTTCGATATTTAAATAAGTATTATATATATATATAGCAATCTGCCTTGAAGACTGAGTCCATGTGCAAGTGTCTGAATGGAGGATTTAGTAGCAATGTGATTGACTGTGTAAGTGACGAATTTAAAGTGTCTCAGTAAATATATGGGCTAGTGATTAAACTTTGTGAATACCTGTATCATTCTATCTCTTGTTGTGTAAACTACTACATAAGTTGGGTACTAGCTATGTGAATGTCTATAATAGTTATTAATTAGTTAAGTGAGTATTTGTATGGGATAGTGAATGAATGTGTGTGTGGTTGGGTGGGAGGTGTGTGACTGTCCAAAGATGTGTAAATAGTTGATTTAGTAGGTATATAAGGTTAAGACTGTATGTGGAAATAGTTGTTTGGGTGAGTGAATCTCTTTATGGGTGTGGTGATGAGTAAATATATTTCTCAATGATACATGTCCAAGAAACTAGAAATATAAATATGTGACAGTTGTTGTATATAAATAACTATACATAAGACTCGGTAATTGTATGAGTGACGTATGGATAACTGTATACTTGTAATAGTGATTTTATAACATACTAAGTGTGAGTTACTATATATATCAATAAATAAAGTGGTGTTTGTGTAAGTGTGTAGCTTAGTAAATATAAGTATGATCAACTGTTTGCATAAGTGAGTAGAATGACTGCATTAGTAAATAGGATGTGTGCTGGTGTGTAATGTTGATGTAGGTGTATTAGTATATTTAATAGTGTTCTATTGATCTTTGTTAGCATGTATGAATGAATCCATAGGTAAGTTTTTAGATGTGTTTGTAGATGTAGGAAGCACTGACTGGGTTTTTAGAAACTTGTATTGGTGTGTCAATGGTTTCAAATATGGTACTCCATATTTCATAATGAGTGTTGAAAGGTTATTCTAGTGTATGATAAGATGTATCAGATTGTCACGTGGATGATGTCAACAGTGATGTCATCAGTGATGTCATTTGAGATGTCATCAGTGATGTCACTGATATGTCATGAATGATGTAATATGTGACATCATCAGCAGTGGATTGCGGGCGCGCGAGTTATAGGGAATTTCAATGGTTTTGTACGAGTGAAATGTCCAACTAACTATAACACCCCTAAAACCTATTGTTTTTTCAGTACATTTCTAAGGTTTTTTTAAATGCTAATTCCTAACTATAACATGTCTGAAACCTATGGTTTTTTCGGTGAATTTCAAAGGTTTTGTAAATGACAATTTTTGAATGTATTAATTCTTATATTTATTTTTTTATACTGATTTACTACATTTTTGTAAACTATTTATTTTTAGATATTTTATTTTTTAAATTACATTATAATTACATTATACATTACATTACAAAATATACTTTCTTAGAATGAATTACTTTAGTTTAAATAGTTTGCGAATAGGCAGTAGACTTTTAAGTACAGTAGTTACAGCTGTTGTAACGCGCAACACAATTTCAGACACAATGCAACATTGAGCTCAAGGTACATTTCTAGTTAAATGCAATTAGGTACTTTTTGGATTACTTTTCCAACCACAAGACTAGATCCTAGATTCAGTCCTGGGATGTCTCCTGTAAACAGTTGAGTAAAAACGTTTTGGTTACAGAAGTGATTTTTAAGGAATATTATTGTATTTTAAAAGTTGACACAGAAACTTTTTCACATAGAACCACCAATGTTATCCTACGGCAGGAAATTCACTTATCAGGTAAGTAGTGTTAACGTTACTTTTTTTTACTCACTGGTGGATCCTGGATCCAGCACGGGTGCATCTCCTGTAAACAGTCGAAGGAATGCGTTTAAGTCATACAGGCAAATTTTAAGGAATATTTTTAGTTTGTGAAAATAGACACTTAGAAACTTTTCTGGTGAAAACCACACAATGTATTCCTATCGAAGAAAATACAAGTTTAGTGGTAAGTAGGGTTAGAATTAATTTTCAGGATCACTACTGGGCTCAAAGAAGCAGCACTGAGGTCACTCCTGATAACAGGTGAAAAAATCTGAATTCATAGTTCTGCTGATTTTATAGGAATTTTGTAAGTTTCGAAAATCGAAACTTTTCTGGTGAAAACCACACAATGGATTCCTATGGAAGGAAATACAAGTTACTGGGGAGTACGCTTAGAATTACTTTTCCGGATCAGTGCTGGGCTAAAAGATGCAGCAATGGGTTGTCTGCTGTTAACAGGTGACTAAATTGGAATTCGTAGTTCGGATGATTTTAGAGGAATATTTGAACGTTTCAAAAATCGACACTTAGAAACTTTTCTGGTGAAAGCCACACAATGGATTCCTATGGAAGGAAATACAAGTTAGTGGTAAGTACGGTTAGAATTACTTTTCAGGATCACTACTGAGCTCAAAGAAGCAGCACTGAGGTCACTCCTGATAACAGGTGAGTAAATCTGAATTCCTAGTTCTGCTGATTGTATAGGAATTTTGTACGTTTTGAAAATCGAAACTTTTCTGGTGAAAACCACACAATGGATTCCTATGGAAGGAAATACAAGTTACTGGGGAGTATGCTTAGAATTACTTTTCAGGATCAGTGCTGGGCTAAAAGATGCAGCAATGGGCTGTCTCCTGTTAACAGGTGACTAAATCGGAATTCGTAGTTCGGATGATTTTAGAGGAATATTTGTACGTTTCAAAAATCGACACTTAAAAACTTTTCTGGTGAAAGCCACACAATGGATTCCTATGGAAGG
This sequence comes from Lissotriton helveticus, assembly GCF_964261635.1. Taxonomy (NCBI): domain Eukaryota; kingdom Metazoa; phylum Chordata; class Amphibia; order Caudata; family Salamandridae; genus Lissotriton; species Lissotriton helveticus. Next base: position 550,390,483 of record NC_136065.1, on the reverse strand, counting down.
AAATACAAGTTAATGGTAAGTTCGCTTAGAATTACTTTTCAGGGTCAGTGCTGGGCTAAAAGATGCAGCACTGGCTTCTCTCCTGATAACAGGTGAGTAAATAGGAGTTCGTAGTTCGGCTGATTTTAGTGGAATATTTGTACGTTTCAAAAATCGACACTTAGAAACTTTTCTGGTGAAAACCACACAATGGTTTCCCATGGAAGGAAATACAAGTTACTGGTAAGTATGCTTAGAATTACTTTTCAGGGTCCGTGCTGGGCTAAAAGATGCAGCACTGAGTTCTCTCCTGATAACAGGTGAGTAAATCGGAATTCGTAGTTCGACTGATTTTAGAGGAATATTTGTACAATGGCGAAGGAAGGGGGCGGGGCCTACGGTGACATGTGTGCAAACATGCCCTGTGGCACTTTTTAAGCTGGGGAATTAATTCCTCTTCAATGCTGCAGTCCCCTGGGGTCCACCTTGCCCACCAGGTACCTCTAGAGTGCGCCAGGGAGCTGTGTTGCAGAGAGGGATTCAGAGGCCACGCCCCTTTATACAACACTCTTCAACACAGCTCCTTGGCGCTTACTGGAGGTACCTGGTGGGCTACTTGACTCCTAGGGGACCTTTGGATTGAAGAGGAATTAATTTCCCAACTTAAAACACGCCACAGGGCGTGTTTGCATACATACCACCTTAGGCCCCACCCCTTACCTTCACCACTGTGCAAACGCGCCCCGTGGCATGTTTTAAGTTAGGGGATTAAGTCCCCGTGAATGCTGAGGTCCCCTGGTGGCCAACTAGCCCACCAGGTACCTCCATTATGCGCCAGGGAGCTGTGTTGCAGAGAGGTGTTCTGAGGCCATGCCCCTTTTCACACCTCTCTGCAACGCAGCTCTGTGGCGCTTACTGGAGGTACCTGGTGGGGTAGTTGGCCGCCAGGGAGCCGCGTTGCAGAGAGGTGTTCAGAGGTCACGCCCCTTTATACAACACTCTGCAACACAGCTCCTTGGTACTTAGTGGAGGTATCTGTTGGGCTAGTTGGCCCCTATGGGACCTCTGGATTGTAGAGGAATTAATTCCCTAACTTAAAACGCGCTACAGGGCATGTTTGCACACATATCACCTCAGGCCCCGCCCCTACCTTCACCACTGTGCAAACGCGCACCGTGGCGCGTTCTAAGTTGGGGGATTAAGTCCCCTTGAATACTGTGGGTCCCTGGGGCCAACTAGCCCACCAGGAACCTCCAGTATGGGCCAGGGGCTTCATTGCAGAGAGGTATAAAAAGGGGCATGGCCTCTTTACACGTCACTGCAACGCAGCCCCCTGGCACAGGCAAATACTGGAGGTTCCTGGTGGGCTAGTTGGCCCCCAGGGACCCTCAGTATTCAAGGGGAATTAGTTGCAATCTGTCACCTCAAGCCCCGCCCCCTACCTTCACCACTGTGCCAACTCGCCCTGTGGTGCGTTCTAAATTGGGGGATTAAGTCCCCTTGAATACTAGGGGTCCCTGGGGGCCTACTAGCCCACCAGGAACCTCCACTATGCGCCAGGGAGCTGCATTGCAGAGAGGTGTTCAGAGGCCACACCCCTTTTTACACCTCTCTGCAACGCAGCTCTGTGGCGCTTACTGGATGCACCTAATGTGCTAGTTTGACCCTAGTGAACCTCAGGATTCAAGGGGACTTAATCTCCCAAATTAAAACTGCCACAGGGCACGTTTACACAGTGGTAAAGGGAGGGGACGGGGCCTGAGGTGACGTGTGCAAACACGCCCTGTGGAGCATTTTAAGTTGGGAAAATAATTCCTCTTCAATCCTGAGGGCCCCTTGGGGCCAACTAGTCCACCAGGTGCTTCCAGTAAGCACCACAGAGCTGCGTTGCAGAGAGGTGGTCCGAGGCCATTCCCCATTTTACACCTCTCTGCAATGAAACTCTGTGGCATTTACTGGACATACCTGGTGGGTTAGTTGGCCCCCAGGGACCCTCAGGATTTAAGGGGACTTTATTCCCCAGCTTAAAACGCCCACAGGTCGTGTTTGCACACATGTCATCTAAGTCCCCCTCCCCGCCCTTCACCAGTGTGCAAACGCACCCCGTGGCACGTTTTAAGAGGTAGTTTTAATCCCCCTGCCCTAATTTATGCTAGGGGCTTACAGAAGAGGTCATTCTAATCACAGGGGGACCGCAACACATAGTGTTCCCTAGTGTATGTAGGGGTTTTCACTGGATTCTAAGTAACGTTTAACATAGCACTGGTTCTAGGACTGGTTAGTCAGACAAAGTTACCACCAGTACTCGTCTAAAAAAGTTGAGGGTACAGAATAATTTTGCAACAAGGCTTCTTTCTGCTCCTCTGTTTGTTCTTTCTGCTCGTTTTCATTCTTCCTGCACTTTTCTTCGTCTTTGAGGACTTCTGTTGCTTCTTTCTGCATTTCTTTTTTTTCTTTCTGTGTGTTTCTTCTTCTTTCTTCACATGTCCTACCTCTGTAAGCATAGTTATAAACTAGCATTTCAAAAACCTTTGAAATTCACTGAAAAAACCAAAGGTTTAATTCACGTTAAAGTTAGAAATTAGCATTTAAAAAACCTTTGAAATTCACTGAAAAATACAAAAAGTTTCAGGCATGTTATAGTTAGGAATTAGCATTTAAAAACATTAGAAATTCACAGAAAAAAACAAAGGTTTCAGGGGCATTATAGTTAGCTGGACATTTCACTTGTACAAAACCATAAAAATTCCCCCATTATAGTTAGTTCAGCTAACTATAACTCGCGCGCCCGCAATGCACTGCTGATGGCGTCACATATTACATCACTCATGACATGGTCAGTGACATCACTCATGACATCACCAATGACATCTCAAATTACATCACTAATGACATCATCCTTGTGATAGAGTGGCAAACCTCCTCTCACACTAATATAACCTTTGATACACACATTCAAAAATAGAAACTAAAATTTTCAAAACAATGGACATATCAATACCAGTTACAACAACCTTTTCAGTCATTCCAACATCTACATACACATCCACTCATTCACCAACAGTCCTATATAGCCACTCATACATGTACTCACTCATCATATGTACTCATACACCTATACAACCTGTTACATAACACCACTCATCCATAGAGTTACTCACACACATAGTCACTCATGCTAATAAAGAAACAAACATCTATTTACTTGCATATACAGTTATACACATACCACCACACTTACTCCTACAGAAACTTACACATACTTACTCTTTTAAACAATCACTTATAGAAACACATACTTATTCATACAGGAACTCTTCCAATCTCTCACTCTCACATATACTCACGTATATATACCAATACTCACATATACTAGTTTAAAATATATGTAGTTATTTATAAAGACACTATTGAGACAGTCATTCACTCACCAACACACCCATACACACACTCATCCACCAATACAGTCCTGCACACATACTGTCTTCAATGCATACAAACAGTGACAAACTCATTCCTGCATCTATGCACTAAGTAATACCCCCCACTGAACCATACAGACACTCAGGCACCAACACTAATACTCGAAAAACCAAGTAATAACCCATATAAACACTCATGTAGTAACTCATCAACCCATGTAGTCACTTATACACAAAGTGAGAGACTGATACAGATATTTACATATTTAAACATTACTCACTAACCCATGTATTCACTAAGATACACTTTAATCAGTCCGCTATACAATCAATTTTACAACAAAAAAATCATTCATTTAGATACTTATATACCCATTTATTCTTCCATCGACCTTGAGATATACATATATAAAACATATTTAATTTTCAGAAAAACCCACATTCACTTGATGATGTCATCAGGGATGTCATTTGAGATGTCATCAGTGATGTCATGAGTGATGTCACTGACCATGTCATGAGTGATGTAATATGTGACATCATCAGCAGTGCATTGTGGGCACGTCAGTTACTGACCTCACAGTTCTCCCGAGGCCTCGCCGGGACCAACAACGCCGCTGAGGCGTGGCGCAACCTGTGTTTTTTTTTAGTGCCTGGACACTTTTAACTTACTTGCTTATTGCTTCAGGGGCTGCGCCGAGGTCATCGCGCACCCCTCATCGTTTTTGGGATTCCCTCTCCTGTTGCCGCCAGAGCGCCCCACGCCGAGCGCTCCCTCCCCCTCTGACGGGCAGGTCACGAGGGCGGGGACGGGCGTGGTGACCATCTTGGGCTGCTCTCTGGTTGGCGGGGCAGCTCCTCTGTCCCTCCCCCCCCGGCAATACCTTCCTGCAAGGCGAGTCCCGCCTTAGCTCTACTGACCTCACAGTTCTCCCGAGGCCTCGCCGGGACCAACAACGCCGCTGAGGCGCGGCGCAACCTTTGTTTTATTTAGTGCCTGGACACTTTTAACTTACTTGCTTATTGCTTCAGGGGCTGCGCCGAGGTCATCGCGCACCCCTCATCGTTTTTGGGATTCCCTCTCCTGTTGCCGCCAGAGCGCCCCACGCCGAGCGCTCCCTCCCCCTCTGACGGGCAGGTCACGAGGGCGGGGACGGGCGTGGTGACCATCTTGGGCTGCTCTCTGGTTGGCGGGGCAGCTCCTCTGTCCCTCCCCCCCGGCAATACCTTCCTGCAAGGCGAGTCCCGCCTTAGCTCTACTGACCTCACAGTTCTCCCGAGGCCTCGCCGGGACCAACAACGCCGCTGAGGCGCGGCGCAACCTTTGTTTTATTTAGTGCCTGGACACTTTTAACTTACTTGCTTATTGCTTCAGGGGCTGCGCCGAGGTCATTGCGCACCCCTCATCGTTTTTGGGATTCCCTCTCCTGTTGCCGCCAGAGCGCCCCACGCCGAGCGCTCCCTCCCCCTCTGACGGGCAGGTCACGAGGGCGGGGACGGGCGTGGTGACCATCTTGGGCTGCTCTCTGGTTGGCGGGGCAGCTCCTCTGTCCCTCCCCCCCCGGCAATACCTTCCTGCAAGGCGAGTCCCGCCTTAGCTCTACTGACCTCACAGTTCTCCCGAGGCCTCGCCGGGACCAACAACGCCGCTGAGGTGCGGCGCAACCTTTGTTTTATTTAGTGCCTGGACACTTTTAACTTACTTGCTTATTGCTTCAGGGGCTGCGCCGAGGTCATCGCGCACCCCTCATCGTTTTTGGGATTCCCTCTCCTGTTGCCGCCAGAGCGCCCCACGCCGAGCGCTCCCTCCCCCTCTGACGGGCAGGTCACGAGGGCGGGGACGGGCGTGGTGACCATCTTGGGCTGCTCTCTGGTTGGCGGGGCAGCTCCTCTGTCCCTCCCCCCCGGCAATACCTTCCTGCAAGGCGAGTCCCGCCTTAGCTCTACTGACCTCACAGTTCTCCCGAGGCCTCGCCGGGACCAACAACGCCGCTGAGGCGCGGCGCAACCTTTGTTTTATTTAGTGCCTGGACACTTTTAACTTACTTGCTTATTGCTTCAGGGGCTGCGCCGAGGTCATCGCGCACCCCTCATCGTTTTTGGGATTCCCTCTCCTGTTGCCGCCAGAGCGCCCCACGCCGAGCGCTCCCTCCCCCTCTGACGGGCAGGTCACGAGGGCGGGGACGGGCGTGGTGACCATCTTGGGCTGCTCTCTGGTTGGCGGGGCAGCTCCTCTGTCCCTCCCCCCCCGGCAATACCTTCCTGCAAGGCGAGTCCCGCCTTAGCTCTACTGACCTCACAGTTCTCCCGAGGCCTCGCTGGGACCAACAACGCCGCTGAGGCGCGGCGCAACCTTTGTTTTATTTAGTGCCTGGACACTTTTAACTTACTTGCTTATTGCTTCAGGGGCTGCGCCGAGGTCATCGCGCACCCCTCATCGTTTTTGGGATTCCCTCTCCTGTTGCCGCCAGAGCGCCCCACGCCGAGCGCTCCCTCCCCCTCTGACGGGCAGGTCACGAGGGCGGGGACGGGCGTGGTGACCATCTTGGGCTGCTCTCTGGTTGGCGGGGCAGCTCCTCTGTCCCTCCACCCCCCGCCACGCCCTGCTACTTCCTGTTCCCTACTTATGGCACTTCAATCCCGGCCGCGCAGCGGACGAGCGCAGCGGGCGCGACGAAGGCGCGTCGAAGTTGCGCCTAAGTCAAGCCCGTCTGCGCCCGTCCGTGACAGGCCGGGACCAGGGGCCACACCCCCTGCCCCTCTATTGTCATATACGTCTGCACAGCTCCTTGCTTGTTTCACTAAGGTGCCCCTTCCTCACACTCTTATGCAGCACCTTGTTGCACTAGATATTTATCTTCCGCACTCAGACCTTGTTGTGTTGCCACACCTCATCACTCCCTTGCCTATGTCGGATATCGACTCCCTCCCTATTAGTCACTTATCTCCCCCTCATACTGTCTCTGCCTACCTCCTCAATACTCGCTCGGCAGGCAAACACCAGCTTGACCTGTTCAACCTTCTTACCACAGACTCCCCAGATTTCCTGTTCCTTACGGAAACTTGGTTTTCGGAGGCTTCCCTTCCTGACATCCTTGCCATCCTTCCCCATTCCTACTATGTCCTCCGGGCCGATCGCCCCGCAGACAAAATCGGGGGGGGTGTTGCCATGACTGTCCGTTCCACTATTCAATTTCAGCTTCTCCCCCAAGCACCCATTGCTGGAGTGGACTTCTTAGTTGCCCGCTCCTCCAACCTGCCTGCACCTCTCACTGTTGTCCTTGTTTACCGCCCTCCCTTGAACATGCCCCTATTTGTGGCCTCCCTGCAGGAACTCCTCGCCACGTTGGTGGTGAATAATTCCTCTGTACTCCTGCTGGGGGATTTTAACTACTGGCCTGGCGACCCCAGGGAGGACTCAGCATCCAAGGACTTCACTGCCACTCTCCTTTGCCTCAATCTGAAGTCACATGTTTTGGTCCCTACCCACAATCTTGGCCACACCCTGGACCAAGTCTGGTCATCTCAGGACATAGTTTCCTCTCCCAGCATCCTCCCATGCCCATGGTCTGATCACTCCCTCATCTCCTTTTCTATCACTACCGGTCCCCCTCACCAGCCCCGTCGTCCCAAGAACGTCTTCACCCGTAGCTGGAACCATGTTGACTTGGCCTCCCTCTCTTACTCCCTTGCTTCTTCCTCCCCAGATCTTACTGACATCTCCCCTGACTCTCAGGCTGTTGCAGTTGACAACTGGCTTTCCTCCGCATGTGACCTAGTAGCCCCCCTCAAGTTAGTCAAGTCCTTACGCCCTCATGAGGCTCATCGTTGGTTTAGCCCGGAGCTTAAGATTCTCAAATTAGAGCTTAGACGCTCAGAGCGCCTTTGGCGCCGTGGCTACTGCCCGGACGATAAGGCCAAATACAAACTACTTCATAGAGAGTATAAGAAGGCCATCTTGACCGCCAAGACAAAATACTTCTCCGAACAAGTGGCGCTCGCGGCTAACAAATCCAAAGAAATTTTTTCCTTGGTTAAGAACTTGGCCACCTCTGATCGGGCCTGCCCTCACTTCATTCCCTCTCAGGCCCTCTGCTCTTCTCTTAACGATTTCTTTATTGAGAAGATTGTTAATATTAAATCTAACATCCTGGTCACTCCTTTTACCCCTCTTCACTCTGTCCTCTCTGCGCCTAAATCTTTTTTTTCTTCTTTTCCTCCCCTCTCTTTGGACACCTTCTTAACTTTGCTTTCTAAAATTAAGTCTGGCTCCCCCACTGATTGTGCTCCTGCCCGCATCCTCAAAACCCTTTTTTCCTCTTGCCCTGACACCCCTCTCTCTCTTCTCAATGCCTCTCTTTCCACCGGATTGGTCCCTTCTTCTTTTAAATCTGCTATTGTTTCTCCAATTCTTAAAAAACCTGGTCTCGACTCCTCTCTTCCTTCTAACTTCAGACCTATCTCTCTGCTCCCCTATCTCGCTAAAATTCTTGAATCTTATGTTACCTCTTGTCTTTCTGCTTTTGTTGAACGGAACCAGCTTCTGGCATCCCACCAAGCTGGTTTCCGCGCAGGTCACTCGACCGAAACCGTGGTGTTAGCCGTCCTTGACGAGCTTAAAGCCAAGGCCGACGTCAATTCTCCCCAGGCTTTAATCCTCCTCGATTTGTCCGCTGCGTTTGACACGGTCGACCATAATATTCTTTTGGACCGTGTCAGCGCAGCGGGCATACGAGGTACTGTCCTCTCTTGGATTACCTCCTTTCTGACGGGTCGCTCTCAAGCTGTCCATCTTCCCGGCTTTTCTGCTTCCCCCCTCCCGGTGCCCTGTGGAGTTCCCCAAGGGTCTTCCCTCTCTCCCCTTCTTTTCAATCTCTACATTCACCCTCTTATTTCCTCCCTTCTTGAGCTGGGGGTCTCTGTGTATAACTACGCTGATGACCTCCAGCTCGTTTTTGACCTTTCCTCCTCTTCTCACGCTCTATCCTTTTTTCACTCCACCATGGCTTTTATTTCTGGGTGGATGAGCGCCAACCACCTCAAGCTTAATCCAGATAAGACTGAGCTTGTTCTGATTGGCGGCTCATCCAGCCCCTGGTCCTCTGCTTTCTGGCCTCCCATTCTTGGCCCTCCCCCCACCCCCGTTCCCTCTGTTAAAACTCTGGGCATCAAGGTCAGACAGGACCTGTCCATGCATGGCCAGGTCAGTGCCGTGGTGTCCTCCTGTTTTCTCTCCCTCCGGATGATCCGGAAAATCTCTCGCTTTTTCTCTCTTGACTCCCTTAAGATTATTATTTCTGCCCTCATCACTTCCCGCCTCGATTATGGTAATAGCTTGTTCGCTGGCATTCCTGCCTATGAAACCCGCCGCCTACAAGCTATCCAGAATCAGGCTGCCCGTCTTATTTTTCACTTGCCCAAAACCCATCACATCACCCCCGTCCTTAAATCCCTTCACTGGTTGCCCATCTTGCAGAGATCCCTGTTTAAATTGGGGTGCCTCGTTTACCGGGCCCTTGACCACTCTGGACCGGCTTTCATCAATTCTCTGATCTCCCTTCACACCCCTGCCCGCACTCTTCGTTCATCGTCTTCTGCCCTTCTCACTGTTCCCCGCTTTCGTAAATCTCGCACTGGTGGAACCCGTTTTTCTGTTCTTGCTCCCCGGTTCTGGAACTCCCTCCCTCTCTCTATGCGTTCGATTCCTATTTTTTCTCATTTCCGTAAAGCGCTAAAAACTTTCCTCTTTGCCCTGGCCTACCCCCGCTAACCTCCTGGCCCTGTCTGTCCGGTTCTTTAGAGCTCTCAGCGCCAGGAAGCCGTTTGGCCATCGCGCGCTTTACAAATATTTTCATTCATTCATTCATTCACAGTTAGCTGGACTAACTATAACGGGGGACATTTCTATGGCTTTGTACGAGAGAAATGTCCACCTAACTATAACTCTCCTAAAACCTATGTTTTTTCGGTGAATATATATACATATATATATATATATATTCAATAAAAAAACTAAAGTTAAAAAAACTTATAATGTGAAAAACTTTAGGAATTCTTTTTTTACTAACCAAACCTAAACTACAAGTACATCAGAAATTCTCAAAAGGTATGGATATAGCTAAAATGTATAATGTAGGCTCCACTTTCAATGATTATAACTCACGGACCTTCCTACACAGTGTAGAGAACTCGAAAGGCACACTACATTAACTTTATACATTTTTTGGCATAACTTTAACTTTTGAATTTGTAATGTTTATTTAGTTTACATTTGGTTTGTAGGTAAAGAATAAAAATACTTCTTTCTTACTATAACTTTTGACATGTTTTTTCCATTGAAATTCAAAAAGTGGTTCAAATTGTTGACTGTAGTGTCGTTAGGTGGAGTGCTGTTAAGTGAAATGTTATACTGTACAGTGGAAAGCCATGTATTGGAGTGGCATACAGTGACATTGAGTGGACTGGCGTTGAGTGGAATACCGTAGAGTGGAGATGTTTAGAGTGGAGTGGCATAGTGTTGAGTGTCATACAGAGAAATGGCATGAAGTGCATAGTGTAGAGTACAATAGCATAGAGTGGAGTGATGTAGAGTAGAGAGGTGTAGAGTGGATTGGCATATAGTGGAGTAGCACAGCGTGGAATAGTGTAGAGTGAAGTGGCATAGAGTGGAGTGGCATAGAGTGGAGAGACGTAGAGTGGAGTTTTGTTGGGTGGAATTGTGTAGAGTGGACTGACATAGAGTGGATTGGCATAGAATGGAGTGGCATAGAGTGGAGTTGCGTGGAGTGGCAAACAATAGAGTGGTGTAAAGTTGAGTGATTTAGAGAGGAATAGCTTAAAGAGGAGTAGAACAAAATGGAGTGGCATAGAGTGGAGCAGGACACAATAGAGTGGCTAAAGTTGAGTGGTGTAAAGTGGAGTGGCATAGAGTGGAATGGCATGGAGTGGAGATAGGTACAGTGGATCGGGATAGAGTTGCATGGCATACAGATGAATAGCCTAGAGGAGTGGAGTGGTGCAGAGTGAAATAGGATACAGTAGAGTAGCATACAGTGGAGTTGGGTAAAGTGGAGTGGCATAGAATTGAGTGGTGTACAGTAGAGTTGTGTAAATTAAAGTTTCATTGAGTGGAATAGCGTAGAGTGGAATGGTGTAGAGTGGAGTGGTGCAGAGTGGAGAGGAATAGTGTTAAGTGGTTTAGAGTGGAGTGGTGGAGGGTGAAATAGCCTAGAGTGGAGAGACCTAGAGTGCCTTAAAGTCAAGTGGGATAGTGTAAAATGGACTGGCATAGAGTGGCGTGGAGTTGAGTGGGATAGAACTCAATAGTGTAGAGTTGAGGGGTGTAGAGTAAAGTTGCAGAGAATGGCGTGACATACAGTAGAGAGGTGTAACGTTTAGTGACATAGAGTATAGTGTACAGTTGACTTGTGTAGAATGGTAGAGAGTCAAGTGGTGTAGAATTAAATAGCATGTAGTGGAGTGGTGTAGAGTGGAATTTTCTGCAGTGGAGTAGGGTTTAGTGGCATGGCTTAGACAAGGAGTGGCGTACAATAGAATAGCACAGAGTGGAATGGTGTAGAGTTTAGTGGCATAAAGTGGAGTGGCGTAGAGTGGAATACCATACTGTGGAGTCATGCAAAATGGGATAGAGTGGCGTGGCATGGAATGGAAAAGCATAGAATGGTGTGGCATACAGAGGAGTTGGGTATACTGGAGTGGCAGAGAGCTGAGTGGCATACAATAGAGGTGTGTAAAGTGGAGTGATGTAAAGTACAATAGCATAGGTTGTAGTGGCTAGAATGGACTGTCATAGAGTGGGGTGCATACAGTGGAGCGGCATAGAGTGGAGTGGTATAGAGTGGATTAGCATGAATTGGAGTGGTGCAGTCTTGCAGTGGCATAGAAAGGATTGGCGTACAGTGAAGTGGCGTGGAGTGAAGTGGCATTCACTGAAATAGCATAGACTGAAATGGTATGGGGTGCGGTTCAAAGAAAGGAGGGGTGTACAGTGGTACAGTGGCATACAGTGGAATACCATAGAATGAACCAGCGCACAGTAGAACAGCATAGACTGGAGTGTCATAGAGTGGAGTGATGTAGAGGCGGGTGGGGTACATTGCAATATCATAGAGTGGATGAGCGTAAAGTGGAGTGGCATTCAGTTGTGTAACATAGAGTTGAGTGACATAGAATTCAGTGGCATAGAATGTTGTGTCATAGAGTAGAAGAGTGTGGAGTAGGGTGACATAGAGTTGAACGGCAGAGAGAGAAATAGCATGGAGTGGAGTGGTGTAGATTGACATATAGTTGAATGGCATCGAGTAGAGGAGTGTAGAGTGGCTTAGAGGTAAGAGGCATCAAGTGGAACAGTGCTGAGTGGCGGGCATAGAGTGAAGTGGCATACAGTAAAGTGTAGTAGAGTAGAGTGGCATTGAGTCAAATAGCATTGAATGGTGTGGTGTAAAGAGAAGTGGCATATAGTTGAGTGGTATAGAGTGGAGTGGCATAGAGTGGAGTGGCATTGAGTGGAGTAACGTAGAGGGAAGTGGAGTAGAGTAGAGTGGCATACAGTAGATTGGTGTACACTACAGCAGCGTAGAGTGGAGTGGCATAGAGAAGAATAGAAAAGAGTGTAGTTTTGTTCAGTGGCATAGAGTCATGTGACACAGTGGGATAACATAGAGTAGGGTGACATACATCGGAGTTGCATAAAGTGCAGGGGTGTTCAATATAGTTACTTACATTTCAGTGGCATCGAGTGAAATACCATTCAGTTGTCAGTCAAAATTAGAACATGCAGATATCAATCTCAAGTTAGCAAACTAAGGGTCCTATTACGTTTGCGGCTGACTTTGTCCGCCCGCCACCGCAACGGAGCACTGGACCAGCGGGCAAAGTTGTGCGGTGCCACCAGGCAAATTAGGTGCATTACCACACTGGCGGGTGCATCCTCGACTTTAATATTGCTGAGGGCGGTGCTTTAAGTAGCATCTGCTGCAATGTTGTTATGTTATGTTATGTTAATATTTATTTATAGAGCGCGTGTACACCCATAGGTTTCATTGCGCTAATGTCAGTGATCCAGATATATTCCTTAAACGTAAGTCTGCTTGAATAACCATGTTTTCAGGGTTTTTCTGAAGACCAAAAGATCATCACAATTCCTGAGTGGGATGGGAAAGGAATTCCATAAAGTAGCCGCCAGAAATGAAAAACAGCTTCCTCCTTGCTTCTTCCTTTTAAAGGAAGGGATCGTGAGCCGATTAAGATGGGCCGAGCGCAAGTTGCGTTGTGGTTTATAGACAGTGAGCATCTGTCTGAAGAATTTAGGGCCCTTGCCCTGAAGTGCTTTAAAAACTATACAGCCGGTTTTGAAGGTGATCCTTTGGGCCAATGGTAACCAATGGAGTTTTTCCAGGCCAGGTCGGGCTGACTGCCATTTAGGTTGTTTCCATATCAGTCTTGCCGCCTGATTCTGCACCATCTGGAGTCGTTTTAATAGTCCGGCTTGGAGCCCGAGATATATAACATTCAAAAAATCCAGGCGGGAGAGTACCAGGGCAATTATTACCTGTACAAGTGCAGAATGGGTGAGCAAATATGCGATTTTCCAAATTTTTCGTAGTTGGAAAAATCTAGATGACACAATAGCTCCCACCTGACTTCTAAGTGACAAATCGGCACTTAGGACGAGCCCCAGACTTTTGACTGACTGCGAGGCTGTGGGCGGGACGCCCATATGTGCTGGCCAGAACTGGGGACCCCAGCTAAGTTCACTCTTCCCAGGCAGAACTAATTCTGTTTTGCCTGGGTTGAGTTTGAGGTGGTTTAGGTCCATCCACTTATGTATATGCGACATAGTTGCTTGAAACTCGTCAACAGAATCTGGTGTGTTCAGGGGGAAAATTAGCTGCAAGTCATCAGCATAGTTAAAGATTGTGACTTTCCGGCTTTTTAAAGAGTATAATAAAGGTCTCAGATATAAGTTGAATAACAGTGGCGAGGGTGACGCACTGCGCAGGAGGATGATCATTTTTGAGCTGTGAAAGCGCAGAGTCTCACTGACTGCGTCCGACCGGAGATAAAGGAGGCTATCCTCTAAGGCCGGCCTGCCTGTCACGGTTTAACAAGATGTTATGGTCAACCGTGTCGAACACGGCCGACAAATTGAGGAGCACCAATGCCTGGTGGATATCATTATCTGCGTTAACTGTTAAGGTGTCCTGAACTGCAAGGATCACCGTTTCAGTGGAGTGTGAAGGTCGGAATCTGGCCTGATTTTGTTCGAGGTAGTCAGTTTGCTCTATAAAATTTGAGAGACATCTGGACACGTGGGCCTCAAGAAGTTTAGACAGGAAAGGGAGTAGGGAGATAGGTCTATAGTTTGCCGGGTCCAGCAAATCTGCACCAGGTTTTTTTAGTAGTGGATCAAGCGTAGCATTTTTGAATGAGCCCGGAACCTTGCCCTGTGAGAGAGATTCATTCAGGAGTGGAAGGATACTCAGGGGCAAAGCTGAGCAGACTTCTTTCAGGATATGTGGGGGGCAGCTGTCATTGGGGGACCCAGAGTTGACACGAGATAGAAGCTCCATGAGTGTATTTGGGTCAATAAGGGGGAGAGTATCCAGCGTATATGGGTTAAAACAAGTGTCGTCCCTAGGTTCTGAGCTAAATGAAACCGGGATACTCCTTTTTTTGGTAGCGATTTTATCTACAAAGAACTCATTAAGTGAGTTGCAGAACTCCTGGGTGGGGACCTGAGTAGGGGCAGTTCTGTCTCATTTACGATTTTAAAAATGTCCTTGGATTTATTTTGAGAATGTAGTATTTTCCTAGAAAAATGTTCAGTTTTGTTTTTTAGAATGATTTTTAAATATTCTCTGCGAGCTGTATTATACTCCTCCTTATGTTTCGGGCAGTATTTCATTCTCCAGGTTCTTTCTTTCTGGCGTAGTTCCAATTTAGTTTCCTTAATTCAGGGGTAAACCATTTGTGGGCCTCCGCAATGCGGGTGGGAAAACTTGACCATCGGAGCGTAAATATCAGCAGCCTCTGACAGCCAGGCCTTGATTTTACCTTCCATGATGTATACTTCATTGCCTAATATAGGTTGCTTGGATTTCAAGGTTTCCATGCAGGCCAGTGTATTTACAGAATTCCATTTCCTGGTTGTACCTCCCGTCTGGGGTGGTGATTTGATGTGACCTTCAAGAGTAATCATAAACTGGATTAGGTGATGGTCAGACCATATACATGGCGAGATGGAAGGAATTCAGAGTTGAAGGCCATGATGTGCATTGCCATGGGACCCGTGACGGGCACCGTGCTGTCCCTGCCACCTTGTGCATGGCAGTGAAGGGGGTACCATGGGTACCCCCAGTGCAGCCACCCACAGCCCTCACACCCCTTGGGCCTGCAATGGGCCCCCATGGTAATTTCCTGCATGCCTTTATATGGCGGAGTCTCCACAATGGAATGGCATGCATCTTAACATGGATGGTGGTGTCTGCAAGGCACCGCCACCATTACCTGTGCCTTTTCAACCCAGCCGGCAATTCAACCAGCGGAAAATCTGTGAACGGTCTTTCCGTCTGCCGCGGTGCCCCTCACCATAGTAATGTTCGGGGGTTAAAATGGGTCATTTGGCTGGCCGCTCGCCACCGCCAGCGTGGCGGTGACCACCGCCAGTCCCCGCGATGGTGATCCACCCATGACCATAATGGGCCCCTAAGTGTCTACAGGCTTAGTCTGCTACATTAAAATTCCTCTTATCAAATTAAATCTTCTTTGGAAACTTTATGTTGTATATAACCTAAAATGCATTAGACTTTTTGTAAGTTTAAAATGCAGTGACTAATTATATTCACCTAATGCCCTGCAGAGGTCACTGTGCATCTTTTAAAGCAAGCAGAGTCATGGTTTCATGTTATCTGTTTCATACATTCAGTGTAATGCCATTTCTGCTTATGTAGTTAATCAAAAAGTTTTCATATGGAACATCAAGCAGCATAGAAATTCTCCTCTCACATTAACTAACAGCCAATGGTTAAAGATGGGCAAATATGGCAAAATAAATCACCTGAATGATTTAATAACACTAATTAGCCCCCTTGGGGGAATATGAGGATCTGGCGAGCCAATCCAATCACTCAATCTGCAGGCTGTAACTACTGATACAGTTTTTCAAAGGGAGCACTATGTGGGTGACAGCTGTCTACTCTTCTGGTATGCCCTATTTCCTTGCCTGACTCTACCTACTTCCCTTTTTCTTTTTTACATTAGGCTTTGCAAGAAGAAACCACCTCTTCTCTACCACCACAACTTCCCAGAACCGGGTCTCTTTTCTTTCTCTTGGGGATCTGGGATTACATTCTCCCTCAATGAAGGGGAGAGAGGAGCCAGCACAGCTAGACAAAGTATATAATAAGGAAAGGGGGATTCAAACTACCCATAAGTCCCTAGCATATAATTGGGCAGGGAGGTTTAGAGGCCTAGTAGATTGTGTGCATTAGAGTGTGCACAACTGAGTTGTCTGCTGTCATTTGTAAAGCAAGCCCTGCCTTGCAGACTGCTTTTCAATTGTAATTATATGCAAATTTTGATTTAAAGGTACTTCCACCTTATTTGTACACATGAGTCATCCCTTAGATCTCCACTAGGTGCCCCAGGGGTAGGGCGCATTGTAACTGTAAGCAGAGGCATTATAACATATGTTTTTAATAAGGCCCGGTGAAGAAAAAACAGCCAAATTTATTTTTACTCAATGTTGATAATTAGCTCCATAGGCCAACATTGGGATGTTTTATTTAACCCCTTGTATGCTCATGACGAGCTGAGCTCGTCATGGTATACAGTGCTCGGGTGCTCATGACGAGCTCAGCTCGTCATGAGCCCCACCCACGGTGGGAGCACCAGCGTGGGTGCCCGATTTTCTTCATTTCTATGGGGAAGGCAGGGGAAGACCTTCCCCTGCCTCCCCCGCCCCCTCCTGCCCGCGTCATCAATGACGTCAGCGCGCGAGGCGCACTGACATCATTGGAGGTTCCCTTTCTCCTCCTCCGACGCGCAGGGAAGCCATTTGCTTCCTGCGCGTCGGAGGAGAAACAGGTGAGTTTGGGGGCTGGGGCGGGGGGATTTAAACTAAAGAGGCATCGGGGAAAGGAAAGCGTTTTCCTTTCCCTCGATGCCTCTTTAGAGCATTCCTGCTGCACGATCGTACGATCGTGCTGCAGGAATGCCCACTAGTCACCAGGGATTTTAATTTTTTTTATTTTCGCTAAGTGTGTGGTTTGGGGAGCGGCCCCTTGGGTGGGTCGCTCCCCTTTAGGGAGCATATTGTTTAAGTTGTTGGCCACCCGGGAGGGGGCACAACTTTCTTTATTTTTAAAAAACAAATTACAAAATCGGGCATCGTTGTGGGGAGGGGATCCTTGGGCGAGGGCTACTCTCACGGGGGCCATTTTAGGTCCATGCCTAATTATTTATTCAGTATTGGGGAGCGCCCCCTTA
Source organism: Lissotriton helveticus (assembly GCF_964261635.1). NCBI lineage: Eukaryota > Metazoa > Chordata > Amphibia > Caudata > Salamandridae > Lissotriton > Lissotriton helveticus. Next base: position 550,373,573 of record NC_136065.1, on the reverse strand, counting down.
GGCAAGGGTTGCTCCCCTTTAGGGGACATATTTTTTAAGTTGTTTGCCACCCGGGAGGGGGCACAAACTTTATATATTATTTTAAAAAACAAAGCAAAATCGGGCATTGTTTTGGGGAGTGGCCCCTTGGGCAAGGGCCACTCTCACGGGGGGCATTTTAGGTCCATGCCTAATTCTTTATTCAGTTTTTGGGAGCGACCCCTTAGGCAAGGGTTGCTCCCCTTTAGGGGACATATTTTTTAAGTTGTTGGCCACCCGGGAGGGGGCACAACTTTATATATATATATTTTTTTTAAAAGCAAAATCGGGCATTGTTTTGGGGAGTGGCCCCTTGGGCAAGGGTCGCTCCCCTTCAGGGGGCATTTCATAAGCCATTGGCTCCCCCCGGGGGTCAAATATTTGGGAAAATGAAAAGGATGTGCTGGGGAGTAGCCCCTTCGGCATGGGTCACTCCCCTTGGGGGCCATTTTAGGTAGCCCACAATTTTTCTTTTGTGTAGGAGAGCAACCACCTAAGACTAGGGTTGCTCCCCTCTTGGAGGCAAATTTAATTTAAATTTTGGGATGTGCTGGGGATTGGCCCCTTGGGCAAGGGTCACTACCCTTGGGGGCCTTTTTTGGATGCCCACTTTTTTTGCTTTTGTTTTGGGGGCCATCTTTTTAGCTTTGTTTGACCCCCTTGGCAAAATAAAAGTTGTAATAATTAATTTGACACACTGTGCCAAGTGTGTAAATGTAGTGGGGAGCGTCCCCTTGGGCAAAGGTCACTACTCTTTTTTGGCACAAATATTTTGCCTTGCCATTTTGGTATGTCCATGATGTTAGGTTGTAGCTCACTGCAGCACCCAAGTTCAGACATGGCCATATGCAAATTAGTCTGACCCTATGCCTCATGGGAGCAGTCCAGCCCGAACTGCCAAGCCATATCTTACCTGGCCCGGAAACAACCATAATGGGACTGGTTACTGGCTAATCAGCCGTTATCAGCCAGGTTAGCTTGAGTCCAGTGGCAAAGTGAGCAAGGGACCCACGTCTGCCAACTTAGGGCAATCAAAGCGCAAAGGGTCAGTCTGATTTGCATTTGGCCATGTCTGAACTGGGTTGATGAATTGAGCTAAATAATGATGATGGATTAAACCAAGATCAGTTGACTGGGGGTGAGTGTTAGATTTGCTCACGGGCTTCGTCCATCATCCCCCTTTTGATATCTCCTTGAAGGGCAGTTTTGCTGGGTTTTTTTATGGGTCACTAGGGCACAGGGGACAAACGCTCGCTGGGGGCACAGAAAGCGGACACAAACACGCTAAACCCGCTAAAGACCCGAGGATACCTTGGAATCCAGTCTCTCTCTCCCCCGCCGCCACTCCACACATTGCGGCCGCTAAGAGGGGGGAGCGTCTTCTTCTTCTTCGGGACTACATTTCCCAGCGTCCCCTCCTGACATATCCACAAAAGAACAAAGGGTGAATTTGCTTACTACGATCAGCACATCAATATTGAATATTTCCCTTGTTATTAGTAAATACAATACAAATTAGATCACCATTCTAGGAGTGCTCAACTGATAACATGCTTATTCACCCTTAAGCAATTTAGCCAAGATAAATTTCATGAGCCATATAAATAGAAAAATTGTACCAGTGCACATCCCTACTCGTTGCTTTTATCCAATTGACATTCAAATCAGATCATCCAATAATTTCAATCTTCTTCAAGTCCACAAAAAATATTCAAAGAGTACAAAGTCCATTAATATTCAATATTCTTATTTATTGATTTGTTTCTTGCCACATCGTCACAGCCGACGCGCGTTTCGCCCTCCGTGGGCTTTTTCAAGGCTGTAATTTGTATACAAATTAAAGCAATAGATCAGTATAATACATTGAGGGCCACCTAATGACATTTACACAAAATTTATACATCATTGTCATGTGTTCTAATTAAGAACATTCCAAGTGTGCCATCATTGTAGTTGAATATTATATCCAGGTTGTAATGGCTGTCCAATTGTTTAAATGAGTATCAACACACAATATAAATATATTCAAAAACATGGCACACAAATGAATTATGTATGGTCACCTTACTTCCTAGGGACGCTGACAGCCGCGCCTGACTCCCGTGCCCAGAGGCGCATAAGAGGGAGCTGTTGCTGCAAACGAGCGGGGACAAACGCTCGCTGGGGGCACAGAAAGCGGACACAAACACGCTAAACCCGCTAAAGACCCGAGGATACCTTGGAATCCAGTCTCGCTCTCCCCCGCCGCCGCTCTACACATTGCGGCCGCTGAGAGGGGGGAGCGTCTTCTTCTTCTTCGGGACTACATTTCCCAGCGTCCCCTCCTGACATCCGGGGACGCTGACAGCCACGCCTGACTCCCGCGCCCCGAGGCGCATAAGAGGGAGCTGTTGCTGCAAACGAGTGGGGACAAATGCTCGCTGGGGGCACAGAAAGCGTACATAAACACGCTAAACCGGCTAAAGACCCGAGGATACCTTGGAATCCAGTCTCGCTCTCCCCCGCCGCCGCTCCACACATTGCGGCCGCTGAGAGGGGGGAGAGTCTTCTTCTTCTTCGGGACTACATTTCCCAGCGTCCCCTCCTGACATCCGGGGACACTGACAGCCGCGCCTGACTCCCGCGCCCGGAGGCGCATAAGAGGGGACTGTTCCTCTCGCCTCGCGGGACGCGAGCGGGCGACGCCGGGCAGAGCCCGGGCAGAGGGCGGGCTGTCTGTGGCCATCAGTGAACGGCAGGGGACGGGACGGGCCACCCCCCTAAGAAGCAACCATGGGTAAGCGCAAACAACTCTGTAATGGGGGCCAAGGAAACATGAAGTCAAAGATACCACGCAAGGCAGACACTATTATATCATATTTGACATCAGCTGTGGGAGTGATCACAAAAGAAATTGCTTATGCAGAAAAAGAGCTGGGTTTAACAGTACCGGTGAACATAGATGTGGGTCATCCTGAAGAGGGGGTCACACATAAGCATATAGAGCAACAACCCGAACCCCAGTTGGGCCACAGTCATACCTCACCACAATTAGTAGTCCCAAACGAAGACAATCAGGGACCTACCCAAACCCAGGAGGATATACAGACCACACCAATTGAACTGGGTAAGGGCAGGCAAACAAAGAAGTGCAATAGGAAAATGAAGCACATTGATAACACACTGAAGAACCTGGATCTGGAGGATGATCTGGTGAACAGATTAAGTTCTAAAATTGAAGGATTGATTAATTTGCATCTAGAACCAGTATTGACCAGTATCGCCAAGGATATTATTGATGTTATTAACACATGCGTAGCTGGATTGTTAAAGAAATGTGCTGCCCTTAATAGTTTTGTCCAAGAGATTCGTGGGCAGTTGAACAATGTTCCCGGACCTCAGACTTTGTCAAGGGAACCCAGGGCAAAGTGACACCCCAAATACAAACCCAAATACAGCACATGTACCTATTGTCAATACTGCCCGAGTTGTGTCAGCCCCAAAGGGGGATGTTAGGCCCCTTGTCTCTGAGAGTAGTAACACTGTAGAGCAACACAGGCCCATCTTGGTTGGACCACAGCAATGTGGCAAGGATGCAGATGTGATGCCATGTCAGTTTAATTTACATCTCCCACCACAAGCGGCTCCTTTAGTTGCTGTGTTAACAAGGGGTTCCCCTACTTAAGAAAAATGGGTTTGAAAGCAACCAAGAGCTCATGGAAAGAACGAAAACATGGTGCAATAATTATTCGAATGGGGATACAGACATAGCTGCCAGTATAAATATGGTCAGAAGAGTACGTTGGGTGGGCCGCCAAAGAAAAACACGTGAAGGTGACTGCGTGGTAATTAATTTTAGAACTCAGAATATAGTAAACCGCCTTTTTTGGGATGGCTCTGAGCTGTCAAATACGGGCATTAGGCCCCTCCCCCTTGTTTTTTTTATCCACCCTCTCTCCCCCAATATAGGGCATGGCTCCCAGCTGTCCCAGTGGTGAAAATGCATGCTCCACATAGTGGCTCACAGCCTATGCTGCAAGGTGGGAATACACCCAGGGTTACAAATATGAACACCGAGACATCAATCATAACAGGGTGTACACTGGGGAATCGTTTCGCTCCACTCTCAGGATTGGAGGAGAACGATTGACTAACTAATACCGAGGTTCAGGCATCCATAGAGGGGACACCAGCCCCATCTTGGAACATAGCTGGTCTAAGGACCAAAATGGGCGATGAATTCTGGGAGAGTTTTTTAAAGACATTTGATATAATATTCCTTCAAGAGACCTGGGATCCCGTAAACTGCTTTTCCTTGGATGGTTATTGTCAGTTCAGCATACCAGCAAGACGGAGTATTGCAGGGAGAGCAAAGGGAGGGTTGCTTAGCTTGTTCTCCCTAGAGTTAAAGGGCTCTCTCTTGCAACTTGACACAGGTTGTCCAAATTGCTTAGCAGTGGAACTCTCAGTCTCTGACACAAAGAAAATTCTTTTTATAAACTTTTATAATTCTATGGAATCTGGTAATAACCTAGATATGCTGGAACATTTTCTTTCAATGTATAGCCTGAAGTCAAATTGCTTTGAGATCCTACTGATGGGAGATTTTAATATCCACCCTTGCACAATTTGTTGCAGAAAAAATGCGTATGAGGGCCCACCTTTCTCCGCATCGTCCCACTTTGAACACACTAAGCAGGGTGAGGATCTGGAACTCTTTTTAGCAAATTGGAATCTTTACGAGTCTGGATGTGGGGAGGTTGAAAATAGGATCCTGACGTTCAAGGGAAAAGACAAAGGTACAATCATCGATTATATTTTTTTAACATCATTTATGTTACCCCAGGTTTTAAGATATTCGACGGAGGTTTTCATCTATAGTGATCACAATCCGGTGATAATTGTCCTGTCACCGTGCGATCCCCTATCCTTTAGGCCCACAACACAAAAAGTCGTGAGGGAGGTGGCCCTAATGGACCAGGGGAGAAGATTAAAATGGGCCAAAGTAGTCCCGGAGACCCTCTTATCCGAGATTTTATCAAAAGCAGAGGTGGAGGTGAATACTTGTCTGGATGCTGAGTTGCAAGGCCCTGACATTACTAATGCATTCAACAACATCTGTGTACAAATAAATCTAAGTCTACTTGTAAAAGGGACACAGAAACTGCAGACTGGTAAAAGATGGTTTGATAAAAGCTGCTCTGAATTTCACGCTGCCCTTCTTAAGGCTCTAAAATCTACTCCTACGGATAGGGGGCTCATAGTAAACCGGAGACTTGCATACAAACAAGCATTGACTGCGAGAAAACGGGAGCTGCGGGACGATGCATGGTCTAAACTCTTGACACCTGCAATTCTTAAAGACAGTGGGAAATTTTGGGCAACTGTGAACCAGCCACTGTTTACAAATAATGACAACTCCCCTCTTGAATGTAACATCATGGATGAGGTCTGGATAGCCCACTTTGAAAACATATATAGACTTCCTGTCCATGGACAAATACTTGAACCTAAATTGCCCGATAATGTCCTGCTCCCGTTGGTTTTTGATGTTTGTGAAGTAGAAAGGGCAATAGCGGAGATGTCAAAGAATAAGGCTCCCGGACCTGACGGGGTTCCTGCTGATTTGTTTACAGCTGCCCCTAATTTCAGGTCTAAAATCCTAACAAATGTTTTTAACTCGGTAGGGCCAAACAGTCTCCCAGCCTCATGGGCCACATGGATTATTATTCTGATTTTTAAAGAAGGTGCTAGACAGGATCCCTCTTGTTACAGACCCATATCCTTAATCGATTCTTTGGTAAAGGTGCTGGGTCGTGTGGTCTAGCATAGATTAAATGAGTGGTTAGAAGAGAGGGGGTACTGTCAAACGCACAATATGGTTTTAGATCTAAACGCAGCACTATTGATCAGTGTCTAAACCTTTATCTTTTAGTCAGCAAGTACACAGTAGCTAAGTAGGGGTCTCTATACATGGGATTCATGGACTTCTCCTCTGCTTTCGATCTCGTAAACAGGTCAAAGCTTTGGCACATACTTTTAAATATGGGAATTGATTTATCGTTAGTACACTTTTTAGCAGATTTGCATTCAGGCCTTATTGCCTCAATCAGAGTTAACACTGAGGGGCGATGCATTAGACACTTTAAGTCAGAAAGGGGGGTCAGACAGGGGTGCATTCTTGCACCCCTACTGTTTACTCTTTACATTAACGCCCTTGAGTCACAACTGAGGGAAGTTTCTCCGGACATCCCGCGTATAAGGGAACTGGTTATACCGGTCCTCCATTACGCGGACGATGCCGTCCTTCTGGCCCGCACCGGGGTAGGCCTGCAAAGGCTGTTAGATGCCTTTGGAATATTTATGGAATATCTAGATTTAAAGATAAATATAAAAAAATCACAGATAATGATTGCAGGGAACGCAAATCGTAAAACTAAAATTAAAACCTTCATCTGCAGTGGGGAGGCGGTCTCCAAGGTGTCCACATTTCCCTACCTTGGAGTCGTCTTCACGAAAAGGGCACTTGGCGCCCACAAATTAACACGCGCAGTATGACATTTGCAAGAACTGCTTCAGCCTTAATGGGTTTTTCAAAAAAGCTTGGGGCCAGACCCGTTGAAGCACTCTTAAAGATCTATAAAGCAAAGTATCTGGCAGTCGCCACTTATGGCTCACAGATTTGGGGCTATTCCCCTCATGCCAAAATACAGATAATAGAAAATAAATTCTTGAGAGGAGTTTTAACTGTCGCACAGTGTACCCCCACTTTTACTATTCACAATGAATTAGGGGTCGGATTTGTTACAGACCAAATTAAAATAGCACCACTAGTATACTGGCTAAAAACCTGGTTAAACACAGAAATTCCCCTAAATCACACCATTTTGAAAGATTGTTTAGCTCTGGATAATGCGAATAAAATTCAATGGCTGTCTTATATAAAATCTGGCTTCCAAAAAATAGGGCGTTCAGTCCTCTTTTCATCACCAGAAACTATAACAAAAAAGGATATCGCTCTGACAAAAAATGCCATGACAAACATATTATCATTAGAGCCTGAGGAGACTGAAATGATGAAACCAGTGGCAAGAGCCAATTACGCCCTAGTTAGCTGCCCAGGCCCTGAACCTTATCTGATTTTAGTAAATAACCCATACCATGGGTATCCCCTAATCAGATTCCGGTTTAACCAGATACACTTTTCTATGGGCTTTTTTCAAACATGGTGTTCCCCTGAACGGGCAAACCCCTGTATATGTGACAACTTCTCAGTACAGGATACTTTACACTTCTTTATGTTTTGCGACCAATATCAGGAGTGTAGGAAAAAGTACCTGCTTCCCATCTTTAGGGAGGCAGGATTCACACAGGTTAGGCCAGCTTTGTTGTACTTACAACAACTTAATTCCCCACGAATAATGTTCCATGTTGCATGTTTCCTGGTTGCTGCTATTCGCATCAGGAAGAAGAATATTATGTCGTCTCCAACCCCATGCACCACTGAATAATACATCCTTATTGCCTAAATGTACAGCATAATCTTTTTTAACACAGTTTTAAAATTTGTTTTCCTCTTAAGACCATTTTCATGTATGTGCCAAGGGAAACCCAAACAAGTATAAAATGTACAGAATGAATTTCTTTTAAAATTTACAATGAATTTTTAATATGCCAATTAACTGCTTTGATATTTATGATATGAAAGCTTTATTTCGATATAAAAACATATCATAAAAGCGATACATTACATCAGTAATAAAAACAATTTAACAATGCACAATGTAAAAACCCTGCAGAATCAACAACGGGATTAAAAAATGTATTATTGGGCATAATGTAAATAACCGGTACAGGCAGAAAACACATTACTGGATCAACAGTTTCTTTGCAGTTCTTATTCGCCAAGCCCAGCCCAGAAATTTTGCCATGCAGCAGGCAAAGAAGGGTCGGGCATCTGTACGTAGTATACGTAAGGCTTCCAAATGTGATCTAGTGCCCAAGCTCCTACATAAAGGCTTCAGCCATCTCAACCTAGGCCCCACATAAGCGTAACACTCAAACAACAGATGAGCAACAGACTCAACCCTAGAGTCACAGAAGGGACAATATGGTACAGTTTGTAGTGGTGGTTTCCAGGTGGAAGTTAGCAACCCTAAGGGGAGTACTCCCACCCTGAATTTGAAGTACAGTGACCTGTCGCCCGAGTTATGGATTAGATCCAGATAGGGTTCCCTAAATGGGAGCTCCTTAACTAACAAAAACTGAGCAACAGATTTACAATGCTTAGGATTGCACAGTCTCTCGTTATCCACCCATGACCAATAAGCCTTCTTTAGTAATTGTTTTGACGGTGCTGATCTGTTAGCCCACGCGTCTCCTAACCCCAACTCATAGAGAAGCTGCTTTACCTCCCTGAGCCAGGGTACCTTATGCCAGCCCGAAAGGGATAAGAGTTCACTTAAGGCATCTGCGTAGCTACACAATTCTGGGACGTTCCATATTCTGGCCCATAATAGAAGGGGACGTAGCCTTGCTTGCTCACATATTGGGCGTGTGCCTGCATCTAGCAAGAGTGGGATTGTAGGGGTACTGTGGGGTAACCTCATAAGATCTTTGTGGAAGTTATTTTCGAGGTGCGATAAGGTGTCAACTCTCTGAATGCCCCACAGTTCAGCGCCATACAATGCTGCACTCACCACCCTTGCCCTGTAAATGTCTAATAGTGCCCCAATAGGTTTTATGGATGAAGCGCGTTGTTCTTTGAGCAGGGCACCTGCGACCCTCTTATGGGTCAAAAACACCTTTTGTTGGTGTGCCTTCCAACTCATAGTGTCGCAAAGTCGGATGCCCAGGTAGTCAAATTCTTTGACTCTTTCAAGTGGAACAGAGTCTAGAGCAGGAGGGGCAAAAGATTTCTTAGGGGGATTAAGGACAAGGAATTTGGTCTTGCCTATATTTATAGACAGGCCCTTAGTAACGCAAAAGGCCTGAAAACTAGAAAGCAACTTTTGAATGCCTGCTGGTGATTTTGAGATTAGAAGGGTATCATCCGCAAATAGGAGCGTCGGAACTTTCCTCCCAGCCAGGGAAGGTGCATCTGATGGATGTTGTAGAAGATGCTCCACCACTCCGTTGACATAGAAAGAAAACAGAGTGGGGGCAAGCACACATCCCTGGCGGACGCCCCTATTTACATGGATACTAGATGTTTTTTCCCCTTGAACACCCCATCTAATCTGGGCAAAGTTGCTTTCATGGAATTTTATAAGCAAAGCCAGCAAGTGAGGGGGTATGCCTAACCCATCGAGGACATTCCACAATTGGGCGCTTGGGACCAGGTCGAAGGCAGTTCGCAAGTCAATAAAGACTAAATACAAACTGCCCCCACCCAGCACCACCACTTTCCAATATATCATTAAAAGGCGAAATGTCTGCTCGATGGTGCCTGTCCCTGTTCTAAAACCTGCTTGGAAATCTGACAGAATCTGGTTTTCTTCAGCCCACTGCAGGATCCTACTTAATACCACTTTGCCCGCAACCTTTTGTGTTGAGTCCAGCAGACTGATAGGGCGATAATTAGCTGGGACGTCCCTACAGCCTTTCTTAAAGATAGGGATGACCTCAGCACCCCTCCATGAGTCAGGGAGAGAACCTCCCAGCAAGGCCTCATTTAAGAGTGAAGCAATTAATCTGCTCCACAATAATGGGTATTTCTTCAGCAAGTCACCCGGAATCCCATCAGGGCCTGCAGCCTTATTGGTTACAATGCACCTGATTGCCCTTTCGACTTCCTCAGTGGTGAAAGGACAGTCAATGATTGGAATATCAACTGGGGGACTGGGCAAAAGATCCAAACTTGGATGGGATGCCCCCGGTGGAGCAGAATAGAGCTTGGAGAAGTGTGCAAACCAAACGTCACCAGGGATGTTACAGGTTAACTGTTGATCAAGAGGCTTGTCCCTTGCTCTGAGCAAATCCCAAAACCCCTTGGAGTCTTTCCTAGTACTTGCCTCCACTAACTCCCGCCAAAAATTGTATTCATGAGCCTCCTTGGCCTCAGCCACGGTTTTTTTATAAAATTTCCTTGCAATTCTGATTTTGGCTGGGTCCTTGTTCTTCACTGCGGAGATAAGTTCCCCCTTGGCAGCCCGACATTTGGAGGAATACCACTTGTCTCTTGCCTTAGAAACACCTTTCGGTACAACCCTCGCACTGGAATGGGGAATGGTAAACAGTTCGCTTAATGCCGCAATAGTTTCTATAAATATCGGTAAAACATCTGGCCTGGTGGGACATAGGGCATCAAGCCGTGGCCCCACCACTGACATGATGGTCCCTGCTTGCGCCATCCTTACTTCATCCGCTGCTGCTTTCGCCCACTTTAGGTGCCTGCCACAGTTTGAAGGAACAATTTCATGGGTGGATTTCCACTTGTGGGTGAACTTGTCTCGGTTCCCAACCTGCCAAGGAGAAATGAGGGTTAAGGAAAGAGGATTATGGTCGCTATCACAGGTCGCTATGACCTCCATGTCTTGGTGAAAAGGCCAAAGATTATAGTTCAACATGATATAGTCAATTCTTGAGGTGTGTCCCGTCCTGTTATGTATGTACACCCCTGGAATCCGATTTGGATCGTCCATTTGTTGGTCTCAGGTCGTGTTCCATGCAAAGTGCATTGATGTCTATCGCACTTTGCGTCCATTTGGGGATCGTATCTAGGGTCAGGATAGGGATACCTCTCCTTGTGTCCTCTTCAAAAGAATCCAATATGTCCTCCCTGGCCAATGGCTCAAAACAGCAGTTGAAATCGCCTGCAAGGAGAACATAAGAATCGATATTGCAGGCAGCTAAATCGCTGCTTAATCCTGTTGAGGTTAGGCATGATGCCCCTCCCCTGGCTCCCCTCAAATAAAGATTGAAGACTTCTAGCTTCCTTCCCCCTTGGAAGTGTATAGTTATCCTCTGGAGGTCCGGAGATTGAGTGATCCTTTGACTTACACTTAAACCTAGTGCGATACTAACCCATATAATAAGGCCGCCAGACGGGCGACCTTTGCATCCATGTTGTTGGGAAGCTGGGACAAAGTAGGTTGTGAAGCCTACTCTGTGCCTGGGTTCTAGGCACCAGGTTTCCTGTAGGAGACAGATGTTATAAGGGTCCAAAAAAGCGTTCCATCCATAAAAAAGTATAAAATGTACATAATGAATTTCTTTCAAAGTTTAAAACGAATTTTTAATATGTAAATTAATTGTCTTGCTATTGTAATGATTGTACTATGTCCTTTTATGATATTAAGTTATCGAAAAAAGTAATTTGACTGACTGTCACTAGGGCACCAGGGTTTATTTTTATGTTGGGGATCCGTTCCTTGGACATGGGTCGTTTTCCCTTTATGGGAGGATGATTGTGGCCTTTACTGCCTCTTTGAGTGGTAGAGTAGCAGTATGTGTTAAGTCCCATCTGTCCCCAAGGGGGGCAGAAGCCACTAGACACCAGAGTTTTTTTAATTTATGTTTTGGTGGGGGTGGCCTCACGCGCAAGGGTTGCTCCCCTTTTGATTTTATACTGTTAGGCCCACCTACCCCTTAGCTTGGCAGGTGGACTGGTGCATTTTTTGAATATGTGATTTTAATTTTTTTTTCTTCTTTTTAAATCTAGTGTAAAGCTTTTGCTTCCTGTTTGCGGTTTCGACAGTAGTTGTTCTGCAGTTTTGTGTAGTTGCATTTTTTAGGTAAGCAAAATTATTTTTGTTGTATGTACTCCAAATGAGTAATATTGAAATGTATGTAATTCTTTTTTGTTGTAAGCGTTGTCATAGTAGCATTTAGTTACTGTTTTGAGCATGAAATTCTTTGTGATGTGTTTTGCATTGTCTCATGTGTATTTTTGTTTTCTCTTTCTTTTTTAGTGGGATATTGTTGATCCATACTGTGTCTGTGCAGAGTACGTGGTGGTGAGTTTAGCTGCTTCAGGCAAGTGAGTGGTTTTGTTTGCAGTGTATAGGTATTTTTGATAAAGGTGAATTTTGATCATTGTTTATTTTACATAGTGATTGTTGTTGTTGACTTGTGTAATAAGTTACTTTTATTAGTAATCATTATGGCTAGCCGTAGAATGACTGCTCAGCAGGTGGTTGGTATGCCATTTTTCCATTCCCTTTAAGAAGTCTTTATTCGATTATTTCATCTTAATAGACAAACATACACAATGAAATACACAATAAAATAACAAGTACATATAAAACAAAATGTAACCGACATACATATAATGGGTACAAAACAATAATTAATTATTGCATTACAAAGTATTAAATCAATGAATATAGACATTCTTATAATGGGTACATAACGATAGATTAAAAACAATATAAAACCAGGAAAATCAAAATCAGCATTAAAAAAGTTGCTAATTAAAAGTACAAAGGCAAACCTAGCACTGGTTATTTTTTATATAATTAGTTCTAATCACCCACGCCCATCCGAGGAATTTCGCCACACCGGTAACAATAAGAGGGGTTGGATTGGTTCTTAAAAGTCTGCTAGCCTCACTAGCTAGGCGAGTACCCAGAGCTCTACAAACTGGGCCTAGCCATTTGGTCCTTGGGGCTGCATAAAGTGGGCAGACACACAAAAAATGATCAACACTTTCACTCAAAATTTGACAATGAGGACAACATTCTGACCCCCTTGAACACCATTTGTTGGTAAATGCCCTTAGAGGCAGCGTACCACATCTAAGTTGATGGAACAACTTACGGTCCATTGGTTTGGTGATTAAATCCCAATATTTTTCCAACTTAGAGGCATCTTTGTGTTCGATGAACTTACTAGAAAGGTTATTAGGAGGCAATCTCTGATGTCGGTTAGTGGTCGCCCAGTCCCAATACATGCTTTTAATGTTTTCTTTGTGGGAAAGTCTGCCGAATCCGGGGCCACCCAAAGTTTACTTAACCCTAGAGCATAGAGTGACAATTTAAGATCTCTAAACCAACTTATATTCAATGAACCGGGGATGTTTCTAACATCAAGGCAGGCCTTTGCATACATGTTAAGCTCCGGCGTCGTCCATAGGCGCCTCCAGAACGCCAGTGGGCGAAATCTAGCCTGCTCTTCAACCGGAAGACACCCTAGATCGTACATAAGTAGGATCCTTGGGGTAGACTGCGGCAACCCTGTGGCTACCCTGAGAAATTTGTTTTGGGCTAATCTCAGGGGGTCCAGGTTGCTATACCCCCAAAGTTCCGCCCCATAAAGAACAGAGGGAAGAACCTTAGATCCGTAGATTTTGATAAGTGGCGAGATGGGCCGAGTATAGGATCTTTTGTGCTCTTTAATCAGCGCACCTCCAACCTGGAGATGTTTCAAAGCCATTGGCTCAATCTGTGGGGTCCAGCTTAGGGAGTCGCTGAATGTAACTCCTAAGTAAGTGAACAACTTCAATTGTTTAAGGGGCAGACCCCCCATTGTGACCCTCACAGAGATCTGCTTGTGGCATTTTAAGACCATAAATTTGGTCTTAGAAACGTTTACCTCTAGCTCATGTTCGTGACAGAATAACTCAAACCTAGAGAGGGCCAGCTGAAGACCCTGTCTGGTTTTAGATATTAAAAGAGTATCGTCAGCGAACATGAGTAGAGGTATTTCCATCCCTGCTAATGAGGGGGCATCTGTGGGATGATTGGCAAAATAATTGACCACCCTATTAATATACAGGGAAAAAAGGGTAGGGGCTAAAACACAGCCTTGCCTAACACCTTTTGCCACGGAGAACCTGTCTGTCACTTCCCCCGATTTGCCCCAACGCACCTGGGCGTAGGTATTCCTATGTAAACTAATTAACAAATTGACAATAGGAGTCGGCATGCCCATATCTAAAAGGCTCTTCCATAAACCAGCCCTAGGTACAAGGTCAAAAGCAGACCTAAGATCTACAAATGCAGCAAAAAGGTTGCCTTTGCCTAAAAAAACTGTTTTCCAGAATAGTAACATAAAACGATAGGCCTGATCTAAAGTGCTAACGTGAGACCTAAATACAGCCTGTAATGGAGTCAGAATATTTTCAGATTCTATCCAATCTTGAATCCTGGCAAGGACAAGGCGGGCTATAATCTTTTGAACTGCATCAATTAGGCTGATAGGCCGATAATTAGAGGGGATCGACCTATCACCTTTCTTGTATATAGGCAATATATCCGCCCCGGCCCAGGAATCAGGAACTCTGGCCCCAGATGCCAGAGCATTAGCCAGCTGTACCAAATAAGGAACCCATAAATCTTGATCCCGGAGGAATATGTCGGCTGGGATGCAATCTGGTCCAGGAGCCTTCCCTCTCGGGATAGAGTTCAAGACAGATTTCACTTCTATTGGGGTAAACACTAGAGGGTCAGCTGATAATGGCCAGTAGATGTTACCTAGACAACAATCCGGGCCTTTAAATTGGTTCCCAAAATAACTAACCCACTGTTGTTCACCCACTGACGAAGGACTCGGCCTATCATCCTGAGACAAACCCCATCTAAGTAGATGCCAAAACTGCTGACAATTCTTGGAGCTACATGCATCCACCAATGCGGACCACCTCTCTTCATCCCATTTCACCCTGGCTCTATGCTTCGCTGCTTTAAAAGCCTTCCTACAAACCCTTATACGGCTCAAATCCTTAAATTTTAGAGCCTTAAACAAATCAGCATGGGTTCGACGACACTCGTCATCGAACCAATTTAACCATTTTGTACACCTCTTTCCCCCCCTCTTAGTCAGGGATTTGATGAAAAGTTTCTTTAAAGACCCAAACATAAGAGTGTGTGTTTCAGTGATCATAGTGTTAATTACCTCCTGAGATTCACACTTGGAAATGTTATCCAGGGAATCGGAAACTACAGCTCTAATAGTTTTACAGGCTTCAGGATCCGCACTGATTTTTGTCCAACGTACTCTTCTAGTATCATTAGTGAGAGTAACTTTGTCCTGAATGACACTGGGGACATGATTTTCTAGTCCTGAGAAACTTGTGTCCCTAAAAGCTACCACTAAGGGATCGTGATCGCTTTCAGGGCGAGATGTTACCTCCATATCCACCAACAAGTGCCACATTTTAACATCCAGTAAAACATAGTCGATTCTACTACTATACCTGCCATTACTGAAAGTAACCTTACCTAACCTATCTGAAGTTGTTCTACCGTTAAGGGCGCGCAGGCCATGATCCAAACAGATACCCTTGATAAATATAGCCACCTGAGTCCACCTTTTAATCGGAACTAAATCCAATTGTGGGATCCCCCAGGCCTGATCTTCAGGCTCAATGAAAGAACCGTCATCCTGGCTCAGGGGTTCAAAGCATGAGTTTAGATCACCCATTACCACCTTTAGCCCTAAATCTGAGGCTGTGCTTAAGTAATCATCCAGGGTGATGAGGGATGGAGAAATCTTACCTCCCTGAATACCCCTGGCATAAATATTAACTACCAGAATATCCAAACCACTTGTGGATTTTATACTAACAAGTAGTATGTCCGGACTGTCAATGTAGACTTCTTCGGCTATGATGCCCGCTTTCTGCCTAACCCACACTGTCAGGCCCCCCATAGCCCGACCTTTTTGTCCCCTAACCGCTAAATTGCTAAAGGACAAGTAACCAGTAAGAAACAGTGGTTGCAGTGACCAGGTCTCTTGGAATGACCAGACATCCCCTTTGCGAATGAAGCTAAACCATTCCGGAATAGACAGTCTAGGTTCCAGACCTGCAATGTTCCAGCTACCCATAATAGTACCATGGGCATTTGTTAGAGCTTTAGGTAACCCCATATCAAGAGGACACTCAACATTTACATTTGGGATAGTAACTGTCTGCATACTGGCAGCTTCCATTATAACAACACTGTCTACCAGTTCATCATATATACCTGAGCCAGAAAGCTCACCCAAAGTACCTACCGCTAGGGATCCAGACTCAATGGATGCAATTGGATCTATGGGTTCTTGCACCACTAATGTATCCCTAGACCCATACAATTCGATAGAAGCTACCATTTCTTTTTGAGCAGGATGGCCCCTGGGATCTAAAACTATACATGAGACATTCAGTCTAGATTTAGAAACTACATCCCTTGGGATTACCAGACTGCCCACATCAGCTATTGTAGTGGTATATTGTCAATCAATATGATTCAGGTCTGATAGGGGCTCGTACAGATTCCTCAGCGGGATGTTCCAAAACTCATTCTGCTGGATGAATTTGCCAGGGATGTTGAAATTAGATGGGTGGCTAAACTGTTGCCGGGGGTTTGGAAAATCAAGTGGTGTAGGATAACCCAAGAACTGAGGGTAAATATTAAAGTTGGCCCTGGAAGGTGTGTGAGTAGAACTATTGTATGCTGATTGTGAGTAAGCTTGATACATGGCTTCAGGGTTGATCTGGGGCCCGTAAAATCTATGGTTGAAGTTGGTCCATTTGAGGGTGTGTGGTTTACTTAACGGGCGTGATTGTCCTTGTGGATTAACCAGAGACTCAGGGTAGAAGTAACTTAGATTCGTTGTGGAGATACCGCCATTGTAGTTTTCCACGAACCAGTCGGTGAGATGGGACACTACCCTGTAATCCCTGAAGTTAATAATCACGATATCACCCTCAATGTCTTTTGGGCGGGGACCTACCCACTTGCATCTACAAACAGAAACAATATCACCATTAAGATGGGCCGGAAGTGGTCTGTTAGTCTTCAACCAAAAAATTACCTTATTCTTTAAATTATCATTACTTTCCCTATTACCATTAAGAAGAGGAGGCACGCCCGTCATTATGATGATGAAGTTGGCTGAATCAGGTGGAAGATCTACCATGTTTCTACGATTTAGATTGGGTCTGAAGGGGGGATTGACTAACTTGGCTACTCCTGTGTTGAGGGATGCCTTATTTCCCACAGCCAATGGCTTGGAACTTGATACACTCGGCTTATCTTTAACAGTGTTTGAAACCCCACTCCCCACGGCCGGTGGCTTGGTAGTTTGTGCACTCGGCTTATTTTTAACAGTATTGGAGGCACTTTTAGGTGCAGAAGGCCCTTGTTGTGTTTTAGGTTTACTATGTGTTGTGATGTTAGAGGAAACTCCAGATTGAGTTTTCAAGGGAGCAGCAGTAACACTGGGCTTTGAAAGAGAGGCCGGTGGACCTGCCAAATTCATTGGTAAAGGTGGAAACCCGGTGAGTAAAAGTTGGTCCATCTTTTCACCTAGAACCCTTACACGTTCCAGGATGGGTAGCATATAGGAATTCAGGAGTTTCTCAAAAATATCAAAACACTCCTTGTTAAACCCAGCGTTGACATCCACTGAAGGCGTTGGTGGATGGAAAGACCCAACGGGAGCTTCAATAGCAGGGAGTATTGAAAAATCGGTTAGCTGCGTGTCTGGGGTGGGGGGACAAGATTGTTGAACTTTACCTTTTCTTTTGACCCCCCCCCCCCTTTTTCCTTTTCTTCCTCGGTGGAGGGCAGACGGCTCGTACATTACTATTGGATTTGGACACAGAAACGATATTAGAATGAGTCTGCAAATTTCTTCCCTGGGATACACTTAAACACGAGTGATTAGTGATGGTTGAATGTAACTCTGGGGCTGCAATCTGCTCAGCATGGTCGGTGAAGTCAATATAGCTACTCTGGACAGGATTAGGGCTCATATGACGACCCTCGCTGTTCGTAGGAGAGCAAACAGGAGAACAATTAGGAATACGAAATATACACGGAATTTGGTCAGTGCTTGTTACGTCCAGATCAATAATCGTTTTCCCTTGTACTGCCATATCTTGGGAAGTGTTTATTGCAGGCTGAGAGGTCAACAATGTTTGTTTCAAATGTTCAATGGACCGGCGACGATCAGCCCGCTTTTCAGCAAGAAGAAGTTCTTTGTCAATCTCCTTAGTGACCTTGTCAAAATATTTATCAAGGGGCCCCTGGAAAGAGGAACCCACACTGGGAGGGATAGAACTAGACATAATCACCATAGGACAAAAGATGGCCACAGAAGACGAGTCACTTTGACGGCATGCACTAAGAATAAATAAAAGGGGGAAGAAAAGCACTCAGTTCCTTTATAAGAGTAGGGGACCTGGCCCAGCCCGGCCTCCTTCGGCCCCTGACGGCCACCGACGGTCCCGCCCTTGTCCCGGGCTTCTCCCGGCACGCTCCCGCTCGCTACCGCGGAGCGGGGGGAGTGGTCGGCTTAAAACTCTGTTGTTGTTAGCTAATTGGTTGAAGGACAGGGGGTGTGGCCAGCGGGGAGAGCAGCCCAGGTGTGTTGAATAGGCGCGCAGGGGCTCCTGGACGCTGGAGTCCCTGCCTGCGTGCTCGCAGCCCCGCCGACGCTCTCACCTGCCCGCGCCTCCTCTGTAGCACTCCCACACTGCCATCCGCCTCTGACACACAAGGCGCTGCGGGACCCGCGAAGCGGGTCCGGCGAGGTTTTACACGCTGTCAGCTGCGGCGGCCTCAGATGCAGGGATTCCTCTGAGGTAGGGACTGAAGTCCAAAGGTCAGCTTTGCTTGAAAGAAAGGTTCCAAAGATCAGATGGAGGAGGCGACTTTTCTAACCATCAGGCGGGGGTGTGGCCAGCAGGGAGAGCAGCCCAGGTGTGTTGAATGGGTGCGCAGGGGCTCCTGGATGCTGGAGTCCCTGCCTGCGTGCTCGCAGCCCCGCCGACGCTCTCACCTGCCCGCGCCTCCTCTGTAGCACTCCCACACTGCCAGCCGCCTCTGACACACAAGGCGCTGCGGGACCCGCGAAGCGTGTCCGGCGAGGTTTTACACGCTGTCAGCTGCGGCGGCCTCAGATGCAGGGATTCCTCTGAGGTAGGGACTTAAGTCCAAAGGTCAGCTTTGCTCGAAAGAAAGGTTCCAAAGATCAGATGGAGGAGGCGACTTTTCTAACCATCAGGCGGGGGGTGTGGCCAGCGGGGAGAGCAGCCCAGGTGTGTTGAATGGGCGCGCAGGGGCTCCTGGACGCTGGAGTCCCTGCCTGCGTGCTCGCAGCCCCGCCGGCGCTATCACCTGCCCGCGCCTCCTCTGTAGCACTCCCACACTGCCAGCCGCCTCTGACACACAAGGCGCTGCGGGACCCGCGAAGCGGGTCCGGCGAGGTTTTACACGCTGTCAGCTGCGGCGGCCTCAGATGCAGGGATTCCTCTGAGGTAGGGACTGAAGTCCAAAGGTCAGCTTTGCTCGAAAGAAAGGTTCCCTTCTTTTCATTATGGCTAGCCGTAGAATGACTGCTCAGCAGGTGGTTGGTATGCTTCTTGAGTCTTCCTCTGAGCGGGATTATGATACTGACAGTGCGTCTGAGGGAGAGGAGGGAGGGGAAGATTCTGGCAGAGAGTTTTCTCTCCACATGGAATCAGCGGATGATGAAGGTACTCTCAGTGCAGATGAAGGGCTTGTTTTAGAGGAGGACACTGCTGTGCCGATGGTGCAAGAGGCATATCTGGATTGCAGTCTGAGGCTGCTAGTCTTCCTACTGGAAGTGTTGGACTCTGGGTTGATCCTAACATGGTGCAGCTGGTGTTGCCTGTCTTTAGCGGTGATGCAGGGTGTAGAGTGGATTGTGAAAACTTTTTGCCTATACAGTATTTTCAGTTATTTATGGATGATGTGTTTTTGGGTGAGATTGTTGAGCAGACTAACTTGTATGCTGAACAGTTTTTGAGGGTCAACAGTGACAAACTTAGGCCCCACTCTAGAGCTACCACAAATCTGGAAGAGCTGAAGAAGTTTTTGGGAATGACTTTATTGATGGGTTTGTTAAAGAAGCCGAACCTGGCTTCATATTGGTCTCCCAGTCCCTTGATGGCAACAGCCATATTTCCAGCTGTTATGACTCGTGATCGGTATTTACTTTTGCTATGCATGTTGCATTTTGTGGATAACTCTTTGGCGTTGCCACGTAGTCACCCTGACTGTGACCATCTTTTTAAGATTCAGCCTGTTCTTGATCACTTTGTTGATCGATTTTCAGAGATTTACTTTCCTGGAAAAGAAATATCTATTGATGAGTCTTTGGTTTTGTTCAAGGGTCGTTTGGTTTTTAGCCAGTACAACCCAGCGTTCCCCTTGTTCTCCCGAGTAAAATGATCCCTCACATGTGTGGGTGGGCCAAAGGCCTGTGACTAGGATGACCCCCAAACAGTAGACATTTTTGGCCTGTTCTGCTTTGGCCCACCCACACAAGTGATATATCATTTTACTCAGGAGCACAAGGGGAACGCTGGGTTGTAGGACATTTGTGTCGGCACGGAGATCCCACAAAAAAATGTATGGAAAAGTGTTTTTTTAACTTAATTTTAAGGTTTGCAGTGAATTCTGGGTAGGAAAACGTTGGGCGACCCACGCATGCCATACCTCGCTGTACTACCCCAGGTGTCTAATTTTCAGAACTGTTTGGGTTTGGTAGTTTCCCAAGTTGGCTGCCGAGCCCCGGGCCAAAAACTCAGGTGCCCTCCCCAAAAATAAGGTAGTTTTGCTATAGGTTATTTTTAAGTCTCCACCGTACGATTTGGGCCTTTTCCTGTTGCAGCCACTATGCCTACCCACTTAAGTGAGGTACCATTTTTATCGGGAGACCTGCGGGAACGCTGGGGGGGGGAGGAAATTTGTTGATCCACACAGATTACAGAACTTTCCACCACAGAAATGTGAGGAAAATGCGTTTTTTTTCAAATTTTTTAGGTTTGCAAGGGATTCTGGGTAACAGAACCTGGTGGAAGGCAGTGGAGTCACCCCATTCTAAATTCCCCTGGGTGTCTAGTTTTCAAAAATGTATAGGTTTGCTAGGTTTCCCTAGGTGCCGGCAGAGCGAGGATTCAAAAACTACAGGTAGGCACTTTGCCAAAAAAGGGCCAGTTTTCACTAGGAAATTGAGGTGCGATCACATTGCGTTTTGCGCCGTTTTCTGATGCATACACTAGGCAGACCCACGCAAGTGAGGTACCATTTTACTCAGAAGACTTTGGGAAACGCGTGGTGGGTGGAAATTTGTTGATCCACGCAGATTCCAGAACATTCCACCACAGAAATGTGATGAAAATGTGTTTCTTTTGTCAATTTTTTAGCTTTGCAAGGGATTCTGGGTAACAGACCCTGGTGGGAGGCAGTCAATTCACCCCATCCTAAATTTCCCTGGGTGTCTACTTTTAAAAAATGTATAGGTTTACTAGGTTTCCCTAGTTGCCAGGAGAGCTAGGGTTAAAAAACTACACCTAGTCACTTTGCCAAAACATGGTCATTTGTTCCTGCGAAATTGAGGTGCGACCACGTTGCGTTTTGCACCGTTTCCTGATGCATGCACTAGGCAGACCCACGCAAGTGAGGTACCATTTTACTCAGAAGACTTTGGGAAACGTGGGGTGGGTGGAAATTTGTTGATCCACGCAGATTTCAGAACTTTCCACCATAGAAATGTGATGAAAATGTGTTTTTTTGTGTCAATTTCTTAGCTCTGCAAGGAATTCTGGGTAAGAGACCCTGGTGGGAGGCAGTTGAGCCGCCCCATCCTGAATTTCCCTGGGTGTCTAGTTTTCAAAAATGTATAGGTTTGCTAGGTTTCCCTCAGTGCCGGCAGAGCTAGGGTTCAAAAACTACAGGTAGGCACTTTGCCAAAAAAGGGCCAGTTTTCACTGCGAAATTGAGGTGCGACCACGTTGCGTTTTTCGCCGTCCTGTGACAGGCACTAGGAAGACCCACGCAAGTGAAGTACCATTTTTCTCAAAAGACTTTGGGGAACGCGGTGAGGGTGGAAATGTGTTGACCCACGCAGATTCCAGAACATTCCACCAGAGAAATGTGAGGAAAATGCGTTTTTTCCCCCAATTTTTTAGGTTTGCAAGGGATTCTGAGTAACAGAACCTGGTGGGAGGCAGTGGAGTCACCCCATCCTAAATTTCCCTGGGTGTCTAGTTTTAAAAAATGTATAGGTTTACTAGGTTTCCCTAGGTGCCAGCAGAGCGAGGATTCAAAAACTACAGGTAGGCAGTTTGCCAAAAAAGGGCCAGTTTTTACTGCGAAATTGAGGTGCGACCACATTGCGTTTTGCGCCGTTTCCTGATGCATACACTAGGCATACCCACGCAAGTGAAGTACCATTTTACTCAGAAGACTTTGGGAAACGCGGGGTGGGTGGAAATTTGTTGATCCACGCAGATTCCAGTACATTCCACCACAGAAATGTGATGAAAATTTGTTTTTTTTGTCAATTTTTTAGCTTTGCAAGGGGTTCTGGGTAACAGACCCTGGTGGTAGGCAGTCGATTCACCCCATCCTAAATTCCCCTGGGTGTCTACTTTTCAAAAATGTATAGGTTTGCTAGGTTTCCCTAGTTGCCGGCAGAGCTAGGGTTAAAAAACTACAGCTAGTCACCTTGCCTAAACATGGTCATTTGTCCCTGCGAAATTGAGGTGCGACCACGTTGCATTTTGCTCCATTTCCTGATGCATGCGCTAGGCAGACCCACGCAAGTGAGGTACCATTTTACTCAGAAGACTTTGGGAAACGTGGGGTGGGTGGAAATTTGTTGATCCACGCAGATTCCAGAACTTTCCACCATAGAAATGTGATGAAAATGTGTTTTCTTTTGTCAATTTTTTAGCTTTGTAAGGGATTCTGGGTAACAGACCCTGGTGGGAGGCTATCGAGTCACCCCATCCTAAATTTCCCTGTGTGTCTACTTTTCAAAAATCTATAGGTTTGCTAGGTTTCTCTAGGTGCCCGCAGAGCTAGGGTTCAAAAACTACAGGTAGGCACTTTACCAAAAAAGGGCCAGTTTTCACTGCGAAATTGAGGTGCGACCACGTTGCGTTTTGCGCCGTTTCCTGTCACAGGCACTAGGCAGACCCAGGCAAGTGAGGTACCATTTTTCTCAAAAGAGTTTGGGGAACGCGGGGAGGGTAGAAATGTGTTGATCCACGCGGATTCCAGAACTTTCCACCACAGAAATGTGAGAAAAATGCGGGGTTTTTTCAATTTGTTAGGTTTGCAAGGGATTCTGGATAACAGAACCTGGTGGGAGGCAATGGATTCACCCCATCCTGTATTCCCCTTGGTGTCTAGTTTTTAAATATATATAGGTTTGCTAGGTTTCCCTAAGGCCGACCCACACAAGTGAGGTACCGTTTTTATCAAGATATTTAGGGTAATTCAGATTTGTAAATCAACTGTTATTACCTATTGAGTTTTCATGCATTTCTCCCTTCAAAATGAAAGACATTGTGTAAAAAAAAACATTTTGAAAAATGACCAATAATTCTCATGCTAGTATGAGTATTCCCAATTTTGAAAATATGGAAATATATACTGTTTCCAAACACTATAATTTGTACCCAATTCAGAAATACATAGGCGTCTTTCATATCGTTTTTTCCATGTATATATTTTCCCAGAATAATTGCTCTATACCTGGTACATATTAAAAAACCATTGCAAGTTGCTGCTCAGTTTTTGGCTCTGGGTTCGTCGGGTTCTTGGTGAAACTACAAGTCCTGTATATTCCCACAACCAGGAACGTAAGCATGGGCGTAAAATCCGTTCCGCTTGCGGATTTTGCGGATTTTCGGTAAATTAGCAATCCGCGAACTCTCGCGAACTTGACCAAAATTCGTAAAATCCGTGCGAAGCGGATTTTTTGCTTGGTCGCACTTGCCAACTAGAATACTATACAATTTCGCTGGAGTAAATACTTGCGAACACGTAGATGCGGCGGGCAGCGACAATCTCGCAATTGCGAGATTGCTAAATTTGCAATTTCGCACAAGAAATCCACCAGCAGGCAGCATAAACCTTGAAAATTATGATTTTTATCAGAATAACTCCTCAGGTTGACATTTGCCTGCACTTTTTCTTTGCAAGGAGTACATTTTGGGGGGTGGAGGTGGGAGGAAGGAAGTGCCCCACAGTCTCCAACTTCCTGTTCCTGTCCACCAGGCTCCTCCCAGTGCTTTCTTCATGTGCTGGTCACTTTGATTTGGATCTTGACCTGGAAGGATTACCTTTGTGGATGCTGCTGGATATTTGGATTTTTGCAAAACTGAAAGCACTCAGCAGGTGCAAAAGTTCAATCTTATCATTAGTAACCATTCCCTGTAGTGCTTCCTGAGGGGCCCCTTCAGAGTTCATTTGCCTACTTGCAACTATTCTATGACCCTGCTCTGACTCTCACAGCAGGCTCAGAGAATAGCTACAAGTATACAACAAAGGTCCTGTTAAAAAAATTACACTGCAACAGAAAGCAATTACAGACAAAACTGAAAGCACTCAGCAGGTGCAAAAGTTCAATCTTATCATTAGTAACCATTCCCTGTAGTGCTTCCTGAGGGGCCCCTTCAGAGTTCAGCAAATTACAGATAAGGAAGCAGGTGCCAGCCAGACTGGAAGTTTAAATTCAGTGACACATTAATCAACCCCAAATTAATTCATGCCAGTTGAAGCAGGGCAGGAGTGCTTGCTTTTTTTCACCCCCATAATCTACAGTGATAAACCAACCAGAGGGTGGCAGTGATGTACCAGAGGGTGGCATGGGTGTACCAGAGGGTGGCAGTGGTGAAACAGAGGGTGCTGTGAACCTGTGATGATGAACCAGATGTAGAAACAACATAGTCGCGGCCGTAGCGAGCCGACAAGTAAGTTCGCAATTGCGAACTGGTACAGAACCCTCGCGAACTGGCAGAAATCCTTACGAACACAAAAAAAAAAAAATCCGCAAATTTGCGAGAGTTCGCGGATTTTGCGGATTGCGAATCCGTAAATACGCACGTTCGCGGATTGCCAATTCGTAAAATCCGCCCATGCTTACAGGAACGTCTAACGGAAGTAACGGTATATTGCTTTCAAAGAGCTGACAAAATTACAAGAAGTTACAGGTGAAAATGTTAAGACAAAAGGCTGTTTTTTTCAACTAATCTTCAATTTTTCCAATGTTTAACTGTTAATTTCTATAAAGAAACCTTCATGGATTTAGACAAATGACCCCTTTCTGAATTCAGAATTTTGTCTACGTTTCTAAAATGTATAGCTTTCCAGGATCCATTTTTGCTTTTGAACTCATTTCTACCATTAACTGGAAGGAGGTTGAAAGCACTAAAAATAGCATAAATAGGCTATGTCCCAGAAAAATGTCAAAACTGTGTGAAAAATGTTGGTTCTCTGACAAAAGACTGTCATTTCCTAAAAGTTGATTTCAGCCCCAGAACCCCTTTTTTGATAACATTTGCAGGGAAAAACCCAGAGGCTTTCATTTGCAACCCTTTTGCCCCATTTTTCTGAAGAAAAAAAAACATTTTACTGTATTTTGCGTAATTTCTGGGTCCCCTCCAAGGGAATCCACAAACCCTGGGTATCGTTAGAATCCCCATGATGATGGAAGAAGAGGACGCAAATTTGACGTGGATACCTAATGTTGTCAAACAGTTACAGGTGCCTAAGCGCACACTGACCCAAATCGCCAAAAAATGGCTTAGCACAGGAGGGGAAAAGTTCTAGCAGCGAAGGGGTTAAGTATAGATATTGCTGGAAAGGAGCTCAACATTTAATTTAAGGATTTAAAGTGATAGCTATGAAAAGTCCAACAACTTGCCACTGCTGGATCTATTATAACTATCAGAGTGAACCATATCCAGCCTTCCAACTGCCCTCTCATGATTTGCCAGCCTTTCCCAGGCCGTGCCACAGCTGCTTGATGAAGTGTGAAGTGTCCTGTCAGAGTAGACAATGAATTCCCTGTGGGTGGTGAACTTTAGCTGCAAAAGTCAAAAGACTGGAAAAGGGTGGGGACCCAAACTTGCCTTGAAAGTGAGAATGACAGTTTGAGACAAGCACAGCGTGACTCCCACATCCTGCACCCCAGCCACAAAGGAGCCTCAGTAATTAGTTTAGTCAGGGTGTTGTAGGAGTGTGTTAGTGAACTTAGCCACACCAGTGAGTTGGCTTAGCCAGATCTAGCTCCAAAGGAAAGACTTTCTCCATGTTGGATTTTGACACAATATTGCTTTCTGGGACAAGAATTTACCACACTTTGGAGAAAGTGGGCATACACCTGGGGGGACCCTGCACCCTATTGGTCTGGGTTGTCCCCCCTCCCCCCTGTTTGATGACCAGAAACTGCATACATATGGGAGAGCTGCATAGCTCCTCAGAACTGCTGCCTGAAACTACAAGGAAGAGAAGGATTGCCCTGCTGAAATCTGTATCTGCACCCAAAGGACTGTACTCTGAAGGACTGCACCCACTGCACAATCTGGTACTACAGCCCTAAGGACTTAGCTTTGCTTCAAGAAGACTTAGGGACTGGACTTCCTGCAGGCTACCAGTTAACAGTGCCCACCTGCATCATATCCACCAAGAAGTCCCCATTCAGGAGTGAATTCAGTGGACTTGTTAAGGATTTGGCTAAGTGCTTTGTGAGAAATGTAGTCCCAAAATCTCAAGGAACATCTCAGAGATTCTGAACCCCTGGATTGGTGTTGTGGTCACTTTGAACCCACAATGATAACTTGTGTTAAAATCTCCATAAGTTGACCAGGTGCATTGTGGGAGTCGTAGTCCAAGACCCCAAGAGGCAAACCAGAACATCTGAACACTTGGCTGGTGCAGTGAACCACTTACCTGCATCAGGAAACACTTATGGAAGTAAGTGTAAAGAACTCTTGACTTTGTCCTGGTCCAACACAACCTTTTTTTAACCCTGTTACTGCTATTTTCTTCTAAGAGCTAGTTTTACTTTTAATCTTTAAACATTCCTATCTCTAGCTCCCTACATTGGATTTTTGTGGTTTTGGTGTCTATTTGATAAACTGAAGTTGGATTTTTGTTGTGTGTTGTGTCTTACTTAATTAATGTACTGGCGTTTAAAATGCTGTACATACTTGTCTTCTAAGTTAAGTCTGCCTGCTTGCAACCAGCTACCATGGGTTCACTAAGGAAATCATTTATTGAGACCTTGATTGGATCTTACATTGTGATTGTTGCCTTATTGCTTGTTGTAGGTACCTACTTACCCCTATTAATAAACCATTTTCCAACATTTGGCGATCAGCTGTGAGGATACGTACTTGTGTTTGAATTACACCATACAGTAATCAAGTTATGATGTTTAAAAATCCTCTAAATTGACTTAGAACAAAACTTTACATTTTTTTTAATTTTTAAGATTTGGACTAAATTGATTTTTAATCCACTTTATTGGCTTTTCTAAGTTTGGTAAATTTCTGCTTTGTATAGTTTTTGTTACCAAAAACTAGGATACCGTGGAGCTAGGTCTGGCTAACCGGACTAAACTCACAGTGGCTGAGCTTAGGGTTCAGTGTAGAGCTATACTGTGTTTTTTGGCCTTCCTACTAGTGGTGGGTAGCTATGTACCCGTACTAATACACCACTATCCAACAGTATAGGATATAAAAGAAAAACACATAGACATATGTCAAATTAAAAACTCAGTGGGAAGATGCCAATAAGAATGATAATGTAGCTTTCATTCAGGGGGGAAATGCTAACTTGGAGGTGGCTGAACCAATAATAAAAACATGTCAGGAAGTGTTGAGGGAATCAATCTATGTACAACAAAGAAGAAAAAAGTCCACAGTCCATAAAAAGTCCAAATACAAGAGTCCACAGTCCATAATTGTAATAAAGACAGGCCACCAAAGCTGCTGTCAATGATAATGTGATTCACACAAAATGTGATGCTGTCAGGAGACCATCTGTCTAAGCAAGAGAGGTGTGGTGTGTCAGGGGTAGATATATATCCCTTACTTCAAGTTTTTCTGTGAAGGCAGTGGGAGGAGGAGGAGGGGGCAGGAGATACAGCTGGAGGTTATAATCTAATGAGGGCCTCAACAGTTCAGATGGTGATGTGTCCTGGGATACCACAATTAGCCTTGCTCAAGGCAGTGAGGAGAACCAAGAGCTTCTTCCCCTGGCTGGTAGTGTCCACATCCACTGCTCTTCCCAGATGACCGTTGAGCCTCTGACTGGAGACATATCTTGTTTATCTGAAGGTGGTACTCTAACTCAGCTGGTGGTTGGTTTGTCCTCCACGACTGTGGTGTCAAGTTGTCATGCCCAGCTCCAACTATCTGTGCTCTCTCCGAGGTCCTCCAATGATGGTTGTTGGCCAGCCTGGTCTACTGAAAGAATCTGAAAAAATAGATACTTTGTTAAATCTTTGGGTCAATAATACATATCTACATAATTATAGCTAAAAGGGAATATGTTTCCCTCTGTTCAAGTGCTAACAATGTGAAATTTCTCACTATCCTTAACTTTCATAGACAAATGTTGATAATTCAAACTCAATATTGAAAAGTCATAATATAGCTGTTAACTCAGCCATTAATATAGGAGTGTGTGAAATTCATGTAATTTGCTTTAGCATAATTACCCAATATTTCAACAAAATGACACCTAACTATGTGAAATGTACACCCATCATTTTGTGTATTTTAACGCAAAATGCATCCTTGTATCAATTTCTTTTGTGAGGATATATTTAAACAAATGCACAGTGAACATCAACCGTTCACATTCTGTTGTTGCTGTGCATACATTTTTACTGCAAATTGTGGGTGGTTTTCCAAAGTGATGTAATGGCTTAGTTTTAGGAATTTAACATATTAGGCATAACATGAAATTCCCAAATTTATGAGAATTACGCTGGAGTAATTTCAACTTCGCCTGGACCTAGTTAAAAGAGCTTTCATACAGTGGTTGTCTGAATGGAAATCTATTTCCGCCAGGCAAAAAAGGATTTTAAAGGAGGTTGAACAGTCACGTGTATTTTTGCATGACATAAGTTCAGCACATTACTCATGTACACATTGAAGACAAACCCTAAGAAATGGAGAAAGAAAAGAAATGTAGGAAGTTAGGTAAAGGTACAAAATGTCAGCATCACCATAATGTCAAAAACAGATTAATAGTCAACTCAGTCAGTCAATATAGCTTTATTCGATTTTGATTCAAAAAATCATAAAAGCGTACAGTTTAAAACAGTTATAAATAGAAGCATACATACAATAATACATAATATCTACATGTTAAAAACTTTTACCCAACCCGTGGGAGTAAGTGTTTTGGTTATAACGTACTATACACAGGTATCAACCAACAATTAATAGGGGTTCCAGTACTTAGAATTATAGAGCAATGATTCATGACGGTTATGAGTAGGAAAACTTCTGCCCATTAACATGTTGCACCCTGCCTTTAGACTGGATTTGGGGGACCACGACATTCTGGGGTAAAAATCATGCAAATCCCAGACGGAGATTGGGCTGTTTCCCACTTGGGGTGCGCAGGTACGCAGGTACGGGACAATATGTCTCTGCCTAAATCTGACAAGAACTAAGTCACCAACGATATCTTTTTGGTGGGAACCCAGCCAGCCCACCCTTCCAACACTCATTATTTTACCCACAAGGTTGGGTGGCAAGGGTCTATTGATGGTCAGCCAAAATTTAACCTTGTTCAGCAAGTCGTGTTGTCTCTCGGTTTTGCCTGGGGGAAGTACTGGTACTCCTGCGAGGACACACACAAAAGGAGCTGCCTCCGGGGGGAGTTGGATGGAAGTAACTTTGTTATAGTGTGCTCTAGGAGCAGCAAGTTGCGAGAGAGTAGGTATAGGGGAGGGTCTGCGAAGTATTGGGGCTAGTACATTGGAGGCTAACGGTTGAGTTAAGACCCTTTTGTCTTGCGTGGTTGGCATTGGGTCTTTCGAAGTAGAAGGTGGGTCAGAACATTTGGGTGCTACAGTACTTTTCTTAGCTGGCAAGGTGGACTTGGTGGACTTGATGGTTTCTTCCAGTCCCGTCAGCCTTTCCCCTAGTGTGTTTATTTTATCTAACAGTGGTGTTATGAGAGAGCTGACCAGTTGTTCAATAAGAGATAATAGATCCACCTGTATAGGAGATGGTAGAACGACTAGTTTCTCAGCAGTCTCAGGAGTCATGGAGGGGTTGCAGGCAGGAAATGTAGGGCTTAAGCACAATTTTTGAGGTTTAGGTTGATTCCCCATGTTATTAACCCCATAACATTTCCTTATAGCGGATGAGGAATCAGGAATAGCGAGCCTTTGGGTGTTTTGAATGTTATCTTGATTAGATGATGGGGGTGTTTGCAAAGAGCTGACAGTGTCGGGTGATGCACTGAAGCTTTCAACAGGGAGTGGCGAATCCACAAAAACGTGTGTGGTTTTGCATAGAAAGTTTAACTCATCTAGCCACGAAGACGCTTGGTCTGCGTCTACTGTTTGTAAGGTCTCCATGGGCATTGGTGTATTATCCCCCTTGTAAGTCATATTGTGGTTTAAATCCTAGGACAGAGGCAAAGTCAGTGGATGATACGGCGAAGAGATGCAAGTGTTCTTTACCTCATCTATTCATGTACTCACGTAATCAAGGGGGATGGCCCCGTCCCGGCCTCCTCGGGTCTTTGAGGGCCTAGGAGGGCCCGCCCTTTGCCCGGGCTTAGCCCGGCGTCCCGCTCGCGTCCCACGAGGCGGAGCTCACAGCAAATATATGCGCCTCCTGGCGCGGTTAGAATGGGTCACAGGTGCCGCGGGTGCCGCAAGGGTTGCTGGGACTTGTAGTCCCCGCCCGCACTCCCCACTACAGCCTCCCCGGCAAGGTGGCTATAGCTGGGGGGCCGGCGGGAGGCAGAAGAACGGCTCCGGCGGTGTGGGGCTGCCTCTATGGTCGCAGCAGCGCTTCAGCAGAGGAAAGGGAAGATTTCAGCAGGACCCTCACAGGATCGACGTTGGTCCCCCGCTCAGCAGGAGCTCACAGCAAATATATGCGCCTCCTGGCGCGGTTAGAATGGGTCACAGGTGCCGCGGGTGCCGCAAGGGTTGCTGGGACTTGTAGTCCCCGCCCGCACTCCCCACTGCAGCCTCCCCGGCAAGGTTGCTATAGCTGGGGGGCCGGCGGGAGGCAGAAGAACGGCTCCGGCGGTGTGGGGCTGCCTCTATGGTTGCAGCAGCGCTTCAGCAGAGGAAAGGGAAGATTTCAGCAGGACCCTCACAGGATTGACGTTGGTCATAGTCAACTCAAAGCGAACAAATAATAAGCTTGCATGTTATTAAATGTGAACATGTGAGGGTGTTGTTCATACAGCTGGAAGCACAAGTCAGGGTCGCAATGCAGGTATTAAGAAATTGGGTCACTGGTTGAGGGTGGTAAAAGTCTACTCAAGTAGCAAACTCAGTTTCCTTTAGCGTGAAACACAAGCAAACCCTTAATGAATGTGTGCTTAACCCTCTGGTGACTTGGCACAAAAGTAGTCAGGTTTAACTTAGAGTCAATGTATTAATGATGTATGCAGCACTTTAAATTGTAATGAAGTGAAAACGTAGCACAGGAAAAAGCCCATGCCAAATTAGAAAAGTAGAGTAAACTTTACTAAATTATGTGGGACCAAAATAACAAAAATCCAATCAGTAGAACTGGAGATATGCAAATTTCACAAACCGCCAATTGCCTACGAATACAAAGCTGCGGACCAGGATAAAGTCACAAGTTTAGGTCAACCGCGATGCAGAGTAAGCCGGATAGAGGTACTAAGTTAGGCCCACTGAACAAAGTACCTTAAATCCTGGTTTTCAGAGTGTTGCGAGGTCCTACGTTGTGGATTTGTCATGCAGTGGCAGTTCCGAGGAAGTTGCTGGGCTGTGATGAGAAGTCCTACGTCATCGCCAAGGATGCTTTCAACAAGGGGCTTGAGATGTGAAGGTCTGCATTGAAGATGCGATGCACAGCAGTCCGTCAGAAGAAGCTGCAGAGCTGCAATGCAACATCCTGCATCAGAGATGCATCACTTAGCTCCGGTTCTGAAGCGGCTTGTAGTGTGTTTATCTAGGTACCTGAATCGATATTCCTATTCTTTGCCCTTGTCCGGTTATAAATCAATAATATCCCTACAACGGCATAGAAACCCTTTACATAATTCAGTCATAGCGCATGCTGTCACATTAAGCAAGCCTACTCCTCCAGCCCCCTAGAAAGCACACAGAGTTCTTAAACAAATCCAAGCCTCCAGCAACTTGGGAAATCCCCGCTGCTTTGTTTTGATTTCGTCCGAGAACTCCTGAAAAGCACTGTAAGAATGACCAGTT
Source organism: Lissotriton helveticus (assembly GCF_964261635.1). NCBI lineage: Eukaryota > Metazoa > Chordata > Amphibia > Caudata > Salamandridae > Lissotriton > Lissotriton helveticus. Next base: position 550,341,434 of record NC_136065.1, on the reverse strand, counting down.
CTTAGTGACATCTTTATTGACGTCTTATGTCCAGCCTTACGTCAAACCCGGCACCTTTCAGGTATAAATATACCAACGTTGCCTTAAGCAAAGACATGGTGGTGATGAATCTGGAGCAGCTACTACTTGCCCGAGAGCCCAGCTGATGCGAGAGCCCACGGACGCTGCCCCTCCCTTTTGACGCGCTGAGAAAGACGCTGTCTTTTCTCTTGCCGAGAAATCCAGCCTCCGGTGTTTCCAGCTTACCCTTGCGGGTGACTGGGATACCGAGTCCTGAGAGAGAGATACCAGCCCTCCTGCCTTCTAATACCCAGGTACTGAACTGACTAAACCCTTACAGAGAATTCTTGAGTCAGAATCTTGGCAAAACAAACTTAACTTAAACTGCTACTTATTTACTCCCTCCCACGTATTAGGCTTAGGTCAGGTACACCGGGGTAGGCGTAGTTAGAAGCACCAGTTGAGTACGATTAGTCAATGTATATATGTATGTATCTATTTTATCCGTTTTAAAGTATCATATGGCTAAGAAACCATATCAATGCTTTTACAGTATTATTTTATAATCCTGCTTTTACTGTATGAACTTTACTTAACTATAAGTATTGCAATTGTAGCAATTCATTTCTCTTGTATGAGGAAAGAGACTGCTCAATAAATAACACCTTTTATTGAAAACGCCCGTCTCTCTTTTTCTCTGCAATCTGGTGAAACTAAGTACGCACTTATTGACTGAGTGAAATAGCTGTCTTTTGTTTTCACACGACTCTAGAGATATACTCTTATTCAGGGAGAGCAAAGTTGTCATGTTTTATGGTTGTCAGAAACTAAATCCCTTCTTATCTATCCAGGGAGGTTAAACTCCTCCTCGCTTATTCGAGAAGGTTTCTAGTGAACTCTGAGCTAGCTGGCAAAAAACTTAAGTCTAATATAGTCAGTAGAGACCTAGTTAACCTCAGTCCTACGTCTACACTACTGAAGATATTATTCCAATGCGCAGAGCCTATTGGGACTATAGGAACTACACTACATGGCGCCCAACGTTTGGTAAGGTGAAAAATCTAACGCAAGACGTTAGAGTAACTCAGTCGTGCTTTTTCACACAGACCCTTTTTTCCCGTAAATACTCCAAAGACGTCTGGAGTGGGTCAAAGGTTAAAATCCGCCGGAACTTAGTAGGAAGAGATTTCTATGTATAGTTTTTGGTTTATTCAACGTTGAAGAATACAGTGTTCCAAAATATTGTGCACCTAATGTTTGTTTCCTTGAAAACCTGATCTGCAACAAAAACCTTTTTCTGTCAGTAAAAATGTCAGAAACTGAAGAAGAGAGGAAGACAGCTAGAATAGCAGCTCGTCTCATAGAGGATGACAATAGTCTCCTGCAGACCGACCCGGATGCAATACTCATTCCGGTCAACATAAGAAAAACTATAACTCTTAAACTTATAGAAAATGGACTGACATCGAGAGGTGGTACAGTCATATTCGTAATTGAGGCACATGAATATCGGCAGACAGAGGTATTCTATTCATGGATAAACTTTCCAGCAGCAAACGCTGTTACACATGAGTTCCACTATTACAAAATAGAGGAATCTCCGGATGAGTACACTCCTTTCGAGGAGGTGGAAATCCCATTAAAATACCAAGAGCACCTGCTCTGGTTTAAAGGCGCCCTAAAACATAATAATCACATCACCAGGCTCGGTCCACTAGGTAGACCAGGAGCAACGTGGCTGGTTATAGCCAGCTACACACCACATCCCGACATCGAAAAAATGTCAGTACCAGAACTTTTAGCACAGCTAAAACAACTGATAGAAATACATAGACAATTAGTCCAATATGTAATGCGGACTTCAACAGTCCAACCAGCTATTAACATTCCACAGCTGACCCCTCATCAGGGGAACACAAACAAAATTACACCACAGAACATACATTCATGTCTGGGTAAAGTACCCGCAAAACGGGAATAAATTCCATTCTGGTTAGCACAAAAAATCACTCAAATAGAGGCAGTATTTCCGGATACTACCCCTACTGAGAAACACAGAATTCTGACTGTCTGTCTTCCAATGGGGATCGCACCACATGTAGAGGACTGTGACATTTGGGGCACAGTCTTTGCTTCCATTTACACAAAAACACATGGTATTCAGTCCATGGCGGTAATACCCGATGTGCTAAGACAGATTCAAAATTAATACGGTCCAGAACCTGCTTTAACTCTGGGTATGAAATTACTGAAAGACTTCAAGCAGGTCTCAGCTTTATTATTATCCAACATAAAAGGAGAAGCAGCATCTGTGGCGATCCGCCAGAAATTGAAAGAAACAGATATAGCAGAACAACCATTTGAACTTGCCAGAATCATAGAAAAATCCTATGAAGAGCTAGGAAGAGATAGTTTGGGTGGGAAACCAGTAAAACCCCAACTAACTGAAAATCCTGAAAAGATATTTATTAAAAATAATCTAAACACTCCAAAAAAGAGCTGGGATGGAAATAAACAATCCACTCCCAAAGAAAAAAGATTCCAGTCCAGAGGAAGGTCTCCTCGGCGGAGAGAAAGATGTCCGGACCAAGGACACAAGTCTCCCCAGAGGGAGCCCTCTGAGAAAAGATACAACCTTAGAAATAGGGATAATTTGAAGAAACCTGATAGATATCAAGATACTGATACACGTCCCTCTTGATCTTTTCAGACTTCCTTGCAGAAATCGGAAAGAAGAGGACGGTCAGAACACAGGGAAGAGCACGTCAAGTCCAAAGACAAGGAACCTGCTCATCAAAGTAAAAAATTACAATTTCCAAAAAAGAAGGTAGCCAGTATTAAAATAATCAAACATGCCGAGGATCCTGAGGACACAGCTGAAAAACGGAGAGTGGGCTCAGACAATGCTAGACAGCGCAGCAGAAGTGAGCATAGCTCGCAAGATCCTGATGAATCATCTGGAGACAGGGGACACGAATGAATACATTCAGGTGGAAACTGCAGATACCAGAGTTAGCAAACCTCATAAAATATACGAAATAACATTACGAATAGAGGGAGATAAGACTAGGAAAATAAGGGGTCTATTTTGGGATAACCTCTCAAAAGGCTATGACATCCTTTTAGCTGAAAAAGACTGGCCACCGGAGTTTGTCAGAGAGTGCCCTCATGGCGAAGAAATGATTATGCCTGCCTTCTCAAATCACATTCCAATTCATAAAAAATATACACTTGCAAGAAAGTGGGCAGTAGCCCAAGCTCCTGCATTATATAAAAACCATGTTGGATGGGATGAGGACTCTCCTCCTCACAAAATCCAGTTAAAATGCCAACCAACTGCACAGAGGCAGTACCCAATTAAGCAAGAAGCTAAAAAACAGGTCAGGGAGATCTTAGATCAACTTGAATACCAGGGGGTGATTGAAACTTGCACCTCACAAATGAACAATCCTTTGTTTCCTGTCTCCAAGCCAGACGATTCATATCGTCTAGTTTTGGACTACAGACACCTTAACTCATGTTGCAAGACATTTGCAGTACAAAACTCACACAGTGCAGCACTAATGAATAAAATCGTGCGCAAAAAATACAAAACAACATTAGACATCTCTAATGGATTCTTTTGTCAAAATATAGCACCTGAAAGCAGGTATTTGACCGCTTTCTCAATAATGGGCTCGCAGAAAATTCTGTCGAGTCCTACAGGGGTTCAAGAACAGCCCAGGATTATTCTCAGCAAGAGTAACAGAGTTACTACAAATGTATGATGATGAGGCATTATCTTATGTCGATGACATCTATCTAACAGATGATGACTTGGATACTCACTTGAAAAGAGTGAACACCATAATACTTGTGTTCGCAGCAGAGGGTTACAAATTCAACTTTAAAAAGTCACGAATTGCCCATCTAACTGTCCTGTTTTTAGGATATGAATCATCAAGTGAAGGCAAAAGCCTGGCAGACAATTTCTTAGAGAAATGTGATGTAATCCAAGCACCAAGAACGCTGAAAAACTTACAATCAATTCTAGGTTTCCTGAATTTCGGAAGAACTTACATTCTAAATTATGCAGAGAGGGTTAAACCTCTCTATGAACAAATGAAACCAGATTTTAAAACAATCAATTGGACTCAAAAACACACAGAAATGTTGAGATCATTGCAAACAGACATGTTAGCTAAAACAAAATTGCAAACACGCGATAACACACGCAACCTTGAAATCCGAGTCATCCCAGGAAGATGCGGATTCACGTACCTGACCTCTAATGAGGGAGAAACGGTACCAATAGCATACAAATCACATTTGTACACAGAAGCTGAAAAAACATTCAGTATTAAGGAAAACATTGTACATGCGGTTCAAACAGCTGTAGCAAAAGAAAGAGACCAAGCCGAAGGCAGACGGATTACTGTTATAACAGCAGAATCAGCCTTTGAGGCATTAACAAGCCCATGTAATTTAACTACCGTGGCATTAAATCCAAAATGGATACAATGGGAAAATTCTCTTGCTACAGACAAAGTGAAATACTATTTTGGCTCAAACATGAAAAGATTAAAAAATAGAATATGAAAGAGAATATCTTCTGCCAATCGACACTCTGCCCATACAACAGTACGCCTGTGTAATATTTACAGACGGATATGCACAACCCTCAGTTTGGGGAAAACAAGCCTATAACGCCACATGCGAGATTGTTAAATATGTGTGGCGCGGATGTAAATTGAGACCTCTGGTAACAATATCACACTCTGTAGAGAACAATTCAGAACAACAAACTGAAGTAATAGCGTTAAAAATGGCGCTAGGGTATGCCGATCGCGAATTCCCGACACTAATAGTGTGCGATTCATATTACTGCGTCAAAACATACAATAACGACTTGCAGAAATGGGTTCAAAATGGTTACAAAGATGACACAGGTGCCACAATAAAGCAAAAATCGCTTTGGGAACAAGTAGTTATTTTACAGAAAGAACTACCAAAGACTCACGTGATACATACACTGAGTCATGAACGTGATGGCGTTCACGTTTCAGGGAATTCATTGGCTGAGACAGCCACGGCGAAAGCAACTAAGCCGGCTTCCGTAGCTACAAAAAAGCGTTCAGGAAAATACGTAGACGGGGAAACGATGCTGGCGGTAAAAACGTCATCAAAAGGCAACTTTGCGGAGGAGGAGCCAAGATGGCGATCGGGAAGGACATGTAGTCTCCCGGCTCCGCGAACCTCCGAGTCCCGCACGACTATCCTGTTCATCATCCTGCAATTGCGTCTCGACTTGGTGTTTGGGAATGAGCGCTGACACGGATAGCGCGTTCCCGTGCTCCCTGCCGGCCCCCTAGTCGGAGAAATTCGTGACGAATGTCGGCGGCTTGAAAGACTCTGTGACCAGGACATCCGCTGCGCAACATGGCTGGACGCTGGGACAGCAGCGGCCATCTCTACTGACATGGCGTCGTTCTGGTGGAGCCCAATGCTTATCTGTCTGATCCTTACCGCGGATGCCCTAATCGCCAAGTAACGCGGCTTTGGAGCACCCCCCCGGCGGTGACCTGGTGGTACCTTTGTTTGTATGTGGAATTCGGATTGTGGATGCCCCGTCGCGGTTCAGAATTCGGCCCGGTTTTCCCGGGCTGCTCCCGACTTTTTGGCTGGCGTTGATTCAGAGCGACGATGTACAAAGCATGAGACCGCTCCTTTGGTGATTTGCCTTCACTGTCCCCACGATTCGGATAGTGGTCCCACCGAACTGGACTCGCCTATGCCTGATCTCCAGTCCCCATTTGCGATGGAAACTCAGAAGGGCCACCGAGAAGTGATGGAGGCTGCCTTCCTGACTATCGAGGTACAGCAAGATGGGGAATGCAAACAGCCAAATGGCGCTGCAGTACGGGGGAGAGGGCCTGCGTTATCTTGTGGAGACATCCTTGTTGCGCTTGGTGCCCTTCGATCTGCCTGGGACTATGGCGCCCGTGAGCTGGGGAGGAAGCTGGATGGTATCGCGTTCATACTGGGGCACTCCCGATCAGGCGCCCGCCTGGTGCATGATGATCCACCCCAGCCTGTTTCCGATGGGGGTGCTGTTGTCGCCCTGGTGTGCAGGGGGGCAGGGATGACATTGGACGATGTTGTGCATTGTCGACGACTATCCGGGGGTTTGGACTATTCTGATGGTTCCCTTTCACGGCAGATGATGGCGGCTCCGTACTCCGTACCGCTACTGCTGTCTTCTGCTTTGCCACGGCAGCGGCTGGATTCTGTACCTGCTTCTTCCACCCTAGTCTTTACATCCCTGGTGTGGAGTACGTGTTCTGAGACTACTTCGGGGAAGATGGCCGTCTCTGTGGATGACTCTGTTGGTGGCCAGCGGCGTCCATTTTGTGCGCTCATGTTGCTCTCTGGCCTTGCCTGGATTCTTTGTTTCCATATGTCGGCGGATGATGGCATTATTCGACTAACTTGCCTCCGGGGACTTTCACGAACTGGCCAAGGATAAGTTGTATTCTTAAATGTTGACATTTAGGTGGCTGGCGGGGGTGGGGGGCGTACGCTCTTCTGATACATTTATTTGTGCAGTATGTTGCTAATTCTCCCCAGTACTTGTTGATCTGCTTGATTAATGTGGTGCATTGTGTATCTTGGGGAGGAGTGTATGTGGCGGGACGGGGTGACCGGGAGCCCGTATGGATGGCCCTCCTCCAGTTTTATATATAAAACCTTTCTCTTTCTCTTTTCTTCGACTAAATTTCGGGTACTCTCATGGGCGACAGGCACGCTGCGTGGGGGGGGTAGGCCGTGGCCTCCGCAGGGGTGCAGGGTGGGGGGTTAGGGGAGGGATTTTTTCCCTGTTTTGTTTTTTTTCAGTTCCCATGGGCCTCTACTTGTTTCTTCCTTTCTTTCTCTTTTCCCCCCCCTTTTTTTGGGTCAGTATGACGGTTAGACATTATGCATTTCGCGCTTTGACGGCTGTTTTTTTTTTTTTCTCCTCCCTTTGTAATTATTACTAAGGTGGCCTCACGTCCATGGGGTGGGCGATGACTAGCTCGAAAATGACTACGTGCTCTTTCATCCTGCTGAGTATACTGCAGCTCTGCTAACTTGTTTACGATTACCCGTTCTGTTGATTAATGGTTCCGTGCATTGCCCACCCTATGTCCTTGGTTGATTGTACCGCATCTGATCCTTTTATTTTCATAATATAAAAATAACCTTATCTAATCCTGTAACTCATTGGTCCCGTCGAATTGAAGTCCCATTTTGGAATATTGTCATAACTTGTGCTGGAGGGACAGCTGGGTTACTTTATTGCTAACGATTGTGCTTTAAAAATCGCTTTCGAGGCCGGCCAGGTGGTTGTAGGCCAGTATATGTATGCTATTGGTGCACAATAAAGGTTTAAAAAAAAAAAAAAGGCAACTTTGCAGCACTACCCGTCAACTATCCACTCAATTATACATACATAATCGATGCAAACTCCGTTCATTTTGCTCAAATCCCTGGAGTGGGGGATAGGGTAATTCCAAACACGAACAGGAGAAACTTATTAATAGCAGACGCACATATGGGTGAGGGTCTAAGACACCTTAAGATTAAGGAATCTCTGAAAGAATTACAATCAATATAGGCCATTTAGATGCCAGGAACAGCAGGACTAACTGTGCGTCAGTCCCAGAACTTGTATTAGAATCTAATGCAAGACAGACGTGCTGGAGTGCCCAATGTGGACTAATCTCTATTGAGGTACATGGTTTCTAGACGAGTCCAGGTTACTTTTCAACTGTTTAGGGATGGTTGCAGTCTCCTGTAAGATTAAAAGGCTAGCACAAGACAGAGTGCAATGTTCCACAATTCTGCGCATTGACAACATTACCGAGGTCCAATACATCGATTAGCTGGGCGACACAAGATCAAGGCCACTCGCAGAGCTAGCAAAAAGCTTTTGGGAATTCTGTCTTCTCAACAATATCTCAGTTCATGCAGAATACTTGCCAGGAGACCTCAATACCACACCAGACTGACATTCCCGCCATTTACGTGACTCAAGCAACGGGAGACTTCATCCTTTGCCCTTCAGGTCACTTCTCCACAAATGGGGTCCTCTCCCCATAGACTTATTTAACCACGAGAATCAATTCCCATCTCCCACATTTCTTAAGTTGGTGTCCAAATCCCCTAGCTTTAGCTAAAGATGCTTTTTACTGCAGTGAGCCCAGTTGACCAAATATGCCTTTACTCCTTTCCTGATGATAAACAGGTCCTTAGCTTGGACCCGACATCATCTGGCAACACTAATGCTGGTAGTTTCATCCCGGAAATCTCAGGTTTGGTTCCCTCCTCTACTAGCGCAAACAATAGAAAATCCTGTCCTCCTGCCATCATTTCCCAACCTCCTTCTGGATCAACTGGGATGGCCTTTCAGCCTAGCTTTAGATCACTCCCTCACTCAGTCAGGTTGGAAAATAACAGGATCTCCCAATCGTCCTCTTTCCTTTTGCCAGAAGCTTTCTCTCTTTAGGCAACTGGTGTAAGGGAAAATCTATTAATCCCTTTTTTGAGGATGTAGTTTACATTGGAAACTTCTTGGCAGCTGAAGCTAATGAACGTAAGACCTATTGTACCTTCAATTTGTACAGATTAGCCACTTCCATGAATCATCTATACTTGAACGGAAAACCAGTGAGAGAGCATCAGCTTGTCTGTCAACTTCAAAAGGGAGTAACGTTTTGTAATCCTCCTATACTGAAATACAGTAAACTGTGGGACATGAATGTTGTTTAGAAATGATCTTTTACTAAAAAGGTTTTTTGCAAAACTGAAAATTCTGTTATGTCTTATTTCAATAAAACGTCCTTGTGACGTCAAAGCACTGGATGTTACTTCCCATCAATTTACTCCAACAGGTGTTCTTTTCTCAGTTCACAAAATTACAAAGACAAATATAACCACAGTGTTTTAACATTATTTTACCAATCTACCAAAACGTTGTGTTGGGTAATATTTTAACGTGTACGAGCACAGAACAATTGATCTCGTAATGTCTTCTCATCCCCAACTTCTTATTTCCTTCAGAAAAACCCCTAAAACCTGTTTCTTCTCCAACTCTGGCTCACAGAGTCAGATAGGTTATGTACTTCCTGGTAGCAATACCTCTATTTTTGGTGCCCAATCCTCCAGAGGTACTATGGCTTCTAAAGCTTTATGGGCTGGTTCCAGATTTTAGGACATTCTGAGATCAGCTGATTGATCAAATGATAATGTGTTCAGGAGGTGTTATTGTAAACCCGTTCACACTGCATCTTCCTTTGTAATTGTCTTGCTTTGAACAAGTATGATAGGAGCCTCTGGTCTTGCAATAAGATATAGATTTTCCTTGTAATTTATGAAGGAAAGTCTTAGTTTTATTCAAGACATGGAGGCAAGTATTATCCCAACTCAACATGGTGTTCTTTCTGCCCCTGTCGGATGCACCAGCATTACCACCTTCATCTGAAGGATGTTCTGGTTGGTTCTGGTTCTTCATCCTCTAACTTTTCCTATTGTGTACCTTCCTTGTGTGGTCTTTCCTGGTGTTCCAGTTACCTCTGTGGGATCAGATTCAAAGACTTTTGCCAGGAACTTTTTACATTTATTGTCTTAGTTTGTGAATAATCATTAATTTCTCAGACAAGAAAAGAGGGTTGTTCGCAGTCAAGTGGAGAGATATCTTTGTTTTTCTTATCCCTTTAGTTGGAAATCATTCTGTATTTGTCTCCCATTAGCTAGTAATCTTTATGCCCTATGGGAGATGTAGTTTTCTTTAAGTTCTTGAGTGCTGCTGTTAATAAAATGCAAGATTAGAGAAGCATAATACTTGCCTCAGTGTCTTTAATAAAATTAAGACGTTTCTTCATAAGTTACTAGGAAAATCTTCATTTTAGTAGTACATTTAGGAAAGACACAGGATGGGGTTTGGAAAAGGGGTAGAAACTAAAGGGGAACCGAGGGGTAGGGAGGGTTAAGGACAGGTACGGGGATGGATTTCACCCACCTTCACAAGAATAAGCCAATTGCATTACTCTGTGTGTGGGGACCTGCAACTTACGCTTTCATAATAAGTGTACGTTTGTCAATAGAGAAAGCAGTAAACTTTCTAAAAAGAGGTAAACTCATTCAAAGTGGAACCAACCTTTGTAAATCAGGCCCACAAACTTCTCAAAGCTGTGTTGAAACTAGGCTTGACCAGAAATGTAACAGAGTCCACAAAGTCATGAGAGAACTTGACCAGAAAGTATTGGATTAACTAAAAACCATCATAAGTCATGTCCTAATCATGAACATATTAGGCCAAATCAAAAAGCCAATCTTATATTTTAAAAAAGCTTCCTTTGAGTGAACTATATGTGTGGTTCCTTAATAATAACTGACATATTATTTTAGAACCACTTATTTTGCCATCATAAACTACAAATAAGTGGGCTTCTGGAATCTGCCAATAAGTGGAAATGCATTTAAGGCATTCTTGTAGCACAATATTAATGCCAAGTTGCTCCTTGGTGTCTGGGGAAACAGTTGATCGAGCAGTAATGGTTTTGTGGCAAAACCATGGAACCAATAGGCATCTTGATATTAACCAGACCTCCCCTTCGTCACTACATTAATGAACATAGTATTGGATGCACAATAGCTCATCCACATATACTTGGATCCAGTTTAGGTTATAACTATGTAGTCATAGCAAATCATATATACACTGCTTCTCCATGTACACATGGAAAGTTGAGGAGAAATAAAATCTGTACATTTTTCCTTGAATTAAGCTACAACCTTCAAGCATCAGTCCTTATTAAGTGGTCAGTAACCAAGACACAAAGTATGTATTTGGTGACTCCTAATACATGATTTCATAATTTCCAATTCAAACTGTCAGATGATGGACCTACATCTGACAGAAGAAATCAACAAGACAACATGCATACTCACAATCACAAAGACACATGTTTTAAATAGTTGTTCATTAACCCAAGGATTTGGCCTGAAGCCAAAAATACCCACCTGCACCCAGAAGACCTTTTTCAGTATTGTTTTGTAAATGACTGTGTCCGTGACAACGAATCCAAATTCTGAATGTCTGTAGTGTAGATTTTGTCTTTAGTCTCTTGATCATGTAGTCCAGAATGACCAGACAGAGAACATTAGCATAGTCCAGTCTAGATATGATTAGGGCATGGACAACACTGTTCAGTGGCGCCAACAAGAGAAACTTCTAAATATTCTTTAATGCACGAAGCAGATCAAATGATGTTCCTTCTACAGAGGACATTTGCAACTGAAAATATAAGAGACCAAATTTGATTCAAAGATTTTTTACCAACATCAAAGGAGTTGGTGGAGAAGGGGCTCTATCACTCAAACAGTCAGACCACCAGTTGTGATGGAAGGAACCAAATAGAATGTTTTTGTTCATGTCCTTATTACACATTTGCTGCTTTAGACGCATCCATTCAAAGATGGCCGAGAGGCACGAATGGGTAGAAGCACAATCCATCCACCCAATTGGTAAATGAGAAGAGCAGCTGCATGTCATCTGTATAGGAGATCACCTTAGTGCCAAAACACTCCATCAGAGTGGCTAGGAGCACCAGATAAACATTAAAAAACTCAGGGCTCAAGGCATAGCCCTGAAGAAAATTCACCTAAAGGGACTTAGAGCAGGAGGAGAAAGGGGCTAGCCGCACAGATAGTCCTCTCTTCTCAAGAAAGGATTTAATACAATCCAGAGCTAGTCCACCCACACCAACATACTGCAGGCACTGAAGAAGCAGGGAATGGACATGGTGTCAAAGAGATCCAATAAAATTAGCACCAGCTTTACTCCTCCTGCTCAATGGGCATTTGATTAATTCAGACACCTACAGTTGAGTAGTTTCAGTACTATACTTAAGGCAGAAACTAAACTGCCTGGGGTGCAGCAGTTTATTAGATTCCAAATATTCTGGAAGTTGCTTAATAATATGTTTCTCCAAAGTTGGTCAAGAAGCTAGGATCAGCAGAAGGATTTCTTTTAAAAAGGAAGCAGTTTAGCTTGTCTCTATCCTCTAGGAACTTTGCAGTGGATAATGAAGCATTTAGTAATTCATTCAAGATAGAGTTAACCACATCCACTGCCTTAATAAGCAGATTGACAGGGCAGGGATCAGCACATGAACCTGAAATCAGCTGACAAATAACGCTCTTAAAATTTGCTGATGAAGTCGGACTAAAATGAAGCAAAGAACACTACTTATTCACAAAAACTGGACTGAGTTAAATTAGCACCAGGGCAAGAGCCAGAGTAGCTTGAGCATTTCGCAGGAGAATGTGAGAATGGCAGTGTCAATGATTCCACACCAACATGGTACCCAAGTGATCCAGTAGCAGTGACTGTAGCAGTAAGAGTGTGGTGACCTTCAATCAATATGTTCTATGTGGGCCTACAACAGGGATGCTAGAAGATTGAACTGTTTCAGTTTCAGAAAGAAATTCCATAAAACTGACAGTGGTTCTGGAAACAGGGATGGGGATATGTAGCTGAAATAGTTTGTCCGAGGGAGTCAGCAGATACAGAGCAGGTGCACTTGTATTACTTCCTTATTGGATGGTTATCCCGTGGGTTGAAGGAAAGGTAGAGGAGAAGAGAGGAAATTGATCAGTCCAGCACACTTCCTCCCTAATGTAATAATCCAGGTATCTCATTGTGCAGGGCAGAAGGAGTCCAAACTGTCAATTTAGATGAGTGTACAATATGGTGATCAGACACAGCATTAGTGTTTAGAAGCACAGGCCCTCATGGTGTTTGGACAAAATATCTATCTAAAAATATTGAGATGCAAAAATATTCTGTCAAGAATTTCAAGATGTCAAAAATATCGTCATTAGGAATATCAAAGGTAAGAATATAATTTTGTTAGTTTTGTTTTAAATATTGTTGTTAAAATATTGATGCAAGAAGTATTGTTGTATGTTCATTTAGAAGTGTTTTTTTCTAATAAACAAACTTATTGGTTTCTTGTGTTTTAAGAAAGATGAGTTATTAATTATGAAATTGGTGAAATTAGTATTTTATGTTGTTTTGATGTCTAAAAATAAAGGCATTATATATTTTTGTTATTTTTGTTAGCAGTGGGATATTGGGTTTAAAGAAGATAAGGGTTGGGATATTATTAAAAAGTGGAAAATGTATTTAAATGTCATGTTCATTATTTTAATGATATGTAAATTTGTATCCTCATATTTTTAAATGTGTTTTGTTACATTAATAATTGTGATAAATAATAGTTCACAATATATAGTAATATATGCAAATTACGCTAAATTATATAAAAAATAATAAATACTTGTAAATTAAGAAATACATAATACAATTCTAGCATATTTTGAAAAGATATCAATGTACAAAAATTTATTTAGCAATGAGAAATCATTTTACACTTATTTAAAAATATATATTTTTTAAAATAGGTTTTTATATACAATACAAATTGTTTTTCAAAAAATTGTAGTGTCTATATAAAAAAAATGTTGGAAGATTTTAAAAACATTTTAAAAAAATTTAAACTTTAAAAATAAATAAATTATAGAATGACAATAATATAAATATGTATAAATTATGATCTATACATTTACATTTAGTTGCGTATTTATATGTTAATTGTTTATTTAAGAAATGTTTTTTTAAGAAAACCAGAATCCTCTTATGTTTAATATTTGAATACATTATGTTTTATGGGAATATATTAAATAAAATATAGAAAATGTATGCTTTAAAAATAATGTATGTATATGTATTTTTTATGACAGTTCATTTTGGAGAATCATTTTTTGTAGTTTACATTTTAGGCATGATAGTACATTTTTTACAAATATATTAATTATAAATAGTCATAAGAAAAATCTATTTATTATTTGTAACTTTCTGTGTGAGTTTCGACTATTGATTGTGTATATTACATTTTTAGTGTGTAGTGCCATGCATAAAATGTTTTAGAATGTTTTGCGAATAGTCCATGCAACCCCCTAGAGTCTAGCACCTTATCCAAATTGGTATAGATTGAAGTGGGAACAGTAAATGTCACCATTTTAGTGTCCAACACGTCCCCAACTTGATATAGTTTGTAGTGGAAATAGTACATGTCACCCCTCTAGTGTCCAACACCTTCTCCAAATTGGTACAGAGTGAAGTGTGAATAGTAAACATTATCCTTTTAGTGTCCAATACATTCCTCATATTGGTTTACATTGGAGTGGGAATACTAATTGTCATCCCTTTGGTGTCTAACACCTTCTTCAAATTGGTATAGGTTGAAGTGGGAATGGTCAATTTTACTCCTTTCATGTCCAGCAACTTCCCTAAGATATTTTAGAATGGAGTGGGATTGGTAAAGGTCACCCCTATAGTGTCCAGCACCTTTCCCAAATAGGTTTACATTGAAGTGGGAATATTAAATGTTAGCCTTTTAGTGTCCAAACACCTTCCCCCAATTGGTTTAGATTGGAGTGGAAATAGCAAATGTTACCACTCTAGAGCCCAACAACTTCCCCAAATTAATTTAGATTGGAGCGGGAATAGTTAATGTCAGTAATAGTTTCTTAAAAACTGTTTATGTTGGAGTGCAATTATTTAATTTTATGATTTTAGTCTAAAGACCTAGTTTAGATTTTGATGGTCTTACCCCATCACACGGCGGCATCTGTATCATGTATTCCACCAAGTCGACTGTCTTTCACCCTCCTTATTTAGATGCAGACAGGCTGACTCGCTGTCTGCGTTGACTGATGTTTTCATGCCGCTGTGATGGCACACCTCTACTGATGCGGCGGACTGCAATGCTGAGGAATGGTACTTCATCGCCATCAGAGCAGCGGGTTCCTGCCGAGCTTATTTAAATTTAACAATTGTGCTGGTGGTCTTCTAGCGTCAGTTACATGATGAAGGTAGCCCATCATGGTAAGCGCTCAACAATGCAAATCACTGTGGCCATTGGATGGATGCTAGTAGAACACATCTGATGTCCATTGGCCAAATGCAAATACCTCCATACCACACTATAAAACTAACCCAATTTCAGACCATGATCCTTTGGCATTCCACTGTACCATGATATTTTCTTTAAGAGATTTTGAGAGTTCAGTGAGGGTATTTTGTTCCTTTGCCAATAAGTCCCACAGAGGGCGATTGCTGAAAGGACTTTGGAGTTCACGTCTCCTTTCTCAAGCACTCAGCAAACCATGCTTCCTGGTGCATTTCTGGTTGGTGGATGAAATACACTTGACTCTAGAGTGTCCTTCGGGGCACACAAGCCCTCCTGTTACCTCCAGTAAGTTCCACACAGTGGTATTGCTACGAGGTCTTCAGAGGCAACGGCCTCTTTCTCCATCACTCCACAAACCCACCTCCTGGCGCACTGATGGTTGGGGGATGAAGTCCTCTTGGATGCTCAAGGTTCTTGGGGGACCAGAAGTTCTCCTGTTACCTCCAGTAAGTCCGACATAGCAGTATTCCAAGCTTGTCAGAGGCACTGCCCCTTTCTTCACGACTCTGCAAATGTGACAACTAGTTAAACAACTTTAGAAATTCACTTAAAAAAACGAAAGTCACAGGGACATTATAGTTAGGTAATATATTTTGAAAAACCTTAGAAATGTACTTAAAAACCAAAGGTCACAGGGACGTTACAGTTAGTTAATAGAATTTGAAAAACCTTGAAAATGTACTTAAAAACCAAAGGTTACAGGGACGTTACTGTTAGGCTCAGAGTTCACTCATACAAAACGAGTGAAGTTCAGCTGTTATAGTTACCTGAGTTAACTATAACTTATGCCCCCACAGTGCACTGCCTGTGACCTCCCATATTACATCACTTATAACATTGTCAGTGACATTACTGATGACATCACTTATGACATCTTAAAAGACATCACAGATGACATCAGCCACAAAACCCTCACGCACCCACTCACACCCAAATACAACCTCTCTTACACCTATTCAAACACCTGCATAACCACTCACATACCCATTCACATATCCATTCTAGATCTCTCACACCTATTCACTCACGTGTACAGCCACTCACAAACCCATTCTATCACCCATACAGCCACTCATATAACCAGTCACTCACCCATACATCCAGTCAAATACCCACACACTGACTCATACAGCTTCCCTCACACCCACTTATATATCTACACAGTCACTGCTACATCCACTCACTCACCCATAGTCTCTCAACACAGCTACTCACAAACCCATATAAGCACCAACATACTCACTCACTCACACACCCACACAACCACTTGCATACCCATTCACACATCCATACAAGCACTCACACATCTGCTAACTCATCCGTATCTCACATATTGTCTCGCTTAACCAAACACCTGCTCAAGCAGCTACTCACCTACCCAAACAGCAACCTACACACCCAGTCACTCACTCATACAGTCAATCAATCAAAGTTTTGTTAAGTGCGACTCCTCACCCGTAAGGGTCTCAAGACGTTGCTGGAGCGGGGTCAGCAGGTTCCAGTCCATCAAGGAGGGGGTCTGTCGAAGAGCCAGGTCTTGAGGTTTCTTACAAAGATGGGGAGTGATGTTGTCTGTCTGAGGTGGAGTGGAAGGTTGTTCCAGGCTCTGGCTGTGAGGGAGGAGAAGGAGCGGCCTCCCGGTCTGGTATTTCTGGTGTGGGGCACTACTGCTTAGGCGAGCTGGGCTAATCATAACGCTCTTTGGGGTGCATGGAATTAGAGTCGGCTGCTCAGGTATGCTGGTCCGGTGTCATGAAGGGCCTTGTATGCATGGGTGAGTATCTTGAAGGTGACTCTTGCCTCGAGGGAGAACAAGTGAAGTGTGTGCAGGTGCTGGGAGATGTGGCAGCATCTTGGCAGGGTGAGGACCAGTCTTGCATCGGCATTTTGGATGTTCTGTAGCTTGCGGGTGAGGTTCTTGTTTATACCGGCGTAGAGTGCGTTGCCGTAGTCGAGTCGGCTGTGTTGCGCAATCACACGAGGCACTCCAGTTGTTTCCTTCTTGATGTCGTATTGTCCCAACTCCCTCGAGTACCAGTCTACTTAGTCAAGGATATGTACTCTTGATAAGCAAACTCGTCCACAAGGGAAAGGGGAAGTGGAGAGAGAAACAATCAAACAAAGCACTGGTCCATGTCCAGGTGCTGTTTCTCATGGAAGTGCTCTGGGCCGAAACTATGACTTGATTGACTGCACGTGTTCTTCTGTTTTCAACAAAACCCAAAAGAGTGTCTTATGAATGCTTTAAAGTCAAAGGTACAGTTGCTATATAATGCAAAATAATTCACAGCATTACCATAAAGGAACCGGCCCATACAATCACTTCGCGGGGTCTGGAGTACAGTAGTCTGCTTTGTCTTGGATTTAAACTCTTAAACAATAAAAGAAATTTCTTTAGCGCATTTTGCTAACACGTAATACAATGATTAAACCAAGGTCAGTGCATGTTAGTTGAAACATTAAAGAACTCTTCACTTCATGCACATACCTGCAGACCCAGAACGAAAAACTGCAAATGGGGTTCTATCTGAAAGACATTAAGAAAGAAAAAGACACAAGCATCCTAAAGCTACCCTGCGTGGCACTTTTGTGCTCAGATCACCTTACATACAATGTTAGAGTTCACACTTGCGTTGCAATGATCCTAAAACACAGTTGAATTGTCTGTGTTTAACTATGCAGGAATTGTATTGTTCTATGCTTGTTATTGTCCCAGTTAAACAAATACAACATCTCAAATTAGCCTTGTAATCAGTTGCATTGTCCAAGGCTTATGTACTCAGGAGTCTGTCTCAGCGTCCAAAATTACGTTGCCAATACTATTAACAGTGTCTATATCATTGCTACCCTGGCTCTACATGTCCAGACGCCGGCAGACCCCCCGATCGGAAAGCGACGAAAGCATAACCGTCAGAGTGTCTCTGCACCGCCATTAACATGACGACTATTACTGGCTAAAGTCTAGAAGCTCACAGACCCCCCAGCGTAAATATAGTGGACGCAAACCAAAGATAGCCAGCGCCACGAGAAACGCTGTTCAGATACCGGCAGACCCCCCGATCGAATAGCGAAGAAAAGACAACCATAAGAAAGTGTTCTCGTACCGCCACTAATATGACGACAACCGCCGGTTAAAAGCCAAAAGCTCATAGACCCCCCAGTGTACACACAGTGGACACGGACCAAAGACAGTCAGCGCCACGAGTAAACGACCAGAGCTCCCGACTTAGAGACCTATCAACCTCATCGACAGGTTACCTGTACTACACCTCTCCCGTGCTAGGAGCACGCCACCTAGCAATTGTACAAGACCGCCTTGCAGCTCAAAGTCCGAAGTCCATATTCAGCTAACGGGATACCGACTGAAAGAGAAATAAAATAAGCACAATAAACTACAATACAGGTCCATTTGGATACTCACATGGCTCCCTGATGAAGGCCCCCAGCCGAAACGCGCGTAGATGTCATATTTAGCCATGTTTTTATGTATAGTGTGCTGAAACAATTTTCCACACAACCTCCAAGCGCAAACTCATTATCTTGAAATGTGTACAGGATGCAACAATAAGTGTATATATATGTAGATTGACAGTCACATGTATGTTGGAGGTACACGCACAATAATTACCTGCAATAAATCAATGATGTTTTTTATCAGAACAATATTTGAATAAAGTAAAATAAAAGCTATATATTTGTGTATCATACACTCTGTCCCTCAAGAGTTCTTTGCTGTCACGTGTCCGCCCCTGTCCTCCTTTTATAACCAGTTCCTAATTACTTTTCTTCCAAATATATCATTGCTAAGCAACTTCTAGGGCTTACTGTCCTTTTTCTATGTCCTGCAGGTCCTGGCCGAGTTTCCTGGAGAAGGGGATCGACTCCGGTGACCTCCACTGTGCAGGTCTGTCGAATCCCGATGAACACAAGCGGCCATGAAGAGCGGCGTAGATCAGGTAAGCGGGGAAGGAGGGCGTTGGTAGAGAAGGGCTCGAAAGGGTTTTGGAGCTCTGAATGCTGGAGCAGGCCCAGAGCGCTCGTCGTGACGCGATGCGAAGAAGCGAAGCATCGGCACGTTTACGAGCGCTCCTTTTATACTGTAGGCAAGCAGCAGTTTTCAGTTAACATGTGCTGCACGCGGAGCCCAGCCCGCTGACATAACGCGTGCCTCAAACTTGTGTATGACTGAGAAAAAAATACAAGCATTGCTACCTGCAGACACACTTGTGCATGGTTGAGGACTTAAACAAGCATTGCTACCTGTAATACATTACTGCAATAACATACGATCTAGGGGAAACAATAACAAGTATAATAGGTGTGCAACCATGTGGCTGTGACTAACCAATGGCAGCATGTGTCCCCTTAACAGGCTGGTGACCAGGGCATGAGTGACGGTTTTCCTGTGTTTGCGGGGGATCCATCCTCCATACAGACATGCAGACACCCAGTCACTCACACATACAGTCACTTACACACCCTCTTGCCTACCTATAGAGCCACTCATACCACCACTCACTCACCCATCCATCCACTGACACACCCACTCACCAATACAACCATACACACACCA
The DNA here is from genome assembly GCF_964261635.1 of Lissotriton helveticus. NCBI lineage: Eukaryota > Metazoa > Chordata > Amphibia > Caudata > Salamandridae > Lissotriton > Lissotriton helveticus. The sequence continues at coordinate 550,321,805 of NC_136065.1, read as the reverse complement.
ACTCATTTACCCACTCAGCTACCCACACGCCCATGTATATACACATACAGCCACTCACATACTCATACACACAAGGATACATACAGTCACACAGTCACTCACATTATACAAGTTAGAAGCAGTATCACCCAGTAGGATTGCACCTAATAAACCAATTACATTTTTGCTGGGCGTTAGTATGCATGTTCAACAGTCATAAACTCTTTTAAAACACTTGCACTCACTGGATGATGTCATGAGTGATGTCATTTGAGATGTCATTAGTGATGTCACTGAGCATGTCATGAGTGATGTCATATGAGAGGTCAAAAGCAGTGCATTCTGTGGGCATGAATTATGTTAGCTCAGGTAATTTTAACTTCTGAATTGCACTGGATTTGTACGCGTGAAATCTGAGGCTAACTATAACATCCCTGTAACGTTTGATTTTTTGGGGAATTTTATATATGTATATAGATAGATAGATTCATATAGATACATTTATATGTGCTACACACTTCATGTACTGTAACACCTCACAGAAAAAATCCTTGCTGCACTGGAATGCCCACATGTTGAGCATTTAGAACATAGAGTGGATATATACAGGTTTCTTACATCTGTGATGCTAGAGAATGTGAGTGATAATTGCAAACACAACAGTGATGGACAGAATGTGGATCAATGTCACACATTCACCCCAGTCCAAAGATCTGGGCCCAAATCCATCGTTTTTCCACTCCGCACCACCCTGGGTTAGACAATGGCGATATGCAAATCAGCTCTGACCCTGTGCCTCATGGGAACAGTCCAGTCCGAACTACCAAGCCATGTCTTTCCCAGACCGGAATCAAGCATCCAAGGACCGGTTTCTGGCTATCAGCCTTCATTCAGCCTGGATAGCTTGACTCCAGTGGTGTGGTTGTTTCCGTTCTGGGAAGGACATGGCTTTTGTAGTTCGGACTGGACTGTTCCCATGGGGCACAGGGTCAGCGCTGATTTGCATATCGCCATTGTCTAACCCAGGGTGGTGCGGAGTGGAAAAACGATGGATTTGGGCCCAGATCTTTGGACTGGGGTGAATGTGTGACATTGATCCACATTCTGTCCATCACTGTTGTGTTTGCAATTACCGCTCTAATTGTACTGGGGATGCTCAGACGTGAGTCCCAGGCACTCCGCACCACTGGATTCAAGCTAGCCGGGCTGAAGAGAGGTGTTACCTCGAAACCGGGCCGGTCCTCGGATGCTTGTATATATGCTTGCATATAGCCAGTGTCTAACCCAGGGTGGTGTGGAGTGCAAAAAAAACGATGGATGTAGGCCCAGATCCTTGTACTGGGGTGAATGTATGACATTGTTCTACATTCTGTCCATCAACTGTGCTTTTTGCAATTTTCACCCCGAGTGGGCTGGGTATGCTCAGACGTGAGTCCCAGGCTCTCCACACCACTGGAGTCAAGCTATCCAGGCTGAATGAAGGCTGATAGCCAGAAACCGGTCCTTGGATGCTTGATTCCGGTCTGGGAAAGACATGGCTTGGTAGTTCGGACTGGACTGTTCCCATGAGGCACAGGGTCAGAGCTGATTTGCATATAGCCAGTGTCTAACCCAGGGTGGTGTGGAGTGCAAAAAAAACGATGGATGTAGGCCCAGATCCTTGTACTGGGGTGAATGTATGACATTGTTCTACATTCTGTCCATCAACTGTGTTTTTTGCAGAGAATGTGAGTGAAACAACAGTATATATAAGAAGCACTCCAACCTGCACAGTTTTAGTTAGGTCAGAGTTTCCATCGGAAAAGTATTTTATGTTCTTTTAACAGCTTTGGTTCCATTTGATGGAACAAATTAAACTTTACAAAAAAGTTCATCCACCGCTGCTTGTTCCTGAAATGTTTATGCTGATTCATCAAGCATGGGGAGGGCAAGAAAAAGGTGAGGTGTCCAAACAATGTGTTTTACCATGTAAATTCCCCTAATAAACTTCTGTTGCAGATACAGAAAAAACATTTAGATGGAATTACATCAATTTGGCAAAAGTTAGAATGTTATTTAGAAAGTGTGCATTTTGTTATTCGATGTACACACATTCAAGAAAGTTGAGTTTACAGAGGTGCTTAGGGTGGTCCTGAAGGGGTAAAATAGTATCTGGTCTGTTGGTCCTATGGTAGGCCAGTGATACCAATAATAAAATAAAATAATTAGACCGCATGATTGTACCAGGGCACATTCTCTTCTGTTGGGCATTTAAGTACTGTGGTTCCCGAGAGCAATGAAGGGTGGTTGGGAGGGGCTACGAAGCACACTGACATTAGAGGGAGGACAGGAGGGGCTGGGAGAGGACACATACAATGGATAGGAGACAAAGGAGAAGCAAGCTGACTCTGGAGAGGACATGGGAGTGACTGAGGAAGCACATGGAAAGCAGAGAACAGGCAGAAGGGTCAGGGGAACCTCATGGACAATGAAGGGTGAGTGGGAGGTGCTACATGGAGGGCAGGCAGAAGTTACAGGGGTTGCAACCTGAAAACAGATGGTGGTAAGGAGGTGCTGAGGAAGTACATAAAGGAGGGCAGGAGAGAGGGGTTCTGGTGAAGCAAGCTGACGATTGAGAATGGGAGGGAGGGTTTACTGAAGTCCGTGCACAGAGGGGATGGCCAACCATGGTGGGTTGGGTGCAGCCCTAACAATAGGCTATGCATATTATGGAATTTGATTGCCTGTGGTGGGGGTTGGCTGCATTCAGCAGGGGTTGGGTGCAGGCGCTGTAACCAATATCTTTCTGAGCATGGCTGAAGACCATGCACAGCAGGGGGCTTGCTGTCTGCAGTGACATTGGGCACAGGGTCTTGAACACTCACTGTGGCCACTCCCAGGTTGCAAGGTTAAGCCAAAGGTTGTGTGCAACAGAGTGTTGGCCATCCCTTGGGGTTTGGAGGTAGATTCTGGGAGAAGCCAGGCCCTGTGGTGAACCCCATGCTGCACACAGACAAAGGGTCTGTACAGAAAGGGGTTGGTTGCCCACACCGAGGTGGGGACAGGGGTTGGCTTTAGGCTGGGAGCAACAAGGAGTGGCTGCCTGTAGGCTTTGGTCACAGGCCCAGCTGTAGACCAGGCCATGCAGTTAACCCCCACTGCACATGGCCAAAAGTTGTGCTCAGTGGGGTTTGGCTACATGTGGAGGGGTGTGCAGAGTACCAGGCCACACGCTAGGGCCTATGGCCAACCCCTCAACTGTGCACTGCTTAAAGATTTGCTCTGCAGGGGAGTTGAATGAATGATTCTAAAACAAACTCACTAAAAAACAAAATTACCATTAACATGATGCTATTTCAACCCACTATGGATTGCACCACCTAATATGAATGTCCAAAACAATAAATGGATAAATGTCCATCCAATAGTTGTTCGGTTTCAGATTTTCCTTATTCTTCTTTATTTTATGATAAACACCAGGCAGCCAACGAGTTTCGTTCTTATAAAAAGAACTTTGTCAGGGCAATTCTTTTAGTGATGAAAATATGCTATTGTTCGAATGCGTATTCACAGACGACTCAATTTTGGATTCTCCTATCCCTCATTTATTCTCACAAGCCACCTGAGGTGTCCTTATTGGCTACCATGTCTATTGCTCCGATTGCTCTTCTGTCCCTTCTGTCTTCGTACTCCTTTCTGGTAACTGGCTACTGTGCCCATCGTAATATTTGTTCCAATCATAGCGATATCTCTTCACAGGTGCTCAACATGATGTTATAGGTACATATGGTAATACTAGCTTAGGAAACCTAAAGAATGCTGTCACAATGACAGAATCATTTCAGCAATATTGTAATTAAACATGATGTGAGTGATGTAATATGTAGGTCTCAGCAAAAAGTAAATGACATTGGACTAATCAGAGTAATTTCGGTAGCCAGCATTAGTCTTTGACATGGAATTACCAATCATCACGTGATTACGCCCAATTACATATTTAAAAGTAGCATGGGAAAGTAAGCCCACTGCAAGAGCACATTTAGCGAGATGCTTCTTGCACTCCTGTTTATGTTCTCTTGCATTTAGCTATATTTTCCTAGTACACAATGCATCCTCACATTTACTTTGGACAAAATAGGCACATCATCTGTGAAATAACTTACACTAAGGGCCTTATTACAATGTCTGTCGGAAAGCATTCCGACTGACTCCATGTCAAAATCGTTTTCGATTGACTCGGTTTCAAAGAGTCCAACAGACTGATTACGATGGTTCCGAACACAATTCAGTTGTACACCCATTGACTTCAATAGGAGCCTGTGTTCAAAACGGACTAGGCAGGCTCCCATTGAAAAAAGGGGAAGGGGTGGCTGTGGAAAACCTTGCACCCTGTGGCGGGCACCCCATGGTGCCTGCCACATTGTGCATTGTTTGGAAAGAGGTGATCCATTGGTACCCCACACGGGCCCCAATCACAATCAGTTGCAGGGTGAACATCTAAGAGTCACTGAAACTGTGCCAAACCCTTGGTAATTTGGCACACAGTCAGGCAGGCTTAACTCAAAGGAAATGTGTAAAGTATTTTTGCAGCACACAAACTGTAATAGAGTCAAACACAACACAAGAAAAATCCCAAACCAAATTAGGACAATAGACTATATTTTAATAAATTATTTGACACCAAAATGAAAAAAAACGAATAGGTAGAAGTGGAAATATTGATTTTTAAAAAGATAAGTGAAAATAGTTCAAAAAAGCACTAAGCACTCACAAGGGAAATCTGGCTGCGCTGGACGAGGCCAAAGTCAAAAGTTCAGGCTGACTGCGATGGAGCACGGGCCAGCTAAAAGGACCAGGTTGGGCCCTCTGGTAAAAAGTACCTTAGTTCTGGCTGTGTCAGCATCGAAGAACCTATCAACAGACAGGCTGAAGACAGCAGAGGGTGATGCATCGATGTCCATCCATATTCTGGCGATGAGCTGGTCTTGGTAGTGCAACAGCTGCATTGTGTCGGCTCCAATACAATGTGGAGTTTCAGCTTCGATATCAATGCTGTTGGATGGGAAATGTGAGGACTTCCCCTTAAGAGCATTGCGCAGTGGTGGTTCTGAAGGTGGAGGCAGGAATACGGCAGTTCTGGTACTCACAACAGAGGTAATTTGCCGTTCCGATCCCTGCACTGTCAAAGATGCGACTGTGCTGACCACACAAAGGCAGCAATGTGTTGGTTCTGTCTCCGTGGCGATGATAAGTTGAATAAGAACCATAGGCTCACTTCCAAAGTGTCTAGGAATGGGGTGACACCATTTGTCAGAGCAGACTCACAGTTGGCAGAGTCCAGATGTAGAACAAGGATAGTTGGAAGTCTTTTATATCCCAGAGTCTTCGATCAGGAGGAAAGCCAGCAAGCGTTTGGATTCACTCTGAGTTCTAGTGATGTAGGACCAGTCCTTCTCAAACAAAACAGAAGGGCAGTAGATCAGCACAGCAATAAAGCAGTTCTTCCAGAGCAGCAGTCCATTAGAGTGGTAATCCTTCAGCAACACAGCAGTCTTTCTTCCTGACAGAGTCTTTCCAGGTCCAGAAGTGTACTAAAGTGGTAGGGCACGAGGTCCTGTTCTTATACCCAGTGGTGCTTTTGAAATGGTGATTATTTCAAAGAAGGGTATTTGAAGTGCACAGAGGTCCTCCCTTACTGCCCTGGCTCCAGACCCACAACAGGGGGCATGCAGCCCTTTGTGGGGGGACAGAACATAGCATATTTAGGTGTAAGTGTGAGGCAGTGCACAGCTCCTCCCTCCCATCCTCCCAGGATGGCCCATCAAATTACACATATGCTTCCATTGTGTGTGGCTGTCTAGAGGAAATGCACAAGGTCCAGCTGTCACCATCCCCAGACCTGTTTTGGAGACAATCTGCAGGCACAGAGGGCTAGGAGTGGAAAATTGCATTTTTATACAAGTTGTATCTGGCTGTCACTTATGTTGCTGATATCTACTTAAACGGAATAAGGTCAATAATGAGTTTTATTGGTCCTGGTTATTTATTTAACCATCATTCTAAAAATTTCATTTTTTAGTGTCAGAAACAGGGAAAACACTGTTTGTTTCAAACAATAAAGTCGCAACAAAAGTATTCAATTATACTCATAGACAAAGAAAATGACAAAACAGTACGAATAAAAAGCCAATCAGTGAAAACAATATTAAACCAGTCATTAGTTTCTCAAATGCAGCGACACTGTTCATAATTCATTTTATGATTTATACAGTCCTTTGAAATGTTGCTGCCCACTGGGAACACACTTTCACGCTACTATGGTTTAGATTTTTCAAACAGTCCCTTAGAGCCGATTCTACTCCTATGTCTATGTTTCCCAAGTGGTAAATGATGCCATATGATGATATATCTTTCTACAAGTGGCATTTTTACAATAGTAATGATTAATTTGTCTTTGTCATTAAAGATCATTTATCATTACATTTCCAAAGGTACTAAACATGACAGATCCACTGCCTTCGAATTGGGTATTACAGCTTATTAGATGTAACAAATAATCCCCAATGTTAACCTATGGGAGGCGTAGGCCTCACAGTAGAGAGAGAGAGCGACTGGGGAGTTTTTGACTACCGGGATATGTAATGCTTAAAAGTACATGTCTTACTTTTTGAGTACACAGCACCCTGCCCTATGGGCTACATAGGGCCTAACTTAGGGGTGACTTATATGTCACAAAAGGGGAGTTTAAGGCTTGGCAAGGAGTTTTAAATGCCAACATTATATGGCAGTGTACACTGCGCACGCAGGCTCTGCAGTGATAGGTGTGTGACATGTTTAAAGGGCTACTTAAGTGGGTGGCACAAGCAGGCCCACTACTGGCATTTAACTTACAGGCCCTAGGCAAAAGTAGTGCACTTTACTAAGGATTTATAGGCAAAATAAATATTCCAGCTGTGGATAATCCAATCAAACCATGTTTAGGGGAGTCAAAACAAGGATGTTAGCACTGGTCAACAGAGGTAAGAGTCCCAAAGTCAACTAAAAAGAATCACCCAAAATGGGGAGGAGAAAGGCAAAGGTTTTGGAGTGACCCTGCACAAAGGGCCATTTCCAACACATCTTTTTGTAGTAAGGTGATTAAAAGGGTTATGGACCAGGGAGAGGAAACAACTAAGGGAGGTGTAAGAGAGAGGATGCTCCTACATTATTAAAAATAGGGGAATTAAGAAAAATATAGTAGAAGACAATATAGAATGCCATGCTGTACAAGAAAGAGGTGAGTTGAATTACTATTAAATTAAATGAGATTTAGGGGAGAGCACAATTTACGTAATTTGTTTTCATGAAATTATGCAAGATTTATGCCACATTGTCTGAAATTATGCACAATTATGCGAAAAGGAAATCTGTCATTTTACACTAGTAGTAGTAGAGAACTTTATTTCAGCCAAAAGGCTGTAAAAGTGCTGAGTAAAAACTTAACACATTCTTTATAACCAGCCATAAAATCACAAAAATGCAATCGCAAAGCAATAAATAAAATCACAAAATGTACATATAAAGTGCATTTAGGTAAACAAAAGCAATTAGCAATCAGGCTAAGTCAAGTGCATACAAATGAGGCATCATAAATTGATTGGGTTTTCATGGCCTCAGGCTTGATGTAAAGAGTATTTAAAAACTAGTAATAAGTCGGGGTAACCAGGGGAGGTTCTTTGGTCAGGTCGAGTTTCTGTAGGGAAAGTAACTTGAACATAGAAAAATAAAGACAATCTTAATGTGGTGGAGAAATGTACTCACAGAATATGCATATACAGTGCATTAAGTAAACAAGAGCAATTAATCAAGTAAAGTGCATGATTATGAAGCATCATGAATCAATTGAGTTTTGCTTGGAGCGAACTGACTATATAAAATATTTGAGAACTAATAATTAGTCAGGATTCTCAGGGGAAGATCTTTGCTCAGGTTCAGATTCTATAATAAAACACAAGAACAAGGGAAAAGTAAGAGCTGGTCTAGCTTAGCAGGCAAATACAAAATGCTAAATCTTTTTATAAAAATCTAGGTTGGAGAAAGTCCGGGGCATATGGACAAGGCCACAAACAAGAACCTGCTGATTGAGCACACTATAATTCAGGAGAAATCAGGGAAAAAAATCCTGTGGGCATTCAAAAAGCTGTCCAGAACAAGATTAATGTTCAGTGAACAAATCCATTTGGATCTAGGGCCAGCGTAACAGGGGCAGAAAAACAAAAAATTATCAATGTCCTCATATTTGTACCCACACATATCGCACTTAGTCGAATTAGAAGAGCCCGAGGACTTGTTGGTAAAAGCTTTTAGAGGTGGAATGTCAAAGCAAAATTTGACGTAAAGACTTCTAAAGAGGAGGAGAGATCTCCTCTAGAAAGGTCTCAAATTTAGGAGATGGTTTATGGATCAAAAATTGGGTGGAAAGAGATCCCAAATTGGTAGAGTAGTGCCACAGGGCCACTACAATGTCTCAATAAGAATTATTTAGGGGTGGTTTGTACTTTGTATTGATAAACACATGAGATATGTAAACTGTCTTGAGGCTTAGTTGTATGATTCATTCATATAGGTGTTAAAACCACTCGATTGTGTTACCTATACCAGGGTTCGAGACTTCTAGGAGATCCCTTCTGTAAAAGTCTAGTTCACAGTGAGACCAGAGCCTAACCCCTTATAGAAGAGGTTTAAAGGCAGTGAAGGGTTCAATTCCTTTATGAGCAGTGTCAGGTGATTAAAAGTATAGATGGTGCAGTCTGGGGTTGCTTAAGGTTGGTAGTTCCCCATATCCCTGAGCAATAGAGTGTCAGAGATTGGGCTTTGGCCCAATAGACCTTGAAGACTAGGGAAATTGCAATTCAGAAGATTTATGCAATTTTAGAATGTCAGTCGAAGTATGAGGGATGATCAGACTGTTTTTGAGGATCTGAAGGGACCACGAGAGAGAATTAGTGATCCTTACCCCAAGATAGTCGAAGGTTTGAACCGAATGTAGGGCATTAGTGCCAAATGTAAATTTATACTTAAAGTTTCAATTGGGTGCAAAGTTCATTACTTTAATCTGTTGTGAGTTAATTTCAAGCCTGCTGGAAAGGCAGAATTCCTCCAATTTAGTTAGGAGGTTTACTTAATCGAACAGGGTTCTGAAAGGCAGAAAGTATTGTTCATGAAAAGGAGCGCAGGGTTCTTGATTCAGCTGAGCTTTTGGGAATCAATTTTCCAAATATTAAGATGGTCAACAACCCTATTAATATAAAGTGATAATAAAGTGGGCCTTAATACACACCCCTGGTGAGCTCCCCTACATACAGGTAAAGGTTCTGTCAGTTCACCACCTAAGCCCCATCTGACACACGTTTTGTTTGACTGGTAAAGTGCAATCACTGTATCTAGGATAGAAGAGGGAATTTCCATGTCACCAAGAACTTCACAAAGAATATGTCTAGGGACCAGATCAAAAGCAGCCCGAAGGTTGACGAAGGCCACATAAAGATGGTCATTCAGTAGAGTGACATATTTCCAAATAATAAGAAAAAACAGTAACGCTTGGTCTATGATGCTGATCTTGCAACGAAAACCGGTCTGATAGGGGGACAAAATGTGGACTTCATCTAACAAGTCATGCAGTTTAGGTAGGAGCTGAGTACAAAAGATTTTTTGTGAGTTTTCTAGAAGACTTATGGGTCAATAGTTTTACGGATCAAGACTGTCGCCTTTTTAAAATATTGGAATAATGTGAGCCCCAGCACTGGTAGAAGGTAGATTAGCACCCTTCAGAATTTCATTTGAGGAACAATTAATGTAAGGGGCCCAGATATCTAGCTCTGACTTGTATAAGTCACCGGGGATGGCATCAGGTCGGGGGGAGATTTCCTTGATGTAAAGATTCAATGGCTGGTCTCGTGTCTGATCATGAGAAGAAAAACTTGTTATCAGCAAAAGTGGAGGTAGGAGGACAGTTGGATCTGGGCTGTTCATGTAGAGTGTTAGCAGAGAACTTCTTGGACGTGGACTGAATGCGCATACAGCTCTCATTGCTCACTGCTCACTGACACGCTGAGACTAACTCAGACCAGCTTGACCCCGCCCATGTGAGATGACCACCAAAGCACCAGAGTGAAATGCTAGGAGAGCACCAGCGGATTGGGCAACCATTCTCCCCCTTGTCTGCTCTGCTGCCCGGCTACCATCCCACAACCCGTACTGCCCATGCCTGTTCTTTAGTCACACATTGCACAATGCATGGCTCCCTGAACAGCTCCCCGAACACAGGACAGCTTTTTATTTATAGGTGTGGCATATGGCATGCAGCATGTGGAGTGTGGCGCTGAGCTGAGATGTCTGAAAACGCCTGAAACGCCAAGTAGATGGGCCTACAGTCTGCAGGTGCTGACAGTTCCCCACCCCAGTGCTCAAAAGATCTCTCTAATCCTCTCAACTACCCTCCCCAGATGTAGGAGGGGACAGCTGTACCCAGACAAAGGCTCAGACCATAGTCCATGTGGCTTGAGAAAGAGCAGAAGGAGACCACCACACCAGAATATAATTAGGGGGAGGCGCAGGGTGCTGCATGTCTGCATTATATGTTGGCAGCTCCCTTCTCCAGCAGAAGCGGCCAGCATTAGGTCAGTGCAGCTTGTTGGGGTTGTCGGTGGTTAGCTATTAGTACAGACCTCCCCCCTACAACATGACCAGTGCAATTATTCATAGGTACAAGCAGTTTCAAATGTAGTACAAGCAAAGTACTAGCAAAACAGCCATTACTAAGTGTCTCCTCCACACAGACACACAGAGGATGCTGGTGTGCCTGTGCTTTTCCTATTACATTGTTTTCATACAATACCCTTGTGACAGCACTGGGAAGAATGGGGCATCAGAATGGCTGGAAAGAAGAAACCACATGAAATCAAGGGGGTAGATAAAGCCTTCATGCCTCCAACACAGTTTAATCTATGCAGCAGTTAGGTCCAGTTCGGTTTGGTTGCCAGCAAAAAACTCAACAGAATCCTTACTGAGGTACATGCACAGAAGAGTCACAACCATAAACTCCAATAGATCTATCTTAAGCACAATACCTTCCTTAATACCAAAGGAACAGCTAAGGTGTGGTGTAGTTCTCTACACTGTAGGTGTTGAGCCACAAGTTTGCAGAGATGGGCCTGTCTAGGTTGAGGTGCGGTTTGCATACCCTAAGTGAGCTCTCTCACCTTTTGTCACTCGTCTGCTACTGCAAAAGAAACATAAAAAAGTAAAAAGAAAACTATAAAGAACAGTCACAAATTAACTATTTTTTATTCCATGATAAGGATGGGTCGGTCCGAGGGCCGCCCCATTTCCAATAAAAAAATATTAACTTTAAAACGAATATATCCGTATTCAATAACAACCTGACACCCTTCCAACTGTGAATTTATCCACCTCAAGGGCCAATCAGGATCCAGACGAAAAGAAGTTATTCTAGAGACACAGAGAGTCCCACCAAACCAGTATCAAGAGATGGTCCAGGCACGCTAGGTACCGCAGCAGCAAGTCTGCCATTATTTCGAATGTGGATCACAAGATTGCCCAAGCAATCTTCCTGTACAAAAAACGGCATCATCTGACCTTGTTTCCGGATCCAGTAGGCTGGTCATAAAGGCACAAGTCCATTCCGCACAGGATATTATCCCACCTCCCACAGGTGTTGCTCCCTTCTTAAGCTTGAAACAGCAAAAGTCACAAAAAAGACATTGCACAATACACTGGTGTCCAAAGTTCAGGACATTTTAATTATGGATCAGAAAAAATACATCTAGAGGAAATTTCAAGTCCCATTGTCACTGTTATTACTTTCTCATCCAATCCAGAATCGATTTTAAGTCAAAAAAGTCTCTCTCCCATTGGATGTCTCTGATTAGGTCAGCACTAAAGTTACCATCATTGAAAAAGAGCACTCTAGGTTCAAACATTGCAAACACTGCCCAAGCGACTCATGACGGAACAAACTATAACAGACTAAAGGACAAGCCCAATCCAGATCCCTTTAGCCCAGTTCGTATATGTTGCAGGAAAGACCATGATCTAAACCCAACACTTACACAACAGAAAATAAAGTTTGAACATCTTCAGTCATAACCAGACTTTGAACCTTCTGAGGATGAGAATCTATCTTCATTGAATAATTCTTTTAAATCGGCTGACCTCTCTTTTCTGGTGAAATATGACATAAATAACATTACATATTTTACCCCATCCCCCCGACGATTATCACCAGGTTCACTCAGGAATTTGGAGTAATATGCTCAATACCATGGATGCAATTACCACAGCACTAAACTTTCACTCTGATAAAGTAAATATACAAGTAGACCTGCTTCATCCTCTGGCTGGTTGTTGCTGGAATCCACTCTAAGCTACTCAAACTGACACATTTAGTAGTAAGAGTCCAATTAGACAAAGACAACCTATTAATTTCTTGCACATGTGTCCATCTTATAGAAACATTTCAAGAATTTCCAAATACAGTTGGAGCTCTTGTGGAAGAAGTTAAAGTTATGGCAACATTACATAAATCTCCATCTAATGGACACTGGAACAATACTTGGCCATAGCCAAGATATATGCCAAGCCAATGATGAGCAAACCTCACAACTAATACACCAGTTTCGAATGATAAAAACGCTATGGATAAGAAAATCATCACATGTAAAGAACAGGAAATTTGGGCAACTGGAAACCTGACACGGATACAATGGTGCCAGTAGAAACGGAACATGAGGGAGAAATCATCCATGTAATAAACACCTTTGATTCCTCATCTCCCACCTAAACTCCAGGAGATTCTGCATCCCCTCAATCATGGAGATTTCCTGACCAGCCTCGATCTCCGGGATGCCTACTTCCATACTCCAATCTATACCAGGCAACCAAATTCTTCAGATTCACAGTAGCCTGCACTCTTTACCGCTTCAAGGTGCTCCAATTGGATCACAGATCCACCGCCTGGAGATTTACAAAATGTCTTGAATGGGAACTGAACCAATCAATTTTGGACGCCATAGTCCATCGATGGGGCAAGCCAAAACTGGATCTCTTCTCATCTCAAGCGATCAACAAATAGCAGATTTACGTGAGCTGGTACCCTAAAAAAAGTTCCTTTGCGCATGCATTTTATGATAAGTTGGTCAGGGATCTATGCATACACGTTCCCCCGATCCCTCTTATTCCCAGGGTTCTCAGGAAAATGAAGAGAACCATGCTGGCTAATACTCTTTGCTTCACAATGGCCCATGAAACAATGATTCACTGAACTTCTACTGTTGGTGGACAACCACATACAGTTGAAACCCCAGACATACCTGCTGTGAATGAACAAGCAGGTTCTTCTTCCGGACCCGATTTTTCTGAACATATCAGCCTGGCTCCTGAACACCATGAGTTCTAACACCTAGATATTCCAAGGTACTGTAGGCATATCCTCGCGAAAGTCAGAGCTGATACTACGAAAAAAACATATCATTTGAAGTTGAAGCATTTCTGTATATGGTGCGAGAATTTTAATGTTCATCCTATCTCATCACTTCCCAAACAGGTGTTACCTTATCCCCTATCTCTAGCCATATCTGGTCTGGTGCACACTTCTATAAAGGTGCACTTAGCTGCTATTCCAAGGTAGAGAAGAGCTTTAGGATCTCCTTTGCTGCAGTCTAACAGGCTAGTTGTACAATTTCTTAAAAGATTATTCAACATTTCCTCTGATAAAGTCACCGTCACCGACATGGCAACTCAGCACGGTGTTATCCAAATTCATTAAAAGCCCTTTCAAACCTATTCACTGGGCAGAACTCAAGTTCCTCACATGGAAGGTGGCTTTGCTCTTTGCTCTTACTTGCACAAGAAGAGTGAGTTGACTCCAGGCATTCACAATAAAGGTACCCATCTTGCAATTCAAAGACTGCAATGGTCTTCTCCAAACAAATCCCAAGATCATACCTAAGGTTCCCACAGATTTCCATCTCAATCAACCTATAATGCTAAACACCTTCTTTCCGAATCCTCAAACACCAGCAGAAACATCTCTACACACTCTCAATGTAAAAAGATGCTTAAAATTGTACTTACATCACACAAGGCATCTGTGTACTTTTTGTGGCTTATGGAAACAATAACAAAGGGAATCTTTAAATTTTGCCATTTTAAGACCTGTAGGTCTTTAAGACTAAAGGTTAGGGTATACTCTACAAGAGCAGTCTCTACAACAGCTTTCTTCTTTGCTGGAGTGCCTATCGAAAGTATATGCTGTGCTGCAACCTGGCAAAGCAGGCACATTTTCAGTCAGCATTACTGCTTGGATTTGGCACAGAGCAGTGATACAGCTGTGGGTCAAGCATAACTTCGGCATTTTTTCCAATAAGGTGAGTCTGGTATCATTAAATCTATGTTGTACCAACCCTCCGCTGCTGTAATTATGTCTTATTTTATTTTTCATGGATTTAACTGCTAGCTATTCTGATTAAAGCATGTGAATCTATCAAAGATACTCCAATACTGGAGAAAACACGTGTTACTTACCTGTAATTCTTGTTCTCCAGTATTGGTATCTTTCATTGATTTATATGTGGCCCACCCTTCTCCACTTTGATGCTCCCCGCTTGGCACATTGTAACTGTTCCCACTAGTGCTTGAACATCTAAAGTAAGATGCCTCTGCCGGGAATGTTCTAAGGGTGCTGTCAAGTGACTGGCTTGAGTTTTTTTTTAAATGGAGTGGATAAGATATTAAATTCATTGTTTTTTTGCCACTGTAAGCTATGTTCATTACTGCTACTGCTTTAAACTATACTGTGGGACTCCCACCTTGACGATGGGGATGACGCAAGCATGTGAATCTATGTCCAATACTTGAGAATGGGAGTTACAAGTAACTGACAAGTTTTTTTCTCCTTTTTATTTATTTAGCAAGAAGAAAATGCATCAGAGGATTGTTTTGGGGCAGTAACATGTCCCTTCCTGCACAAAAATAATCCTGTCTTCAGCTCATGCACAGAGCGCAAGGGTGCCTGAAATGGCGCTAGGTTACACATAGCGAGCCAGTGCAAGGAAAGGACGGGAATGCGCAGTATAATGTTTAATACTGAAAATTCCTGCCCTTTCACACAGCGCAGCATGGTGCCTTGCTCTACTGTGTGAAATGTTGATAAATCTGCCCCCACATTTGTGGGTCAACAGTTTCGTTCTGTAATAAAGGAAATGATTAAAAAGATTAAAATAATGATAGGAACAGAACACTTGAAAATAGATAGACAAAAAAACATATGCACCCGACAAAATTGTCTTCATTCTCACAACAAATATAATACAAAATGCTTCACAGCTTTTGTATTTAACGTATTCTGAAATATAGGCACAAGTCTACGTAAACGGAAACAGCACCCATAATGAATTTCGTTTCTTGCTTACAGAGGTATCATATAATGGGGAATTCACGACGCATTCTTGCCACTGCCATTAAGTATTGGTTTAATCTATTTTTATTTAAAATCGGACGGGCTCCTTAGCAACAGGGTGATAACGTGAATGCCGTTTATTAGATTTATAGTGCATTTTGCATGACAACCAAACGAAGAGTAATCTGTAAACAAATTGGTTATCAACAAATTCCATTAAAGATCATCACATAAACCAACTCCAAGTGATTAACGTCTTCTCCTCAGCCTGTTAAGAGATAAAGAGGCTATTAGCATTTATAAAACATTTCACTTGGCCTGGTAGGTTTTTTTTGTCTTTATCAGTATTGTTTTATGAGAGGACCTATGCGAGATGCTTTTACACTGCATTTCTCTGGGGACTTACATGCAGCACATTTGTTTCGGGTGACAAATTAAAAACACTTGGAATATGATAACAAACAACTTGGTACAGCTGCTCATGACCTCTAATGATCACCAATTCCCACCTGCAGTCGTGTGTCAAATATACATGGAATGCAAAGCCAAATTGCATTTTATACACATTGAGTTGACAAATATTTTGTTTATGACTGCTCTTTTTAATCGATCCCTTTGAAAATAAAATGAGTCGAGACTCATCTGCCTTGGAGGTTTTTGTTTCTAAAGTAACATGAAACCCGAAAAATTCACATAATGTCTTGTAATTAGGTTGTGTGATCTCCCAGCCAACGTTTAAAAGATGTGGGTTAAATTGTACACCTCTGATAAGAGTAAGTAGTGTGCGCAGTGATGGGAAATCTGAGCTGTGTAACAATTACCACACCCGCTGTTTTCCCTCTATCAGGTTTTGCACGGTCAAACTTGCTGAAATTTGATGGGAAAATGGCCTGGAAAATGTGGGGGCATATTAGCAAGAACCTTGATAAAATCATCGCTGATTTAGCGGCGGGAAACTACCGCTAAAACGGCGATAATGGGCTTGCTAATATGCGTTATAGAATTCCAATAGAAGCCCAGGTTAGATGTGCAGGACATTGCTAATAAGCCCCGTGGTTCTTTAAAAACAAATGGAACAACCTCTTATCTGGCCTATCTTATTTTCAACATGGTAATACAACTAATCACCCACATTTGTTTTGTTTAATAACTCTAATCATAACATTTCCTCACAGTATAGAATCTCAGCACACCAGTAAACTTTCTTTTTAGATTTATTTATCAACATTTTTTTTATATATTTGTTTTTTATTTTTGTTTTTTATTTTCACACTCTTTTTTAAAATTCAATTATATAAGCATACATATTTGTACATAAAATTAAAACACATTACTGTTTCAATTAGAAAAGAGACATCCTTTGACTTTTCTAGACAGTGATTTATATTTCTAGTAACCCCAGGATTACTCATTATTCTTCCATTCTCACCTTTCATTCTACCCATACATACCAAATATCATACCACACCAACAAAGTCCCAATAAAAACACATTAGAACAAGAGTCCTACTCGCTAATTCTGTTTGTATTTTATCCATAGGTTCCACAGCTTAACAACAAAACACAAGTCCATCAATTTAGTTGTGGTTAATTCTTCTTTTTGGCTTGGTTCTTGGGTAGGGCTCTCAGATGTGTATTACTGGCCTACGTACATTTTGGTGAAACCAGATTTGTATCACCTTCATCAGGACAAAGAAAGTACATATTCCATCTTTGAAGTGGTCTGGGGGTCTATCTGTAATTATACAATATTGTGCATGAGGACATGTTCTATGCTGTACTTATTAAAGACACAGTCAGATTGCTTTCAAAAACATATATTAGTTATGCCTCCATTAGTTTGCTTTGATGTTAAAAAAGAGACAAACGTCACTCCCGAGTCACCAAATCCTGTGTTAGAAAGAATGGAAAATGTGATGGGGTTTATTATAGAAAGCATTAGGAGAGCTCCCAAATGATGGATGAGTCACAGCCATAAAAGAAAATCCTGTTAGTGAGGAAAATTAGAAAAAAGTGATGTGGATAAAAACAAGAACTAGTCTTTGACCTACATTTCTCACGAGTGGCTGGAGGTGTTTTAAATCCTCTACAGTATGGAGCAGTCCAAGCGATTATAAGATGTAAAGATGATTACGTTGATAAGGACTGAGATTTTTGGGAATTAATTTTTGTTGTTTTTATTATTTATCACTATCCTCAGAGACTAGGCACTGGAAGTACCAGCTTACCCTTGAAGGATAAAATCTTCTCTATAAGGCAAGAGCTGTGATGCCAGAGTTAGGGAGCTTCAATCAATGCTTGTCATCCACATTGTGGGGTTTTGGTGCCTCCGTTTGCAGCCTGTAATGTAGGATTTGTTTCAAGATTATCAGGTATATTATTGCCTTGGATATTTTAGAGACAATAATTCCCACAAAGATCTTAACTAATATCAAACGTAGCTAAATGGTATCTCGATATCAAGGCAGTTTCTGTATTAATTCAGGAGGGTTTAAAATTCCAGGATTTAAAATTCTCAGACAGGCAATCTGCAAAAATAGGCAATTTGCAAAGATTTACTATTACTGAAATGTCATGTGTTGAAAAAATAGTGCCTATAGCATGCTCTTTACTCAGAATATAACATCTTGGCAAAATGATGGTGCCAAACAGTCATATGACCCCTTGTTACCAGGGAGCATAATGCAATTGGAAGGTTTCTACATATTATTCTTATTGCTCTCAAGTACAATGTTAGCAGTCTAAATGGCCGTCGTTTAGTTCTTTTACTAGGTTTGAGCCTGTCACTGTTTCAAAAATTAAATCCTACGGAGCAACTATGTATTTGCAAAAAAGTTTATGCAGTATCCCTCAACACTAAGCAGATATAGATTTCTAATATGATGTGGGGAAAAATGGAATAGCGTTTCAAAATTAAATCCTACAGAACAACCATGTATTGGCGAAAAAGTTTTATGAAGTATCCCTCGACACTAAGCAGATGTGGATTTCTAATATGATCTGGGGAAAAAACTGAGTAGCGTAACCGATTAACAAAGCGGTATGTCGGGACCCAAGTATAATTGCATCAATATCCCGCAAGTATGTAAACGTCGATGTAAATGCCGATATGTTATCCAAAGCTGATCTACTAGAACAGCAGTCCTCCCGATAGGCGTGACAATATATCGGAAGTAAAACACCTTATCTAGAAGATACCAGGAAGGTAGTCCTCGGTTTAAGGACTATTTATCTACTCACCACAATAACGGGCATTTCCCAGATAATATAGATGTCAGAGGCTATTAAAAAAGATAAAGACTAATGGGTTTGCATAGGACCAGAATCAGGAAGCTAGTGTTTTAGAGGAGCCTATCTGAAAATGTCAGGATAGTAGTCCTCGGTTCAGGGATTCTTATGCTACCCTCCGTAAAAGCGGACGTTTCAAAATAAGAAATACGGGTGGGAAAGCAGAACAGGGAAAATATTGGATGCCAGGTTCACATGGGATCAAACAAATAGCCAGTGCTGAAACATGGGGAAGTATAACTCACCCGGTTCCTTAGCTCATGCCCAAGTCTCTGTCCGTCCGGAAAAGCTCTGCCAGAAACAGTACCTAGCCTACGTTCCGTTTTTATGGCGTAATATCGTGTGACTTCAAGGGTGCCCTCGCGATATCACGCCATGAAAAATAAACAACTTCCCTCAATGTGTGCCATCTTGGAAGAGGCGATTCCAGTACAGGAGCAGTATAATATAAATACACACCAGCAATGTACAGTGCTTGTTACTAAAAATTGGTAAAGAACATACGTGTGATACATCTAAGATATATTCGAACTTCCAGGATGTAATCGCAATATCACGCCATGTCATTCCCTCAGTGGGCGCCATCGTGGAAGAAGAGATTCTACTTTAAATAGAGCACTATTATGTAGATACACACCAGCAATGTACAGTATTTATTATTATTAAACTTAGTGGGAAACATACTTGTGAAAATAATTTAGGGCTAGAAATACTAATTATACAAAAAAAAAATGAAAATATATTTTGTACATATTTGCAGCTAAAATAATATATGAGGAAAAAAAAGAATTTAACTGCAGACCCTTTGCTAACCTGTCCATTACTTTGACCAGTGTTACAATGAAATAGTAGGACAGAACAAACAGCCAAATTAGATAAAAACGGAGTTAGAATAGTTAAGTAGCCCTGTAATATAATGAGCTTTCGGTTGGGGAGGGTGCAAGTCTTATTCGTCTAGTAAGTCCCAAAATACTGCACAGTTAAAACACAGTTTCAATTATTTTAACCTTGGCTCAACATGCATGCGTAACTTAGGGAATGTGCAAAGTATTTAGCAACACTAAAACAGTCACTAAGTCATAAACACAACTCACTATAAATCTAACAACATATTTTAAAAAATTAGGACATTTATACAAATATATAGTTTTGTTTTGGTATAAAGCAAATTTTAAAAAAGCACAGTTTGAAAGGTAACTTGGGCATGCATGTTATTCTGACAAATACAATGCCATTGCGTGATTTTCACAGGCATCCAAGGCAACCCAGCGAAGGTGTAGTTGGTCCAGAACAAGCGCGAATCCTAAGGCATCCTTAAATGCATTTATACTCTTATGGCTATCTGTATCTATACCGTTATGTCCCCAGTGTTTTTATAGGTATGGGTGGAGATGCTGGGTATTCAACTTGTGCTTCAGTTTTTGTAGCATTTCAGTCCATACCTGACAATCCTCTTCCATCTCTTACACACGCCTTTCCTCTGCTAAAGCCCATTAAGCAAATTCTCTACATCACAACTGAAGGGTGGGGCTCATAAGGGATATTCATTGAATAGATGGGTTTGCCCATCAGACGAAGGTTGCAAAAAAGAATTGTTCTGGTAGACCCTCAAGGGGACAACTGACGCTAGTCTCATCTAAGATTGCCAGGAATGTGGTACTGTTAGATGTAAAATGCAAATGGACAATAGGATGTAGAGTACTGTTATTAAACCCAGACCATCGATTTGAAGGCATACTAATTGTAAATGTATATATTCAGAGGGGGGAAGAGAACAGTTATAAAACTGACATGGAAAAATTAAATGAGGATTTGCTAAATCTATCTGATAATTATCAAAAATATGTATTGTTTGTGTTGGGCGATTTCAACAACAAGCTAAACCCAGGTAGGACTGATCAATGGTGCCAGGAATTGCCTTGAACTTTGATCTAATTAAGAGCTTTTATGTAGTAAATGCGGAAGGAAGCGATCACTACCCCCTTAAGTTTGACGTTTTTGGCACAAAGAGACACTGTGTTACAGGTTCATGTCGATTACCCAAGACGCCTTACAACTCAGATATCAGAGAATTTTATAGAAAAGCTAGCAGCCTTACAGCAGACACTTTTGTGTGACATTTTTTTGAATTCTTATGATATTGGCTGGTTTGAAAATACTATTTAAGCAATTAGTGTAATGTATTAGGGTTGATAATAAATCTGGAAACCAGGGTATGGGAGGAAAAACCATCCACAAAGAACAAAGAGGAAATGGTTCAGCAAAGAATGTCGCAAAGCTAAAGCAAGAATCAGACAACGATAAAGAAAACTTAGGGTAACGTACAATGTAAAACTGCTGTTCAGCCTCCATCAACAAAGGCGAACTAATAAAATGATGGTATGAAATAAAAAAAAATCATACAAAGAGAGTTGCTGGGTTAAATTGCTAACTGCAATATAATCTAAGGATTTGAAACGCTTTTAGAAATTGGTCCAAGAAAGCTCAGGGAAATCTTTAAGTTCCTTGAATTGTGTGGTAACAGAAGATGACTGGGCTACTTACCTGGGAGAAATTTATGGTAAGTGGAAAGTAAATGAGGGATCAATCTCAAAATTATGGCTAGGAGTGAGAAAGGAAGTTAAGGATTAGTTTACCGCCAGCAAGATCAAAAAAATGATATCTAATCTAACATTGACCTGAGCAGCTGGCCCATATAACCTCCTGGCAGTGATCATAAAAAATAGGCTGAAGTGGTGGGCAGACTTCTTTTTAAAAATGTTCCAGGAGATACTCAATACAGGCATCATACCAGAAAACTGGTGAGGTGCAATAATAAGACACATCCATAAAAAAGGAGACATAAACGCCCCAAAGAACTATGGATTAATCAACCTTTTAGGTATAGGCGAAAAAGTGTACGCCAAATTAATTTTGGAGAGGCTTAAGGAGTGGCCAGAAGTGAAACAGATTGTGCCCCCGGAGCAGGGGGGTTTAAGGAAGAACATACAAGGGTGGACCACTGCTTTGTGCTCTGGTCCATTGCGCGGAAGTCCATTGAGCAGACTGGAAGTCTGTATTGCTGCTTCGTGGACTATAGTGCAGCATTTGATTTAATGGACCGAGAGAAGCTGTGGGAGTCATTGATTGGTTATGACATCCCAAGAGACTTACTAAGTCTGATACAAGAACTTCGTACTTTCAACTGGGCGCAAGTAATTCTAGACACAGAGTGGAGCCTGTCTCAGGAAAATACAGATCGGAAATAGGCTGAGACAGGGGTGTGTATTGGCCCCTCTATTATTTTCCCTATTCATTGCAGATCTACCATCACTCTTAGGCAAAGAAACGGAGGCCAGTCCAAAGGTAGATGGAAAACATATATCCTGTATTTTAGATGCACATGATCTAGTAATAGTAGACCAAACAGAGATTGGTCTACAAAGAAAATTTTAACAAATATTGTGGCCATAAAAACTTGTAGTAAACATGGATAAAACAAAGATCATGAGATTTGGAAGAAGGAGTATAAAGTTCAGTTGGTACTTGGGTTCCACAAAGTTGGAAATAGTAGATGAATATAGGTACTTGGGTATGTGGTTTCAGTTTCAGAAAAATATGAACTGGTCTACCCACCTTGAAGCGTTGAAAGTAAGGACATCAGCTTCGGTTGTTGTTTTAAAGAAATGTAATGGAGTATGCAGGGAAAAATCAGACAGACCAGTATTAAAAGCATATATAGCAAAAGTTCCTCCACAGTTCCTATTTGGGGCCAAACTACTATATTTGAGCGGGAAAACTGGATGGGACGGAGAAGAGAGAAATGCCCTAAAAAACATATTATCTTTTCCTAAATCCTCAATGGTGAAAGCGGTGAGGCTAGAAATAGGTATCACCACTTGGAATATAACGGTCTGCACGGCTCTAGTAAAGTTCTAGCAGCACCAGGGACTAGGTGAGGACAATAAAGTCTCACAGTAGTGCAGACACGAGATAGTGAGGAGCAATCTAACATGGGCAAAAGGGGTAAGGAAAACTTTGACAAAAGCTTGTAGAATGTTGAGTTTTAAGATTAGCCCCCTGTCCCTACAAATTGAGGCTGAAAGGAAGGAACTTAAGTCTCTGGACAAAGAAACCTCTCGAGTCAAGGACCAGGAGTACCTCAGGGGGAAAAATCGGTATGATTCATGGCTACCTCAAGGCAAAATGAATTACCCATACATCAATAGATTACCATGCTTATGACTGATAAGAGAAGTTTTAAAACTGAAAATTGATGTTAACCCCTGTTACACCAACAAGGAAGTTAAAAGAGTAATGATCGATAGTAATGGGAAATGTAACTGTTCTATTGGGACAATATGTGATATAGTACACATTTATTGTATTGACAAATGGTTTTAGATATAAGGAAAGAAATCTTACATCCAATTTTTTAAAAGTATAGCATAGAAAATATTGCACAGAGAGCAGAACTGTTACTAGAAATGAGGGATTTGGATATTGCCTATGCTGTGGGAAGGTTTATTCAAAAAGTAAAATAATTTTTTGAAATGTGAATAGCATCCTATAGCTTGCCTGTTTATAGGATATGAGTAGGATACATGGCTAAAAAAAGGATTAATGTTCTTACCTTGGAATCGCATGATGATGCATTTAAAGTTGTGCCCTAGGGGAGAGTATTGAAACAAGATAAAAGAAATTTTAAATGGGACCAACGACGATTTTTTGCCTTAAACTTATTATACATATTAGGATATGTTTATGGTTGTATATATTCAGAGGGGGGAAGAGAACAGTTATAAAACTGACATGGAAAAATTAAATGAGGATTTGCTAAATCTATCTGATAATTATCAAAAAGATGTATTGTTTGTGTTCGGCGATTTCAACAAATCAAACATCTAGCCCTGCTGATCCAGTCCATCCAGTTTCCTGATTACTGGTTTCCCGCAGGTGTAATCATAGGACTTCACCATTAGGTTCTTGCTGTTCCATACCAACTCAAATAATCATCCCAAATCATACTTAGCGGGCCACCCTCGACTCCAGTGTCTATTTGACATATAGTTTTAACCACCTGGAGCCAGTCAAAACCCTGAGGG
The DNA here is from genome assembly GCF_964261635.1 of Lissotriton helveticus. Lineage (NCBI taxonomy): Eukaryota > Metazoa > Chordata > Amphibia > Caudata > Salamandridae > Lissotriton > Lissotriton helveticus. The sequence goes on along the minus strand of NC_136065.1, from coordinate 550,298,018 downwards.
TAGAGAGGATCTGTCCATCTCTTACAAAGCTCTCTCCTGGCAAGGAACATCATATAAAAAAGGAGATCCCCCCTATTTGCAAAAACGGGCTGTGTAGGATGATCCTTCAACCCCATCAACATCAATGTTGAATTCATTGTTATATTGACCTGGAAAATATCATTGACAACTTTCTCAACAGTATGCCAATAATCCTCTAATGTTGGAAACTCAATAAACATTTATAGATCATCGGCACTTAACATGCCGCATCTATGACATCTTGGGGTTGGAACTAATACAAGCTTTGCAGGCTTCAGGGGGGTCCAGTACAACCTGTTGATTGTAAAGAAATGGTCCTTTTTCAAGTTAGCTGGGTTTAACCACCTTGTAAAGTAATTTTGAAGAAATATGCCAAGTTTTTGCAGCTCCGTCATCTGAATTGCTCCTTCCCAGATCTCATATGAGGCTTTAAGGCCCACATGCATCAAGGGTTTTTGCATTCGCAAACGGTGCGAATCGCAAAATTCGGCCGTTTGCGAATGCAAATCCCGTTTTTGAGATGCATGAAGCTTTTTGTTATTTTCGCAATTCAAGAAATCACATTTTTTTTGCGATTTCTTAAATTGCGATTGCATTTAAGAAATCACAATTTTGCGATTTCTTAAATGCAATGCATGATTTTTTTAAAATAGCGAATTTGCAAATTAGAAGTGGTAAATTACCATGAAGTTAACCTTCATGGTAATTTTAAAAAACTTTAGAACAATGCACAAAAGTGCATTTTTGAAAGTTTCATTTTAAACACACACATGCCCCCCCTGCACCCTTGAAATTGCATTCTCATTTTGCGATTCCTTAATTGCGAATCGCAAAATGAGTATTCCTTCACATTCATTCCTATGGGCCTCTAGGCTCATAGGAATCAATGTAAAGGGATTCCTTGATTGCGATCGCAAATTGTGAATCGCAATTAAGGAAAAATAAGGAATCGGAAAAAAAAATGTGATTTTTTGATGCATTGTCGTTTGCGATTCCTTAATTGCGATTCCTTAATTTTCGCAATTAAGGAATCGCAAACGGCAACAATGATGCATGTAGCCCTTAGCTTCTAATCTTCGGATTCCAACTGAGTCCAATACCAATCGGCAACTTCCTTTTTTCTGGGGAACTCATTCTGTAATTTTGATTCAGTTTCCCATGACCCACTAATCTCCTGTCCATTGGCCTCCCCCCAAGATGATAGCTGCAGGTACTTGAATATTGAGAGGGAATTCCCTATTTTTACCACCAACACTTTTCATGGCACCATACCCTGCATTGTCAGGAGATCCCCCCACAATTCAATTCCCGCCCTCCTTTGTAGGAGACTTAACCGACTCTGAAGGCACTCAGGCGTACCAAGTGAGTCCCAGATTGGGGAGAAATCTGAGAAATAACTCATTTCAAGTCTCTTCCTTATCCCTATCCAAGGAGTAAGTGCTGCTTTAAAAGTCTTCAGCCTAACTTTTTTAAAGAATTTTCTTGCCCCAAACTTATAAAGAAAATCTTTAGATCCTCACTCCTTTACCATTTCTTCCAGCAGGCCACCACATGCCAAAGCCCCCGGTTTACCTAGGAGGATTCTGCATTTCTTAAACTGGAAAGCCATACAATATAGCCCTAGGTCAGGAAGGGCCAAACCACCCTTCTCTAGCTTGCGCCTCAGTTTCTTCCAGGCTAGCCTGGCTCCCTTGGATGCTCAAACAAAACAAACTAATTTCTCCTGTAACTTATGAATCATAACTTTAGGAAATGTCAGAGGGATCCAATTTAAAAGATATTTCAATTTAGGCAATGTCACCATTTTAATTAAGTTCACTTTCCCATACAGGATCAAGGGGAGATTCTCTCACCTAGCGAGTAAGTTGTTGATTTCTTCCTCCCAGATTATGCTGGGGAATTTTCTCTAGTGATTTGATGATACTAATTCCAAGGTATTTAAGCTCAATCTAAACATTTCCCTTCCAATCTGGGATATTCCAACAAATTATCCCGGTTTTCGTATTGGTTACCAAGTAACCGGATAGTGCCCCAAACTCTTTTACTAAAGCTTCCACATTGGAAATAGTTAAAACCAGGCCTGCAGTAAAAATTACAAGTTTGTCTGAGCATAATGCGATTTTATTTTTTTAGGTGCTTGAGCTGAAAGCAATGACCTGATCGTCCCAACGAAGCATCTGGGCGAATGGTTCGATATCAATATCAAACAGCAATGGCGAGATAGGGCAACCATGCGGCGTTTCCCTGGAAATCGGAAACTTTTCGTGAGGGAGCCATTAAGAAGTATCCTGGCTGTTGTTTTTTCATATAAGGCTTTTGTGTTGTTATACAGTAAGGGCCAAACCCCATAACCACCAAAACTTCCCACAAATAGGCCCAACTGACATGATCGAAAGCCTTGGCAGCATCCAATGTAACTACCGCCAAGGGTATTGACCTCTAAGTAGCCAGGTCTATACCACCAATTAATTGCTGGGTCAGTTCATGGATCTGCCTCCCAGAAATAAATCCTTTTTGATCAAGATGTATGAGCTGGGGAGCCAATTTAGCAAGTTTCCCTGCTAAAATGCTGACAAAGATCTTATAGTCAGCATGCAGCAGGGCTATCGGGCGATACAACTCTGCCTTCCCAGGATCTTTAGCTGGTTTTAGGATCAGGATCATAGTAGCTTCTTTCGATGATTCCAGGACCCGCGCCTTCTCCATGTAGACCAAGTTAAACAGGTACTCCCAAACTGGGAGAACTTCCTCTAGTAGTAGTTTATAAACCTCTGAGGGAATGGCATCAAAACCAGCAACCTTTCCATTCTTAGTTCTCTTCATGCCCCTGATTACTTCTTGAGTAATTTATGCTTTTACACTCTCTTTCCTTTCACTAGTCAGTACAGGAAGACCAATCGCCCCCAACCAATCTTTAAGCCATCGGTATTCAAGAACGATATCTTCACTATAAAGCTGAGAAAAGAGTGAGACCCCGTGATTCTGCATTCCTCCCCTGTTATTGAACACCTCACCCGAAGGTCCCCTCAATTCTTTAATCGTATTCCTGGTTTGTTCAACCCTGGTCTTCCAAGCCAATAACACCCTCGCTTTCTCCCCATATTCAAACTGCCTCATATACCCTGCCTGCTACCTTGCCTTACACTTAGAAGCCAATTAGATTTTGTAGTTTGATTGTGTCTCTTCTAGTCTTCTTGCCAACCCCTCCCTATCTTCGCCCTCACTTACAAATTGTAAAGAGGCCTCAAGGATACCCACCTGCCAGTTCTGCCCTCTCTTGTCTTCCTTTAGAGCATCCAAGACTTTTTTAAAACCCCTGAATGTATGCTTTCAAACCATCCCACTTTACTCCATGGGTGGTGGTGTCTTTATTAATCAAAAAGTACTCTGATGTGGCCGTTTGTAGAGCAAGCACCACCTCCTCATCTAAGAGAAGAGCACGTTTTAGTGTCCACCTACTATTGGACTTTGCTCCTGGTACCTGTAGTGTCATAGTGACAGCTGAATGGTCCGAATTCTGAGCTGGATGGTGTACAGTCTTTTTAATGTTTGCCGCTAACCATCTTTCAACCAAAAAGTAATCCAATTTAGAATAGTGATGATATTTTTTGCCATGGTATGTATAGCCTCTCGACTGTCATCTCAGATGTCTTCAAACATCCACTGACCCTAGATCCTGCATCAAGTTTTTCAGGGCATAACTCATTCTAGGCTCCAGATTGCAAGGCCTTCAGCAGAGATACAGGCCCTGGTCTGTACGAACTTCCAGCTCCATTTAGGAAAAATGGTTCATTGTATCTTTAACATGTCTGTTACGAGGGGGATCATAAGCTTTAGCCTACTGAATCAGGTCTGTTGACCACCTTTCAGACCATCTTCGGAGTAATTCCCGCTTTCATACACTCTGCACTTGGAAGCGTTTTTGGAGGGCTTCCTTTGGTCCTGCTATGAGTGGCGGGTATCCTGATTTTAATCCTATTGATTCACAATGGACGTCTCAATCCCTCAAGACATGGAGAAAACACTGCTGGAACGATGTTGTTGTGAGCTTTTGGTGTTCTACCTGGGTCTGCCTCAGCTTCGAGAGCTGAGTGTGAATGTATTCCTGTCTTTTAGACCGGTCTGGCTAGTCTGTGTCCTCTCTGTGTTCCCATGCCTCTTCTGTGAATTTGGATGCGTGTTGGACCTGCGTCTGACACTTCCAACGGTTGCGCCACCGGACATACATGTGCTCCTCGAGCCCTTGCTGGCCCACATGTACAGATGACCACAGCGGATTCCCATGTTGATGACGGCCTATTTAGAGCCTACAAGGGATGCTTCTGCTCTTGTTGGAAGGGAAATCGGCTCTGCTCTAGAGGTACCTACATTGGTTCCAGGCATGCAGGCATCTGTGGGAACCAGAGATGACCATTTTTGCTCACTCAACATGATATTGGAAGTGCTGGAGGGATTGCCACCTGCGGATGCAATGTTCAGCGATTTTGAGTCTTCAGCATGGGATTCAAAAACAATCTGGCCTTTTCTGTGCTGGGAACTATTTGGCAATTTTTATACATTTACCAAATTGAAGGACTAAACTAACTTTATTTTATTTTTTTCTTTCTCTCCTTCTCTGCTCTAACTAAGCATAAGGGCTTTCAAGGTGCTTATTTTAAAAAGAAACAACTAATAAAAGTTAAGAGGACCTTTTAAACGTTTTTAGGGAAAATGGCTTTTCTTTTATTGCCACTTTTTAAGGCTTTTTTAAGTACTGTTAGTGTGTTTAAATTATAAATGGGTCTATGCTTATAATTGCCTTAGCTTTAATATTGCTTATTTGACCCTGTTGACCTTTTGATGAGGAGTAGGTGTCATATCGTGTAGACTAGTCCAGTCATCCATGCCCGCTTTTTACATGTATTGTCCCATCCACACAACAATATCGTTCAGAGCAGGCGACCATTTATATAGTAGCTTGCACCTGACTCTACGACACCAGGTTTTTAGTATTTTATCATAATCCCTGTACATGACGTACATAAACATGTCCTCAGGCACTGCATAATTATTCTGTATAAGGGTCACCACTTTTTTTCATCGTTGGCCAACAAAGCCTGCTGTGCAGGATTGCATTGTTTTAGAAAAATGTTTATGATTGTTTTGAAAACAATTATGACTAATTTCAAAACATTTATGATTGTTTTCAAAACATATCAATTCTAGAAGAAACCCTGTAGTGACCACTGTAGCATATATGTCCCTTTTTCCCCCTGCAAATTAGAGTAGAATTCCTTCCACACTGACACAGGGTCCTGCATGCTGACTCTTCGACATTCAGCTGTCTGACATCCCTTGTGGCGTGTCATCCTCGAAACAGACACAGGTTTCTTCATTTTCTACCATCAGATGAGGGGATTGGTTCTTCCCTAGGTGATTCTTGGCTATGTGCATATATACCTCTACACATATACATGCAACACCTACATATCAAGGCGAGGTACACTCATGCAAATTACATAGGGTGCATTATAGGAGTATGCAGGTGCTACTGTCTTATCTGAACTATATATGTTCATCTTCTTAGCACTATGGTAGAAATGTATCTACTGTTACTATATTAGTACTTGTGATGATTTCTTTCATATGATTCTGTCTCCTGATTTTCGCAGCACATATGTTTTACACAAGATTGACGCTGGACCAATAAATACTTATTGAAACATCCTAATCGCCATCCTGTGTATTTTCTGTGAATAAGTAAGCACGAGTGACTGAGCAAAAAAGTACTGTACTGTTTTCCACGATCCCTGAGGAATCAGGGTTGTCACATTCAGTGGTTTCCAGAAACTACCTACACCACAGTAATATACAGGGGGTGGTAGTGGCACTGTATAGCTAGCGGGTCTAGTGGCTGACATATCCTGTGGGGGTGTCCGGAATCAGTTTGGACATCAAGCCCTCAGTTTAGGTCATCCAAAACATGCAGGTCCTGGGGATTCCTAGATCTTGGAACCAGATGGAATGTGGTCTTTAAATCTACAAAGGTAATATATAGGTAATCTTTTGATACTTTTGATAGGTCCACATACTTCCACTTTATTAAGTTAAGACAGAACACCTGATCAACAGTGCTAATATAGAAATAAAGTAGATTTCTTACAAATTTTAACAAATATGACAAATAAACTTAAATAAAAAAGTTAAACACATACATAATAATTAGGGCACCCGGTTTTCTAATTAAACGGATTTTTACATATAAATTCAGACGGAAAACTATTTTTCCTTTGTCTGTATTTATATTTAGAAACTTCAAAATACTAATAAAACTGTGCATGGATGAGGTCACCTTCTGGCATGTACTAATAAGTGAGGAAGCACACCTCTGGTGCACATTAAGGACATTTCCTTCTCTATTACATCCTAGTCTCGGTTTGTGAGCTGATCTAAAAATAGAGCTCCTCCTGCAGGGGAATCGCATCACAGAGTTGGCCTGAAAGCGTTAAGGACAAAGAAATAAAGATCAGACTTTAGAGGGCATCTGAGCCGCGGATCTGCAAAGCAGAAGCCACCATCACCTCTCTCAGTCTGAGTTAAATTGTTTAAGGGAGTAAGCGGGGGAGCATTGTAAATGCATACTAATGCACCTTCATTGACTTGTTTCCAGTTTTCAGCAGCATCATTCCTTTTACGGATGCCTTTTGTCCGTAATTCTGGGCATTTCAGCAAACTGTGCTGTTCCCCTGTGATAAGCCCCAGAAGTTAAAAAGTTATTGGGACCAGCTCGCACTTCGCACTTCTCTTTGGAACTCCACAGGATGCAACAGCCCTCCCCAACCTCGCACAGGCTGTGGACAGGCCCATTGTCATTCTGACTTCAGATGATTACAACATTTAGAACAACAATGGCCCGTCTGCCTTTAAAATAACATGTGCACCAAAAGTGAGTGTCTGAGGTAATTTGCCAATGATGTTCACTGATAGCACAACAGAAATCAAGTACATCAATTCCCGGGGAGGAGGGGGGTTTGAACCTTCCTTGTTGCCAGTGGCTGTTTTTTGGCGTCCAGCATTTACAAATCAGTGGGGGTTCAATGTTGAGAGCACATCCAGTTTATGAGCTCTGTAGATTTTAGTACTTGCTCGGTGTGCTCAGGGCTGTTTGATTTTATTTTTAATCCAATGACAAGCAGTTTAAAAGAGAACAGCGGGCATAAATGAACTATGGCTACCAAAGCACCAGTAAGGAAACATTAAAAAATATATATATACTGTGAAAAATGCAGACGTTTTTATTGTGGGAATTGTAACTAAGGTATGTAGCATGGCATTCAAAAGTTGGATCAATTAATACTGTGATACTAAAAAATGTATTTATTTATTTATAAGTTTTGTATAGCACGAACATAACCCAAGTGGGTATCAGAGCGCTTTACATAAGGATGACGCAGAAATAGGAACACATCTCAAAGAGCCAAAACAAGGTACAAGTTGTCAATGTGTCACACAGGTAATATTTACATAGTGGAGGGAAATAGGTAGAGGCTATTGCATCAGCTGATATAGGACAATATACATCAAGAACAAAAGGGACAGTATAGCAGGCAACAGTAGGTCGCAACAGATGACATGAAATAATGAGGATATCCAAAAAGTCTCGCGGTAAGAGGAGCAAAGATTCAAGATCAGCGTATTGTTCATTAGTAGTGCTTTCACTTCCCTTTTGAAGGTAAAGGTGGAAGGAATAAGCCTTGTCTCCACTGGAAGGGCATTCCAGATTCTCGAGGCAATGCCTGAGAATGAACGGTTGTAGGTTTTAAGCTTATTGAATTTCTTTGGCTTGAGCAGCAAGGTGCCGGTGCTCCTTGTGGGCCGGGAGCCCCCAGAAAGCTCCCGCTTATTTGCCAGGTAGAGTGGGGTATTGAAGTGAAGAGCTCTATGGGTCATACAATAGATTTTTAATTGGATCCTTGCCTCAAAGGGAAGCCAGTTGAGTGATTTGAGGTCCGGCGAGATGTGGTTGGTTTTCTTAGAACCCGTGATGAGTCTCGTAGCCACATTTAGCGAAGCTCTGATGAGGGCTAAACTGAGTTTTGGCAGTCTGCATAGAGTAGCACTGCCATATTCTAGTCTGGAGATGACCAGTGCTTGCACTGCCGATTTGAAGTCCTCCTGGGGCAGGTAGAGTTTGAGTTTTCTTAGGATGCACAGCTGGAAATTCGCTCCTTTGGTAGATGCTCTGATGTGCTCTTGCATGTTTAGGTTTTTATCAAGCAGTATTCCAAGTTATTTTGTGGAGTCAATGAGGTGTGGTGTGCAGTTGAGCGTGGTGAGATTAGAGACATTTTTTTCAACAGTGGGGGTATACCTAGTTGGTGCAATGAGGACGATTTCCGTCTTGAGGGTGTTTAGTTTGAGGTGGTTGGAGGTAAGCCAGTTTAGGGTTTTGAGCAGGGTTCCGTTGAGAGCCTTGATGTCTTCAGGGGAGGATATTTTTATGTATAGTTGGGTGTCATCGGCGTACATGTGATATTGGACGTTGGAGTCTTTAAGTGTTACCGTCAGTGGTTCCAGGAAAAGGTTCAAGAGAGTGGGGGAGAGTGAAGACCCTTGTGGAACACCCAGCATGCAGGGACTGGGGTTGGACAGAGTCTGATTCGATGTGACTCTTTGAGTTCTATTGTTGAGGAAAGAGGCAAACCATTTAAGGACCGTGCCAGAGAGTCCCATTCTGCATTCAAGGAGGTGGAGAAGATTGTCATGCTTGGCAGTGTCTAATGCAGATGAGAGATCGAGAAGAATTAGTAGGCAGGCATCATTCTGGTCCAGTAAAGTGAGAGCGTGATCCACTATGTGGGTGATTGTCGTTTTGGTACTGTGGCCAGTGCGGAAGCCCGATTGGAATTGGTCGAGGAGCTGGATTTGATCAATGTGTCTACGAAGTTGTTCATGAACACATTTCTCCAGTAGTTTAGCCAGGGTAGGAATGTTTGTGATAGGTCTCTAGTTATTCAGGTCTTCAGGGTCAGCCGAGGGTTTTTTAAGATGGGGAACACTAGGCCCTGCTTCAGGCAGTCCGGGATCTCGCCTTGACGGAGAGAGGCGTTGATGATCTTGGACCAGAGTGGTGCTAATGAGCCAATCATTTCTTTATAGAAGTTGAGGGGGAGGGGGTCATTGAAGTGGTTAGAGGGGTTAAAGGTCGTGAGAGTGTTGAGGATGGTAATGTCATCAAGGGGTGTGAATTGGCTCCAAGATGGTATTCTTTTTAGTTGTAAGGGGGCCACAACATTCAGCGCATTGAGCATGGCATTGTTATAGTGCAAAGTGAGGTCGTGCACGTCGGTCATGTTTGCAGGCAGAGGAAGGGAGTCATTGCAGTGCGCTATGAGCTCATTAGCACTAGCGTTGAAAAGCGATCTTTTCCAGTGTTTTAATTTAAGTGGTTGAAATCTATTGGGAATCCAGCATTCATTGATAAGGAAGCTGATATAGTGATGGTCCGACCAATCACAGGGAAGAATAGATTCGAGAAGAATGGTGTTGTGCTTGGAAATGATTAGGTCCAGTGTCGACCATAAGTTGTATGTGGGGTTATCACAGAATTGAGATAGGGAGAGGTCTGTTAGGAAGTTCTTGAAAGTGTTAACCGCCTGATCATGCGGGTCATTCCAGTGAAGGTTGAAGTCACCAAGGAAGATCTGTGGGCAGCGACGGCCCAGATTGGAGGAGATGGTTTCCATCGTTTGTTCAATTAGAGGGAGGTTATCCCCAGGGGGGTGGTAGAAGATGTGAAGGGAGCATAAGGGTCTGTGTGCACTAGTGATGTCTATTCCTAAGTATTCACTGGAAGAGAGATTAGCTGAGGAAGATTGTTTTGCTGTGAGAGAGTTGCGGAAGATGCAGGCTATGCCACCACCAATTTTCTTGATGCGGTCTAGTCTGATAATATTGTGACTGGGAGGGACTAGTATGTCAAGGATAGGAACAGAGGAGTCATTGAGCCAGGTTTCTGTGAGGACAAGGAGGTCCAGTTCTTGGGCAAGGATGAGATCTGCAAGGTCTGCAGCATGTTTAACCGCTGATCTGCAGTTAAGTAGCATGCAGTTCAGGTGCAGTTTGTGCAAGCTGTCCATGATCGGTGGGTGTGTGAAGGGGATCTGCATGAGATAATTTGTGTTTAGGGCATTGGAGTTGAGTCTGGGAGCTCTGTATGGGTTGGATGTGATGCTTTGGATGGGTTCTGCGAAGCATTGGTTAGGAAGGATAGGGCTGGGGATAGGTAGTGGGACTACTTGTACAGATCTGGAGGGGACTGGGGTGAGTGAGTGCGGAGAGGTGAGTGTGGAGAGGTGTACAAACAGAGGAGAGAGATGATATCTGGTTCAGAAAGAGGATTCGTGGACCTGGAGGGTCTAGATGGGGCGTTCGGGTAGGGTGTGGTGTTCTCGTTTTGGGCCTGAGGGAATATCTGGTACTGAGAGAGGGTACATGATCCTGGAGGTTCTAGCTGGGGCGTCAGGATAGGGGTTGGTAGTAATGGTGCTTCGATTTAGTAGAGGAGTAATGTTTTCCATCCGGTTGTGAAAGCAAGTGGTGCGCAGTGATACACGTGAGTACAATCATCATGAGCGACGGACATTTGATCGACTATAAAAACTTTTCTGCTATTGGAAAAAAAGAATACAAATGCAATAAGATATGATATATAGGACTGCGTACGCCTAAATTACTGCTTCGCATTTTTTTGTCCAGTCTGCTACACTCCATCTACTCCCTTTGCTGCGCACCCAAGCCTCACTGCTCACCTTTTCATGGACAGGGTACGTTCTACATCATGCAGTCCCGCTCTGCCACCATGAAGTCTCAGATTTGGTGCTGAGTCTTGATATCACTATTGCAAAGGACATACTCGTGCACCTATCTTCATCGCAGGTTTCACACCCGCTCAGTCCTTGCGGTACCACTAACTCAGTGACGAAAGAGGCCATGCACGTGGTAGTAGGCCCCCCTGTTCGGTAGTTCAGGACTACATAAGGCGTTCGAACCACTAGGACGGGCCATCACTACGCTTGCGATGGAAGCAACTCTAAAATGCCGTAGAGCATGTGCACTCCATCTTTTTTATTGGTAGAGTCACGTGTGTAGTGATGCATGTGCTGGATGGGTGTGGTGTGGGTGTATGCCAGCCATAAGGGAGTGTTTGTGTGCCGTTCTGACAACTAGACCTGGAAGTAAGAAATCACTGCAATGGAAATCTGGGACATGTAGAGTTGTTGTGTTTTCCTGGTAGAGTAAGCAAAGTGGGCTGGCCTGATGTATGCCAGTGCTGCGCGAATCTGTGAATGATGACGTAGGAGCTATGGGTGTGGTTCCGTTGTGAGCTATATGAGAAATCAACTGATACGGGTGTCCGTGTTGTGGCGCTGCCGTCACCTGGGTCTTAAACGCAAATGTATCGTTATGTCTGTAAAGTCCCACAACATGGCCAGCATGGAAGAGACGGGGTATCACTGACCCTTTTTTCATCCATTGTTGCACACATAAAAGATGGTGGACATGACGCATTTCTGCGAATATGAATGTTTGTTGTACATTCAGTAGAGTGTTGTAGCTGTAGTAATACAGGGCTGTGCAAGCTTTAGGTTGCAGTTTTTGGCACATGAAGGGCAGTTAATATATATACGTATGTACTCATTCAGGTATACTGTCAAACTTGGTTCTGGAAATCAGTGTTCGGGGCGCGTCCACCTCCTGTTATTGTAGAGAAATTATGTAATCTATGCGTGCCTGAAAATGTACTGTAAATACGGCGCTCAAGTAAATTGCTGATATAGTTTTGGGTCGACTTCGGGCTATATAAATATGGTAAAAAAATGAGAAATAACACACACTTATACATTCACTATACCCTTTCTTTGCAGTATTGTAATGATCCAGTTTGTATGTTCGTATTTGTAGAATGAGCGAGAGAAAGTTGTATAATCGAAGATTTTGTTACTGGCAGAGGTAAGATGGTTGCATACGCTGTGTACAGTACAATATGATGTGGTAGGGCACAGGAGCAGCATTTTACAAACATAATAAATACTCAGACACAGATTGATAGTTGAAGTGGGTACGGGTACAAATGCTCGACTCCATTTTATTACGTTGCTGTTCGTAACAAGTAGAATAGTAATCATCATATCATACACAGATATTCAATCCTAAATGGTTTAAGACTTCTGCTGTACAAAGGTAGGAGCACTATATGTGAAAAAATACACAGAAGATTCTATCGGGAAGGTTTCATGAGTTGTGGTGCAATAAGGTAGGGTCAGTTTGTGTGGAACCTGCGATGATGCATGGTTCAGGCAGACCGCACTGGTAAGAATGTCTTTTGGCTAGTGAATTTTGCCTTCATAAGGCCATGTGGCGATTGTTTATGGTGCACTGAGTTAGTGGTTCGTATGGTGCTCAGCGTGTTGCCTACTTGACTGTATCATCTATAATCACGATTGACATACAAGATGAAACATGTATGGAATACATTGTCAAAATATGTATTTTCAGGGACATTATAGTTCAGGTTGTGACCTGTGCTGTCCACCATGTAGACTACCATTGAGTGTGCCTTTGCACTTGCAGCGTGAATTTTGTTTTTCAATTAAACCTAGAACAGACATAAAATACGTTTTTGAAGGAAGGTTACTAAAGGGATATTGTGTATGTTTAAGGGACGTTATACTTTGTTTGATACTGCACTCTATAAATAATGAATGAAGAGTCAGTTGCATTCTGCCTGAATGCGGGCATGTGGCGATGAATTATGGTGCTCTGAGTTAGTAGTATCTTTGGGACTGAGCGTCTACGTAACCTGTGATGATGTGTGGTCCAGGCAGGCCGCACTGGGGGTAATATTTTTTGACTACTGAAATTTGCCTTAAAAAAGCCTTGTTGTGATTATTTATGGTGTACTGAGTTAGTGGTACGTCTGGTGTTTAGCGTGTGCTCACCCTGCAATGATGCGTGGTCTGAACGGGCAGCACTCAAAGCATTGACTGTTGCATACTGGACTGCATGTACTTTGAGGGGGAAAAAAAGTTCCATCGATGGTTATCAATTCTTCAGTAACAAAATGATCAGAATCAGAGGATTCTTCCAGTGGTGTAGACATTTTTGTCTCCAAAAAAGAAATTCAGGTTTGCAATGAAGAAAAAGTGAGGTTCAAATTGTGTGCTATGCTGTCCGCAGTGTGCCTTTGCACTTGCAGTGTGAATTTTATTATTCAACTAAATCTATAAATGTTATAAAAGAAGTTTTAGACAGAAGCATACTAAAGGGATATTGTATAGGTTTGATAGGTGTTATACTTAGTTTGGTATTGTTCTCTGCAAATAATGAATCAACAGTCTATTTAATTGTGAGCTCTGATGACTGCAATGTAGGCAGGAGGCCGCGGTTATCAAGAGCCCACGGCCACATGGGGTTGACTAGAGCTGCACTGCATTGGAAATTTAGCGTGTGTGCAGCCAGCGATGATAAGTGGTGCACTGAGTTAGTGACACCTGAAACAACAAGGTTCTGTGGAGCCTACAATGATGCGTGGTCTGGGAAGGGGGGAGGCACAGTAATTGGAGTAATGTTTTTTGTTAATTGAATTCTACACAAATTATATGTAAAAGTGATAGTATGCCAGACTGTGACGTAAAACTGTTCACTCCTTTTTGTGATGATCTATGGTGCACTGAGTTACTAGTATCTTTGGCTCTGCAATTATGTGGGGTCCAGGGGGGCCGCACTGGGGGCAATATTTTTTGCCTAGTGAATTCTGCCTTAATAAGGCCAAGGGGAGATGACGGGGAGATGACTTGTGGTGCAGTGAGTTAGTGGTACCTGAAGAACTCAGCGTGTGCGCACCTTGCGATGATTCGTGGTTCGGGCGGGTCGCACTGGTACAATGTCTATTACCTACTGAAATGTGTCATGTGCAATCACCATTCCACCTGAATCGTGAGCTCTCACGAAGTTGATCGAAGGCAGTAGTCAGCACAGGCATTGAGGAATGTTTTTTGTTGCATCGTTTAACAAAATTTGAGGACATATAGTAGAATTGTCCCTGCCTTAAAAAACAAAAGGCTAAATTCAATGCTGTCCGCAGTGTAGATCCAAAGCTGAATTCAAGTTGTGCACCCTGCTGTCCGCAGTGTAGATCGAAGGCAGTAGTCAGCACAGTTATAGACAAATGTTTTTCCTCACATCCTTTTACAAAATCGGAAGACCTAGGGTACAATTGTCTCTACCTTAAATAAAGCAAGGCTTGATTCAATGCTGTCCGTAGTGTAGATTCAAAGCTAAATTCAAGTTGGGAACCCTGCTGTCTGCACTGTACATAGAAAGCAGTAGTCAGCAATGAATTTCTAAGGTTTTTTAAATGATAATTCCTAACTCTAACCTGCCTGAAACCTATGGTTTTTCCAGTGAATTTCAGAGTTTTTTTAAATGATAATTCCTAACTATAACCTGCCTGAAACCTATGTTTTTTTCAGCGAATTTCAAAGGTTTTTTAAATGACAATTCCTAACTATAACCTGCATGAAACCTATGGTTCTTTCAGTGAATATATATATATATATATATATATATATATATATATATATATATATATATATTATACCAATAACATAAAATCTAATAAAAAAGCGTGCTATTATAAACATGAAACTATTTAAAAATCTTCAAACTTAAATTGCATACTCCAGTCAGTGCAAAAGTAGGACAGGTGTTGGATAGCAGAGGGGGAAAAATTACTATTCCCGCTCCAGTGAGTGCAACAGTAGGAAAAGTGTTGGATAGGGGTGGGGTAAAAATTACTATTCCCACTCCAGTGACTGTAATAGTAGAGAAAGTGTTGGAATGCGGAGGGGTAAACATTATTATTCCCACTCCAGTGAGTGCAACAGTAGGGAAAGTGTTGGATAGCGGAGGAGTAAACATTACTCATCCCACTCCAGTGAGTGCAACAGTAGGGAAAGTGTGGGCTGCGGAGGGGTAACAATTAATATTCTCACTCAAGTCAGTTCAAAATTAAAAACAAACAAAATATTAACAACCAACACACAGTAAAACATAAATAAATAGTTAAACATTAAAATACAAATATTTTTAATATTTCAATAAAAAACATATTATAATGTTCAATGCATATGTCAAATACCTACACATAATATATTAAATAAAAGAACAACATATTTTCAAACAAATACATATTTTTAATAAAAAATGATATAGAAGCAAAAAAATTTAATATTACATAGTTTTACTTTTTTTTATTTCCTACCCTATCACACTACACAATTCACAACCCACCGCTAAATTTTGAAAACATTATCTTCCTTAATTAATATAATTAATTGACAAAAAAATTAATAGTATTATTTAAAAAACAAATTAAAACCCATAAAAATGAACTAGCTTCAAACACTTTACCCTATAACCATACACAACCCACAGCTAAAATGACTCTGTAAAAAATGTAATTACACAATTAAAACTTATTTTCAATTAAAAAGCTAATAGTAATTATAAAACAAGTAAAATTAATTTACTCCCCACACTATCTCTATAAAAGTAAAACCCATACACAAAACAAATAAACAAATACCCTAATTAAATATCAATTAATTAATTAAAATTAATGATCAGCTAATTATTAAGTAATTAAACATAAATTTCTTCTCATCCTTTACACCTATAAACCCTACAACCCACACCTAAAATTAATTACACAAATTGATGGCCCTGGGACAGCCACCCCCCAGGACTACTGCAATGTCCCAGGGTGCCCACCCACGGGACATTGCTGTTTTCTATAGCAGTTGCAAAAAACACAGTTGATGGACAGAATGTAGAACAATGTCATACATTCACCCCAGTACAAGGATCTGGGCCTAAATCCATCGTTTTTTTGCACTCCACACCACCCTGGGTTAGACACTGGCTATATGCAAATCAGCACTGACCCTGTGCCTCATGGGAACAGTCCAGTCCGAACTACCAAGCCATGTCTTTCCCAGACCGGAATCGAGCATCCAAGGACCGGTTTCTGGCTATCAGCCTTCATTCAGCCTGGATAGGTTGACTCCAGTGGTGTGGAGAGCCTGGGACTCACGTCTGAGCATCCCCAGCCCACTCGGGGTGAAAATTACAAAAAACACAGTTGATGGACAGAATGTAGAACAATGTCATACATTCACCCAGTACAAGGATCTGGGCCTAAATCCATCGCTCCCATGAGGCACAGGGTCAGAGCTGATTGCATATAGCCAGTGTCTAACCCAGGGTGGTGTGGAGTGCAAAAAAACAATGGATTTAGGCCTCTTGATGCACCTCTCCTACCTCTTTCTGCACAGCTCTTGCCTCCTTTTGCACCTCTGTTAGTTCTTTATGTACTGCTCTTGCTTCTTTCTGCTCCTCTTTTATCAATTTCTGTATCCCTCTTGCCTCTTTTTGCACCCTCTTCCATATTTCTCCACATCTCTTGCTTCGTTCTGCACTTCTCTTGCATCTTTCTGCACTGCTCTTGCTTCTTTCAGTACCTCTCATGCACATTTCTGTATCCCGCTTACCTCTTTCTGCACCCCATTCCCTCCTTCTGGACCTTTCTTGCCTGTTTCAGCACCTCTCTTGCCTCTTTTGGCACCTCTGTTGCTTCTTTCTGTACTTCTCTTGCCTCTTTTTGCACTTTTCTTGCTTGTTTCTGCACCTCTCTTGCGGCTTTCTGCACCTCTGATTAAGAGGTAGTTTTAATCCCGCTACCCTATTATGTAGTATGGCATTAATGGGGTGGTCATGCCAATTATTGGGGTATCCCAACCCATAGTCCACCCTAGTGTTTGTAGATGTTTTCATGGATGTTATAGTTAGAAATTAGCATTTAAAAAACCTTAGAAATTCACTGAAAAAAACATAGGTTTCAAGGATGTTATAGTTAGAAATTAGCATTTAAAAAACCTAAGAAATTCACAGAAAAAAACACAGGTTTCAGGGACGTTATAGTTAGTTGAACATTTCACTCGCATAAAACCAGAGAAATTCAGCCGTTGTAGTTAGTTCAGCTAACTGTAACTTGGGCCCGCGCAATGCACTGCTGATGACATCACATATTACATCAATCATATCATGGTCAGTGACATCACTGAAGACATCTTAAATGACATCACTGGTGACATCATCCAGAAGATAATCTGATGCAGCTCCTCACACCCTAATATAACCTTTATTACACCCACTCTAATATACAGACCCACTCACAGATTCCTAGGTCTACACACACATCCACTCATTCACCTATACATTCACTCATACATGCAGTCACTCATCAATACAGCACTATCATATGCACTCATATACCTATACAGACACTCAGACACCACCAATCATCCATTGAGTTACTCACATACCTAGTCAGTCATGCAAAGAATCAATCACACTCCCATGTATTCACCTATACAGTTATACACACACCACCTCACTAATTAATTCAGATACTAACACAGTGGTGCAGAGATTGGGCAGGGCCTGATAGACAAGCGTGAAAACACATCCTATGGTGCATTTAAAGTTGGGAGATTAAGTTCCCTAGAATCCTGAAGGTCCCTGGGGGCCAACTAGCCCACCAGGAACTTTCAGTAAGCACCACAGGACTGCGTTGCAGAGATGTGGTCCGAGGTCACGCCCCTTTTTACACCTCTCTGCAGTGCAAGTCTGTGGCGCATACTGGAGATACCTGTTGGGCTAGTTGGCCTCCAGGGACCCTCAGTATTCAAGGAGACTTAATTCCAAACCCAAAACAAGCCACAGGCCGTGTTTGCACACATGTCACTTCAGACCCCGCCCCCTCCCTTCAACACTTTGCAAACGCACCCCATGGCGCATTTTAAGTTTGGGGATTAGGTGCCCTTGAATCCTGAGGGTCCCTGGGGGCCAGATAGCCCACAAGGTACCTCCAGTAAGCATAGGGTGACCAGAATTTTAAAGCAAAAACCGGGACATTTCACAAAAATAGAAGAAGGCCTACAATTTTACTGCAAGTGATGAGAGCGCACTTCAGCTGAGAATTACAGAAAGGCAGTAAGAACATACATAAAATGCAATTTTTAAGCCCAGTAGCTTGCCTGTTAATTAAATTGCTTTCTTGAAACAACTGCTTTGTAAAACATAAAAAACACCTCCCACCGTTTTCAGTCGACCCTCTCCAAAAACGGGGACATGAGCTAAATTTCTTGAAATTTGCTGGGGCAGTTGGTTAAAACAGGGACTGTCCTGGCACATCGGGGACGCCTGGTCACCATAAGTAAGCGCCACAGGGTTGCGTTGCAGAGAGGTGGTCTAAGGCCATGCCCCTATTTACACCTCTCTGCAACGCAGCTCTGTGGTGCTTACTGGAGGTACCTGGTGGGCTAGTTGGACACCAGGGACCCTCAGGATTCAAGTGGAATTAATTCCCCAACTTAAAACTCACCACAGGGCGTGTTTGCACTCATGTCACATCAGACCCCCGCCCCCTCCCTTCACCACTGTGCAAATGTGTCCCGTTGGCACGTTTTAAGTTGGGGGATTAAGTCCCCTTGAATCCTGAGGGTCCCTGGGGCCCAACTAGCCCAGCAGGTAAAAATGTAAATGTAAATCCAGTACTTGTATAGCGCACAAATCACCCCCAAAGGGGTATCCTGGCGCTGGGGGCCGTTGGGAAGATTTAGCGAGCTATTGCCCGGAGTCGCATGGTTCTGGGCAGACCCCTGCCTCCGGAGCCGGGGATCAAACTGTGATCCCTAGCATTCAGCATCAGTCGCCCAGGCCACGCCATCACACCTCTCCCCTACCGCCAGTAAGCGCCACAGAAATAATTATGGCCCCGGGGCCCCCGTCCCCCAGGGCCAGCCTGTGTGTTTTTTTTTACAGGGGAGGGGGGCCATGTGGCCTCCCTTCTGGGCTACTTCTGGCCCTAGAGACCCCATCCCCAGGGCCTGGCCAACCTCTTCATTTATTTTTCTGTTGGGAGGGGGCCGCGTGGCCGATCCTCAGGCCAATTATAGCCCCGGGGTCACCATCCCCCGGGGCTAGTCTGTCCTTTTTTTAAAACATTTTTTTTTGTACATGGGAGGGGGGCCATATGGCCCCTTCCCATGCCACTTCTGGCCCCCGGGAACCCCATCCCCCGGGGCCTGGCCTCTTTGTTGGGGACTGTGGGTGGAGACCCCCAATGCCCCAATGGTCTCTGCCGGCTCCCCGCCTCCTGCGGGAGCCGGCATTGCTTTTGGGCAAGAGGAACTGATAACATGCAGCTCCCTTTGCCCAAAAGCAATCCTGCTTGGCTTCATTGAAGAGAGAGGGAAGTTTTATCTGCTCTCGCTTCAATGAAGCAAAGCAGTATTTGCTATGGCAGGGCGGGAGCCACACTTGACCATGCTTCCACCCTGTCATAGCAAATGGCAATGTCCTGGGGGTGGCAACCCCGGGACATTGCAGGAGCCGGCTCTGGGGGGTGGAGGATCAACGTGTGTGTACTTATTGTTGTAACAAATTAAATCAAAACCGGATGCCTGCTAGAGCGGTTCATAATAATCTGGAATTGGTTGACATTCCTTCTGAATTGAAGGATTTAAATACTTATGAATCTATTTTGATTGAAAGTGTCCATCCCTTTCAGGCTATTGTACGAATGGAGCCAAAGACAGGGAAATTGCCTCCATCAGATTTACAGAGAGGATTAAAGGGAAGAGTTGTTTATTTGCCTCTAGATTTGAAGAAAAACATTAATACAATTGGAGTAGAGAAAGTGGAAGAGGAACCTCTGGTTATCTTAGTTAATGGGGTTCCGACAAAGAGTAAGAAAATCTGGCAAGATTTAGTGGATGTTAGGAAAGTCAAAAAGGCAACATTGTATTTGATGAAAAACAATGAGTACTACAAGAATGTATGTGTTGCAGAAGAGGAAGTAAGTGAAGAAGAGGACCGCGATTTGTGTGCTGGACAAATTGAGAAAGTAGAAGCCTCTAAAAATGAAGAAATATATGAACATTATAGTGTTCATCCTTTGCATTCCAAGGAAGTCATGGGGAATGCTATTGAGTTGTTTCAAATGAAACAAGCCAAAGGGAGTCCCATTAGTGTTTGGGAGGAAAGTTTAGAAGCTCGGTGTTTCCCACAGCTATTTCCAACAGGTCAAGGAGGAAGATATGATGAGCGACCTGATCAAATTCCTGCTTCTGAATACCGGACTTTACGATTGTATGCAGAAGATCCTAGGTTTCGTCAATGCATTCCCTATTTGTTTCATCTACTGTTTGAAAGTGATCTGTCTGGACTGTCATATGCAGTGAACCACATCTTGAAAAGTGGTGTACAGATGCAAAATATCTCGGCAAGGGACTTTATGGATAAAGTCAATGTGCAAGACAGTATTTTGGATTCTCACCTGATTAATCTCATGGCATGTCAGCGTGGTTCTAATGAGTACTGGTACCGTCGTCATGGTGATTTGTATGCTGAGGAACTTAGGAACTACCACATGGTTCCTCACTCTCAGCTGTGCCGAGTATGGCTGGGAAGACTTACTTGAATTTCTACGAGAAGCAAATGGAAACATTGAAAATATCGAATTCAAGACACCCGGAGAACTGTGCTCTTTGGATCCAGTGAATGTATGCAGGTACTTCAATCATAGATTTGAAGCTATGATGTCTTTCATCATGAACAAGAAAAATCCACCTCTTGGAGAGGTGTTGGATTTCTTCTGGAGAAAGGAGTATCAAGCAAGAGGTGCTCCTCATATACATATGCTGCTATGGATCAAAGATGCACCCAAATTTGGAACAGATCCGGATGACTTAGTGATGAGTTTCATAGAACAGTATTCTACATGTGCTGTTCCAAAGACAAAGGAAGACAAAAGCCTAAGAGAACAAGTTTTACGTTTTCAAAGCCATCGTTGTGGAAAGTACTGTCGTCGTAAATTCAGAAACAAGGACAAGTTCTACACAAAATGTCGTTTTGGATTTCCACGATCGGTGATATCTAAAGGAAGAGTGAACAGTTTGATGTCTTCGCTGTGACATAATGTGACGAGGAAATCACCCAAAAATACATACAATTTGAAAAGAAACGAAGAGTCCAAGTACATCAACGACTACAACCCAGTGATTTTGTCCATGTGGAATGCTAACATGGATATACAGTTTGTGGCTGATAACTGTATGGCTGTGGCTCGGTATGTGACATCTTACATCACAAAAAAAGAAATGACAGAATTGAAGGATATGTGGGAGGACATTTCCCATGAAAAGAGCCTCAGTAAGAAGTTGTACAGTTTCAGTCTGAAGATGTTGTCGCATCGAGAAATAGGAGCTTACGAATGTTCTGACCGGTTATCTTCAGCAAGTCTCTATGCCAAATCTAGGAGTATCATTTGGGCGAGTCTTGGTCTTGCTGCAACGCCTAATCGAGTTCTGAAACCTGTACGGGAAATTGAGTATTTGGCAGAAAAGGAGCCAAACAGTACAGATATTTTGAAGACCAACATGTTGGATACATATTATCCAAATAGAAGCAGTCACCTCGAGAATGTTTGTCTGTATGAGGTTCTACAAAATTACATATTCAAGAGGAACATCAAAGAAGATATTGATAAAGGAGTGTATGCTGTAATTGGAAGTGAGGGATGTCTGGTCAAGCAAAGAAAATGCCAATTGGTAAATCATCAAAAATTGAGTGGCGAATCTCCTGAAAGAAAAGAGTTTTTCTATTTAGCTCTTTTGCAACTTTTCAAGCCTTGGCGTGCAGAAGAGGAACTGCTTGGAGATTTCCTCTGTTAAGAAGACTCTTTCAATGCAGCCAAGGAGACCATAGAATGTCCTGTTTTTCCAAAATATCTAGAAATGTTGAATGCGGAAATCGAGCAGGAAGCAACAATTGCAGCCGAGATTGCTAGAGACAGTTCTCAGGACAGTCAGAGTTCTGTTTCATTGAGTCAGGATCCACTAGGAGGACCAGTTATCGAAAAAGAAGCTGCCACTGCCATGATTGAAGTGGAAAGAGCCATGGCACATGCTCAGGAGGATTCGGTTAACTTAGAAGATTTGGAAAGACAACTCAACGTTGAGCAGAGGAAAATATATGACGAAGTTACAAACCAAATTGATCATGGATTAAGTCATGAGAAGAAAGAGTGCTCATGTACGTCGTTGAAGCCTGTCCGACTGTACGTGAGTGGAGAAGCAGGAACTGGAAAAAGTTTCCTAATTAAAGCAATTTCATGTTATCTGCAGAAAAGGACCGAGTCATCGCTGTCTTGTGTTGTTACCGCTCCAACTGGGCTGGCAGCACATAACATTAAAGGGATTACTTTACATCGTCTACTGATGCTGCCAGTGGAGCATGATAACAAATTACAATACCACAAGTTATCTGGAGATGCTTGTTGTGAAGTTTCCAGAGTCCTGAAGAAGATGAAACTTCTTATCATTGACGAAGTAAGCATGGTTTCTGATGTCATGCTTGCCTTTGTGCATTTGAGAATGCAGGAAGTTCTTAAAACAGAGTATGATGTGTTATTTGGTGGCAAACACATCATTGTTTTCGGTGATCTTCTGCAGCTGACACCAGTGAAAGGACAACCAGTGTTTAAACTGCTTACGCATGAAGATACCAGGAAGTGCCTAGGGAGTAATGGCAACGTTAACATATGGTTAAACTTCAATTATGCTGAGCTGCGTGAAAATATGCGTCAGGCGAAGGATGAAGATTACAAGAATATTCTACAAGATGTTAGAATCGGGAAAGTGACCGAGCATGGGAAAGAAGCTTTACATGCACGATTACTGTCAAATTTGTATCCAGAAGAAGACATTCTGCCAGAGAATATTTTTCGGAAAATTACTGAGAAGAAATCTGGAATATGTTTGATGCCAACTCTTGCAGAATGTGCCATTTTCAACAACAAAATGTTGAATTTAGAAAACCAAGAGATTGTGAAACTGGAAGCTATTGACAGAATAGAGCATATGGGAGCAACAATTATTTTGTCTGAGAATTTGAAATCTAAATTGGATTCATTAGAGAAGACTATATCTAAAACTGCTGGTTTTGAGAAGACTCTGAATGTGTGCTTAAATTGCCGTATCATTTTGAGAAGTAATTTACATGTTGAAAGAGGTCTGGTAAATGGATCAATGGGTAATGTTGTTGATTTTGAGAAATACAGAAATAGAGATGGAATTGAATTTTTAAAATTTAAATTTGATGGCATTGAGGAAGTACAGCTAATTGGTCATTGCTCTGCTAGGTTTTTGCTTGTAAAAGACTTATATGTTCGCCGTAAGCAGTTTCCTGTTTGCTTGGCATATGCGGTGACAATCCATAAATCGCAAGGTTTAAGTGTAGACAGTGCATTGGTGAATATTGGCAGTTCTGTGTTCAAGGAGGGTATGGCATATGTGGCATTGTCACGAGTCAGAACTTTATCGGGATTGTACTTGATTGAGTATGATGTCACAAACATTTGTGGGGATCTAGATTGTGTTAAGGAATACAATAGGTTAAGAAGAGAGTATGTGCCACATTTAATAATCCACATTTCTATACCGCACAATCACCCATTAGGGTCTCTAGGCGCTGGGGGCCGTCGGGAAGATTAAGCAAGCTATTGCCCAGAGTCGCATGTTGCTGGGCAAACCTGCCGCCGGACCCGGGGATCGAACTCTGATCCCCAGATTCCAGCGTCAGTCGCCCTGTCCGCGGCGCCACACCTCTCCCATTTGCCTCAATATCCTTTGTTTGAGAAATGTGTGGTATACCGGAAACGAAGAAATGTGACCAATAGTAGGGAGGTTGTAGCAAAAAGAAAATGGATTCTGTTGAAGATGTTGTTGGTTTTCAATTTGAAAATAGTTCTGGTGTCAACTGTTATGCTAATGTAGTGGTTAATGTTGTCTTTTCTCTAGAAACTTTAAAAGAACAGATTGTGATCAATTCGGATCAAAGTTTTTGCTGTTTGTTGAATTCTTTGTTAGAGAAATGTAGCACTGATAGAACAAAAATAGAAAGTGTGTCTGAAATTCGAAATCTGTTAGACAAATGTTCAGGTCAAACGCAATTCTCTCAAAATATTCAGCAAGATTGTCAGGAGTTTTTAATGTATATGCTAGATGTATTGCAAGATGAAGGTGTAGATGTAGATCATCTGTTTGGCCTTTCTTATCAATGGCAGCATGACTGCGAGAACTGTATGGTATCAAGTACTACTAGTGTAGACTCAGAAAGATTTATATATTTAACTTTGCCAGACAGTAAATCAGTGTCCTTTAATAAGCTAGTAAAAGCAGCCGATCAAAACATGGAGTGTAGCCAATGTAAGTCTGCAATGCTGTCCACATTAGTTATACGAAGATATGGCCAGTATGTAATTTTAATGTTCCAACGATGTAGGCCTGATGGAACAAAATTGACAACTTTAATTAAAAATGTTGTGGCTTCGCAGTTGTCAATATCAGGAAGGACTTTTGTAACTGCAGCAATTATATATCATGACGGTCCTTCAACAACATCAGGACATTACACAGCTTATTTGAAGTCTGGAAACGGCTGGTCATTCTGCAATGATTCTGTTTTAACTTTCAAAAAAAGATTGCCCTTTGACCTTAAAAATTCTTACCTGGTGTTTTTACAACCAAAATTTTAGGGAAGGAATCTCGGGATTTGCTCTGAGGAATTTCAAGAGGTTCTAATGGCTCCTACACTATTTGGCCTTGAGGATAAGTGCAGTACAGAGTGAAAAGTTATTTTTGAGTTTTAAGTAGTTCCTGAAAAAAAAGAAGGTTTTCTTACAGAAAGTGGTGGGCACGGATTAGTTAAAGGACAACAGGGTATTTCCCAAAGCAAATGGTGTTCTTACCATAACACTTGACGTCATGGAAAAATAACTGCACTTTGAATGAGGTCAGAAAAACTGTTTCTTTTAATAAGCTAATACAAGCAGTAGTAGAGGTAATGTAAGTCTGCAATGCTGTCCACATTATTTGTACAAACTTTTGGTTATAATGTCATTTTAAAATTCCAACTATATAAACCTGATGAAAGTAAGTTTTCAACTTTAATTACAAATGTTGTGGCTACACAGTCGTTGATTTTAGGAAGAACATTTGTAACTGCAGCTATTATATGACATGATGGTCCTTTGACAACATCCACTTATTACACAGCTTATTTAAAATGTAAAAAAGCTGGTGTTTCGGAAATGATTCCCATTTGACTATGAAACAATGTTGCCTTTTGACTTAAAATATTCTTACTTTGTGTTTTCAGAAGAGAGAATTTAGGGTAGGTAACTGGCCTATAATGATTCTAGGAGTTGATATAATTTTATGTACTGTTTTAAATTGCTTTGTGATTAACAGTGATCAAGAGAATTAGATAATTGTAGTAGTCATAGAGGTAGTGTAAGTGTGCCTCATAGTAAGCAGTATCAGTGTCATAGGAAATGTGGAACATGAGTGAGCAAGATGGGTGAGATATTACTAGTACAGGATTGTGAAAGTGATCTTGGACGTTTTCTTTCTGAAAGTTGTGGAAAAAGAAAATGACGGGATTTGCTTAGAAGAATTCCAAGAGTTATAAATGGCTCTTACACTATTTGGCCTTGAGGAGAAATGTGGTAGAGAGCGAGAAGTCATTTATTGTATGTAACATATTTGTCAAAACGATGGAGCTTTTCTTTCAGAAAGTGGCGGGCAGAAAATAATAACAGCACAACAGAGTATTAGCTGTTCATAGGACATCCTTCGACGTCATGGAAAGTAAGTTTTGAGGAGTTCTGATTTCTGATTGGTTATGTTATATGTTTTTTTAAACACAATCATTTTGATTGTGTTTTTTTTCCCCGCTGATATATGATGAATACCTTCAACTCACTGTTTTAGTGAAATTTGATATATTCTGAGAACAGCAAAAATAAACCATTTAACATGTATAATTAATTCTGTACTTTGTATTGTGAATTTTAATTTGTACTCGTCTTGTCTCATGCTCACTCGTCTTTTACTACCTTCTATCAATCCTCTTTACATACTCACATTGCCTTTTGTTTTATTCTCTTTCACCCTTGTTCTCTAACTCCACTTATCTTTCAACCTTTGTTTCCCTATTCCAACTCTGCTTTTGTCTTTTCTCCCTTGCACCATTTTCCAGTTTTTAGACCCTCTGCTTCGCTTGTCTTTTCCATCTTTCCTCCCTTTGTTTTCTAAATTAAATATTTTTGGGTACTCCTTTTTTGGTGCAATCAGTTAGTATAACTCACCCTCGATCATTTATCTTTTTTTGTTGCCTCACTCAGTCTGTATCTGACACTCTTTCCTTCCCTTCCTCTGTCTCCTCTCTCCCTCACTCTCTTTTCCTTATTCACCCTTTCCTTATATAGTTTACCTTACTCACTTTCTTTTAGTAGCTTACACAACTTCAATTTAGTTTTCTCTTCTATCCTTCTTTTCTGTCACTGAAAGTATCTTCCTTTTTTTTCTCTTAGTAATTTACTCTATTACAATTTCTTTTTGTCTCTGTCTGTGTATCACCGTTTCTTTCTTTTTCTTTCTGCATGTTTATCTCTAACTTTATTTCTTTGTAAAATTGGATGATTTTCAATCTTTTCCCTTGTCTTTTCTCATTTTTAAATACATGTTTTAATATTTTTCAAATTTTTGTTCTTTCTTTCACAATTGAAAGTATAAAAACAACAAGTGACTAAGTTAACGACAAATATAAGGTAAGTGTTTTGTACTCTTTCCGTTACATCTCTATCACATTTAACTTCTATTAGTTCCTCTGCTTCATTTCTTTAACCCTCAGTTTCCTGAATTTGCTACTTCCCTCATTCCTTTTTCTATTACTTACTTACTATACTCCTTCCACTCCTTTTCTCAGTCCCTCTGTTCTCATAGTTCCTCACTCTTGTTCACTTTATCCGTCTCTATTACTCTCACTGTCTCTGACTCATCACTCTTTCACTACTTGTTCATTATGCTTTCTCCCTGTAGTTCAAGCACACTATGTTATTTACATTTCTTTGCTGTTTCAATTATTCCTTTTCTGTCACTTCTTCTTTTCTGCTTTCTGTTTTTTCTCTCTGTTATTCCACATGTTTTAACCTTAGTCACTATCATGCATCTTGTTTTATTCCTATTTACTTTCGCTCACTGTTTTCTTAACACTTTCCCTCAGGGTTGTTCTTTTAGTCCGGTTCTATCCCTACCTCCCATTCCACATCCTTTACTGTTTTTCTTCTTAATTTGAACATTCACTCACATTCTCCAAGAAACTCTTGTTTATTATTCTTCTACTCTCCTTTTTTTCTTTCACTTCCTTATCTATTTTGTTTTTCTCAATTATACCCTCTTACATCTTTTCTTTGGTAAATAGATCTATTAAACAGTATCTCTGTGTTACTCCCTCTAGCTGTCTTTCTTTTAACATTACTTTCTGTTTCCTTCCCTTATACTCACTCTTCCTTTTTAAAAAAAAAAAAAAATTCTGTTTCGCTTCCGGTTCGCGTACCGGCGTGCGAACCGGGAAGCGAATCAAGAGAAATAGAGGTTGCCAGAGTGCTAAACATTCTAGCAATTTTTTATAAATTGGAGGTAGTTCTGAAAATAACTTTTTTTTAAATTGTTTTTGTTGTTTTATATTTTTTTTATTATTTTTCTGAATTTTTTTTACTTTTTTTGTATTTTTTGAACGGTTTTATATTTTTTTTGTTTTTTTTGGGGGGGAAACGAAAATGATTCATTATAAAGGGCTCAACAGGAGCAACAACAAAAAAGATAATTTACTTTCTGGGGCGTTTTGTACATTTATGATTTTCAAAAGCTCTGTTGATTAGATTTATGCTTCTCTCCCCATAGCAAATTAATTTGCCGCAAAAAATGCAGACTTGCTTCAGGTCCCCGAAGTTCATCTGAATGTGTGGGACCGTCTCCCTCGCCTCTGGTCCCGTCACTGCCTGTTCGGTTGATGTACTGGCCACAGGAGGGGGGTTTTCCTGCAGGTCACGTACCTGCGCAGCACTATAATTTATAGGGTGCCACCTCTCCATGTGCCGATGCATGGTGTAATTCCCGAAGCTGTACTTTTTATCAGTCCCTCTGGACAGAAATTTGTCACAGATCAGACATGTGACGTAGCGGGCATTTACTTTTTTTTGGCCCCGGGGAAATGTGTAGAATTGCCAGATATAATTATCCTTCAAATGGGACCTCCTTGGCTCTTCAGGCAAAAAGTGCCTCCTCTCTTGCTCCTCTTCCTCTTCTTCCTCTTCTTCCTCCTCTTGATTAAGGATGACCGGAGGAGGTGGTCCATCCTTTTTTGGTGGTGGTGGTGGTGGATTGGCTCCAGCAGCTGCAGCTACAACACTTGCCATTTTAGAAAATATGGAAAGTAGGTCTTTCTCTCACAAAGATGAAAGTCAGAGTGAGGAAAAAAGGTGGGGGCTTTCATCATTTGTGAAAAAAAAATTTAATGAACCAATGAAAAGTGTTATTTTCAGGTCACATGACCTAGCCTTACATCATTAGGAAACCAAAAGTGAAATGAACCAATAGAAAGTTTTATTAACAAGTCACATGACCTGTTACGTTTCGGTTACGCGCTCCGCGCCGCGCCCCGGATCGCTTCCGGGGAGCTGCGCTTCGCGCTTCGGTTCGCGCTCCGGAGCACTTCCGGGTGCGCTAACGCGGCGCGTCATAAGACACATTACGCAGCAATGCGATACGTCGCGCTTACGCGACGCGCCCCTGATCGCTTCCGGGGAGCTGTGCTTCGTGCCTCGGTTTGCGCTGCGGAGCACTTCCGGGTGCGCTAACGCGGCGCGTCATAAGACGCATTACGCGGCAATGCGATACGTCGCGCTTATGCGACGCGCCCCAGATCGCTTCCAGGGAGCTGCGCTTCACGCCTCGGTTCGCGCTGCGGAGCACTTCCGGGTGCGCTAATGCGGCGCATCATAAGACGCATTACGCGGCAACGCAATACGTCGCGCTTACGCGACGCGTCACAATGTATATGTATATATATAGTAGGGTGTTGCATTACCAGTGGCTCAGCAATTGCGATACTGAACTTTTGGCAGCGGTAAATGACAGACCAAAACCATAGACATTGGTACTCAAAGACCTTGGATCCTGACACAGTTCTCTAACTGTAATAGTGACCATTTAATCTATTTAATTGAATGTCCCTGTAGAGAGCGGTACGTTGGCATGACCACAAGAAAGGTGCGACAACGCATGTTGGAACACAAAAGCACCTTTCGTTGTGGTAAATCGAATACTAAACTTACGAGACACTTTTTGGAGCTAAAACATAAACCTGAAGATTTCTTCTGGACAGTCCTGGAGAAGCCAACTATACCTCCCCATGTGAGTGACAGGACTAAGTACCTATTCCTGAAGGAGCAGAGGTGGGTGTATAAGCTCAAAAGTGCCACACAAGGTCTCAATGATGATATTCCTTGGACTTTACTATGAACACTAGTACCACCTGAGTGCTTAGTTGGTACATGTGTATGTGATTTTTATACTCTGGTTTGACATCTTGCATATGATCCAGGATGGCTTATGGTTATGTTTACAGATATGACAGCGCATAACCAGTGTAGCCTTTGATCTCATTTTTACTGCAAAATTTTTTTTTTTGTACACATGAGGGAATATGATCCCGTAATATGACCTCTTTAGAAATTCCCATGTGTAAATCTTATCTGGTTTCTACATAATAAATGCCCAGGAATGACTAACTATTTTTCCTTGCTCGGTTTGCATTAATACTCGAGTGCCTTATGGGTCCATTCTCCATATGCTTCGAATGTTCGGGCTGTTTTGGTACACACAATTTTTCCTGACTATAATTGTGAGCACGATGATGTCTTTTTGTAGTGTGACCTGTGATGGGTTCAACATTAGTTACATCATGCGTCATGCCTTCCAACGTGGCCTGTACGATTGTTGCGATTGGTTACTATTCCGGACTACAATCTTGAGCCTGATGACGTCATCCTGTAGTTTCAGCCTGTCATTGGGTGAGCAATGGTGACGTTATACGGCACGTGACCCATTGAGGCTGGCACTAATGGCGGCAAGCTACGGTGGAACGCTACCTCCCCCTGCCTCAGGACACAACCCGAGTTATCGACGGAGAGGTAAGCGTTAATATCACGAACCTGTTTTTCCACTAACTATATAGAGCGCTTCCCTATTTCGCCTCTATTGTTGTGTGTCATGTTTTCCGTATGCATACAGAGAGGGTGACATTACGCTGTTCCTCTCAACGCGGAGTGGAGATATAAATGTATAACATGCCTTACTGTGAACATTGCAGTTTCTATTTGTAGCTATGTGGTAGATCACTTTATTATCAACAGCGGCAAGATGTGCTTCCAAGTGCTTTAAGCAGTAATTATATTGGGCTATCTGCTAACACCATGCCTCCTCTAAATTACTAGTGCATTAAGTCTATGACATTGCTCTCTCCAGTACATCGCATATTCAGGGCAATGTTATACATGGATCTAATGATTTTAATACTATTTTAATATATTTTCAACTTTGAAGACTAATGGAATTTTCTTTTTGGCAACCATCCCGATTATAACATGTTGTCCATATACATGTCTGACCTTGGGTATGACTTACTGGGCTATTCTAGACTTGTTACTTGAATTTTTTAGGGCGATGCCTCTTCCTTAAACCTGAGTCAGAGCCAGGTGAGGTGAGGCCTGTTACCTCATACAGGATAGGTGAGTGGATTGCCTTTGAATTTTCTCTTTGAAACACAAAACGGTTTAGTAGGCAGTGACTAACTAAGCATTTCATTATGGTCTTGATGCTTGCTTTATCTCTACAGGAATGAATAATCATCCATCCTGCATTGTTCACGTGTATTCTCACTGTGATGCTTTTAAGCTGTTTTGTTATCACTGTTTGTTGAACATTGCACTTTATGCAGTAGCTATACTAACGAGGTCCTGAAGAAAGCCGGGGTCCTTGTACCTGCCACGGCAGAAACTAGTAGACCATTTTCGGTTGATTAATTCAAAACCGACACTGTATATATATTTTTTAATATGTCCACCAGTGATCATCAATAAAGGTATCTGGGACCACTGATGTATCTTTTTTAACTCACTTACACTTGCCAGAAGAGCTGAGGTGACAGGGTTCACTTTGGTTTTCCATATGATGACACTGGCCACCAAGGGCAGTTGATGGGAATCCTTACTTTTCTGCCCTCCTCAGGGTTTCTCCTGGTATGAAGTCGCATTTGCGTCATCATTCTTTCACTATCACTGATTGTCAGACAGTTGTAACGATCGGTTGTAAGTCCTGCTTCTATCTTCGTTCTGTGTATATTTACTCTCTTTTTTCTCACTAGACCTCCGGTTCCCTTGTGTTGTTTATTGGTAGGATTGGGGATTGAAACTGGATGAGTCTTTAAATATTTTCCCTAGGACCCCCTCTCTCTCCCTCCCCGGGAGTGGAGTCATGTGTAATTAAAAGTGGTAAATGACACTCAGAAATTGTACTTTACCCCCTGTTGTAGAGTGTATATCTACACTCAGATTTTGGAAATAGCTAAAAGTAGTAGAGTTCTTCAAAAGTGCACCAGTAAATCACACATGTAAATAAGTCACAAGTGCAAGCTACCTTTGTGAATATCCCACAAAGTGTTTTCATGGTGTAGAAGGTCGGTTTAGACAGTTTGTACACTTGCGCATTCATAAAAATCACTGAGTAATCGTGAATGATTTTGTATCTCTGAAGCTATTTTTGTTGGAGGTCCCAGTTAATCCTGCCGGAAGGACGATGGGTGACAACTTTTCCATGTCATCCTCAAAATTGTAGCTGGTAAGTTCAAAGTTGTTGGCCTGTTTTGATAACGGTTTCATGTAACCCTCTAGGAGTGGTGATGAAGTGGAACTCCAGTTTTGATGTTGCAATGTGTCAATGAGAAAGGGTGATATAAATAATGTTAGTCCTGTTATGTAAGTAGAATGGTATTCAAGTAGGAATAATGCCCTCAATATTCAAGGAAGTTAAGGCAGAGTAAAGATAATGTTACAGAACAAACTGCTAGGAACAAAAATACAATCCATAAACAAACTGAGATGCATTTTGGTTAGCTTCCTGGTACTTAAAATTTACATTCAAGGGAGTTTAGCCATCAACATGGTGGACGCTAGCTAACAAAGCTCCCGAGCCTGTGCAGCCTTCCCTGTGAATCTGTCACTATCCAGGTTGCATTTTGTACACAGCCTTTGGTAAGGGAACCGGTTGGTGAATTCTCCTGGGACGCCAATCAGTAGAGCAGTTTCATGGACCGCTGATTGGCAGTGGCCAGGGACACCATGGGATGCGGTGGCGAGCCCGGCCCCTGAGGCCTAGACAGAGCCTCCATTCTTCAAGGGTCGCAGTGCACACCAGCCCTAAAACTTGAGAATGCCATGGCTAGCATGTATCCAGACTTCACTCTCAGGGTTGAAGGACAGCGGCATAGCTTTCTAGAAGTCAAGAGAGAACTTATAAATAAGGATATTAAATACATAATGCTTTACCCTGCTAAGTTCAAGGTCATTGCTGAAGGGAAAACCTGGCATTTTGAAGCACTGGAAGTGGACTGGGAGTGGTTGGAAGGCTGGCATTTGGCTCCTGTCCCCAAAAGGAAGAACACTCCATGATCACAGTGGAGAGGCTCAGACAAAGGGATAACTAGTGATGCTTCAATGCAGAGCAAAAGAGAATTCGCACAAAAAGGTCCTGAATGTCCCCATCCATCAACACAAGAGACTGCTCCCTGAGAAATGGTGGGTCTACCTGGAGACTCAGAAATCCTACTGAGTCTAACTTAGATCCAGCTGTGGTCTCTTGCTGTGCCTTGGGGTACCTTGGAAGGGGGGGGGATAAATGTTTAATATTTACTTGTATGCCCATATTGAATCCATCCTAATAGAGGGTGAGCGTGGGGGCTTATGTCTAGCAGTTCATCTCATCACTACTGGGATCTATGCAACATCAGCAGAGACACATGATACAGCCATGTCTCACGAACCTCGCACCCAATTAAGGATCCTATTGTGGAATGTCAATGGCCTTGGTAATAAGGTAAAGGGATGGATGGTACTCCTATACATTAAAAGATGTGGTGCTATTGCATAAGACCCATCTCCTTAGTAACACGTAAGACCATGATTAGAGGAGGGTACACACTGAGTGCACATGCAGACTCCATAGTGGTGGGGATCCTCTTGAAATACTCTGCCCCATTTATTGTACACCAGACCTTGACTGACTCCCAGGGCAAGCATATCACCCTATCAGGCACGTGGGGGGTGATTATGTCAATCTCTGTTTGATGTTCTCCCCACCACATCACCACCTTATGACATTGCCGGGACTTAGTAATCTCATTTTGCAATTACTGAATGTTATACTTCTCATGTGTGGGGACTTTAACGCCACTTTATCTGAGGATATGGATGGGCAATCCCAGGCCCTGCAGGTTCAACAGGACCCCACTCCAGTCACCTTATAGTGGCAATGGGCCTAGCCAATATTTGGCATCTCCGACACCCGCTGGAATGCCAGTACACTTAATTGTCGGGAGTACATAACAGCTTCTTGAGATTGAACTATATGTTCACTCAGATGACCAATATGACTTAGGTGTCTGACATACAGTAATTAGCTAGAGGAATATCAGACCATTCCCCAGTGTGGTACTGGTCCACCAGGGCACAGGGTCCAAGAGCCATCAGTGCCTGGCATCTCACAGACAAAACACTAATGTGCAATCTATAGCATGCCACCATCTCCTACTTGGAAACAAACAAGGGTTTAGTTGACTGCACATCTCCCAATCCGGATTTCGCAGCAACCACAGCACTGAGATGCCCTACTCACCACCACAGATGACATCCACTCCCTCCTTGACCAGGGCCAACCGGCAGCCCTCATCCTCCTGGACCTCTCAACTGCCTTCGACACCATTTCCCATGGCACACGAGTAGCCACACTCCACGACGCCGCCATCTGTGGAAACACAGGCCAAACTCAGCGAGTCAGACTCCCGCCCTACCTTGGAACCAACAGAGACCAGCTGTGGAGATTCCCAGTGATGCTCCCTCAGCCCCACCCTCTTCAACATATACATATACATGGCCCCCTTGCAACCATCATCAAAAACCACTAGCTCAGCATTGTCTCCTACACTGATGACACCCAGCACATCATCTCTCTCACCAAAGAACCCAACATCACCAGTCACAACTTCCAAGAAAGGATGAAAGCTGTCTCCACCTGAATGAAGGACAGAAGGACAGAAGTACTCATCTTTGGCTCCACCCCTCTGTGTGGGACAATACCTGGTGACCCCCACCCTTGGAAACCCCCCATGCCAACAGACCACACACACAACCTTGGATCATACTTGACTCCTTGCTCACAATGAACCACCAGATCAAGGCTGAATCCTCAAAATGCTTCAACACCCTCCACATACTCCAAAAAATGTTTAGATGGATCCCATCTGAATCCAGGAAAACAGTCATGCAAGCCCTCATCAGTAACAGACTGGACTACGGCAATGCTCTCTAACCTGCAATCAACAGGAAACTACTCCACAAACTCCAGGCAGTCCAGAATGCCACAGCCAGACTGACCCTAGACATCCTCTGTCACAACCACATCATCCAATACCTTCGCGATCTCCGCTGGCTCCCCATCAAAAGAAGAATAACCTTCAAGCTCCTCACTCATGCATACATGAACCTCCACAACATCGGAACAGCACACTTAAAAAAACGACTCTCCTTCCACACACTCACAAGACACTTCCAATCAGCTAACCTCTCCCTAAGCACCATCCCATGCATCTACAAGTCAAAAACACAAGATCAAAGTCCTTCTCCTACCTCGTAGCCAAGGCCCCACACTGCACCACTTCAGGCAGGACCTCAAGACCTGATGCTTCGTGTGACCCCAGCACTCAACAGAGACGCCCCTGATAGCACCTTGGGACCCTCGCGGGAGAGTAGCTGCACTTTACCAACCTTGATTGATTCATTGAACTCTGGGGCTTAGAAGCTGACATTTTGGGGATTAAGAGGGGGGCACAGAAGGGGGATGCAGATCATGTCCACACCCTCTGGATTAAGCAAAAGAAATGAAGGGACTTACCCAAAGAGAACGGTAAAGCATGGCATATACTGACCCAGAGGCATCTATACGAAGTTGGGAATAAGACAGGGCAACCACTGGCTTGTTTTGAGAAGCAAGATCAGGCACACGGCTGGGTCTTACATTGCAACTGACCACTGAGAAGGGAGAGGTTAGATTGGATTCAGAGGGGATAGACAATGCGTTTGCTGACTATTACAAGGATCTTTACTACACAAAAATAAACTGCACTCTCTCGGAGGTGAAAACCTTTTTAGCCAATATTAGACTGCCTCAACTCAGCAGACCACAAACATCTTCTTGAAGCGGACATACATCTCAGTGAGATAGGTCAGGCAATATGAGCACTTAATTCCGGGAAACCCATGGGCCATAACTGCTTGCCCATTACGCTCTATAAACATCTAGCCAACAAATTAGAACCTCATATATGGAAAATGTGGACTGAGGCACAATCTGTGGACTAACTACCTGAAGACCAGAGAAAGGCAACAATAGTAGTGATTCATAAGTCAGGGAAGCCATTGGATAAATGCGATTTGTATCACCCTATCTCACTCCTTAACATTGAAATAAAAATCCTAGCTAAACTCCTGGGCAGTCATCTCCGGCAAGTCATCACATTGCTAGTCCACCTGGATCAGTCCTGTTCATGTCAAACAGAGGGACCATACTGAACATCCAGAAGCTATTCTGTTCATGGTGGAATCTGGGACAAGATAATATCGACAATGGTGCTGTCCATGGATGCCTCCATGGTTTTTAATACATTGGAATGGAACTATAAGTTTAGGGTACAAGAATGAATGGAGCGTGGTCCTAACTGCATAGGATGGACACACCTTCACTACAGCGACCCCATAGCACATGGTAGAGGGAACAGGTGATCTCACATGACTCAATTCTTTACAGGGGCACGAGGCAGGGTTGCCCACTTTCAGCACTGATATTTGCCTTAGCCCTGGAGCCCCTTGAGGCATGGGTCCTGCAGGACCCAATGGTGCTAGGTATCCAATAGGGAAAACCTTGAGAGAAGCGCATTTCATTATATTCTGACAACATCCTGTTTTATGTCACAGACCTCCCTATAACTATTGCTCGATTGACCCAGATGCTGTGTATCTTTGAACAGCATTCGAGTTACACAATAAATTGGGACAATTCCTTATGCATCTCCTCACAGGTCCCATGCAAACGCTGCCCGGCGACAATTGCCTGTCTGTCTTAACGATAAGCTTAAAATATTTGGATATACACATCACAACAGATACTCACCTTTTTTATCGAAAGAATCTTATCCCCATATTATTGACTCATTTTAACAACAGATGCCCAACACTGGAAGGGACTGCCACTTTCCTTACAAGGAAGAGCAGCAATGTTCAAGATGATGACATTACCCTAAATGTTATATGCCTTACAGAACACACCATGCCCTGTGGCAGACGATTTCTTCCAGAAAACGGAATCTTTATTCCATTGCCTCCTGTGGGGCGTGAGACCTCTCCATATAACCCTCCACAAACTAACACGCAGAGTGTACTATAGGGATATTGGACTACCAGACATCAGAAAATACTATGGGGACGCTCGATTAGCAGTGGTAAGCAATTGTACACTCTCAGCCTGGGATGACCCAACACTTAGATTGGAGAGGTTTTCATGGGGGTAGTCGGGCTATCTGGTAGTAGTGTATAGATCAAGTACTCCAAGGGACTCCCTGCCTCAGACTCAATCCTTGGCACAGATCTGGAGGGCAGCCACTAATTCTCTGGGATGGAGGGGGAGAATGACCGAGATGACCCCTTTGTGGAGCAGTGATAGTTTGAGAGATGTGGGAAAGCTTCAGGGCATCATAAAATGGAATCACATTGGTATCGCCACATTAGGAGATGTTTGGAAGGGGGACTCTGCTTGTCTGATATGCAGGCCCAATTTAAGTGATCCCCTGTGTAAACTTTCAAACATCTCCAGCTGTGGCATGCACTAAAGGCACACATCCCCCAAGACACTCTGATAACGGAGTCCTCCCCACTGGAGGACCTGATCCTCATAGAACCGCTACCCAGAAAGGCCATATCACTCACATTTAAGAAACTGATTTATAATTCCCCAGACACCCTTGTCAACCAGTGCTCTAAATGGGAATCAGAGGTTGGGCCCTTTGAGTGGGGAGAATGGGAGGAAGCCACTGGGGAATTAAGGACATGGCCATCAAATCGGGGTTCCACCTTATCCAGTTATGCATATTACACCGCTCATACTACACCCGCACTACCCGAGGTTTATGCCTTGTTGTTTTGGTCTCAACTAATTTATCAAATTTTCCTCTCATTTTCTAAATTGGTGTAGGATTTGTCATGTGTTGTGTTTTCCCTTTATCACTGTTTGAACTTCTGCATAAATACTTTGCCTCTAAGGTAAACCTTGTTTCTTTTGGGCCATGCTACCAGAGGGTTAAGCACAGGTTAATTTGGAGTTTTCTTGGGACTTCAGCTTGACATGAATTGTGCTTGCTACTTGAGTAGGGTTTCACCCCTCAACCAGTGTCTCAATTTCCTACACATACTACCAATACAGTGTCACTAGAAAGCATAGTGGGCAGAAATCTTCCTGTGGTGCAAGAGAGTGTGTAATATTAACCTCTCAACCATGCTGACGACTTTCAATTTCTATATATGTTGGAAGGGCGACAGTGTAACAACATGACGTTTTAAGTCATTTGTACAGGCCTGCTCCAAGCAAATAGGTGTTTGAGGTTGAATTCAATTGTAAAAAACGAAATCTTCTTTTGGGTTGCTGCTGCTCCCACATACTTGATTATTGAAGCCTAGCCTGACCTTAGAGAATTTATAAGATGAAATGTCCTAATGATTAGATTGCATGGTGAGTTGGAAACTAGCTAATGTTCCCAGTAACCATAACATGGCTTTATCTGTCAAGTGCATGTGCATGTGCTTCATTAAAAAATGCCCAGAATGAGATATATTATTTTTTAGACCCGATAACAACTGATAACCCA
Source organism: Lissotriton helveticus (assembly GCF_964261635.1). Taxonomy (NCBI): domain Eukaryota; kingdom Metazoa; phylum Chordata; class Amphibia; order Caudata; family Salamandridae; genus Lissotriton; species Lissotriton helveticus. Next base: position 550,259,738 of record NC_136065.1, on the reverse strand, counting down.
TAATTCTGTATTTTATGGGTCTGATAAACAGCTGCTATGAAGAATTTTCCCCGTTCTAGTTAGTAATAAAATATGATTTCTGCACTTTCCCAGCTAAACTCAGTGGCTTATTTACCAGCGGTGCCACGCAACACTGATGTCCACTGATGCGTTTCCAGTTTTACGAGCAATCGTAAACCTGGAAATGCATCAGAATGCTATGCCACTGAGGCACAACGAGGAGAAATGTTTTAATTTCTCTTCGTATTTTTTTCCTCTTTCAATGCATGCTGCATTCTAGAGCACACATTGGAAGAGGAAATCACCTCAATAGATTGTTTTTGTGCAGGAAGGTGCCCCTTCCTGCACAAAAGCAATCTCCCCATGACGCAGGCATCCTTGCACCATGGTGCAAGGGTGCCTGCGCCGGCACATGGCAACAGTTTGTGCACCAGCGCAGGGGAAGTACAGAAATGTGACATGTTGTTGTAAATATGTCTCATCCCTGTGCCTCAAAACTAACGCAGTGTGGCACAGCAAAATGACTTGTGGCACTGCACTGCATTAGTTTCTCGTAAATAGGGCCCATTGTATGTACTGCTATTTACCAGGCATTTTCCACTGTAGATTTCAGCAGGCTTGCCCTGACTAAGGTCACCTGGGGAAAACTGTACTGAAAGCTGTAACTATCAGTAAACTTGGTACTCCAATTCCCGTGCAAACATGTGATGCGAGGAATGGTACAAACGTGGCCTCTCATAACCACAACGAAGGCCTAAGTATCATACTTTGTATTTGCCAGCTTTGCAAGGTTTCATGAAAAAAATCTGAAGTACATTTTTGGGGGGAAAATGATGAACAATAAAGAGGAGATGCAACCATGTCTGATGGACCAAACCACGAAGCTGTGCACAGGTTCTTACATTTTTGTAATTTTTCTATAATTAATATGGAAATATGTAAGACTTTATGATTTATAAGACCTGTTAAACAATTGTAAAAGACTGAACGGTGAATAAAGCGTTTTCGGATATTATTATTATGTGTATTAATAACCATTTAACTGCGCAAGATAATATTTTAATTAGCGAATTTTACTTACATATCTAATTACACTACCGAAATGCAAAAAATAATTATTGATGTAATCGTTTTTGAGGTATAAAAAAGTATTTTAGGGATGCCATGACACATAAATATTGCCAATTTTCGGGAAACAATTACATTTGCAATTGTTATTTTATTGAAAACGATAAAACTTAATGAAGGAAAAATCGCTTTGAGAAATGGTACTTGAAATGCTTAAGGTAATTATATGCGTAACTACCTAATCTGCTTTAAATGAACAAAATATCCGCAATATCACACACATTTCTTCTACTGTATGTTTTAGTTTTCAACCGTATAACACTTCATGGCATTCATTGCTTCATGGAAGCTAACTGTGCAAATTCATTTTTTAAACCATCTGTGCCTTTGGCACCAGTTAATGTTCCAGCATGCACTAACCACACATTAAAATGCAGAGTATCCGAATTACTGTATGAAAACAACTTTGTACCAATAAATTGAAAATTGTTTAGGTCTGTCTGAATATACAGTTGTTGTACCCTCAGATGCATTAAGTGAAAAAAGGTGCAAATATGAATGCATATGAACAATGCATCTAAATATATCTTAGAAAAGTATCTACTGTACTATATTTGTAAGAGCAAATGAATACTTGTGATCACATTGTATATTAATTAGTCATTCAGAGGAAAGTGATCTTGAAATTTTTATGAGGTTTCCTCTGCTCTTGAAGGCAGACTGTTCTTGTTAGGCATGTTAACTGCATTATTCAAATTATCCTTAATACTCAATTTGATGGTATGCATTGCTTCTATTTAATTTGAGAGAGTTTCAGAAACAATTTTACAGATGCTTATTCTCAAAATGTGTGCCAACATATACATCAATCTGTGGAACTCGCGAAAAATCCTCATCTGAGTAACATCACTGATCACCAGATCCAAAAATCAATATATATTTGTTATGATCATCCCTTATTAAGCGGTACTCCCCGGAAATGTACTCCAGTACCAAAAGATATTCTAAATAATTGTGGATTTCTTGATTTGTGGGCTAAACAAGTATTAATTAAAAATTATGAATGAAATATAACAGTGCTTCCAAAACATTTTTGAACCCTGAGCCACATTTTAGAACTACAAACTTTTGTGATCCACCTAGCTTTAATCGTCATGAGGTGAGGTGAATTTTTTAGTGTAACAGGGGACATGCTATTGAAATGGTGCGAATTACCAAAATAACATACTCTAAATTGTTCTGCATTCCTCTCTAACAGCACTTGTTTATAAATCTCACAACAGTGAACAAAGCATTCGAAATTGAACACATTTCATGCATCTGTTCACTAAAATTTACCAGGAATCCTGAAATATTGTAGTGTTGATACTAGTGTTTTAAGCAAACGCAAAAAAAACCTTCTGCAGCAAAGTATGGGGTAGGGTCTCATATTCATGTTTTTGTTAAAACGGGGCCCAGTGGTGCATATCCAAAGTCATCAGCTCTGCACCATATATCTCAATTTATGTGTGAAAGTCATACCAAGTGTAATGATTCTGTATGAGCGAGCATATTCTCTATTGAGATGGCTTTTGTGAAGTAAAAAAATAGCAACAAATATATAATGGAAGGTTCAACCGGAGTCATGCCTAGGACTACTTGCAAGGCTTTGTTTTAACACTGGACTTAGAAGCAGAGATTAGCACCTTTGCACCTGGGTTGCAACAACAATTTTCAGAGCAGGTGTGCTGACATCAATGTTGCATCACTGATATTGAAGGGATTGTGAAAAATCCTGTCTTCACTCAAAAGGGCCTATCACTATGTCGGACTTGCAACAAATCTACACCATCTTGGAAACGAGACAGACCGAACTCCGGTCAGCAGTCCCGTCCGCCTCATGATGATGCGACCGCACATGGTGCGGTCGCATTCAGGCATTTCCATATGGGAGCATGTGTAAACCGACCGTAGTACATGCTCCCATAGGGAAATGTGAGGTGGTGTTAATCCCTGGACCCTGTGACAGGCACCTTAATGTGAGAAAGGCCAGTATGGAAACCCTGCCGGAAAGCATGAATTGTAATCCGGACGACGACAACCTCTGTCCATTTGGATTATGGCTGGTTTTGACTGGGCAACTGGCTCCTTAAGCCTGTCAGAAGCTAGCCAGAAAGACCGCCTGGTTTCAATTCCGACCAGCTGAATCAAAATCAGCCAGACAGAAATGAAACGGACGATTTTGGTCGTAAGGCCACTAACCTGAGGTCTGAAGCCTTATGACCGACATCGTAATAGACCCCAAAGTTTAGCAAATGTACTCAGCAGGAGAGTGGTAGGAATGAAGTATGTAGCTGATTGTGCTTTTTGGAGCACACTACCACCAATACATTATTAAAGCATTGTGTCATCACACTGTCATCTACAGACACCACATATTTAATTGAAGTAGGCACTAAATTTGTGCAGACGCACAGTTTTATTAAGAAAACTATAGGGGACACAGATAATATTATTATGTGGAATTCTGATTTCAGTAAATATTTGTCATTTGTGCATCACCAAGTAAAAGTGTCTTGATTTATTTTGAGCCTAATAAAATCTTTGTTTCCATCACACTTCAGAGCTAGAACGGTATACCTAATTTCTGCTTTCCTAATTGCTGATATATTTCGAAATATTTGTGCAGTTCACATACAGGTATCTAACTTTTGTTGTGTGTTACAAACATCTTACAGCCTCATCTTTCACACTCCTTCTACCCCCCACATAGTTGTCACATAGTTAACTTTAAAAACTCCTTTCACGTTCCAGTCAGGGAACGAAAAGTAAGCACCATTCCCTATTTTAGAAGAGTAAGCAGCAAATTGTCAGAAGACATAGTCTGGTATTTGACCTCTGTCTCTGAAGCACAGCAAGTGACAAAAAAAATATAAAATGTAAACTCATCTTTATTCATAGGTCTTTTCTGAACCACTAGAAATCGTCTGGCGACACCAGTGGGTCCTGACACACAGTTTAGTAAAGTCTGAAGAAGAGCATTGCTGTAGCTAAGCAGGAGAAAATTACCCCATACAAAGTCTGCACACTCTTAAGTAGTATTCTGTAAAAGTCCTCAATAGGCAGCACGTTGGAATGCGCTTGTTGGCTGAATGATGCTTAAGCTCTTATCAATGGAAGGCTATTTCTCCCTACATTGAACCTGATTTTTTTGCCACCCAATTTGTCAGTTGTTATAGTCTTCTGAATAAAAAGATCCCATCAAAATGCTGTCTTCTACTAAGGGTATTTGAGGAGATTTTGTTCAGTTTTCTGTTTCTGACTTAATGGGAGATCCCACATCGAGTCTCTTACACCCTGTGCTATCGTCAAGGAAAGCAAATGTTGCTCAGTGTAGTCTTTCATGAAACATTTGTGTACATGACCCATAGTGGTCATCACTTTGAGTGAACTACAAAAACAGAAAACTCTAGAAAGAAGCAGGGGCAGAGAGATAAAAAATTATTCAATGGAATATGCGCTGGATGTGTGCTATCAATTCGTTCAGTGAAGAATTTGCAGCCTGAGGTGGCAGAGAAGGAATGACAGAGGTGTGCAAAGAACAATGTCTGCTGAAGTTGCCAATGGGTGAACATCATGGAAAAACCTCAGTGAATTTGATTTCTAGAGATTTGCTTTTGGTGTAAAGGAGAAAAGTGGTCAACTATCAAAAATGCAGGCAGGAAATATTTTATAAAAGCAGATGATGCATAAATAAGGGGGAATGTGGGTGCTCAATGAGATCATCCTTCTCCAATTGGGGCTTGTGGTATTCTTCTCACTTATGGATAATCAAATGTATTTTTGCACAATTGGATTGATAGTAAAATATGTTGCCCAATAGGGTTATAAAACAGAGTTTGGAACTGGGAACAATTTTGTGTCTGAAGATATAAAGTCCAAGACCACTATAAATTATTTTTATTTAGGTCCTCCCTGTTATGATAAACACAGGTAAGAAACTGAAGTCTGCTGGTATTATGCCAAATAATATCTAAGTGGTGGTGGTGATGGTATAAGTATATGCACAGTTTTAATTATGCCTATGCATTTGGAGAAAGTAAAAGAAAACCCTGACTAACTGGTAAATGTAAATTGTAAAATGTAAATGTAAATTGAAACTTGTATAGCGCACTACTCACCCGCAAGGGTCTCAAGGCGCTTGTACAAATATCGCTGTGGAACCCATCCTGGCTTTCCCTGTGAGGTGTCCACTCCTGGGCACCCCCAAGGTGGAGGCCAGGCATCCTTAGCGTTGTGGGGGCCGTTGTGGAGATTAAGCAAGCTATTGCCCAGAGATGCAGAGTGGGACTCAATGATTGGAATAGGCACTGAGTTGAGAATTATCAGGTCCGTGGAATTTTGAGCCCAATACCCGCTGAGGCGGGGAATTGAACCCTGGTCCCGGGCTAGACCTCTGCATCAGGGTCTGCCTCTCTAACACTGGTAGTGTCCAGTGTGTCCTGATTGTTTTTAAGCATAGTAAACCCCACCTAACCATGGCCATGTTCTGCTCAAGATGTTCTGTAGGGTGGCATCTAAAAGCACAAGTGGTGATTTTGAAGGCTGCACCATCCAATGATAACCAGTAGATGCCAAGGAGTATGGCAGCTGGGGGCGTGTTTGCTTGAGGCCATGCATGGTGCAGACGGGCTGAGTGAGAAGACTCATGGATGTGGTGCATGGCTGCTGAGCACCAGCAGGCCTATTGGCCTGAGCAGCTCCTTAAACCAGCAGGAACAGTTTCCTGCTTGGAACTTTGACTCTGCCTCTCAATTCAATTCAATTCAAACAAGCTTTATTTGATTTAAAGAGAATAAACCATAAAAGCACATTATATCACATATTGATAAAAACAAATCAGCATAATGCTGATAAACATCTATTTTTCAGTGCCAAGATACCCAAGGGTGAACGTGTGCTTTGCAAATACACATGTTATGTTATAATGAAAGATTATAAAGAATAATATAAATACCTTGAACCAACACCAATCTGGCTTTCGGAGTGGGCACAGCCCTGAATCGGCTCTCATTCCCATTATGGATGACATTTTAACAATGCTTGAACAAAATGAATCTTGCCTCCCTATCTTTCTTGACCTTTCCTTTGCATTTGACACTGTTAAACACAACAACCTCCTATCCATTTTGGAGCACAAAATGGGCCTGTCGGGTTCAGTACTGCAATGGTTCTCATCCTTCCTCCACCACAGATCCCAAAGAGGCCAATCACTCTCTCTTCCAGCCATCACAAGTATCCATGGGCGTCCCCAAAGGGTTCGTCTTATCTCCCATACTCTTCAATTTGATCTTGAAACCTTTAGCTAATGCACTAAATTCCACAGACTTTCCCTTCCATATGTATGCGGATGATACACAACTTTATCTGAAAATCTCCTCCCCCGGAATAACCTTATATCACTCAACCCTAACCTAATAAATACTCAAAACTGGTTAACTGAGAACCACCTCTTGCTCAACACCTCCAAAACAGAATTCCTTCTCATTTCTCCCCCGAATCACATCCCCAAGTTAGACCTTTGGATGACCCACCTCACTGCCTTCAACTGCCCCCACCCCTCATTATTGACCCAGCCAAAGCTCTCGTAATCACCTTGGACAAGCATCTTAACATGAAGAAGCATATTAGAAATGTGTGCAAGGGAGCTAATCACCTGATGAGGATACTCAGAAATCTCAAACCATTCCTCCCACAAGCTGACTTTAAGCAAGTGTCCAAGCACTTGTTTTGACGAGACTAGACTATGGCAGTGCAACTATCTGTGGCCTCTCCAACTATACCTTGGCCCCTCTAAGGGCTTCACTGAATGCTGCGGCCAGATTGGTTATGGGTAGCAAAAGAAATGAGCACATCTCTCCTGTCTCAAAATCCCTAAATTTGTTGCCCTATGAAACAAGAATCCAGCTAAAGATTGCATATCTGTCTCACAAAGCCCTCCATTTCAAAACCCCCGGTTATCTAGCGCGAAAGCTAGAGTTATCCAGAGGCGGTAGACCTTCTAGGAGTGCTAATTCCCTTCTTCTGAAACCACAGATCTTTTGCAAAAAAAGAACGTGTCACCGAGCCTACTCTGGCTCTGCACCAAAGATCTGGAACACTCTCCCAATGGAAATTCGAAGGTTCTCCTTCAAGGTTGCCTTCAAATTGGAAGTAAAAATATTCCTCATGAACATGTTCTTACCTTAAAAGTTCTCGGATTGTCTGCTGTATTGCTTTGGAATTACACCCTAAGTCCTGCGTTGGGTGTTATTCTTCTCTACTAATCATGTGCTCCCAACCCAGTTCGCTATGTACCAGTTATTACCTTACCCTTTGTTGCCCCCTTTCGATTGTAACCTTGCTCTTTGGTATGCATATTTGATTTGTTTGGATCTGTAGTTTACTTTTGATGCCTGTACTATAACTGTTACCTTCCTTTCCCTCAAATTGTAAAGCTCTCTGATATCCTTCTGGATCATGTTTGCGCTATATAAAACTTTATAAATAAATAAAATAAATACGTTTAAATGCCACGGTCATATTGCACATTGTTTTCCTACATCTGATCGAATTTTTCAAGCACACAACTAAAGAACTAGTAAACACTTCATACTCTAAAAGTTGTAATGTTAAAATTACTGGGCGGCATTGTCTCAAACCTAATACCCTAAAACAAAAGTATGTGCGTTGTTGATTGCCAAGACATATTATCACATGGACATGGACACAAGGTTCTGGACCAGTCATTCATAACTGGGACGCTTATTAGTCTGTGAAAGTTCCCCAGATGAAAAAGGGTCAACATAATGCTGTTATAAGCCCCGCTAACAGTTTCAAGAGATACCGTTGAATACTGAAAGTAATTAATACCGTGATTTTCCTTGACCGTAGGCTTTACAATTTCATTTAAAAATCTATTTGTCTCAAAAAGCGTTTAGCAGTCAGTTTTCAAGGTTTTCCTGTAATTGTAAATATGCTACCTGCCTCTCATTTTTATTAAGCTATGGTGCCTATGTATTTTGCACAAGTGCATAATTTACATTTAAAACATGTTCAGAATTGTTCATTTTAGCACTATGCAGCTCTGAGGACAATCGGGCAGGGTTTTATTGGCAGAATTAAAATAGTGGGCCAAAGGTATATAATCATATATCTGTAAAAGTGTATTAATTTGATTATTATTATAGTTAAGTTTGTAGAGCGCTCAGCTACCCGTAGGTTTCCCGGCGCTAAAACCAAAAGTGAGAGGGGAGAATCTGAAGAAAGCTGTTAGATGTTAGATGTTAAATAACCACGTTTTTACCTGTCTGCGAAACCTAAGGTAGTTGGGTTCAGTTCGTAACTGGAGGGGAAGAGAACTCCAGAGTGAAGGGGTGAGCCAGGCGAAAGAGCGGCCACCCATTCTGGCTTTTTTGATTCTAGGAATTGAAAATAAGTGTTGGTTAGAAGATCGTAGAATGCGAGGGGGACAGTAGTGTTGTACCAAAGAATTAAGGTAAGGTGGGGCTAGGCCAGTCTTTATTCTGTGCATGATGCAGAGAGCCTTGAATTTTGTCCGGCTTTCAATGCGAAGCCAATGCAGAGTGCGTAGGGAGCTGGAGGTAGGGGATGTATTGGGTAATTTGCAGAGCAGTCGTGCTACCATGTTCTGGACAGTCTGCAATTTACGAATCACCTCTTTACAGGCTCCCAGGAGAAGGATGTTCCCGTAGTCCAGTCTAGAGGTGATTAAGGCCTGGACCACAGTTTTCTGAGTGTCCAGGGGAAGCATCCATATAATCTTACGCAACCACTTAATGATAGTGATGCAGGTGGAGGAGGTTTTAACCATGTGATTCTTCATGGATAATTGGTCATCAAAAATGACGCCGAGGTTGCGTGCAGTCTTAGATGGGGTGGGTAAAGTGCCCATTTGAGAGGGCCAGTGTTGGGGTCCCCATAGAGTGGTATTATGGCCAAACAGAAGAAGTTCTGTTTTCCCCCCGTTCAGTTGTAGTTTGTTGTCCAACATCCAGGCTGCGATGTTGCTCAGTCCTGTACAGAGGGAAGAGGAAGGGGAGTGAGAGTCAGAGGAAAGAGAGTAGATGACCTGGGTGTCATCGGCGTACGAGTAAATAGTGAGCCCAGCTTGCTCCGCAATAGTAGCCAAAGGTCTGACATACAAATTGAAGAGCAAGGGGCTCAAGATGGAACCCTGCGGAACTCCGTACGCCGATGTAAAGGTTTGAGAGACAGATGAGGAAAAAAAAACTTGGAAGGTGCGATCTGAAAGAAAACTAACAAACCAGTTAAGAGCTGTGCCGGTGATGCCAGATGATCTAAGGGCATTGATAAGAATGGGGTGGGAAACCGTATCAAATGCGGCACTCAAATCAAGCAGAATGAGTGCCACGGTTTCCCCCCTATCCACGCGGCATCGGATGTTTTCAGAGACCCCTAGCAGAGTAGATTCTGTCGAGAAACCAGATCTGAATCCGGATTGTGATGGATGTAAAATTCCCCTCGCTTCAACATAGGTTGACAGTTGGGAATTGATGTGCTTTTCCATGATTTTAGAAAAAAACGTAAGAAGTGAAATTGGACGGAAATTAGATGGGATGCTAGGGTCAGCGTTAGCCTTTTTTAGCAAAGTCACTATCATTGCATGTTTCCATGCGGAGGGTACTGTCGCTTCTCTAAGGGAGGCATTTAGAAGATCCAAAATGAGTACAAGGGAAGAATTGTCCAACCTTTTTAGTATTTGGGGGGGAAGAGGGTCCAGTGGGGAACCGGATTTAATTTTGCTGATAATATCAGAAAGAGTCGTGATGTTGAGCGGATCCCATGTGTCGACCGACTGTAAAGCGGGAGGACAGGTGTCACATGGAAACCTAGAATCACAGATTTGCCTCTTACGCTTTGCAACCCACAGATTGTCCCTGAAAACAGACAGAAGCTTGGTTGGAAACCTTCTAACCAGGATACACATAAAATTGAATTAATCCTCCTGCAATCCAAAATGAGGTAGGGGTTGGAATAGTGGAAGTAGTGGGGCCAGCAACAAAGACTATAAACAACCCTATGCCCTGCAGGCATAGTGCCTGAAAAAACACTTCTGATGATTTTAATAAAAAAGGATTTGAACTGGTTCTGGTTTGCACCAGATTCAGGGTGTCCCTTAATGGAGGAACCCATTTTCATAAGAGTGGAAACAAGGGGACATTGCCTAGCAATGATACATTAAAATCACGAGTTGTGCTGTTGTTGTGCCCCTTTGTGTGGTGCAAGGGCGATGCAACTCTTTCATAAATATGCCCCATGGTTCATTCTGTGATATCAGCTTCGTAAGCTTTGTGAAATATGTCTCATAGAAGGTAAAACAAGATTCCTCAACATTCTCTTGTTGCTCTTGATCGAAGATGGATTTGATGGTTTCCAAGCTTTTCTTGTTGTATGTTTGCCAGTTGACCACAAAAATGAGCAAGAGCTTTAGTTTGACCACAATTGTTTTTTCCCAACTCTACAAACTTACTTCTTTTCAGCAAGGTTTTTAGTGGAAAAGCTCCACGTCCAGCCAGTGCAAAGCACCTACTTTCTCTGTGGTTTGACAACTTTACTAAGTAAACTTGCGAGAGTGGAAATGTCAAAGTGGCCAAATGGATAGGAGGAATAGCAACTTACAAGAGTTTCTCGCATTTTGGATATCTGTATTTTAGCAAATTGTGTATTTATAATTTCATTCAACCTTTTTTATGTTATCAGCTGTAATTTCAAGCAGTTTGGAGCATGGCATAGAAATAAGACCTAATTTAGAGTTTGGCTAATGGGTTACTCCATCACAATCATGACGGATATCTCATCTGCCGTATTACAAGTGCCATAGGATATACTGGAGTTGTAAAATGATGGACGGGAAGATAACCAGCAGGTTTGAGATGGAGTAACTCGCCCACAAACTCGAAATCAGGCCCTAAGTTGTTTAGTTGTTTTGTTTCCATTTTCTATATGATGCCATAATATGTCTTGCAATCCATATCCAAGTGTTCTTTTCAAGCTTTGTCTACACATGTAACCTGGGACCTCAGTCTTTTTAGTCTGTATTTTATAGGGGACTGATTGGCACTAATTCATGATAGAAGCAAATCCAATTTAGGCCTCAAGTGCAATTGTGTGGAAACCTGGTGGAAACCCCAGATTTGTCTTTCAAAAATGTATTTCATGGCATATTTGTTTTATTGCTGTGACCAAGTCCAAATTTGGCTCCATAAGATATCTGTCTCCATCCTTTCGCCTCTATAACTTTATCAATATTTATGGAGAAGTTCAGCTCATTGAGCCGTATCATTCTCTGGATTGTGCTTAGGGTAGTCATTGACTTCTCTACAGTAGGTTTGATATGGGTGTTCTCTTTGCAAGGCTCAGAACAAAACAGGTGAAGAGAGTGACTTTTTTTTTAGATTCATTTATTGAAAATGTGGGTTTATTGTTGTCTTTCTTTCTGCATTTCATTGTTTTCCTGGTAGAATATTTATTTTCAATCTCTTTTCTTCTCAGTATATATATATATATATATATATTTACTAAAAGAAAATATATGTTTCAACCACGTTATAGTTAGGAATTAGCATTTAAAAAACCTTAGAAATTCACTGCAAAAACCATAGGTTTCAGCCACCTTATAGTTAGGAATTAGCATTTATAAAACCTTAGAAATTCACTGAAAAAAACATAGGTTTCACACATGTTATAGTTAGTTGGACATTTCACTCATACAAAACCATTGAAATTTACCCGTTATAGTTAGTTCAGCTAACTATAACTCACGCGCCCGCAATGCACTGCTGATGACGTCACCTATTACATCACTCATGACATGGTCAGTGACATCACTCATGACATCACTGATGACATCTCAAATGACATCACTGATGACATCATTTAAATGTATTAATTTATATATTTTTTTATACTGATTTACTACATTGTTTTAAAGTATTTTATTTTTAGATATTTTATTTTTTAAATGACATTACATATTTTTAATTAAAAAAATTAAAAACATTTTTTTTAAATATTGAAATTGTAATATGTTTCATTTTTATTTTATATATTTTTTTAATTTACATATATTTTATATAGCAGGCAATGATATCCTATGGAAAGAAATTCAAGTTACTGGTAAGTATGGTTAAAATTACTTTTCAGGATCAGTACTGGGGTGAAAGATGCAGCACTTAGGTCTCTCTTGATAACAGGTGAGTAAATCGGAATTCGTAGTTCGGCTGATTTTAGAGGAATATTTTGCTCAATAGTGAAGGAAAGGGTCGGGGCCTGAGGTGACATGTGTGCAAACACACCCTGTGGCGCGTTTTAAGTTGGGGAATTAATTCCTCTTCAATCAAAGGTCCTCTGTGAGCCAACTAGCCCACCAGGTACCTCCAGTATGCGCCAGATAGCTGCGTTGCAAAGAGGTGTTCAGAGGGCATGCCCCCTTTTTACAACACTCTGCAACGCAGCTCCGTGGCGATTACTGGAGATACCTGTTGGGCTAGCTAGCCCCTAGGGGACCTCTGGATTGAAGAGGAATTTATTCCCCAACTTAAAACGCGCCACAGGGCATGTTTGCACACATATCACCTCAAGCCTCGCCCCCTACCTTCACCACTATGCAAACACGCCCAGTAGCACGTTCTAAGTTGGGGGATTAAGTCATCTTGCAGACTGGGGATCCCTGGGGGCCTACTAGCAACACAGCCCCTTGCCGCGTTTCCAGAGGGGGAACTAAACCCCCTTGAATACTGAGGGTCCCTGGGGGTCAAGCAGCCCACGAGGAACCTCCAGTATGCGCCAGGGGGCTGCATTGCAGTAAAGTGTAATGAGGCCACGCCCCTTTTTACACTCCTAGTTGGGGGTCGTGGGGGGGTCCCCAAGCCCACCACAGTCCCTGCCGGCTCACCGCATCCTGCAGGAGCTGGCATTGCTTTTCTGCTTTGGGAGCAGCTAACATGCTGCTCCCCATGCAGAAAAGCAATCAGCTTTGGTTTATGAAAGAGAGAGCAGGTTTCCTGGACTCTCTTTCAAAAACCAAAGCAGTTTGCCCTACCATGGCAAATAGCAGTGTCCCGGGGATGGGCACCCTGGGACAATGCAGGAGCCGGCCCTGGGGTGTGGCGGTTCCCAGGGCCATCACAGGATCCAGGAGGAGGGCCGCGTGGCCCCCCTCCCAACAGTTAAAAGCCCCGGGGGGTGGTGGTCCCCGGGCAGGGGGGGTCCATCACGGACCCCCCTATTTTGAATTTTAGAGACCCGGGGAGGTGGCCCCCCACACAGGTTTTTTTTTTTATTTTTAAAAGAAGCCCCAGGGGGTGGAGGTCCCCGGGGCTGGGGGGCCCCTCTGTGCCCCCTTTATTATAATTATAAAAAGCCCCGGGGGTGGGAGTCCCCGGGGCTGCGGGGGGCGTGAGCCCCACCGCATACATAACGTTAAAGCCCCGGGGGTGGCGGTCCCCACGGCTGGGGGGCCATCTGGGCCTCCCATTATAATTAACTATATTGCCCCGGGATTTGGCCCCCCGGGGGCTAATTAAAAAAAAGCAGACTTTGTTTTTTTTTGCGGGATACGCGTACTGTAGCGTATCCCACGAATTTTGAAAAAAATATTTGGGGGGTCTTTGTGGGACCCCCTAAGCAGGACTAGGGGGTCAGGGTGTTTCTACTGTGCCCCCTTTGCCTGTTTTGCGAGGTTTCTTTCACTGCTTTCTTGTGCCTCGGTTCTACCGAGGCACAAGATGGCTGCCAACACTTCCTGGTTTGGAGTGTTGACAGCCAATTAGCATAAAGCTCGTGCTCGGGAGGGTACGTGTACGGTATTTCATCTATAGATATATCTATGATTTTACTTTTGATTTTCTCAGGAACTTCGGAACGGATTTACACCATTTAACAAAAAGCGTAATCTGCAAACCAAACTCTACCTTTTTGTCAAATTTGGTGTAATTTCGTTCAGCAGTTCGGGCTGTATCCATGTCTGAAGGTCCCTATGAAAAATTGCATGGGAAAAACACGTTTTGGGACCCCCCTTTTTTCTCGGCCCCCGCTTGACAAATCACCCCCAAACTTCCAGGGAAGGAGCGGAGCGCCCCATCTTATTTCAGAATTTCGCGAAGATTCGTCAACCGGCGCCAAAGTTATTCCAAATAGAATGTTGCGGATTTCCAATGGAAACTAGGTCCTAACTATAACTACGTACTGGCGACCGCCAGTAGGTAATATATATAGCTGACAGTTACATCTTTTGGGGTCTGAGCTGTCAGTATACGGTCATGAGCTTACAGGAGGGACAAGTCCTGAAACCCATCAATGGTAGATACATCCTGGGTCACCTTAATTATGTCAATGCATAGATTATTTGTACATAAGTAGAACATTAATCTGTTCTGACTTGTTTCACCTGCAGAGGGATCATTTTTGGTTTATTCTCACTTGAGATGAGGTCTCTCCAAACAGCATTTTTTCATATTCAGTAGTGATGTCTTCAACCTTTCTCTGATAATTTACTCCATAGTATTTGCTTTGGTACTGAATCAAAAGTAGATGAAAAATCTAAAAAGGCAACATGGAATGGCCTCTTTTTTTTACTGTACTGTACTTGTGAGTGGACTGTGTGAAAGTAAAAATTTAACCTATGTTTGAAAGACCTTCCCTAAAGTCCTAATGTATTGGGTTTAAAATAAGTGTGGCTGTAAACCAGTCTTCCACTGCCTTCAGTAATAGTTTGGAAACAAAATTGTAGTCAATATCAATTAGACTTAATCTGTTCAATTTTAGGACCATTTTAATATATGGGATTGAAGATGCTATTTCTCCATAATGGTGACCACTTGTTAGACAATGCAAATTTGATGAATATTGGACATAAAACTTTTCATCATCATTCAGGAATATGTTTCAAGACCTCTGGGGAGACCATATTTGGTTCCCCTGCTTTGCCTTTTGCTAGTGTCTTGATTGCTATGATGATTTTAACCGGGCAAAGGTGTCTTTGAAAACTTCTGTAGTTGTTTTTATCATGTCTGTTTTGTCTATGCACAGTGAGTAGAATACTTCACTAAACTGACAAACTGAGGAATCTTTTGGAATATTTGCTTTTACAAAATTATCTTGAGTCTTTCTCCATAGCTGCGTTTTCAAGTGCTCTCTGTTGAATGAATAGGTCTTCTATCTTTTTTTAATTAATTTGAATTTTTGTAATCCTTTATGGCGGTTAGAATTTCTGCTGGTAGTGCACCTGACCCTTGCTTAGATTATCAGGTCTTAATTTGAATGTTTACAAATTTCTTCAAACAATCCTGTTTTTTCACAGCTAGACTGGCTTTGTTTCTTACTTTTGAGACCACTTTCTGATACTAGGGGTTACAAGGAATCCATAAGACTTTGATATTGCCTAACTTTTTCTGGTTGCTGGTGAGCAATGTCAGTTTACTTTGATATGAGCTTATGGTTTCTGGGTCATTTTCCCATTCTTTGGATTAGCTCCATGTCCCTTGCCCTTGACATAGTCATTAATCGTAAGGTTGTGCCTAATCACAGGGCAGGAAAGAAAACCGAAATGCTGATATTGGTCCCACCCACCCTCAGCTGGGTGCTATTAAAGTGTAACAATCCCTCAGCACTTCCTGCTTTCTTTTTTGTCCCTCAAACTTGTGGTAGAGATTCTTTCCCTGCTGGGCTTGGGAAGAACTCTGCTGCCTTGCAGGCAGTATCCCAGAGGCAGTATTCTTACATTTGCTACTGTCTTCAATTGCGTCCACATGGATGAGCAGCATATTTTTGTCTCTTTATTTGCATACATGAATTCTCAGGGCTTACTAGCACTTGTATCGCACTATTCCATCACACTCCAATCTATGCCATGGGGTATATTTCTTTTAGTGTGGCGATACGCAGGCTTTGTATTCTTGCTAGCACATGCGCAACAGGCTGTGTCTTTTGGTTTCGCTCATGTGAGCAGTGGCTGTCCATTCAGGTAAGCAGGGTGGGCCGTGCGGTGGGGTTCACAGACTACAGAATAGGGGAAATTAATTAAATAAATACAACCTATTCCATCGTCTGTCGACATCCCACCTGACCTGCTCCACTGCGCTTACCTGCAAGGACCGCTGCTCCATGAGAGACAGGATTTCCTGCAACCGTGCTTTTGTTTTAAAAGTGATAGGAATGCAACTCTTTCAATGTTGGTTTCTAACATGGTAGCAGCATATTTTTGTCTCTTTTTTCCACGTGATGGTGATGTGAATAGATAAAGATAAATGATAAAAGCAATGATTTATCCTATATTTTTCTTTTCAGGTTCTTAAGATATAGAAGTGGTACACTTTTCAACTCCCATAACAGGGAACAAAGGACAGTTTTTGTGACTATCAGGCATATGTACATTTATTTTATCACCCATTGAGGTGTAACATGGATGGGTTTTTTTGGTCCTGAGGAAGAAAGCCAAGGGAATGGCTTCTGAAACATGTTGACCCTGTAGGAGGTGACTCATTATATTACACCACCTACACAGCCCCACTTTTACTATTCTCAGCCAGGGAAGACAATAAAGTATTTTCGTTCCACTAGCCAGAGAATTTTTAACCATCTCACATTTTCTTTTCACGAATCCATGCACTACACATACTCACCAATCACTGAATAAAGTGCTCCTGCGTCTACGTAAGTCGTAGCACGCCCCGTAGAGGGCGGGAAGACCCCAATGATGAAGTATGACACTGAATCAGGTTTCAGTGTGTGAGGGGTATTTTACATTTTTTTTAACATTGCCCTTCCCACAAATTAAGAGAAGGAGCACTGATCCGTTTTCACAATTTTTCACATTTGACTAAACACTTCCAATGAAAATAAAAATAGCAGCACACACGTGGGGGTATATATATTCACATAATAAATGGTAGAATCCCTATGTTGGATAACAGTATCAAGAGGAGGACGATTCTACCTTTTTCCTCTTCACTCCCTCCTTTGATTTTTTGATGATTGATAGAATATAGGCAATTACTGTCATTGAACATTGTGCGTTATAAGACGGGGTTGGGGGGACTAGTGTTTTCATAGGAATTTCGAAATTAAATCAGTCATTCCTTTAAGCAAAATTTCATCAGGTGCTTATCCTTTGCATCTACTCTTTGAAAAAAATATTGAACTGATAGGATGCCTAGCAATGATCTTATATTTAATGCTTTGTCTAAGTCATTTCCCCAATCTCCCATTGACAGTTTAAGACACCACTAATTGGATTGAAATCTGTGGACCTATTCATTGCATCTCTAATGGCGGGTAACAGTTTTAGAAATCCATATAACATTGCTTGCTCTTGACTTGGATTTTTTTGTTGTTTTTGTTTTATTATTTTGTGATTTTCCTGTTTGTTTATATTTGTTGTACCGTTCAAACTTTGGAGACCTTTTTGTGTTTCTGTGCTAGTCTTTTTCAATTCTCTTATCATTTGTCTTGTCCCAGTCCTGTTCTGTTCAGTCAAGTCATTTTCATTCATTCACTTGCAATTTTCGTATTATAGAGGGAGTAAGGATTTTCACGGATTGACTGTTTTTTAAGCTTTATTTTCCTCCGGGGGTTCCTGCCATTACTCTTCCTAGAGCTTTGGTTTCAAACGCTCAGCATAAAAACCAGCCAGGCTGACTTATAGGTTCTGTGAACGCCATCTCTTTTGCAGGCTGGCCGCTATTATGCTGGGCATGTTTGGGATAATATTGTATGGTTAAAGCAGATGAGTCATTGTCCTGGATCCTATGTATTTCCATTGTTTGTGCGTGAAGGACATCCAGTTACATTGCTGTCTATACCTATTCAGATATTATGTCACTACCATTCACTGTCTTTGTGAGCCAGAATTTTCCCTACGGGGACCTATTTAGATGTTCTAGTGCCTCAGGTGAAATGATTCTCTTGCAGGTTTTCTCCAGAGCTGCATTAACAGGTTTATATCCTTGGTCTATGTTTAGGGCAGACATAAAGTGATACTGAAGGTTGTTTATGCACCTTTGCTTCCATTTGAAATGATGTATACTGTGATTTCGGAATGAGACTGTTTGGTCAGATAGCACTCAATGTGACGTTTTTTAGTTTTGCTTTTATTTATTTCTATTAGATCAGTTTCTATAATGTCTCTCTTCTCCACATTTACCTCCTTACCTGGTGTTTCCTGCTTCAGTAGCTTGCATTCAAAGGGCTCTTTTTGTATCACGAGGCATAATGGCCCCATTTATGAGTGCACTCATTTTTCTATTTCATCGATGTCATCACCAATCCCACCACTGAGCCCACATTGCTAGCACTTGTGATCTTATGCCTATCTTCCTTATCGTTATCAAGACCGATTACTAAATATGTGGGCAGTGGTGGCAGGCGCAGGTAAGCGTGGTGCGGGCATGGAGTGGGGCGGGATGGGGGAGTCAACAGACTATGGAATAGGTTCTATTTATTTATTTAATTTTACTAATTCCGTCGTCTGTCGACTACCCCATCCTACTCCCCCACTGCACTTACCTGCACCAGCTGCCGCTGTGTGTGGGTCCATTCTTTTGACTCCCATGTATGTGCCTGTGTTGTGGATGCGACTGCAGATATCACACAGTTATGAAAACTAATCTTTCCTTAGTAGTTTTTATTGATGTAATTTTGTATAGCCAGCAGTTTCAGTTGTTTCAAGTGAACTCTTGTGGATGGGTTCTTGGGTCGTAATTCTTGCCTTTTCCCTCTTTCCAGGTCTTCCCAGGTCTTCTTGTGCTAGTCAGTTGCAGAGGACCCCACACTTTGTGATACCTTTCTTTAGCTAGTGACTCCACTGCAGCAACTCCAGACTGAATTGAAGAGACCAAAGACTCTTAGGAACAAAGGGGCATATTACCAAGGGCCCTTATCGCCGCTTTAGCGGGACTTTTTCCCGCTAAAGCGGCGATAATTTGATTGCCCTATTACCAGGCTGTTGCTAACACCAGTTAGCAACAACTAATAGGCGATAGTGAGCATCTGGGGGCCCGCTTTGCATGTCAGCGAGTTTTATCGCTAATGACATGCAAAGTGGGCGTGCCAAGATGTTAGCGACTGAAAACAGTCGCTAACATCGCTATTTCCTATTACCTACAAAGGCGTAGTTTTGGAAATATTCACGCTAAGCGCGAATATGTCCAAAAGCTAACGCCTGACCAGTTCTTAGCCATGTTATCCAATGAGAGGTGGATAACATGGCTAAGAGCATTGTTACGGTAATGCCTGAATATCGCTGTATTGACAGCGATATTCACGCATTTCGCCTGTTTTTTATCGCTTCTGAGATAAACCTTGGTATCTCAGCGATAAAAACAGGTGAAGGGCGGCGATATAAATATTCCCGCTAAGCCAACTTAGCGATAATTATCGCAAGTTGTTGGTAATATGCCCCAAAGCACCACCAAGGATCTTCAACATACGGTCCTAGACGCCAGGACACAAAGGATCACAGCAGAGTCTGGTGTGAGAGATCGAATATGACCATAACAATGTCGAAATCCAGATGTCTTTCTTTCCACCTTGTCTGGGTTGATTTGTGCTCCTGGGACACATGTCCAGGTTTTAGCTTGTTGTACAGCAGAGGTAGGGAGGGTGCATGTGCTGCCAAACTCTGTTGTGCAGGGTTCTTAGCAGCGCAGCTCAGCCTCACCTACTGTCCCCCAAAACGGGGCAGATGGTGCTGTTGGCTACTCTGCACCCACCACCACCAATGCTGCTTGAGATGAAATGTGCCATTGAGACAGTAGGAGATACAGTGGAGCTGACGTGCTCACAGAGGAGTGTGAAAGAAGGATTGCTGGGAGCGAACACAATATGGAAAAGTTGATATTGGGTTAATAAATATGCCCTGAATTTGTCTAAATTTGCTACAGGGTAGATTTGTGCACTGTAACAAAACATTTAGTTGTGCGATATTATTAATGTTTGAGGAAGAAGGAAAAATGGAAATGGGGAACAAGAAGGAACATAAATACAGGCACTAAGGAAGAAGGCTTTATAGGACAAAAATGAAGCTATATAAAAAATCCCCACCCAGAAAGATTAGGAGAAACTTCTAAAAAATGTTATGAAAAGGCAAAACATTTTGGTTAAACAAAAATAGGGCAAAGACGTTTGTGAATCATTTTATGATGCTGAAAGTAGTAAAGAAATGAAGGTGACATGCAATGGCAATTATAGTAACACACTTAAATAAGTTGACTCAATGGATGAAAGGTTGATTACCTCCAGGTCCCTAATTCCTTGTCCCATTCATTAGTTATGAAGGTCCCTGGCAAAAATAAGAGCACAATGAATGATGGTTCCCCCTACGCCACCCCATCCCACCAGGAATACATAAACCATACTTCTTACCCTGCATTCGTTCTGTTTTTTTCTGTCTCTAAAAGAATGTGACAAGGGTTTTACTGGACTGCTACTGATGGGCAGGAGCAGCAGACTGTGTTTCCTTTCATGATTGTCTTCCTCACAATATGCATCTCCTGGCCTTGTGGGGCTTGCCAGGAGACACAGCGGGTGGAAGTCTGGCCCTTGGTGGCTGGGGTGTTTCCGGGTTGCAGTCATGTCTGTCTGATGGCTGGGCCCGATTGGCAGATCATGGATATCTTGGTTGGTACCCTGGAGCACTCCCCGCCAAGTGTCTGGTATACATGGACTATTCAGCGGACATGCCTTGGCTGGCCTGTGGGCAGGCTGCTTTTCATTTTTTGGTGGTGTAAAAGTTTTTGTGCTCCACTGCCCTGGTCTGTGGTGTCTCCTGATAGAGATCACGGGGAAACATGCCAGAAAAAGGAAGCATGGAGCTGAGTATTACTCTTCTGCCTCTAGTTACTCCAGCGCTTATCCTTCCCATCTAAAGCACTACAGGGAGTGTGGGGATGCAACATTGTGGAGGTTAATTCTAGAGAAATTGTTGAAGATGAAGGTCACCTCTAAGCTTAATGGAAAAGGGCCTGTTCTGTCTACTTCTTCTTCAGGGTCTGAGGAAGTGGGGTAAGGGCTTGAGGATCTGAAGGGGAAGTATGTTTCCAAGGACAAGCTGTCTTACTTGATAAGGCAAGTGAAATCTATTGTGGGTTTTAACCCATGAGTGAATGCCTTCAACTTCTTCTGGGACTTGCCGCTGCAGTTCCAGAGTTCAGCGCCACTGGATGTGCCTGTTCATCAGTACATTTATGAGGTCCTCAAGAGTGAGAGGAGGAACCCTGTTCATTGTACCTCTTGCAGGTTATTCAGAAACACCTGCCAGATCCCATTCACATTGATTCATTTGGTGGAAGATGTGGTAATCAAGGATGTGGTCGATAAAAAGATGGAGGCCCTCTTTCGTAAGGTCTTTTTTGGTTCCCATCTCACTTTTCGGGCTGGATCAGATTGAACGCCAAGTCGACTATCTGTTAGGTATTTCTTTCATTGTGGTCAGGGCATTGGCCCTTTCTGGAGGGGCTTATGTGGCAGGCCATAGGAATATGGTTCTTAAGGACTGGAAGACACATTCTGCCTAGAAGGTGTCTTTGCTGAGGTTGCCTTTTCAGGGATCATTGTTGTTTGGGGCAGAATTGGCAGACAAGCTGCATAAGTTATTCAAGAAGAAGAAACACTCCTTTTCCCTCAAGAGCGTGACTAGTGAGATACTGTCCTTTAAGCCTAACTCTCGCTCTCTCTCCTCCTCCAGGAAGCAGTTCCCCAGGTCTTAAGGTTGATTCAATGCAGGTTGGGGTCAGGATCGGAAAGGCAAAGTCCCTCCCTCCTAAATATTGTTCCTGACTATAGGATGACTATAGGATGGGGCAAGAATTTAGTGTTGGACATTGTGAGGCACAGCTACAGGATTGTGTTTGAGGAGTTCCGGTGTTCATCCGACTCCTTGGCCTTCCAGGGAAACAAAGCAGATGGCTCTGGTGCAAGGGATGTATTCTCTTCTACAGAAGGGAACCATTCAGGTTGTCCATCCTTGGAGGTGGGGGTTACTCAATCATATTTCTGGTCGCAAAGGCTACAGGGGCTTCTGGCTGGTTTTGGATTTGAATGCTCTGAACTGGTTTGTGTTATATCTTCCCTTCAAGTAGGAGACCATGCAGCGGATTATCCCAATTGGGCTGAAGGACCACCTGATGTGCTCCTTTGACTTGCAGGATGAATACTCTAATGTACCCATTTATACCATCTTCCAGAAGTTTCTGAGGTTCTGTGTCAGAGGTGTGCATTACCAGTGCCAGGTCCTTCCATTTGGGCTGCTCTCAGCCCCCTGAGTGTTTACC
This sequence comes from Lissotriton helveticus, assembly GCF_964261635.1. NCBI lineage: Eukaryota > Metazoa > Chordata > Amphibia > Caudata > Salamandridae > Lissotriton > Lissotriton helveticus. The sequence continues at coordinate 550,237,341 of NC_136065.1, read as the reverse complement.
AAGGTGATGGCTCCTCTAATTGCCTCCCTTCATCTCCAAGGCATCCTTTTATACCCTTATCTGGAATTTTGGCTCCGCAGCGGAGCTGGTCCTGGGGCATCTGGAGATAGTGTGCAACTCACTCAGGGCGCATAGGTTTCTCCAGAACTGAGAGATGGATTAACTGATGCCCTCTCAGGACACAACTTTCATTGGGGTCAGGTTATGAACTGACCTGAGCCAGCTATTCCTGCCAGCTTCCATACTTGGCGCTGGATGTGATGGGCAAGTCCTGTCTGTCTTCTTCTTGCCTGTGGTTGCGGATTTTAGGGTACATATCAGCAGCTGTGTTTCTGGTGCTTTGAGCTCGGTTTCACCACTGTCCTCTCTGGCTGTATGTGCTGTAAGTGTTGGATCCTTGCTTCAACAACTTCGTTTGGTGATTTTTTTGTCCCCGGCAGTTTGGCATCAGCTGGAATGGTGGACTCTGATGGTCAATCTGGAGCAGGATGTGCCGTTGGAGCCAGCCCCCCCCCCTTGGTGTTGACTATGATGCCAGCGCTTTTGGTTGGGGTGCGACCCTCAGGGACATGTCCTTACAGTCCAGCAGTTCTGTGAGGGAAGGGTGTAAGTCCTCCAATTAGAGGGAGCTGATGACTGTTTCCCGGGTGGTTAGCGGATTCCAAGCCTTGCTGGACAGACGCAACATGGTGGTGCATTCTGACAACCAGGTCACTGCGATGTATTTGAACAATCAGGGGGATTCTGTCCCAGTCCCTCAATACGGTGGCTCAGCCTTTGTTCCTCTGGGTGGAACAGCAACTTCTGTCCCTGTGAGTTGTGTATGTTCAAGGGTGAAAAATAGGGTGGCAGATGCCCTAAACTGGTTCTTCCCTTCCTCTCATGAGCTGTGCCTTACCAGGGAGGTTTTTTAGCAGGTGTGCAGGAGGTTTGGTGCACCCTTCCTGGATCATTTTGCTAAATGGAACAATGTTCAGGTTCCTCCGTTTTGTCATCGTGCTCCTCAGGTGGGATCCTGGATGGTGCATGTGCAAATGGCACCTTGGCCCAACCACCTGTTGTATGCCTTCCCACTGATTGATCTGCTTCCCCAGTTTCTGGTGTGTCTCCAGGGCGAGTCCAGAATGGGGATTGTAGTGGTGCCGTTTTTGGCCCTGTCGGTCTTGGTTCCTCAGTGTCAGGCTGGTGGCTGTTCAGGGTCAGTGAATGGTGCTGTGCTTTCCTTCTCCTCTGTGGGCTTCTGCAGCTCCATCTCTCGGTCTGGAAGAGGTGGGGGTTGCAACACAAGGGGTCGCCTCGACACCTATCGCTGGGAATTCAGCAATCTCGTCATCCTTCCACTCTGAAGTCCTATGAGACACACTAGGGGAATTTTGCCCATTGGAGTTGTTCCCTCCATCTGTCTCCATTGGAGTGTTCCCTCATGGATGTGTTACAATTTTTGTGAGCGGGCTTTGAGAAGCCCGTGGCAATGTCTACCTTGAGGGCCCAGTGGGCTCCCATTAAGGCTTTTCGGGCTCCGTGGGGTAAGCTGGATGATATGGATGATCTAGTGGTCAGGTTGTGTTACAGTTTCTTTCTTGCCCACCCTGTGGTGAAGCTGCTTCTTCCCTTGTGGGATTTGCCATTGGTGTTGAAGGCATTGGTGTCAGCCCCCTCCAAACTGTTGGAGTTGGTTGATTTTAGGTTTGTCACCTTCAAGGTGATTTTCTTGGTGCAGATCACTTCAGCTTGACGAATTGTGAAATTGGGTGCTCTCATGGCCAGGAAGTCCTACTTGTCTTTTTCTGATGATGGTTTGGTTTTGAGGTTGTATGCTCCTTTTGTGTCTAAATTCTATAAGTCCAAGGAGCTTATTTGGCCGACCCTGGTGGAGGTTCCAGGGTCTTCTGGGGACCTGGATTAGTCCCTATTAGACAGAATGGCGAGCTCTCTGGCTGTATCTGGATCACACTTAGGGCCATATGTAGATGAGGCAATACCGGTCAGTAAAGGTGAAATTTGGTAAATTTCACCTTTACCGACCGGTATTTAGGGATTTGAGATGTAGGAGGCAGGGTTCAAGGATTAGGTAATTTACCGAATCGGTAATTTAAGTAATCGGTAATTTACCGAATTCTTAAAATTCCGAATCGGTAAATTACCGAATCCTGAAACCTATGTAGGAGGCACTCAAGTGAGTGCATTTTTACATTCAGGACTTGTTATTTACCACCGACTATAAGTTGGTGGTAAATACTGAATACCTTTAAAAAAGCATTTTTTTGCTATTTTGTCAGTGCCATGTGGCCGACATAAATGCCCTTAGGGCATGTATGTGTGCCACATGTGCACACATACACGATTCGGGGGTGCAACAGGGTGTCAATGTGACACCCTGCCACCCTTGGATATGTTCCCCTATTGCTGATTCGGTATTTACCAAATCAGTAATAATGAATGGCTTCCTATTCATTCCTATGGGCCTCCAGGCCCATAGGATAAAATAGGAAATACCGAATCGGAAAATACCGAATCGGTAATACCGAATATTACCTATTCGGCAAAATTTACCAAATTATTACCTACATACTATTTGCCGATTTTCAAATACCGAATCGATAAAATTCGGTATTTAAAAATCATTAAATATTGATTACCTACATATGGCCCTAAGCCTCTTTGGAAGTCTGAGGCCTTTTTTGTTTCTCATGGGATGGCTTCAAAGGTGTCCATTAGCCGGTGGCTGAAGTTGGGGACTGAGCTGGCTTATTCCCTGGCGGGTGCTCCTCCACCGGCTGGGGTACAGGGCAGTTCCATGAGTGGTGTGGAAGCCTGGTGGGCTGAATTTAGTGGAGTGTCTATTCCTGAGGTGTGTCTGCATCTACATGGGCTTCCTCTATTACTTTTGTTTGACGTTATCGTCTCCAGAATGTTTTGGGGGAGGATGTAAATTTTGGGTTAGGTGTATTGCAGACTATGTGCTCCTAACTCTATTTTCTCTTTTCTGTACCTTGTTGGAATAAATTCACTTGGATGCTGCTTTGAGTGAGGTGTCTTGGGTGTTTTTTTCTGGATTACAAAAGGCCTGTTGTCTGGCATTGGCATTCTCCATAAGTAATGAATGGGACAAGGACCTAGGGACCTGGGGGTAATGCCATATTAGTTACCGGTAATCTATATTACTCCTGGTCCTGTGGTCCTCGCCCCATTCATTACACCCCTCCGCTGTCAGGTTTTACTTAGAGGCAATGTGTAAAGCATTTATGCAGCGCTCAAACAGTAAATAAATAACATGACAGCAAAATGAAAAAAATCCAATCAGTTTAACTGGAGTTATGAATGTTTCACATTTTAGGTGAAAATAGTCCTGAAAGGCACAAGGCACCACTCACGTTTATCTAGCTGCACTGGCCTCGGTCAAATTCACAAGTTCAGGCCTACCACAATACTGTGCGGTGAGACACAGGGACCAGGTCTGTCCCGGTGAAGTGTTCAGCTTTTCAAACTCCAAGTCCATGTAAAGAGCCTCAGCTGGAGCCCCATGTTGACAAGGGCCGCGAGGAGAAATTTTTGCTTGAAGAGTGGTCATTGCTGGAGCTTCACATTGGCAGGGGAAGCAGGTGGTCACTCTTTGGTGCTATGAGTTCGTCACCTTCAGAACTTAGCATTAGCAGGAGATGCAGTGATGGGTGCTGACATGAGGTGACCACTCACTGTTGCAAAGAAGTCCAGTTTTCTAAATTTTCACATGTAGCTTAATTTTACAGCAGGGCTCAGACAGATCTAGGTGGTGCTGCTCAGCTTCACAGTTGCATGGAGGCTTCTGGAATCTTGATGTGACCCTGTAGCTCAAACAGGAGGTCAGTTAATGGACCCTTAGAGTCACCTCTGGGGATGCTGGATTCAAAACAAGCAGGTCCAGTCTTCCTTCTTCAGACAGCAGGGCAGTCCTTCTTCTGAATCTCCCACTGGTCTAGGAGTGTTCTGATGAGAGTGTCAGATAGTGCCTTTCTTACACAAAGTGTCTGCTTGTGGGTGGGGGTTGATCCATTTGTCTCATCTTCTCCCTTTCCTGAGTCTGACTTCAAACTGCCTAGAGTAGAAAAGGGCAGACAGGACTAAGTGTGAGCTTCATTTGTCATTGGCAGGAGAGGTATTCTTTGGATACTCGAAGAAAGGCAGAATTAGTTTAGACAAAAAAATACCAACTTTCTAAAAGTGGGACTTTCAGATTGGTAACCTAAAACCCAACGTTACCTTTAAAGAGGATTTAAAATTACAATTCAAATGAGTAGGTGAAACATTGCTCTATCTGTTCCCAAACTGAAGTTATCACTTATTAAGAGTAAAAAAGTAACCCAGAGTTAGTCTATTGGATAAATAGCCTTGCTACATTAAAAAACGACTTTAGGAAGTTTTCACTATCGGGGCATATATAACTGACGTACACATGTACTCATTTTTAAAGACTATGCACTCTGCCCTATCAGCCTTTAGGGTCTACTTTAGAGTGAGTTATGAATATGAAAAAGGAAGGTGTGTTAGCCTTGCAAAAAGGCTTATTTTGCAAGTTGAAATTGCATTTTAGATATGTCCTGGAGGCTACAGTGGCAGGTCTGAGACATGCCTTACTGTGCTAATTCATGTGGATAACAAAAAGAGTGTGCAAGCCCATTAGTAGAATTTAATTGAAAAGCATTGGGTGCATGTAGTACCATTTACTAGGGACTTATAGGCCAATTAATTGCACCAATTATGTGTAGGCTCTTTTTAGCATGTACAGAAGAAATAAAACAAGGGCTTTAACACTGATTAACAAAAGTATTGTTCACAGAGTCCAGAAAGCCAACAAAAATGAGTTCAGCAAAGGAAGGTAAAAGTCTGGGAGACCATACAGAAATGGCCCGGTCCAACAAAGGCTATATTAGACAGCACATTCACTCTAAGGTTCGGGAAAGGAGGCACTTGCTCACATCTAAAATATCTTCCTAGAATTATTTAGCACCTTAGATACTTAGGGAACCAAATAAAAGAGCTTAAGAAATTAGGTGCGCAATGCCCAGATAAAAACACTCTAATACGTAGTCGCAATTCTTGTATAAAAGCAGGTCTATAATTTCTCTATTTCAGATTAATTGCAATGTCCCTAGTTGCCTGCAATAAAGAAATTATGTAACTGCTCAACTGTAGTAAGTTATTAAAGTTGGTTCCTGCTAGAGCCAGCAGCTGAGGGGAATGGTAGGTCTCGCGGCATAATTAAAGATGCACTTTAAAAACAAAAATGAAACATTCCTTATACTTCATCCAAACTGTTTTTCTAGATGAACAGTAATAAGCAGAAAGGAGTTATTTATGATAACATGTTTATTTTTTCCTAGCTTTCTCAATCTGTGGACAAAATAGATTGGAATAGTTCCATTTCTGCCTTTGGCATATGTTAGAATAGACAAAGGGAGTTTGGGGAAAAAGTGAAATTAAAACAGAAAAGAAATGATTGGTTGTTTGACAACATTCTATACAGAAAACTAGGGTGCATGTTTTTGATTTTTAAAAGCATAATTCTCATTGGTTATCAGAATGTGATTGGAAATAACATTACGTAGGATAAGGTAGTATATTGAGAAGTCAAGCACACTTGCTGTTTTTTTTTAGCAACATTGTGTAATGAACTTTTGCGTTCTTCGGGAGCCAGTATTGCTTTTTTGCATGGGTAGATGTTAATTTGTATATGGAAATGCAATCTGCTTTTGATTTTGAAAGTGAGAATAGATTTCACTGCTCAGTCTTTCAAAATGCAAACTATGTTTGCTATGGGAGGGTGGGAGTTGTGAGAGTCCCGCTCTGTCAAAGCAAACAGCAGTATAGCGGGGGTAGGCACCCCGGGACACTGCAGGAGCCGGCCATAGTAGTTTCCAGGGCCCTCGAGGGCACCAGGCAGAGGGCCACGCAGTCTGCCTCTCGTAATACACAAATTCCCGGGGGCATGAGGTGTGTTGTTGAGGCTCACAGATTTGTAAATTTGTAGGAGGGGGCTGGATACGAAGGCGGTGCAAGAGGTTGTAAATCTGTAACAGTGTTTTGTTTTACTTTGCTCTCCTTTCTGTCATGTAGAGGATCCAGGGTAATCTGCCTGTTTGTATAGTAACAGTTCATGGAACACTTACGTGAGCACAGAGGTTAGAAGTTCACCACACTATGTTGCTAGTGGCGCTGTACTTTTTATTCTTTTGAATTGGAACCGTAAGTTGTAACTATACACTCTGGTAAAGATCTGGTGAAGAACTAGCCTCAGAATTATATTTCAAATTATAAATATAATTTCTATTGTGGACTGCTACCCCCACACAAAAAAAAGACGTATGTACTTTTTTAATGAACTTTTATTAAAACAATAAATAACTGGAAGTATAACTAAATGATAACTATACAATAAATAACTAGAACTATAACTTTAACAAAACAATATAACAAACAACTTATAATATGGACTCCAACAGAAGTAGTGTAGTTAATCTGCAAAACAAAAAAGAAAATTAGTGTTTAAAATTAGATTGATGTGACTAAATGAGGTCACACATTACAAGTCAAAGTAACACTTGACGATATTTTCTATTTTTTTACTGTGTGCCGTGTACCTGATAGATTTCACTTATGTTATAGGCTTGCATTCAAACGGTGTTTGTATAAAAGAGCCTAGTGCCTCATATTTATATTACAGATGAACAGGTCTTTAAAATGATTCACAGATGAGACAGAATTAGGTGAGAGATGAAGTCATTATGCAGGATAATATTTTTTAGGGCTTATTTACAAAACTCTTGTGCCACCTTTGTGTTACTTTTCTCATGTTGAAATTGACGTAAAAGTGTTGCAAGGATTTGTAAATAAGCTCTTTTATTTCTAATGCATTTAATTGGAAGTATTGAATATCTAGGCCGCTTTGCTTACCTTGTGTAAACACTGTGGCCAACAGAGTTCACAACTTGAACTCCACTTTGGTGTGTTACTTGCCAGATATACAAGACTGCTTTCAAGAGGAGACCCCAATAAAGGGTACCGGTGTGGAACTGCAAGTATGCAGAAGGACTTGCAGACTAAGAATCCGGTCAACTTTGGAAGGGAAGAGTTAAGGATATTGAGAGAGGCTCCTTCTGCTTCATGTGAAGGCCCAAGTACCAGTGGAGCAACACCATCAACGTCTACTGCACAGCCTAATATTCGTCCCAATTTGGAACATTTTAAGAGAAAAAGTAAGAAGGTTGGGAGGTTTGTATGCCATCCTAATTCCTAATCATCCATTAGTTATACAGAGATCAACCCTGTATCAGACTCACCCATACAAGTGTGAATTGGAGATTATCTGATTTCAAAAACCCATCAAGTACTTATATCTATTACTTTTTAACTTTAAAGAAACGTAGCAGTATTAAGTGATTTGCACAGAACTAAGGATAGCAAATCAAGTTTGACGTTATTAAAAAACATGGAGAGCGTTGTAAAATACAACATTGATTAATCGATTACATGTGAACTGCATGGGGAGGAAGCAGCATGTGGCACACTACTTACATAATTAAAGGAGGCAGGATTAAGTGATTTGCCTGGAAACATCAGCTACCAAGGAAAGATATTGGAGGTATAAGAGCTGGAAACCGTGCTAAAATACACTATTGCTAAAAACCTTACTTTTGCAATGCATGGGTCAAGTGACGCAATACTTACACGAGAAAAACTACATCGCATTAAGTTGAAGAGCACGTGGCACACTGATGCATGAAGGGCCAGGTTTCGCTTGGCAAATTAAAGAAACATGGCAGGATTAAGTGATTTGCACAGAACAAAGGATAAGAAATCAAGTTTACCGTTATTAAAAAACCTGGAGATCATGCTAAAATACAACCTTGGCCAATCGATTACATGTGCACTGCATAGAAAGGAAGCAGCACGTGGCGCACTACTTACAAAAATGAAGGCGGCAGAATTAAGTGATTTGCTCAGAAACAAAAGTTACAAAGTCAACTTTAACCCCAGGTCACTCCCCACACCGCTCGACTCCTCTGGGACCCGAGTGCTGCCGAGGGTTCGCCACTGGTGTGCCCCGGGTTTTTTATTCCTTTTCTCCTCACTGTTCATTGTATCCCTTCCCTCACTGTACATTGTTGTTGCTCCTGTATTTTTTATTTATTGTTTATTTTTGGTTTCTTGGCACTCCTTGTGTGCCCCTGCCCCTCTGTGCCCCCCGCTCCCCGCTGCTGCTCCCCTGTGGCCCTGCCCCCTTTTTTCTTCTGTACCCCTGCCCGCCCATTGGCCGCCCCGCTCCTGCCTCCCAGGTGCCCCTCCCTCCCACTTGGCCTTTTATGGAGGTCAAGTGGTGCAGGTGAGCGTGACCTGACCCCAGGTCACTCCCCACGCCGCTCGACTCCTCTGGAACCCGAGTGCTGCCGAGGGTTCGCCGCTGGTGTGCCCCGGGTTTTGTATTCCTTTTCTCCTCACTCTTCATTTTATTCCTTCCCTCACTGTACATTGTTGTTGCTCCTGTATTTTTTATTTATTGTTTATTTTTGGTTTCTTGGCGCTTCTTGTGCGCCCCTGCCCCTCTGTGCCCCCCCGCTCCCCGCTTCCCGCCGCTGCTCCCCGCGGCCCACAACTTTTTCCTTCTGTACCCCTGCCCGCCCATTGGCCGCCCCACTCCCACTTCACCTCTTATGGAGGTCGCGCGGCGGCCACGCCAAAGGTAAGCCCGTCTGCGCCCGTCCGCGCCTGGACTGTGCCCAATGCCAGACCCCCTGGACCCCGCGCCCCCCGCAACGCCAGACTGCACTATGACTCTAGCACCCTCCACACACTCAACACTGAACGAGACCACCCCTGCTACCGAGCCACCCCGAAGCGCACCCAAGGACCCTTCACCTGCCGGAACTGCAGATTCACCAGCATCCAGCCCATCAAACTACCAACCTGAGAACCCAACCACCTTAGCTGCATCCTCCTCAACACTCGCTTCGCTCGCAAACACGCCATCGAACTCTGGGACCTCCTAGACTCTACCGCCACCAACGTCGCCTTCCTGACGGAGACCCGGCTGACCGCCACCTCAGCACCGGACATCGCCATAGCCATCCCACAGGGCTACAAGATCTCCCGCAGAGACCGCACCAACAGGGTAGGAGGGGGAATCGCCATCATCCACAAAGACACCATCAGAATCTAGACCAACACCGACGACACCCTCACCACCACCGAGCACATGCACTTCCAGATCCACACCGACCCCAACACCTCCCTCAGAGGAACACTCATCTACAGACCTCCCGGACCTTGACCACAGTTCAGCGACACCATCGCCGAAGTCGTCAGCACCCACACCCTCGCCTCCACAGACTACAGCCTCCTCGGGGACTTGAACTTCCACCTCGAAAACAACAACGACGCCAACTCCACCGCCCTGATCGACAACCTCGCCAACCTAGGACTCAAGCAACTCGTGACGGCACCCACCCACACCGCTGGACACACGCTGGACCCCATCTTCTCCACCAGCCCCCACGTCTCCTTCAACCACACCACAAACCTCACTGGACCGACCACAGATACGTCCACTTCACCTTCAGGAAACTCGCCACCGCACCCAACAGCTGCCACGCCGCTGCTGGGGCAAGAACACCAAGGACCAACTGACCACCACCCTCGCCCTGAGACCACCCGCCGAACCCATCGACCCAGACACCGCCACGACCAACCTCAAACAGTGGATCAACAACTGCGCCGACATCCTCGCCCCTCTCAAGACCTCCACAACCAACCACACCAACAAGAAAGCCGCCAGGTTCACCGAAGACCTCCGGATATCCAAGCGCACCTGTCGGAAGCTGGAGAAGAAATGGCTCCATGACCGAACACTAGACAGCCACACAGCCCACAAGAACGCCACCCATCAGGACCACCAAGAGGACCGCCTTCATGGACCGCTTAGACAACAACGCACACAACACCAAAGAGCTCTTCAGCATAATGAAAGAACTCTCCAAACCCAGCTCCAACACCAACGACATCCCACCATCACAAGACCTGTGCAACTCCTTGGCCACCTTCTTTCACCGCAAGATCACCGGCATACACGACAGTTTCAACTCCCACACCCCCGCACCTACCACCGAGTCCACCACCCCTGCAACCACCACCCGCACCAGCCGCCTGACCGTCTAGTCCAACATCAGCGACGAAGACACCATCAAAATCATGAACTCCATCCACTCCGGATCCCCATCTGACCCCTGCCCTCACCACGTTTTCAACAAAGCCAGCACAACCATCGCGCCCCACCTACGAAAAACATTCAACAGTTCCTTCAAGACAGCAACTTTCCCGGAAAGCTGGAAGCATGCCGAGATCAACGCCCTTCTGAAGAAGCCCAAGGCAGACCCCAAGGACCTCAAGAACTTCCGGCCCATCTCCATGCTCCCGTTCCCGGCAAAAGTGACAGAGAAGATTGTCAACAAACAGCTAACCCGCTACCTCAAAGACAACAACATCCTGGACCCCTCCCAATCCGGTTTTTGCAGCAACCACAGCACCGAGACCGCCCTCATTGCCGCAACTGACGACATCAGGATCCCGATGGACAAAGGAGAAACAGCTGCCCTCATCCTCCTGGACCTATCAGCAGCCTTTAACACAGTCTACCACCGCACCCTATCAGCACGCCTCCATGACGCCGGAATTCAAGAGAAGGCCCTGGCCTGGACCACATCCTTCCTCTCTGGCAGAACCCAGACCGTCCGCCTCCCACCCTTCCACTCGAAAGCCCACTAAGATCATCTGCAGCGTCCCACAGGGATCCTCCCTCAGCCCGATGCTGTTCAATATCTACATGGCACCGCTCGCCCACGTCGCACGACAACATAACCTCAACATCATCTCCTACGCCGACGACACCCAGCTGATAATATCCCTCACCAAAGACCCCCACACTGCCAAAGCCAACCTCCACAGAGGAATGAAGGCCGTAGACGGATGGATGAGGGACAGCAGACTGAAGCTGAACTCAGACAAGACGGAGGTCCTCATTCTCGGACCCACCCCATCAGCCTGGGATGACTCTTCGTGGCCCACATCGCTAGGCACAGCCCCGGAACCCACAGACGACGCACGCAACCTGGTGGTCATCCTCGACTCCACGCTCTCCATGATCAGGCAATTCAACGCCGTCTCTGCATCCTGCTTCAACACCCTCCGCATGATCAGCAGGATCTTCAAATGGATCCCTCCCAACACGAGGAAAACCGTCACCCAGGCCCTCATCACCAGCATACTCGACTACGGGAACACCCTCTACTCAGGAACAACAACCAAGCTCCTGAGACGACTCCAACGAATCCGGAACACCTCGGCACGACTGATCCTCGACATCCCCCGACGCAGCCACATCACACCCCACCTGAGAGGCCTGCACTGGCTCCCCGTCAACAAGAGGATCACCTTCAAACTCCTCATACATGCACACAAAGCCCTACACAACGCCGGACCCACATACCTCAACAACCGTCTCAGCTTCCACATCCCACCCGAAACCTCCGCTCAGCCAACCTCGCCTCGCCACAGATCCTCAATTCCGGAAAACCACCGCCGGCGGCAGATCCTTCTTCTACCTTGCGGCCAGGACCTGGAACGCTCTCCCAACCAGCCTACGACAGACGCAGGACCTGCCGGCCTTCAGAAGACTCCTCAAGACCTGGCTCTTCGATCAGTAGCGGCGCCCCCTCCCCCCCAGCACCTTGAGACCCTCACGGGTATGTAGCGCGCTTTATAAATGCAGTGATTGATTGATTAACAACATAAAAATTAGGAAAGGATGCCTAAAAACAACATTGTCAAATCGAACAAAAATGTGCATTTACACGGTATTTAAAGATCATTCAGATTAATTAGTTAAATTATTCTTAAAAAAAAGTGCTCACCTACAAAGAAGTGGATACAAACACTATCAATGGCTATGACTGCGGAATAGGAAAAGTTCGAGAAGGTTGGCGGGTTATAAATGCTTTGCAGAAGGATGATTGGTTGAGCATGATGTCACTGGGTGTGAGAGACGTGATTGGGCATGTTGTAATTCATCATGCGCAAATAAAATGAAATACGTTAGGGGTACATAGCCAGACGGTGGGACGTATTGTGCGCATACGTAATACTAACACAGATGTGCTACCACAAACGTGCATGCAGAAAGTGAAGGCAACTCCTAGGTGGTACATACCCAGATGGCTTTGGATGTCGATAGAACACCGGCTCCCGCAGGAGGCGGGGAGCCGGTGGGACAGTTGGGGAATTGAAGACCCTCGCACGGTCCCCAACGGTGACGGCCATAATACATTTTTTTAAAAAGGCTGTCCCGGGGAATAGGGTCCCTGGGGCCTTGAAGTGGCTTTAGTAGGGGGGGCCATGCAGCCCTCCTCCATAAAATAATAATATATAATTAGCCATGCCCCGGGGTTTGGGGACCTTGGTGCCCGGATTTAACCACGGGAGGGGGCCCCATTCCCATAAAAAAAATTGAATACGGATACTCCGCTTATTGTCATCATACCATAAGCGCAGCCTTCCGATCATGCGCTGAATGCTAATTGGCTGTCAAGTGCTTGTCAACATTAGAATCTTGAAACTGATGGCAGCCATTTTATGCCTCGGTAGAAGGGAGGCTGAAGAAGCATGTAAAATGTGAGTTTAAAATGTGAAAAGGAGGAGGGTAGACACACCCTGACCCTCTAGGTCTGCTCAGGTGGTTCAACAAGGGCCCCTTGGCCCCAAATTATTATTTTTTGGTGTAAAATTGCGGGGTGCGCGTATGATCCGTGCATTCTAGCGATATTAGAAAAAAATGAGACGTGGGCTTCCTCGCGTCTTTGGTAATTTGCATTCTTTCAACTGTTTAGAGGTGATGCAGAAGTGCTGGATTCAGGATCCCCCCCTGTGTAAGAAAGAGTTATAATAACAATATTTACCTGCTAAGTGAATTTCCTTTCATAGGCTGACATTGACTGGTTTCAGTTGCAAATTCTTCTAAGTGTGCAGTTTTTGAACTTAACCCCTTGGGCACGGCCGCAATTCAGCGCCTGTGCGGCACATTTCAATCGCGGGTGCGGTCATGACGGCCGGGAGCCGTCATCAGCACACGAGCACTGTGCGTCATGACAGCTCCCGGCCGTCATCAGCACCGAAGGGGTTCAAATATTCACCTTAAATCATCTGAAGAACGAATTCAGATTCATTCATTTGTTATCAAGAGAGAAACCAGTGCTGCATCTTTTAGCCCAACAGTGACCATGAAAAGTAGTTCCAAGCGTACTTACAAGTAACTTGTATTTCCTTCCATAGGAATCCCATTCCTATAAAAAAAAATGAATACATTTAGATTTGCGGGTCAGGCTCTAGGGGATGGGGTCCAGGGCCCAAAAAAAATAAAAAGAAGGGGGGCCGCACAATGTAATGCAATTTAAAAATAAAATATCTAAAAATAAATAGTTTTAAAAAATATTAGTAAATCAGTATAAAAAAATAAATATAAGAATACATATATTTAAAAATTGTCATTTACAAAACCTTCAAAATTCACTGAAAAAACATAGGTTTCCGACATGTTATAGTTAGGAATTAGCATTTAAAAAACCTCAGAAATTCACTGAAAAAACACAGGTTTCAGGGGTGTTATAGTTAGTTGGACATTTCACTCTTACAAAACCATTGAAAATCCACCATTATAGTTAGTTGTACTAACTATGACGCACGCAATCCACTGATGATGTCACATATTACATCATTCATGACATGGTCAGTGACATCACTGATGACATCACTGATGACATCTCAAATGACATCACTAATGACATCACTGTTGACATCATCCATGTGACAAACTGATACACCTCATCATACAGTAGCATAACCTTTCAACACTCATTATAAAATATGAAGTACCATATTTGAAACCATTGACACACCAGTACAAGTTTCTAAAAACCCACTCAGTGATTCCTAGATCTACACGCACATCTAAACACTTACCTATAGATTCACTCTTACATGCCTACAAAGATCAATAGAAAACTATTAAATATACTTATACACCTACATCAACATTACACACCAGCACATATCCTATTCACTTATGCAGACATCCTACTCACTTATGCAAATAATTGATCATACTTATATTTACTAAGCTACTTACTTACAGAAACACCACTTTATTTATTCATATAAATAGTGACTCATACTTAGTGTGTTATGAAATCACTATTGCAACTATACAGTTATCCATATCACACACATACAATCACTGAGTCTTATGTATACTTATTTATATACAACAATTGTCACATACACTGCCTTTTATATTTTTAGTCTGTTGGACATACATGATAGAGAAATATCTTTACTCATCACCACACCCATAAAGAGATTCACTCACCCAAACAAATGTTTCCACATACAGTCTCAACCTCATATACCTACTAAATCAACTATTTACATATCTTTCGACAGTCACACGCGTCCCACCCAACCACACACACATTCATTCACTATCCCATACAAATACTCACTTAACTAATTAATAACTAATGTAGACTTTCACATACCTAGTAACCAACTTATGTAGTAGTTTACACAACAAGAGATAGAATGACACAGGTATGCACAAAGTGTAATCACTATCCCATATATTTAGTGAGAGACTTTAAATTCGTCACTTAGAAACATAATAACTTTGCTGCTAAATCCTCCATTCAGACACTTATACATCCACTCAGTGTTCAAGGCAGATTCCTATATAAATACATAATACTTTTTTAAATATCGAAGCAAACTACATTCACTGGATATGTGACCAGTGATGTCATCAGTGATATCATTTGAGATGTCATCAGTGATGTCATCGGTGATGTCACTGACGATGTCATGAATGATGTAATATGTGACATCATCAGCAGTGGATTGCGTGCGCGTGAGTTATAGTTAGTACAACTAACAATAACGGGGGAATTTCAATGGTTTTGTAAGAGTGAAATGTCCAAGTAACTATAACACCCCAGAAACCTATGTTTTTTTAGTGAATATATATATATATATATATATATATATATAACAAAAGGTTATTCACAAACCCTTCTTCCTCTGAAAAGAATAACGCAGAGTAAGCCCAAACTTTTGTGATAATTCTTCAGTGATTTATTCGTGCAAGTTGTTGCCAGCCATCCGCCATGACACGTTTCGCCTCCAAAACGAGGCTTGATCACATGACGTGCCAGGGAAACAGACAAGGGTATAAATAATCAAAATAGGGGCGTGGCGTATAAGGCTTCATTTAAAGTGAACAGTGCATGTTTAAATCATTTCACCTTTTTCTGAGTTTGAAACAAGATTGAGGGCATGGTGCCCAATTACTCAAATCCCACATAGTTTGATACATAGAGGTAATACATCCTAATTGCATATATTTCATTATATGTACATAAATATGAATATCAAAAGTATCACAAATTATCAAAAAATATATATCAAAGTTTATCAAAAATATATATATACATTATTTCAAGAGAAATATATGACTATATACATAAATATCAAAAATATATAATTTATAAACAGTGCATAACTATATACATTATAATTTCATGTATATACATCTCGTGGGAAAGTTTTCAAACCGTTCAAATCAGTGGGTTTCCGCTTGATAATACATGCTTCTGCTAACCAATAATTCTCAGGAAGCGCTCAAGTGAGCAATTAATCCATGACACAAGAAAGAAGCCTTTGCCTAATCAGCTTATATTCATTTTACAAACAACCCTTAAAAGCAGCTGTGAAATGTGCATAAAGTATCTAAAGTAAAGTAAGGTGCCGGTGCAAAGGATAAAACAAATAAGGTTCTAATGATAATATCATTATTTTAAAATCATTTCACTGAAAAGATGGAAGTTATAGATACCGGATTTTTTAAAAAGATACATACTTTTCTATTGTGGCCGAGCTGGAATATTATTAAGCATCAGCTGGGGTATGTCCAACTTCCATACTCAAAGCAGAGTCAATGGTGACTATGTACATACAGCAAGGAGAAACATAAGGAATTTGGCTATGGAATCATTTGTCAATTATGTCAACAATAAATACAGTATCATGAATTGAGCATCACAGTTCCTTTAAGCAAGTGTGTAAGTCTTCCTGGTCATTGAGTCCTGTTGGGCTCTTAGTGTTAATTTCTAAGATATACCTAGTCTCCAAGAGGCGTAGTTTGCCCTACCTATCACCTCCCCGTTTTAAGGGTAATATTGTGTCAATCAAATAGTATTGGAGGCTGCTAGGGTCACTATTATGCATTAGTTCAAAGTGACGTGCTACAGGGTAAGATTGATCCTTGCCAGTTATTGCTCTGATGTGTTGGAGTATACGTTTATGTGCAGGGGGGCGTGTACTACCTACATAACTTAAACCGCAGGGACACTGCAAAACGTAAACTACAAACTCCATCTTGCAAGTTAAACGTTTAGTGATGGGTATAGGTTTCTCCCTGAATGGACTCACATAGTGAGTTTTGTTTATTCCAAAGCGGCAGGCTTTGCAAGAAGTACATTTTCTGAAACCTTTGTTTAGGACCTCCCATGTGCCAGACAAGGTTGTCTCCAGATTATTATTAACTAGGGCATCCACCATAGTGGGAGATCTACGAAAAGAAATTTCTGGTCTTATGGGGACATCTCCTCCAATTATTGGATCCTCCCTTACTAGGTTTCAATTTTTAAGGAATATCTTTTTGATTTCAGAATGTTGCTGACTGTACGGAACTATAATCCTAGAGTTGATATGAGTATTAACAGGGTTTATTGCTGGTTCCTTAACTTTGGGAATTAGGGCCTCCTCTCTTGTTTTGGCTCTAGTCCGTCTGATGGCTTTATCCAGAATATTTTCTTTATAACCCCTTTCTAGGAAGCGGTGTTTGCTTGCTAGTTGTGCAGCCTCACAATCACTGTCTAAGCTACAAATACACCTCAACCTAAGCATTTCCCCGAGGGAATGCTATTGATGAGGTGTCGCGGGTGTTGACTTGTAGCGTGGAGTAATGTGTTCCCCGCCGTTTTTTTCCTATGTAGTCTGGTCCCTATTTTTTGATCTCTGACGAAAACCTCTACGTCCAAAAAGTTAACAGAGACATTGTCTATTTGAGAGGTAAATTGTAGATTTAGAGAATTAACATTCATCAATTTCACAAATTCTTCAGCACTGGATCTGGATCTCGTTCCCCTCCAAACTAAGAAGAGATCATCGATGTATCTCAGATACATCATAACATTTGTTTTCATGATTCTGCCATGTTGCCCCATGAGGACCTGCTCCTCCCACAGCCCCATGTGTAAACACGCGAAGCTGGGGGAAAAGCAGGCCCCCATGGCCACACCCCTCAGTTGATGATATACTTGTCCATTGAAAACAAAGTAATTCTGCTCCAAACAGAGTTTAAGCATGCCTACAATCATCCGATTGTGACTGGAACAGTTCTCAGGGCGTTTGGATAAATAGTACTAAGCAGCTTTTATACCATCACAATGCCTTATCGACGTATATAGAGAGGTAACGTCTAGAGTCATTAAAATGCAGTTGTCATCCCATTCAAAGTTTCTCAGTTTGCAAATACAGTCTGTCGTATCTCTCACATATGAAGGTAACATTTTTACCCATTCTTGCAAAAAGAAATCAATGTACTTTGAAATGTTCTCCGTGGAACTATTTATTGCCGATAAAATAGGTCTTCCTGGTGGTATTGATGAGTTCTTGTGAACTTTCGGCAATAAATATAAAGTTGGTATCACTGGACAGTCCTTCTTTAAATACTTGAATTTGTCATTTGAGATTAAGCCACCACTCCTCCGTAATGCCATCAATTTTGAGTTTTGTTCCGGCCAAGCCATCTTGATTGCTGTGAGATTGCTTTTCTTGTAACAGTCAGGGTCCCCTAACTGTGACTCGGCTTCTTTAACATAGTTATTACTGTGCCAAAGGACAATATTTCCCCCTTTGTCCGCCTGTTTCACAATCACATTTTTATCAGATTTAAGTTTATCAATCAAGTTGTTATAGCATTGATTCTGTCGGCTTATGAAGGTATGCCTTTTATTAGTGGTGGCATATAATTTCTTTATATATATATATATATATATGCACCATAAATTCCAGCCACTTCCGTTGAACGCCGAACGCCGAAGCAGGAACTCAGACCGACCACAGCAGATTAGGCAAGGTACGATTTATTCCGTTCTTATATCGCAGCCAGCCAATATATATATATATATATATATATAACCTACTGGCGGTCGCCCGTAGGTAGTTATAGTTAAAACCTAGTTCCTATAGGAAATCCGCAACATTCTATTTGGAATAACTTTGGCACCGATGGACGAATCTTCGCGAATTTCTCCAAGAAAATGGCCTGCTCCTCTCCGCTCTTTCCCTGAAAGTTTGTGGGTGATTCTTGAAGCAGGTGCCTAGAAAAAAAGGGGGTCCCAAAACGTCTTTTCCCCATGCAACTTCCCATAGGACCTTTAGCCGGGGCTACAGCCGAACGGCTGAACGGAATTACACCAAACTTGGCAAAAAGGTAGAGTTCTGTTCGCAGATGGGCCTTCTTGTTAAATTATGTAAATCCGTTCAGTAGTTCCTGAGAAAATCATAACTATATATTGGAGGTGTTACGGTAAGCTTGCGTAAGCTAACTGCACTCTGTACTTTCCAATTTTAGTTTATTGACAAAAAACACAGGGTACAAGTACCATACGAGTACGGTAAGTTTACTGTAAGCTTACTGTACTCTGTACCTTCCCAGGCACGAGCAGAATGCTAATTGGCTGTCAACAGTCTGTTAACACTCCAAACCAGAAAGTGTTGGCAGCCATCTTGTGCCTCAGTAGACTGAGGCACAAGAAAGCAGAAAAACAAACATGTAGAACGCAAAAAGGGGGCAGGGTAGAAACACCCTGACCCCCTAGGCCTGTCAGGGGGTCCCACAAAGACCCCCCAAAGCCCCCCAATGTTTTTTTGGGGACAAAAATCACGGGGTACGAGTACCGTACAAGTACGGTTAGCTTACTGTAAGCTTACTGTACTAAGTACCTTCCCGAGCACGAGCTGAATGCTAATTGGCTGTCAACTGTCTGTCAACACTCCAAACCAGAAAGCTTTGGCAGCCATCTTGTGCCTCGGTAGACTGAGGCACAAGAAAGCAGAAAAACAAACGTGTAGAACGCAAAAAGGGGGCAGGGTAGAAACACCCTGACCCCCTAGGCCTGCTCAGGGGGTCCCACAAGGACCCCCAAGGCCCCCCCAATTTTGACAAAAATCGTGGGGTACGAGTACCGTACGCATACCTTTCTGAGTACAAACTGCATGCTCATTGGCTGTGAACACTCCAAACCAGGACGTGTCGGCAGCCATCTTGTGCTCGGTAGACCGAGGCACAAGAAAGCAGAAAAACAATGTGTAGAACGCAAAAAGGGGGCAGGGTAGAAACAGCTTGACCCCCTAGGCCTGCTCAGGTGGTCCTACAAGGACCCCCAAGGCCCCCAATTTTTTTTTTTTTAAATCCCGGTCTGCTTTTTTTCACCAAATCCCGGGGGCATAGTGAAAAAGAAGGGTGGGGGGGCCCCAATCCCCCCACACTGCCCCGGGGACCACTCCCCCCTCGGGGCAAAGCAACACACCCCCCTGGCGCATACTGTAAGTTCCAGGTGAGCTAGTTGGCCCCCATGGACCCACAGTATGCAAGGGGAATTGGTTCCCCCTCTGCAAACGCGCCAGGGGGCTGCGTTGCAGAGAGGTGTAAAAAGGAGGGTGGCCTCATTACACCTCTCTGCAATGCAGCCCCCTGGCGCATACTGGAGGTTCCTGGTGGGCTGGTTGGCCCCCATGGACTCCCAGTATGCAAGGGAAATTAGTTCCCCCTCTGCAGACGCGCCCGCGGGCTGCATTGCAGAGAGGTGTAAAAAGGGGCATGGCCTCATTACACCTCTCTTCAATGCAGCCCCCTGGCGCATACTGGAGATTCCTGGTGAGCTAGTTGGCCCCCAGGGACCCCCAGTATGCAAGGGGAATTAGTTCCCCCTCTGCAAACGCGCCCGGGGGCTGCGTTGCAGTGGGGTGTAAAAAGAGGCGTGGCCTCTTTACACCTCTCTTCAATGCAGCCCCCTGGCGCATACTGGAGATTCCTGGTGAGCTAGTTGGCCCCCAGGGACCCCAAGTATGCAAGGGGAATTAGTTCCCCCTCTGCAAACGCGCCCCGGGGCTGCGTTGCAGTGGGGTGTAAAAAGGGGCGTGGCCTCATTACACGTCTCTGCAACGCAGCCTCCTGGCGTATACTGGAGGTTCCTGGTGGGCTAGTTGGCCCCCAGGGACCTCCAGTATGCAAGGTGACTTAATCCCCCAACTTAGAACACTCTACAGGGCGCATTAGCACAGTGGTGAAGGTAGGGTGCGGGGCTTGAGGTGATGTGTGTGCAAACATGCCCTGAGGCGCGTTTTAAGTTGGGGAATTAATTCCCGTTCCATCCAGAGGTCCCCTAGGGGGCAACAGGTATCTACAGTAAGCACCACGGAGCTGTGTTGCTGAGTGTTGTAAAAAGGGGGCGTGCCCTTTGAACGACTCTCTGCAACACAGCTGCCTGGCATATACTGGAGGTACCTGGTGGGCTATTTGGCTCACAGGCTACCTCAGGATTGAAGAGGAATTAATTCCCCAATCTAGCTCACTACTATTCCTGAAAAGTAAATGTAATTGTACTTACCAGTAACTTGAATTTCCTTCCATAGGATATCATTGCCTGCTATATAAAATATATATAAATTAAAAAAATATTAAATAAAAAAATATTACAATTTCAATATTTTTAAAAATATTTTTTTCAATTTATATAAAAAATGTGTAATGTAATTTAAAAAATAAAATATCTAAAAAAAATAGGTTAAAATAATGTAGAAAATCAGTATAAAAAAAGATAACAATTAATACATTTAAAAATTATCATTTACAAAACCTTTAAAATTCACTGAAAAAAACATAGATTTCAGCCACGTTATAGTTAACAATTAGCATTTAAAAAACCTTAGAAATTCACTGAAAAAACCATAGGTTTCAGCCATGTTATAGTTAAAAATTAGTATTTAAAAAACCTTAGAAATTCACTGAAAAAACCATAGGTATCACACACATTATAGTTAGGATTTAGCATTTAAAAATCCTTAGAAATTCACAGAAAAAAACATAGGTTTCACACATGTTATAGTTAGCTGGACATTTCACTCATACAAAACCATTGAAATTCCCCCGTTATAGCTAATTCAGCTAACTATAACTCGCGCGCCTGCAATGCACTGCTGATGACGTCACATATTATATCACTCATGACATGGTCTGTGGCATCACTCATGACATCACTCATGACATCACTGATGACATCATCCAGTGAATGTGTGTCTTTCTGAAAAATAAACAAAAAACAGTTAAATACAAGTTACGTTGTTTTGTATAGCGTATGTTATGTTACGTTGTTTTTGTATAGCGTACGGCTACTCGAACAGGAGTGTCCCGACGCTTTTTTCCACCAATGGCTGATAAAAAGTAACACAACACAGTTAAAAGCACAAACCTAAAAGAAAATGAGAATGACCATTTAATAAAAAAAACAGACTAGGAGTTAAAAAGCCACGTCTTCAGGCTCCTCCTAAACTGAAGCAGACTGACAGTACTACGCAACGCAAGCGGAAGCGAATTCCACACCTGGGGAGCTCGACAGCTAAAGGATCTCCCTCCAGCACGAGCCTTCCTTACCCGTGGGACCACAGCTTTGAAGAGGGATTCCGAGCGGAGAGAACGAACTGGATGATAAAAATTCAGCCTCCGCAGCAAATATCCCGCCCCTGATCCGTGCAGAGCTTTGTGCATCAGGGTCAGGGATTTAAACAAGATCCGCTTCCTAATAGGAAGCCAGTGAAGCTTCTTAAGCAACCCCGAGGCACGGGCTCGCCTACCAAGACCAAAGATTGCCCGGGCTGCAGAGTTCTGCACCACCTGGAGACGCTGGACCAGGTAATCGGGGAGGCCAAGAAAGAGAGCGTTGACATAGTCCAGCCTTGAACCGATAAGAGCCTGAACGGTAATCCTCCTGTGCTCCTCCGACAGCAGAGGCAAGAATTTGCGGAGCATCTTCAGGATTCCGTAACAGGTCCCGGCCAGGCCAAGAATGTGGGTTCGCAGTGCCAACTGGTTGTCTAACTTGACGCCCAGATTTTTAGCGACCTGGGAGGACTGAGCGGGAGGATTCATGTCGGGCGGCCACCAATGCTGCCAATCCGGCTCGACGACGCAACCAAAAAATAAAATCTCAGACTTGCCCGAGTTGGCCCTCAGACTGTTCCGTTGGAACCAGTCGAAGACCAGCGCAAGGCAGTCCCGGATTCTCTCTCCATCAAACTCTTGATCTTTCCCGCAAGTGAAGAGGAGTTGCGTATCGTCGGCATAGGAGACGATCTGGGCCCCGTGAGCCTCCACCAAGTCCGCCAAAGGGGACATAAAGATGTTGAATAGCGTGGGGCTCAACACAGAACCCTGTGGAACCCCAACTCCCAATGGCGGCATCTCGGCGGAGCTCTGAGAAACCCAGACCGTCTGGCGGCGGTCTTCCAGGAAGGAGGTAAACCACCTGAGCACCGTCCCCCTGAGGCCGATGTCATAGAGCCTCGCTAAAAGCGCCTTGTGGGGGACGGTGTCGAAGGCCGCCGACAGATCTAACATGACCAGCATGGCCCTACCGCCGACGTCCAGAGTCTCCCTAATAATCTCAGTAACCTCCAACAGAGCCGTTTCCGTGCTAAATTTAGGACGGAAACCCGATTGAGATGAATGGAGCAGATTGTTAGCTTCCAAAAAGCTCGACAGGACACCGTGGGCATGTTTTTCCGTGATCTTCGCCAGTGCAGGTAAAAGCGAGATGGGCCTATAGTTCGCCAAAACCTCGGTGTCAAGACCCGTTTTTTTTAGGAGGGGGATCACCATCGCCCTTTTCCAGGAGCTGGGGACCCTTCCCTCCCTCAAGGAGGTGTTGAGGACAGAGTTGACCAGAGGATTCACCACCGCCGCCATCCCGGCCAAAAATTTGGCAGGGCAGGGGTCTAGTGGCGAGCCAGATTTAAGATTAGCCAATAACGTCTGAGAGACATCACAGGCAATAGTAGGGAAATCGGAGAGCGTCCCCGCAGACATCTGCGGAGGACTACAGTCCACCCTATCACCATTGCCTCCATCCGGTCCCTCCACAAAGGTGGCCTGAATGGCCTTGATCTTACTTGTGAAGAAGCCAGCAAGATCACGTGCCCAAACATCCGCTGAAGCTGGCGGGGGCGGATGGGAGCTGGGGATGGTAAACTCCTTCACAATATTAAAGATCTCCTTACAGGAGTTCGCCGCTGCCTCTATCCTCCTTGCCAGATAATCCCTCTTGGCCCCAAGGATGTCCCGATGGTAGGCCTTAACAGCCGCCTTATAGGCAAGTTTTGCCTCCCCATCGTACATACGGCGCCATACCCTCTCAGCCGTCTTGATGCAAAACAAGTGACTTCATATTACATAGAAATGTATGCATTTTTATTTTTCAAACTTGTATTTTGTAGAATTCAGGAACGTTCTGTCGTAGTGCTTAGAGGTCATACACTGTTCCGCCAACAAATCACATACTCACTTAAGAATATATTGAATAGTACTATTATACTATACAGTACTGACCCTATATATTCTATAGGGAGAAGGTGAATAGGAACTGCAACTGAGAAGAATAGAAATTAGAAAAAATAACATTCAGAAATGTAGGGTTTATCAAATATTTAAAGTAACAAAGTATGTATGAAAGCTATATTTTTTTATTCTGAAATTTCGTAAAATATGCTCATTGAAAAAAATATCTGATCAAGTACGTTCTAATTTTTCATAAGCTGTATTGCAGATGGCGCTGACAAATCTCCTATTCCTCTTCTGTAACAATAGGACAATCTATTACAATATAACAAATGACACCATTGTTACAGAAAAAAGAGAAGTAAAATAATGTTATCTATAGAACAGAAGATCTATAACGAAATACTTTCGAGTGGTAATTATTTTCTGAGCTTCTTTGTCAGGGACGTCGAATAGGGTCATAAACTCCTCTGAGATCATTATGACTGTGAAAATTATAATATACATATTCATAGTATATGATCAAAAGGGGGGAACAGATTAAAAACCAGAAGCTGGTGACGTTGCTTATATATCTTTACTCTTTGTGCCGACGGGTCATGAACTCCACTGAGATCAGCATAACTGTTAATATTATAATAAACATATTAACAGTATATGATCCCTAGGGGAAAACACACTAACAACTGGAAGGTGGTGACGTTGATTGTAAATGTTTAGGGTTTGCGCCGACGGGTCACCAACACCTCTGAAGCGAAGTACAGTTTCAATATTATAATATAGAAAGTCACAATATATAAGCTGAAAGGAGCCAGAAAAGGAGCAATGTTTGTTGTAATCTATATGTTTCTGAAACAAGCTGCTGACATTACAGAAAAAAGGGAAAACATGCAATAACACTTTTTTCTAGATATAAATGTTTAAATATTGACAAATAACCACAAATTATGACTATCTACTATGCCATAATGAAACAACTTACAACTCCGGAATATGTTTTGTTGATGCAAAACAAGAATTCGATGCTAGAAAAGGGAACCTGCATCACAGATTGGCAATGCAGAAATAACTCGCGAAAACTGAACTAATCTCTCAATAGGTGTGGTTTATATAGTTTTTGGTTGTTTAGTAGTCTATGGAAGGAAGATGCAGCTCCGCCTATTTAGATGTCACGTTTTACAGTTTACCCTTGCTCACGTTTTAACTGTTTTACTTGTGTACGTGTTGGGAAAAGTAACGAACTGTGAAGCTGTGAAGGTTTTGATTCCCATAGTAACACCTATAAGGTCTTTATTATCTACATACTTTGGAGAGTTTAAAAAGTGTTACTCGGTAAACTGTGTCCTTTGCATTCTCATGATTAAAAACATCGAAATAGAAGACATAAAAAAATATTGTTTACAATAGAAAAAAAAACGTGCTAATATTTCTCATCACTATGCTGTTACATTTAAAAATGCCAGCCTTTGTAAAGCATAAAGCTACCCCTAGAAAGGTGTCTCGGCGCTTGGGGCGTTGGGAAGATTAAGCAAGGTATTACCTACAGTGAGATAGTGTTGGGCTAAGATGCTGATGGACTTTGAAATCGAACTGTGAACACTGTTTTTCAAAGTCAGGTATTATAGGTGCTGCGTCATACTTTTACCACACTTATATGTTAAATACTGCTAATTAAGATGGAAACATTCTTAGATTATAAGTAGGGCTCCTTGTTTTATGTTTTATTGATTTTTACAGATAAATACAGAGAGAAAAGTATTTATTTTCCTCTCTGTATTTATTTTAAAGTGTGGATAAATATGGAAATTGGGTTCTTTTTTTAGCAATTCTAAATGCTGTCAATGATGAGTACTAGGCCAATAGGTCTGTCGTTCTAAAAGTAAAAGGGTAAAAACAATGAAAGACTTTTAGTAAAGAGCCTTAAAGAGCAATATAAGAAAATTTGCAAATTTTAATATGAATGTTGTGTATAGTTTATTATCTAAGAGTGAATCCACATCAATAGAGGGCCGACAGACGGTGGCGCCAGAGAGCCAGAGTTAGAGAACGCCAAAGGAATGCCGGAGCCGGTGCCGAGCAGACATACAGAGCAGAGAGAGTGGCCGCACGGCAGGAGAAGTGAGTAACGCGAAGGCCGTGAAAAGCCGCGAAAACAAAGCCGCGGGGGAGGCTGCAGGAGGTTGCAGGAGGGCCGCGGGGGGAAGCTCGGAGTGAAGTGAGAGAAGCTGCCGGAGAAAGCTCCGAGCTCCGAGCCCAGAGTAACCCGAGCAACCCGAGCGAACCCAGCCACACCACCGGGCCTCACCCCGTGCAGCACTACCGCTGAGCCGCCTGAGCCCAAGCCGTGCCTCAACCCGAGCCAGAGCCGAACCAGACCCAACCCAGAACCAGGGCTAGAACTGGGCTAAAAAATCAAGTGCCCCTGGACCTGTGGTGGCGGGGGGGTGGGGGGCAGGCAATTGTCTCGTAATCGGCCTGCAGGAGCCCCCCAGCGGAGGGGGGGAGGAGAGCGGAGAGCCGCAGCAAGAAGCAGGTGGGTGGTGACGAAAGGAGCAAGGTGAGAGCGCTGACCTGCGCAAAACCCCGTGCAAAGGCCCCGCCCGACCTGTCCCCGTACATACCAGTATTCACCCGGACCCTGGAGCACTGCTGACAGACTGTAGACTACAGCGGCCCTCCTCCAGTACCCCCCAGGACTTAGTGGGGCTTGAGGGGGTGCGAGTGAGAGCCAAGACAGCAGGTGGCTACTACCCTTGCGTCACGAGGGAGCTAAGGGCAACGAATAGTGGAGAGCAGCCCGCAGCCCAGCCCCAGCAAGACAGACAAACAGTTAGTTAGGAAACCGAATTATAGAGCCAGTAGGACGAACCTCAACCCAACAGTGGGGCGCTAGAGAGCAGAGCATAGAGAGTACTGGGAGCGTCGCGTCGCAGAGAGCAGCTGCGTGCGGAGGAGTAGCGCCGAGCTGAGCAGACCCGAGCTGAACTGAGCGGGGGGTCAAGCGGCATGGAGAACGCAGGAGAGTGCCGCTGTAGCAGACCCCCAAGTCCGCAAACCTGCAGATCCGCTGACGGCCGGCTGACGGCCGAAGACTGCTCCACCTTGCACCCTCGTAGGCACACACAGCCCAGAAAGCAGGAGCGCTGTGGCCATCATTGAGGGGGCACAACCTCCCTACGCAACCTCCGATCTTGGGAGTACAGCCCGTGACCGGTCTGCTGGCGGGTGAGCCCGAGCCCAGAGAAGAACGACGGTGACTGGCTGCAGGCAGGTTGCATGCAAGTGTGACCGCGGAGAACCTCACCGTGATACCAACGCCACCTAGGCAACACCGAGGCGGCAAGCGCACAGATTCAGTGAGAGGCGGTAGGCAGAACGCAGGTTGCAAGCCGGTGTGAGCGCGGTGACCCGCGCTGTGATAACAACGCCGCTGCAACCCAAAGCCCGCAAGACCACAAAACTAGGGGGATCTCATAACCCCGAAAAACCCAGAGTGCGAGCGGCTGCTACTTACCTGCAGAGTCTTGGTGTCCGGAGGACGTGAGCTGCAGTAGCTCCAGCCCAAAAATGAGGTCCGGCAAAGTAAGAAAAGCACCTAGTGAGAAACCGACAGCTCGGAAGGGCTCAGCCAAATGGAAAAGACTTGAAAAATCATTCACAAATAAGGCCAATAGCACCCTGAAAAACCCTTTAATATCACCAATTGCGACTCTCTTTGAAAAATCAATAGCGAACAGAAACTCCTTACAGGAACTACGATTCAACTTCCTGAAAGACCCAGGCGCGGAACTGTTTTCTTCCACGAAAGACGTAGTGGGCCTACAAACCCCACTGGACCCAGCGAAAGAATCAGAAGACAATAATCAGTCGGCAGATGAAGCTTGTATGCCCTCAGCTTCACCTGCGAAACTACATGCTCAATTCACCGACGACGGTACTGTTAATAAAAGTCAAGATCACCTACTAATCAGTGATCACAAAAAAAATCCACCAAACAGACAAATAAGCGTAACCACATCTGCTTTAATCCACACTGCCCACAAGGAGGTCTCAGATGCCTCCGAACAATATAAAGCACAAGACAACCATAGTAAAGAATCTAGTAACCTACGTCTGGTAACAAGGGATTTAACGCAACAAACGCAAACCTTTACAATCCACTCAAGTCTTAATAATCTGTCGCAACAATGGCCTACCACTAGCCAACTACTTGACAAAATTAAAGAGAGAGAGCTATCACCCGAAAAAGTCCCTGACCAACGGATGAACCAGGAAAAAGCTAATGCAGAGCCCGAAAAGCCCAAGGTAGATGAGGCCCCATACCCACTAGTTCCGAGCAACAACAATCTTGCACCCGGTTCAACGGTCTCCGCCGGACAACAAGCTCCATCCAATAACGTGAAGGAACATAACAATTCCCTAAGACACGACGAAGAAACAAATTCACCTAAAGGCAACGAGCCTCTGACCCTCGTAGCACCCTTCCTGTAGGCCCTACAAACAGCTACGGCGACGCTAACAATGCAATCCGACAAGTTGGACATCCAAATTGATTTGATGAATATAATTGCATCCTACATAGCAGGAATAAATACAAAACTGGATAACCTTAACACCTTAATTAAAAGAGCCCAAGCCAACTCTACCGAACAACATCAAACTTGCCCTTGTGGCTCAATTATTGACAAATTGAGCACCCTACCAACGGTCCTTGACCAGATCATTAATTTAAACAAACACGCAATAAGCTGTGATAGAGCCACCGATAGCCTAAACAGCGTCAAATCCGAAGATCAACAACCCGACAGCAACAGATCTCCCGAAGAAAAAACACCTGAATTACAGACATCAAGGCACGAGATCAATATAATCAGCGATAATACAACTGAAAAACCAATGATGGAATCTACCACTGCCAAGCAAACGAAACAAAGATTAACGAAAAAAAAAAGAAAAAAAAAAGAAAAGCAAGAAACAAAAAAATGGAAGAAGATGTGCTCCGATGCCACAGTATCTATCCAATATTTTTAAACCAACATATACAAAATACGACAGAGGCAGGCACAAGGGACACTATTAAAGATGCAACAGCAGGAGCCAACGGACAACTAACATACACAATGTCGCTAACCGTGGAACCCAAGCCTCAAAGCTCACTGGGATCTCAGCAAATCCGCCAATCGACGCAAACATCCGATCAAAATCCCGCCGCAAAAGAGACCAGCTTGCCAGCAAAAGGGTCAGAACACAAAATATCCCCGGCGACTGACAACAACAAAACTATCGTCCAAGCGGACAACGAGCAGTCCAAAAGCTCTTTAAACGGGCGGTCATCCAATGACCCGACGCCAGTCATGGAACAAATAAACTCGGGCTGGTGGAAGCACTTGCCCAACACAACACCATCATTAAAACCCCAAAATGCTCAACTATGAGCACATCATGAGGGAAATAAAGTCGTTCAAGAATGCGTTAGTAGCCAACTACAGAAGGAGAAAGAGAGCAAAGCTAAAAAACAGTGCTTCAAAGCCAACAACACAGAAATAGCCCATCGAGAGGGAATACATGGCACCGTCCAATACCCCGGGCCAATCCCCCACATTTCAACGTCAGATACCCAGCGCAACTCGACCCAGACAAAGCTGAGCTTTGTTGTTACCAACAACGAAAGTCACGATCAAGCGATGAGGCAGCAACAAAGCCGATATCAGATACCATCAATTCAACATCTGATATCCAGCGCAATCTGATCCAGACAAAGCTGAGCTTCTGCGTTACTAACAACGAAACGTCACGGGCAAGCGAAGAGGCAGTAACAAAGCCAATATCAGATACCATCAAAGCAGACAACGTTGGCTGCCAAATTATTTTTACCCCAGAGTACGTGACCCAAGGCAGACACGATATCCTAAACAGGAACAATATCTTAAAATTTATGAAAGAAATTAAGGATCTAAACGACATTAAAACGTCCGACTTAGACCGGGTTGAATTTTTAGCCAGCACTAATGCAACAACGCACGAACAAACAATGACAACATGGAAATCCGCTGCCATAGTGCAATCTATTCTAGGGAAAACGAAGATATT
The DNA here is from genome assembly GCF_964261635.1 of Lissotriton helveticus. Taxonomy (NCBI): domain Eukaryota; kingdom Metazoa; phylum Chordata; class Amphibia; order Caudata; family Salamandridae; genus Lissotriton; species Lissotriton helveticus. The sequence continues at coordinate 550,207,502 of NC_136065.1, read as the reverse complement.
CCAAGCATGGGGCATTCAACTATCACAGCCAATCGCCCCAAGATACCCGCTTCCTTTACAGATAAATAGCGGCACGCAACTTACAAGGAGACTGGCGGACCTTGCCGCAAAAAAAGCAGTCTATTCTATATTACAAAACGCCAAAGGCAGAAGCGAGGCAGAACTTACATGCAAAGAGCCGGACTTAGCTAAAGCAGGGAAACCGTTACCCACAACTTATTCCTGGAAATGGCTTCATAGTATACTAAACAATAAATGGTCTAACTGACCGATCGGCCCCGAAAGAAACAAAGCAGTAAATAATAACATACATATTATCTCATGGAACATAGCGGGCGCAAAAAGACTGCTGGACGACGGTCTTGCCTTGGATGAATGGGACAACGCCAACATAATGGCCCTGCAAAAGACATGGCTGCAGGAAGAAATTGCACTGTCAGGCTATATCGACTACATGGTGCCAGCGAAAAAATGTAAAACCTACGGGAAAGCATTCGGAGGCCTATCAGTATACGTGTCTACTGCTCTTAAAATCAAGACAGAACAACTCCAATCGCCGGATCCAAGTTTACAGCTAATTAAATTCTCAGGCCAGAAAAAGTACGGTCATAAAACGACAATACTGATCAATTATTACACCCAACCAAACCTTCAAATAAAAAAGACAAAAAACGATTTATTATGCAAGGAAATATTACATCTTCGAAGTTCTGAACCAACTTGGAACATTATCCTAACGGGAGATTTTAACTCCAATCTCATTTATACACCAGAGGAAGACGAGATACTAACCTCAGAGAAAATGCATTGGAACGTCCCCCAGCAGGCAACAGGCGCAACAAAGAGCCGAAAGGACAGCCTAGCTACTCACTTAGTAACAGACCTAGAGTACCTAGGCATGCGAGTGCTGAACGGTAGGACAGAGAAAGACAACCCACCAAAGAAAACGTTCTACGGTCCTTATAGTCAATCTACATTGGATTTTACTATAGTAAGTCTTCCATTGATCCCTCCAGTACTCACCTTTTACATCGAATATACAACAATGAGCGATCATAGCATGCAACACCTGAAACTCAACTTTTTTGCAGATACACTGCAACCGGTGTATTCCCTGGAGGGCCAACTTGGAACAATTAATCAGAAACGAATACACTGGAACAGTTCGAACAAACTGAAATGGACTTCAATAATAAAGGACGCTCTGCAAGAGACGAACAGAGCTACAACGGATAAGATACAAGCCTGGTCTCTTTTTCTTGTGAAATTAAAGTTGAAAATGAAACCAACTAAAACAGCGGCAAAAAATAAGCACCCGACAAAGAAACTGTCCATGGCATTATATGAACAAAGAAGGGCTCTACGGAGAAGCCAAAAAAATCTGCAATCAAAAGCGAATGACCCGAGTTATTTGAATACTTTTCTTGTCCAAAGAAAATTATATAAAAAAGGATTTGGGAGCAGAAAAAGAAGGCAAATGACGAGTTCTGGATTAATTTACTGGCCAGCTCTAAGCTACAGGATTCAAATACATTTTGGAACATAATAAACCAGCTGACAAGGCCACGAAATGTACTGACCTCGAATATTCAAGAAACGGTATGGTCAACCTTCTTGTCGACAAAATTTAAAGAAAACCAAAGGATTGCTCCTGGGCAGCTATTGGGACCAGTGGATCCGCATTTAAACAGCTGCGAAGAACATTTCCATACCACCGCACAACAATGGCACAAAGGACAACTCCACCTACTGAAGCCACAGATGGCTGGTATACGGCTGATGAGATTATCACCATCATCAGAAAGGGAAAAAGTAATGGAGCGCCGGGCCCGAATGGCATCCCACAAATTGCCTTTAAGGAAGCACCAGACTTTTGGGGTCCACAACTCGAAGACATTTTTGTCGATGTTCAAAGTTATTACGGCATTCCAGAAAGCTGGAAAGGTTCTATCATCACCCCAATATATAAAGGAGGAGACAGAGCTAACCCTTTAAACTATCGCCAAATAACACTCCAGGACATCGAAGCTAAATATTTTGCCTCTCTCCTTTTAAAAGACCTGGTAAATTGGGCAGATGATAAAGCAATAATCCCAATAAACCAAACTGGATTTAGAGCCGGCATCGGAACTACTTAAAATATATTAACAATAACCATGATAGCAGAAAAATGCCAGTGCTCGAAACAAGACCTGAACCTCTGCTTTATCGACCTGAAGGTGGCCTTCGATAGCGTTGATCGCAAGCTATTATGGGCAAAGCTGAGAGCTTGGGCCATACCCGAGAAAATACTGAGGGGACTACTCCTATTCTACACCGATACTTGGACACAATTCAAGCTAGGGGACGGATCACACCTATCAAGGATAGTATACACATCGATCGGATTAAAACAGGGTTGCGTATTAGCACCACAGCTTTTTAACCTATTCATCTCAGACCTTTCGGGAAATTTAAACATCTGCAATGCGCACGCTCTGAAACTTGGTAATTTTCATCTTACCCATTTGGCTTAAGCAGACGACATTGTGCTAAAGTGGGCCTGTCCAGACTACTGGCAGTAAAGTCAGAATTTTTGACGGTAAATAACCTTGCTCTGAACCTATCCAAGACAAAAATTATGTCAATAACCAACCGTCGTACAGTGCAACTTAACATCTCACTTGAGAGAAAATCACTGGAAAGAGTACCAAACTATAAATACCTAGGATACTACATCGATGAATAACTCACTCTAAACGCCCAAAAAAAATACATGAAGCAGAGAGCCGGAGCATTAATATTCGCACTTAGCTCACTGGCAAAAAATTTGGAAGGCCCCTCGCTGAAACCTCTACTAACAGTGATGGCAACCAAAGTACTTCCAACTCTATCTTATGCTAGTATAGCTATGCAGGGCAAGGACGATATCACCTTAAACAGCCTTATCACAAAAATCTACAAGAAGGTCTTACAACTTCCACGCTCAGCTTCACCCGCCCAGATGCGTTTAGAACTTGGCCTGATGAATGAGTCACTGGGAAGACTCTACACAAGTATTAGAGTATGGTATAGAATTAAAAACTAACTCCACAAATAACACCTTGGACAACTTGTTAAGGCAGGAATTAGAAAACAAACAAAACTCTACAGCAAACAAATATCTGACTGGCACTCTGGAGCAAACATGCACTGTAAACCTGTGGGAAAAAAACCTGCCATTCGCGTCCTTTAAATAGGTTCTAAACAAAGTGGCCAAATTTCACTCACTAATTACGAATAAATCTATCTTTGCCGCCTGCTCCCATTCTTGGACCGTGATTAACAGTTACAACAATCTCACCTTGGCTACCTACCTAGCATCAACATATTCTGTGTTTATAAAAAAAAGGCTGATGGCAGTGAGATTCGGCAAACTACCAACTCTGGCTGGCGAACCTGTCTGGAAACGCTCAGATGCAAATGCCTGTCGACTATGTGGCACTACAAAAGAAAATATAATCCACATTATATGCCACTGTAAAACATTGAACCGGGAGCGCACGTTCTTTTTAAAGAACATTTTCAGGGCCAAAGGTCTACGCACTTGTAGATCGGCCATTATTGGTGCTCTAGACTCAACAGACCCTATAATTAATTGCAAACTTATACATTTCTTGATAGCCTTTGAAAAGCGTCTGAAAGCCCTTGAAATTTTAAAATAAGATTTTCAGTATTATTAACTATTTTAACGACGAGCAATCTGATAAAGCTCCTACCAGCATCATGTTAAATGTTGTGCTTTAAACTGTACTATGAAGAATTTTATCGATTTTATTGTAATGTTCAATTTTCTTCAATTTTTTGGCTTTGTTATGGTTTTAATTAACTAAACAATAAAGTTTATACATATATACACATCAAGAGTGCTTACATGAGGTCAGTCTTTCAGCCATGAGTGCATATTTATCAGTAAAGTAAATGTGTAAATATACGAATTTCAGATTCATTTTTTTACAAAACCCGAAATATATATGGGTAAATACAGATACAATTATTTAAAAAAGATATGGATAAATACAGATGGAAATATTCCAAAAATAAATACCATAAAACCAGGAGCTATAATTATAAGTTATAAAACACTACTGTTAAGTTTGTTTTCACTACAAAAAGTATACACGTGTTTTTAAAATGTGCTTAAAAAACACTATAGGTCATAGGGATATTGTAGTTAGATATTGACATTTAAAAAACCTTTGAAATTCACTGAAAAAACGAAAGGTTTCAGGCAGGTTATAGTTTGGAATTATCATTTAAAAAGCCTTAGAAAATCCATTGAAAAAACCATAGGTTTCAGGGATGTTATAGTTAGCTGGACATTTCACTCATACAAAACCATTGACATTTCTCCGTTATGTCATTTGAGATCTCATCAGTGATGTCATCTGTGATGTCACTGACCATGTCATGAATGATGTAATATGTGACATCATCACCAGTGGATTGCGGGCGCGAGAGTTACAGTTAGTAGAACTAACTATAACGGAGAAATGTCAATAGTTTTGTGTGAGTGAAATGTCTAGCTAACTATAACACCCCTGAAACCTATGAATTTCTAAGGTTTTTAAAATGATAATTCCTAACTATAACCTGCCTGAAACCTATATATATATATATATAAAAAAGATGTGGCCATACCCTGGAGGATGGGATCCCCGGGTTGAAATTGGCCTCCTACCTGTTTAAATAAAAAACAAAAACATAAAATATGTCAAAGGCCCTGGGGTATGTGGTACCCGGGGCCAGCAGTGGCCCAGGGAAGGGTGCCCCCGTATGTAATGAAGAAAAAAATAAAATAAAAACAAGGCCTGACCCTGGGGGATGGGAACCTGGGACCAAATCGGGCCCCCTTCCTGTTTAAAATGAATAAAAAACCTTAAAATATGTCAAAAACCCAAAAAAAAAACGGTATCTCATCGGAGGCCCTGCCCCCTCATTGCAGCACACTGCAAACGCACCTCCTGGTACGTTGTGGGTTGAGGATTTAAGTCCCCTAGATCTTTAAGGATACTTAGGGGCCTTCTAGCCCATCAAGTTTCTCCAGTAAGCCCCACACAGTGGGATTGCTGAGAGGTGGTTTGAGGCCACTCCCCTTTTTACACCACTCTACAAATGCACCTCTTAGCACACTGCTGGTGTGACGATTAGGTCTACTTGTGTCCTGAGGACCTCAGGACTAAAGTGGACTTCATCCCCCGAGCAGCAGTGCACCAGGAAGTGCATTTGCAGAGTGGAGTAAAACGGGGGCATGGCCTAGAACCACTCTCAGCAATCCAGCATTGAGAGGTTTACTAGAGATAACAGGAGGGCTAGTTGGCCCCCAAAGACCCTCAGGCGGCAAGAGGACATCTTCCAACTAATAGCACAACGGGAGGTGTGCTTGCAGAGTGGTGGAGAAAGTGGGCGTGGCCTGTGTCCACCTCTTATTAGTCCGACTGTGTGGGGCTTACTGGAGGTATCAGGTAGGCTAGTTACCCTCTAAGGACCCCCAGAAGCTACGGGTACTTCATACCCCAACGAAGAGCATGCCAAGAGGCACGTTTGCTGAGTGGTGGGTAAAGGGGCATGGCCTGCTAGGAGAACTTAGCAATCCTGTTGTGTGGGACGTATTGGAGATAATAGGAGGGGTAGTTGGCCACCAAAGAAGTCCTTGGGGGCCGACTACCCCTCCTGTTACCTCCAGTAGGTCCCACACAGTTGGATTGCTAACAGGTCTTCAGAGGCCACAGCCCCCTTTCTCCACCACTCAGCAAACGTGCTCATGGCACATTATGGGTTGGGGATAAAGTAAGCATGAGCGGTAAATCCGTTATGCCCACGGATTTTTCGGATTTTGGGGGAATCCGCAATCCGCGTATTTTACGGATTTCCCACAAAATCCGAAAAAAAAATCCGCGCGGACTTAACGGGTTCAAAAGTTGAACCCCCACTCATGTAACTATTTTACAATGGCGCCAGCAAGCTGCCAGCGCCGTTGTAAAATAGTTACAAAGTTAGCTTGCACAGGAACCACTAGATAAAACGAAGCAGGTGCTGCTTTATTTTATCTAAGTGCTTCCTGTGCAAGCTAACTTTGTAACTATTTTACAACGGCGCTGGCAGCTTGCTGGCGCCATTGTAAAATACTACAGCAGCTCACTCAAGGGACCCCTGCGCCCTTCGGGGCGATTGCATAGTAACACACACATGGTCGCTCAGTGACTCATTCATTAGCCCAAAAACAATCGTGAGCGTCGTCGAGGCTGGACAGGTGTGCCTTCTTCCCAAATCTACCGTGGAAAATCAGCTGTGATGCTGGATAGACTTTGCATCCTTGACTTTCACGAGCGCAATACCCATGAGTGGGCACATTGTGTTCGCACGGGTTTCTGCACGTTCGCGAGCGTTTTGTACAATAAAACCCTACGCAAATACGCAAATCCGCGGATTGCCAATACGTAAAATCCGCTCATGCTTAGGATAAAGTCCACTTTACTCCTGAGGGACTTTGATGGCCAAATAGCCCTCCTGGTACCTCCTGTAAGTCCTACGCAGCGGAATTCCTGAGCGCTGGTCGGAGGACTAGCACCCGTTCTCCACCACTCTGCAAACGTGACTACCAGTTAAAGAAGCAGATGTATTGTAATAGGTCTCGCATTTGCAAGAGTGAGAGTTATTAGCATTGTAAATCTAAAAGTGCTTTTGTTAATGTTTCTTGGAGTGGAGTGGATGTAGGTTGTGTGTAGTGGAATTATGTGGTATGTTGTGTACTGAAATTATCTGGCTAGAACGTATGTGGTATTTAGTGTATAGGAATTATGTAGAGTGAGATTATGTGTTATGGAGAGTAATTATGTGATATGGTAGTCTGTGTTGTGGAGTCGTAACCTTGGTTTAGTGTTCCTCGTTTCCATAGAAGCTAAACTATGAACTTAATGAGACAAAAAAAAGAAGGAATCACTGAGGAGCACTTTTGGACCTAGTCAGAGGTATGAGCAGGGCCCCTGGAATTATGCAACTATTTAGCTGCACCAACTTTCACACAATTATACATTTTCCGAATTAGCCACATAATTCATCATCTGCTGCCTAATCTGCAGATTTAAACAAAAAAAACACTTGTTTCCAGCTTATACGGCTCAAATGTTACAAAATGGTGCGACAAGTGTTATAGCGTGGTGGAAGGTCCTTTGTAAATCTGGAATGGTCACTTGTTACTTATTGCTAAATGTGGGTGTTAAATTGGTACAAATGGTGTGCAAGCCCCTCTTCTTTATACGCATCTCTTGCTTCTTTCTGCATGTCTGTTGCATCTTTCTGCACCGTTCTTTCTTTTTCTGCACTTTTCTTTCCTCTTTCTGCGCATCTCTTCTACCTTCTGTACCTTTTTTGCCTCTTTCTGCCCTTCTGTTGTATCTTTCTGTACCTCACATGCTTCTTTGTGTACCCCTCTTGCCTCTTTGTGCACCACTTTTGCCTCTTTCTGTACCCATCTTTCTACTTTCTACACCCCGCCTGCCTCTTACTGCACGTCTGTGCCTTCTTTCTGTACTTCTTTTGTTTCTTTCTGCACCTCCCTTGCTTCTTTCTGCACCCCTCTTACTACGTTCTCCACCCCTGTTCCCCCTTTTTTGCATCTCTGTTGCTTCTTTCTGCACTTCTCTTGCCTCTTTTTATAACCCTCATCCCTCTTTCTGCACCACTCTTGCTTCCTTCTGTACCTCTGCCCCTTCTTTCTGCTTCCCTCTTGCCTCTTTCTGCACCTCTGTTACTTCTTTCTGCATTTCTTTTGTTTCTTTCTGAAAATCTTTTGCTTCTTTCTATACCCTCTTGCCTCTTTCTCCTCTCCACTTTCCCCTTTCTGCATCTCTGTTGCCTCTTCTCCACCCCTGCTCCTCCTATCTGCATCTCTGTAGCTTCTTTCTGTACTTCTCATGCCTCTTTCTGAACCTCTGTTTCTTCTTTCTGAAAACCTTGTGCCTCTTTCTACACCCCTCTTCCCTCTTTCTGCTTCCCTCTTGTCTCTTGCTGCACCACTGTTGCTTCTTTCTGCACTTCTTTTGTTACTTTCTGTACCTTTCTTGCTTTTTTCTGCACCCCTTGTGCCTCTTTATGCATCCTTCTTCCCTCTATGTGTACCTCTCTTGCCTCTTCCTTCACCCCTCTAACCTCTTTCCGCATCACTTGTGCTTGTTTCTGCTCTTCTTTTTCTTCTTTCTGTACCCCTTTTTCCTCTTTCTGCACCTCTGTTGCTTTTTGTCTGCACTTCACTTGCTTCTTTCAATACTTTGTTGCTTCTTTCTGCACTCCTCTTGCTGTTTTCTGCACCCTCCTTCCCTCGTTCTGCACCACTCTTGCCTCTTTCTGCACCCCTGCTCCTTTTTTGCACCTCTCTTGCTTGTTTCTACAATTCTCTTGCCTCTTTCTGTAGTTCTATTGCCTCCTTCTGCACCTCTGTTGCTTCTTTCTGTACTTCCCTTGCTTCTTTCTGCACCCATGTTGCTTCATTCTGCACTTCCCATGCTTCTTTCTGCACCTGTCTTGCTTCTTTCTGCACAACTTTTGTTTCTTTCTATACTTGTCTTCCCTCTTTCTGCACCTCTCTTTCATCTTTCTATGTCTCACTTGCCTCTTTCTGTACTTTTCTTGCTTCTTTCTATACATCTGTTGCTTCTTTCAGCAATTTTCTTTTTTTTTGTCGAACTTGTTTTTATTGAATTTTGCAAAGTATCAATTAACAAGCATGGTAGTACATTCTCCTTATACATTCGGATATTGCTTTCAGGTATCAATTACTAGTTTGTTTCAAGTAATCTGATTCTTTCCTCATATCGGTCTAACTGCATGTATTAGCTGCACAGCTTCACTGTTGAATGATACAACAGCTAAGGAGTGTAACAATAACAAAAACATACCTCCCCTATCAATTATCCATTTTTCAATCCTTGTCCTTCCTCCCACCTGCTTTTCCCTCTAGTGGGGTATATTTTCTGAACTTCTCTTGATTTAGTGTTGGGAGTAAGGGGACCCAGGGTCAACCTTTCATGGGAGAAAAGGGAAATGAACAACTCATAATGGGATAAAATGAAAAAATTGGGGTGTGCAGGGTTTTGGGGGACCGGAATATCCAGTCATGTCTTGCAGGAGTTTCAAATGTACTCAGGGATTCAGGTTAGAATTGGAACAGGTGGAGCACCCTTATTCTCGTGGGACAGGTGGTCAATGGGAGACCGCTGAATAGGAATCCCACCAAAGGACCCCATGTTAATTAAAAATTCTTAAAGGCGTCCCTATAAATGTTACTCGTGCGCTCAATAGTTAGAGCCTGCCGCAACTGTGCGTGCCATTGAGTTATAGATGGTGGGTCCTTCTTTTTCTATGTGGCTGATATCGCTACTTGGCTGCTCCTAGGCAAAGCCATGTGATGTCTCGGTCTGCTTTAGTTTGGTATTTCAGTGAGAGATCCCTTAGTCCTAGTAACATGTACTCTATGGAGTCTGGTATAGTATAACCTAATATCTCTTTAATATGAGCTATAATTTCAGCCCAAAAGGGGCGTATGGAAGGAAAATCACCCAGCAGGATGCAGCCTCTCCAACAAAGACCCGGAGTGTTAGGGAATATTTTCTTCAGTTGGTCAAACATTATCTTGTAGTGAGCCTCGGGTTGACTGAGGGAGTGGCAGTGCTATTATATATCTTTCAATAGGCCTTTCCCCTGGGTGCCTGGGATATCATGGCCCAATATGCATTCCCAGAATTCCATACAGCATGGATGCCTAGCTAGCAGTGTATGCAATCATATAGAGTATAAAAAGGAGATCACCCCTTTCACTAAGCCGCCACTTTTCACGTTGTGTCCCTATGGTGTTTGTTCTCTGGGAGCCCCTTCTCTTATCTCAGGTTGAAGAACCCAGTGGCATAGTTGGAGGTACCAAAAGTATTCTGTGTGAAGTAATTGCAATTCCCTCTGACAATTAGCAAATTTTAAAATATCCCAGTTGTGGAATATGTCAGCCACTGTAAGGCAGCCTCCCACCCACCATTCTTTCAAAGGGAGCTGGTTGTACTGCCTGTGGGTAGGCACGGTTGTAGTGGATGGGCATGAATGGTGAGGGGAACGTGGTGCTTGTTTTAATATATTGTCCCATACTTTAAGTGTTGTCTTAGTCGGTGTGGTAATATAAGCATTTGCTGATCAGTCCCCCTTCAGCTTTCACAGCAAGTCCCATATTACTCTTCCCGTTATTGCTTGGTCCATATGTAACAGTGTTTATCTGACTCACGTTGGGACCATTCTACCAGTACTCAGAGTTGGGCCGCTTTATAGTAGAGGTCCAGATCCGGCATGGCTAGGCCTCCCTTGTCAATGGGTTTCTTAAAGAGCTGGAACAACAGTCATAGTCTCTTATTTTGCCATATGAATTTCCATAATAAAGTTTGGGCCTCGTATAGGAAGTCTCTATCAAGTGAAATAGGGAGACTTTGAAATAGATGAGAAATTTCTGTAGAACTACAATTTTGACGGCATATATTCTGCCTAGCCAGGAGAGATAGAGGGGTGCTAAGTTCTTCAGGTCCGCTCTTAGCTGACATAATAGTGGTGGGTAGTCAGCAGTAAATGTCCCCAAGATTTTTGGAGTCTATTTTATTCCCAAGAATGTTAACTATTTTTTGGCCCCCTGAAAGGCAGTTCAGGCCTTTCAGTGGTCCCTCATCTCCGCCTTCAGGAGAGTCAGGTTAAGGATGAAGGATTTATGAAGATTGGTATGAAGGCCCGCCACTATCTCAAATTTGTACAGTTCGTCACGTATTTCTTTGATGGATTGGATTGGTTTGGATCCATAATGGTTAGCAAAATGTCATCAGTGAACATTGATATTTTGTGCTCATCAGTGAAATGGTATACCCATGACCCCTCTATTGTCTCTAAGTCGGTTGGCTAACAGTTCAATACTTAGCGCATACTTGGTGCAAAAAGGAGTGGGGAAAGGGGGCAACTCTGCCTTGTTCCCCATTCTGAGTCAGAAGCCATGCCATTGACTAATACTCTAGCACTGGGAACTGCAAAGTTGTCTTTGATCATGTTAATAAATGTGCTGCAGAATCTGAATCTTTTAAGAGTCTGAAAGAGAAAGTTCCAGTTTACTCAATGAAAAGGCTTTTCGGCATCTAGTCCGCAGGGATGTGGCGCTTATTAGCCTTTTCTGTGAGATGTATATCTCTGCGCACATTATCATGGATTTAATTACAAGACCGGAGGCTACATTATGCATTATCCTTTAATAGCAACTCTCAGCAGCCGCACTACATCATAAAGGATAAAGTTCTAGAGTTTGCAAAACAGTGAACAAAGGATGTATCCAGGAGATAATCTGCCTCTTTTAAAAGCGGCTCGCCAGCAGATAAGTCACTACTTCTTACTTCTCATTACCTTGAGCCTCATTTTAGGTTTAAAGCTTAAATTGTGTTTTTTCTTGTTAATTTAAAACATTTTCTTGTGTTTTTCTACCATTTTCTTACTGTTTGCTAGTGCTATTTATGCCCTTTTGTCGAATTTTAAGACATATTATTGCCTTGTCTCTTAACATGTTTTAAAAGGTATGTAACGTTTACAACGAAATTTTTACAACGCACTACCATTACAACGCAGGCATTACCACGCATACCATTACAACGCATTGCGCTGGGGGGCGCTCTAGGATAGGGAATAAGTTTAATTTTCTATCCAACACCTTCCCTAGTGTCCACGGGGACTGGAGTTGGAATAGAAAATTATACTTACCACTATCCAGCACCTCTAAGCGCTATGCGTTGTAATGGTATGCGTGGTAAAAACCGCGTTGTAAAGGTATGCGTGGTAAAACTATGCGTTGTAACGTCATACATCTGTTTTAAAACATTATCCTCTTTCCCTGGGTGGCGCTGGTTTCCCCCATCCCACCCCCCTCTCCCTATGGACTTCCAATTTATGGTTGTCCCCCCCTTTACCCCTGCCAAGCGCGCGACCGCGCTCCTATTTTACCGATATTTTCGGCTTTCCCTTTCATCGGCCTCGCGTTCTTCCATGTGAGACGCCTTAAATCGCTTTGTTCCATGTGAGACGCTTTAACTTGGAGGAACGGACATTAGCAACACCCGCGTTGCGTGTCTCGTTTCCTAAGCGTCTTTCCTCTTTCTCCGGCGGCTGAGCTCGAGCGATCGTTCATAACTTGTCAGTTGCTCTGCTTCAGCCGCCGGAGATACTCTTTCTGCCTTTGCTCAGCCCTTTTTGATATAAAACTTTACCACTTCGTTATATAACGCTACCATTTCCACAAATTCCACAATTTTAACCTTCTTACACATAAATCCCCATTTATTAGCCAAATAATAAGGATAATCCTATTCATAGTCCATAGACTTCCTGCCTTCCTTACCAAACCCACCCCCAACTTTTCCATATATAAAAAAAAAAAGTTTTTAGATTCTTAATATAAAAAATAAAAAAGAGAGAGGAGGAGTTTATAATATTTAAATTTGTATTAATAACATTGTGTCATTATTCTTTTATTTATATAACACTATACCCTCTAAGACCTTTAAATACACCATGTCCGACATGGATTCAGATGACGCCACTGCTAGCTCACCTGCGCCTATTGGCCATTCACTTAAAAAATTGATTCAACAGGAGATTAAATCCTGTATGTTGTCGTCCCTGAAGGAAGTCATGTCCTCTAAGAGACCGTGTGATTCTCAAGACTCTATACACGGTAAGAGATCCAAAAAAACGAAACATTGTGAAAGCACTACAGGCCCTTGCGCCTCTCAGAATACGGGAGGTCCTAGCACCTCAACTTGGATGGGAGGCCACTGCGCCTCACTTGAACCTGATGTCCCTCGGGACACTCCCTTGATCGGTGCCCATGGCGGCACAAACATGAACGGTGTCCCTCGCAGCACGCTTTGGAGTAGTGCTAACCAAAATAAGAATATTGGTCTTGACTCCTCTTCCTCTTCTTATGATGACGACTCCTCCAGAGATCGCTCCGACGAATTTGTCTTCGACATAGATGAGGTCCAACATGACTTTAATTCTCAACCTGATCCAGAACCAGCCTCTAAAAATACTATTCTTAACCCTATCCGAGAAGAGATGTTCTCTCCCCTAAATATATCTCGCCCTAATAGTTCGAAGTGGTTCCCACAGGAACATGTTTCCCAGTTTGTAACACGTTGGTTGAGAAACCTTCTAGATAGAGATACTAGAAACACCATGAGATCTGAATCTCCAAGACCTACTATTGAGGACAAAGTCTGTCAGACTCCGAACCTAGATCCAGACCTTATCAAATTCCTATTCAAGTTAGGCCGTGATCCTAGGAAAGGCCTAGAAAGAGCTCTTAAAGGCTGTCAAGACCGTCTTTTAGATGTCTTAGGACCTCTTGTTAGAATCTTGGACATGGCTGAACAGTCTCACCTCTCCTCTACCCCTTTAAATGTTGATCTCATTCGAGGTTGGAGCCAAAGAGCCGTCGTTCTCCTCGGCAACGCTAATTCTAGTTTAAACGTTGAAAGAAGGAGATCCATCTTAAACAAAATTAACCCTAAATTAGGAGACATAGCAGAGAAGGAACACTCCCAAAACCCTAAAGGCCTTCTTTTCGGGGAAGTTATAATCAAAGAGAATTGAAAATATGTGTCTACCTTCACTGCTCTTGACAGGGCTCAAAACAACCTAAGACGGGTGTTTAACACCAACCTTTTTGGTCAGGCCGAGGCAACCAACGACCCTACTCTTCATTCAGGGGAATTGGAAGAGGCTTCTACCCCCTAGACAACCCTTCTTCCCCCAAAGAGGAAGAGGTCCAAGAAACCGAGGTTCCAGAGGTCGTGGTACTCCCAACACCTCCAATTCTACAAGTAAGTACTACTCCTTCTTCTTCTTTCCCTCCCATAGTAGGGGGCAGACTAAAACAATGTTATCATGTTTGGGATTCAATCACCCAGGATCCATGGGTTCTAGAAACCGTTATGGGTTTCAAGATAGACTTTTTACAGGTCCCCTTCCCAACGCGTTTACCCCAACCCTTTGTCCTTTCAGAGGAACAAGAAAAGATTGTGGAGGAAGAAATTATTTCTATGCTCCAAAAGGGCGCAATTCTGGAGGTTCCTTGGTCCGATGCAAGATTCATAAGCACACTGTTTCTTGTTCAGAAAAAGGACAAAGGTTGGAGACCCGTAATAAACCTTCGAGAAGTCAACAAATTTCTGGTTTATCGTCATTTCAAAATGGAAGGTATCCACCTTCTAAGGGATCTTCTTCTCGAAGGAGACTGGTTAGTCAAGTTGGACTTGAAGGATGCCTACTTCACCATCCCTATGTATACAGACCACCAAGCCTTCCTTCAATTTGCTTGGAAGGAACGTCTATTCCAGTTTCAAGCTCTACCCTTCGGCCTCTCTTCTGCCCCTTGGTGTTTCACCAAGATCATGAAGTGTATTGTAACAATTCTAAGGGAAAGGGGTATCCGTCTCATCATCTACCTGGACGAAATTCTTATCATGTCCAAATCCCATTCAGACCTCTTAAGAGATCTAAAATCCTCCATGAATTTAATAGAGAGTCTGGAATTTATCATCAACAGAGAGAAGTCCATTCTCTCTCCCTGCAAGTACTTAGATTTCCTTGGTTTCACTCTAGACACCGTGAAATGCCTTCTCCTTCTTCCTGCCAAGAAGATTGCCAAAATCCGGAAGGAGATCAGGTCCGTCTTGAAACAAGAATCTTTATCTGGTTAAGGTCTGCGGCAAAGGTTTTGACTTTAGAAATGTTTCTGCACAGCTTTTAACTTAGAGAAATGTTTCCGCAGCCGCCCAACCCTAAGCGTCTGACGGAGCTGAAAAACCTTGCCAGAAATGCACGTACCACACTGTGGAAAAGTAAATTTTGCCATGTTCTGTGTCCCTACGTGTTCCCCATCTTATGCTATATGTGCATGATTAATATGCAATATGTATTCCCCATGATCGATTAAAAACGCAATTACAGTTGTGTCCATCTCTAGTATGCCAGTTTCCAGTTCTCGTGAAAGCTACGAGTATTAGGCCTATGTAAAGATACGTTGCCACGTTTCACAGTGTGCACGTTATTTCATAGTAAAATCCCCGTTTCTAGGCCTCAAAAGGGCCCGGACTCAGATTCAGCTCCTGTCTCCTGAACCCTCTCCGAGGAGCGATACAGCCCCCACCTGTATCCCTGACCCTTCACTTACTTCCTGCCTCACAGTGCCCGGCTCGGCCTGGCTCTGCCTCCAGTCTGCCAAGAGTATGTTATGATTCTAGTTATCAGTCCAGCCCTCCTTCTCTGCATTCCTAAGCTACTGAATCGCATCAATAGTTTCCGTCATGGTCTAGCCTTTACGTCTCCATGTAAGAGAAATACTGTATTAATGGTCATTTAATATTCCTCAACACGTACTACATGTAGAATAATGCATGCACCAGTCTTAGTGTCTGTTAGCCTTTACCCTGATAACTTTTGGATTCTATCAATATGTTCTCTAAACATCAGATACTAGATAGTGTTTAGGTACATGTCGCTCTGACTCTCCAGACTTTCGTCTCTCCTTCTAGCGCAGAAGTCATAGCCCCCAGCTTCTCCTAGTAATACGTCATTGCCAGCTTGCGCGCACCACTAGGTTAGAGGTCTCGGCTCCTTAGGTAGCCCCCTCCATGTTTCCGCCCCATTTATGACATATTCCGTTACGTTTACATCACATGTCTATGTATACGCCCTGTTCACGCCTCTTGTTACACCTACTTTCTGCCTTATCTTTCGCGACTGCTACAGGCCCTGCCCACTGCTACGCCTATTGTATTGAACATCATGTGTTTTGTTTAACTATATATACTTGTGCACTGTTATTAAAAGTTGCTAGCCATCCCAGATCTTGCCCGTGCAGGTTGTCCTGTTCCTGTCCTTTATGCTGTATTAAACCTGCAAACTCCTACTACCTCGAATCTTGACTCTTATTTATTGAGCTATCTGTTATTGTATATCTAGTCAAAAATAGAACAGGTATTTAATTATTTATTTACCACATAAGGGCGCCCGAACAGGGACTTGCCCTTTCCCCACGCGCCGGAGAAGCCACGCCAGCCCCCTGACCCTCTGCAGCCGTGACGGAACCATACCGTGCACGTGCAGATATTTCTGCTTCAAGTATCCCTCAGGCCCACGGAGGAGACGGAGGTTGCGGTCCAGCATCCAGACGAGGCGGTGGAGGAACGCGGCGAGTCCCGACCAGAGCCCAAGCCGAGAGTCCAAGGTCCGAGGTATCCGGAGGCCCACCTGTAACTGAAGTCCGAAGTTCGTAGTCCGTCGTCGTAGCAGTCCAGTCCAGTCCGAGGCCTTCCGTTCTTGCTGCCCGGTGAGTACCGTTGCTGGGGTAGTATCTAGACAGGGTCAATTAATTTGTCTCTGGTCCGTGGGTTTGGGTACGCAAATCCAACACGAAGTATCCACCTAGGTGGATGCGGGTCCTGACGTGTCTCTTTATGAGACCGGTATGTTTCGTACTGTTTCAGCAGTGCATCTAGTAACTCTAGTAAGTTCTAGTCTCGAGAAATTCATGTGTTTCTGTTCTCAAGTATTCCAGGTAATGTTTCTGTTCGAACTGTTATTTTAAATGTCATTTCAATGTGTTTTTAATGTCGTGGTATGAGTGATCAGTCTCAAGTCATTATTGTGTTCATTGTGTATTGTATTGTGCCCAGATCCCAGTTCACGTCATGCCTCTGTTCTCAAAATTACGTCAGTTAAGAACTAGAAAAGGTCTGCTCGAGGAAGCAGTTCCTGTCCCACCTAGGGACAGTCCAGGTCATTTTATGTATCATAAGCATGGCATAAGTGCCATATTATATCTAGACTTATGGGTCGAGTACACTAAGGAATTAGAAGAGAAATATAGATGGCCTGTATCAGGCACATGGGATGCCGAGTGCATCATGCGAGTAGAAGAAGTATTATGGAAAAAGAAAGCCAGACAGTCACAGAAAGATGCCATCGAGTTATGGCGCAAAGAATCTCATAAAAGAACCGAAAAAGAAATCAGAAAGTCAGAATTAAGTAGAGAATCCTCAGAAAGAGCCCAAGAAAGGGAATTAATCGAAATAGGTGAACGAGTTAAAACCGAACAGTCAGACAGACAGAGGAACGCCCTTATTAAGGGTATGTACCCTCTTCTTGCCGAGGGCTTGCCAAAAGCAACCCCGGAAGCATCCAGTAATTTTCCGCCACCTTTAGTTCCGACCAAGCTACGTCACAAACCGACCGCAGCTGATATTTTTCTCTCGTCCTATTTGGACGACACAGTCCCAGAATATGCAAATCCTGTTCCGCCAGCTCCTGTAAATAATGTAAATCCTGCTCCTCCAGTCACCGGGGCACCTGTTGCAGTACCTGTTACGGTACCCCCGGTCCAGCCCGTAGTACAAATTCCCGCCACATCAGTCACTCTGCCAGCACGAAGAGTATCAGTCGACGATTCCAGTTTAGGGGCCGCGGGAGGAGGTCCTCCTGGTACCCCGCCGCCAAGTAGACGTCTAGGGGCAGTCGAGTTACATGAACGTGCGTTACAGCGTACGCCTAAATATCAGTCCATTGCAGAAATCAGGCGAGCTCTTACTGAATGCTGTTATGATCCAGTCCCAGGCGAGAATAGTATGGTTATATATTCCGTACGTATAAGACAGGTGTCCGAGTATTTGGTCACCCTACCGAATATGAAAGAGGATCTAGACAGAATGTATTGTTTCATTCGTACTGGAGACGATCCAGAAAGTATCGGTGAAGTCATGTCTCTCAGAAAATCTGAGATTCAGTTCATGCTATTAAAGTTTCTGATCAATTGTTTAATACGGGAACAAGATTCCCCGACTAAAGATCCGAACGAAATGAAAATTCTGACAAAGTGGAGTGATAATATAGCCGAGGGTAAGCACAAGACACTCAATAGTATAGAGAGTATGTACAAGAAAATACGTAAAGAAATAATAAGGTTACACGAACAACGCAAAGAAGCTCTAGGAAGCGAGAAAGAAAATGACTCTCCTACTGAAGAGGTAGACGACGAGAATACCGTCAGAATAGCGTATGTAGGTAAATCTAGATTTCCAGACCGACATTTACGCCTAAAACACAAGAAAGTCTTTCATCTACCAGCACCAGAACAAGGCTCTCTAGAACAAGTATTTCAAGCTACCGATCACATTCTGAAATCACGAATCGGTTATAGTGAATTAAGTACCATGCATGAACAAGAACTAGCCCGATCAGCAGTCCGATGGATTACTGATTCTACCACTTTTCCAGACGAAATAGTGGCACAAATGTTTCTGAAATTGCCCCCAGCCGAGCAGCGACTGGTGGGTATGTATATGATCCAGCACCTCATTACGCTGTATGAGGGTCAACATTCTGATCCAGGTCCGTTACATGATATCCTGAACGAGTTACTCCAGTATAGATGGAAAGGTTTAGGTACCGATTTAATTAGTGTCATTCTAGAACAGCGCCATAAATATAGAACGTTTTTGAACCCACATTTTGTTCATGTCTCACCTCCAGAAAGTAAACCGTTTTACATAGACAGACAGCATCCGTTACGAGAAGTACACCCAGTTAGGACAACGGGTGGTGAAATGCAACGAGTATTTGTTTACACCCCAGTTACAAAAATGGAACTCTTAGAGATGAAGAAATTAATTCCCTGTCACGACAAAGATCCAGCAGGGTTCCACCGAGAATTAAAAGACATGCTCCGTATGGGAGAATACACGTATCCAGATATTATTAAAATGTTAAAAGTCCTGTTGCCTGCGGGCATATACGAAAAACTCAAGGAAAAGGATTGGGAGGTGGGAGAGAAAAAGATCGATTGGACAGCTCTAGAAGCTGAAGATAAGATACGAGTACCAGGTACCGGTCTTGGAGACAAATGTAAAGAATTACCAGAATTATTAATACAAGTTTTACCTAGATTATTAGCCACTAAAAAGGAAGACTGGGATGCGATCTCAGCCTGTAAACAGAAACAAGACGAAGACACTAGTGATTTTTATTCTAGATTCGAGAAATGTTTTATAATAAACAGTGGTTTGAAGACGAGTAGTGAGTCATACCCTCATCTTTTTGTTACTAAACTAGTCGAGAATTCAAGTCCACAAGTTAAAAATAGAGTTTTGAAAGTCGAGAGTACCTGGCAAGCTAATACTCCGTCCCAAATGCTCCAGATGCTCCAGTATCACCAGAATAGAATCAGGGAAGAGCAAGAACACGAAAGGAAACGTATGAAAGACACGAAAATGAAAGTATTAGTTGCACAATCTGTTCCACAGGACAGTCAGAAGAGGGGTCCAAATCAAGCCAGTCATCCTGCAGTTCCTGTTAAAGGGACCTGCAATTATTGTAAACAGCCAGGTCATTTTATAAACGAGTGTGCAGTTCTGAAACACAACATAGCCACTGGTAAGACTAAAGAAAGACCACGTCCGCCTAGACAAGAACAAGTTTCACAGACTTCCCAGTTACCACAGAATACACCACAGACAGTTACAGCACCGCAGCCTATAGCTGCAACACAGCATGTTACACAGCAGATGTACCAGTATGCACAGTCCGAGTATCCAGAGTACCAGCCGTATTCATGAAACAGCCTAGAGAGGGAGGTAGGCTTGCCTCTCATCGAGATTCCTGTAGATCAAGAGGGTCCCTATGTTCACAGTCAAGTATTAGGGAAAGACAGAAAGTTTCTGATTGATACAGGGGCAAGTAGGACTACTATCAGTCATGACGAGGTTCCAGGGGCTCCGCTCTCAGGCTCTAGAAATGTTTCCCTTGGATTTTCAGGAAAGCCAATTGTTAACGAGATTTCCAAACCAGTTACTCTAGAAGTAGGTCCATTGTCCCGAACTACTGACCTGCTACTCACGAAATCATGTCCAGAAAATTTGTTAGGCATTAAGACATTAAAAGAATTAGGTGCAGTTATTTGCTGCTCCCCAGAAGGAATACGTTTGTTTTTACGTGACTTTAAGGGTCACTATGTATTACGTGATTTTGATCCAAGATTATTGAATGTTCCGCAGCATCTATGGGCACAAGGTCCAACTGATGTTGGTTTTATGCAAATCACACCCCATCGTGTGACTCTCAAACCAGGTGTAGTGTTACCACGAATCAGACAGTACAGATTGCCACCTGAGGCTGTAGCAGCCTTATCCAAAATTATTGACGAGCTCATTGCTCAAGGAGTAGTTGTAGAACCTGACTCCAATGTATGTAATTCTCCTATCATTCCAGTCATGAAACGTACTGATCCAAATGCACCTCCAGTATATCGATTAGTGATTGACCTTCGAGAACTTAATAAATGTATCATTCCCCAGTACCCAGTTGTCCCAGATATTTCTTCCCTATTGACAGCCATTGATTCTGAGGCTACATTTTTCACAGTCATAGACCTCAAAAACGCATTTTTCAGTGTCCCCATTCATCCAGACAGTCAGTTTCTTTTCGGATTCTGTTTAAATGGAAGGAGCTATAAATTCACACGAGCTCCTCAAGGTTTCACAGAAAGTCCTAGTATTTACAGTCAAGCACTTAAGAGACAACTAGACAATATTCACATGCCAACTGACACTGCCCTGCTCCAGTATGTCGATGATCTACTGATCACAGCCCGTTCTGAACGTGCCTGCGAGCGTGCGTCACTTACAGTCCTGTATTTCCTAGCCGAGATGGGGCACAAGGTGTCCCCTTCGAAGCTTCAATTCTGTGTCCAGCAAGTGATCTACTTAGGCCACTTACTGTCCAAGAGGGGTAGGCAGTTGACACCTGACCGTATCCAGTTAATAGCGAGTCTTCCTCAGCCCAAGACCCAGAAGGAGGTACGAGCTTTTATCGGCCTCACTTCTTATTGCCGACAATGGATTCCTCAGTATGCATTTCTAGCCAAGCCACTGATACAGTTAACGACACAGGAGGCAGCCGTATCGACTGTCCTCCCTTGGACCCAGGAACATACACTTGCTTTTAATGAGTTAAAGAAAGCTTTATGTCAAGCTCCTGTTCTAGCTACTCCGAACTACAGTAAGCCTTTTACACTTTTTGTCACAGAACGTAATGGTACAGCATTATCTGTTCTCACACAAGATCAAGCAGGACAATACAAGCCCTGTGCTTATTTTTCGAGCACACTAGATCCAGTAGCCCAGGCTCTGCCTGCGTGCCTCAAGTCAGTTGCAGCCACAGCACTAGCTATTAGACAAAGTGATTCCATAGTGTTAGGACATTCCTTGACAGTACAAGTTCCACACTCCGTGGAAGTTCTTTTAAACCGAACACAGACTCAGCACTTGACAATTGCACGTTTAACAGGTTATGAATTGACACTGTTCCAGCCACACATAGAAATCAGACGCTGCAACGTTCTAAATCCTGCTACACTGTTACCGTCAGTTACTTCAAATCCTGCCACACATGACTGTGTGGAAGTAGTTAACACCATGACAAAGCCAAGACAAGACCTGACAGATATTCCATTACCAGATCCCGACCTGACACTTTATGTGGATGGTTCATGTATGAGAACAAGTATAGGAGAACTAGTAGCCGCGTATGCAGTGACTACTGAGACTGAAGTTATAGAGACACACCGTATTGACACTCTGTCCGCTCAAGCAGCAGAGCTAGTTGCTCTGACCCAAGCCTGCATACGTGCCAAAAACCTGAAAGTTAACATTTACACAGATTCACGTTATGCATTCGGAGTCGTACACGACTTTGGAGTGCTCTGGCAAGAAAGAGGTTTTATGACTTGGAACCAAGATTCAGCATGGTCTCCTTATCCAAGCTCTGTTAGATGCAATACATTTACCAACAGCTATCGCTATCATGAAGTGCAAAGCACATACGAAAGTCACTGACATTATTTCCCAAGGTAACGATCTAGCAGATCGAACAGCCAAGTTTACAGCCCAGACTCCAGACATTCCAGTTAACGCAACACTGACACACACTCCAGATCCGACTACATGTATGACAGTTAAGGACCCCACTCAAGATGTCATAGATATCCAGTCACATGCTACTCCCGAGGAAATCAAGAAATGGTCTGAACAAGGAGGGGTCCAGACAGATCAGGGATGGTTGACGAAGGGAAAAGCCACATGGTTTCTCCCCGACTCAATGGTTCAAGTCATTATTAATACCGCACATAGTCCTGCACATTTAGGAGAAAAAGCCATGTTAGACAGTATCCAGAACATTTGGTTCAACAAGCATTTACGAGCTGCAGCCAAGCAGAAAGTCCGTACCTGTATGATATGTTGTCAGTTCAATCCAGGTAAAAGTGTCCCGGTGGAACAAGGGGGATTCCAGCCTCCTGACCACCCTTTTGAGGTCCTCCAAATGGATTACATTCAGATGGAGCGATGTCGAGGTTTTAAGTATGTCCTTGTAGTTGTATGCGCTTTGTCCAGGTGGACAGAGGCATATCCAGTCCCAGATTACACAGCCGCGACCACTGCCAAGCAGCTGGTTCGTGAATTCTTCCCCCGTTATGGACTCCCTAGGGTCGTGTACTCAGATAACGGCCAGCCATTCTCATCAGAGTTGATGAAGTATGTTTCCCTTCTGTTAGGGTACCAGTGGAAGTTTCATTGTGTATGCCATCCTGAAGCAGCAGGTCTCGTAGAGAGACATAACCAGACATTAAAAATCCGTCTTGCCAAAGTCTGTAAAGAGAAAGGTGTAGACTGGCTAGTAGCTCTGCCAGTCGCCCTATTTTATATGCGCATGGTCGCACATTCCAGATCAGGTCTGTCCCCTTATGAGGTCGTATTCGGCCGCCCCCCGAACATGTGGGGTACACCTAGACCCCGAAGTATTACAGATGTTTCCAGTAATATGCTGACAGATTACCTAGCTTCCTTGATGTCTGCCCTACACTCTTGTCGTTCACAGGTTGCCGCCGCATTTCCAGACAATACCGAGGTGAAACCACATGAGGTCATTCCAGGCGACCTAGTCCTTGTGAGGAATTTTGATCGTTCAAGTCCGCTGGAGCCCCGCTGGAAACTGCCTCAACTTGTCCTTCTGACCACCCGCACGGCCGTGAAGCTGGAAGGCCGCAAGGGGTGGGTCCACCTGTCTCACGTCAAGAAGTTTCATGGACTCCGAGAAAAAACTTTTTCCAAGAACATTTTTAAGGACTGCCAGAATTCTAAAAACTGCCCTATTCTCAAGGACTGTCCCACTACAAACTTTGATTCCAAGCCTCCCCTGTTAGAGGAAACTCCGCAGCAGGAGTATAAAAAGAAGCTCCGGTCTAGTAAAATAAGTCAGCCAGTTTAATTGTCTAAGTCCCCCTCGGGTGAAACGGTTAGACAGGTTTCTGACATGTATGAGATAGACCCCCATAGTGAGAGAGTTAGTCAAAACTCTATCAGATGTATCGTTATTCTATGTTTTCTTCTATTTTTGAGTTTGATGGTTACCTGCACAAGTTATGCATTGCATTTATGTTTTCCAATTTCTCATGTAAATAAGTTTTCTAATGCTACAGTAGAGCACACGTTTAGTGATCTGCCTCCTCAAGAACTATCCTATCGTCTTGCTATGCGCAACAATACATTTATCCGTATGTTACATTATTCACACCAGACCAGCAATGCCACTAATTGTTGGGTGTGTGGTCGACTCCCCCCTTTCCAGACACCGAAGGGAGTTCTGCCACTGTTTCCTTATCCGTTTTCACATAATGGTTCATGTGGAGCCTGGTCCACGTTAACGTCATCTTCAAATGATATGTCCCTACTGAACAGTACATGTTTTCCAGACAAGCAAGGTCTTCCCCACAGAACAGGGTTAGATCTAGAAAATGAAGTTTATAATTTGGGTAATTATTCTTCGAATTTTATGGTTCTGAATGTTCAGTCTGATACTACTCCAGATTTACCTGCTATTTCAGTACTACCAGTCAAAGGCGAATTATGTGTCCGAAATAATGGTTCCGCACATGTAGGACATAGTGATTGTACTACTATTGTCAAGTATAGTGACAGTGGGAAATCTATTTTCAAAGCTTCACGTCATTCTTATTTTGTTTGTGGTCAGACCGCATATGTTCGTCTGCCCCTCGATTGGGATGGAACCTGTTACATTGCCTTCCTACTGCCACCGGTTTTCCTAGCCCCGTCTGATTATCATAGAAACACACATCAATACACATTAGACATAGAAGGGAGATTGAGTCCCCGATTGTCGATCAAACTGAAACTGCTCTAGAACAGTATACAGATTTCAATAGAGGTTTCTTTTTCTTTATAGGACCTATCCAGAATAGTAAGTTAATACGTAGATTGACAAGAA
The DNA here is from genome assembly GCF_964261635.1 of Lissotriton helveticus. Classification (NCBI taxonomy): domain Eukaryota; kingdom Metazoa; phylum Chordata; class Amphibia; order Caudata; family Salamandridae; genus Lissotriton; species Lissotriton helveticus. The sequence goes on along the minus strand of NC_136065.1, from coordinate 550,183,085 downwards.
CCCTTGAAGCAGTAGTGAATGAGACTGCCTCTGCCCTAGGTAACTTAACCGAAGAGCAATCTGCTATGAGATTTGTCGTGCTCCAAAATCGTCTCGTTCTTGACGTCATACTGGCCGATAGAGGAGGAGCATGCAGAGTCATCGGATCTAGTTGCTGCATTTTCATTCCTAATAACGCGCCGTCTGTTTATTCAGCTATAACCAGACTTCATAAAATTGCCCATCAGTTACACCAGAATCCAGGCACCTGGACATGGTCCGGTTGGTTCTGGAGTATAATTTCTGCCTGGGGATGGGAAGTATTGTCCTTTCTAGGTATTGCAGTAGCAATCATATTCAGTTGCTGCCTCTGTATACAATGTGGCCCTGCGATTTGCGGCATTTGTGCTACCTCTTGTATTCCTAGTCCCATGTCCCGTCCTAAATCCCGTTCCAAGAAAATTCGAGACGAGCAAATGATACTGTATGAAATGATAGATGGTATCATGAATATTGATGTGTCTTGATGGAAACGTAGTGACAAGGAGGGAATGTGGAAAAGTAAATTTTGCCATGTTCTGTGTCCCTACGTGTTCCCCATCTTACGCTATATGTGCATGATTAATATGCAATATGTATTCCCCATGATCGATTAAAAACGCAATTACAGTTGTGTCCATCTCTAGTATGCCAGTTTCCAGTTCTCGTGAAAGCTACGAGTATTAGGCCTATGTAAAGATACGTTGCCACGTTTCACAGTGTGCACGTTATTTCATTGTAAAATCCCCGTTTCTAGGCCTCAAAAGGGCCCGGACTCAGATTCAGCTCCTGTCTCCTGAACCCTCTCCGAGGAGCGATACAGCCCCCACCTGTATCCCTGACCCTTCACTTACTTCCTGCCTCACAGTGCCCGGCTCGGCCTGGCTCTGCCTCCAGTCTGCCAAGAGTATGTTATGATTCTAGTTATCAGTCCAGCCCTCCTTCTCTGCATTCCTAAGCTACTGAATCGCATCAATAGTTTCCGTCATGGTCTAGCCTTTACGTCTCCATGTAAGAGAAATACTGTATTAATGGTCATTTAATATTCCTCAACACGTACTACATGTAGAATAATGCATGCACCAGTCTTAGTGTCTGTTAGCCTTTACCCTGATAACTTTTGGATTCTATCAATATGTTCTCTAAACATCAGATACTAGATAGTGTTTAGGTAAATGTCGCTCTGACTCTCCAGACTTTCGTCTCTCCTTCTAGCGCAGAAGTCATAGCCCCCAGCTTCTCCTAGTAATACGTCATTGCCAGCTTGCGCGCACCACTAGGTTAGAGGTCTCGTCTCCTTAGGTAGCCCCCTCCATGTTTCCGCCCCATTTATGACATATTCCGTTACGTTTACATCACATGTCTATGTATACGCCCTGTTCACGCCTCTTGTTACACCTACTTTCTGCCTTATCTTTCGCGACTGCTACAGGCCCTGCCCACTGCTACGCCTATTGTATTGAACATCATGTGTTTTGTTTAACTATATATACTTGTGCACTGTTATTAAAAGTTGCTAGCCATCCCAGATCTTGCCCGTGCAGGTTGTCCTGTTCCTGTCCTTTATGCTGTATTAAACCTGCAAACTCCTACTACCTCGAATCTTGACTCTTATTTATTGAGCTATCTGTTATTGTATATCTAGTCAAAAATAGAACAGGTATTTAATTATTTATTTACCACAGTAATGTGACGGTACGTGTTAAGCGCTTAGGTGCAGCTGGCTATTAAAGCCGCACCCAGTGGTCTAGAAGGCGCTTTGCCTTCTACTTTGTCCATCGGACCGGATCGGCTTGGGAGAGGCTCTAGGAACATACCTGTGATTTCAGGATTCCGAGCATCCATATGTGACCTCTGACTCCAGTCTGGCCTTGGAAATCTCTTCTCTCTTGAGGACCAACCCTGCAATGAACAAAGAAAAGAAGTTAAGTGCATTTTGAATTTAATGGGCGCCCATCGCAAGAAGGCTACATAAAAGCTTTTTGGACAATTTTTGGAACTTCTTTCTTAGAAGGAATTATCTTTTTCACAGACACATTACAAGAGCCATTAAGGAATACTTAAGGATATTTCCTCTTTGTAGAAACCATCTGTTATACATTTTTAGAAGAGTGTTTAGAACATGTTTACTGCGTAATGTGAGATTGTCTGTAGTTTGCTTTCTACCCCTTGTCTTTAATAAGGGGAAACTTAAACTGGATCAACAAGGACATTAGAACAAGTAATGTAAAAAGAAGTAAGTTTAACAGAATTTAGAATAACCTGGTTACGAGTACAGTCTGGAATTATTGCATTGCATTTGTCTAAACTAGAATGCATACGTAATTGCTAATTGTTTTACAGAGTAAAAGACAACCAAGAGACAAGTTCAGACAAGCACAGAAGAAGCTCATCAAGAGACAGGATCAAAACTTCCACATCAATACAAGACATACTGGGCGCAAACAAGACTTCTACTGATCCCAGGTAGAGGACAAGACTTGTTTCTTAGAGATCCCTTAACAGTAGTCTGAAGAAAGTCCTAGTAGAATTTGTGAGGAAATGCTAAGGGTCTTAGTTCTTCCCTTGCTGTTTCGCTGGTAGACAGCAAGAACCCACAGTGCCCGGTACCCCGGCCCTCCTCCCTAGTTTCTAATTTATTCCTTTTTGAAGGTTTAACAGCACTAGTTGTAAGTTAGTTATTTGGGAAGTTGGTCCCTTGCATCCCTGCGAAAACCTACGATGTCATAGAAGACATCTAAGGTAAGGGACGTCGTGGTACCTTGACAGCACCTCTCGTGTACATTTCTGTACCCCTCTTGCTCTTTCTGCACTTCTCTTGCCTCCTTCTGTACCTCTGATGCTTCTTTTTTGTACTTGTCTTCCTCTTTCAGCACCCCTCTTGCCTCTTTCTACACCTCTGTTGCTTCTTTCTGCACTTTTCTTGATTCTTTCTGCATCCCTCTTGCCTCTTTCTGTACCCCATTTGCTTTTTTAGGCACCTCTCGTGCCATTTTCTGTAGTTCTTTTGCCTCTTTCTGCACCTCTTTTGCTACTTTCTGCACTTTTCTTGCCTCTTTCTATAGCCCTCCTGCCTCTTTCTGCCCCTATGTTGGTCCTTTCTGACTGCTTGTCATTTCAGGCCTCAGCCAGACCCCCTAGTGCAGGGGGTTCGCCCTTCTCTGCACGAGTCCTCAGACCAATAGAAAGAAGTTGGCACAGAAACTGGAAATAGAAAACGTAACATTTATTACACCTCATGAGGTGGTGCTACGGTTCAAACAGTACCCTTCGGTATTGCAAGAAGTAGCACCATGAGCTAAGAAAGCATGGTTTATTTATACCTGCACAGGGGCTCAAAAGAAGGCGGTACAAAACACAAGAGCACAATTTATGTACATATAAGGTAATATCGAGAGGCACAATCGATCAGTGGGAGGAGCTAACAGTCTTGGGGGCTTGACAAACACATTCCAATCTGGAACTAATCACTAACAGATGTGAACCCTAACGGACAGCGGCAAAGTAGGGGATGCTAAATATAGCTTGTTGCTGGGCGGATTCAAGCACCATGAACAGGAAGATAGAACAAAGCACATGGTCGGCACGAGGCAGCATGTAGCAGACAAAATGGCTGCCATGAATACAAAATGGAGTCCGCTAAATGTAAAGATAGCGGCCAGAACTAAGATGTCTTCCGCTAATGCTCAATCTAATCGCTGTCAAATTACAACATGCTCTTCCTTATTTTTGCACCTGTTACACATTTCTGCATCCTTCTTACCTCTTTCTACATCCCTCTTCCCTCTTTCTGCATCTTTCTTGCCTTTGTCTGCACACCTGTTCCTTCTTTCTGCACCCCTTTTGCCTGTTTCTACAACTCTCTTGCCTCTTGTTGCAGTTCTCTTGCCTCCTTCTGCACCTCACTTGCCTCTTTCTGTACTTCACTTGCTTCTTTCTGCACCCTTCTTCCCTTTTTCTACACATCTCTAGCCTGTTTCTGTACCTCTCTTGCCTCATTCTGCACATCTCTTGGTTCTTTCTGCACTGTGTTTGCCTCTTTCTGCACCTCTCTTGCCTATTTGAGCACCTCTTTTGCTTCTTTCTGCACTTCTTTCTCCTCTTTCTGCACTCCTCTTGCCTCTTTCTGCACATCAGTTGCTTCTTGCTGCACCTCTCTTGCTTCTTTCTGCAACCTTGTTGTCTCTTTCTGCACCACTGTTGTCTCTTTCTGCACCACTATTGTCTCTTTCTATACTTGTCTAGCCTCTTTCTGCATATCTCTTGCTTCTCTCTGTTCTTCTTATGCTTCTTTCTGCACCTCTCTTGCTTCTTTCTGCACCCTTCTTCCCTCTTTTCTATCCCTTTTGCCTCTTTCTGCTCTTCTCTTGCCATTTTCTGCACCTCTCTTTCCTCTCTCTGCAGCTCACTTTCATCTTTCTGCACTCCTCTTGCCTCTTTTTTATACTTCAGTTGCTTCTTTCAGCAACTCCCTTGCCTCTTTCTGCATTTCTTTTGCTTGTTTCTGCACCCTTCTTGCGTCTTTCTGCACCTCTGTTGCTTCTTTCTGCATCCCTCTTGCCTCTTTCTACACCACTGTTCCCTCCTTCTGCACCTCTATTGCCTCTTTGTACATTGCTGTTCCCACTTTCTTCTCTTTTCCTGCCTGTTTCTGTACCGCTCTTGCCTCTTTCAGTACCTCTGTTGGTTCTTTCTGCACTTCTCTTGCACTTTCTGCAACCTTTGCATCTCTTCCTGCACTTCTAATGCTTCTTTCTGTACTTTTCTTCTTTCTGTTTGCATCCCTCCTGACTCTTTCTGTACCTCTCTTACTTCTTTGTGTACCTCTCCTACCTTTTTATGCACCCCTCTTGTCTCTTTTTGCATCTCAGTTGGTTCTTTCTGTACTTCTCTTCCTTCTTTCTGCAACTCACTTGCCTCTTTCTGCACTTCTCTAGCTTTTTACACCTCTGTTGCTTCTTTCAGCACTTCTCTTCCTTCTTTCTGCACCCCTCCTGCCTCTTTCTGTACCTCTCTTGCCTCTTTGTGAACCTCTCTTGCTTCTTTCTGTACCTCACTTACTTCTGTCTGCACCTCTCTTGCCTCCTTCGGCACCTTTGTTGCTTCTTTCTGCACTTCTCTTGCCTCTTTCTGCACCTCTGAGTTAGAGGTAGTTGTATTACCCCTGCCCTATTATGTACTAGGGCCTTACAGGGGAGGTCATTCCAGTCATAGGGGTATCCCAACCCATAGTATATCCTAGTATATGTAGGTGTCTGCACTGTATTCTAAGTGTCTTTCAGCATAGCACTGGCCCGGGCCTGGTTAGTCAGAGTCAGTTACCACCAGTACCAGTCAGCAAAAAGTTGGGGGCACAGGATGACTTTGCAACAAGGCCTCTTTCTGCACCTATGTTGGTTCTTTCTGCATATCTCTTGCTTCCTTTTGCACTTTCCTTTGTCTTTCTGGACTTCTGTTGCCTCTTTCTGAATTTCTCTTGCTACTTTCTGCTCTTTTCTTCCTCTTTCTACACATGTTCTACCTCTGTAGGCATAGTTAGAAATTATCATTTAAAAAACCTTTGAAAGTCACTGACAAAACCATAGGTTTCAGGAACATTATAGTTAGAAATTAGCATTTAAAAAACCTTTGAAATTCACTGAAAAAACATAGGTTTCTGATACGTTTTAGTTAGAAATTTGCAGTTAAAAAACCTTAGAAATTAAATGAAAAAAACCACAGGTTTCAGGGATCTTGTAGTTAGTTAGACATTTCAGTCGTACAAAACCAGAGAAATTCTGCAGTTATAGTTAGTTGAGCTAACTGTCATCAGGTACGTCATTTGAGATGTCATCAGTGATGTCATCAGTTATGTCACTGACCATGTCATGAATGATGTAATATGTGACATCATCAGCAGTGCACTGCAGGGGTGCAAGTTATAATTGGCTCAACTAACTATAATAGCAAAATTTCTCTGGTTTTGTACGAATGAAATGTCCAACCAACTATAATGTCCCGGAATCCTGTTTTTTTTTTCTGTGAATTCAAGTGTGCGGCTTATTAATTGGACAAGTCCCCATTGAGCTGTGCGTTTAAGCGGCCGTCCTGCCGCTAAGCCTGGACCACCCCGGGAGACGGGGCCAAGTGCACTGCAAATGCTGTGCTTTTTGGGAAACAGTTTGGAATGAGAGCGGCTGCGAGGACTGGGGGTCATTGAGAGCCTGAAATTGCACTTATTCAAAAGCACATCCATCTGTGGGTCAAATGTCGGACTTCAACTCCCATACTGCAACGTACTCCTCATACATAGCGATCCTTATGACGTACTGTGGTGCATAAAAGGAAGTTGAAACCGTGCATGCGCTTTCTGATCGCATCAGCCCATGAAGAAGAGACTTTCTCGAAACGCGTTGGCGGCAGCGATCAGGTGTTTCATATCGGCAATAAAGCTTTGTTTGGGGTAAAGCGACACTGTTTCTGTGTGTGGCTTATTAATTGGACAAGACCCCATTGAGCTGTGTGCAAAGTGAGAGACTGATACAGATATTTAAATATTTAAAAATTACTCTGTAATACTTGTATTCCCAAAGATACACTTAATAAGTCAGTTATACAATCAATTTTACAAACAAACCATCCATTTAGATACTTATTTACTCATTTATTCTTCCATCGACCTTTAGATATACATATATAAAAAATATTTATTTTTCAGAAAGACACACTTTCACTGGATGATGTCATCAGTGATGTCATTTGAGATGCCATCAGTGATGTCATGAGTGATGTCACTGACCATGACATGAGTGATGTAATATGTGACGTCATCAGCAGTGCATTGCGGGTGCGCGAGTTATAGTTGGCTGAACTAACTATAACGGGGGAATTTCAAAGGTTTGTATGAGTGAAATGTCCAGATAACTATAACATGTGTGAAACCTATGGTATTTTCAATGAATTTGCAATGTTTTTTTAAATGCTAATTCAAACTATAAAGTGTGTGAAACCTATGGTTTTTTCAGTGAATATATATATATATATATATATATATATATATTTTACACTAATCTCCCAAACCTCCACAGCAGCGACGGCAGTGGCGAATAGAAGAGACGGACCCCCACGGCTATAGGCAAGATGTTTTATTCAACCTTTCACGGGCGACGCGTTTCAAGCATCCAAGTGCTCTTGGTCACACCATATATATACATATTGCAACACGCTCCAACTTTGTGTCGTCAGAATAATGGCAAGCACGCAGGTAATCCGATGTGTAGAAATGCTTTAATGCAAACCCCCTCACCCCAGACAGACGCGTTTCGCTATCAAAGCTTCGTCAAAAATAAATAAATATATATATATATATATATATATATATATATCCAGCAGAATTCGAAATACCTTCAATTTATTTCAATCCTTTGTACAAACAGAAGGGGCAGCCATGACGCGTTTCGTCCTTAGCTTGGGACTTGATCACATGACGCCATGCCACCTATTACAATCGTTTAAGTAGCATACCACGTTTTTTTACTTTTTTTCTTTTTTTCAATTTTTTTCTCTTTATCAAACAGACAAGTGTGCACATAGGTTTGTGAAAATCCTATACCTCTTAAAGTGCTAATAACAGTGCTAAATTACATCCAGTGATTTATACTTGCCATTGAAAACAAAATATTTTATAATTTGTTAGCGTTTTTCTTAATTTGAATAAATTACATCAATTGTATACACAAATTAAACGTCAAAATATAGAATACACCGTCAATAACAAATTCTAATGGTCCAGACCACTGTTTTGATATTGAGGCCTTAATGCAATGGCACATCAAATATTGTTGTGCAATGTATAGCTTTTTCCTGGTAGGTCACAAGTTAATCCACCTATATGATTATAAAGATAAATAAATAACATTTAGAGGAGTAGATAAATAGGTACAAAGTTTAGGAACATTTATAAATATATGCTAATGATAGTATAAATACGCAACGGAATTTGAATAAATAAATAAGCAATAAATACTGTATAAAATCCATTAACTACTATGTACCTTCTACCTACGTTATTTCAAATTCACATTTTATAAAATTTTCTAGTGAGACCAAACCAGCCAATGCTCTACTTCCACGACAACGCTACATATTTCCTACTAGGTTTAATTCATCCACTAATTTTTAGGTCTAATACATAGATAAGGTTGTATAGAACTCCATCGGTTTTTTTCATTTCATTTTTTATTTAAACAAACTTCATTCTGGATAAAGGTAAAAAAGTGCAAGTGCAAGTGCATTATATTAAAATCTAAGATGGTAAAAAAGAGATTGAAGGGAATCAGCGGAAGACTACCATGTAAAGAATCAATGAATATCTCCAAAGGACAATACTCAAAATCCAAGTTTAAATACTTGATTAACGACTTGGTTAGTGCAAAGTATGTTGAAAAACCCAGAAAATGTTATAGTGTTCACTGTCTATTTAACTTATTCGATAACCAAGGTCTGATGGTGATTATAAATTAACTGGTGTCTTGGGTTCGAAGCCATAAATGTTTACAGACTGGCATGGAGTTCCTCAGAGCTGTTCAGACCATTTGGGTGCTTACTATCGAGACTTAAGATGTAATACATCTCTAGCAATCTAAGGCTCTTCTCTCTGTCTCCACCACGTTTCTTCCGCGGGACAGAGTCAATAAGGAAATATTTGAGGTCCTTAGGATTGCCTTCATGGTGCTCTTGAAAGTGTCTGGCCACAGGGTATCCTTGATCATGATTCTTGGTGGCTCTAATGTGTCCCTCTTGTGTCCTGGTAGGATGGTACTACCTACATATCTTAGTCCACACGGGCACTCCAACACATAGACCACATGGTCCGTTTTGCGATTTAGAGATTTCATAATTTCCCTGTTAGGACCTCCAAATGGCGTGGAAAACTCAGTTGTATTCACACCCTTCGTTGGCGCAAGCCAAGAGCCTATTGTAAAACATGGTGACAGTGGTGTACTGGTTGAGTTTTTAATAACTATGTTACCCTGTAAGGCCTTTTCTACTAAGGTGCTATACTGCACTTTATTTGCAATTGTGATACACTACAGTAGCATAGTCTAAAGGCACTTTGTTAGTAAATGCGCTGGAACTTCCCAACTGGTGATCTTGTCTCTCACCCCATCCGTTCATAGAAGGAAATCTAGTGTGTGACTGCTAGGTGTTTACCATTTTATTATTTTTATTACGAGCAGTTCCTGTGCCACGTAATTTCCCTCTGAATTAGTGTGATATGAAGTTTATGGTGATTGGTTCCTCCTTGTCTGCCAGACTATCAGCTTCTCTTTGCATTACTGAAGGGATGCCTTTTTTAAAGCAGGTCTCTGAGACTAGCCTTTCATCAACTTCATATTTATATAATCTGTGCTGTATTTCACAGTCATTTGCCCCTCTTTCCATTCTCTCCTCTCTTCCCTTCCTCCTTATCCATTGCAGTATCTTGTCCCAATTGTTCCCTCCTCCCATTATTCATTTGATCAGTTTTCTCTGTTTTCACTTCTTACTGCTCATAACGTTCTGCTTGTCACTATCACTACACATTCATGTCCCATTCTCCCTTTCCAGTGTCTTTCTTATATGTTTGTCCTGTTTCCTATAAACTATATCTTATCCCCTTTCCTCTCTTCTCCTTCTCCCTTTTTCATCTTTCCTCCTATTCACTCGTCTCTGTTTTTCTCTGTGTTTTTTTTAGTCTACCCTAGTTCTATATTTTTTAGCAGATCTTCCATTCCTTCCTTTGCCTCCTTTCTTCGATATAACCACTGCTCTTTCCATTCCTCCTCTTAACTTTGTTTTTCTGGTTCCATTTTCCACATATAATTCAACAATCTCTTCTCGTTTATTTATCTTCCCTTATTTCTCGCTTTGGGGTATATTCACAAGAACGTGTGCTAAGCATCACCAAAAAATGCTAAAGCACCGTTACGCATCGCAGCCTATTGGGGGAAAATACCCCTGTGTCAACATGGATTTCACAACACAGCGGTACCATGCGATAGTCTGCCGAAAATGTGGCCAATGTCCGTGATACAACCATTGCGATGGAGATAAAAAACACAAACCCCAACGCGTAAAAAGACACGATGAGCTCCAACGCGATAAGAAAACAGTGACAACCAGCGAGAGGCCAGCAAACCCCACACGTAATGCGGGAAAAAGCACAAGAACAGCATACGGAAAATGCCACTAAAAAAAGACATCAACAGCAGAGTACCATGGATGCACCCTGACCAACTGCAGAGGACAACATGAACCCCACAATCCCCCTGGAGGAACACCCAGAAATACAGGGCCCATGGTAGGTCAATGAGAAGAGGAAGAGGAAGACGGGGTACAGTCGCCAGGAAAACCCGATTATCGCCACGGATGAGACATAACAGCACCACCAACTGTACGTCACCTCCAATGTGTCATTGGCAACAAAGAGGCAAATATGGCACACCACCTCGGACCATGTGAATACCGTCGCATGGCAGAGGAGGACAATGGAAGAGTACAGGGTACCCTGGACTGATGTGAATGGCAAAACCGAGAGTTGTTTGTTCTTTGGGTGTGGCTGTGTGCGGGGCTCCGTTGCCTACTGTAGGTAGTCATCCGGCTTTAGACCTGCAAGAGGCAGTTGTTAAATACCTGCTGCTACCACAGCTTATCGCTTGGTTTTGACTCGCATCGCAGATCTGACAGTTTGTTGTGAAAGTGGTGGTGTGGTTTTTTCGTGTGTTTTTGCACGAGTACGCCTACTCTGCAACTCCTTAGGGTTAGTTGGTGGTGTTCACCGTGGAGATACATTTTGGGACAGTTATCGCGGGAATACTGGTGATGTCTGCCGTTTGCACCAGCTTGTGAATGGGGTGTTAAACATATCTCCACTTTTGATGCGTTAAGAGATAAGTCCTCGTGAATGTCCCCCTTTGTCTTTTCACTCTTTTCTACTCCTTCTGCTTCCTGATAATTTATTCTGCCCTTATTTTGCAATCTGTTTGAATCAGTGCTTAATGTGTAAAAGAAGGAGTGACTGTGCCTATAGCTTGCTAGGTCGCGTTCCCATGCATCCCTGGCTTTCTTCACACTATTGGACTTCAGTTGTAAGGAAGTGTGATACGATTTCGAACTGATATGGCCGCTCTCTGGGGAAGCGATCACCAGTGTAAGTTGTGGGAAGTCTTTAGGTACAGCTGGATCAGTGGATAATGCCTCGCGCAGTGTGCTGTGTAAACAATGGAACATGAATCCATCCATAAGTGTCGAATGGCCTCCCTTAGTCATAGCAGAGATGAGTTTAAGCACGCCATTTGTATACAAATCACCTGTGACCCATAAGTCATTTGAGTGGAGGGAATACTGTACCAGGAGTTCAAGAGTACGTGGGAGACATGGGTTGTTTATAAGAGGAATATGTGCGGAAAAGAGAGCATCCTCACCTGTGTGGTGAGGTTCTGCCATCAGAGTCCAGATTGTGAAGTTTTTCGTCTACCCTAGAAAGAATATTGTGAATGCTGCGGAGTCCCCCTGAATGCTTTGTAATACAAATTCCTCTTATATAGGCCTTTTAAAACCTTCCACAGGGTAGAGTATTTCTGCACAGAGCTGTTATTAGTTACAAAAAAGTCAGTGAAAGCATCTCGTATGCCTGCGCAAAAATGGTATCATATAGTGCAGTTGCAGGGAAATGTCAAAGGCAAGTCATAGGGACGTGTGGGTGTATTTAGCATGGCTAGTTACAGGGGCATGGTCTGACTGTGTGCTGGGGGAGTGTACGGTGTAATAGTGTTAAGCCATATAAGTGAGCATTGTGACATGTACCAGTTATCAATTTGGGTCTACATATTATGTGGGGGGAATAGAAAGTATATTCTCGTTTAAGAGGTGTTTTCGATGCCATGTGTCTGATAGATGAAACGTGCAAAGAAGATCTGTCAATGTTTGTAGGAAGCGGGGATATGCAACCATTGGGGACCCAGTGGAACCAGCTCAGGAAATATTTAGGTCACCTCCCATTATGATGTAGTCAGCCTGGTATTGGCTAATCTGTGAAGATAGGTCAGGGAAAAACTCAAGGGACTCAGGGGCATATTACCAACAACTAGCGATAATTATCGCTATGTTGGCTTAGCGGCAATATTTTTATCGCCGAGCTGCGGCGATTTTTATCGCTTAGGAACCTTGCTATTATCAAGGTTTATCTCCTAAGCGATAAAAATCGGCCGAAATGAATGGATATCGCTGAAAAGTCAGCGATATTCATGCATTACCGAGCTAATGCTCTTAGCCATGTTATCCACCTACCATTGGATAACATGGCTAAGAACTGCTAAGGGCAGGTGTTAGCTTTTGGAGATATTCGCGCTCAGCGCGAATATCTCCAAAAGTTGGTAATAGGAGATAGCGATGTTAGCGACTGTTTCCAGTCGCTAACATCTTGGCACGCCCACTTTGCATGTCATTAGTGATACATTTCACTGACATGCAAAGCGAAGCCCAAGATGGTCGCTATCTCCTACTAGCTGTCGCTAACTGGTGTTAGCGACAGCTAGGTAATAGGGAGATAATTTTATCTCCGCTTTCTTGGCTTTTAAAGCCAAAAAAGCGGAGATAAACCCCCTTGATAATATGCCCCTCAGTGTTTGGTGCATTCGCATTAACAGGTAGAACAGTTTGACCCACCAACTCACCCAATACGAATAAGTATCTACCAATGGGTCAGAAGTATTTTCTATCGCCTTGAAGGGACACCACTATGCATCAAAATGCATATTCCTGTGAGTAAGAGCTATAGTGAGAGAAATTGTGGTGAGAACTCCATAAAACGGGATAAGTACATTCTGGTCTTGGTGACAGGTGTGTTTCCCGATGGAAGGCCAATAGGACCCTGTGATGGCCTAAGTAGGCAAGGACCTGTTTAGTTTTTCTGGGATTAGTCAATCCTCTGATGTTCCATGTCATGCAGGAGAGTGGAAACACTGATCTGATTCTCTTGTGGTATGTGTAGGCTTAATATCTGGGGGCATCATGGGAATGAGAGATTTAACTATAAGTCTTATACGTGCAACAATAGAGGGATGGTTTCAACAATCAAGAGAACAAAAACACAAAGCAACCTTTCCCCCACCCACTCCAGCAATAACAGCTGCTGGAAAATCCAGAACACCGTAAAAGAAATCAAGAGTACAAACATGGTGTTATACACCTCTGGAGGCATGCCCAGAGGAGCAAATCCCAGTAAGCAGAGTGGATATAAAACAGTGAAGATCAGGCACAGGAGCATGAGGAGGAAATAATGCACCTAAAGGCAACATGGGCACAAACATTCTCTTGTGCCAAAGTAAGAAGCAACCCACTAAGTTGTGTGGGCACTAGGGGAAGTAGGCGCTGAGTCAGAGGGGGCCTCAATTCCGGAGCCATCATTAAGGGAAGATTAACCAAGGAGATGTTTCTTACAGAACTGTATTTAATCTGCAGGGGTGTTTTAAACATAGTGCCAAACATCCAGCTCCACTCAGAGATATGCAGAAAAAGCATCCCATAGTTGAGTCCATCTGTAAATTTACGATGGGCCTCCTGAGCCAAAGGTATGTAATCCAGAAAGAGGGAAACTGTGGTGCCTTGATACTGCAGTGGGGCCTTGTTGCCAGAAAGGTGCAAAGCAGTATTGCTAATCTGTAATTTGAAGCCTGGATGATCTGTCATGGAGGTGCTCAAGGAACCGTACATGGACCAAGTGATCGATGTGCCCTTTTTTCAACAAAGGTATCAGTGAATGATTGCTTGTCGAAATGTTCTGGCAAAAGATGCTCCACAAAGACATCCATACCACTAATGTTGGTGGGTTCTGTTATTCCAGTCATGCAGATGTTGTTTTGGTGGGATCTCGCCACCAAATCTTCATTCTTGGCGGCTGTGGTTTTCAGGATGCACTTAACATGTTTGAGTCATATTATCTCTTCAACATTGCTGTCTTTTATCTCCAAAATTCCATGCTCTGCACCCTCAAGCCTAGTATTATGTCAATCAAGGCGTTCAGTCATGGTATCCAGGCAATGTGTTAGAGTATCAAATCTAGTCAATTGCCCTGAAACCAGCACGCCATTCAGACAAAATAGCAGCAGTGCAGTCAGGGAGGGGGGTACGCCACTGTGTGGTCAGTTTCAAAGGTGTGTTCCTTTTGTTTAGGATCTCTGCAAGTGATTATGTCAGTGAATAAGAAATGGTAGTAGACAAAGTGTTCGCCAGATTGAGGGGACAGTGTAGGGAAATATAGTCTTTTGTTCCTTATAGATCGATAAAGTTAGCCGCACCCACAGGAGCGCAAGTATAGACAGCTCAGAGCACGGTGTGGGAGGTGGGTAATCAGCCCAATAGGGCGGAGGCAGCAGTGATAGCAACAATAGCCTGGAGGCAGACTCAGTCAAGGTGTGTTTTACACAATGGACTCATCAAGACGGTGTGACATGGTGATTGCAATGAAAGTGCCAGTGGTGCAGTAGAGATGTTGCATCCATGTAAGACAGCAAGATGAGAGCATGCAACATCGATGTAGGCCATCAACTTGCAATGTGTGGAAGGACTCCAGCCCCAGGGGTGGCAGTCACACTCCAACCTGGCCACCCCTGCCAGCAAGAGTGGAGTAAATATAATATCGTACATCTCATCTGCATGTAATGGAAAACACAAGAGGCAGGAAAACTGAATGCCAGGAGGACAAATCAGGCAATATGGCCGAGGCTTCAACACACCTGCCACAATCCAGTACAGGTGGGCATGGTGGAGCCGAGTGGGGTCAGCAATGAAGCTTGCGCAACCCCCTGCCTGAACCGCCATGATTATGTTGGCCAATTCTCCTTACCACCAAGTGGTGTTGCATGAAGTACACATGGCATATCTCAGGCAGGGGCAGTAGGAAGAGGTGCGCCGCCACAGTCAGCAATTTGGCATTCAATGCAGTCATTCGGCTACTCAGCTGGGATCCCGATGATGAAGCATGACCCCAACTAGGTTGGTGTGCGAGGGTTCTTTTATCTAACCCTTGCGGGGCCGGGCACTGCAGTATCAGACAAACTGCTAGACAGGTCCGTCCTAGTTGTTTACTAATATTTTCCAAGGGGCAAGGACGGTCCACAAATAGTCCTAGCTCTCCCATTTGTTTATCATATTTAACACAGTCAGCCACTGCAGTAATTGACAGCCTCTACCACCACTCCCAAGACACAGGTGAGTTCTGTGGGGTCGCCACATGCATCAGTCCCAGGGGGAGTCCCCAGATAGTGAAGCTCTGGCAACGATCTCAAGTGAAGGCTTCACACACCTGGCTTTCCATTCAGCAGTCTGGCCATGTTTAGGCAGTCCGCCAGTAAGTTAGGTAGCACTGAGTGAGTGTGCAGTGAAGTCAGAGGCTACTACTGCTGGCCACACCACAGCCCTACCCTCAGGCACACCCACCAGCCCTGTCCCTGCGGGCCCTCTGAAGGCTGAGTTAGGCCACGACGGGTAGATCACTCAGGCAAGATTGAGGCAAGGGCCACAACGTGTCAGGGGCATGACATATTGCCTTCAGTGCAAATAAACCATGACATATAAAAATACAGAGCACATGCAATGGTCAATGGATAGACATGGGAGCTAATTTTTGGGGCATTGTTTGGCAGAGCATCAATGCCATGTGGCCATCTTGGTCATCAGCTGGGCCACGCCCCTGTTCTCACTTTACAGTTAGTGTGACACTTAAGCACCACCAGGAGAAAACCATTGCAGGTAAAGATTTTAAATAATGTGATTAT
Source organism: Lissotriton helveticus (assembly GCF_964261635.1). NCBI lineage: Eukaryota > Metazoa > Chordata > Amphibia > Caudata > Salamandridae > Lissotriton > Lissotriton helveticus. The sequence goes on along the minus strand of NC_136065.1, from coordinate 550,167,270 downwards.
CCACGTTATCTAAAATGATTATTTATATATCCCTGCTTTTCCATTAAAAGCTGACTATGAGTTATCAACTTTCATAATGAAGGGCAGTGCTTAATTTGTGCCAGTGCTTTCCGGTGCTCAGCACCAGCACCTATTTCAAAGGGCCGGGTCTATTGAATCTCAGGACATGTTGTGACTGCCCATGCTTGATGGCTGCTAAGGTACACTATGTGTTTTCATTGTCCATTTTCCATCCCTTGCATTCCACTGTATTGTCTCCACCTCGGAATGGAAGCAGAAGCTGACTGTTTACTTGCAGTGAGAATGAGAGGGAAAGAGAAGTTCTGCTGCTCGGGCAGGGCACTGTGCATATTCAGGCCAAGCTCACTGGCGAGGGAGAGAAGAAAACATTGGCCCCTTTTGTCAGCATTGTTTGGATGCAGAGGTGTAACACAAGGCCCTGCAGTACGGGGGGGCTGGACAACTAGACCCTCTGAGCATGGATTGTGTATTTCAAAATGACTATAAAACAATTCACTTTACCCTGTTGGGTTGTTATTTCAGGAGCCAAAATGTGTCTATTTTGTGAGTGAGTGGATGAACTGAAGCTTCAACTTAGTTTCACATACAGCTCTGTGTACCAGTCTTACCTCCAAACTGAAGAGCTGTGCTGTGCTAGTAAAGCACACGACTTGACCTTCAGAGGCTGTTTCCTTCTGCACTACAGTCAGAGGTGCTGCAAGAGCCTGTGCTCAGTCTTTCTGCTTTTAAATCAGGTGAATCAAAGTAGCGACAACTCCGTCCTGCTGGCCTAATTTTTTTAATTTCACGTTTCTTGACTCTGCTTAGTGTTGCCAATCTTCCCAGAGAAAAGTACTGATCATCTGTTCATTTTTTAACATTCTGCAAAGGCCTGGCGGGATTTTTATGAATAACTTCACATGAAAAGATCTCTAATATTTCTAACATAGGCTTTCTGTCTTTGTTTACGTTAATTATCAGTCGAGAACAGTAGGGCAGTTGTAGAACACATTTCTGAATCTGGAGAAGGAGATGTTCAGGTCGCACTATTGGTTACACTTTTGGTGGTGTTTGGTTTCCAACTCACTAGTACTCACATTGAAATCAATGCAAACTTGATGTAGCAGCTCAAAGATTAAACTGTATGTCTTGTGGTATGAAAGCTATGCATGAATCACCGCAGGAAGCACATGAACCAGGTAAGCTAATGATACTTGGATGATGGTGCATGGCATTTTCTTTCACACTGCTCAGCAGCAGACATGTGAACATACCAGGGCTTTTTTATGATTATGTAAACCTGTGATCAGCAAGTTCCCCATAGGCATCTGCAGCAAGGGCATTAGACATCCTAGCTATCTTAACAGAAGAGCAGAGACCTAGTCCATACAAACCTGTTGCTGCAATGGGCACTTTAACTCTTTGAGCTAGTTTCTACAGATGCATTTATGTACCACATAGTACTGCTTGCTGAGAACAGCTGAAATGTTGCATGTTTGAATCTCGTTGTGGTAGCACATCCTTTCATGCTTCTAGGATTGATAATTGTGATTTTCTCAGTTGGATAATAGTTTAAAAAAATACCTTTCAAACTGCCACTCTACTGTGGTACTGATTGCTATGTAAAAGAAAAAGTAGTGCCACTGTGTGACTCTCCTATAAATATTTGTATTATGTTAGGTTTGTTTTAGCCCAGTCACAACTTTGAAATCTACATACCTGGGAACTAATGCTGGCTCTTGATCCAACTTCATCAAACTCTGATTCCTTCCCTGGTCAGTTGTGTCACTGTATCTCTGATCTGAAATCTAATAAAGCTCGGAGAGCTAGAAACTGGCTAGCCTCATAAGTACTATATTAATTCCCATTTTGATGCCCATATTTAGGCTTTTTTATATTGCCAGCCTATAACAGATAGCAGCACATGGGTGTTAGTAATGGTTGTTTTTGTTCTTCACATAATGCAGCACCAGTGATGCTGCCTATTCAATGCCTGAATTATCCGTTAGTGAAGCCTAGTAAATATCTCATCACTATACAAAGGCTAATTCACTGCCACATCCAGTGTGTGAACTGGGGTCTGCGTGGAGTCGACTCGAGAGCAGTTCAGGGTGTGAGGAGGACGGACCGGTGTAGGGTTCAAAGGAGATGAAAGGTGAAGCAGCTCAGGCTCAAACATGCAGCATAGGAGATGAGCAGAGAGGGCAGAGAGCAGTATAGAGGAGCAGAGAGTATGGTATAAAAGGCGGAGAGGGGCAGAGAGCGGCAGAGAGGAGAAGAGAGTGGCAGAGAGGAGAAGAGAGCAACAGAGAGGAGCAGAGAGAAGCGCATAGTGGCAAAGAGAAGCAAACAGGAGCAGAGAGTGGCAAATAGGGCAGCGAGGAGCAGAGAGAGGCAGAGAGCTGCAGGGTGCCAAGAGAGCTCAGAGGGCACACACTATCATGCTGCAAAGATTAGCACAGGGTCTATAGAGAACACTGCCAGCCCTAGGGTGGTAGAGGGGAGAGAATACTGCATTGTCCAGAGGGGTCGGAGAGCAGCACGAGTTATAAAGGGAGATAGGGGTGAGTGTCTGGCCTCAGGCAGTTGAGGGGTGAGACCACTGAAGGGTTCCAATGGGTGGGAGACCAGCACAGGCTGAAATGGGGTCAGAGGGCAATGCAGGGTAAAGGAGGGTTGGAGAGCAGTATGTTTAAAAGGCAGGTATTTGAGTGATAACCATGTGTGCTCATGATGGGCCTTTGTATCTCTACTTTGAGCTCAGGGTTGTAAATCTAAATCTTGGTGTGACCACCCAGTCTTTCATCATGCTGAGGTGTCAAGACCCTCTTTGGTGAATATGTGCTTTCCAAAATACATGGATTGGGAAGGACACATAAATGTATTTTAATCTTTTGTTTTTCAATTTCTTTGTAATATTACACTGTCATTATTCCTTCTGTCCCTCTTTGACCCAGTACCTTTCATTCTCGTATACATTCCCTTGACCTCCTTTCTTTCCTTTGTACCATCTTTTTCCTTTCCTTTTTCCCTTCTTCCACACCTCCAGCCATGCCTCCTTCCTTCTTTCCATTCTTGCTTCCATTCATCCTCATTCATTCCCCATCCTTCTTCCCTTGGTACATTTTTTCCTCCATTCATTCATTCCTTACTTTCTTTTTTCCTGCTCCTTCTTTAATGTATTCCTTTCTTATCCTTAACCCTTCCTTCTTCTTTTCTTCCTCCTTTCATCTTTCTATTCATCCATCACACATCGTTCACTTCCTTTCTCCCACTATCCCTTCATTTACTCCTTTCACATTCTTTTCTTAGTTTCTCCTTTTTCATCCATTATTAATTTCCTCTTTCCAGTACTTCCCTTCCTGCATTCATTTGCTGCTGCCTTCTTTAATGTATTCTTTCCTTCATCCCTTCCTTTCTTTTAAACAGTACAGTACAAGCACATTTTCTTTAGTTTGCAAAGTTGCCTCAAGTCCTCAAATGACCTTTCCAAAAGCTGCATTTTGAGAGGCACACACATTCTTTAACTTGAATTCACTTTTGAGTTGTTGTCCATATGTTATATTATATTATGTTATATTGATTTGTATAGTGCACTAATCACCCGAGAGGGTATTAAGGTGCTTTAGCAGGTGTGTAGGTGTGAGGTCCTCGAGGTGCTTATATGTAGTGGCACGTCTTCAGATTCTTGCAGAACTCAAGAAGTGAGGAGGTGGCTTGGATGTGTTTAGGCTTGTGGGTGTGGGTGGAGCCATTAAAGGAGGGGGAGAGTCAGTGGAGGAAGTAGGTGGAGCCGGGGGAGGTGGGTGTGGCCACCTAAAAAATGTGAGCACCTGCACTTAATATTTTACAAATTAACCGCTGATGAAGGGTAATATTTTATGTACAAATCAAGACTTTATTGGAAGAAGCATGGCCACCATGCTGAAAAATAAGTTGAATCTGTCGCTGTCTTTTACCCAGAGATGCCCACATTTTGTTTTTTTGTGAGAACCTCTTCAATAGACACATTGTTGTCTTTAGTGCTCATCCTTAATACACCTCTTAACACACTTCTTGCTTCCACCACTGGTAATGAATGAGACAACCGTTATTCATATTGAATCGGAAGGAAGGCTGTCTCTTCTCTTCTGCTGCATTATTGCTCCCCCTAAGTTCCGTGATTCCCCTCTCTTTCTGCTTCATTTTCTGCTCCATAATATTCTGACCCAGATTCTCCTCCCAGTCTATTATACCCTTCAGACAACCTGGCTATATAGTCAAATCCCTGCTGACACTAATGCGTGCCTCATCAAATATTGATGAGAGGACCATGAGGTTAAAATTGGAGAAGACCATGCCACATATTTAATAATTTCAACTATCAGTATTGTAGAAGAGATTTTCAGGCCTTATATTTTTGTAAAAAAACTACAATGGTTAATAATATTTTTTATGTTGAACACAATTTACAAATGCTGAACTCATAAGATTGCAGTTGAAAAGTTTTATCCAACACTCAGCTATGTGTCTATTAAGATGATTAAGTTGTGGCACATTTTAACATGAATCATTTGGGATAAAATGGATGCTGTTCTGATGCTGTTTTCTCTCCTGTATTCACCCAATCCCCACTTCTCTGCAGGCCAAAGACAGGTTGATGTAGTTTTCCTGTTCGCTCTGAATTAATTTTCTAGTGCTTCTAACTGTAACATTTTCCCAAGGCCCCTCTCTTGCAGTTCCATCACTGAGCCTAGACTTATTCATTTATATAAAGATTCATTGTCTGAATGTTTCATATTTGATCATCTCTGGATAGTAAATACATAGGATATGCTGGATGCTTCCTTAAAAATGAGATAATGATTATGAATTTAGGTAGTGTTGCAGACTATTCTGATTTGCAGAGAAAGTTAAGACTTATAATCATGCCATGATGAGCATGCTGTTTTGATAGTTTGATATGCAAGAACTGTGTATAAGAAGCCCTTGGATTTGGGAGTGAGCAAGAAGACTTTCCGTTACTAGAGATGCGGTCCAATTTCCTTGCAATTCTGACAGAGAGATTTGCTAGCGTTCCTTGATGCTATTAGGAATGCTGCCCGTTTTTATACTGATATTGAGGCTCACTTGTGACTTAAAATTTAATTCTGGTTTTGACTACGTTATATTGCTCTGAATTTGAGCCTTCAAGGGATTTATTCTGTGCTGCTTGATTTTGAAAATTCTGACCTAAATCCTTTAACTTTCCTCTGATCTAGATCTCAGTTAGTGTGAGGTCCAATGATTTATTTTGTTATGCTGCTAAACTGATGTTGGGCGGAGTGTGGTTTTTATGCTCAATCAACCAGGAGCAGAACCGCCTGAGGTAAATTTGGAGGTGATATGAATTCTTAAGTATCCTAAATATTGGATACAGGGTTTTGTTTCCACAGTATCACAAAGTAAATATGTTTCCAGTTTGAGGCACGCACTATCTAAGGGATCACCTTGGATGAAACAGCAGACGTGGCTGAGTGGACAGGCACAACTATATTTTAAAACAATGAAAAGACACATAACAATCAGACATGTATTGCCCCTTAGCAATCAACATTTGTATATTGTTATGTTATTTTATAACGCGCACATATACTCAGAGGAGTGTCACGGCGCGAGTCTTGAAGGGTAGGAAGAGCTGAGCTAAACAAAGACGTATGTTTTCAGATTTTTCTTGAAAGCAGTGGGGTCTTGAGTGTTGCGTAAAGCAAATGGCAATGCATTACAGGCCAGGGCAGCTTTCAAGGCAAGCGAGCAGCCACCCAACCTTTGGTCATTTGAAATGGAGAACCTGGCCAAGGAGTTGAGACGTGGAGTACAGATGTCTCACAGGAGCATAAAAGGAGAACCGCCGTTGTAGGTAGATAGGGCCTAAGCCATAAAGGGCACAATGAGCAATGCCTAGGAATTTACATTTGACCCGTTCTACCACGGGAAGCCAGTGTATTGAGAGCAGATTTTGCTTCATGCTGCTTCTAGTAGGATGTTGAGAAGAAGCCTGGATGCAGCATTTTGGACCACCTTTAACTATTAAGCAGATAGCAAGGGATGCCAACATACAGAGCGTTACAAAAGGGGGTGGTGATGGACGGAGCATCTGAATCAATCAAACACTCACACCCAGTCAAAAGATCACCGTTCTTTAGCCCACTCTGCCACCCCAGTTCAGACATGGCTATATGCAAATCAGTCTGACCCTGTGCCTCATGGGAACAGTCCAGCCCGAACTGCCAAGCCATGTCTTCCCTGGACCGGAAACAAGCTTCCGAGGACCGGTTTCTGGCATTCCAGGCGTCTTCAGCCCGGCTTGCTTGAATCCAGTGGCAAAGTGAGCAAGGGAGTCACGTCTGAGCATACTCTGCCACACTTATGGTGGCTAAAAGCGGTACAAAAGGGGTGGTGATGGACGGAGCATCTAAATCAATCAAACACTCACACCCAGTCAAAAGATCTGGGTTTAATCCATCACCGTTCTTTAGCCCACTCTGCCACCCCAGTTCAGGCATGGCTATATGCAAATCAGTCTGGACACACAGACCGTTAGCATAGACCAACTGTGATAGGTTAATAGCACAGTGACCGTTTCTTTAGCAGCCCTAGGAAGAAGAGGAAGAAATTTCATGAGGGTTTTAAGTAGCCCAAAGCAATTACCTGCAAACTTCTTGACCTGAGTGAAAAACTAAATGTTCTCCTCAAACCAAACCCCCAGGTTCTTAGCGGGTTTCCCTGTGAGGATGGCATGGCGAACTCAGATGGCCAGAGCGTTTCTCTGAAGTTTGAGGGGAAGTTTCTGTAGAGGAGTATTTCAGACCTCTGTTCGTTACACTTAAGTTCGGCAGTGGCCAGCCAAGTAAATACCGAGGTCAAACAATTTTCTGCGGAGAAGATAGTGTCCTCATTATTCCCCAAGTAAATAGGAACTAGGTTTTGCCCCCAAGTCCTCAGCTAATTGGAAAACATACTGTGGTTCGATACGGTGAACCACAGGATCCTCCTGCGCCGCCTTCTTGGCCTGGGAATATCTGGAGAAGCATTGGCTGGGCTTAGGTGTTTCTTAAGTGAATGGACCTTTCGAGTGTTCGAGGGAGCTTCTGTTTCCGCCAGCAAGCCGTTGGGCTGTGGGGTCCCGCAGGGTTCTTCCCTGAGCCCCACGCTTTTTAATGCCTACATGAGGCCGCTGGCTGGGATTGTTCGTCCGCACAGTATTAAGATCGTTACCTATGCGGACGACACCCAGCTGGTGGTCTCACTTGCACACAAGAATTGCCATCAACAACAGACTAACCTCACAACCTGCCTAGAGCAGGTGAAGAACTGGATGACAGAATCATGCTTGAAGCTCAACGGAGATAAAACTGAGCTCATGATACTAGGCCCACCGACCCCCTCCAATCTGGAGCGGATGTGGCCAGCCAGTCTAGGCGACCCCCCCATCACCCAGAGAAAACATAAAAAGCCTGGAGGTATGGCTGGATAAGTCCCTGACCTTTAATACTCAGGCCACTAAAACTTCAGCAATCTGCTTTGGCCTCATTAGGATGTTGAAAAAAATCCTTCCACTGTTACCCTTTGAGGCCAAACAGGTAGTCATCCAGGGTCTAACTCAGTCCCGCATCGATTTTTGCAATGCCCTATATCTGGGGGCACCTGAGTACTGCTTGAACAAACTGCAGTGGATCCAGAACTGTGCTGCGGGCACACTTCTTGGAATCCCCCGCAGAACTCGAATAGAGCCCGGACTAAGAGCTTTGCACTGGCTCCCCGTTAGAGAGAGAATCAAGTTTAAATCCATGTGCATCGCCCATCAAGCCTACTGGAAAGCTGGCCCTACAATCAACCATGCTTTGATCACCCCCTATTATCCAAAAAAAGAACTTCGCTCCTCTCATGCTTTTCTAGCAGTAGTTCCCAGGATTAAGAGATCCAGAGCAGGAGGCCGATCCTTTTCACACAATGCACCCAAGTTATGGAATTCACTTCCCTTGCACCTCAGATCTAATCCCAATCTGTTGACCTTCCGGAAACAACTTAAAACTTTCCTCTTTGACTAATTCTACCCCTTGTTGGTTCTATCTCACTGGAAGCTGTGCTCTTGATTCCTAGTGCCTGGACGCCTCAGGGCAACTGCAGCGCTTTATAAAACCTTTTTTCATTTCATTTCATTTCATTTCACTTCCACCTTAGGGACACTTTTTTGCCTTCCACAAATATTTCTGATGCTAATAGTAACTCTCACGTTGTTTAGAAGATTGTATTTTTTCATTTTAAGAAATGTTGTGACAGGCTATTAAGATTGATTAACTTCTATATGGTTTTAAAGTTCCCTGACGATTGTCAATGTAAAGAAAAGTACAATGAAGGATGAAATGTAAAAACATGACAACAGGACCTGAGATCTCAAAGTGGAAGTACACAAGAGATTAAATCATATGAGCCCTCTGTAAGGTGACTCAGAAACCAGTTTCTAATAATGTGGATTTTGAGATCTTGTGCCAGATGAAATAAGGTTTCACAAACATCTCAAGAGACTTTGCCGATTCCCACAGGATTTCAATCCTAAGCCCTTTTAATGATCCTGCTGGCCAAAATGGTCCCAAGGAAATGAGAAAAAGCTTTCCATGGGCATGGACATAATGGATAAGGCTGCAGGGGTCTGACTTTCTGCCTGTGTACATTCCAACTCCCAGTGGTCTGCATCAGTGTGTTAGCCACCATCATGGCGAATGATTCAGCCACCATTTCTAGCAACCCCTTCATGTGACCCATTTTGTACATGATAATCCTTTCTATCCATGTCTTATTGTTGTTCACCCAACAATCTCTAGTGCTTATTACACAGACCTCTAACTCACCCATGCACACTGTTAGATTTTTTCTCAGTAACTATGTTAATTTATGCCCATGACTATGTTCCCCAAACTGCTCAGTATCATAGTGTATGACTGTTTGTTTGTCACCATTTTTTGCCCAAACTGGGGTCTTGTTCAGCACTCTGCCTTTATCATTGTCCATTCTTCAATGTTTCTAGAGTCCATGAAAAATTGAATGAAAGGTTACAATAGCTTTGAACACTCCCTGTGCTCACATCAGACACCCTTGTTGTGTCTTGGTGGGTCAAATACCTAAGTGATGTCACAGTCACCTCACTCATTATCTTTGGCATAAGTTCCTTTTGTCTAGCATAACTGAATGTTATTTTATCGATAACAATGTTTGCAGTAAGCATGCTCACCTACCACATACATTATAAAATCAAGGTATGTCACACTGTTTGCATGCTCTAACTCGGAGTGGAGGGAGCTTTTATTTGTCTGTGTAGAATTGTGACTTCTGGGTTTGACCTTAATGAAGACAGTCACATTTGTCAACTGCAGTGGATTTATCATGGTGATATTAAAGACAGTTAGTCTGCTTCTATCTGATGATGTCCTGTGGGTGGGACAACCTGAGTAAGAGATTATCACGTTGTCCCAGCCAGCAGCCTATTCACAGTCATGGTAAGAGGTGCCAGTGTTATGTAGTTCCTACTAATTCATAGGATCTGCACAATGTTTGGACAACATAAACAAGGGTACACCCCGCAGTATATATTGGCCTATAGACCAGCTAGCTTACTGTGCCAGCGTAAGCCCTCCTAACCTTACCAGGGAGCTAATGGTTTCTGGCAACCACTGAACATGACAACCCTGGCCCCTCAGGGATCGTGGAAACAGTAAAGAACCTTCTGCTCATTCACCGCTGCGCACTTACTCTCAGAGAAGTATACAGAGAATACACAGTGGGACGTTTTCAATATATTTATTGAACCAACGTTATTCTTGTATAGAATACATGTGCTGCAATGATTAATTGAAAGAAGCAGATAAAAGTGATTGCAAGCACCAAAAGCGTGAATGGTGCTAAGACAATGTATATATGCAGGCACATAAAAGAAGGTGGTAATCAAATGTACTCCTACAATGAGACACTACTGTAAGTGTACCTAGAGTGTGTGTGGGTGTAGAACCAAGAATCTCTCCTAGGGACGATCCAACTCCGTTACCTGGTGAAAGAGATTAAAGGACCCCGTCTTAGCAACAAAGTGGACACCCCTTACGTGATCTCAGACTGCTGCGTGAGGACTTCTCAGCATGCAAGGACCCTCTGTATCAACGGAAGAGCCTCCTCTGCTGGTCTATGAGGATACTCATCTTTTATATTAGAAAGCACCCTTGCGATATGCGTATAGATTAGTGATATAATGGATATATTGATACCCCTGTCACCCCGTGGATGAACATAGAGATGACCTTTGTACACAGTGCGAAAAGATACCTTGTACATGAGGTTCAAGGCATTGTGATAATGTTGTGCGAAGCTAGATGTAGAAACAAGTTTAGTTTCAGGGAAACTAATCGAACATTGTCGCATATGCAAATATGTGCAAAAGGTCACAGCTGAAAATGTTATATGTTAGAACAATGTAAAAAATAAGCTTCTTCACTAAATGGGCCTAACTCAGAAATATAACGCAAGGGAGATAAACACTGAGAGTGCTACAGTAACAGTGCAAGGCACGGTTGTAATGTGCACCTTGGAGACAGAATGGAGATGATATTTCAGGGCCAGAAGTTGGGCTGCACCTGCACCTGCACCTCAGGAACAGTCCAGAAGACCACACCTTAGTGTAAGATCTATGAAATCCTGTTAGGATAATAACAAGACAGTAAAGTGGGGCTTGTCACAACAGGAAGGGGGCCTATAGTAAGGAATTTAGAATGACAACAATGCAGCAACAGACCTTTTTCCTGAGTGGCACTTTGTTGAAGAAGGAACATATTTTGCTATTACAGAAAGGTGGTGAAGCTGACTGCTTTTTATTTTAGCTTTTAAACTTCACAAGCTTTAAACTTTGCAAAACCCAGTGTTTAAAACAAATAAGCAACTAAGTTGAGCGACTTTTCAATCTTGAAAGATTTAGCCATGAAAATGACATGAGAGAAAATAGATGCCAGGGGTCATATTGCAAATAGTGACCTGAGAGCACAAAAGGCATGTAAACCTGCTTTTTGTATCCCTGCGGCACTATGGTATTACAGAAGTGTGCAGATCCTTTTGTGAAACTATTAGCGCTTGCACATATGTAGCGCCAGTTCTATCTTCAGAGCGCGATTCCATGCAAATAAGGGATTTAATTTGCCTCTGAGACCTTGCTGTAATATAGAAGTGGGTATGTATTTTGGTGTTTGTACAGCGCGTAAAGCACACCTAGGTTTCATAGCACTATCAGATACTCAGGGGAGGTAGACGGGTGGCCAGGCAGCGCTAGAAAAGCCAGGTTTTTCAATTTCTTCAGAATTTCTTGTGATTAGGTTCTGTCCTGATGTATAGAGGCAGAGTATTCCATGTTGTTGGGGCTACTTTAGAAAAGGATCTGTCACCATTTCTAACTGTGCGGACTTTGGGAACAGTTAGGAGATGCTTGCTGGTGGATCGGAGGGTTCTGGCTGGGTGATAGTCCGTCAGTTTTTTTGCTAGGTATTTTGGCCCCTGACCTTAAGGGTCTTATGGACTAGACAACACAATTTGAAATGTATGTGTTTTTTTAGGGGAAGCCCGTGTAATGTCTTGAGACTGGGTACAGAGGTGGTGCGGGGTGTCACGGTTAAGTACAATCCTTGCTGCTGTGTTTTGCAGGACCTGGAGTTTTGTCAAAAGGTTCTCATCCAAGGAGGCGACCAGCGCGTTGCCATAATCCAGACGGATGATGATTAGACCCTGCACTAAAGGCATGCGGGACGGGAGGGGGACCCATTTAAAGGTATTCTTAGGCTGCACATCAGTCCGAAGCTGGAGTGCACTCCCTTCTTAATATGGTCAGTTTAGGAAAGTTTGTTATCTATTGTAATCCCAAAGTTCCTAACTGTAGACTTAGGTGGGGAGCAGGGACCCAAGGCCGACGGCCACCATTTATCTGTCCAATGTTTGTGTGCATTTCCAAAAAGCAGTATCTCGGTTTTGCCCACACTAAGCAACACATAATTATTGGTCATCCAGTCCTTTATTGCCAGCATGCATAGTTGGAATCTTACTTTGGTGTCAGTGGGGTCTGGGCCTAGGGTAATTAGCAGCTGTGTGTCATCTGCGTAGGACATGGTATCAAAACTGTGTGCTCTAATTACCTTTGCCAGTTGGGATACATATAAGTTAAAAAGTGTAAGACTCAGCATTTGATTTCCTGTTTTATTGTTTTAGGAGAATGGTCCTATTTGGACCTTTGAGCACCGTCCAGTCAGGTAGCTATTGATCCAGAGTAGGGCTGAGCCCTCAACACCAACCTCAGCTAGGCGTTTTAAAAGAATGCTGTGTGAGATGGTGTCGAAGGCAGCCGACAGGTCGAGCAAGATCAGGATGGCGGATTGTCTTGCATCAAGGGCCAGCCTTAAATAGTCCACGATCTCAAGTAAGGCAGTTTCAGTGCTGTGAAGCACTCTGAATCCTGATTGGGATTGATCTAGCAGTTTGTTGACTTATAGATATTTGCATAGTTGTTTATTTATAAAGGATTCCATGACCTTTTCGAACAGTGGCAAGAGGGAGATATGCCAATAATTGAGAAACTCTTTTGGGTCGGCAGTGTTTTTTTTTAAGATTGGTCTGATAATGGCCTCTTTCCAATGAGAAGGTGCAATAGAGTGAGACAAGGAAAGGTTAAGAATTTTGGTTAGGTCGGGAAGCAGAGCCGGCACAATTTTAAATAGCGTTTGAAAGGAGGCTGGGTCCGCTGGGGATCTTGATTACATTCTGTTCATTGTGAGGACTACTTCTTCCTCTGTGAATGTGTGGAATTCTCGAACAGTGATGTGGGGGGGGAAAGGCTTGTTGGTAGTCTGCTCAGATGATAGGTCGGTTAAGGTGGTGTCAGTAGGTTGAGGGAATAGTTTATGGATGTTGTTAATGTTGTCATTAAAAAAGGATGAAAGAGAGTTGACTAAGCATGGGCGTAAAATCCGCTCCGCTCGCGGATTTTTCGGATTTTCGGCAAATTCGCAATCTGCGAACTCTCGCGAATTTGTCGAAAATCTGTGAATCCGCTCGCGGCGGATTTTTTGCTTGGTTGCGGCGCGCGGCGTGGTGCACGGCGTTCACTTTCCGTCATTAAGCGTTTGCCGAGTTGTTTTTCTCGATCATATTTTGCGAGTGCTGCGCCATTTTGGATCTTGCTGCGTGATCCCGCGGGAGTTTGGCGCCCGCGAATACGTAATCGCGGCTTGCCACCTTGCACAGCACACCTCGCGAGAGTTCGCAATTGTGAACACGTAGTTGCGGCGGAAAGGAACAATCTCGCACTCGCGAAATAGAGTTTTTGAAATTCTGCACAAGAAATCCACCAGCAAACAGGATAAACCTTCAGAAAATGATGATTTTTATTGGAATCACTCCTCAGGTTGACATTTGCATGGCCTTTTTTTTGCAAGGAGTCCATTTTTGGGGGGGGGGAGGGAAGGAAGTGCCCCACAGTCTCCAACTTCCTGTTCCTGTCCAGCAGGCTCCTCCCAGTGCTTTGTCCATCTACTGGTCACTTTCATTTGGATCTGGAGCTGGAAGGATTACTTTTTGTGGGTGCTGCTGGATATTTGGATTTGAGGCCTTTTTGATTTTCTTTGGATCACTTTTGGATTAGAAATCAACTTTCACAAGTAAGTTTGTTTGGGGCATTACAGTTGCTGCAACTACAATTTTGGAACTTTTTCAGAACATTAAATAAATTATATTGTGGGTAGCCACAGTATCCAGTAGGACCAGGGTTGGTTATGGGTGCATGATACAACTGTTTTGTTGAATTTAAACACCATTGAGGCCATGGATGGCCTGGGATTGTGCTGATTTTTGTTGTTTTTGTCGTTTTTTTGGGGCTGCTGGTGGGGCCCTTTGCCCAGGGGTGGTGAGTGTTGCATGGGCCTAGTCTTTCTGTGGGGTGTCTTCTTGAATTTAAACATCATTGAGGCCATGGATGGGCTGGGATTGTGCTTATTTTATTGTTTTTGTCGTTTATTTGGGGCTGCTGGTGTGGCCTTTTGCCCAGGGGTGGTGGTGCATGAACTGAGTGTGCCTGTGGTGTGGTCTCACTCTCTTTAATGTAAACATCATGGATGGCATTGGATTGTGGTGATTTTTGGCTGTTTTTCTGTTTTTTGGGGGTGTACTGTTGATGTGGACTGGCCATGTGGGTGGTGGTGGTGGCCATCTTGAGTGCTGGCTGGTACAGGCAACATGTGCTTGGGGTGCAAGGGGGCATTTTGAAGAGAGGCAGTGTCTGAGGCCTGCACTTATTTTGCCTACTTTTCATCCATTATGCCCAGGGGTAGTGAGTGTTGCATGGGCCTAGTCTTTCTGAGGGGTGTCTTCTTGAATGTAAAAACCATTGAGGCCATGGATGGGCTGGGATTGTGCTGAATTTTGTGGTTTTTGTAGTTTTTTGGTGCTGCTGGTGGGGCCCTTTGCCCAGGGTTGGTGAGTGTTGCATGGGCCTAGTCTTTCTGTGGGGTGTCTTCTTGAATGTAAACACCATTGAGGCCATGGATGTGCTGGGATTGTGCTGTTTTTTTGTGTTTTTTTTTCGTTTTTTTGGGGCTGCTGGTGTGGCCTTTTGCCAAGGGGTAGTGATGCATGGACTGAGTGTGCCTGTGGGGTCTCACTCTCTTTAATGTAAACATCCTGGATCATGGATGGCATTGGATTGTGGTGATTTTTGCTGTTTTTCTGTTTTTTTGGGGTGTACTGTTGATGTGGACTGGCCATGTGGGTGGTGGTGGTGGCCATCTTGAGTGCTGGCTGGTACAGGCAACATGTGCTTGGGGTGCAAGGGGCCATTTAGAAGAGAGGCAGTGTCTGAGGCCTGCACTTATTTTGCCTACTTTTCATCCATTATGCCCAGGGGTAGTGAGTGTTGCATGGTCCTAGTCTTTCTGTGGGGTGTCTTCTTGAATTTAAACACCATTGAGGCCATGGATGGGCTGGGATTGTGCTGATTTTATTGTTTTTTGTCGTTTTTTGGGGGCTGCTGGTGGGGCCCTTTGCCCAGGGGTGGTGAGTGTTGCATGGGCCTAGTCTTTCTGTGGGGTGTCCTCTTGAATTTAAACACCATTGAGGTCATGGATGGGCTGGGATTGTGCTGTTTTTTGTGGTTTTTGTCGTTTTTTTGGGGCTGCTGGTGTGGCCTTTTGCCCAGGGGTAGTGGTGCATGGACTGAGTGTGCCTGTAGTGTGGTCTGTCTCACTCTCTTTAATGTAAACATCCTGGATGGCATTGGATTGTGGTGATTTGTGGGTGTTTTTCTGTTTTTTTGGGGTGTACTGTTGATGTGGACTGGCTTGGGGTGTAAGGGGCCATTTTGAAGAGAGGCAGTGTCTGAGGCCTGCACTTATTTTGCCTACTTTTCATCCATTATGCCCAGGGGTAGTGAGTGTTGCATGGGCCTAGTCTTTCTGTGGGGTGTCTTGAATGTAAACATCATGGATGGCATGGGATTGTGCTGATTTTTCTGTGTTTTGTCGATTTTTTGGGGTGTATAACTGAACTGATGTTCCTCTGTCTTCCATTGCTTTTAGGTGCACAAGACTCAAGAGAACCACCAGTGCCAGGAAGAAGTCCTGCAGCGGTGTGTGTGTGCAGCATAACGTCACGCGACGTCACGTCGGGACACAGACAACTCTGCAACTCGTGCAACTGCTGCCTGCTGGTCTGACCTGCTCTGAAGAAGATGGCCCCAAAAAAAGTTACCCGTAGCTCCTCTAGCAAGAAAGTTGCCAGTAAGGAGCAGAAGAAGCAAGTTACCAAGGAGACTGGTGTGCCGGCCGCCCTTTTTTTGGGAGTAAAAAAAAAAGTATGCCTGCAGCAGCAGCGGGATCTGCTGGGGACCAAGCTGGGAGCAGCACCCCCGCTCCATTGGGCTCAGTGCCACCACCACCACCACGCCAACTTAAGTCCAAGCCTTTGAGTGCTGCAGAGGCAGCCAGTATAGTTGTTCAATCACCATCGACCAGTGATGTTGGCTCATCGCAAGAAAGCAGCAGCAATGTCCCTCAATCAACACAGGTTGTTGTAGCTCATCTGACGAGTGTTGAACAACCACAGCCGCAACAACAATCACATGTGCAAGTACAAGCCCAAGTACATGTGGAAGGAGAGGCAGCGCAAGGAGATGCGCAAGCAGAGGTGCATGGAGGGTCACAAGTGCCCACAATAGTTGTTCCTCCCGAAGTAGGGGCACATCAAGAAATCGACAATCAAGGCGAGGTATCATTTGAGGAAGACACTCCTCCTGATGATCATTCATTGTCTTCCACACCCCTAGCAAGGAAGAGATCAAGGGTGGTGTCTACATCTTCTTCAAGCACACCTCCTTCTGATGATACGGATCAAAATTGGGAACCAGCACCACTGCCGTCTGAGAGTGAGGCACACCATGATCTGACAAAGGTAGTTAAGCGTAAAAGGAAGCTCGTCCAAAGTCTCAGACTTGTGGAGTGTGATGATGAGGCTCAGCAAGAAGTGGCGGATACTGCTGCTGATGAAGACTTTGACAACGACGACCCAGTCATCATAAAGGTCACTGCAGCCCCAGCGGGCATGCAGCAAACAGACATTTTAACCCTAGCCCGAAAAGCTGCTGAGCGTGATGATGATGATGATGTTGTCGACGAGGAGGCAGTGGAAACACCACCACAATCATTGGAGTTAAGTGGTACACCAACTCGTACCGCTTCCATATTTTTTTCTGGCAAGAAGGGACCTCCATCCACCTCGACCTTAATTAGTGGCGGTGAAAGTGCACAACGTACAAAAGTTGGGCAATCCAGATCCTCCACTTCATCCGGCATTCGCAGCATGACCACCACCAGTATCGGCGCCTCCTCCGGCCCCCACAGACACTTCAAGTCCCCAGTTTGGGACTTCTTTACTGTTTGCCCAAAAAGGGAAAAGTTCGCCATTTGTACCATTTGTAAGCTTGCAGTTAGTCGTGGTAAGTTTGGTACCAACTATGGTACCGGAGGCCAGAGAGGTCATCTTAAGAGACAGCACACTGTCCAATGGTTTGCGCACCTAAAGGCGATCAAGGAAGCCCGAATTGGAAGTCAAGAAAACGTTGATGTTTCATCTGATGATGACGAGGAGGAAGAAGACGTGTCAAACACTTGACTTACACCCAGTACCCCTGTCAGCAGCACACCCCATTTGAGGCACACTAAGAGTGTTGGAGCGAGTGAGACACCAACGCGCAAAAGTTCACCAGCGAGCATAATTGCGTCAACGAAGTCATTATCATCCCGTAAATGCTTGGTCCAGGGCAACATTAGAGCCATGTTTTCTTCAGACGCGCCATATGAACGCAACCACCCACTGACGCGTCTGTATAACACTAAGGTGGCTAAAATGCTAGCTGTGGACCTTCTCCCTTTTTCTTTTGTAGAAGCGGTAGGTTTTCTAGAATTAGTGGCAACGCTCTGCCCTAAATGGAAGGTTCCTAGCCGGTTCTATTTTGCCAGAGTTGCGGTTCCAGCACTACATGAAGATGTGCTGGAGGCGATTGGGGCAGCTTTGCAGAAGAGTGCTGTTCACACAATACATCTGACAACAGACATGTGGACCAGTGGCGCAGGCGCTGATTACATGTGCACCACTGCACAATGGGTCTCTTTTTCAGGTGTTAAAGCAAAGCTAAACGCAGGTGTTGACCCGGACCAAGTTTTTAAAGCTGCTCGGAAACATGCAACACTAGCCATGTTTGGCTTGGAGAAAAGTCACACATCACAAAACATTTTGGATGAGTTTAACAAAAAGGTCTTTCACTGGCTGTCCCCCAAAAAACGCAAGATTGGTTATGTTTCCACGGATAATGGCGCCAATGTAGTTAAGGCCATGGCGCTGGGTGACTATTTCAGAGTGCCGTGTTTGGCGCACTGTATCAACCTGGTAGTTCAAAAATTCTTCAGTGATAAAGACAGTCCAGCGTGCGAGGTAATGGCCACCTGCCGCAAAATGTGCAACCATTTCAGCCATTCTTTTAAGGCCCGGAAGCATCTGAGGAGCCTGCTACTTGAACGTCGAATGCCAGTAAAAGCACTCATCCAGGAGGTGGCAACACGTTGGAACTCAACCTTCTACATGCTTGAGCGTCTGTATGAGCAGTATACGGTACTCGATCACTATTTCTTGAAACAGGGTACAGCTCAGAAGGACCTGAGGATGGGTGCGGCGCAATGGGACATAGTTAAAAGCCTTACAGACATGCTTCGTCCTTTTGAGTTCTTCACGCGTGCAGTCAGCCAGGAGGACTGTAATTTGGGAAAAGCTATCCCATTGTTTTGCATGCTGGAGCACCAACTGAAGGCGGTGTCTTCTGAGTTAGAAAAAGCTGAAAAAAACAAAGACCCTTTTCTTTTGTCTGAGAAATTATTAGAGCGCCTACGTGGTGATGAACGTCTTAAAAAGATCAACTCAGAACAGCATTACATTTGTGCTACTATTCTGGATCCACGCTACAAAAAGGCGCTGGCAGGCCAAGCATTCTTTCCTTTTGCTGATGAAGATGTTCAAAAGTACAAACGTTGGCTTGCCTGGTCAGCCAAGAGGTTTGAAAAAGAACGGCAGGATATTGAAGGAGAAGGCAGTACATCAGCATCAGCAGGCCATCCCCAGTCAAAAGAATCCACTTCTGCACCTGTGGCTGTGGCACAAGTGACCTCTCAGCCGTTAAAGACACCGGCAACCGGATCATCTGCACCACACACAAGAGTAACAGTGGCTGCTGAAGAGGATTGGCTAACTTTGCTTGGGTATGGTTCTCGAAAAAAGGTCACAGGCACAGCAAAAAGTAAGCAACGTGGAGGAACCGTGGAGGACCTTGAGTCGATGGTGCAGGACTATCTGAATGACTCAACAGAGGTCTTTCTTAATGATGAGCCATTGCAGTATTGGCATGGGAAAAAACAATTGTGGCCACAGCTCTCCAACCTGGCTATAAACTACTTGTCTTGCCCACTCGCAAGTGTGTCTTCTGAACGTGTTTTCAGTGCTGCTGGTGGCAGTGTAACTCCCAAACGGAGCCGCCTCTCGCCCAAAAATGTGGAGAGGCTAACAATGATCAAGATCAATCAGCACCTCATACCACCAGATTACAAAGTACGACAAAGCACGCAGCATGAAGACGAGGAAGACAGCAACGTAGATAAGGGAATTTGTTCTCTGTTCAGTGACGCTGACCTCATCCTGCCTGAATTCGCAGAGTATGATGACGAACTCTTATTCTTATTCCCTGACACCGAGGCCTGAAAATGAGACAATGAATCAACAACTTTCTTTTTCGTCCTTATTCACTTTTATTCCTGTGTGTCTGTCTTTCTTTGTTTTGCACAGTTAATTTAATTCTAACTTTAATCACCTAATCACAAAAAGAAGCCCATCAGCAGAACTGTCTTCACTTGTTTGCTTATTGATTTGAAGGTGCCGCAGTCTACATTCCTCAGGTTCACAAGTTCAGAAGAACATGCTCCTCTATCCTCCTCCTCCAGACTCCTATTTCCCTCAAAGCAGAGGGCTGGATTATGCCCAATGAAGAAAGACTCAGCACTTTTGGAGGTGTTCTACTTCTTTGCGGGTGAGTTGACGGCTCTGGGCCCATTGCTGTGAAGCTCTAATAACGGATAAAAGTGTTTTGGACCAAATATGAGGCGGAAATTTCTTGCCGTTTTTGCTGACTTGCTTGCCTTTGAGGTGCTCTTTGGCGGGGTTCCGGGTGTTTGTGGGTGAGTTTTGGGGTCTGGGAGCACTGCTGCGACAGTCTAATCTTGATTGCATTTGCTTTTCAGGAAATCCGTGGTGGAAAACAGGAGTTATGATGATGACCTAGCTGCACAGCGCGTTTGGACCGAATGCCGAGAGATATTGTAAGTATGAGATTTTGCTTTTTGGCTGTTTGGGGGTGTTGTCGCGTGCTTTTTTGCGGGTGGGTTGGCGGGTCTCTTGGGGCATTCCTGTGAAGGTCTAATACCGGATAGAAGTGTTTAAGACAAAATCCATGCAGAATTTTTTTTTGCTATTTCTTCTGACATCTTGCTCAATGTAGCGTTTTCGGGGGCCTGTTTGGGGGGCTTCCTGGTGTTTGTGGGTGGCTTTTGGTGTCTCTGTCGGAGCACTGCTGCGACAGTCTAATCTTGATTGCATTTGCTTTTCAGGAAATCCGTGGTGGAAAACAGGAGTTATGATGATGACCTAGCTGCACAGCGCGTTTGGACCGAAGGCCGAGAGATATTGTAAGTATGAGATTTTGCTTTTTGGCTGTTTGGGGGTGTTGTCGCGTGCTTTTTTGCGGGTGGGTTGGCGGGTCTCTTGGGGCATTCCTGTGAAGGTCTAATACCGGATAGAAGTGGTTTGGACAAAATCCATGCAGAATTTTTTTTGGGTATTTCTTCTGACATCTTGCTCAATATAGCGTTTTCGGGGGCCTGTTTGAGGGGCTTCCTGGTGTTTGTTGGTGGGTTTGTGTGTCTCTGTCGGAGCACTGCTGCGATAGTCTAAACTTGATTGCATTTGCTTTTCAGGAAATCCGTGGTGGAAAACAGGAGTTATGATGATGACCTAGCTGCACAGTGCGTTTGGACCGAAGGCCGAGAGATATTGTAAGTATGAGATTTTGCTTTTTGGCTGTTTGGGGGTGTTGTCGCGTGCTTTTTTGCAGGTGGGTTGGCGGGTCTCTTGGGGCATTCCTGTGAAGGTCTAATACCGGATAGAAGTGTTTAGGACAAAATCCATAAGGAAAAACCTTTTGGCACTTTTTGTAACTTAGGGTTCGTTAGGGTTAGCCCTAGCAGCAGGATTGCATGTGTTTCGGGGTGTTCTATTGCAACTCAGTTCTGGGGTTTTACAGCACTCTTGGAGCGATTCTGGCTATGGATACTTTTGCTTGCTTGCAAGTGGTTTGAATACAATCCACGGTGGGTAAGGGTGTATTTGGGCCTACTTTTACTTTCAAAGTACGTTTTGTCAACATTTTTCTGCTAGGCCTCGTTTTTTGAGATCTGATTGGGGGTCTTCTACATTTTTGCGACTGGCTTTAGTAAGGGTCTTGGTGGGAGCATTGCTGGGAAGGTCTAATTTTGTTCTAAAACACAGTTTACAGTACACCTAGCTTGAGGGGAAAGATCCGCTAAATTATTTTGGCCATACTTATTTATCCTTAAAAAGGTGACTCAGACAGAGTACGCAATTTCAAAAATATTGTTCTGTCTTTTAGGGAAATCTAAGTGTGACTTTTTGGACCACACAGCGTACATACCTTATATTTATTTATCAGTGGTATTGTAATAGCACTTCCTGTTTTCCGTTCAATAATTACAGGCCGGGTTTCAGTCAACATCCGCCAGGCAGGCAGTGGACAGGGTGTCTTCTGTCAGTGGTCACCAACATTGATGGACGAAGCATCAGCTGGAATGGAGGAGTGCCGCTAATAAGAGGAATTGTTTGCTGCATGCAACTTACTTACCAAATTCAACAGGACAACTCCAACAACATACAGAATACAGATACAGTATCCATTGTTTTCTTCTATGAGTGTGACTGCATGTGGTTAGCTTTAGTTTGTACCCAAAGATTTCTTTATCTTCAATTATTGTTTAACCATGCTGTGCTTTTTATTTCTTCTCTCAACAAAACCTACCCAAAAAGAAACCCCCATTCCCATCCATTTTCCAAACCCTAACCCTCTTCCCCCGGGCTGTGTGGTTTTGCTTGATGTCTGACTAAATGACATCAATAATTCCACACACTTGCTGGGGAGGATACGGTCATAGCAACAGGCTGGTGAAGGAATACGAGGATATATTCTAGCCTTACTCAGCTTCAGTACTATATCTTCTAGTAGTAGGAGCCAATGTCAAATAAATTCAACGCAAGTACTAGTTATACTTGCAATACTTTACCATTTGTTAGGCTACATTGTGGCACTGTTCTAGTGTACTGTCACCTGCTATATTCTCGATCGTACCGTAACCGTTGTAATGCTACAGTAAGGACAAACCAGGTTTCGTTTTCTTTTTTTCCATAGGCATGCAACTGCCACTGTGTCACACCACTAGTACCACCGCAATGAGGAAATTTCATCCGCCCAGGATTGCCAACCTTAATCCCCATTTCACGTGGAGCCAGCCCTGGGCCTAGCCCTAATTTCTAACACAAATTACAGGTAAGATAAGCGTTTGGTGGGAGGTAGTATAATGGAGTATTAGGACTAGACGAGAGATTGACGGTAGTACTACTAAAGTCCTAGGACTCTTCAGGAAAACAAACGTACTGTTACACCCCCACCCACCAGACTGAATAGCAGTAAAAAACAGGTATGGTCAGATAAAGTTTAAAAACGTATATTTATGTAGCCCTAACAAAATAATCTCCCTCAAGACCCTCCCTAACCCCAACGATTGTCTTTGAAAAGTCCCAAAAAGACCCCAACTCCCAAATCCCACCCCCCAAAAGTCTCTAAAAAAAGGGCAAGGGACACTCCACTACTGGAGGGTGCTGGTGAATTTTGCGGCCAGGGCATCATACTCCTTGCGGAGGGTGGCATGGTCGAAGCGGAGGCCCTCCACCAAGTTCTTATAGTTATGGACCTCCTGCTCCAGGTAGGACATTCTGACTCCTAGGCGGCGCTGGCGTGCCTTGCAGCTCCTGTGGGGGGCAGCTGGTCTTTTTGCTGCTTGGCGGTGGCGGTTGGCTTTGTTAGCCCGGCTCCGTACCGCTGGAGCACTGCGCTGGCTGGCAGCCCGTGGGGTCACGGAGGAGGATGCAGCTGTCCCAGTCGAGGATGTTGTGGTTGCACCGGTCGACTGCGTGTCCTCCGACTCCTCCAGGGCCACCAGCCGCCGATATTCGGCGACAGTGGCATCCAGCCTCCGTTGCCGGGCCATTCGAGCCTGCTCCCTCCGTGATGTCGATTTGGAAGGAGCAACTATATGAAGAAAGAAAGACATAGTCTGTAACCAATGCTCCTTAACATTAATAACACAAAGTGATTGAGCCGAAAGTTGTGTCACAGTACAAGTAGCAAATTGAAAGCACAGTACATAACTATTGAGGACAGTATCTATCTAACCTCCCACTCCTGCATCCTTGCTCTAACATTAGTGGTAGTTTAATGAACAAATTCTACGACCACTATGGACTTCCATTACAGTCGACTATGACAGTACACCAGTCTTATTCTTCTTCTTCTCTCTTGTTTCGGAAAATTGGTACGTTATCTTATGCAAGCCGGCAGAATGCCAGCGCAGTGAACTTGCACCCGAGAAAAACAGACGCACACCATGATGAGTGAGACAGACTTGCGTTACTGTACCGGTCCAGTACATGCAGGTGGTGAAGCTATTACTTTTCTATTACGGGTGGCACTGAGAATACTCTGTTACAAGGGCTACTGCTTAATTAATTTACCTTTCACCCTACAGTGCAAATGAGTACTAGAAAAGGAAAATGAAGAAGCTAAATAATTAGATTATCTATCACTTCACATGGGATGTATTTATTTTTTTTTTTTGGAGTTTTTTTTTTTTTTTTTTCTTTTTCAAGAAACCTTTATTAGTATCAAATTTAGTGTCGTTACAAATGCATTGGCAAGCATAAATTACGTGTACGCCCGGAGCTCAACAAGTCTTCAATCAAAGATGTTACACAGCCATGATAACCGGCATCCCGGGGGCCCGGTGGCAATATGAAAAGGTCACAACCCAGCAGTAATGATATGAGCTCCCCCACGAATGAAGCACTCTACACAGCACGACAACTGATTACACATCGGTAACAACTCGAAGGAAAGGTCTCTTGTTGTGTTAGGTCAACAGTAGAACAAGAACGTACAGAAACCCCCCCTAGCCTCAATCCCAAACTCTACCCACCCCCCCTTGTGTGTTCCGTGTAGTGTCAAGTCTGTCCACACTAGGATAAACGTGGTGTGTGAGAACCATGTCCCGTACTACCCCTTATCCCATCCCCCCCAAGTGCCTAACCCTTCAGTGACTCTCCTAGCTAAATCCACTCCTGCAAGCAACTACTTGTATGTCCCAGCACCCCCCCGTTAACCTCCTCATTCTCTTCCCCATAGGGGAATCCTCCGTCAGTCCAGCCCTTTACTCTGAAACCTGGTCCTGGAGATCCACCACCTCAGACGTGTCAGAACTACCTTCCTCCCCCTCCCGCAAATATTCCTTATATAGGTCCCAGAAGTTTTTCGGTCTACTCCTAGGTGGCAACAACTCACTATACAGCTCGGTTTGGGTACAACAGAACCGCAGATCCCTCTTCCATCTGGCCACGGTGGGCAGCGGTCCACGCATCCAGCAGGATGCCACCACTCTCCTGGCAATCAATAACGCCAGATTTGCCAGTCGGCGAAGGGATGGCTGGAGCGGCTTAGAAAAGCCTAGTAGCGCCAGTGCCGGTGTCCTGGGGAGCTTTACGCCTAGTATCTGATCAAGCTCCGCAAACACCTCATTCCAGAATGCGTGCACGCCGGGGCAGAGCCACGCCATATGGAAAAAGTCGGCAACCTGAGTGCGACAGCGTTCACATTCCGCCGAAGGCCGTAGGCCATAGCGGTGCAGTCGCTCGGGAGTATAGTACACCCTTTGGAGAAACTTAAAATGCACCAGCCTGTGCCTACCATTAAGCGAGATCTTACGGGTGCTGGAGCAGCAGTATCGCCACATTCCATCATCTATAGGCGATTGCAGATCCTTCTGCCATGCCTCTCTGGCTTTAGATGGCATTAGTCTCTGGTGTGTCACACCTAACTTGTTGACAGACGAGAGTAGTTTAGCCGGAGATTTAGTTTTAATAATATAGGACAGTTCCGGGATCTCCTCAGGTTCCTCCATAGCCAGGCCAATTTCCTCCCGATAAGCCGAGCGCAGTCTGTGGAACTGGAATTGCTGTAGCAGTGTGGGGCTCGCAGTCCGCTGATCTAGCTGCCCCCAAGTTTTAAGTGTGCCCTCCGCAAATAGGTCCTCCATCCTCTCCAGACCCAAAGAGCGAAGGGATTCCACCACTCCCCTCTCCCTCAGGGGTCTCAACCACAACGCCCATCCGATCGGCATCAGGGGTGAATATAACCTATCGCAGTCGCGGGCGCGCACCAGTGCATGCCATGCGTGATTAGTCGCCTTAAGGGAGTCAAGACGCCCGACCGATCGATCCAATGGGAGGCCTATCGTTGCTGGAAGAGGGAGTGGGTCTGCAAAGAGTCGCTCCAGGAGCAAGTGCGGCGTACGCGCATCTCCGTGAACCCAGGAGTGCAAGTGGGTTGCCTGCGCAACACGGTAGTAACGTTCCATGTCTGGGGCCCCCAGGCCCCCCATTTCGCAGGGGAGAATCAATGTCGCCCACCGTATTCTGGGCTGTTTGCCGGCCCAGGCCAGCCGAACGAGGACCTGCGTGAGCTGGTTAAAGAAAGCTCTCGAGAGCACCACTGGTAGATTCGTGAACAGAAACAGAAACCGGGGTAGAATAATCATCTTCATAATGGCAATTCTGCCCAGGAGGGACAGCGGGAGCCTGCTCCAAGCGTCCACGTCCTCAACCAGCTTGGCAAAGGCCACGCCGTAGTTATCACGGACAAGGATTTCCGGGTCGGCGTGCAGTTGTATGCCCATGTATCGTACCGAGTCCGTAGTCCACCGCAGTGGATACTCCATGGTGAAGGGTTGTGTCACAGGAGTGAGGGGGAATGCGATAGATTTGTCCCAGTTGACGCGCAGCCCTGAGAGTGAGCCAAAGCGGACCACCTCCCGGAGGACTGATGTCAGGTTAGACTCTGGGTCTCGTACGTACAGCAAGGTGTCATCAGCGTATGTGGATATACCTATCTTATAGCTGGGGAAGCTGATCCCCTGCAGACTGTGGTACTCCCGGATAGCGCAAGCCAATGGCTCCGCAACCAGCGCATAAAGAAGCGGCGATAGGGGGCAGCCTT
This sequence comes from Lissotriton helveticus, assembly GCF_964261635.1. NCBI lineage: Eukaryota > Metazoa > Chordata > Amphibia > Caudata > Salamandridae > Lissotriton > Lissotriton helveticus. The sequence continues at coordinate 550,141,253 of NC_136065.1, read as the reverse complement.
GCCGCGTCCCTCTACTGATATGTATCGGTGCCGACACTCTATCCCCCAGTTTTAATCTGGCCGCCGGCCGGTGATACAGCGCTCCAATCCTCTGCAAAAAAGGTTCGCCCAGGCCCAACTTCCGAAGCACCCGGATCATAAACGGCCATTCGACAGAGTCGAACGCTTTTTCCATATCCAGGAAAATCGCCAACGCGCTATTCTCCTGCCGCACATGCTGCATGGTGCCCAGGACCGTACGTATATTGTACGTCAGATTTCTACATGGGACGAACCCAGACTGTTCAGGGGCCACCAGTTCCGGGACTAGGAGGGCTAGCCGATTGGCCAGTACCTTCGCGTATATTTTAGCATCTACATTTAGTAGACTAAGGGGTCTATACGAACTGCACATATTCAGTGGCTTCCCCGGCTTCGGGATGGTGACTAGCAACGCCTCCCGCATAGTGTGGGGCATTTCACCATCTTCGCAGATCTCGTCAAAGAGAGTGACCAAGTGGGGGAGCAGAAGTCCTGAGAAGGCTTTGTAGAAGCCCACCGTGAGCCCGTCAGAACCCGGTGCACTACCCGCCCTCATGCCAGCCAAGGCATCCAGAATTTCGTCCTCGTGAAAGGGGGCCATAAGGAACTCCCTATCGGAATCACGCAAGAAGGGCATTTCTATATGTCCTAGATAATCGTCTATGGCGTCCTCCGTGCCTTGGGATTTGGATCGATAGAGGTCCGCATAATATTGACGGAAGGTCGTTAGAATTTGCTCCTCATCTGTGACCACGTCCCCCTCCGGTGTGGTCAGTTCGTCGACGATTAGCGGTTTGCGTGCACCCCGAACCATACGGGCCAGTAGGGCGCCCGGCCTGTCCCCTTCTCCATAGACACGGGCCGTGGCATATTTCCCCATGTAAAGGACCTCCCTATCCGCCAGCTCCTGGTACTCTGCTAACACAGGGGTGAGCACCGAATCAATGTCAGAACCAGGGTCTCTGAGCTGTTCAGCCTCCAAGTGTGCCAATTTGCCCTCCATCGAGGCTAACTCACGCCTAATAGTGCGCAGTGTATTGGAGTGTTTGGACATAGCCATGCCTCTAATGAAAACTTTAAACGACTCCCATACCGTGGAAAAGTGGTCTACTGAACCCAGATTCGTAGCAAAGAATCCCTCGATATCCTCCGCCAGTCCGCCCCTAAACACCTCATCTAACAGGGCAAAGGGGGGAAATCTCCAAGTAAATGCTGGGATACCCTTCCGGGCTGTGGTGATATGTATTAGTACAGGAGAGTGGTCAGAGAGGGTGCGTGGTAGCACCTCGCACCTGCCAATACGTCGCTGAACCGAAGACGTCGCCAACCAGTAGTCAATACGAGTGTGGACATTATGGAAGGCCGAGTAGTGTGTGAAGCCTCCGATTGTGGGGTGCTTCTCCCTCCAAACATCGACCAAGTCAAGTTTGATCAATTCTGCTCTCATATAGGCAGCGGATGCCACCGGCCTCCGGGTAGGGCCAGTGGAGCGGTCTTTCTCTGGGTCAAAAACAAAGTTGAAATCACCCCCCCATAACATCCCAGGTTGTGTGTGCTTCCTACAAAGTGCGGACAGGGTAACATAGAAGTCAGGATTGTCATAATTAGGGCCGTAAACATTAACAACCAGAAGGTCTAGACCCTTACCTATACATCTGGCTAAGACATACCGCCCCTCAGTATCCATTGCCACCGGGATCAATTTCAGTTGCGAGGACGGGCTAACCCAGGTCAGTACCCCCCGGGAGTGAGTTGTGAAGCCAGACGCCACTATGTGTCCCGCCAGTCCCCGCGTCTGCAACATCCTGCTGTGAATAGGCAAGTGGGTTTCCTGTAAAAGGGCTAGGTCAACCCTATGACGGTGCAGGTAACTAAGGACTTTCCTCAACTTGCGATGATCATTTAGGCCCCGTACATTCCATGTCATCATTTTGAGATTGTGTGGGGCGCGAGTGGGATCAGTCAAGGCGGCATTTGACATTGCAAGCGTGACTGATCCATCGTTAGTCTAAAGATAGCATGAGTAGTGTTCCCCTGAGCAGGGACACCCACCGGGAGCACCGGAGAGGCAGCAAAACACAGCATCACACATTGCCCCTCCCTGGGGCACAGACACCACAATCCATGAGCAATCTCACAACTTTGAACACACAAGTACCCCCCCCATGCACCACCCATACTCAACACGCACAACAGTTCCAACAGGAGAACCAGATAACAGCCTCCCACCCACCCACAGCCGACCATCCCCAACCCGGTCAGACAGGTCCCCTCACCACCCAACCTCCCCCCCTTGCTCGACAATGAATTCTACAAAACCCCAAAGAGCCCCCAAAGGGGCCAAAAGCCAAAAGCGTAAGGGCAGAGAGACCTAGCCGGCCAACGGCTCAGCAGGAAGACCAGGGCTTGTAGCCTCTTGCGTGCTCCCACCCCGCCCCCCGCCCAAAGGCCGTTAACCCTGCCAGCTCTAGTCTTCTCAGTCAGATAATGTCAGATCCTCACGTGGAGGGGCCCACCCCGGGTCTGCCCTCAGCCAATTGAGCATCCCTCCACCACACCACAGCACAAACCAACCATCCCGGTAGTAACCAGATAGATCTCACCCCAGACGCATGCCACGATGGGCCCCCTCCGACCATGTCCTAGCCCTCGTGCAGCTCAGCTCCATCAGTTCCGCAACATCTCCCACTTGTCCGGCTACTCCTGTTCCTCCAAGCGGGACGAGGCATCCACGTCTTCTCGCTGACTCCTCTGACTATTGCGATTGTCCTTTTCCCATTCCCTTAAGGATTTCTTGAGCTCCGCGGGATCGGTGAAAAAGTGAGAGTGGCCTTGCCTGTTGATGCGAAGCCTCGCAGGATACAGCATGGCGTAGTCGAGCCCTAGGTCTTTCAGCTGCTTCTTGTAGGGAGCAAAACGCTTCCTTTCCTCCTGCACCCTCGCCGTGAAGTCCGGGAAGAGGGAGATGTTCATGCCCTCGAACTGTAGACTTCCCTTCTCCCTGGCTAGTCGCAGTGCCAAGTCTCTATCACGGTAATTTAATAGCTTCGCTATGATTGGTCTTGGCGGGAGACCCGGTTGTGGTTTCGGCCCCAGAGTGCGATGGGCCCTTTCTATAATGAACATAGGGGAGAAGACATCTTCCCCTAGAAGGGTCTGAAGGAGTTTCTCCACAAACAGCTCCATTTTACCGGTGCTAGTGGATTCCGCCACTCCCGTGATGCGTAGGTTGGAACGCCGCGAGCGCGCCTCCAAATCTTCCGTCTTATCCTGTATGACTTGGAGCAGTCGCCCAAACTGCCTGCGGTCCTTATCCCACTCCGTCTGCGCCTCTTCCGCCTCTGTAAGCCGTCTTTCCGCCATGTCCAGTCTCTCCGTGTGTTTGTCCACTCTCTCGGACATGCGGTCCATCCTGTACGTCAGTGCATCGAGTTTGGTACTGATCTCCGACATGCTGTCCTGTAGGCCTTTCTCCATGTTCCCCAGCATGCCCCGTATCTCCGAACATAGAGAGTTCTCGGATGTTGCAGGGCGTGGAGAGGTGGCTTGGGCTACCCCCTCGGCCCCCTTCGCCTTCCTCTGGTCAAACGACAGCTTGGGCTGTGTTCTGCCACCTTTCCCCATGGTGGTTCTAGTGGTCATACGGCCGTCAGGCCCAGAGATGCGTAGGCCACCACTCGTGGTGTGTGGTCAGGTTCAGTAGGGAGCACAGCAGCGCGGGACCCCCCCGTCCAGTGTGGCACGCAGCAGGGCTGTTGCCCAAGATGGCGGCAGCTCGCTCCGGGACGCTGATATGGCCCTCCCCCGGAGACCACCTCGAACAGTGCCCCCAGTAGTCTCCACGTGTATTGGTCGGCTAGTTCGCCGCAGTGTTGGGGAGCCAGGCACTCACCGCTCCTCCGGCGTCCCTTCTCTATGCAGTGCGGGGCGCCTGGATTCGGCGAAAGGTGCGTCTCGCCATTGGGGAAGCGAGTCTTCACAGAGCCACCTTCCAGTCCGTGCGCACTCCGTGCTGTCTCCCGCTGCCTCTGTAAATGATCGTCACCGGGCAGGAGCCGACCCGCTCCACTGTCTCACAGCACTGGCCGCAAGTGTGCCATCCGACCAGACGCCCTTGCAGATGAGCGGGACCCCCTCGGTCTCCCACGCCGCACGCACTGTTACGCAACCCGGGCTGCCGTCCAGGACAGGTCGGGGATCGCGGCCTGGGTGTTTCCGCTCTGTCCGCCTCGGCGTCAAGGTGTGCCGCGTCGGATCTCCGTCGGGCAAAGGGGCCGCCGACTGACCGGAGCCCCGTCCAAAGATCTGCCACTGTTGTGAATGCCGGCAGGGCAGTATTAGGATGTTTTTTTAGGAGTTTGGCGGGTTACCGGTGAGGAGCTCCGCACTCGCGCGTCTTACATGGACGCCGGCTAGCTCCGCCCCCCTCTCACATGGGATGTATTTGATGACATATGGGATGACTTTAGGTGCTTTGCTTATTATTGAGTGAACAGTGATACACCCACACATGAATGACGTACTACTACTAAACTAAAGTTATTAAGAGAGGTACGGAGTGTCCACCGTAATAACCGGATATATGCTGTGCTTGCAGTTGCAATACAAACTATTGCTACTATTCATGGTAGTATTGGACACATTTACAATTTCTTTTCCTTGCCTTCCCTACACTGGAACGGACGTGTGGGTGCGGTGTTACATGCTCTTCAAGGTAACACTTAGTTCATCCAGTGACCATCTACTCTCTCTAGATACACATGTGCTATCTAAGAGTCAGATAATACCATGCTCCAGGCATCCATCCATTCAAAGTATATGCACACATACAGTTTCTGTTTCACCCACCCAGGCTGTTGTCCTTCCACCCATCCTTGCTTCATCATTGACCCAGCCATGCACCATACCATATTCTTTCCTTCCCAGCCACCTCGGGGGCCAAGCAAACACATATCATTCTTCTTTGCCAGCCATCATAACATTTCTCGTCCTTCCACACTTACTTACACCCTTCTTTCGCTTTTCGTTCATCCCATCCATCAAGTTCATCTAAGATCTTATTGGGATTCTTCTCACCAAAAACTTCACAGCTAAGTCGAAGTACATTTAGAGGAGGCTACTACCTGGTTGATTTATAATACACCCGTGCAGAAAGCACACTATGCAGTCTTCAATCTCAATAAGTAAGGAATATATAGCTTACCTGTGCCCGCCACCACCGTGTGAACCCTCACAGGCACATTGGTGTCGTCCGGCACTAGCACCACCTCCTCCCCAGAAGTGTTGTCCTCCTCATCCACCACCACCACCTCCGCGCTGGCCCCGCCACCAGATGTTCCACCTACAAAGTACATTTAAGAATGTTAGAATACACCACTCACTACTATATAATATTTGGTCTAGGAGGAATAAAGAAATTTAAAAAAAAAGAAATACAATGTAATAATTTGTAACTGTATACTCTACAGTAAAAATGTCCCTTTTTCCAGGGAAGGCTGTTGTCTTGCTGCACTTTTTGGCACAACTGATGAATGCTTGCTTTTTATTTTTAACACACAACACTTTTTCTCCTAACAGAAGCTTGACTTCTAAGAACACGATCAGGGTCAACCTCAAGTTCAAACCAGGTGAGAGCTCAGCTCGACCACAAGAAATTTGTCCAATTAATCGTTAGCACTAAGCACTTTTCCATTTTCAGTTAAACGTTAACTTTTATGACAAAGTTGATTTTAATAAATGTGTTTAGTTTTAATAAAGCTTTTAAACTTAAATAGACTCTGTGGTTTTTGGTCCTCCAGACTAGAGTGGATGAGCTAAAGGTTTTCGAATTTTTGCAAGCATGAGTGCCTCTGACACTTCTTGACTGTGACTCCGTACTCTTGTCCTGCGTAGGATAATCTAATGATCATTGGGGATCAATCATCGGTGACTTAGGGAGCTAAATCACTCTGCCACACTATCTAGTCAGTAAGGAGATTGGGGGTTCTTCAAAGTCTGATATCACTGAGGTATGTGGAAAGAAAGTCTACCTGCGCCTATTGTAATTGATAAACAATGCACTATTTAGTGTTCATAGTTCGGTTTGTGCAGATTTGTCCCTGCAACACTAGTAGAATGGATTGTCCTCCTATCCAAAACAAAAGTAAAGTAGTATCTTATTCTTTCTTGGTGGTCATTCACCTTTTTATTGTTGGCAATTGTCAAAGCATAAACATTTAGAAGACTTGAAAAGACATTATGGACAATCCCAGAGGACTGCACTCAGTGCATAGAGCTTTTGCTGACTAGAATGGGAGTCCAATGGAATTGCCAAATGTGCAATCTTAGTTAGCTACACACACAGACTAATAAGAATAATCTAGTAATACCACAGGGAGTCATAGTCGAGGCAGGATAAGAATTTAGATCCAGTCTAATAGAAGATCAAATACGATTTAGAAAAAATGGAATGAGGAACGCTAGGAAAAAATAGGTACTCTTTATGAAAATTAAAACTTACTGGGGCCAGCAAAGGAGCACTCGCCTGCCCGATCCTGGCCTGCATCCTCCTGAACAGCACCCTCCTCCTGTGTCCTCTTGCCCTTGGGGGCAGCTGATGTACAACATGAAAGAAAGAAAGACCAGAAAACATGGATGAGATTTGTCAACCAAATCAAACATTTCAAAAGAACAATAACAAAATATTTTGGAGAAATAGCAAATAGATAGACAACTATTCAACGGGATATATTGACCTATATCATGTGGTATACTACGTTATTCGTATTGCCTGATTTGCGGACCGTTGACTTTCAAAGTTCCTATGTAACTCAATAAACAGACTACTAAAAAGGTTTGCCTAGGCCTGGCAGGCAGCAGTCAGCAGCACGCGAAGTGACAGACAAAGTCCATCCTGCTTGCAGATCAGTGAATACTCAAACTATCAATCCACCGACCACCACCACTATTTCTTCTTATAGCCATGTGTCTAAAGGAAGGACTGGACTTCAGTCTGTTGGGGCTGATTTAGAAGTCCCTTGCGGCTCATTTTCCTCCATTGTTGCGTGACTTTTGTGACTCAGCGGCAGAACACAAGAGTCGCCATGGTGCGGCGTATATATAAAAAAAAACGCATATGGGAGATGCATCACGTTGTAAAGCCCTGCACCATCAGGGGGCGTTCCGGCGCAAGGGAGGGCGTTCCTGCGCAGGAACGAATCCTAAAAGTGGCGGAGGGAAATCTACAAGATGTCAATCAGTCACTTTTAGGACAATGATGCGTGACTCAAACCCTGCGCCTGCTTGAAGCCGACGTACGGCTTGATGCAGCATTGGGGAGATAGGGCACCCCAGAGCATTGCTGGAGCTGCGCCATCGTTGGCACGCAACTCCAGCAATGCGCCGCCTTTACGGCACAGATGTGTAAGGCTTCTGTGATGTTTTGGGCCAATGGGTGGTGGTGGCATGGCGCACAATTACTGCCGCATCCCTGCTACTTTGCAGGGATGCGCCGGTAATTGAAAATATGACCCTTAGTGTCTAGCATTACGCAGTTCTTTACACTACACTCATACATAATTTCTCAGGCCAATGAAATGAACACAAAATACAAAACAAATAAGCATAGTAGCAAGCAAGGCTACTGAGAAGGAGAGCAGTGCACCTGAAATGCATAGAAGATTTTGAAATATAATTTACCTAATGTAATCGGCAGCATTATTGCTCTTGGTAAAGAACAAAGATTTGCAAATAACAGAGCCGGATAAAACAGATTAGTGATGAAATAGCTAGAAATAGCTACTACTACTCACCAAGCCCGGGGACCTCTACGCCGAGCGCGTCCAGCAAGTCCTGTTCCCGGTCCATGACATCCGTCCAGCGGGGGGTGGCCTGGTTATAGGTGCGCCAGACCCCAGAGAGCTTAAACATGGCCCGGCACACCTTCTCCCACCGCTTCCGGCGCTCCCGGATGCCATAGCCGGTTGCGATCTTGCCGCCTCCCAGGATCGTCTTGGGGAGGCGGCGCTGGACGTGGAAGATGAGTGCGGCCACCTCCTCCGCGTTAAAGATCTCCCGTGGCATCACTTGCTCCCCCCTCAAACGCCCGCACGGGAGCCGGGCACGGGGTGCGGGACCCTTCCCCTTCTCAGGGTGCTTCCCGGCTCCCTTTACCATGGTCTGGGCAGAAATGAGTTAAATAATAAAGAAGAAATAGAATAGGGAAGAAGAAAATAAAAGAGTTTAAAAAAGTAGTTTAAAATTAACAAAAAGTAGCAGAAAACACAAAAATATAGAGCTAGAAAAATAGAGGGATAGATAATAAGTAAAATAGATCAAATAAACTTCAAACAAGCAAAGGATGGCAGAGATTCAGAGGATACAGAAAGCATGCCCAGAACCATAGCAATGAATGAGATACAAGATGGCCGCGCCCATTCACGACCGCGTGGGTAAGTTCGCGCGAGATTTTCCTTGCGATCACGCGCGAAATTGTACTAGCGAGCAGCACACTTTGCGAGATTACACATAGCGGCCGGAAACGGAATTACGTCACGCAAACAAGATGGCCGCGCCCGTGTACGACCGCTAGGGTAACTTCGCAAACGTATAGCTACAAGCGCCTTGCGAACACGCACAAAAGCACGCGAACATACACGCCGCAAAAAAAAAAATGTGTATTCGCACGCATTCGCGGCTTCCGAAATCGATCTCGCACGGATTCGCGCCCCGCAAATCGCGCGAAATTGCAGAAAAACGATTTTTGCTAAACTGAAAGCAATCAGCAGGTGCAAAAGTTCAAACTTAACATTAGTAACCATTCACTCTAGTGCTTCCTGAGGGGCCCCTCCAGAGTTCAGTTGCCTATTTGCAACTATTCCATGACCCTGCTATGACCCAAACAGCAGGCTCATAGAATAGCTACAAGTAGACCATAAAGGTCCTGTGAAAAAAAATTGCACTGCAACAGAAAGCAAATTACAGATAAGGAAGGAAGCAGGTGCCAGCCAGACTGGAAGTTTCAAAATTACTGACACATTAATCACCCCCAAATTAATTCATGGCAGTTGAAGAAGGGCAGGTGTGCTTGCTTTCACTGCAACAGAAAGCAAATTACAGATAAGGAAGGAAGCAGGTGCCAGCCAGACTGGAATTTTCAAAATAACTGACACATTAATCAACCCCAAATGAACTCATGGCAGTTGAAGCAGGGCAGGTGTGCTTGCTTTTTTTCACCCCCATAATCTACAGTGATAAACAAACCTAATGGGTGGCAGTGAGGATGTACCAGAGGGTGGCATGGGTGTACCAGAGGGTGGCAGTGGTGAAACAGAGGGTGCTGTGAACCTGTGATCATAAACCAGACGTAGAAACAACATAGTCGCGGCCGTTGCGAGCCGAAAAGTAAGTTCGCAATTGCGAAATGGTCCACAAATCCTCGCGAACGCTCGCCAACACAAAAAACGTAAACATCCGCAAATCCGCGAGAGTTCGCGGATCTTGCGTATTGCGAATCCGTAAATACGCAAATTCGTGTACGCGAGATCCGCTAGATCCGCCCATGCTTAGAGTTGACCCTTTCTTGGGACTCGGTGAGTGGGGACTAAAAGGCTGGTGGATTCGTAAATTCTTTAACTATTTTATATAGTTCTCTGTGTGAATTTGCTGCCTGGTTTATTCTGTTCCCCAGATAGACGTTCTTTTGCTAATGCTATGTTATTCATGTAAAGCCTATGTGCTTCTTTGTATTGTTGTCTGTCCGTAATATCCTTGGTTCCTCGCCATTTGCATTCAGCTGCCCTGACAGCAAGTTTGGTTATTTTTAAATTTGGGGTGAACCATGGGGAGAGTTTTTTAGGATATCTAGTCAGCTTCTTAGGGGCGATACTATCTAGAGTTGTGGTTATGGCGAGGTCTAGATCGATTGTTGCCTTGTTTGGCTGAGTGAGCTCTGTAATGGGGGAGAGAAATGTGTAGAAAAGGAGTCCAACCTAATCGTGTTCCAGGATCTGCTCCATTTCAGTTATTTCATGGATTGGGGTTGGGTTAGGTTTACATGAATGTTAAACCTGATAACATAGTGGTCTGACCATAGGACTGGAAGCAGCTTGTCGACCTCTACTTTAGGCGAATTTGTGAATAGGAGATATAAGGAGTGGCCTGCGATATGTGGGGGGCCGGTCACTACCATTTTTAGACCTAGTGTGTTAATGCTGGTAATAAGGTCATTGGTGTGGGAATCTTGTTTTAGTTCAGCATGATAATTGAAGTCCTCTAATAAAAGAAAGTTACCAGAGGCCAGAACATGTGGATCTATTGTCTCCATGAGCTTGTTGACAAAATTTGCTTTTGTTTCTGGGGGGCCTGTAGAGGAGGGCGCATTTCCATGACTCCTTGTTCCCCATCTCTATTGTGAAGATGCAAATTTTGCCCCAGTCCATTACATGGGTGTCAATGATATATAATTTAATGTTTGCCCTATGGGCAATTGCAGTTCCCCCTCCTCTTCTGTCAGTCCTGTCTAATCTAGTTATGTTGTAGTCAGGGGAGGGCTACTACAATGTCTGGTAGTGATGAGTCTTGGAGCCAGGTTTCTGTAACAAAAAATATGTCAGGAGGTTCACTGTCTAATAGTGACCAGATTTCTAATGCGTGCTTAGGAAGGGACCGTGCGTTACAGTATAGACAGGTTAGACAGGTTAGGCGTTTAAATGTTTAGTACATTTGGTGCTACTGAAAGCTTTTATATGTTGCCGTCTAAATGGGGGGAATTCCTGATTTGCCTGGCCTTCGGTCGGTAGGGGAGGGAAATTACCAAGTGGGTTGAGGGGAGCTGTATTTAGGGAGTGAAGCTCCTGACTCGTATATTTAAGAATGGCCATTTGCGGTCAGTCAGGTGAAGAATCTAGATAGAAATGGGCAGGGTGCCTGGTGTCTGGCAACGGTCAGGGGCGGACGGGAGCAGACGGGCTTGACTTTGGCGCCGGCGCACCGCTGCGCGCGTCCGCTTGGTGCACTCGCTTTTGAGCAGGGAGTGGGCGGGACCACAACAGCAGTGTGTGAATCGCTGACCTTGCGTTCCACCCAAGGAAGTGAGTGATTTTGTTGTTTGCCTCTCCATGCCGCGACGGACAAGGGGGACGCCAGGCACACTAGGGTAGAGAGGCAAATAGACTCTTAGTAGGGGCACTGACAGTGCACCACAAAACGGTCACACTTTGTCAGGGCATCTCCTTAAGCCAGACCCCAGGAGGTATTAAAGGGATTCCCAAGGACCTCAATGCATTCCCTTGCAGGCACCTGCTCTTTGAGGATCTCTCTCCCTTCTTTAAAGTAGAGGAGGCATACTGCCTGCACTGTGAAACACAAAGCAGGTTGTAAACAGCCACTTTATACTTCACTGAATACTCTGTCCCCATGACAGGCGTGGGCTCATGACCGCCCTGAGGGCATTGAATGTAATAGGACTCACTTTGCTGTTTGCACCGACACACGTCTCATTTGTTTTAGGGAAATGTAATCTGAACTTGCATGTTATATACCTAATGTGTTTGGTCAAGGGAAGTACTCACTGCTGTTGCTCATGTATCTGTTGAATCTGTGTTTGCCGAGGAAACATCCACCGCTGCACTGCAACTTGTGCGGGGTCTGTTGGGTGAGCTCTAGGGAGTAGTGCAACACAATCCCCCCTTTACGCCTACACGTTCTCATTCCAGTCTTTGCTCCTACCTCACAGTCCCCTGATAATACTGATTGTTTTCTCTTTTGTATAGTGGAGCCTGTTCATCAAGCTTCTATACTGTGTGCAAGACCAGTGCAAGATTCATGAACACAAAAAAACTGTTACAGTACAAGTTGTAGCAATGTATTCCTACCAACACACACAGAACACGTACAACCTTTACAACAGCAGTTCAAGATCATTTGGGCCAGGGAAATACACATTAGCGTATACATCCTAAAAATAATCAATTTTTAACTTCTTCAGATTTCCCCTTGGCACTGATTAATGCTTGTTCTCTTGTTAAACATGCCCAGAAAACTGCAGAATTCATTAAATGTCAACAATTAGATATCCTCTTTGTAACAGAAACCTGGGCTACCAACCATTCTGGACCAGATCTACTGATAGAAACTCCTCCTGGTTACTCGGTGATAAGAGCAGACAGGTTGATAAAAAAAGGTGGAGGTTTAGGAATACTTTTTAATAATCATCTTAAGTGTAGGACCAATCTAGATTGCAAATCCCTTACCTTTAGAATTAACAAACAACTACACATTTAAAGGCTTGCTTATCTATCGTCCCCAAGACCCTAAACACAATTTCCTATGGTCTATTTCAACTATGGTCAAAGAAGGAGCCTGTTATAGTAACTTTACAGTACTTGGGTATTTTAACTTTCACGTGGACTGTAAGGAGGATATTGATACTGAAGCTCTTCAGAACAAAATGAATGCTTTTAACCTTCCCCAACGTGTACAGCAGTTCACACACAGTGCTGGTCACATCTTAAATGCCATCTATTCTAACAATCATTCAATTTCAGCTAAGGATTTTCTTCCATTCACATGGTCTGACCATAAGGATATCTCCTCCCCTGCCCCAAGTAGGTTATAAGATTCTAACCCTACTTTACATTATCTTTGGTCTAAAACCAATTTCAATATATTAGAACAATTTCTTTCTCAGGCAGATCACGCCCTAGGGCCTGATCCAACACAGGCCGCAGAAAGTTATACACATTGGCTAAACACCGCCATCCCCAAAGCTGTGCCCAAAAAATACAGAGGCCCTCACAATTCTAAACAATCGGCACCTTGGTCCATCAGAAAAAAACAAAATTGTAAAAGACTTGAAAAAAATGGAGATCAAATTATAATTCCTCCGATAGAGTAATCTATAAACAGTCCCTGGTTAGCTACAATGCAACCATTAAGAACGAAAAATCTGACTATTTTATACATCAAATTGAAACATCTACACAATCCACTAAAGAACTCTTAGCTAAACAAACAAACTTACCAAACCCCCTGAGAATAGAGGTAGTAACTACACTTTAGCTTTTTGTAAGAAAATGGCCTCCCATTTTTGGGATAAGGTAGAACAAATCTACAATCTGTTTACTTGTCTTAGTGTCATGGATCCCAACATCGTCATCCCTACTCCAGCACCAGATTTCACCCTCGACCCTAAGACTCTAGACAAATCCCTTACCCAAATTCAGTCAATTCTCTTCTGTTACGGATGCAGAAGTACTCAATCTACTCAAGTCCACCAAATTGGGATCCCTGCCCCCCTTCAATTCTCAAAAATGTCCCTATTTCTATCGCCTCTTATCTTACTAACATCTCTAATGGGATGTTTACCTTGGGGACCTCCCCTAAACTGTGGAAAAAGGTCTCCATTCTTCACTTCTTAAAAAACCCAATTTGGACACAGACAACCCTGAAAAGGATTGACCTATCTCAAGGCTGCCATTTTCAACAAAGATAGTGGAAAAACTAATTAATTCTCAATTGACACAGTTCAATCAGAACAATCAGATATTGGACCCCGCCAAATTCGGCTTTAGGACCAAGCATAGCACGGAGATGGCTTTAATCAAGACTACAGATGAAATAAAAACTGTTATTGATGAAGGAGGGTCTGCAGCACTTATCCTCCTCAATCTGTCAGAGGCATTCAATACTGTGGACCATGCCACCCTCATTGACCATCTTAAAAAAATTGGGCATCACTGACCAAGCTCTTGACTTGCTGCAGTCATTTTTAACAGACAGGGAGCACTCAGTCATGTTGGGAAATTGTACACCTAAGCCTTTTTCCTCCAATGTGGGGTCCCCCAAGGATCCTCCCTGAGCCCCCTACTCTTCAATATTTATGTCACTGAACTCTCTTCTCTGATTAGATCTTATGCGTTTTCACCCACTTCGTATGCAGATGACACGCATTTTGTCATTTCAGCATCAAGCAAAGTAGAATGTAATACTTCCCAATTCCATAACTGTATGAGAGCAGTCAGTAACTGGATGGGTAAGCACTGCCTTACTTTGAACTCAGAGAAAACCGAGGTAATTCTATTTGGCAACAAGACAACAAACCCCAATTCTGTAAACCAGCATGCTGGCCTATGGAGCTGGAATCTCTTCCCATCCCGGTCCAAAAAGTAAAAAATCTGGACATAGACCTTGACGAGAAATGTAATCTTAAGAAACACATCTGTTCAGTCATCTCCTCTAGCTTCAATACTCTGAGAATCATAAAGAAGATTCTCTTGTTTATTCCCCTTACCTCTAGAAAAACTGTTATTTCATTACTAATCCTCTCCAAATTGGATTATTGTAATGGTCTGTACGTTATGTTCCAAAAACAGTTCACAAGGAAATTGCAAAGTGTCATCCTGTCTCTGCTTCTATTAAAAAGCTCCACTGGCTTACAGTGGCTAAACGGATCAAATTCAAAGCACTGTGCCTTACTGATAAAGCCTTACATGATTCGGCCCCATGTACCCTAAAAAATCCTCTTCTGGTTCATACCCAGTCGAGACTTAAGATCCAAAAATACATTGATGAATTCTTGCCCTAGATCTGAAGCTTCAGTGCTATGGAACAGCTTGCCCATAAATATCAAAGCAGCTCCCACTTTACTGAGTTTTAGGAAACTTGTAAAAACTTGGCTTTTCCATACCTAGTCTCCTCTGTCCCTTCTACACTGTAATAACCCAACTAAGCACCAAGACAACCATGGGTAATTGTGCGCATTTTTGAATCATACCAAATCTGGTATTGATCTTCATTTTAGAATGCCCAATGGACGTAAATGAGTAACTCGTGGGACTTTATAGGTGTTAGAACTGACATCTTTTACCTTGTTTACCCTGTCTTTTTGTTTTCTAACCTCCTGATTTTGACTCTGTTTTTGCTGGTTTAGTGTCTCTGTACACTTTTTCACTGCTATTCAGTGTTAAAGTGCAAGGGCTGCATTTGGAGTAGTGGGAGGAGATTTTCCCTGCACCTGAATAGGCCTGGTCTGCCTTACACAATGCTGTCTCCACTTCCTGCCAGGAAGATGAACCAGAGAGGACAGAACTGATTTGGACTAAGCACAGAAACTATCTACCGCAGGAGAATAAAGGAAAATGAGGTCTGAATATTGGGGCCCAGAACTTTAAAACTCTTTTGGACTCAGAAAAAGAGCTGGAGACGTTGTGAGGAGTAACTACCACTTTGCTGTGTGCTTTGCTGTGTTGCCCTGCAGTAGCTACTTCGTTCTTGGGCAGAGAAAGGACTGGACTGAACTTCTTTGTTTGAGTTTCACCAAGGGCTTTAGGTGGAGCTTGCCCCCTGTTAAAGCAATCTCAGAAACAACAGAGACTTCAAGTTCATCTGTTGCAGGCACTGTGAACTGTTTGTGTTGTGCTGCAACAGAAGAAAAAGCAACCCAATGCCATCACTGACACTGCTACTGACTCAGTGTCCTTAAGGCACTGCAGAGGACACCGCTGCACTTTGCACCACAACCCTCGTATCACCAATAATGCTGTGTGACGCCGCCAACGAGCCACTGCTTGCACCGCGACCTCTGAGCACCGCACTTTGCATCACCTTGCTTAACAATTCCGACCTGGTATCCCCGACAACACTGCTACATGCTGACATCGACGCCACTGCTTGTCCCATTGTTCAAGGACACCGCTAGTAAGTTACACAATGCACCGCCCTCATCTCACACCTCATCCTTGGTCTACCAACACTGGCGCCATTGACTTTGGTTCACCAGCCGACGACAGTGCTCCCACATAGATGACACCGCTGATTGCACCGTGACCTGCCAGTACCACAACAAGCACCGCAGCCCCGGGTTCACCAATGCCACTGGACGACCTTCTCCTAGCTGCTGCCTGCACCACAATGTGAGGGCACAGCAGGCAACACAGCTGCACTTCACCCTCCAGCCCTGAAACCTGCCGACACCGATGCTCCCAATATCAACTCCGAGGGGTTGATCTGCAAGGAGTGTAACTTCAAGGGCCCTATGGCTCCTGCATCAACCTCCTGAGCTTACACCTACCAACAGCGGCTCTTTGGTGCTCACCGAGAGGTCGCCAATGTCCTGCATTCTAAAGGTACTGTTTTGCAGGTCTTCCCGATGTCATAGCTGGCCCGTGACGCTGCGGTCAGCCAGAACTGTTTGGATTTGTTGCTCACGACGCCGTGATAGCCCCATATTAAGCTATAGACTTTAAGGAAATGTATTTTAAGTCTCTTTTTGATTATTGAGTTTTTTGAGGACTACATGGTGGATTTGTATTGTTTTTGGTCTTGTTTGCACAGATAAAATATTGGTAATTTTTCTAAAACTGATGTGGTGTTCTTTTTTAGTTTTTTCACTGTACTACTGTTGGTTATGTTCAAATGCTTCACACACTGCTTTTGAGATAAGCCTGCCTGCTCGTGACAAGCTACCAGATGGCATCTATTGAGGTGTTTCTTCTGTCTTTTTGCTTTCTGACCTCCTGGTTTTTACTCTGTTTTTACTGGTCTGGTGTCTATGCGGACTTTCTCACTGCTGTTCAGTGTTAAAACGCAAGTGCTCCAACTATAAATGATGTTATGAATTGGTGTTTCCATGATTGGCATGTTTGATTTACTGAAAAGTCCCTAGTAAAGAGTACTGAGAGTGCCAGGGCCTGTAAATCAAATGCTACTAGTAGGCCTGCAGCACTGATTATGCCACCCACAGAAGTATCTCTGTAAAGGTATATTGGACCTGCCACTGCAGTGTCTGCACACAGTTTTTACTGCCATGTAGACTTTGCAAGTGCACCCACTTTCCAAACCCTAACCTTCCCTTTTATTACATTTAAGTTGCTCCTAAGGTAGGCTCAAAGTAACCCTATAGGGAGGGTGCAGTGTATGTGAAAGGTAGGACATGTAGGGCTAGATGTAGGTAAATCTAATTTACCGATTCATAAATACCAAATTTTACCGATTCGGTATTTATGAATCGGTAAATTAGATGTAGATAAAAAATCGGTAATTTTTACCGATTCGGTAAGATTCGGTATTTACCGATTCGGTAAATACCGAATCGGTATTTGCCATTGATTCCTATGGGCCTTGAAGCCCATTGGAATCAATAGCAAATACCGATTCGGTAATTACCGAATCGGTAAAATTACCGAATTGACAGGGGGAACAGGGTGTCACTTTGACACTCTGTTGCACCCCTGTTTCAGGCTTGTGTGCCATGTGACACACATACATGCCCTTAGGGCATGTCTGTGTGCCACAGATGTGCATGTACACAGGGATTCGTTATTTACCATGTAATAGTATTACATGGTAAATACCGAATCCTGAAAGCCCTGTAACACTGTTAACAGTGCTACCTACATTTGAAAATACATATTCGGTAATTTTACCGATCAGTACATTTTCCTAATCGGTAAAATTACCGAATATGTATGTTTTCAACACCCCTACATAACAATGCCCAAATACCGGTCGGAAACGGCCGAAAATCGGTATTTTAGGCCGTTTCCGACTGGTACTTGGGCACCTACATCTGACCCCTAATGATGTATGTGACATGTCCTGATAGTAAAATACACTGTAATTCGTATTTCACCATTGAAAGGCTATTCATCCCTTAGGTTAGAATGGGAGATACTTTGTAACATCTTACAAAAAGAACTTTCCTTTGGAACAAGATAGCGAAATGGAGTTTAGTATGACTGATCTCAAAATGTAAAAATGCACTTTTTAGTAAAAATGATTTTTATGTTGTGTTTTTGAAAATACCACTTTTAGAAAGTGGGTATTTTCTTGCTTATGCAAAAAGAACAATTGATGGACAGAATGCAAAACAATGTCATACATTCATCCCAGTACTGAGATCTGGGCCTAAAGCCATAGTTTATTTGCTCCCCAAGCCATTCCAGCTTGAACCCAGTCATATGCAAATCAGTCTTGACCCTGCACCCAATGGGAAAAGTCCAGTTCGAACTGCCAGGCCAGATCCTCCCTGGACTGGAAACAAGCATCCTAGGACCGGTTTCGGGGTTTCACCCCTAATCAGCCAGCATAGCTTGACTCCAGAGGCATGGAGAGCACAGGACCCACGTATGGGCATACACATCCTACTCAGAGTGACAAATGCAACAAGAACAAATGATGGACAGAATGCAGAACAATGTCATAGATTCACCCCAGTACAGAGATCTGAGCCTAAATCTATTGTTTTATCGCTCCCTACGCCATTCCAGTCTGAACCCAGCCATATGCAAATCAGTCTTGACCCTGCACCCAATGGGAACAGTCCAGTCTGAACTACCAGGCCAGGTCCTCCCTGTAATGGATACAAGCATCTTAGGACCAGTTTCGGGGTTTCAGCGCTCTGATCATCATCTCTTTGTGTTTGTGGTCACTAGCCAGCTCCTTTCTCTCCATCTGGAATGCCTCCCTCCATCAGGGCATCTTCCCAACTACGTGGAAGGAAGCACTGGTGGTCCCCATCTTGAAAAAGCCCGACGCCGACCCTACTAAATTCACTAACTACCGCCCCATTTCCCTCCTCCCCAAACCCGCAAAAATCCTGGAAAAAGCAGTGCAACTGCAACTAACAGAGTATTTGGAGGACAACTCTCTGTTGCACGATTCTCAGTCCGGATTTAGAGCGGGCTTCAGCACTGAGACGGCTCTTTTGGAAGTGGCTGAGACTATTCGTGAGTGTGTAGATAGGGGCGAGGAGGCCATGCTGGTCCTCCTCGACCTATCCGCCGCTTTTGATACGGTCTCCCACAAAATCCTTCTAAACCGTCTCAAACAGGTTGGAATCGGTGGCACCGCTCTCACCTGGATTGAATCCTTCCTCACTGGCAGAAGTCAGAGGGTGATGCTTAGGCCTTTTAAATCAGAGGGTAAACCCCTGCTGTGTGGTGTTCCGCAGGGTTCAGCCCTCAGCCCTCTGTTTTTTAACGTCTATCTTGCACCCTTGGCCGCCGTGGTGGAGTCTTGTGGAGTCAGAGTGGTCTCGTACGCTGATGACACTCAGTTGATATTCTCCTTTACAGACCACTCGGACTCCACGTTTGCCAACTTCCGCCAATGTCTAGACAACATCTGTGCCTGGATGACTAACAATCACCTAAGACTTAATTCTGATAAAACAGAAGTTCTGTTTTTTAACCAGAAAAACCCTATTCCCCCTTCCCTACGGTGGCCCACAGCACTTGACCCCGCACCCACCCCTGTCCATTCAGTACGCAACCTGGGCTACCAGTTCGACGACTCACTTTCATGCAAAGCACAAGTCAATAAAGTCACCTCTGCCTGCTTCATGAAGCTACGCATGATTAAGAAGATCCTTCCCTACCTCCCCTTGGACGCCCGCCGAACAGTCACTCAGGCCCTCATCACTTCTCACCTGGACTACGCGAACAGCCTTTACGCTGGCGCTCCTCAATATCTGATCGATCGCCTTCAGATCGTTCAGAACGCGGCGGCTAGACTGATAGGAAACATCCCCTACCGTCAGTCAGTTGCCGCCTATCGCAAAGAGCTCCACTGGCTTCCTATTGCAAGCCGCATCCAGTTCAAGATCCTCACCCTCGCCTTCCGAGCTATCAACGGCCTTGGTCCTAGCTACCTTAAAAAGCGAGTGTCAATATCTCATTCCGTTAGATCATTGAGATGTAACAACTTACGCCTCATGACTTCTCCTCGCTTTCGACGCGCCAGAATGGGCGGCAGAGGGTTCAGCGTAATCACTGCTAAACTGTGGAACTGCCTCCCAACCGACCTCAGGTTCTGCCCGTCGGAATCCATCTTCCGTGCTAGATTAAAAACCTGGCTGTTCTCCGGACTGTGATCCCTATCTTGTTGACTACCTTTTTCCCCCCCTTCTCCCTTGAGGCTCTGGTTCTAGCGCCGGGACACCCCTCCGGGGGTAGCTGCGCGCTGTATAAGCTACATAAATAAAATAAATAAATTTGCTTTTTGGCCTCCTGTTTTTGACCTGTTTTTGTTGGTTTCATGACTCTGGGCATTTTACCACTGCTGTTCAGTGCTAAAGTGCATATGCTCTCCATGTAAATTGTGTTTATGGATTGGGTTTTCCATGATTGGCTTATTTAATTTACTACTAAGTCCCTAGTACAATACACTGTGTGTGTCCGGGGCCTGTAAATCACATGCTGGCTCCGGTCTTATGGAACTCTCTCCCTCTTCTATTGTGACTGGAACCGAGCTATATAAAATTCCGTAAAGGCAATAAGACCTGGCTATTCAGTCAATAAGCCCTTTGATTAAATAGCCTAGTGACTCCTCCTGGTCGAGTACTGATCTAGGGCACCGAGAAACCCTCTGGTAGCTGTTGCGCCATATAAATTAAATAAATAAATAAAATAAATAAATGCTGCTAGTGGGCCTGCAGTACTGATTGTGCTAACTGGGCCATCAGCCTTTCAAAGGTTTCTCAGACCTGCCACTGCAGTGCTGGTGCACAGTCTCTACTACCATGTCGACCTGGCAAGTGCACCCACTTGCCAAGCCCTAACCTTTCCTTTTATTACATGTAAGTCGCCCCTAAGGTCTGCCCAAAGTGCCCCTATGGGCAGGGTGCAGTGTATGTGAAAGGTAGGACATGTACTGGTAGGTGGAAATGTCCTGATAGTGCAGGCCCATCCTCTCCTGAAAGAGGCTGGGCCCGTCCTTGAACATCTAGATTAAGAAAACCCTGGATGCCGGCATGGGGAATAAAAAGGTAAATATATCAATGCAAGAGAGGGGCGCCATTACAACATTTGACTCTTTTCTATTCAAAGCCATAACAGCTATTGAAAACCAAATTGCATTGACTGCAAAAATACTGTCACTTGGAAGGGGTGACATGATAACAGAGCTTGTGGAAGGTCAGAATGATGCAGTGATAAATAGTGCATCAGAGCCTGTGGGTCCTGATACACAACACTCGGAACAATTAGCACCGATTCCACCAGCAACACCATGTCATAGCTCAGTTCCCCCTGTTATATTAAAGGTAAATCAGCAACCAAAGAGGAGAAGGAAGCCCCAAAGACTCAGTACACCCAAGAAAGCAAAAAAAAAACAAGGAAGTCAAATTCAAGTCTAACCATTACAGTGTGTCTAGAACAGTCAAATGGGTCAGTTCTAATGAATTCAACTATGCAACGACCACTTGAGGACATTATGGGGAGAAATTAACAGTATTGTTACAGCCCATTCTGTCATGCCTAACCACAATTTAAAGAATGTTAAAAACTTTGGTTGATGATAATGTGGTAAGGGCTGGGCCAGGCATAAATATAGGTCATAAAGCTTTATTCGAGTTGCATACTCATAAAAGCACAACATACATTTTAAAACGACACAATTAATATTTAGATTACATTCAGTCAAATACATTTTTATAAAACAGTTGTGCAAGCTTTAACCAGTATAAAAAAAAATAAGACACATTTAAAACAGTTATCAAATCAATTTGTGGAAAGGGCTCTCCGCCTAATGGACCAGGCCCACCCAGATATTTAGTTATACCCATAACGATAGGCTCCTTAGTGGTGGTGCAAATAATTCTCTGCGCCACGGCAGCACCATTTGTCCCGAGGTTCTTGCAAACTGGAGCTAACCAAACCTTTCTTGGGGTGGCGTAGGCATTGCAAGTAAATAGGAAGTGACCCACGCTTTCATTGGCTGCACCACATGCTGGGCAGCTCAGGGTGTTCAAACTCTTCCACCTGCCTGTTAAATATCTCAAGGGGAGGGAGCCAGATCTTAGCTGGAAAAACAACTTCCTGTCCATAGGGACAGTAATACTGTCCCAATCTTGTTCTAACATGGGACACATTTTGATTTCCAGGAAACGACCACCCATCGAATCAGATTTAGCCCCCCTCCAGAGCCTACCATCTATCCACTCCCAATATAAAGTTTTAAGGATATTTTTACTTGGGAAAACTTCCCCCGCAGGATTATCCCAGAGCTTGGAAAGACCCAGTTCGCCTAGCATGACCCTTACATTTTTCAGCCATGGTATTTTGTGGAAGGTGTCAATTTTAATTATTGCCAGAAACCCGTCTGCATAGTGCCTAATCTCGGGAGTAGACCAGAGTCGTCTCCAATATAGGATGGGACGCAATCGAGCTCGATCGCTAACAGTTCTTCTCCCAAGGTCAAGACTAAGCGCGATTAGTGGGGTACTTTGGGGAAGACCCGTAATTCCCCTGAGGAACCTATTCTCTACTATCTGTAGGGAGGTAAGCTTTTCAAAAGCCCACAATTCTGCCCCATATAGGGCCGACCCTATTGCCTTAGCGTCGTATACAGCAAGGACGGGTTTTATGGGCTTAGTTTCTGATCTTTTATGCTCCATGCTCCACCCGTAGAGCCCCCGAAATTTGCAGGTGTTTCAAAACCGCTTTTTCTATGTGGCGGGACCATCCCTGGCTAGTTGTTATTTGTACTCCCAAATAGGTAAACTCCCTGACTACCTCAAGCTCGATGTTATTCATATGTATCCTGGGGCGAGGTTTACATCCTCGGGAGAAAACCATCAACTTGGTCTTGCCTACATTAACTTCAAGATCATGCTCAAGGCAGAACTCATCAAAAATATTCAAGGCACGCTGTAACCCAGCGGGGGTCTTAGACATTATTAACGTATCGTCAGCGGACATCAGGATTGGAACCCTGAGGCCCGCTAACGAAGGAGCATCCACACTGGCATCCTGCAACCTGCCAACTATCCCATTAATATATAATGTAAAAAGCAAGGGTGCCATTGCACAACCTTGGCGAACCCCTCGTTCTACCGGGAAGTCTATGGAAGATTGGCCGTCCATCCCCCACTGGACTTTAGCAAAATTTCTCTTGTGTAACCTCATGATTAGGGTGAGCAATTCTGCTGGAATACCTATCTTATTTAAAACTGTCCAGAACTTGCTTCTTGGGACTAAATCGAAGGCAGCCCGCAAGTCAACAAAAGTGACATACAGGCTGCCCTTGCCAAGAAGTACCGTACCCCACCGCAACATATTAAAACGAAACACCTGGTCAACGGTGCTTGTAGCCCTCCTGAAGCCTGCCTGAAAAGAGGAAAGGGAATTAGTGTCATCCACCCATTCCATAAGTTTGTTTACCACCATCTTCCCAATCACTTTTTGGATAGTGGCAATCAAACTTATTGGCCTGTAATTAGCCGGAAGTGATAGATCTCCTTTTTTGTGGATCGGAATAATAATTGCTCCCTTCCATTGGTCTGGGACTAACGCACCTTTTGCGATTGCATTCCCCAATAGGAACACATACCTGACCCACCTATTTTTATCGTTTTTAAAAACATCAGAGGGTATCCCATCTAAACCCGGGGCCCTACCCCCTTGTGCCGAACATATCGCTAGTTCAACTTCTTTGGCGGAAAACAGATTGTCTTTAGGGAATACAGCTGGAATCGATTCCCCCGCCACCTTCTCCTTTGTCTCTGCGTATTGAGGCCTAAAATAGTTCACCCAAGCGGACTCTACAACATTATTATCAGGTTTATTTGGGATACCGCCTCTACCCCACTTGACTATCTTCCAGAAAAGCCTGGAATCCTTGGCTCGAGAGGCCTCCTTTAGATCATCCCAATACTTCTCGTCCCACATTTTTTTTGCCAAGGAGGTGCTTAAATGATATTGCTTCCTTGCTACTTTAATTGCAGCCCTATCCCTATTTCTAATTGCATTACCCAGGGTTAATCTAGCTACCCTACACTGTTGATTGAACCACCTAGCTGGTTTATGGGGTACTGTGCGCTTTCCCTTGCATGCTCTCATAAAATGGGGTCTTAGAAGAGCGAAGAGATTGTTGTGGATATCAGTGATTGCCCTGGATCCTGGGACTATAGAACTTACTAATTCCATAGAGGCAAGAGCATTATCCACCTCAGAACCAATAAAGTCCATAGATGCTGCATTCACCAAGACACATGGCCATTTAAGTCTACGCGTATCATTTGCCATGTCCGGGAGCAAACCATCACTTTCCTGAGAATTTAAATGGGCAGGCTTCCACCATGTGTGGGTCACACAGAGGGGGTTGTGATCACTTTCTATCCTGCCCTTGATTTCCATGTCACAAACCCCCTGCCAGAGGTTAAGACTACATATAACGTAATCTATCCTACTTCTGTTGTGACCATTATCAAATGTGCACTCACCCTCCTTGTCACCCTTTGTTCTCCCATTAAGGGCTCTCATCCCGTGTTCCAAACACATAGCATTTAGGAGAAGTATATCCTTCGTCCAGCGTTTGACGGGGGCTAGATTCAGAGAAGGGACTCCCCATAGGTTATCTTCCTCCTGCCCCAAGGGGTCTTCAGTACTATCTAGGGGTTCAAAGGTCCTATTTAAATCCCCAGCTATAATTACTTGATTTCCAAGGGACTTAGTTTGCAAAAAGGTGGATAAGGCCTCTAAAGTGGGGGAACTTCCAATATTGATGCCTCTAGCGTAGACGTTATACAAATCTATCACCCCCCCCACTTTGCTGAGGAAATTCGCAACATTAAAATATCTCTGCAACCCAAATCCCACATTTTCATCGTTGTATCCAAGCTCTGCCTAATCCAAACTGTGAGGCCTCCCATGGGTCTAACCCTGGGACCTCTACTTGCTGGAATTGAGAAATTCAAGTAACCTGGAAGATAGATAGGGTCACAAGCCCATGTCTCCTGTAAGAGGCACAGTTCATAGCCATTAATAAAATCAATCCATGATTGTGACATCAACTTAGTCCCCAATCCCGCAATGTTCCACGATATAAAACTCCCTGCAACAGGTCCATCCCTGCACACAGTTCTTATAGAGGTAGGTATAGGGGAGTTCACAAGACTACCATCATGCTCTCCCCAGTTTAGCTCATTACATATAGTATTTTGCTCCAGAGCCTGACAGTCAGTGAAACTCAATGCACGTAATTCCCTGCTCCCCAAATTTTGCACTAACTCCCCAATTGGTGCCTCCTCATGTACAGTATTTTCACCAACATTCGCTTCGTTTAGCACAACATTAATGTTAAATTCAGGGACATCAAAATTCCAGCATGAATTCCAACAAAATGTGCCTCCCCCTCTGTTCCAATGATCAGACTTTGGTCAGCAACCCCAACCCAAACATTGCATACCTTCCAGAGAGTTATAATTTAGGCCATTGCTATGGGTTTGCCATTGCCAAGGAGTGATGGATGGGGCAACCCCTACCAACGCAAAGTTATTAGATCATCTTAGGTTCCTAGGCGCACCTACTTGGGCACAGCTTTGTCTTGGATAAAAAAACGTAAGGTCCACAATGACAATTCCACCACTGCTTGTTCCCCAACCCTGCCTTGTTATCCAACCAGCTACCCTGGGGTCTTGAAAGTTGATAACAATACAATCTCCCCCCAAATTTTTGGGAGTATAACCAATCCAGTCAGTCCTCCTTACCCCTATTATCAGCCCGTCCACTTCCCCCGGTAGTGGTCTATTTACCCTTAACCAGTGCATTACCTTGTTTTTGAGCATCTGGAAGGTTTCTCTTTGTCCAACTAATAGAGGTAGTACATTGGTAAGGACCGCGACGTAGGGATAGGAATCCGGGGTGAGATTCATAGGGGGTATCTTTTGAGGAGGCTTCATTGGGTGGGATGATGGTTGTGTGTTAGCTGGGACGACAGGTCGAGATATAGTAATATTTGATATCGGCTGGGGGTTATTGGGTGGAGCGTTACTTAGCCTGGGACCGTTATTACCCACTGCTCCAACATTATGGTAGGGTTTAGGAGTGCTTGGGGGGGGCTGGAGGTTATTAGGGGCAATAATATTACCTTGCGGACATTCTTTATTCTTATCCTTTGGCACCAAGTCTGGGACCTTTGTTACTTTTTTCCCTGTACTAGTGCCCGGGCGAACTAGCGCTGCAGGATTAGTCAGTTGACTTGTTCCCTTTTTCTTGGACCCATTTGTAGTTCTGCCTATCGGAGATTTTATTTCGACAATAGGCGGGTTTTTTTCCTTTATAATAGTTTCCTCAAACTTACTACTTTCGTTTGACCTAGATTGTGATTTGATTAGCGATTTCGTAGAGAAAAAATTGTCAAAGGTGGCCTGCTCAAAATGATCCAAGCGACTAGTTATCTTATTGACTTTATCCTCTATAGGTGCCAAAAGGGACCTTAATAGCTTTT
The DNA here is from genome assembly GCF_964261635.1 of Lissotriton helveticus. Classification (NCBI taxonomy): domain Eukaryota; kingdom Metazoa; phylum Chordata; class Amphibia; order Caudata; family Salamandridae; genus Lissotriton; species Lissotriton helveticus. The sequence continues at coordinate 550,115,027 of NC_136065.1, read as the reverse complement.
CCAGCTCGGGTATCAGTGGATGTGTCGAGGGAGCGTTCACAGCCAACCCCTTCCCCTGGGGGATGTTAGTGGGAAGGCTTGAACTCGCTACAAAAACATTTCCCCCCTCGTTTAATGGCTCACCACTTTCGCTAACCCCACTATGCTCCTTTTGTATGGGCGGGGAATTTTTCCCGACTTTCCTAACTTTAGTTGGGGGTTTAGAGGAGTAACATTTCCTCGGGGCAGTACTCCTCTTTCTTTTTGTGCATGGTTTTAAGATAAGCGCACTAGTGGACACACTAGATTCAACTATACAGATTGGGGGTTCAGCAAAATTTACAGACGGGGTTATAGACAAGGTGGAGATCTCCGGTCCCAAATTCGAACCACCCTCGGTCTCCAAAACTAGGGGAGATACATTAAGTACTTCAGGCGCAACAGGCAGGGTTATGGATGACAAAGGGGTGACCAATGCCGGAAAGGCTTGCGGTAAACGTTTTTCCGCGGAATTCTTAAGGAGCTCAATAGACAGCCTACGCTTGGCACGTTTTTCTGCTAGAGAAATTTCCTTGTCAATATCCTGGGTAACACGATTAAAAAATGTATCTAATGGGCCAAGGATGGTTAGTCCACCCTCAGCCTGGGAGGGGACCAGACTAATATTATTTTGTGTTGAAGACATTATTTACAACCCCCCACAACAAAACAATTAGTACTTTGTCACAATAAGACACAATTTAAAAAGAGTCGATATAATCCACCAAACTTAACAGAGACGATTTCTTAGCCCTGAGCATCAATGGGATGGCCCAGCCCGGCCTCCTTCGGCCCCTGACGGCCACAGACGGCCCCGCCCTTGTCCCGGGCTTCTCCCGGGCGCACTCCCGCGCAGCGGTCAAGTGACCTCCCTTTTTTGCAGTGAGGAACGATGATGGGCGGGGGGGCGGGGCCAACAGGGAGAGCAGCCCAGGTGTAATCAATAGGGCTCGCAGGGACTCCTGGTAGCTGGAGTCCCTGCCTCAAAACTCGCAGCCCTGCCGGCAGCTCCACTCACCCCAAAGTCTCTAACACAGCTCCTGGTGGATGTGGAGCGCTGCGGGACCCGCGAACCGGGTCCGGCGAGTTGTGAAGTCCTCCACAAAGTCAGGGGTCAGTAACAGCAAAAGGTGGTGTGGGTTGAAAGTATAGCAGCAAAATCCTCAGCCAAAGGATCCCACCAACTCAGAGAACAAGACCCGCTTTTCACTCCGTGGGCGGGGCCAACAGGGAGAGCAGCCCAGGTGTAATCAATAGGGCTCGCAGGGACTCCTGGTAGCTGGAGTCCCTGCCTCAAAACTCACAGCCCTGCCGGCAGCTCCACTCACCCCAAAGTCTCTAACACAGCTCCTGGTGGATGTGGAGCACTGCGGGACCCGCGAAGCGGGTCCGGCGAGTTGTGAAGTCCTCCACAAAGTCAGGGGTCAGTAACAGCAAAAGGTGGCATGGGTTGAAAGTATAGCAGCAAAATCCTCAGCCAAAGGGTCCCCAAAACACCAGTTCCATCAATTGGCTCTGCGCCTAGCAACGTTTCGCATTCAACAGGAGAGTTAAATCAGGGGTGATAACTAAACCAGTGGAGGCAACTAGATCACTCATTCTCAGACAGGGGAATACTGCGAGAGCCAGGAGCATGATGAGGGTAGAGATGAGGGAAATCGGCTACCTAGGGCGGAAAAAGTTTGCATGAGGGGAACGTTAAGGGAGAGGATGCTGTCTCCTGTATAGGATAGCTCCTTGCCCAATAGGCTTAATACAAGAAAAGAGAATAAAGAGGGGTTGCTAATTCAGACATGTTAAATCTACAACCAGCTGCATGTCCCTACGTGTTGGTACTGGTTAGAGTTCCATCAATTACAAAAAAAGAAAACACTACTCAACTGATGAAAAGGTCCAGGCATTGGTTAACCAAGACTGCGAGACTCCCACCATCTATATATGATCATTTAATTATGGCAAGAAGAATATCCTGGGTAGGCACTTCTGAGAAATGTATTGAGGGGGATTGTGTGGTATTGAATTTTGCCAATATACATGTTGTAGGAGAATTACTAACTCAGCTTCCTACAGCAGGAACATGTAACTCACAAATGTATGCTGTCCCATTGGGATTCTTCTATAAGCAATGTATATATATAGAACCCGAATGTCTACGCCCCTTTACAGGGGTATAACAGGGTGAATTGCCCACTAAGCAGCCATACAATATGCACCTTTAACAGACCTAAATACCTGTGACTGACTACCCTCAGTTGTATCACCTCAGACTGGTCATGATGATGAAGATCGTAATAGGCATGAAGTACCCCTATATTACTCACTTGCAATCGAGGAAAGACCGGATGTGAGTTTACAACCCTGTACCGTAGCTATGCATCGTAGTTCTCAAGATCCAATACCTAGCATAGAGTTAACAAAAAATATTAAAACAAAAAATATTCATCATACTCTGCTTTCCTGGAATGTAGCTGGTTGCAAGAACAGGAAAGATAATAATGAGTGGTACAGCATAGTGCCAAGCCATCAAATTCTATGCCATCAAGAGACATGGGAAGGGGAGCCAATTTTTATCAATGGATGTTGATGTTTTCATACTCCAGCCCTCCGATCTAATAAAGGGCAAGAAAAAGGGGGTTTGCTGACCTGTAAATCAAACACTACTTGATTCCTTGGACCTTGCCGCAAGCACGGAGGAGAGAGACCATTGAGTCCCCCCTAACACCTTTTGCTTCGTAGATTCCTACAGAAGCAATAACATCGCCGCAAACACGCGGTTGGAGTTACTAAGGAGCATTGAACTCCGGACATTGAACTGTAATTCGTCCAGCGAGGAGGACTCCACTGTGGGCCCTAGACCTGTTCAGACATGCTTTTATAATTAAGGCACTTGAAATATGCGTGGTTTTCAACCCACCCCCCACAGCGCCTGACCTATGTCCAAACGGATACGATATGCGTCTGCAACACAAACAGGCTATGATTAGTACAGTCCTGATGATGATCCCGGTTTATTAGGAGCCAGGGGATCGAAACATCGACGAATAAACAGTTCTACAGCTAACTTATTTGTATATTGTTCTGTAGATACTGTAGGTCGAAACTTGCTGAGAATATGTAATAGTTTGCAAGCGACAATTGGCTCCAACGTTCTTTGCCTGTTTGAAACTTTCTCCTTACTTGTCTATTTTTCTCACTGTTGGTTTTTCATTTTGGGTTAGGTACATGATTGTGCCCTATCTAAATATGTATGTGTTACCTCCCCAACGTCAATTGATATCTTATTGATCATAAATTAAAACTTTCTCACCCGGCTGGGTGGAGAATATTGATTATAGTACTGATTCTGGTCTATAATTTTATTGTGTATTCTGCTGATCTATCCTTAGAACCCTTGTTCATTATAATAACAACATAGTGCCAAGCCATCAAATTCTATGCCATCAAGAGACATGGGAAGGGGAGCCAATTTTTATCAATGGATGTTGATGTTTTCATACTCCAGCCCTCCGATCTAATAAAGGGCAAGAAAAAGGGGGTTTGCTGACCTGTAAATCAAACACTACTTGATTCAAAGTGGTATGCTTTAATAATAAATCCCAGTTTTTCCATATTATTCTGTTAGAGAGTAACTACAGGTTAAATTGGATGATAATAAACTTTTATGTCAACAACTTTGCAACCCCGTATGAGGTTGTAAAGGATTATGGAGAAATACTAGAGGACATAATATTCTCACAAGTAAAACCCGTTTATTTTATATGGGCAGGTGATTTCAATATATCTAAATATATGAAGGAAGATTATAGATTATGCCAGCGAACGATAAAACATGAAGAATCAAAAGATCACTTTTTTCCATACCGCTTACGGAAATGCTTTAAATAACCTACTAATGGTTTAGCAGCTGGAGATCAGGACACAGAGAACCCATATTAACGGTCGAATAATCCTGACTTTTTATAGGGGGGAGGTTACCTCGGCACTAGACCACATATTAACATCCAGAAGCCATGAGAATAAGTCAGTGGAAATAAATATCAGGACTATGGAGCACAGTGCCCATTCTAATAACTCCGTAATGCTATCATGGAAAGATCACTGTATAAATAAAAACAGTACTATAACCCTGAAGCCCCTTTAGCCAGACGAAATGGCTACTCACTAAAGTGGAGCAAAATCGATGAACACCTCCTTTTCACTCGAGTAATTCTGACAAATTTTATCGAGATACTGTCCTGTCTAAATCTTCTAAGAAATAAACCTCCAGTAGTCAAAGCATTTACAAGGATTTTAGAGGGTATTAAGATACAATTGACTTGTTCAAGTAGCGTAGTGTGCCAACAACACAACCACTGGTTTGATAAAATATATTCAAAAGCTTCTGTAAATCTTTGTAATGCCTGAAAATCAAAACCAAGCGGTAAACTACAAATAAAAAATCTGAGAGGAATTTAAAAAAGATTGCTAGCAGAGAGGGAAAAAGAACTGAGATCTGAAGCTTGGGAGAAATTAAGGATAACGGCAAATGCTAATGACTCCAAAGCATTCTGGGAAGCCGTCAACCTTCCATTCTTACAAGAGGAAGGTGGCCCTTCCACAGATATTTTTATAGATGAAAACACATGGATTAACCACTTTCAAAAAATCTTCCAAAGGCAAACCAAAAGCTGTAGTGATGGACCAGAGGACAGCGCAAGAGCTACCCCGCCTTTAGACTTTACTATGGACAAGGTAATCAATCAATCAATCAATCAAAGCATTTATATAGCGCACTACTCACCCAGAGGGTCTCAAGGCGCTCGGGGAGGGGGGTCCGCTACTGCTCGAACAGCCAGGTCTTGAGCTGCTTCCTGAAGGCGAGGTGGTCCTGGGTCAGGCGGAGGTGGGTCGGGAGGGAGTTCCATGCCTTGGCGGCGAGGTAGGAGAAGGACCGTCCCCCTGTGGTGGCTCTTCGGATGTGGAGGACGGCGGCGAGGGCGTGGCCACACGAGCAAAGCGGCATTTGGGAGCGTGGAAGTTGAGGCGGCTGTTGAGGTATCCTGGTCCTTGGTTGTGTAGGGCTTTGTGAGCGTGGGTGAGGAGACGGAAGGTGATTCTCTTGTTGACCGGGAGCCAGTGTAGGTCTCTCAAGTGTTCGGAGATGTGGCTGCGGTGGGGGATGTCCAGGATGAGTCGTGCTGAGGTGTTCTGGATCCGCTGACGTCTCTTCTGGAGTTTGGCGGTGGTTCCTGCGTAGAGGGAGTTGCCGTAGTCCAGACGGCTGGTGACGAGGGCCTGGGTGACCGTCTTCCTGGTCTCGGTGGGGATCCACCGGAAGATCTTACGTAGCATGCGCAGGATGTTGAAGCACGACGAGGAGACGGCGTTGACTTGTCTGGTCATGGAGAGGGAGGAGTCCAGGATGAAGCCTAGGTTGCGTGCGTGGTCTGTTGGTTTGGGTGCGCTGCCTAGTGCGGGGGGGCCACCAGGAGTCGTCCCAGGCTTAGGGTGAGGATCCCAGAATGAGGACTTCCGTCTTGTCCGAGTTCAGTTTCAGGTGACTGTTCTTCATCCATTCGGCTACCTCTTTCATCCCTTCATGAAGGTTGGCTCTGGCGGTGGCGGGGTCGTTGGTGAGGGAGAGGATCAGCTGGGTGTCGTCGGCGTAGGAGATGATGTTGAGGTTGTGCTGGCGTGCGATGTCTGCGAGGGGGCTCATGTAGACGTTGAAGAGGGTTGGACTGAGCGAGGAGCCTTGAGGAACTCCGCAGATGACTTCGGTGGCTTCAGATCTGAACGGGGGGAGGCGAACTCTCTGTGTCCTTCCGGCGAGGAAGGAGGTGATCCACTCCAGTGCCTTCTCCTGGATTCCGACGTTGCTGAGTCGCTGCACTAGTGTACGGTGGCAGACAGTGTCGAAGGCCGCGGAGAGGTCTAGGAGGATGAGGGCTGCTGTTTCTCCGTTGTCAAGCAGTGCTCGGATGTCATCTGTGGCTGCAATCAGGGCGGTCTCGGTGCTGTGGTTGGCTCGGAAGCCAGACTGCGAGAGGTCGAGGGATCCGTTCGTCTCGAGGAAGGCGGCCAGCTGCTTGTTGACGGTCTTCTCGATGACTTTTGCAGGAAACGGGAGCAGCGAGATGGGGCGGTAGTTCTTGAGGTCGGTGGGGTCGGCTGATGGCTTCTTTAGTAGAGCGCTGAGTTTGGCGTGCTTCCAGCTCTCCGGGAAGGTGGCGGTGCCGAAGGAGGTGTTGATGATGTCCCGCAGCTGGGGTGCGATGACAGCATCGGCCTTGTTGAAGACGTGGTGAGGGCAGGGGTCGGTCGGAGATCCGGAGTGGATGGAGTTCATCGTTCGGACGGTGTCTTCGGTGCTGATCTGGGTCCAGGCGCGGAGGGTGGTGGTGGGGGGCGGTGGTTCGGTTGTGGTGTGCGTCGGTTGAGTGGTGAAGCTGTTGTGTATGTCCGCGATCTTGTTGTGGAAGTAGGAGGCGAGGGAGTTGCAGAGGTCTTGCGAAGGGGTGATGTCGTTGTTTCCGGCGTTGGGGTTGGAGAGCTCTTTAACGATGCCGAAGAGTTCCTTGCTGTTGTGTGCGTTGTTATCCAGTCGTTCCTTGAATGCAGCTTTCTTGGTTGCGTGGATGAGTTGGTGGTGTTTTCGAGTGGCGAGCTTGAGGGCGGTCATGTTGTCCGGTGTTGGGTCTCTGCGCCAGGTTTTCTCGAGGGCTCGGCAGTTCTTCTTGGAGCTCTTGAGTTCTTCTGTGAACCAAGGGGCTTTCTTGCTGCCGGGTCTGCTAGGCGGGGTCCTCAGGGGGGCGAGGTCGTCAGCACAGTCGCTGATCCACTTTGTGAGGTTGGTGGCCGCTTGGCTGGGGTTCGTTGCGCTGGTGGGTGGGTTCTTGCTCAGGGAAGTCGCGAGCTGGTCGGCTGTGATCTTGTTCCAGCTTCTGCGTGCAGTCTGTTGCTGGTGGTGGTGGATCATGTTCCTTCTGAAGCTGAAGTGGACGCAGCTGTGGTCCGTCCAGTGGAGTCTGGTGGTGTGGCTGAAGGTGATAGCCTTACTGGATGAGGAGACGGGGTCGAGTGTGTGTCCGGCGTAGTGGGTGGGGGTGGTCACCAGCTGCTTGAGTCCGAGGTTGGCGAGGTTGTCCAGCAGGGTGGTGGTGTTGCGGTCGTTGTTGTTCTCCAGGTGGAAGTTGAGGTCCCCGAGGAGGATGTAGTCAGCGGAGAGCAGGGCGTGCGGGCTGATGAAGTCGGCGATGTCTTCGCTGAATTGTGTGCGTTGTCCCGGGGGTCTGTAGATGAGGGTGCCTCTGAGGGTGGTCTTGGGGTTGGTGTGGACCTGAAAGTGAAGGTGTTCGGCGGTTGCCAGGGTGTCGTCGGCGTTGGTCGTGATGCGGATGGTGTTCCTGTGGATGATGGCGATGCCTCCTCCGGTCTGGTTGATGCGGTCCCTTCGGATGATCTTGTAGCCGTCTGGGATGGCGATGGCGATGTCGGGCGCTGAAGAGGCGTTCATCCAGGTTTCCGTGAGGAAGGCGACGTCTGGTGAGGTGGTGTCGAGCAGGTTCCAGAGCTCGACGGCGTGTCTGTGGACGGAGCGGGTGTTGAGCAGGATGCACTTCAGATGGCTGCTACAGTTGCTCAGCTTGGTCTTGGTGAGTGTGGGTGTAGAGCAGGTCTGGATGCAGGTGAACTCGCAGGAGCGGCAGCAGAAGGGTCCGTGGGAGCGTCTCGGGGTGGCACGGTAGCACCCCGGGAATCGGCCGGTGTTGAGTGCGGTGAGGGTGGCGGTGTCGTACGTTCGGCGGGTGGGCTGGGGTCTGCGAGGGCCAGGGGCCCTGGCACTGGGCGCGGTCCAGGCGCGGACGGGCGCAGACGGGCTTACCTTTGGCGCACCTTCGGCGCTCATTCGGTGCTCCCGCTGCGCGCGTCCGCTGCGCGGTCGCTCTGGGGGCGTCATAAGTGAGGAGCCGGGAGGGCGGGTCAGCTGGGTGGCGGGAGCGGCGCGGCCAATGGGCAGGAGGGGGGTGGAGACGCCGGGGGCAGTGGCGGGAAGGAGGGCGGCTCAGCGGCAGCTGGGTCGTCCGGCGGCTTGAGGTAGAACTTGCATTGGCCCAAGCATCGTCGCTAAAGGCACCAGGCCCAGATGGGGTCTCTGTTGACATATTTATAAATAACCAAGACTTTTGTGTCCCCTTACTCACTGCAGTATTCAATGCTATTGGCATTACGTGCCCTCCTTTGTCCTGGAAACAGTGTATTAATGTATCGATTAATAAAAAAGAAGTTGGCTCTGATCCTGCAAATTATATGTCAATAGCACTAATTGATAGCACGGCCAAGGTAATGGGTTCTCTGTTACTAAACAGAAAGCAAACACTGGGTAGCTGAGAAGGCAGAGGGATGGTGGACTGAGTCCGAACTTGACCCTTTTAGCAGCAAAGTACACACTGGCCAAGCAAGAGAACCTCTACATGGCATTTATGGATCTCTCATCCACTTTTAATTGTGTCAACCATAGCAAGCTGTGGCACATTAAGGAGCAAATGGGGGTGGAGGCACCAACAATCTATTTTATTAGACAGTTGTATGCAGGTGCTACTGCGAAGGTTTGCCATGGTAGGCATGCTGAATGTACCAGACCATTTAACATTATAAATGGTGTAAGAGATGGCTTTGTGCTTGCGCCCTTCCTGTTTACACTGTATGCTAATAAATTAAATGACCACCTGGTAGATAAGGCAACAGACACTCCGAAAACTAGTGCTACCCCATTACCCATTTTGCGCAATGCGGATAACAAGGTCCTTTTGGCAAGAATACCTTTAACCCAACAAATTGTATTATTAATTATGTGCCTTTTATAAAGAAATCTTGATCTACACATCAATAGAACAAAGTCCTTTATAATGTGTGTTGGGAAAAGTAGACAGAAAGGAACTTACTCCATTGAGGATAGAAAAGTTGACATTGTAGACAATTTTTCATATTCGGATATTGTCTTTGACACTAACTTAAACTGGAACCTAATTGGTGAATTTAAGGGCTACTCAGATTAACAAAAATATAGCCACAATTTTTAAGTTTTCAACAAATTTGAGAAACAAACCAATACCAGAGATTGTAAAAATCTATCTGGTGAAAATGTCTCAATGTCAACGTACGGGCAGCTATATGGGGCATAGTCAATGTCGACAATCTCCAAAAAATAGAGAGTTGGTTTGCCAAGAGGTTATTGTCCGTTCCAAAGGCTTGCACAAATGTGATTACTCATAAAGAACTAGGCCTACCCTACATCACAGATACTATCAAACTGGCCCCTTGTTGCTCTGGTTGTCAATATGGAAACGGAAGGTGGTACAAACAAATCAATGCATCCTAAATGATATTATGAAATTTGATCATGGGTCTAAAATTTCATGGTTATATTATATAAAGAGCACTGTTGAATCATTGGGGTTATGGGTCTTGTATGCTGAAGCCTGCACAGTGTGAAAACTTCTCGAAAGCAAAGCTAACTAAATCTTTCCTAGAAAAATGCGCACAAGAAAGATGGGTTAAAAATAAAGATAAAGGCACAGTGATTGCATACAAAAACAGACCGTCTTTGCGGTATGGCCCATTGTCATATCTTTCCTTTGTAGGTAATAATCGCCATTGTTATATTGTAACGAGATTTCGCTTAGGTTATATAACACTTATGTTGCGCTATCCAGCAAATGTGTTCTCTCTGACTCAAATTGGAACGTTGCTTATGTGATTCTTTTTCAAAACAATCAATTGTACATATATTATTTTTCTGTTGTTTTTATGAAAATGAGAGAAAAAGATTTATTATTCCACTCTAGCAGTAATTTTACTTGCGTAATTACATCATCGCATTGACTGTTATGTTAGATCTGGAAACCTCGTATGTATGCTTCGCAATGGCCTCATTTTTATGTGCAGCCTTAAAAACCCGCGGTTTAGCAAACATGTGACTACATTTTAATCCACGTATAACAAACTGAGGAAAATTGGAGCTCATGGTGAAATAACATAAATGAATTATTTAGATTAAATATGCTGCTATCAGGATTTTATGGAAACGATTTTAAGAATGTATGTCTTTGATGTTATTTTATTGAAATGTTTGTTATTTCGTGTTTGTACTTTTTATGCATTTCATTTTAAATGCGAAATAAAGTGTTGATTGTTTGATTGATATGGTAGTGAAACTTATAAATACGAAAGAAAGTGTTTCATGAAACTCATTATTGCTTTTGAATCTTCCCCAATTATATCTCTGCGCCTTGCCTTCTTCTTTTCCTATTTTGTTTCTAAATAAACAGGCATTGTAAACCACAGAGCGTCGTGTACCATTGATGTGAAGTAGCCTTGATCATGACAATTTGATTCTAATTGCATTCCTTGGTTAGTGGAAGGGGGTTTCCATAGTTTCACAAAAAAACATTGTCTGATGTTCAATGAAGAAAATTCGCACTGCAGGATAGACTGATAATACTTCTTGATTATTTTGTCTAAAATGTAGCCACAGCAGGATAGATTGATAATATCGCATATATACTTCCTCTCAAATGTATCCTGAAATAATTGATGAACAATTGTTATTTGCGATAGAAAATACATCACCCTGTTTTGAACAGTATCAATATGACCTAGAATTTCTGCGTAGAAATATGTGTTATGCTTGATGGGCTTTGTTTTGTTTGGAAAATGCATTCAAAGTGGATCATCTTTCATATATCTCCAAACTCTGTCCCCAAAAGTGTCAGGAGACTCAGAGAAGGTAGAAGACCTTTGATCTGCACTTTTCAGAGTCCAGTGGTCCAAAAGCAATTTTATTTATATATGTTTTATTTTAAAGAAAGGCTGTCGTCTTTACTAATAATGAAACAGCTTTCATGCTTACATGGCCACAGCACTAAAGTGCACATGTAAGTAACTGGGTTATAAGATTAGGGGCAAAGGGCCACATGTATCAACAGTAGGCGTCGGCAGTAGGAGTTACTGCAGGGCGGTGACGTGGGCAGGGGGAGGGGAAGGGTGGGGGTAATAATGTATGGATTATGGAGTTTTACAGGTAAGTAAACATTTAAATAAATAAAACGAATTTCGTTGCGCGCAGTGCATCACATTTGGTGATGCGGTGCGCGCAACAAAATTCGTTTTATTCATTGAAATTTTTACTTACCTGTAAAACTCCGTAATCCATACATTACTACCCAATCACCCTGCCCCTCCCCCTGCCCACGTCACCACCCTGCAGTAACTCCTACTGCCGACCGCTACTGTGTATCAACCAATTTTGCGTTCGCAAATGGGCCAATTCGCAGAATCGCTCGTTTCTGAAGGCAAAAAAGAGTGTTTACATGTATCAAACCCTTTTTTGCAATTCAGTAACCTGTTACCAAATCTCAAAATGGGTTTGCAATTCGGTATTTGGAAGGGGCATGCTTGAGGCGTCCCAAACAGCGAATCGCAGTTGTATGTCTTTATGTTTTGTCACCGTGGATACAGGCACAAAACAGTAGCAATATACCACCAACTTCAAGTTAGTGGTAACCCATTTGCAAATGTGAAGCTTTGAGAACGGTTGTAAAAACATTTTTTCAGAGCAGACACTGTTCCCATGAATCACTAACTGCTCTTAAAAATGAAAAGAAAACGTTTAATTTTTTTTTCCATCGCGTTCCGTTTTTCTTTTTGGAAAACGGGCTACATTTAAAAAAAGATTGCTTTATTTAAAAGCAAGAACAAACATGGTAGTCTGCTGACCCCAGCAGGCCACCATTCCTGTGAAATTAGCGATTCACAGGGGCGTTGCAAATTGCGATCTACCTCATTAATATTAATGAGTTAGGTCGATTTGGACCCCTCAGGAATCAGTAAATGAGACTCTATGAGTTCATACAATTTTAATAGTGACTACCTAATTGCGATTAGCAGGAAATCGCACTTGGTAATTGCTATTAAACATGTTGATGTGGCCCTAAGTACACACCTCAAGTAATAATCGTAATCCTTGTCAGGCTGAACCACTAAAGTCTCTAAACAACCCTGAGCTCAACCAGCAGGTATTGCTCAGAGCAGGCAGGCTTGACATAAAGGCAATGTGTAAAGTGTTTATGCAGAACTAAAACAGTAATAACATTGAAATTCAAAACAAGTCCTAAAATTCATTAGTAAAATAGAGTAAAGTTTTCATAAAGAAAATGAGACTAAAATTATAAAAATCCAACCAGTAAACCGGAGATATGAATTTTTAAAGTTTGCAGTAGAAGTATCGCAAAGAAGCAAAAAGTTCCAATGATAATCAGTGGTTGGGGTGGAACAGGACCTTTGTGCAATTTGCAACTGACCACGTTGGAGCACACATTGGGTACACTAACCAAATTTGTCCTGATCAAAGATTTTACCTTCTCACTTTAGTCTTTCAAATCCCAATCCTTCACAGCAGTACACTTCTAGGGGAGACACTTAGAGACATACTCGGTTTCAGGCAGAGGCCATCAGGATGTCCAACCCAGGTCCAGTTGCCAGTGGTCAGCTGGGTACCTGCATGAAAAGACCTCTTGTATCTTGTTGTTTCCCTGTAGTTTTAACAGGCAGTTAGCCTTGTGACCGCTGGAGTCTACATTGGTGACCTGCGTATAGGAGTGAAAGCAGGCCCAGTTCTCCAGATTTCTTCTCAGATTGCAGAGAGCAGGTTCAGTCATCTTCTGATCTTCATCAGGCCCAGGAGTGTTCTGAATGGAGTGCCTGGATATGCCACATTCTTGCCTGTCATGAGCTAGTGTGTGGGAATGACCCCTAGGGATGCTCTAAACCAATGGCTACATGATTTTAAAAACAAGTGCTCCCACTTGATCGGTTTGTGTGATATTGGGGTTGCCACATTATATTCTTGTTCTCTCCATGCTGTCTGTTCCCTCATATTCCATAACATTGAAAGTGCCTAGAACAAAATCGTTTTCCATTGTGAATGCTAGCCAAGTGAATATTTGTATTTAGAGCCAAGATCTAGACTTAACACTTGAAAAGCTTACTGCAGCCATAACCTTCAGTTGTGTGTCTACAATACAAAACAGAAACACACAGGTACAATTTTATGACAGGCCCTTAAAGGTGCCACCGTCAATTTATCGTGACACCTTTGAGCTGCCTATGAAACCTTTTCAAGAGATGCCACTTGTGGTTGCTTTTTTTGGGCAACTAAAAACATCAGGTACTTACTCTGGGATTGGATGTTGTTAAGCATCATTTGTTTCTGTATATCTGCTATGAAATGTTTTAGGTAAGTGATGCATAATTCTCTGCTTCCTATGGAATGTTTCTGCCTTTTCATGAAATATCAAGACGTTTAGCCTCACCTCTTGATACCTACCAGAAGTTTGGCATCCAAGTTTAGCACAATTGTTATCCCTATTACAGGAAAGATCTGCTGCATCTCCACAGGAAAGAATTTTCTTGCAACAAAATATTGAAAGAACCACAGGTTAAATTTGTTTGGGGCATTTACAATACTGGATATCAACATGTCACAGAGAGTATCATTTATGAAGAGTCAGTTGAAAAGGTAGGAATTTGCTCAAGCAGGGCTAATTATATGACTGAAGAAAGTTCAACCTGTTCAGAAATTCACAAGAAAGGTCAAGAATGCTAGGACAATTATATATTTGCTATCAGGGAGTTGGCAAACAAACAAAAGGTAATTGGAGGTAACCACAAATAATTGCTTGGGGAAGCATTAAGACCCATTGTTCTTTTTCCCACCATGTCCCGTCAGATTAGACCCAGCTACATGCAAATCAGTGTTGGACCTGCTCCAATCCCATGACCAATGATTGTGTCCCATGCTCACTGTGCCACTGGAACCAAGCTACACCCAACTGAAGAGGCTTAATCAGTCATAACATTGGTCTTTGTTGCCTGTGTTCCAGTTTGAGCTGGAGTATTCCTCTTGGAGCAGGAGCAAAACAGATATCAACATAGCTGGGTCTATTCTGAGGTGGCATGGTGGGCCAAAGAATAATGGGTTGGAATGCTGCCCCGGGAAGTGTACGAGGTCCTGGTAAAGTAGTTGATTAGGTGTGAAAATTCTAAATCCACGCCCATTTAAGTCTCTCCACCAACCAAATACTTTTGGTGTCTTCACTCATTCCAGCTTTCACCATTTTGACATAGGCACTTTTTGGAGCACAGATTCCTCCAGTGGGCAAGGCTCAAGGCTGTAGCTAAAGAGGGCTCCACGAGGCAGGTTTGTCCTGGTCCTCCAGAGTTCTTTGGAGCCAAAAGGGTTTTAGGCCTAGGATTTTCAGGATGTTAAGAGGAGTACAACTAAACATAGCCCTGGGTTCCAGGACCTCAGGAACAGAATTTGGCGATTAAGGCTCATTCCAGCAGTAGCAGCCAGTAGGGTCTTGGGCAGGTTCAGTTAAAACTGTTCAGCTGCGCATTTCAGGAAAAAAAGATTCTTGCTACCTATTGTGTCCCAATAACGTAACAGCAGGCCAGCCAACTGGTCGTTGGAGTCCACTTATATTTTCTTGGGTACAAGTGGGAGCAGGTCCTGCCTATAAGGTCTCGGCCCAGGTCTCAAACTGCAGATGCAGTCCTTCCTCTGTTCTTCCACAGGTCCAAATCGTTTTGAAGAGGGTACCCTGGGGTGCCACATTTATGCCTGGTACTACCTTGTGGGTGGTGACTCCTGGAAAAATGTTCGCAGTAGTTACTCTGCCCACTTCTGCAGCAGTTCTTGTATGCCTTAGTGCAAATGATTCTACAGTGCATCTCTTCACCTAAATCCAAGATGGTGAAATACTTTTTTCCATGCTGCAGAGTCTGTATGCCTACCCTTGATGTATGCCAGAGATATGTGCAATCCCTCCTATGTGGTAATTTCAAATAAGATCTGGAGGCATCTCCCTCCTATCTGGGATTGGAGCCTGTCTGACTGTAGTTAAAAAGAAGGGCACCTGCCCAGGTGTCAGCAAACACTTGCCTGTGATTGGGGAGGTCTCTTTGAAAATCAAGTACTTGGTCACTTCCCAAATGGTCATCCTACAAGAGGAACAGTGACACTTCACTTCTAGGTCGTTGTTTCTGCTCTGAAAGCAGTTTTAACAACTCATTCAGGGCTTGAGCACTCAGAGAGTTGCAGCGGGAGGCTACTGCAAATAGCCTGAAAAAAAGAAGTGTTCAAATCTAAGCAACAGATACCATTCAACATTGCACATAAATGAAACAAAAAACATTATGAGTCAGGCCAATACAAAAAAGATAAATCTAAAAATAAATTGCAGATAATGAACACTTGCTTGGCAGAAGGACTCAAACTGCGATTCTATTTCTTTGGTACGTGTTCTGCACCAACTATTATTGTAAATGATCTCATTTTCGAAGTATGCTCATTTATAGCTTGTTTCTCCCTTTTACTTGCAGTTATTTCAGTGCTTAAGCTGCTGAGCGTGATATGGGACGCTTGAAGTGATTCACTGAAAAATGCTCCCATCTTCAAATTGGTCCATACATTGTAAATCATTTTTCCTTCAGGAAAATGTTTAACACTCGCAGCCCTCAGAATTTTCTTATGCTCGACTAAGCCATGTTTCTAGTTCAAAAGATGTCCTGTCATCTATACAAGAATATACTTGTAGTTAATGACTTGACATTTTTTATGTGCAAAAAGAGCAACCATCTTTGTCTAGAATTAACGTATGACAACGAAGTCTGCCCTAGAGCAAACATCAATAAACACTATGATAACTGAACAGTACTCCTGTGTGTGTACATTCCTGACAGACACAAATCCACCAGCTGTCATATTCTGCAGCTTTTTCCTCATTCACAGAGCATTGATTTCTTACATTTTGGCTTAACGTGAGCACTTTCTAATTGAAGCGTTTGCAGACAAGAACTCTAATGCTACCAAACAAATAATTGCTGTCTCATTGGATCGAGGAATCCCCTTCCTTTGTCTGAGCATCCCTTATGTTTCTATATAGTGCGGTGGTTGCATGGAAGTGGATGTGAAGTTGGAGCCATGTTTTTTTGGCCAGGTACTAAAAATATTTTTAATTTTCGGAAACAAACATCTAACATGAGAGTTTGTCTAATAAATCAAAATAAAATAAATGGCCATAACTGCAAGATGTCCTCCAATGCATGAGAGTCACTCTTCTTTTTTCTTGTTAGAGACAGGCATTATTTCTCTGCTGGCCCTAGACAGGAAGAATATATTTTAAAAGGAGCATCTTATAGTAGATAGGAATTCCATTGTACATTGACTGACAACCTATGGGAACCGCCACTGGCCAAACGTCTGATTGAAACCTGCCACTTCCCCCATCACTAGATTAGGTGGTCAGACAGTACATTTTCAGAGTGTTGTGGATTTATAGCAGGGCTCTCAGTCCACCAAACTCTAAGTTAGGCCCTAAGCCTGAATGTTGTACTTAAGAATGTGGTAAAGCGACAAATTCTTTACAGCAGTAAAGGACCTTTAGAAACTCCAAAAATCATCTCTTTCCTGCTTGGAGTTCTTGGGTTCAAAACCAAAAACTGCAGTAGTAGTTCGATGACCATATATCTGACTTTGAAAGTGGTCCGAAGTGATAAACACGTAGGTAACCAAATGTAGTGTAACTTTTGACAAATATGTGACTACAAAGGACACCACCTCATTTGCGACCAGGAAGCCGGTATCCCCTAAAGTCTAGAGAGTCTATTTAACATTAGATCTGGAACCAGGAATGAATCACCTGGGCTTAAAGGTAGAATGCACCTTTAATAGTATTTCATTCAAGTGACTGTTAGAAGCCACAGATATTTAAAGGAATCCACAAGCCCTGAAGAATATCCCAAACTGTTTTGGCTATCAGCATTGGGCAAAACATACATGATGGCAGAAGAGGAATGGGTTTGTGCCATTGCCCTCATTACACCAGTTCAAAATAGTTTTTAGAGAAACCTGGTGTCCCTTTGAATATAGAAAATTACCTGGGAACACTAAGGCATTTTTAATAAACTTGGATTCCATCTTTGACCTGTTAGTCTTATTCAAGAACTCCCTCCTTCCACTTAAGTCATCATGGAGGTTGAGTTCCCTCTGGCGGTATCTACCTACCAATGTGGAGAGAGGATGAAGATGATGAAGCATGACACTATTATGTGTGTCAGGTTTCCTCTTCCATAAAGGATGACTTTTCTTGTAAGCACAGCAGAATTCCCCAAAACTTTGGTTTGCTTGAATTGTTAGACGACAAGATAGAGTTTTTGTTTGTTTTTGTTGGGGCGTGGCTTGGGCGCCAATGGCGGAGGTCGCCTAGAAGCTCGGCTCCGCGGTCGAGCCTTTATTAATCCTGTTACCGAGGACTTGTTGGGGGCCCCGACCCCACACAGACATCCCCCACACCTTGTGGACCTCCCTGGCCTGGCCGCGGGTCTGCAACGGCTTCTGGGACGAAGAGGAGACGTGGTGGAGGAGCCGAGCGGCGTGAGCCAAGATGGCGCCTGCTCCGCTCTGACCGCAGCGGAGGCGGCCGGAGACCCGGGGACGCCGGAGATCGCGGCGCCCCAGCGAAAAGGGCGATCCTTCCCTGGGGCGAGAACATCGCAGGATCTCCCCCTGACTGCCCGGAGGCGATCGTGAACGCCCGGCGACCACTGAGGTGAGCCCTGGGGCTCTGCCGCGAGGAGTTGCGAGGAAGTGCCGGTGGGGGAGGGGCGGACCTGCCTGCCCGCGGTCAGGAGCGGAGCGGAGGCGGGGAGCTGCGAAGAGGGTCCTGGCGCCCGAACTGGCCTGACAAGCGGACCGCACCGCAGCACTGAGGGAAAGCCGGAGGCCGCCCGTATCACTCCCTGATGTGCAAACACTGAGTGGAGCGGCGTGGCGCCGATCAGTGGCACTTCGGCTGGGGGGGCCGAGGAGCCGGCGAACACCTGGTGCCGGACCAAGAGAGAGGACGCCCCGGATCCGTGCTC
This sequence comes from Lissotriton helveticus, assembly GCF_964261635.1. Classification (NCBI taxonomy): domain Eukaryota; kingdom Metazoa; phylum Chordata; class Amphibia; order Caudata; family Salamandridae; genus Lissotriton; species Lissotriton helveticus. The sequence continues at coordinate 550,097,045 of NC_136065.1, read as the reverse complement.
TGGGGGCGCTACGGCGGGACCGTGAGCAGAGGCAGTGGAAGGGCCCTCTCCACGACGGTGGTGGCTGGGATAGCCCTTGGCCTTCACTGTTGCCACGAACCACAGGGTTGGACACCGGAGTGGGACTGCTGATACGACTAGCGGGGGGGACTCCTCGGCCACACTTGACGAGCCCGAGCTGTGCCTTCTGAACGAGAGCCCGGATCACGCGCTGGAGACCTGAAACGGTTGGAGAGCGCGCAGCTTCTCGAGCACTATCGGCGCCTCGACAGGACATCCCCTGCCTCCCCAACATTGGCATTGCACCCACAAGTAGACAACCATTGTCCTCGTTAAGAACGGTCCTTCCGCCCCAAACGAGCCAGCCAGTGGGCACCCGCCTTGAACACCTTGACCGCCGCCTGGACGCCCACTCGCCTAGAGTCCGGCTGTTGACTGCGAGGGGGGCGCTTTGAGAACATTAGAGGTCACGCCGTGCAGACTGCACTACCCCCCGTTTCTGAGGAGACCCTCCAGTGGCCTCTACATGACATGGGAAAGCCGAGGGGCCCCAAAGGGGGCGCCCAGACCGCCTCTGACATAGAACCACCCGACACGGAAGAGCGCGTGCACCAGGAAGGACCGAGTAATCCGCCAATTCAGGAGCAACTAGACCAAATCCTACGGGCAATCACTGAGACTAGATCGGCCCTCCGAGAGGATATAGCCCAAGTGGCGAAGGGCTTGGGCCTACTTAGAGCTGACCACGGTAAGCTCTCAGACAGAGTAAAGGAAGTAGAGGGTTTGGTGCGCCACCTAGAACCGGCGCAGAAAGCACTGGATGCCACGATGAAAGACGCCCTGTCCAGAATAGAAGCCCTGGAGAAACGCGCGGAGGATGCGGAAGGACGCAACAGGAGGAATAACATTCGAATAGTGGGCCTTCCGGAGAAAATTGAGGGAGAGGACATGGTGGCGTTCCTGGAGAACTGGCTGCGGACGACGGTGGCGCCGGAAGGGCTGTCACCCTTCTATACGTTGGAACGGGCACACAGGGTGCCGACTAAGCCGCCGTTGCAGGGTCGCCCCCCCAGACCAGTAGTGGCGCGGTTGCTTCATTTCCGCGACAGGGACCTGCTGCTGCAGGCGGCCAGGAGGGGAGGACCCTATCAGGTGGACAATAGCCGTGTGAACATTTTCCCAGACTACACATACGAGACGCAGAGACGCCGGTCCTCCTTCCTGGCGGTGAAACGAGAACTGCGTGCTGAGGGCATCCAATACTCCTTGCTATTTCCGGCACGACTCCGCATCATAATAGACGACTCCACCAAGTTCTTTGACACCCCGGACGAAACGTGCAGCTGGCTTGAATTGTACAGAGCTGGCAAGGATGGTTTTGAGGCCTCTTCTCAAGCATCAATGGGAGACAGTCTGCTGCGGAGACCTAAGAGATTCAGACACCGCAGGGGCAAGACCACTCGCCCATCTACGGTGGAGACAGCGGCGGAGAGACGTGGAGTGTTGGAAATGGTCTCTTCCATATCTGGCCCTCAGGGAGACCTGGAGACAGCACAATCAGAGCCTGGTGGAAGCGGGGGCCGCTCGGACACGGAGGGCTCGGAAGTTGATAGCCTGAAACTCCCGGCTGTCACCCCGGAAACAGCAGAGGGCCTGCTGGATGAACAATGAAACTGCTGGGTGAGCCGGTTCTAATTGTGGGGACAGGAGACAGGAGATGGGGGGGCAACTGCATGAGTGGGGGGGATGAGACTCGACTGGGGAACTGTTAATTTACTGATTGAGTGGGGGGTTGCGGGGTTTCCCTATATGGTCCCGGATGTCATGGGGCTCGACCGCGCGATAGCTTGCAGTGGGGTGACCCCACATTGTTGCTCGGCCCCCCACATCGCCCTTAAGGCATACCTGCGGTGGCTACCGCTAGGTTAGTTGAGGAGGGATTTACTGAGGGTACAGTTTGGATGGGGACTAGATGGTACTATTTGGAACCTGTTCTGGGGGGGAGGGCGAGGGATTCTTGTTTGAAAGTTATTTCATTGTTGTTGAAGGGGGAACTCGTCATTGGTAAGGGGGTAGCTGGGTACTTACCTGTGCCTGTTCTGCACTTAGAGAGACTGGAACGCGAAATATGGGATAATGGCTGATCTCTCGACTCTGAAATGCATCACCTGGAATGTGAGGGGTCTGCACACTATGACCAGGCGACATAAGGTTCATGCTTATCTAGTGCGCAGGGGAATACAGATTGCGCTCCTGCAGGAGACGCATCTCACCAAGTCAGAGGGGCTAGCGCTGCAGTGCAGATGGCGAGGTCAGGTATATAACACCACATACTCAGCTTACGCGAGGGGTGCGCTGATATGGATAAAGGCGGGAGTGCCCTTCCAGGTACATAGTCACACTATAGATCCAGGAGAAAGATTTGTGGCAGTTGCAGGGAAACTAGGGGGTCGGGAAGTGAACATTTGCTGCATTTATGCGCCTAATACAGACCAACTCGCCTTTCTGACTGAACTGTCGGGTTCATTGGCCCGTTACTTATCGGGGCCCATCTTACTGGGGGGCGATTTTAACTCGGTGACCGACGTTACTCTGGATAGGTCCCATCCTCCCCTCCCGGACTCCCCGACTCATCGGGTGGCCAGAGGCAGGATGGACTGGCAGGCCAAATGGGGTCTGGTGGATATTTGGCGAGCGCAACACCCGCACGCCCGGGACTACTCCCATTTCTCCGGCATGCACGAGCTACATGTGTCTGGCGGTCTGAGTACTTGACGAGAACCATCTCGGACCACAATCCGCTACTGCTCGATCTCCGTTGGCTCCAGGGCACCCCTTGTGTACCAACCTGGAAGTTACGACCAGAACTCCTGGAAGACCAGGTGTTCCGTAGTGACTTAGAGAACAAGATTGCGGGATACTTTGAGCTGAACGAGGGCACGACCGCAGAGAGGGCCACGGAATGGGACGCCTTTAAGGTGGTTGTTAGAGGCTATTGCATAACACAGAAAGTAGGAGTACGTCGAACACTCCTAGAGGACCTAGCGAAAGCTGATCGAGCCCTCCGCGACCTGGAAGTCACCCGCCCTGGCCGCCCGGAACTCCAACAACAGGTCCTAGCGACAAAAGAAGCTGTAACCGTGGAGGTTGAGCGACTACGAAGCTATGACTATAAAACGTACCTGACTAGGTCGCTAGCTGAGGGCGACAAATCGAGTGCGCTACTAGCTTGACTCGCCAATCTGGCTAGACGTACCTTCGCCGATTGTGGCCATGCAGACTGCGGAAGGCAGTGCGGTATATACTCAACCCGAAATACTTAACTGCTTCTGGAATTACTATGAACAGCTCTATAGTAGCCGTTTGGCCCAAGATGTCACTCCGACGGATACCTTCCTGAGAGACCTCCCGGTCCCCACTCTGGAACCGGAGCAGGCGAAAGCCCTGGGGCGGGACGTGGAGATTGGGGAGATCAGACGCGCCATAAAAAACATGGCGCGAAATAAAACTCCGGGCCTGGATGGCCTCCCCATCGAGTTTTATGCTGCATACCTAGAGCTCCTGGCCCCCAAACTCCTAAAGGTTTACAAGGAAGCGAGGACTCTGGGGAGATTACCGGGCACGATGAGAGAGGCCCTGGTGATACCTTTACTTAAACCTGGCCGCGGGGGCGGGGAGCCGGCGTCATATAGACCGCTCTCGATGCTCACGGGCGATTATAAGATCTTGAGCAGCATACTGGCCTCACGACTGTTGGAACACATGAGCTCCTTGGTACATACGGACCAAGCGGGCTTCATCCCCGGCCGTAATACCACAATGAACATCCGGCGCTTGTTTCGACTGTTGGACGGAGATCACACCTATGCCTCAGACCCTATGATTCTCTGGATAGATCTAGAAAAAGCCTTCGACAGCTTAGAATGGGTTTATCTACACAGGGTCCTAGAGCGGTTTGGCTTGGGCGAGGGTTTCCTGAGATGGACCAAGGTATTGTATTCCTCGGCGGTGGCTAGGGTGAAATCGGGTCCGCTGATTTCTCAACGTTACCCTGTGGAGAGAGGCACGAGGCAAGGCTGCTCCCTATCTCCATTGCTATTCGCCCTGGCAGTGGAACCACTGGCGATATCAATCCGCACTGGGGCCCACTATAGGGGGTTGCAGTCTCCGATGGGCCACCAGTATATCTCCCTGTACGCGGATGATCTGTTGCTGTTCCTAGAGGACGCTGGGCCGGCCCTGGCTGGAGCGGACTTAGTGCTCACGGCCTTTGGTGCGGTGTCGGGACTCCGAGTAAACTGGGCAAAGACCTGCCTGTTCCCGATCCGAAGCGATAGTCCCGCACCGGACATTCACAGGGAGATCCGATGGGAGCCGGTTTGCTTTAAGTACTTGGGGGTGCACGTTTACCATCGCTCGGTTGACACACTTGAAGGTAACGTCTCCAGGGGTGTCCGAGCGCTTAAAGGTAGCATGGCCTTTTGGTCCACCCTGCCCCTCTCAGTGGCGGGAAGGATTGCACTATTGAAGATGGTCGCACTGCCCCGCCTATTGTACTACTTCAGGACGCTGCCGATCTGGATCCCTAGATCTCATTTTCAGGGCCTGGAGTCCATGATAGTGACGTTCCTGTGGGGCGTGGGTCGCCGCAGAGTGGCGCTCAGAACCTTGCAGAGACCTAAGGCGGAAGGAGGGTTGGCGGCGCCTGACTTTGAGAAGTACTATTTGGCTGCACAGCTGCAGACCTACACCCAGGAGATGGCGCGTGAGTTTCGGGGTCCGGAGGAGACACGGGGTACTGGCATTCCCAGACACGTCTTGGCATATATTGCGTTACAACAGAAACTCGATCTGAGGGACCTCACTTTGGAGGAACGCACCATACGCTTGTGTTGGAACAGAACGCATCGTAAAATAGGAAGCCCGAGACCTTATGCCCCGGAGATCCCGCTGGGAGTGCTCACTGCTCTACCCCATGGTGGAGACTGGTCACGACTAGGAGACTGGGAAGAGATGGGCATACAGACCATGGGTGATCTTTACGAGGACGGGACGTTGATGCCCTTCCAGGCACTTCTGGACCGCTATGATGTCCTTAGAGGCGATTTTTTACTCCATGCGGCGGTCACAAGGGCACTCCAAGCACATTGGAAGATGGGCCAGGAGGAACCGCTGGTATCGAAGGCGTGCCAATACGTCATGATGTCTGCGGGAACGGTAAAAGCAGTCTCATGCTTATACTCCAGAATGGTGGAGGATAGGCTGACCCCCTTGACGAACCTCAAGACCAGATGGGAAGTGGACATAGGAAAGGAAATCCCAGAGGCCACGTGGGCCCAGCTGGTGCAGCGAGCCTGGAGGGGCACACGTAATGCCCGATTCCAACTAGTCCACTTCTACATTCTACATCGCGCCTATTTGACACCAGAGAAACTACAGAAATACTTCGACCTAGAGACGGCGGCCTGCCCTAGATGCAGGATGGACGGAGCGGACCTACTACATATGCTGTGGTCCTGCTCTATTCTGACTTCCTACTGGTTGTTTGTGGGAGAAACACTAGCTGAAGTGACGGGCAGATCGTTGCAGATAGATGCCGCTGTAGTGATCCTACATTGGTTCCCGCATACCCCCAAACAGAAGATTACTAATAAGTTTATAGATTTAGGGCTGCTTCTGGCCAAACGAGAAATCACCAGACACTGGAAGGCGCGAGTTGGTCCTACAGGAGATAAATGGCATAATGAACTTCTCAAGTGGGCGGGGAGTGAAAGCACATTGCGATACCAACAGGCGAGGAGGCGACGAGATGAAAAAGCCCTAGAGACGGCGCAGGCATGGGAGACGCTGGTGCAGGCCCTGCGCGACCACAACACGCATACTGACTCTGAAAGTACGGACGGAGAGCGGCCTGGATCCCGCTAACGGATTACTAGTGGGGGGGACCCCCGAAGAAGAACTAAGTCTCTTACAATACTCTGCTAAACCACACGATACTCTGCCAATGACGAGAGGGGAGGAGGGAGGGGGACAGAGGTAAGCAGCACTATCGACTTTCATGTACACTAGAATGCGGTACCAATGAGACTGACGAATTGCTCCTCTGAGGGGAAAGGGATGTTTGAGGAAGGGAAGGGGGATGTTTTCGTTGGGTTGTTTAGAAAAGCAGAAGTGTTACATTCTTTCTACCTACTGAACACTGCCAGAACGGAGAGTTATTACCTGTGAACCAATGGCACACGCCGCCCGACCCCCGGGTTGTGGGCTGAATGGCCGTGTATAGAGTTGATATTTTTAACGTCCTAGTGGCTCTTCTTCTGTGTCAGGTGCCAATAATGTGCTCACACTTATTTTCTGCAATAAAAACATATTTGACAACAAAAAAAAAGATAGAGTTTTTGTTTCTCTTTTGCTTTCATTGATGCTACAGTACCCATTTATGTGATATAAAGGACCATTGCCAGGTTTGTCCAATGAAAGAAAGTGAGAACCAAAAAGGTTAACATCTCCCGAAGTAAAACATTGAGTGGGGAAGCCGTCAAGACTTTCCTGGGCCCTATTTAACCAAAAACATTGATTGTGATTGACTTCTTGACTTTTTTTTTGTATTTTTGCCTCAAATCGTTTAGAATTCATAATTCTTTCACACTTAATTCATCATAAATCATTTTGTATCTTTTTCAAAGCTAAGATTTCAGCAGAGTTTACTCACAGACCTACATTACAACCTAAATGTGCCTTATCAAATAGGTAGGGTTACCATCTTTCAAATTCGAGGAGACTCACGTTGCTTTCCCTTAAAATTCAATTTTGGAAAATGCTGCCAACAATTGTATGCCCGTTACTCAGGTTAAATACAGAAATTTCATACACTACATCAATGAAATTGCAAAGTAAAAAGCATGGGAAGAAAGTCAATACTAGTCTTTGCATTTTCAGTCCAAAGGCTTCGTTTGGGAGCAAGATGTAAGGTGAAAAAGATACAACCAAGGTTTGTCACCCCTGGTGTCATGTTTACACTACCTTTTTTTCCTAGTTGCAAGCTGAATTATACTAATTTAAAAGTTAATCTTGGGCCACACCTGAAATGGAAGAAAAGTTGCATTGTGTAAAAGTGTTGAAGATTGTTATTCATGGACAGGATACATTTTAATGTATACAATGGGTACAGAATGTCTGCAATAATTTATAGCACCTGGGGCTAGATGTACAACCGTTTTTTGTGGTCGCAAACGGGCATAATTGCTTTAATAAAAAATCAGTCCTAGACATGGTGGTCTGCTGACCGCAGCAGGCCAACATCCCTGGGAGTGCTGGCCATTCACAATGGGGCCGCAAATTACGACAGTCTCATTAATATTCATGAGCCTTGCAATTTACGACCCCATTGGGAATAGCAAGCAGTGTCTGGGACACTGTTTCATATTAAGTTTACCGAGTCACAAATTGAGAGTCACACTTTTGCACAATTTGCGGCCCGCTAACCTTAATGGTCGTAGATCTGGACCCTGGTGTCTTGTACGCTTTTTGTAGAACATTAACTCTATATTCTTAATATAAAGTATACTTGCTATGTACTGTTGACCGTAACTCTGGGCTACTAGTGGCTACTTCGAAATGGCACTAGAAATAAGGTTATTGGAGTCCAATCAATTTTGGTGGTTTTCAGAAATTGGAGTCTTTTTTGGGGGGGTTGACCTCTACTAGCCTTATAAACAAATCAATTAGGGCAAAGTATAATTCTTATAGAATATCTGCTCAACCGCTGGTAGCTATGGAACAAGCAGCAAGCAAGCAACAGAAGGCTGTGTTAAGTTCAAGCAGTAACATAAAATATAGAAAAATAAATGTAATGAGCAAAAAGACCCATGATCATTAAAATAACATAAGGCGAAACAGAAATAATGTTTTAAAATTGTAAGGCAAAAAAACTCTAGAAAAAATAAAGTGCCATTAGGAAACAGCATTCCATGGCTGTGCCGGACCTAGGTACAATTCAAGGCTCGTCGTAATGGAGTGGAGTTTCGATACATCAAGTGGGTCATCCTGGTCAATCTAAACTTTTACCTTAATTCTTTGGGCCTGATTCACAAAGAGAAATATGCACATTTAAATTTACTCATAAGTTGATTTACTATTACACCTAAGTGTTAGTCTAAGTTTTTGCATTCACCAGTTCAGAGTGTAAATTTGCATCCAAGTGTGAACTTACATCTTTTTGCCTCCTCAGTTCAGGAGTTGAATTTATTACTAGCAACTTTTCATCAAAGATCGAGATCTGTATGTATGTATGCATTTATGTATGTATGTGGTATTTAAATAACGTGAACTGAGCCAAATGGCGGCAAAACACTGTACAGGGTCAAATACAAGTATAAAGTAAATGAGTGATAGAGGAGGTAGCTGATTTGTGGATAGTTAATGTATTGTGATGTAGTGTTCTTCAAAGAGATGCATCTCCAACTCTGATAGACATTGAGGTCTGGATGGATCACTGATATAATATCGAGGGACATAATATCGACTAGCAAAAATATCGGCGACAAAATATCGACAGACAGAATATCGAGTTTGTATCTACAAACAGGTAAGTACAAAAATATCGAGTAAAAAATATTGTTTACAAAAATATAGTTTATAAAAATATCGACTTTATTAAAGACAGTGTTAAATTAAATTAATATTAAAAATTAATTACTAAAATATTCTTAAAAATACTTAAATTAACTTATAATAATTAAATAATTAATGAAAGTTATAAAAAAAGTTTACAATCATATTTGTTAACACATATATATATAGTAACATATTATAATTAAAAAATATCCAATATTATTACCTTACGATAGCGGAAGTGTAAAAATTACTATTCCCACTCCAGAGAGTGCAACATTAGGGAAAGCGTTGAATAGTGTAGGGATCAAAATTACTATTCCCACTCCAGTGAGTACAACAGTAGGGAAAGCGTTGGATAACGTAGGGCTAAAAATTACTATTCCCACTCCAGTGGGTGCAACAGTAAGGAAAGTGTTGGATAGCGTAGGGATCAAAATTACTATTCCCACTCCAGTGAGTACAACAGTAGGGAAAGCGCTGGATAGCGTAGGGGTAAACATTACTATTCCAACTCCAAAGAGTGCAACAGTAGGGAAAGCGTTGGATAGCGTAGGGGTAAAAATTACTATTCCCACTCCAAATAGTGCAACAGTAGGGAAAGCGTTGGATAGCGTAGGGGTTAAAATTACTATTTCCAGTCCAATGGGTGCAACAGTAGGGGAATGCGTTGGATAGCGTAGGGGTAAAAATTACTATTCCCACTCCAGTGGGTGCAACAGTAGGGAAAGCGTTGTATAGTGTAGGGGTAAAAATTACTATTCCCACTCCAAAGAGTGCAACAGTAGGGAAAGCGTTGGATAGCGTAGGGGTAAAAATTACTATTCCCACTCCAGTGAGTGCAACAGTAGGGAAAGCGTTGGATAGCGTAGAGGTAAAAATTACTATTCCCACTCCAGTGGGTGCAACAGTAAGGAAAGCGTTGGATAGCGTAGGGGTAAAAATTACTATTCCCACTCCAGTGAGTGCAACAGTAGGGAAAGTGTTGGATAGCGTAGAGGTAAAAATTACTATTCCCACTCCAGTGGGTGCAACAGTGGGGAAAGCGTTGGATAGCGTAGAGGTAAAAATTACTATTCCCACTCCAAAGAGTGCAACAGTAGGGAAAGCGTTGGATAGCGTAGGGGTTAAAATGAGTGTTCCCACTCCAAAGAGTGCAACAGTAGAGAAAGCATTGGATAGCATAGGGGTTAAAATTACTATTCCCACTCCAAAGAGTGCAACAGTAGGGAAATTAAATACTACATATATTATTTAAAAAAATATAAACTAATATCTATAACAAATTAATTAAAAGTAATTACCAATTTAATATAATATAATAATTAATAATTAAAATTACAAATTAAAAATAATTATTACAATTAATTACGTATTAATACAAATTAATTACAAATTAACAATTAATAATGTAACATTTAAAAATTAATTAACAATTAATTCAAATTAAATACAATTAAATAAATTGATTTATTTAATTAATTATAAATAAATTCCCACCCTATTCCCCTATAAACCTACAACCTGCTACAGAAAATAAATTAGTAAAATTAACATAATTAGCAATTAATCAATTAATTAAAATGAATTGCCGATTAAAATTTAATTAATTACCAAATATAAATTAATTAACAATTAATTAAAAAAAATGTATATCAATAAATAAATTTACATATTTAATTAATTATAATTAAATTACTTCCCACCCTATTCCCTACTATACACCCACAACCTGCTACAGAAAATAAATTAGTACAATTAACATAATTAGCAATTAATCAATTAATTAAATTAATTGCCAATTAAAATGTAATTAATTACCAAATATAAATTAATTAACAATTAATTAAAAATGAATATCAATAAATAAATTTACATATTTAATTAATTATAATTAAATTACTTCCCACCCTATTCCCTACTATACACCCACAACCTGCTACAGAAAATAAATTAGTAAAATTAACATAATTAGCAATTAATCAATTAATTAAATTAATTGCCAATTAAAATTTAATTAATTACCAAATATAAATTAATTAACAATTAATTAAAAATGAATATCAATAAATAAATTTACATATTTAATTAATTATAATTAAATTACTTCCCACCCTATTCCCTACTATACACCCACAACCCGCTACAGAATTAAATTACGCACAAATAAAAAAAACAAAATTCAAAAATTAAAATAAATTATAACATAAATACACACTTTTCACATATATAATAACATAGAAAACACTATAAAAAATTTGATATTATTAAAAATTCGATAATTTTAATAACCTATATTATATACTTCGATATTTTAACTTTCTATATTTTTAACATTCGCTATTACATTACTTACCTTAAAAACAATATTTTTGATGTCTATATTCTGTCCGTTCGAAATTTTGTCCATTCTATATTTTAAACTCGATATTATGTCCATTCGATATTTTGTAGTCGATATTTTGACTGTTTACCGTCTGGATGAATGTTTGAGGAACAGACTTCAAGAAACAATGGTAATTTTCAAGTAGAGTTGCCCATCATTGGCCTATTGGTGATTCTTGATGCTGTTAGATGTGAGAAGAGAATGAAGAGGCTTTGTGTAGAGGCATGAAGATGACAGGGACCATATGGAAAACTTAGCTAATCTTCAGGTTGCAGGGATGTTTTTGGACTTGGAGGTGCCCATGTGAATTATCTGTTTAAGCAAGAAACAATGGTACAATAGAGGCTACTAGGGTCCTGGGGTAGCTTAGGCTACTATTATTTGAATGGGCACTAGTCAGGAAACCAAGAAATCAGTCCACGGGGAACTCGTTATGCAATGTATGCGGGGACGCAGGGTTGAAATCATATCACATTTATTAACAGCATAAATGGAGTATCAATTTTTTGCTATTCAAGTGATAGTCTGGTGCTCACACAAGTATATAGTGAAGGTGCGTAAAGCGAGGGGTGTTGGTGACATTTAAAATTACATTGCATTGACAACAATAAACAGAACTCCAAATGAATTAGTACAATGAAGGAGTTTTGGTTGGAAATGGTCAACGGCGTTTTGATCTCATAAATACAAAATCTTCATCAGTACAAAAAAGGGTGAGCAAGTAGAATTTGCCAGAGTAATACATGACAAGGGGCTGAGGAGGCCAACACCCCAGGGGTCGTGGGTGTGCGTGGGCCATATAGGCTTTTGGGAGAACCATGAAGTGGGGTCCAAAGGCCACAGAGGGCCTGGATGGGTAGCAGGAACGGTGGAGTGAAGCCAGAGTTCGGAGGCGGCGCAGGCAGTGTGGCTGTTAGTTTATCTTAATCAAGTTCCGGTGGTCAAGGTGGGGCCGGTGGATGTGAGCAGAAACGGCTAAACTGATCCAGAATCCTGATTCTGATGTGAAAAACACCCCGTTGGGCCAGGCTTAGGCTCCGAGCTCTTCTGCATGTGAAAAATCTGGCATCAATTAGAAAGGTAGGGGGGCGTGGCTTGCGCGCCGGACGGAGAAGACGCTCTTTCCGTGAGCTCCGCGACGGACTTTCTTCACGGATGCCGCAAGAGCGTTGTATCCTGCTCTCTGGACGTCGGAAGCGGTTCCATTGACGGCGGAAGGCACCGCGACCCAGATGTGGCCGTCAGAAGTGATTTTCGTGCAGGGAGGTCTTTAAATGCGAAGCGGTAATATTTCCTTCAGACGCGACGCGGGCGGCCGCCATTTTGTGAGCTGAGCCCGTGTCGTCGTTCAGCTACCCGCTGCATCTCCCTTCCTTATATTGGGCATTATTCTTCAGCTCTGCCCATATTTTGCACCACCATGACGTCTTTTTTGCTGTTCCTGGCCATTTTTCTTGCCCCCTATTTATGCTTCTGACTGACTCTGTGCTCTCTGTCAGGAAAAGGTGCAGCCATTTTCCTAATGCCGTTTTTGACCTGACCCTCTTTCTCCTTTCCACTATGTCACGAGAACTCTCGTTTTGACCACATTGCCTTACTCTTCTCATGTTCTGAGTATTCTTAATGCTATTTATGAGGATGGATATCTGTTTTTTCGAACTTTAACGCTGTACATGGTTATCATCTTTCCTCCTACCTCAGAGCCACCCTTTTTCAGCGACCTGCGCTGTTCCTCCAACTGACTTAGTGTATATGCTCCTCCTCCTTGGTAATATCTACGGTGCAGTGTCTCTGTTGCTGTTCATTTTTGGCCGCATCTTTTGGCTCCTGCTCACATTCTTAGCATGGCCAATGACTCCAAGTTGCTTCAGACTGGTACCAAACCTAAACGGCTTAAAAATGACCCGCCCTCTCCCATTAGGTCTTCCTCTAATCCTGTTCTGGACTCAATCCTTGAGGAGGTTCGCGGCCTCCAACCTTTTATGAGTGCTACTAATGACAGGCTCAAACAGATTGAAGACCGTTGGGTACTTATGGAGGGCAAAGTATTGAATTTGGAGCGAAGGGTTAGTGATATTCAAAATGTCTCGACTAAAATCCCTCTCCTAGAGCAAGAAATCTACAAACTTAAGCTGCACACGGAGGATTTGGAAAATCGCAATCGGAGAAACAACCTACGCGTTTATGGTGTTCCAGAAAATTTGGAAGGCTCTGATATGGTGTCTTTTTTACAAAAATTTCTGCAAGAACTTTTGGATCTCCAACCTGCGTCACACCCTCTGAACATTCAAAGAGCTCACCGCCTTGGCCGTCTGAACTCTGCCTCTAACAAACCTCATGGCATTATCATGCTTTTTCTAGAATTCACGGAGCTGATGACTGTTTTAAAAGCTGCCAGACTGAAACGTCGTCTCCAGTGGTCCGGCCATAATATTTTCATTTCCCAAGACCTCTCGACTGCGACTAATGCCAGACGTAAAGAATTCTTGAATCTACGGCCTCTGATGCGACAACTTCACATTCAATATGACATTCTTCACCCTTGTTTCTGCAAGATCACTCACAATGGCCGAACCCGCTCATTTGATGATCCTCAAAAGCTCCATGCTTATCTCCAAAGTGCTTCTTCGTCGACGATGGATACTGTGGCCTAATCTTCTTTGCTTGTCTTCTTTTCTTGTTGCTCTATCATGTTGTTTCCTGTTTCTCTCTCTCTCTATTACTGTGTACTTATCTCCAATGTTTCTGTATGTATTTCTATTCTCCTACTTTTCGCTCTTAAAATCTTCTTTTCACCATTTTCTTGTGTCCTTTTTCTCGGTTGCTCATGGGAATGTCTCCCCTATCCGGTGTATCCTTGCCCCTGATGCTTTTGTTCTTTGCTTTCTCTCCGATCAGGTGTCTGTGCCTTGATCTGTTTACTTTCTTCTACCTTTTCTCTGTTCTCTTTTCTACCTTTCCCCTTATTTCTTTTTTCTCTTCTCCTCTTACTTCCTTCCTTTTCCTTTTATTCACTGCTCCATATCTTTCGTCTCCCTTGCAATCTCTTTTCCGATTGTTCTCCTTCATGATGTATTTTGTCCTTCTGACCAGATTTTCCGTTTGTGTTCTACGTTTTTTGAGAGCTTCCCGTGCACGTTTTTTATGTCATTGTTATTTCCTTTTTTGTAGTGCCTCCCTTGCCATGTGTTCTCTCCACGTGTCGCCCATCACCCCCCTCATCAATGGTGTGTAATTTTGTCTCATGGAATGTGCGAGGCCTTGGTCACCCTGTCAAGCGTCAAAAGGTATTGTCTCATTTATCCAAAATTGGTTCTCAAGTTGTTTTTCTTCAAGAAACGCATTGTTCTGATGTCGAATCTATCAAATTGAAGAGACAGTGGGTGGGTCAGGTTGTATTCTCTCCAGCTTGTCTTAAAAAGGGTGGGGTTGCTATTTTATTTCACAAGGCTTTGAATGTTCAGATTTTATCCTCTCAACATGATGACGAAGGACGTTGGGCAATGGCTAAGGTTGTTATCCATAATAAGACAATGGTTCTGCTCAATATTTATGGCTCGGTATGTCCTGACCCTAAGTTTTGGATTGCTATTAAAACCCTGATTTCTTCCATAGACTGCCCTGATTTTATCATTGCAGGTGATTTTAACCAATGGTTGGACCCGTTTTCTGATAGAATATCCTCCAGTAAATTTCAACCTGACAAATCCCATAGAAGTTTCCAATCTGCCATTGCCTCACATCCCTTATATGATTCTTGGAAGTTATGTAACCCAGATGTGTTGGAATATACCTTTTTCTCCCCTGTTCACCACACCCGCTCTAGAATTGATTACATTTTGATAAGTAAATCCTTACTACCCTCCATTCAAAAATCTACCATAGGCTCCATTTTTATTTCTGACCATGCCCCTGTTTCTACCTCACTTGATCTGTCCCTTATATCCTCTAAATTTAGTTGTTGGAAATTTAACGCCTTTCTTTTATCTGATGCAGTTTTTTTGTAGGAAAGTGCGGAATTTTTCACTGAATTTTTTACCTTTAACGATCCCTCTGATACCTCCATTCCTAATAATTGGGATGCTTTTAAATCTGCGTTCCGAGCATTTACCATATCCTATGTTGCTAGAAAAAAGAAACTAAATAGGGAAAAGTACGATGACCAACTTCGTAAGATTAAGCACCTTGAGCATTTATATTTCTCTTCTAAATCCCCCTCCTCCCTTCATGATTTGATCTTGGCTAAAACAGACCTCAATAAGATTATTACCAATGAGGCTTGTAACACCCTCCTCAAAATTAAATCCAAATTTCATGGTGGCCAAAATAAAGCGGGGAAAATGCTAGCAAACTATTTGAAAATTAAATCTGAACGTAAGAATATTGGCCCCGTCTTCAATGACTCTCTAAACAAATTGGTTACAGCTGATGAGGATATCGCTGATGTATTCCATTCCTATTATCACTCCCTATATACTGATGACACCCATCCCTCTGATGTAAACTTATCTTCCTTTTTTGAGGGCCTTCCCTCTCCCCCTTCCCTCCCCGATGAGTTTGCGCTCCTGGAAGAGGAAATTTCACTACAGGAGGTAACTCGAGCCATTCACTCCCTCAAACGCTCAAAAGCTCCTGGTCCAGATGGCCTTCCTGTAGAATTTTATTCTTCCTTTCATACCTTTTTTGCCCCTAAACTCCTTCAACTCTTCAACTCCTTTATTAGTAGTGCGAAGGCTTCTGGGTCCTTTTTGGATGCACTAATTATCATCATCCCAAAACCTGATAAAGATCACACCCAGTGCAAAAACTATCGCCCTATCTCCCTAATAAATTATGATTGCAAAATTTTTGCTAAAATACTTGCTTCTTGCCTTGATTCCCTTATCCCCCGCCTTATCAAGACGGACCAGGTGGGTTTTGTGAAGGGTAGGCTTGCTGCGGACAATGCTTGTTTATTCTCTAATGTCATTGCACACAGCAAACATCTTAAAGTCCCTTTAGCAGCACTGTCCTTAGATGCTGAGAAGGCTTTTGACCGCATCAACTGGCAATATCTCATTCGTACCCTACACTGGTTTGGTTTTTTTCTTTTTTTATTTCTATGATTAAACTCCTTTACTCCTCTCCTCGTGCCAGTATTTTTGTCAACAACCAATTTTCCAAGTCGTTCTCCCTGTCTAGAGGTACTCGTCAGGGATGTCCCCTCTCTCCCCTGTTATTTATTCTTTGTCTTGAGCCCTTCTTAGAGAGAATTCGTTCTAATCCTAACATCACTGGTTTTAAATTGGCTTCTACTGAAACTAAATTGTCCGCATATGCAGATGATGTGCTGGTGTACATGTCCAATCCTGAAACCTCCCTTCCGCCATTCATGGATGAGGTCCGTTTATATTCCTCTATTTCAGGATATAAATTGAATCTATCCAAAACGGAAGTCCTCCCACTTAATTCACTTTGCTAGCAATACATGTTTAATAATACTGATTTTGCTTGGTGTCCCTCTAAAATTAAATACCTCGGTATTTGGTTCGCCCCATCCTTGAAGGATACCCTTAAATTTACGTTTTATTCTCTTATAAAGAAACTCTCCTCCCTTCTTCAAATCTGGTCCCCATTATTTCTTTCCTGGTGGGGTAGACTGGACTCAATTAAAATGATGATTACTCCTCATGTTCTTTATACGGTGTCTATGCTTCCTTTCAAAATTCCCCTTTCCTATTTTTCCCCCATAAACTCTATTTATACTAAATTTTTGTGGAATAACAAGCATCCCCGAATAGCGCTACAGAAACTGATTCGTCCTAAACCTGAAGGTGGAGTTCGATTTCCCAACTTTAAAATGTACCACTCTGCTTTCCTGATCAAACAATCCTTTTCTTTAGCCTATGATTTTGATGACACTCCTTACCTACCTGGGTTCTTCTAGAACGCTCTCTGTTGAAGGACCTTTCCTTTCAACATGTTGTTTTTATGTCAAACTGTTCTTTTTTGACTAAATACCCTATCTTAAAATATTCCCAAACTGTCTTACACAATGTCTTCTCCTCTAATCTTTCTCCTCTACAATGTTTTTTATTATCTGTTGTATGGTATAACAAATTTCTTCGTTATAAAGGTAAATCATTTTATTTTAAGCATTGGAAAGAGAAGAAAGTTGTATTTGTTCATCAGTTTTTTGATAATGATTCTCTCATTCCTTTCCCGAAATTACAAAGTTTGTTTAATTTACCTTCGTCATATCTCTCTGAATTAACCATTATTACGTCTGCCATTCAGTCACATTTAGCCTCTCTTACAATTCCTGTTGTCCTCCCATCTTTTGTTCCTACCTCTTCCCTTTATCCCTTGTTTTCCTCTCAACAACCTAAGGCTGCCCTTGTTTATACACTATTACTGTCATCTAGTTCAGATCGTTCTAAATCAGCTGTTGAGATTGCATGGGAAACGGACCTTAATATGTCCCTCTCTATTCTGACATTGGATCGTATATGGTCCAAATTGTTTAAAGTTTCTCCTGCTGCTCGTATTACCCAATCGTTACTGTTCATTTATCATAGAGTTCTTATCACTCCTGTAACTGTTCATAAATTCTCCCCAACATCCTCTTTACTGTGTTGGTCCTGTGCCAAGGAAACTGGGTCACTTAAACATTTACTGTTTGAATGTTTTCATGTTTTATCATTTTGGAAGGAAGTTTGGAAGACATGTATACTAGTTTTTAACCCAGTTATCTTTACAGGCTATTTTCCTAGGATCATTGTCATCTGATGTGGATTTTATCTCTTCTTCTGCAAAATTGTTGGACTTGTTTATTTCTCTTGCATTTAAAGTTATCTTGTCGTGTTGGAAAGATAATTCTAAAATTTCTACTCACACCTGGTGGAATTTTGTTTGTGATGAACATAGGATTGCTATCGCTTCGTCCTATTCTGTCCCCTTGAAAATTAAATCTGATCTTCTTTGGCTCCCCTTTACCACTTATCTTTCCTCCAAATCTCTTCCTTGACTGACTCTCAGTTTTCCCACTTATTTTTCCCTTCTCTTTCTCTCTTCCCTTCCCTTCTTTTGCCCTTTCTTTCCTTTTGCTCTTTCTTCTTTCCTCTTTTCTTTTCTTCTTGTCTCTCCCTTTTCACTTTTTGCCTCCTTCTATGATCATTTCATTCTTTGTTTTTATTACTCATTGCATATGTTTTAGTACTTCTCTTTGATATTCGATTGTTTCCAATTTTTTATGACATATGTATTGTATTTACTCCAAAATGCTAATAAAAATATCTTAAACAATTAGAAAGGTAGGAGGAGAACCTGTGAAAGACATTGCCAGTGAACTCCATTCAAAATTAAAAGGTGTATAAAAGGGTCATCTTCATCTGTGGCCATAAGGGCATTATGTACAATGTGTAAGATAGTGGTATCTGTGCTGTAACATGATCTAAAGTCATACCGATAGCCCTGCAGATGATGGTCAACATTAATGTTGTTTTTAGAGTTGAACAAAGAATGATTTTACTATGTTCTTTCAAATGAATAGTAGGTGACTGATGGGCCGTTATTAGCAAGGTCATCAGGGTCTAATATAGATTTCTTTAGGAGTGGGAGGATCTGACCTGTCTCAGCTACTTCTAGGAAATGCCTTGAGTGAGGGAGACATTCCCAATAGTGAGTAGTGGTAAGTGAACTTCCCCAGAGAGAGTTTTTATGAAGGATGAGTGTAAGACACTATCTTCTTAAGAAGGGGCATTGATGGAGTTGAGTAGGTAGGCGAGAGCTGCAAGGGTCTTTGAAAGTGGACCATTGCAAGATTTTATGGGAAAGTTTGGGCATATTTTTTTAAAATTCTATTGCCTAGCTATAACATCCCTGTAACGTTTGGTTTTATTTATGAATTTCTAAGGATTTTTAAGATGGGTGTGAGGTGTCTACAATAATATAATGTCTATATCTTAATCATTTTTTTCATTTTTGGGAGCAGCAGACACATTGCAATCCAATGTGTGGGAGCCGTGACTCCAGCTTGAGTTTGGCAGAACTGTAACAGATATATAAACACTTTTAAGATTTTCTTCAAGTCAATTAGTTTACTAATACAGTAATACCATTGGTATAATTGTAGAGAAAAAACTTTTTAAAGACTGTTTTAAAACATTTTGTGGAGTAGTGAAGCTGTCACGACCTGTGTTGTCATGTATTACCGGCATTGCTCGAGGGTTGTGACTCCGGGGAATTGTTGACAGTAGCAAAGCACATTAAACATTTTGTTTAGGGTACTAGGCTTACTAAGAAATTAGTAAAAGCAATATAATTATGGGGAAAAAACATATGAAAGGTAATTGTAATACATTTTGCATCATCTCAATGTCGCCTTGACATGAGTGCAACTGCGTCACAAATCCCATGTGACTCAGAAACAAGTGGATTTGATAGCTTAATCACCTTTCTATCATTAATACAGGAAGGCCCCACCGCTTCTCTCCATATTTTAGGGGTGTGTGTATTTTATTCACACACTTGTTTCTTTCTCATATTTGCAATTTCTTGGGGGTATAAATCTATTTTTGGCCGACAAAGATGGCTTCTGTTGCTCCTCAGACTCCAGAGGACTATGGCAACTCCTCCAAAGGAAGATGAGCCTTTGAGTCCAAAACAAAGGCATTGTGTGGATGTTTTTCTCCATACAGATGGAGGAAAAAAGGTTAATGCAAAGAAAGTGACTTGCTTGATCTGCAATAAGACTCTCACTAGAGGGTCCGAAAATAAATACTTCAGTGGTATCAGGAGTATGGTGAAGCACCTCAGAACAATCCACTCTAAACATCTTGCAAGAGCAGAGAGAGAGTGAGGGAGACCAGCCAGTTAGCAAAATCTGCTGGAGACGGTGCATAACCGGGTACTTCATTTGCTCCTGCACTTTCATCAGAACATCCTGCCAGTGTTCCGAAATTTGCAGCTGTTGGACAGGTTTGTCTAAAGTGTAAGGCAATATTGGCAATATTGAGTATGGGGGAGCAGTCTATCACTGCTCTAGTTGGCAGTGTCAGCAGTCATATGTCTTTGCCCAGAAGTTGGTGCAAGGCCTGTGCTTTCGGTTAAGAAGCACCATGTTTCAAACTTTTCTGTCAAGAAACAATAAACTAGCACCAAAAACAAATGGTTAGAAAATATAATAACGTTTTTAAACAATAATTATATGTTATATGTATGTTTGTAATAGTGTGAATATGTCTTGTTCTGTGTATCATGTGTGTTAGTGTATAGATAATTCAGTGGGTGTGTGAGTAACTATATGGGTGATGAATGTGTGTGTGAGTGGCTCGATGTGTGAGTGAGTGGGTGCATGAGTCATTTATGGGTGAGCGAGTGGGTGTGCAAGTGGCTATATGGGTGAATGAGTGGGCATGTGAGCGTCTGTATGGGTGAGTGAGTATGTGTTTGAGTATTTGTATGAGTCTGTGAGTCACTGTGTGAGGGTCTGTAGGAGTGAGTGAAGTATGTGTGAGTGCCTGTATGAGTGGGTGTGAGTGTCTGTGTGGCTGTTTCACTAAGTGTGTGAGGAGCTTCATGGGTAAGTGAGTGGGTGTGTGAGTATATGTATGGCTGTGTGAGTAAAGTATGAATACTGAGTGGGGTTATATTGGATGCATGGGTGAGTGAGTGAGTGAAAGAGTGCATTACCAGTGTATGTGTGATTGAGTGGGTGCATGAGTGCCTGTATGGGTAATTGGGTATGCACATGACTGACTGTATGAGTCAATGTTTGGATGTGTCAGTGGCTGTATGGGTGAGGGAGTGCCAGTATAAATGTCTGTAAGGGTGAGTGAGTGGGTGTGTCATTGAATGAATGGGAGAGTGACTGGGTGGGTGAATGGCTGAATCAGTGCATGAGTTGGTGTGTGAGTAGCTGTTTAGGTGACTGAATAGGTGTGTGAATGACTGTATGGGAGAGTGAGGGGTTTTGTGAGTGGATGTTTTTGTAGCTATATTGGTCAGTGAACAGATGTGGCAGTGCTTACAGGGATGAGTGACTGGGTGTGTTAGTGACTTTATGGGTGACTGGGTAGATGAATGACTGCATAAGTGAATGAGTATGTACATGAGACTCTGTATGAATGAGTGTGTCAGTATCTGTACGGATGAGTAAATACCCTAATCAAAGGAGTAAATGTATCTGTTTGTTATGTAAGAAATTGGACTATAGGAAATTTGAAGAAGCCCTGAGAATACTTAAATGTGACACATCAACCTACATAACTTTGGGCCTTAGTAGATACTTATTTGCAGTCAGTTTTATATGTACGAAAGCAGGCCTGAAATTTAAGGGCCCGATTATGATGTTAGACGGAAAGTCTCCTTCCGACAGTTGCATTCTCCTCAACCATGTTGGAGCCCTTCTGAACGACTTGGTCAGTTTACAATCTATCTGACTGATTACGATGTCCGCAGCCGGAGGATAAACCGCACAGTGTGTCCAAATCTGTTCCGACTGTCACTCGGAGAATTTGTGTCATTCGGAACCACATCGTACACCCCTATGGACAGCATTTACTATGTCATTTTCCAACAGCATTCCACTTAAACCTGTCCGACACGGAAAGGCTCTCATAAAGTGACTTTGGGGGACCCTGGCAAGGCCCCCTTCATCTTGCGTCTTCTGGTTGGGGGCCCAGGGGGTACCTAAGGGATCCCCTGTAAAAGCCTGCACTGTTTAGCAGGCACCTTGGGGTTTCCACGACAGGGTGCATGCTTTTCCACACACACCCTATTTCCAAATAGGAGCCCATAGGAGCCTTTGTTACGGCCGTTTGTTGGGGGAACACAAGCTCCCATACGAAACAATGGGAATCCGACCAAACAGTGTTCTGTCGGATCATAATCGGGTGGGCATAACCACCGAACGCGAGTCGGTCTGTCCCGATTCTGAGTCAGTGTCGGGTGGAAAGTTTCTGGCCGACATCATAATCGGGCCCTTATTCTTTTTCTTTTAAAGTTTGGTTTTATATATAGTGAGGCCCAGAATGAGTCTTTTTATTCTTTTTTAACTCTAGATTATTTACAAATTGGGGCGGCATACTCAAGATTTACAGGCATTCCTTTCTTGCTTATATTGCTGCAATTTTACGTTGATGTGCCCAATACAATATTAATTACAATCACTCGAGTCCTAGGCTTAATCAATCTGTAAATATGATTGCCTAAGAATAACTTATTCTACCTACCGCATATTAGCACTTGCACTTTATTTACCTGGCTTTTTTGTGACTTTGTAGGATATGGATATGTACTTGTGCAATGAGACATGAGCTATTGCTACTCCCCGCTAGCTAAGCTATATTAATTCAGTTATAATCGGACAATTTATGCACAAGTATTTAGGATGTAGATGTAAGTATAACTGTTCCAATCTATGTAGCCTCATTCGATTGTTATATGACTTGTGCTAACATTTAATTGAAATTCTAGTCGAATGTTTATGTATGAATTTCAGCCCGAGGCATGGCGGACCATTCCAGGTTTTTGTCGCTGGTAGTGTATTTGTACAAATTTTGTGCAATCATACTCAGAGGTGTATTTATGCAAATCGATATATGCTCACTGTATTGCCCACAAAATGATGCACTATATATTTTTTTAAAAATTGCTTTATGCTACTTCAATTGTCTATGGCCGAAATACATTTTTTTTAAGTGCCTGTTTTAGTATATGGGTGGATTAGTGGATGTGTCTGTATTTGTATGTGAAACTAAGTGTATGTAGCTGTAAATGTAAGTGTCTTGGTCTGTGATTGACTGTATTAGTGAGTGAATCAATGGCTGAGTGGCTGGGGTTATGACTCGGTTTATCAGTGTCTCTCTGTCAATATTAGTGTCTCTTGAGACTCTACCTTTCACATTTGCTAAGCTGAAATACCATTTCACATTTTAGTAATGGATTTTGTTTCCCATTTACTTTTTTACTGTTTTCAAGTTTTGGAGTTGTATACCATAATTGATGTATTGTATAAGCTAAGGCGGTGAACGCCACTCCATTCATGGATTTTGCGGTGTTTTCCACACCCCACACTCAAGGGAGCATGGACGTTCAGAAAACCTCCGTTCTGGAGAGCAGAGTTTTTTCCCTTGCTTGTGCTCCCCAACAACATTAATCGCAAACAGGCATGTCCAAGCCTACTCCACCGCTTCCAGAACTTTGTGTAGAGCGGTAGAGTTTGTTGGTCACTTCACAGAATTCTGCCATGCAGAACTACGCAAACTCCTCCCAGGCTTAGTATTGTATACATTTTCATCTTTCAACAGTGGGCAAAAAACAATTGCAAATGGTGTTAAGAAAATATCCTGTTCACAATTTGGAACCTGTTCATTTTTTTTCTAAATTAAAATTTGCTGCTTGCTATACCATTTCTAAATACAATGGCATCTGATGGAATTCAGGATCAGTTGCCACAGCACAGTAAAGTGGTAATAAATTGCATGGGAGTTTTTCACCATCCCCTTCTAGCAAAGAAACTGGTGGCACAATATATCAAGTGCTCTTTATACATGAAGGCCTTCTCCAAGAGAATGTCAAATAAGTATTTCTATAGTACTACAACTATATTGACACATCTAAAGGCATATCACTGCAAACACTGTTGTAGAACAAAATGAATAGTTAGTTTTTGATTTACTAAGTGTAAAATAAGGTATACAACCTTTACAACGAAACTTTTACAACGAATTGCCATTACAACGCAACTTTTACAACGCAAACTATTACAACGCATTGCTCTGGGGGGCGCGCTAGGATAGGGAATAGGTTAATTTACTATCCAATAACCTTCCCTACTATCCACGGGGACTGGAGTTGGAATAGTAAATTAAACTATTCACTATCCAGCACCCCAAAGCGCTATGCGTTGTAATGGTATGCGTGGTAAAAACCGCGTTGTAAAGGAAGGCGTTGTAAAAGTATGCGTTGTAACGTCATACATCCGTAAAAGAAGACATTGCTTATGCTGTAACAGTATATCACAATTTAGTGAAACATTTAATTTTCTATTTTTTTACTGTTTTCAATTTTCATACTTGTTCACCAGAAATGATATACTGTACTAAGCACCATCCCTGAACAGTAGGGAAAAACAATCATATAGATTGTAGAAAAACCCTGAACCTGCACAGTATATCACTGTAAGGAAGTGAGACTATGCATTGCACTCACTACAATTTGTCAATCTGTTGTTTTACTTACAGTTACTAAACTACTGTAAACAACGTACACAAAAAGTATTTATTGTTAAACCTGGTAGAATACTAATGTTATTATAGAGAATGTCGATGTCAATATGAATGACGATAAATTCATGTATAAAAATAAAGTTGTAACTTTATTGATGAAATTTCCTTTTATGAACTTCATGTCAACCTCAACTCAGAAATACCTAGTCATGAAGGCTCTGAGGCCCAGGTCCGAAGTCACTGACTGACAGGTGGGGTGGCACGTAGCCGGCAGACAAACTCGCAAACAGAAAACGCCAGATCAATCCCACAGATAGGCATGGTGACACCACAATCGTCCAGGGAGATTGGCCCCAATAGAGCACACATGGCAGGTGGGGTACGCACGTTCCCAAAAACCATGAAGTCAGATGCCACATGAAATTAAGAACACATAGCCAGTCAGGACACAGCACAAACAGTACACGCTGTGATCCTGCACACTCCAAGCCGGACATTACAGTTATCCACTGGCTGAATTGTGGCAATGCAAGGTCGTGGCCCACTTGTATTCCTCAGGGTAAAAAAAAGACAGGGCAGAGGCATTATTAGAACTATGAGATTTGAGGAATCCCAGATTGACAGTCCTGCACTACGGATATCAAGCAAGGCATCGGAACCTCCCACACCATATGCAAGTATGGAGGTGCTCTCACCTGCTCTTCCCACATCAGGATACTCCAGGTCGCTAGTTAAAGAAGTCAGTAGGCCACCTACCTAACAATGAACGGTTAGGCCCAGGTAGTCCCAGAACAACCCCAGTCCGATGCAGAGGCTCCCAGAAGTTCAACCGCGAGTCCATCATGCCCAACACATAGTACCATAGGGGTGAGAGGAGAAGATAGTGGCAGTTCTAGACATAAAAAATATTGAGCACAAAAATATTGTTTTCCTATACAGATAAGTACAAATATATCAAAAAATAAATATTGTTATACACTAATAATAAAAATATGTAGACAAAAATATCATTTTTAACACATATATATATACAGTTAAAAATCGTAAATAATAAATAGTTTAACTTGTACCATTAATATGATGTTAATTAAACATGTTTAAATAATGTTTAAGGAGGTATATAAAATATAATTATTTAAACACACACACATGTATATTTATATATGTACGGTAATGTACATATATTTCAATTAAAACTAATATTAAAAATAATCATTATGATTTACATTATGTTTTTTTAAATTTACTAATATAACAAATATATATATTTGCATACAAATAAAAAACTATAACAAATTAAGTGGAAAATACTTTATAAACAATCTAATTCTACGCAAATAGTAAACAATAGGAAAGAATATGTTTTACTATAAATATCTAAAAAATAACCTAATTTTCTTAGTATAAAACATATAAAAATAAATATACAAACAAAAAATGATACCAAATTAAACAGTAGTAACAAAACTATTAAATGTAATAATTCATGCCTTCTATCCCACAGGATCTCAGGAAAACAGTCTTAGGCGCATTGATCCTCTCAAAGATAGACTACTGCAATGCACTATTTTTGGGCATTTGCAAGGCTCAGATGGCCAAACTACAATCATTACAAAATGCTGCAGCGCGACTACTATTCAACATTCCTAAATATCATTCCACCTCTGCTAGCATCAGGATACTTCATTGGCTTCCAACACAACACGTGGAATTTAATGCACTTTGTCTGGCTCACAAGACATTGTATGGCAGTGGTGCCTTGGACATGCAGAAACTGTTTATCTGGTACTCCCCGACACAGAATCTTAAAACAACCAATTCTGGGCTGGTTCAGATTCCCAAAATTCGCAGGGCAAGATGGAGAGGCAGAAGCCTATCCCACTTTGCTGCTAGACTGTGGCACAAGCTGCCGGCCACTACAAGCTTGTCACTGGTGTGCCGGTGTGCCGTTGGTATTACCTATAACCTTAAGGAAGATGGATTGAACTAGTGAAGTGTACGGCGATCTTATATTAGGTATCTGGACCCGAGAGGCTGCATTTTACCAAAACTGGGATTTTCTGTGACTGAATAAGGACCCGTTTTCTGTCATTATTTTCATGGACAGGTTTGCCCTGTGAAGCCGCTTTTGCATAACATTTGGACGGATCTATCAGTTTGTTGTCCCCTGCCATTTTGAGTACTATTGGACAGTGAGTATCCACACCAGTTGTGGACAAATCTTCGTCAATACATAGAAGAAGTCTGGTTCCTTATCCTTAAGGAGGATTGCCCTTCCCTGCATCATATTTTGGGTCGAAACATAGACTTCTACCTCACTCCACCAGCTTCTACCGCTAGCATGATGTACACAGCTGTTTGAGAACCATGGGGTTCAAATAAGTTTTTTGTATTGATTCATACATCGTGTGTGACCCTTAGATTTAGGGATCATCTAGAAAGTTTGTTGTGAACATAAAGAATTGCATTTATTGTTCTTTTTCATTTAAGATTGGTTTGCTAAGTATATCCCCACTATACGCCGTCACTGCACTATACCCCCCTACCTCCCCCCTCTCTCTGTACATATGGGCATTTAATTACAACAAATTGAAAAAGGTATCTGTTTTAATGTGTAGCCATTAAACATGGTTTTCAGTACATTGTGAATTAAAAAATTGTACAGCAGATTTGTCTTGGTTCTTGTATGTATGTACAATTTGTCCTTATTATTCGCTGTAATCTTTTTCCTTTTTCTTCCCAGTCTGGGACCCCTCTGTCTATAACGAAAAAAAGAGCAAGTCCTGTGAATTACTAAGATTAAGGAAATTTTCTATGCAAAGTTGACTTGTTATTGCTGCTGCCTGATTCATCTATCTGAATGTCTTGTGAGAAGCTCCTTTGATTTATTAACTTTTCACAAGTCCAATGTGTTTATATCAACAACACATTCTAAAATGCAGGGGGCTTGCATTTTTTTACAGTCTGACTTTAATACCTGATTCCCTGCTCACATGATCTTTTGTTTACTTTTCACCAAATTATTTTTGCTCTCACCTGACAAAGATTATCGGTGGGATTAATCTAGTATATATTGCTGAAATCGTGGTGAACAGTACACTGAGCGGAGAGGCAGTCAGATTGCTATTTTTTCCCTAGGTAAACTAGCAGAAAAACAGGATTAAGAGTAATTTGCTGGAAAACGTAGGTGTCCTCTAGTGTCTGCAGCTAAAAATTTGCAGTGCCTAGACTCCAGGAAAGGATGTTGTGGCACGGGGCTCCCCCTACCAGTCTCACCCAGCCCTCTCGTGACTCCCATATTCTTGCATATGTTTCACTGTGTTTATGCAGAGAGAGGATATTAGTCCAGATTCTCCCTCTAAGTCGCTGTGTTGTGGTCACGTCTTGCCCCTCCTTGCCCTCCTCCACCTGAGCTTAGCTCTGTTGCCTCCTGGATCGGCAGGCACACTGGCTGCTACGTGCCTCGCACAGGATGTGCCTTCAGCCCTGGGACTGCAGTTATTCTGCTGTGCATGAACAGGGGGCACTCCTTGAAGTCTGTGACCTGTGGATGGGGCTCAAGGTGCCGACGTGCACCTCCTCACAAACTGAGGAGGGCTGGTTTTCGGTCCCCAACACATGGGTAAATATGTGGGTACTCTGGCTAGCTGAACCTCTACTGTGAGTGACTGTGAGAGGGCTGGCGGGGAGGCAGGGTTTATAAAGGTCAAGAACAGAGGTTGATAGTTGTGCACTCTGCAGTTCCAGGAATAGTCTGTGAGTTTACCAAGGACATGCACTCTGCTTGGCACTGATGACGTGCGTCATAATCAGGTAACCGCCGACGCCCGGCCTCACCGGCCCCCCACGCAACTCTTGCT
The DNA here is from genome assembly GCF_964261635.1 of Lissotriton helveticus. Classification (NCBI taxonomy): domain Eukaryota; kingdom Metazoa; phylum Chordata; class Amphibia; order Caudata; family Salamandridae; genus Lissotriton; species Lissotriton helveticus. Next base: position 550,068,975 of record NC_136065.1, on the reverse strand, counting down.
GATAATCCAATAGTCAAGGGGCCACAATCATTATTTGTATGTAATTATTATTTAGAAAATTGCCCAAAATTCCTCATGATTCCATAACGATCGACTGAGACTATTCGCGTGCCCAGGATCTAAGGAGCCCAACACTGGGGTAAGCTGTAATCCCCAAGCCCCCGGTAGTTTAAATATTACATTGAGCCAATTTTTCACCTTGTTCAAGCCCCCGGTAGTTTAAATATTACATTGAGCCAATTTTTTCACCTTGTTCACGGCATGACTGCACTCGAAATCTCGACGGGTGCACCAATTCTCAATATGAAGAATGCACTTGCCCAAATCGATTTTCATAAGCCTTTGGCCCTCCGTTATAATTTGTCACGATAGAATCACCGCGCAATCACCATGCACATATGCAACCGTTTTTTCGAAGTCACAGAATCTCAATTGCTTCACAAATAGACCACGTTAAGTCGATTTCGAGAAAACAAAATGTGCATAGCAATTGGATAGTTTGTGTTGTTGGAGTTTCATCTATAATTTGGCCAATGGCCTTGTTTTTCTTCCCTTTTTTCTCTCTATCTCTTTCCTCAAACAGGCGGGTGTTTAATAACGACTGGCAGGCAAATGTTTTCATATTTCTGTCCTGATGATGATCCCATGTAACTAGAGCTTTTTAAGAGATCGAAACGTCGACTTTCTGTAGCACGCTCACAGCCTAACCATTGTGTTATATTCTAGCTGTCTGTTGTGTTTCCTGGCATACACGTTAATTTGAAATCGACTCTAAAGTGGCCAGCTCTTGCTCTTTCTTTGCCTGAAAACTTTCCCTTATATTTTTGTTTTGTCTTCTCTTGAATGTGGTACAGGACTGTGCCAAAAACTATTTAAGTATCTGTTCAAAAATTGTTAAAATAAATACCCTGTCCGGCTGGACAGAGGACAAATATAGTTTCCTACTATGGCCTATATTTTCATTTCTAAAACTTGATTCTGATAAGCTAAGGACCATTGTTCTTTCAAAACATAAACTACCCACGGTCCTCAGCCAACTGTTTGGGTCCCCTTGTTAAAATAATAAACTGTAGCGCAATCACTGGATTGCAAGGGATTTTTTCATTTTTTCAAAATTCCTTACCCTCAGCCGAGGGTAGGCTCCCCTAGTACCTGTCACTTGTGTAAAAATTCTTTATCTCTATCACCTTGACTCCAGCGACCTGACATGTCCAAACACGCACCCCTTTACACTGATGACTACATAAAACAACTGTGCCAAAGACCCTCTCTGCTATCTGAAACTCCTGATACACCCGATATAACCAACAGCCCCTTACCTGAACAATTAGAGAAACTCCGCAAGAAACAGGTACGTTTGGAGTTAATGATTCTAATGTTAACTGACTACTTAAAAGCAGAGGTTATCCCACTAGGCTTAGTAGCACGAAACATTCCCGGTATATTTACCGACAATCCCAAATACATTGCTAATTTCAGCTATATAGGGACTACATGTTCCCGTCATTGGCTCGTCTTGGGAATAGATATTGCCACGGAAACACTAAAAACTTTGGAAATTGAAATCAGCGATATCGAAAAACAACTATCAGATAAAGACCTCACCCCTGACTGTAAAAAACTCTTAGAGCAACTTGAGAAAACAATCTCAGACTTCCATCGAATAGAGCAAAATAAGAAATCTAATAAAATAAAAAAAGACATAAAAAAACTACAACGTGGAGAACACCTACCCGTACCTCCAGAAAGATTTCTACTAATAGAACATACTCCTACTCTCAAACCAACAAGCCCTGGGGACGCTACAACCGTCGCCAAAACCTGGTAGGTTTCTCCGACACATCCGCTGAGTCTTCAGACGGGTCAGACCCAGGCGAAGGATCAAGCGCAAACGCTAGGCGAGGCGCTGGTCAGAGTAATTTTTTATCCAGAGGCCAACCCAACACTCCCCAACGCGGGCGGGTAAAGAAGCCCCAAAGATGGCACAACCCCCCAGGAGAAAGGAAAACGAGGAACAATTTCTATCAATGGTAGTAGAGCAGAGGTGATACCTATCTTTAATCTCTCCCAGCATACACTTTTAGAAACAGAAACTGAACTACTGAAGAAAGGGCTGTCTTTTGTACCAACCATTCGTCCCAACTTCATGGAATTGCACACTGAATTATTAAGATTCTTTAGAACAGTCCGTCTTAAAGCATTTTTTCAATTGCATCCAACTACTCCCCGTGAACCTAATACCCCCTTCCGGCCTCCATCCACCTTCTCTCCCTCATCTACAATGGTCCCGCCTGAGATCATAACATTTGAGAAACTCGTACTCAAAGACCTCACAACAATTCAGAATAGTAAACTATTCATCCCCTACAATATCTCTTTCCAAGAGAAGAAAGCAATCCAAGCCCTTAAAAACAACAGAAATATGGTTATTAAAAGTGCAGACAAAGGTGGTGGGATTGTTATTCAAGAAACAGAGACATACAGGGCAGAAATTATACGCCAACTGAACAACCCTGATCATTACCAAAAACTCTCTGGGAATCCCACAAAACACATCCAAGAAATTATTCAAAAACTGACATCTGACGCCTGCATTGAAGGCTTCTTGAGTAAGAAAGAGTACAACTTTCTTAATGTAAAATCGCCCAGATTGCCAGTTATATACACACTCCCCAAGATTCACAAAAATCTCGTAAATCCACCAGGGCGACCCATAGTTTCAGCGTGTGGGTCGATCTTGGAACCCCTGGGAGCTTACGTGGACTTCTTCATCAAGGAGTTTGTCCCAACCACGGCATGCTATGTGAGAGATAGCATGTCGATGATCAACCTGGTTGAACATCTGGAATTTGATCCTCTCCGAGAGACTTTGTGCACATTAGACGTAGAGTCTTTGTACACAAACATTCCACAAACGGCGGCACTGTTAGTCATTCAAAAAATCCTAGACACTAGGCAACGCCCACACAGAGTTCCAACTATTTTTATTCTTCAACTACTGGAACTATGCCTGACGAGAAACTTCTTTGTCTTTGACAACACTTTCTTCCAGCAGATCAAGGGGACATCTATGGGGGCTATTTTTGCCCCCAACCTAGCCATTCTGTTTATGGACCAGTTGGAAACTGGTTCCATACTGACACCATCTAATCCTTTCTTCTCTGGTATTAAAGTATGGAGAAGATATATAGATGACATTTTCTTGATTTGGAATCAGGCCAATGAAACATTAACCAATTTTTTGCATTGGCTTAACAATAATTGCTGTGGACTAACGTTCACTCTTACACATGACAAGTCCTCTGTAGCCTTTTTGGACCTCACCGTCTACCACTCAGAAGGTGAACTCCTGACTAAACTTTTCAGGAAACCCACTGAGAGAAACACGCTACTGTACTACAAAAGCAACCACCCGAGAGCACTGAGGGACTCCCTACCATACTCACAGTTCCTTAGGATAAGGCAAAACTGTTCTTGTAAGTCTGACTATTTTACAGAAGCTGCAGTTCTTTCCAACAAATTGAAGGACAGGGGCTATCCAAAAAGAGTAGTTAAGCAAGCCCGGAAACGTGCATGGTTTTGCCCATGTGAGGTCCTGCTGACACCCAAAGACAGAGATCGGAAAGACAGAATTGCATGTGTCACCACATTTTCGCCGGTTTCCAACAAAATCAGGAAGTCCATATTAAAACACTGGCCAACAGTAAATGCAGGCCCCATAAACATCGAGAGACCCCTTTTTGCCTTCCGCAAGAGCAAAAATCTAAAAGACCATCTTGTTAGAGCAGCCTTACCTGTAATATCACAGGGGGGGACACTGGACGCAGCCTGGGGCCTACCCCCACTTCTAGGACATGTGAAATGTGGATGTTGCAATGTCTGTGAATACACGGTGGAGGGCAAGCAATTCACCCACAACAACACCACGTATGAAAGAAAGTCATTCTCGAACTGTAATTCATCAATTGTGATTTATGCCATTGAATGTCCCTGTCCAAAACTATATGTCGGCCAAACCACGCAAAAAGCCAAGACACGCATCTGCCAGCACAGGAGTCGCGTAAGATGTAAAACTGCCAATGCACCACTGGTTGACCATTTCAATGATGCTGGTCATAATGAAGATGACATAAGATGGACAATTTTGAAAGTGGTTAAACTACCAGCACGAGGTGGAGATATTGCTCAAATACTCAACAGAGAGGAGCTAAAGACAATGATTCAATTCGACACGTTAAGAAATGGTTTGAATCGGACTGAAGATTGGACTGCTTTATTGTAATCCAAAAATTTCCCTTCCAGGCTTGGAAGATCGCTTATACGGAGACTACTTTGGCAAATTCCGAAATGTATATATCCCTGAGATTATATTGTAATGTCACCTTAAGCACATTCACGTTGATTCACTTATGCACCTCTATAATTGTACAGTCACCTTATTCGTCGTTGACACAACTGTCACTCACACTGTAAATTATTTGAGCTCAAATACCCCTCCCAGTATGCTTATATGAAAGGTCCCTTATCATTCAATAATGGCCGCCACGGTGCTACCTCCTTCCGTTTTTATTTTCGTAACCGCCGCCTCCCAGGCTTGCTCAAACAGACCCTTCCCAAGATGGCCGCCACGGATCGCTGTCTTCGATGTCCATAGACCGGCCTTAACAATCACAGTGCAGCTTCACTTTCACTGGACTGCACATTCGGCAGACACGGAGAGGACATCGCTCCCCCGCCCGAAGAACCCCAACTGTAATCGAGTCATCGCACTCTTACAGGTAAGAACTCCCGCAATGCAGCCTTATGAGAATCCCCGCACCCTGGCGACTAGAAAATGACCCGTCTCATTTACTCTCTTTTCCCAGAATCAGCATTGAACCCCGACCCTGAACCGGGCAGCCAACCTCGGTCTGGACATAGTAATACCTATCAGGTAAACAGCCTAGATGTTGTCTGTCCCCCGAGTCAGTCTCTCAAAGCGTCCCCACGCAGAGATTAATTCCCGCCCATTCTCGTCTTTCTAGAAAACCCCGGTGACCAAACTGATGTCACAACCCACTGACGACTATATGGACAGCGTCATAATCAGGTAACCGCCGACGCCCGGCCTCACCGGCCCCCCCACGCAACTCTTGCTGATAATCCAATAGTCAAGGGGCCACAATCATTATTTGTATGTAATTATTATTTAGAAAATTGCCCAAAATTCCTCATGATTCCATAACGATCGACTGAGGCTATTCACGTGCCCAGGATCTAAGGAGCCCAACACTGGGGTAAGCTGTAATCCCCAAGCCCCCGGTAGTTTAAATATTACATTGAGCCAACTTTTCACCTTGTTCAAGCCCCCGGTAGTTTAAATATTACATTGAGCCAATTTTTTCACCTTGTTCACGGCATGACTGCACTCGAAATCTCGACGGGTGCACCAATTCTCAATATGAAGAATGCACTTGCCCAAATCGATTTTCATAAGCCTTTGGCCCTCCGTTATAATTTGTCACGATAGAATCACCGCGCAATCACCATGCACATATGCAACCGTTTTTTCGAAGTCACAGAATCTCAATTGCTTCACAAATAGACCTCGTTAAGTCGATTTCGAGAAAACAAAATGTGCATAGCAATTGGATAGTTTGTGTTGTTGGAGTTTCATCTATAATTTGGCCAATGGCCTTGTTTTTCTTCCCTTTTTTCTCTCTATCTCTTTCCTCAAACAGGCGGGTGTTTAATAATGACTGGCAGGCAAATGTTTTCATATTTCTGTCCTGATGATGATCCCATGTAACTAGAGCTTTTTAAGGGATCGAAACGTCGACTTTCTGTAGCACGCTCACAGCCTAACCATTGTGTTATATTCTAGCTGTCTGTTGTGTTTCCTGGCATACACGTTAATTTGAAATCGACTCTAAAGTGGCCAGCTCTTGCTCTTTCTTTGCCTGAAAACTTTCCCTTATATTTTTGTTTTGTCTTCTCTTGAATGTGGTACAGGACTGTGCCAAAAACTATTTAAGTATCTGTTCAAAAATTGTTAAAATAAATACCCTGTCCGGCTGGACAGAGGACAAATATAGTTTCCTACTATGGCCTATATTTTCATTTCCAAAACTTGATTCTGATAAGCTAAGGACCATTGTTCTTTCAAAACATAAACTACCCACGGTCCTCAGCCAACTGTTTGGGTCCCCTTGTTAAAATAATAAACTGTGCATGAACAAGGGGCACTCCTTGAAGTCTGTGACCTGTGGATGGGCCTCAAGGTGCCGACGTGCACCTCCGCACAAACTGAGGAGGGCTGGTTTTCGGTCCCCAACACATGGGTAAATATGTGGGTACTCTGGCTAGCTGAACCTCTACTGTGAGTGACTGTGAGAGGGCTGGCGGGGAGGCAGGGGTTATAAAGGTCAAGAACAGAGGTTTATAGTTGTGCACTCTGCAGTTCCAGGAATAGTCTGTGAGTTTACCAAGGACATGCACTCTGCTTGGCACTGATGACGTGCGTTGGCACCTAGTAACTGCATGGTGGAACTGGACTCCTTTGAAAAGCTAAATGTGAATTTATCAGCCTCTGGAATAATAATTCTGCCACTCACTGAACTCTGGGGAATCTCGCTGAGTTTTTAGGTAACTCCATTGAATTTTGTATAGTAAAACTCCGCCAGCTCCACCCACCCCTACTTTCTGGGTTAAACTCTGCTAGGTACTGTATTTCTGGAAAAGACTTTAACACTCTAGTTTGCGTGTTGCTATGCCTAGATTTACCCAAACAATTCCCCTGGACTGAACTTAGTGTCAGAAACCAAGTAGGTGTACTTAAACGTCTTAACATACAATTCAGTTCTCCATGACAGTGATACCAATACTCGTTGGTGCCACACGGGCACACCAGCAGATTAATTAAGCTGTATTGCAAGTTTTCATTCTTTCCATAAACTTTGTCAATGAATTGCTTTGCAGAGTGATTTTGAAGATTAACTCCTGCCTTCCGTATGTGGTTAATAGCATATGACAGTACAAACAAGTCACTCTCAAACCTAAGATTAAGTATATAGAGAATACACTGCCGAAATCTTGGACACTCTGAGAATAATCTTGTGGACCGGTATTCTGCTGCTGGTATCTGTACCAGACAGTCATCAAAGTAGCCACCTCCTTCAGTGGGAAACATTGTGGAAAACAACGAGCTTGTAAACATTTCTACCACACACTCAAGGGAGCTCTTTTGCTTGATTCATTTGAAAGAGATTAATATCATCACCAATTACTTTTTTAGAATGAGAGGATGAATGCTGTAGTGTTCGTAAATCTCTTCTGATCTGGATCAACCCACTTTTTGAATCTGTCACTTGATTGTAATGTTTCATCCTCTATAGATATATGTCACATCTAGAACAACATCAACATTTTTATAACAAATATAATTTTATTCCAAGTATAATGTTGCTTGTTTTACTTTACCAACATCCACTATCTCTTGCAAATTGTTTTCACTCATTATGCATACCTTTTACTAGAATGATAAGTGGTTCATGAACATCTCTGTGTACACCAACCGTTTCAATATTCTGTTTATTATCTAAAGGTAAATTAACAACTCTTCCTTTAATGCCCTTCTGCAGGTCAGTTGGTGACAGCTTTCCTGTCTTTGGCTTCCTATGAATTAGAGCCTGAAATAGGTGTACACATTGTATGAGAAATGAGTCATAATGTCTAAGTCTCATTGTGTCAGACTTTAATTACTGTATATTACTACACAGGAACAGAGATGTTAGTTCCCAAATCCACCCCGACAGCAACTTAGAGCTTGGTGTAACAAGTCTCAAAAGAGGCTATCATGCGGGAAGGGGGAAAGTGGATAAAATAACAAAAGAGAGAAGAGACTGTTCTGGTTGGTTTCTTCTGTAGTCCGTCCTGCATACTTCTACTGTTGCTGAAACCTGCGGGCAAGAATTACTTCAATATGTATCTACTTCTACTCTATCCTGTTCTTCCTTCTTAAACTCTCTATGTCTCACTTCCTTACCCTACGACTTCCAGAACTCAGCTTCTCTTCTAAATCTTATTGGTGTTCTTGTGTTGTGTGCTGTTATTCTAGGATGGAGACTTTCCCTGTAATTAGAAAATACCCTTTTAATCACTGTTAACCTTCTAATTGTTTTTTTAACCTCTTCTCTACATTAGTCTCACTTACTTTTCTATTTTCTGTTTATTCTCTTCTTTTAAATTTCCCTTGCTCTCTGCCTTTTCTCGCAGTATTTCCTCTCTAGCACACCTGTAAGATATTTACATTGGTTGGTTAACGCCTTGCTCACTTATTGACTCTCTGTTTATTAATTTTCTATCTGGAATTCACTTACTGTGTTTTTTGAGTCTTTTCCAATTGGTATTTATTCCTCTGTAACTTCTCTTATTATCTTTTCAGGTTCTGCCTCTTCTGCTTTTTATTCTTTTTAAGCTGGATGACAAGAACGTTGCTTCTTTTCCTTGGTAAGTATTATTATTTATTCAAATAACTATTTACAGTTTGTGCTTGTATTTCTGCCATACATAACTGATACTTCTTCTCTTGTTTAGGGTCCTGACTTCACTGCGTTCTATCCTGACTGACTGGACAATAGTTTTCAACTTGGTAAGTATTTATTCTCAATTTAACATTTGTACTTTCGTTCGCTAGCATGAATTATCTTTTGTCACTTAGCTCTCGTTTTTCTTCTTTTACTTCCAGGAGCTCCGATGACAGCACAGCAACGTCTCCCTCAACACGGTAAGGATTGCCTCACAGAACGGAGACCTGCCGCTCTCCACGTTCTCCGCTTGTTTATTCTTCTTCGCGACGGCTAGAAATGCTGCTCAAATGCTCCGAATATATTTCCTGACAAGTTCCGTGGCTATGGACTCTCTGACTAAAACGTAACTATTAATTAACGAAGACACTCCTGACTACACTTCCTAACGCGGTCGAATCCCTGGTGAAGTGCCCAGTTCTCAGACAGTGCGAGCCTCACCTGGATTCTGCCGCGTTCTCTGCTGGGCACTAGAACGTCAACTGTAACTCGATTCTGGTGACCTTTTCAGGCGCCATTTTCGAGTTAGCTCAGACCAGGTGTTCTTGATAGCATGGGACTAGCTATTCTTGATCCTCCCATGTGCTATTAACCCTATCTGCAACCTTGGAGTCCTGCCGCATTGTTCTTGTGGAATAGATTCGAATTCTAACTAGTTATGTACTGCCCTAGCAGGCATCTTGTTTTCCTCTAATTCTTCATTTCAGTACTTACATATTATCTGCCATGTGGAAAATTCAAACCATTTCTCAACAAATAAAAAACATCAAATTCTTGCTACATATCTCTGTGCTCCTGTTCGGTTTTTGAGAATACAACTACAATGCAAGTTCGGCTTTTGTAGTGAGTGTGTCAACAACATATACAAAGACAGTTTGTTTTTTCTGAAGAAACTTTGTTAAACTTCCAAGAGCCAGATGTACGGCCCACCAATTTGCGACTCGCAAAATGTGTCGCATTTGTGACTCGCAATTCGCACCTTGCAAATTGGGATGTATAACAGTGTCTCAGGCACTGTTAGCGATTCCTAATGGGGGCACAAATTGCATGCCTCATGAATATTAATGAGGCTGTCGCAATTTGTGACCACATTAGGAATGGCTAGCACTCCCAGGGATGGTGGTCTGATGGGGTCAGCAGACCACCATGTCTGGGACTGGTTTTAAATAAAGCAGTATTTTTTTGGTGCTGCCATTTTTCCTTAAAGGAAAACAGGATGCAAAAAAAAAGAAAAATTTAACTTTTCAGTTTAATTTTTTTAAGAGCAGGGATTGGTCCATGGGACCACTGCCTGTTCTTAAAAATATTTCGGACCCCTTCCCGTTTGTGAGTGGTTTACGACCTACTTGAAGTACGTGGTGAACTGTAAGTGTTTTGCAGTTGCAAATGAGGTCACAAAAAAATTGTACATCGCATGGGGCCTTGTTATTAGGAAGGGTCACACCTTCCTGATAGCGGGATTCGCAAATGCTATTTTGCGAGTCAGTGACTAGCAAAATAACATTTGAACATGCCATTACCCTTTTTGTGGTTGCAAATGAGAGGATCTCCCATGTGCTGCCAGAAAAAAGGGTCATACATCTGGCCCCTAATCTCTTCTGTAAAGTTATCAACAATAATACCTGTGTTGTGTTCCTCTATACCTCCACATACCAACTCCTCATTTTCCTTACACCACTCTTCAGGGCAAAGAACTGAAACCGAACATCTTCACAAACTTTTTCTACCTCTGCTACTGTATCATGTAAAAAAGTTCTATTCATTTCTCCTAAACATAGGGCAGGGGTTTTCACATAGGTAAACCTCCTAACTAAATTTTGGATTCCATGAGTGGTGAACAGCTAACATTCTAAAGTGATGAATGGTGCTTTGGCACAGTTTCTTTGACAGACATGCCAGTGAATTCCCCTGTAAATTAGTATATTTTCTTACTTTGAATAGATCTTATCCCTGTGAAATCCCTGTTTTCTGTTTCCTACTTCTGCATGGAAACCTACTCGCAATAGAAAGTAATCAATATATTAGTTGATTTGTGCTAAATCTTGCAAATACTGCTACATTTCCTTCTGTTTACAGGGGCCTTCCTTGTACCTCTCCAGCTATCGCTTCTTAAATATTCCTAGTAACCAACTTCTGTTTTGGAATTAAAGTACCATGATTCACCTATTAATATCAACCAGTTTTTTCAACTGCATGCACTAATATGTACTCTTTTTTGAGTTCAAAATAGGTTTATTAAAGGGAATACAAGGTAATAATTCAAAATAGGAACATAATATTGTGGGGAAGAACAAAAGAAGGAAAAGGGGAGCAGATGATGATTAATTGAGAAGAAGGAAAGAAAACAATGCAATAAAATATTAACAAGTCAAAACATAATGGATTAATCATGAGTATCAATGGGTAAAAAGCAAATATAGGAATAATAGAAACAAATGCATTTAGAGTTGTGCAGTAAAACAGTTTAGCCGAACATAAGGAAATGAAAAGGGTATCAAGGGGGTTTAGAAACCTCCTGCTGTTCAGGTCGTGGACGAGAGGAACGGGTTTTACAATTATCCAAATATAACGTAATAGGAAGCCATAACTCAGCACGTTTAGCTGCCAACTGTATAGGAAAAACAAAAGCATTATCAAGTCTGTGGTTATGGCAAACATTATACCACCAAGCTTTGAAAGTGATATTAGACGTAGACTTCCAGTTGACAGTAATTTGTTGAAAAGCAGCTGCTAATAATAAGTCAACAATACGGACATTTAAGTCAATCTGATCCCAACAAGGGGAGAGACTTCCCAGAAAAAGGTGTGCGTGTGAAAATGGAATGCTGGTGGAGAAAATAACATTAATTTGAGCCCAGACTTGTAACCAGAAGGCATGTACCTTTTTACAAAGAAACAACATGTGAAACAAAGTAGCATTAGGGGAAGAGCATGACCAACATGTGTCTGGTGTAGTAGGGAAACGTTTATGAAGGGTGGAGGGAGTGAGCAATAAACGATTGTAAATAAAGAATATAGTTTGCGTCAGAGAAGCAGCTCTGGAGGTTTTACGAATCTTCGTCCAGATTTTATCCCAAAAAGAAGTTGGCCAGGACAAGGAAAGGTCATTTTCCCAGTGCTCCTCGACTGTACTTTTGAGTCTGGGAAGAGTGTGTGTGTGAAAGCGTTTGTATAGGACAGAAGCTTTTGGGAGGGTAAGTAGAGTAGAATGGAGTTGAGAAGTAGGATCAGGGGAAGATGGAGAAGGGTGTTGCTTGGGAAGTTTATTGTAGACCTCCATAACCGATGCTTTAAGAAGGAGATATTGGGAAGCAGAGGAGAGGGGTAAGTCAAAAGTGGAGCGAAGAGCATGAAAAGGCAAGAAAGTGGATTGTGAAAACAATTGTGAGATCCAAAGCAAACCCTTGGCTCTCCAGGATTTCCAGAAAATAGGTTTGCCTCGGATTAAAAGGTACTTATTATGCCAAATGGTGGAAGAGAGAAAATCAGTAACACAGACAGGAGGAGGGGGACGGGAGGATAAGAGAAGTTTGAGAGTGAATTTATGTATAGGAGTGAAAATTGAGGAGGGTTTACGTGAAAAGGAGATACATTCAGCAAAAGAGAAAGGTGATAGAAAAAGACGCTCCACCTTAGTCCACAATGGGCAAGAGGAATCAGGATCCTGTAACCAAAAGGAGGATTGACGGAGCAAAAAAGCTCTGTGATAGGCTAGGAAATTTGGGAAATTAACACCACCTTCAGAAGCCGGACGAGTAAGTCTGGCAAGAGACATTCTGGGTTTATTCTTATGCCACAAAAAGGAAGATAAACCTGAATGTATTTTTTTTATGAACTTAGCTGGAATGGCGACGGGGATATTGGAGAGAGTGTAAAGAACAACAGGGGATAACATCATTTTTGATAGTATCTAAGCGACCCCACCAGGACAGATAAAGAGGGTGCCACTTAGCCGTGAGGTCAGATAGTTTCTGAATACATTTGGTTAAGCATAAGGAAACAGTATCCGGGATGGAGGGGGTAATGTGCAATCCCAAATATTTGATATGAGAAGAACTCCAGGTGAAATTAGAGGCACTGAAGTCAGTCTTAAAGGTGAACTTTGTCAATGGCAGAATTTCACACTTATCATGGTTTAATTTATAGCCAGATATGGAAGAATAGTGCTGTACTTCTGCTAAAAAAGCGGGAATAGAAACAGTAGGGTTTGAAATGAAAAGTAAAATGTCGTCTGCATACGCTGCAAGCTTAATGGAAAGATCTTTAGTCTGAAATCTGTGAATGTCAGGATTTTGGCGAAGTTTGGATAAAAAGGGTTCTAGGGCCAGGTTGAATAAAAAAGGTGAAAGAGGGCAACCTAAACGGACACCTCTACCAAGATGAAAATAAGGAGAGGTTTGGCCATTGGCAAAAACTGCAGCTCGTGGATGGGAGTATAATAAGGAAATTAGGGAGATAAATTTGGGGCCAAACCCGAACCAATTAAGAGTATGGAAGAGAGGAGGAGCCAAGATGGCCGACAGGACGGACGTGTAGGCTCCCGGCTCCGCGAGCCTTCCACTCCTGCATCGACATCCTGCTGTTTATCCTGTGCCTGTGTCGCGTTGTAACGGCGGATTAATCACGCAGTTTTCGGTTGCGTTCTTCCGAGGTCTCTGCCTGCTGATTTCATGGAGAACTCGCTGCGTTGGCTATCCTCCGTGGCTGCCCCTGGACCCTGTGCTGATCCCTGCCGCTGGGCGCTGATGTAACGTTGTCGGTTTGCAGATCTGAAGAGGCGCGGACGCTTGAGGTAGCGCGGTTGATTGTGGAGGGAGTTGGTGTACATCCTTACCGGTGAGGCGAGATTCCCTTCCTGGCTTAAGTGTGTACTGGCATTGCGGGTTCCCTTCTCGCATCGCTTCTCTTTGTTCCGCTGCTGATGGGCTGAGCAGACTCCATCTTAGCGCGCCTTCTCGGTTGCTGGTCGCCTTCCTTCACTGAGGTGCAGGGGCTCGCTGAGCGCCGCTCTGGATTCCGAGCCATGCTCCTGCCGGCGCCCCGGACTGAAGTTCCCAGGTATCGGTGTCGCCTCAATCCTGCTATTGTGGATTCCTTGTCGGAGTGGCGATGGCGCCGGTCTTCCATGACGAGGAGATGAGTGCTTCCTTGTCCCCAGGGCGTGATATTCTGCCTGGTCTTGAACGATGTGCAGATCCGACGGCGTCCGCTCATAACGCGGACTGGCTGGGACCGCAGCGGGTCCCGACTTGCGGCGACATCCTATCAGCTCTTGCCGACTTAAGGGTTACATGGCTGCGACACACTCGAGAGCTGAATCGGAAGATTGCGGATGTTACATCGGCACTGGGGCGACCGAGGCGTTCTAGCTCCCTGCTACCTCCACTTACTCCTGCAATGGATACGTTGTTTCCACATATGTCTACAGTGAAGCGGACTGTACCTGATTATAATGGGTTGTGTTCATCTACCGACGAGGCTGCAGCTACACTGTTTCCCCCCACTCTGAGTACTGAGACTCTGCAGTTACCATCGCTACTATTGTTTCGCTGGCCGGCCTCTCAGGTGTTGGTCCTCCTGGCTGCCTTTGCCTCCGGAGCCTCATTCCTACATCGGGGACGAGTGTTTCATCCTGTGATCGTGGGGATGCTCGTCTTTTTGGACCCTGGACTGCTTGGTAACTGGAAACATTCATCTCATTCTTTTATGCTTCTTCTTTGTGGGGGGCGGCCATCTTGTTCCTTTGTTCTGCTTTCTGTGAGCTCTCAGCGGTGGCCATGTTTGGTGGACTTTCAACGTTCGGGCCAGGGTTGATGGTGTGCTTCCCGTTAATTTTGTTCGTTTTATTGGCGAAGACCCGGACTGGAACGCTTTCCTGATATATTTTAATTCGCTGTTTGCCATGTTCTTCCCCACCAAAGGTTGTAATTGATATGTCCTGTTGTTGATCCTGGCTGGTGGGGTGGGAGCTCTGTGCGGGCGGTGGAGTCCGGGATTAACTGATTCTGACCCTCCTCAGATTTTCGGTGCTCTATGGGAGTATTAGCTTAGGTTATTCCTTTCTTACTCTCATACTTCAGTATTATTGTACTTCTTTCCTTTTTCTTTCTTCTTCTTTCTTATTCTATATTTCGGGTTTATTGGGCGACAGACACACTGCTGGGGGGGGGGTAGGCCGTAGCCTCTGCATGCGTGTAGGGTGGGGGGATGGGGGATGGGGCTTTTGTTTCTTGGTTTTAGTTTCTATGGTGCCCTTTTTATTTTTTTGTTTTGTTTCTTCTTCTTTATTCTATCTGGGTCCGTGTTTGGGGCTGTCGGCAGGCGGGTGGCGGTGGTCCTTGGCTAGGTTGTTGATTCTGATGCCCTGCTGCATATGCTTTGATCCGCCATGCCGCCTGGAAAGACGTGCCTTTTGGGTTGTTAAACTATATGGTGACTCTGTCACTAATGTTCTGTTACGCCTCCACGGACTCTGCTTTCGTAGTTTGTAGTTTTTGTTTTCAATTTAAAACTGAAAATCGACCTTAATAGTTGCAACGTAAAACATTTAAAATTAACCTTCATGGCTCCTGTGGCATGGTATCGTGATGATCTGCTGTGTAATTTTAATGCTCGTTTATGGTACTACTATGTGTCTATGTCGCCATATTGCATGCCCTGGTGCTTTAACAGTATCCGTGGCCGGCCTGATGGTTGTGGGCCCGTATTTGTTCTTTTACCAATGCACAATAAAGGTTTTCACAAAAAAAAAAAAAAAAGAGTATGGAAGAGGTAAGGCCATTCTACCCTATCAAACGCCTTCTCAGCGTCTAAGGCTATTGCTGCGAGGGGGTATTGAAGAAGGGAGGATTTCGTTAAAATGTTAAATAAGAGTCTTGTGTTGTCCGTAATGTAACGCCCCTTAACAAAACCAGATTGTTCATCCCCTAAAAGGTCAGGAAGTAAGTGATCTAATCTAATCGCCAGTGATTTAGCAAACATTTTGTAGTCTATATTGACTAGGGAAATAGGTCTGTAATTCTTACAATACTGGGCGTCCCTCCCGGGTTTGGGAATTAAACAAATATGTGCATCCGAGAAAGTCCCGGAAGAAGAGCCAGATTCAGCAAAGGAATGGAGAAGAGAGTGGAGTTTTGGAATAAGTAATTTTGAAAAGTGAAGATAGAACTCTACAGTAAAACCATCAGGGCCGGGGGCCTTGTTGAGTTTTAAACGTTGAAGGGCAGCAAGCAGTTCTTTTTGCGAAACATCAGATTCTAAGGAAGAAAGGTCAAGAGGAAAAGAGGGAGGGGTTTGAATGGTAGAGAAAAAGTGAGCAAGAGATTGAGGAGAGGAGGAGGTGTCTGAGGTGTATAGGGTCTCATAGAAATGAGAGAAAGTAGTAAGAATGTCAGCATCTTTGTGTTGTAAATGTGCAGCATCATCATAAATCGATTCAATATTCACTTTGTTATGCTTGACTTTCAAGTAATTAGCAAGAATCTTGCCAGCTTTGTTCTTGCCACCATAAAATTTAGCACTAGATTTAAGCAAATATAGAGAAGCATCTTCAGTTGATTTTTCATTAAATTTGATTTTGGCAGCGACCAGAGATGTTAAACTATCTGAAGAATGTGAGGTAAAATAGGCGTGTTCCAATCTTTTAATGTCATGGAGGAGGTTCTTGGTATAGTGGCGAGCAGCTTTTCGTTTGTTGGCAACAAATCTGATAATAAAATCGCGCGCGGCTGCTTTAAAGGTGTCCCAGAGGGTATGTCGTGAAATGGGTGGGATATCATTAAAAAGAAAAAATTCATCAAAAAAGTTAGAGAAAGAAGTGGAAAACTGAGGGTCCAGAAGGAGGGCATTGTTAAAACGCCACCGTTTAGGGCCATCAATTTTGGGTAAAACCTCAAGACTGACTACCACAGGGGCATGGTCGGAAAGTAAAATCGGACCAATTTCTGCCGCCTGAAGCGTTTGGGAGAGTGCATGGTACAAAATATAACAAAAATATAATCAAGACGCGATTGGGAGCGATGATGGGGTGAATAAAAAGTAAACTCTTGTAAAGTCGGGTTACATAAACGCCATGAGTCAACGAGTTTAAGTTGCAAAATGGCTTGAGTAAATAGTTTGTTTGGTTTTGTGGGAATATAGGAGGCATCAGATTTCCTGTCCAGAAAAGGATCAAGAGGGTGATTACAGTCTCCTGCAAGGATGAAATTATCATCCATGAATTGGGTAATACAGGGAGAAAATTCAGCCCAAAAAAGGGGATCACCGTTTGTGGGTCCATAGACATTAAGGAGGGAGATTGGAACACCTCTAAGTAATAATTTGACATGATTCCATCTGCCATTAGTATCTGAGTCTTGGGAAATGAGTGTGAGAGGGAGTGACTTGCGGCATAAGATGGCAACACCATTACGTTTACCATCACCCTGTGAGTAAAAGACGTCACCTACCCAACCTCTCTTAAGTTTCTCAGATTCCGTGTCTGTAAGGTGAATTTCTTGAAGAAATGCAATGTCAATATTTAAGTTGGCTAGGTGAGACAAAATGCGCTGTCTTTTAACCGGAGAGTTAATACCCTTAACATTCCAGGAAACGATATTCAAAGACATAATATATACAATAAAGCAGTAACTTGGCACATGAATAAATCCAAAATATAAAACAAGAAGAAGAAAAAATCAGAGAAAGAAAAAGAAATAATCAGAAGTGTAAGGAGAGGAAGAAGAACGAATTGAACAAGAAAGAAGCAATATGCAAGAAAAAGAAATTCAAAAAGAAGGAGAAAACCCATGATTAAAGAGTAGAAAACAAAGAGAAGAGAAGCATCGGAGATAGATAGATGGAAGAGTGAAAAGAAGAAATGCTCGAATCTGAGGAGAGAAGAAACACAACCTGAAAAAAGAAAATCATCATCATTATGCATGAATGGAAAACGATTGATCAGGGAAGGGGAAGGGAACAAGATCAAAAAACAAAGGAGATACAAAAAACAAGGGGAAAACATACCTACAAAAGAGAAATACGAGAAGGAGTTGAGGGGAGGAAGGGGCCAGGTGGGCAAGACAACACAACTGAGGTCGGCCGGGCACGGAACCGGGAAGACGTCATCAGACAACAAAGGATTCCTGCGGAAACATAGGCGGGGACAAAGAATGAAGTGTTACATAGGACCGCAACTATACAAGGACCATGAAGCACATCCTGTGGGAAAACATCGCGAGAATAAAACACTCAAAACTGGCGGTAAAGGACATAAAGGGAGTAACCATTATAGCAGAATGTAGGACTGGCATCAAAGCTAGCTAATGGAAACAGCTATCAGCTAGAGGCGTGTAGCAAACAACAACATTGCAATACGAAACAATGGAACAGTCAAACAAGCAAGAAAAAGAGGCATAAAAAAAAAAGTATTAAAAGTCAACCAGGGGAAGAGGACGAAGGACCAGAGGCATCCATGGCAGAGGGGTGGTGCGCATTAATGAAGCTTTGCAATCTCACTGGATCTTCATAGGTGGTAGTTTTGTTGTTATAGGTGACTTTAAACAAACAAGGATGGTATAAGCCATATCGAGCACCCATAGAGCGAAGAACCTCTCTCATGCTTAGGAAGGCTTTCCTGCGGTTAGCAGTGGCTTTGGCATAATCCTGAGCGAAGAACAATGGAGAATCAGACCACGTCAGTTTAGGAAGAGCTTTGGCCGCTGCTAGAACTTTCAAAAGATCAGTGTATTCCAAGAAGTAAAGAATGACACCTCTTGGCCTTTGTGACATGGAGAGTGATGTAGGTAAGCGGCCTAGACGGTGTGCGCGTTGGATGTTGAGGGATGTGTCCTCTGGTAAATGGAGCAATTTAGGGAGGAAGGATTTGAAGAAAGCAGGCGGGTCAGACCCCTCAAGACCTTCTGCCAGGCCGTAAATGCGTAGATTATTGCGCCTGCCTCTATTTTCTAACTCCTCCACCTGCTTCTGAAGAGCGCCCACCTGCGAAGACAGATGCGTGACTGTGGTTTGAGATTCTTGAAAAGATGCAACTGATTGCTCCACCGAAGAAACTCTGGTTTCAATTTGGGACCAATTGTCTGTTAGAACTTGAAGTTTGGCATTGGTCTCCTCCATGAAGGGGCGAAGCGACCCAATTTCCTCAAGAAAAGGACGGAATGATCGGATTTCCTCCAGTAAGAGCTCCATAGAAACTGGGGATGATGACTTGGGCGGCGAAGGTGGATGTGTTTTTAGCCGTTTAACAGTTGCTTTCCCTGAGGATGTCTGAGAGGACGAATCCATGGCTGCCTCTGAGCCCGATGTTGCGAGGGACTCCTCCAATTGAGAGAGAGCTGAAAACACTTTAGAGTTCTTTACAAAAGCCACTTTTGTAGTAGATTTGGAGGAGAAGCGAGACATGTGTTTTTGTCGTCCCATACGAAGAAGCTGAGAAACGCACAAGAGACGCAATGTGACAGCAGGAATAAAAAGATACTTTGTATGGCTAGTACATCTGCTTGTAAGTCAGGTCATTTATAATGCGTCAAGCACAATTAATATGAGGGAGGAGTGGAAGCTGGAATATCCAATAAGAACATTGAGAGGATAACTCAGCCAAGTCAATGTTGCCAGTACAGAGAATACATATTTATATAGTGTAGTTGCATAATCAATTGAGTCATATAAAGAGCGCTGCCAGCTGAAGCAGGAGGAGCATCCAAAGAACAAAGCCTGCAATAAGTTGCGACAAAATCGCCAGTAAATTGAGAATAGCCCGGAAAGAAGCCTCTACAGCATGAAAATGCGTCGCATGGAAAAGTCTCTGCTGATGAGGGCAGCAAGTAATCTACTGCCTCCACTTATCAATAAAATAATGGTGTAGAGAGATGAGAATTTTCCAAAAAGTGGCTAAGAAACAGTACATTTTGCCAAGAAAGCCACAATGCGCATGAAAAGCGGAGTCAGCATAGCAGTGTAGAGCCAAAAGTACTTTGGGGTGCTCAAAATGGTGGTCGCGCTATGGAAAATGATATTTAGTCTTAGGGGCGCTTCACCTCTGAAATATTAAAGCAGGCTGCAGCTTCATGAGGGTAGCAGAAGCAAATTCAGGTTTGTAGCGGTTCGCAGGTGAAGAGATGAAAGAAATGCGCACTCGCCTGCATGAGAAGGACGCTCCGTGACGGGATCCACAAGATGGCGGCCGCGAGCGCCGGAGCGTCCTCAGAAGTAAAACTGCGGAGAACTCCGCTTTCCGCCAAAACAGGAACGTCACATCAGTCACGGAACATGGCGGAGGCTGTCCGACGGCTGGACGTGACTTTCAATGCAGGAACAGAGGGTGCTATGAGGTGAGTCTCCCGGCACCGCGTCGGAGCTTCACTCAGGCGCCGCCATCACCCACGGCGCCAAGCCACGCCCCCACTAATATGTACTCTTAAAAGTAGCTTTCTTCATTAAAGAAAGGCTCAGTAGTATGCGACTGTTCTTCACTGAAGATTTCTCAAAATTACTTCTATTAACCAATTTTAATTCTGACTTTTCCTCTTCTTACAGAACACTGTTTTATTCAGTATTCTCCTTCTTTTTATTAAAATAAATAATTTATGCTTCTAAGCAAATGCTTTATCTCCTATACTTTCTATGTGTTCTTTTAGTTTGTAAGCTGCTTTTCTTCTCTAACACTGCTTTATATTTCTTTGCAAACTTTGTAGTACCCTATTTCTAAACATGCTTCTCATGTCTTTGTATTGTTTCTGTCTTACTGTGAGATGAGTTATTTTTGTAGAACTATTCCCAGTTTGTATAAGAGTCTGCTTTTTGTTTCTGAATTCTTGGCAAATCTTTTTTTTTTGTTCACATAATTTTCCATATTTTTTCATTTTTCTTGATACTGTTTGAAGAACATTCTGTGCACCGTTTTCTTTTTTGTTTTCAGTTGTTTGCAGGTAGTACTGTTTCTTTTGTGTTTTTCTCCTCTTTTTTTGTCATCTTAAATTCTTCTCTTTGAATACAAGTAGATATCTGGAAACAATATATAGTATACATTTTACGTTCCATACTTCAAGCAGCTAAATACCTATTTAAATCATTGTCAGTATTTCATACCATTCCACATATATTAAACATAAGAGTTCTACTTTCTCTTACCTTCTAAACACATATCATCCTGTGCAATGGCTCACCTAAGGCGCGCCTTAGGGGGTCACTTATATGTTGAAATATGGAGTTTAAGTCTTGGCAAAGAGGTTTTGTATGCCAAGTCTTACTGGCTGTAAAACTGCACATGTGAACCCTGCAGTAACACACCTGAGACATGATTAAAAGGCTTCTTCTCTGGATGGGTGCCTTGATTGTGTCAGTACCTGAGTACATATCTCTGTGGGTGTGCACCTGGATGCCTAAGGAACTATATCAGTATATCAGTGTCTATCTTATTACTTATATGCATCTGTACTACTATATGCAAGTGGCTGTATGGATAGCTTACTGGCTGTTACTGAGCATTGGGGTATGTAGATGGGTGTGAATCTGCCTCTGTTACTGCTGGATACATACGTAGAATGGCAGTGTGGGAGTAAATGTCAAAGGGCCTGATTTACAAAGATAAAGTGAGAGGAAAGTCACAAAGGGCATTTACTAGTCTTAAATGCCCTTTGTGAATACTGAAAGTCATAATGTTAGACTTTTGGTAGTCACAAAGGGTTTTTACAAAAGGTAAATGCCCTTTGTGAATACAGAAAGTCAAACAGTTAGACTTCCGTCTAACTTTACCTTTATGAATCGAGCCCTAAGTGTGTCTCTCTCTCTCTCTCTCTGTCTGACTGGGTGTATCAGTGCTTCTATGCTTGGTAAATAGATTTGTGGGCATATGGGTCTGTAAGTGTGCGTGCAACTCACTAAAACATCAAACTGCATGTCTTACCTTTTAAGCCCATACCACCCTCCCTATTACCCACTTATTATCTACTTTGGAAATGATTTATATGTAGTAGAAGGGGAGTTTAAGGCTTGTTAAGTGGTTTTAAAGGTGAAGTCAACTTGGCATTTAAACTGCCCTCACAGACTTTGCAGTAACAGGCCTGCGACATGTTTAAAGGGTTTCTTCTCTGGAAGGGTGACTTGATTGTGTCAGTACTTGAGTACATATCTGAGTGAGTGCATCTGTTTCTGTGTGCATGTGTGACTGGATGTCTCACTAACTATATTGTTATATGAATGGCTCTCTTAGTAATTCTATGCCTCTATAAAACTATTTGCAAGTGGCTGTATGGGCAGCTTATTGGCTCAGTTAGTGTGTATTGGGTATATTGGTGTTTCTGCAACGGTCTCTATTACTGCTGAATATAAGTGGTAGGACAGGATGTGAGTGAATGTCTCTGTATGTCTCTCTCTGACTTACTGGGTGTGTTAGTGCCTCTATGCCTCAGTAAATAGGTTTATGAGTTGCAGCATTGGGTGGGAGACTGGATGTATAACAGGGCAGATGGTTCTGTAAGTGTGCATGCAACTCACTAGAACTTCAAACTGCGTGTCTTATCTTTGAAGCACATACTTCCAACCCTATTGCCTACTTACAGCCTAGCTCCCGGGTCACTTATATGTATTAGAAGGGGAGGCTAAGGGTTGTAAAGTGGTTTTAAATGCCAAGTCAACTTGCCAATAAAACTGGACACACAGACTCAGCAGTAACAGGCCCAAAACATGTTTAAAGGGCTTCTGCTCTGGAGGGGTGACTTGATTGTGTCAGTATTTGACTACATATATCCATGAGTTTATCAGTCCCTCCATGGGTGTGTTGCTGGATGAGTAAGTAACTTTGTTGGCATATGATTGGCTCTCTTAGTAACTCTGTAGGCTTCTAAGTGTGTATGCAAGTCACAGAATGGATTTCTTACTGACTATGTTAGTGAGTGTTGAGGTATGTAACTATGTATGCAACTGCCTGAGTTACTGCTGGATACATAAGTGCTGTGTGACAGAGATAATGGATGTGTAAGTGCCTGTGTCACTGTCTGACTCGATGTGTTAGTGGCTCTATAATTTTGTACATAGGTATGTGAGTTGCAGTAGGGGTGAGCGAATGAACATATAACTGAGTCTATAAGTACGCATATACCTCACTAAACTAAGTACCTCTCTTTTATTTTAAGAACATGGAACCCTCCCTTTGGCCTACCTTAAGGGTGATTCATTGTTACATTACCCATAATGAAGTCCTCTTGGCTCTTGAGGGTCCTTGGGGGCCAAGTAGCCATCCTGTTACCTCCAGTAAAAACCACCCAGCTGGATTACTGAAAGTTTGTCAGCGGCCACACCCCTTTTCTCCACCACTCTGCAAACCTGTCTCTTGGTCCACTGTTGCTTGGTAGAAGAAGTCCACTTTACTCTTGAGGGCCTTATTAGACAAGGGGACTCCACCCCCCACCAGCAGTATGCCGAGAGGCACATTTGCAAAGTGGCGGGGAAAGGGGGCATGGCCTCTGACCATCTCTCAGCAATCCTACTGTGTGGGGCTTACTGTAGGTAATAGGAGTTTTTTGGCCCCTTAGGACCCTCAGCAGCCAAGGGAACTTCAACCTCCAACTAGCAGAGCACTAGGTGTTACATTATTAGAGTGGTGGAGAAAGGGGGCAGGGCCTCAGCAAGTTGCCGGGTTTTTACTTTTCCAAAGGGAGGGGGGCTGCATAGCCCCTTCCTTGGGCCGATTATGGGGATGGGGTCTCCGGGGCGGGGCCTTTCTTTTTTTCTAAATTAGCTTTTTTACAATAAGGGAAGTGGGGCCCACTTTCCCGGGCCATTTTCCACCCTTGGGAACTCATCCTCGAGGACCGGCCTTTTGTTTCTGATTTTTTTTTTAATTTAAAGTGAGGGGGCCGAGTGGGCCCCCTCCCGGGAAATTTTCAGTACCGGTGATCCCCTACCACATATATATTTATATACATATGTATATGCATCTATATGCATATATATATATATATATATATATATATATATATATATATATTACCTACTGGCGGTCGCCAGTAGGTAGTTATAGTTAGGGCCTAGTTTCCATTGGAAATCCGCAACATTCTATTGGGAATAACTTTGGCCCTGGTGGACGAATGTTTGCGAATTTCTCAAAGAAGATGGCTAGGTCCGCTGCGCTCATTCTGTGAAAGTTGTGGGGGGATTGGTGAAGTGGGGGCTGAGATAAAAGGGGGGTCCCAAAACGTGTTTTTCCCATGTTATTTTCCATAGGACGTTTAGACACGGCTACAGCTCGAACGGCTGAATGGATTTATAAGAAATTTGGTAGAAAGGTAGAGTGTGGGTCGCAGATCACGCTTTTGTTTAAATGGTGTAAATCCGTTCAGTAGTTGCTGAGAAAATTAAAGTTGAAATCAGTTATATATCTGTAAGCGAGCACGGGTGCGCGCACCTATGCGGGTGTGCGCGAGCGGCATTGTGATTTGCTGTTTAACGTCTGTCAACATTCGATTCGGAGGAAATCAGGAAGTGTTGTCCGCCATTTTGTTAGTGCGAGTGAATATATAATACAGAACAAAGGGTTAGTACGTGGAAAGGGGAGAAGGTAGAGATTGTCTGGCTGGGTAGGTTTTCTAAGGGGGTACAGTATGGACCCTGAACGCGAAAATACTAATTTTTTTTGGGGAGAAAACATTTGCGGGGTGCATGCATTCGGTCGCGCACCCCTATTTACAAGACTGTGAAAAACTATAGTGGTGAGAATGGAAAGGGAGCAGGGTGGAGAGTGTTTGATTTCGTAGGTTTCTTGAGGGGTTTATTAAGGATGACGAAAGTGTAAAAGTAGCTTTTTTTCGCAAATAAGTTACGAGGTGCGCGCACTCGGTCGCGCACGGCGATCAAAACACATAAGGAAAGATGGAGATAAATTACAAGTTTGAGTGTTTAGATCTAAGGTGGCTATTAAAAGAGCCCCTGTGTTAATTGAGTTTTTGCTGAACTTATAAGTAAGTTCCGATGCAGAGTCTCATGTTACAGAGGAAAATTATATTTCCCTCATCCGTGAAATGAACTCCATCTCTCCGATAGATGCCTTCCATGTTGAAACGTAGGTTGTTGTTGTATATAGAACCCATGTTATATTCTCTGAGGAAAGCAGAAACAGATTTATTTACATGTTTCCTTGCTTTCTCAATCTGTGGACAACGTTCATTGGACCAATTCCATTTTTGTCTTTGGCATATATTTGAATACACCAAGACAGTTCGAGGAAAAAGTGACATCAATTGACGAAAGGTGTCTTTTAGAAGCATTTCCAGACCTACCCCTGTTAATGTGCCTAGATCATTGACACCACAGTGCACAATTATCAGGTTAGGTTCAGGGAGATGCATAAAAGTTTTCACCAATGGTATCAATTGGTGACATCTTAATCCTCTTTGGCCAATCCACGTAATCTGCACATTTGGTAAGTCAAGGTTACAAATTTGTCTGTTTGCAGCATATTTTTCACTCCAGTGAATATAACTGTGTCCTACAAGCCAAACCTTCATTTTCAAGGTAGATGCAGTAGTACTCCGATGGGTTCGTGAAGTGGAATGGCAAGTAGATGGTGAAAGTCACGATAAAAAAAGTGAGTGAGGTTTGGTGTTAAAGGAAAACTGAACATGATTGGTTAATTGATATACTTCAAGATTGAAGACTACGCTGTATGTTATAGTTTTAATATAAACAAATCTTCTATTGGTCTTGGAAAATAAAGAAATGTAAAACAAGAGTGGATAGGCAGGTGTGTTTGGAGGGAAATTATGCTTTTTGCTTGGATTTAGAACGTTGAGATATGAACTTTTGACCTGTGCCTTCAGCTAGGTGCAGATTGAGCTGTTACCATGGTAACAGCCAGAGAAGGCAGAGGGTGAAGGGTGACCGTTATGTGACTTTGAAAATATTGAAAGGATAACCAACTGAAATGTTAATTTGAATATGAAATTGTGCGGGAACAAATATGATTGGTTGAGGAGACATATATGAGTGTGTATTGACAGAAAATCTATGCCATCTTTCTTTGGTTGCAGTGATAAAAGTATTATTGAGAGCTCCGTCAAAGGGCTATCGTTTTACAACTATCATTGTTCTACATCTGATAAAGCATTGGTAAAGGTGAGTGTATAACTGTTTGTTTTATGATGTACCGTTAAATGTGGTTTGATCAATATATTTGATTATGTGAGTTACTGTGTCTAAGGAAGGAAGCACATTTTTGACTTTGATACAGTTTGATATGTTTTCAACTAATGTTCCATTTTATTACATCAATGTTTTGGAACATTGTTTCTTTGTAATTATTAGTTTAAAATTACGATTAATTTATGTGATTAAGGATAGTGGAGTTCAGTCATGTTTTGAAGTTATGAGCTACTGTTAGGTCTATGAATAAAATGTTAGTTAGAGACGGATCTGCAACGAAATTTGGGGGGGGGAGGACGATAAAAAATGATTTTTTGTAGGGGGACATGAACGTGTAATCAGTAGGTAGAGTAAAGGTGGAGGGGCTCTTAGAATGGGTAAAACAAGTGTGAGGCCTAATTAATATTGAAATGGTTGTTTATAGAGATGTGAAACGTTCAAGTGCGGCTCTGTGTGTATCTGGGATGTGTGTTATCTTGGGCTTCCACAGCAGACGTCAGAAGGGGCTGAAGTTCTGTTAAGTTAATGGGGGTTGTGCGCCGTTTCTTCACTTTCTTTCAAGTCTGAATTATAGTTTTGAATGTATTTGTGGAAAACTGAATAAATAGAAAATAAAATGTAATGAAATAGACAGAAGTTAATCAATATTTGGGAGCGTTTGCACATAATTTGTAAAGTTGGTTACAAATCAAAAAACAAAGGAATTGGTAGAGTAGAGATAATGCAGGTAGAGAGAAAAATAGTTGATTAAATGTGATATTGTCAAAAAAAAGTGGTAATGGTTTAGGTATTTTAAACATTAAGTTTGAGGAAAAAATTACAGGGGCAGATTTATGAAGGCCTTGCGCCGCCGGTGCGTCATTTTTAACATGGGAAAAAGTGACGCACCGGCGGCGCAAGGCCTTCATAAATAAGGCCCACAGTGCGGTTTGCGGCCGAGGAATGCAGTGGTGGGGGTGGGGTGAGAAGGAGAGGTGTCCCAGTACAATTAAATGAAAAATTGTGACCATGAGGTTGTAGACAGGTTCGTGGAGTATATGCCTTTTATAAATTGATGTAGAAGAGCAAATATATATAGAGGTTTCTGTGTACCACAGTGTGACTCCATTTTCATCTCACTCCTGCTTTCTATATTAGTTGCTTTGTGTTATGTTAGTGTGTGTATGTGCGTATGTGTGCGTTCAGTCTGAGCTAAGGAAGTTTGTTCTGCAGGCAGACACAGTTGTTATAGTCGAGATGAAAGGGTGATAGGTACTGAAATAGGATATAGCGTGTGCTCTGTGGAAGCGAGGGAGCAGTGATTAATACTCTGAGTGAAGCACAACTGCAGCGGAGTTTTGTTACAATAATAAATAATTGTTTTGCCAGAGGTACAATTGATGCTATGGTTCACAACTCGTAAAGAAAGGGTTGACTGACCGTTGCAGGCCAGCGGGTTGAACTATGAAAAATTCAGGTTGACAAAAGAAAATATGAATTGAGTACAGCTGAGATTACGTCAAACACATGAATACAGTTTTAGTATAAATGATTTCAGTTGTGAATATGAGTTAAAAGAGGGAATGTATATATTTCAAAATTTTATTCAATGATGCAGTGTTTTGAGAGAAAGTTTTTTATTTAATACAAGTAAACATAATCTAAAGAAAATAGTGGGTATAGTTACTAGTTCATAGAACACAAATGATGGAAATGTAGTATGAAGCAAAATGAATATTGTTTAAAAAACATTGTACAGCCCTGCAATGAAATATATTTAATTATATTGCATGCAAGAAGGTGTGTTTTAATTTTAAGTTCAGTAATCATATATGAAAATAGTAATGGTTACACATCACTTCATTTACAGTTAGTTTACAGCATACGAAGCAGTAACAAGCTTGTTGTATGGTATTGTGAAAGGAAATGAAAAACGCGCCAAAAGGGAGAATTTGGCTCGAGGTGCATGTATGTTATGTGCAGGGACATTCGAAAATCAGTACTCAGAACAACTATTGTATTGATATAATTTTTTGAAAGGTTTCAGTACACAATGTCTCATACAGGTTGATAAGCAAGGGTAATATCAGGGTAATCATAAACTTTTTAGTTATGAATCAAAAATCTTGCAATAGGCATAAATTAAAAGCAGCACATGTGTGTGAGGCGGAAATAAGGAGTAGAAAGGGAGAATGGTGATAAACCATATAAAATCATATAAAAAGTCATTGTAACTATACACATTTCTCAGGGCATATTTAACCATATTTTACGCAGCCTTGGTTCGCGAATATTTTAAATCAGATAAGATAACATAAGGTAATGATTTGTTGAAATTAGAGCATCATGAAATGTTTTGAACAAAATGGAGGAGGTGTGGAAAAAAAATTAACTCCACATAACTTAAAAAATTCACACCAGTAGGAAATTACAATGTCCAATGTAAGTAAAGCCAATAGGTCAGTTTATATCAAATATAATAATAAAAAAAAAATAAGAAAAATTAGATAGGGAAAAAATAGTCAAGATGTCAATGGTTTGCAGAACAGCTATCTTTCCATTGAATAGGCAAAGTAAGTGGCAACTGCTTCTAAAAGAAAGTCATTGTTATCATCCGAAAACAAGTCAGCCATCCAATTGAAAAGAGGAAATGAACATACATGGTCATTAATCACCGGAGCCTCTAGTAGCATCAGAGGAGAACTCGGTGAATTTTCAATGTAGCTGTGTGCCAAGAAATCTTGCGCCGCTGCGAATATATTCCAATGACCCAGAACTCCATGTATCGCTGCAAAGGCCATAATCCCTCCGTAGGAACAAAGCTGTTCATGATCAAGTAACGGATTCATGAGATGATTGTAATTGGAGCATTTTGTTTCTGAGCAGCCCCTGAAAATTTGGGGGGGGTTTGTCAAGGTAGGGCCGAGAAAAAAGGGGGGTCCCAAAACGCGTTTTTCCCATGTTAATTTCCATAGGGCGGTTGGCCTCACTTTTAGCCCGAACGGCTGAATGGATTTGCATGAAACTTGGCAAAATTGTAGGGACTGTTAGCCCGATGTGCCTTTGCTAGGTCTCAATATATGTGCTCCAGTGGATTTTGATAAATTAACGTTCAAAAAAATATATATATCTGTAACAGCGCTCCGGGTAGCGCTCCGGTTCGCGTACTTGACGCGTAACGGAACTTCGCGAAGCGAAGCTGATTGGCTCTCCGGTGTCTGTCAACATTCTAAACAGTCCGGAGCGGCCGCCATCTTGTCTCTCGGTAGGATCGAGAGACAAGAGGAGGCCAAAACAAAGGGGGAAATTACCATAAGGGGGCATAGTAGATCCTCCCTGACCCCCTAGGTTTGATGTGGAGGCTTTAAAAGGGCCCCGCGGGGCAAAAAAAAAACATTGTTTTTTTTTGCGTGGGGAGCGCCCGGTACGCTTTTGTGCAATGGGCGGTGGTAATCTAAATGATGAGGGGGGGGGGCAGCGTTCAAAGCACATCAGCGTGCATAAACACGAAAATGTTTTTATCTACCACGTACTTGACTTATCTCTCTGAGATGCATTCCCTTGTGTCTCGGCAATGGTAGTCTGTTCATTACATAGATCGCCCGAGGGCGGTAGTACAGACCGCGCGTAGGAAAGGGTCAAAAGCCAGGGGTATAGGAGTATGTAACAAGCGAGCCATTTAATTGAAAAAACTAAACGTGACAAACGGTTGCAGGATCAGTGAAGGTTGATTTTTTATTCGAAAGTATAACAGGATCAGTTACAATAAAATCGTCCATACGCGCACCAAGGGCGAGTATCATGGGTAACATTACTTCGAAGCTTTAATAATACAATAATCAATAATGAAAAACCAACATCAATAGGGTTGTCCGTATGCCCAGTCAGTACCCTTCCCCGCCCGCCATGTGCACAAAGACCGCATACACCCCCCATAACGTCAAGGCTAAGTAACTAGAACGTCATAAGGAGTTGCAAGTCGCTCCCATACTGGCGCCATTTTGGTCGAGGCCAGGCAGGTCCTTTCAAGTGGTGTGGGACCTGCCTGGCTTGGGTAATCTTTCAAGTGATGTGACTGAGGAGCAAATTGTGGACCTCTTTAAAGACTTCAACCCACTACATGTCAAGAAATGTCAAAGCGGAATGAAATGCTTTGCATTTGTAGACTTCAGTTCGGCAAAGACCCAGCAGAATGTTATAAGTAAATGTCATGGCACGAAGTTCAGTGGGCGGTCTGTCATTGTGAAAGCTTCAATTAAGTTGAATGGCTGCAAGAGCCCCGATTACACCAGCAACCCTGTTAATATGCCGATCTTGGAAAAAGTTCCCCTGTTGGATTGCAATGGCTGCAGTGATGGTCTTGGGAAACTGCTTCCGAAAACTCTAAAGGCCACGAAAGCTTGCTATGCTGTTTCTTTGCAAATGCAGTGCTGGGTGCTGGAAGTTATTGAAGAGTTGGCAGTGGTGTTTTTTGTGGTAAACACACATTACAACGCATTTTTTACAACGCACTACCATTACAACGGAACTTTTACAACGCAAATACCATTACAACGCATTTATTTACAACGCATGTTTTTACAACGCAGGTACTTTTACAACGCATACCATTACAACGTAAGTATTGGTAAGTATATAATTATATTTAAAATGTTATATGTTAGGTTTTTTTTAAAGGGGTATTTTTAGGGTTTAGGGTCAGTTTTGGGTTTTTGGGTAAAGGGGTATTTTTAGGGTTCAGGGTCAGTTTTAGGTTTTTGGGTAAAGGGATATTTTTAGGGTTCAGGGTCAGTTTTGGGTTTTTGGGTAATGGGGTATTTTTAGGGTTCAGGGTCAGTTTTGGGTTTTTGGGTAAAGGGGTATTTTTTGGGTTCAGGGTCAGTTTTCAGTTTTTGGGTAAAGGGGTATTTTTAGGGTTCAGGGTCAGTTTTCAGTTTTTGGGTAAAGGGGTATTTTTAGGGTTCAGGGTCAGTTTTCAGTTTTTGGGTAAAGGGGTATTTTTAGGGTTCAGGGTCAGTTTTGGGTTTTTGGGTAAAGGGGTATTTTTAGGGTTCAGGGTCAGTTTTGGGTTTTTGGGTAAAGGGGTACAGGGTAAAAATAAAATAAAATTAAATTTAAATTAAATTAATTAAATGAAATTAAATTAAATTAAATTAAATACAATTACATTACATTATATTAATTTTAAATAATATACAATTAAAAAAAAAATATATACTTACCAATACTTACGTTGTAATGGTATGCGTTGTAAAGGTACCTGCGTTGTAAAAAAATGCGTTGTAAATACATGCGTGGTAATAGTATTGGCGTTGTAAAAGTCCCGTTGTAAAGGTATGCGTTGTAAAAACATGCGTTTTAACGTCATATATCCGTTTTTTGTAGATTTTGGACGCTCTGCCACAGTCCTGGCTTCGTCATTACGAGCCCTTTATGCTACAAGATGGTGTCTTCCATACAGAAAATATTGTTGGCAGCATTTTGAAAGGAAAGATAAACGGCCGTTCTCCTAGTGAGTCTCACATTCTTACATTTATGAAGAATGTTGAAGAGTAGTATGTTGAAAATCTGAAGCCATGGTTCTACAAACTCTCAACCAGCCTTGGATGGAAAAATCCTGAAGAATGTACAAACTGAAAACCAGTTTTTGTCTGCATAGCATCAGCAGCAACACTTGAGTCAGCTTTGTGTGAAGCCGCCATCTTGATCCAATCAATACCGTCCCCCCGCACACATTCAGGGACCAGGCCGCATTGCGAGGGCACCGCAGGACGTGTCTTCAGGTCAAACAGATTGTGGGACAAGGTCCAGAATGGAAGAGTCACCAAAAGGCTAAAAGTCCCGCCGGACCCTGGGAGCCGGCCGCCTATGTCGGGGGCGATCTCAGGCCACACCAGGGCAACAAGACTTGGGGAGGGAGAAGTGTGGCTCACCGGTTAGAGGAGGCAGACCTGGAAGCAGAGGTCAGCCCGGGACCAGGGTTCAATTCCCGGCTTGGCGGGGTATTGCGTCCTAAAATGTCCATGGACTCGACATTTCTCGCTCCGGTGCCTACTCGATTCACGAGTTCACACTCTGCGACTCTGGGCAATAGCTTGCTTAATCTCCACAACGGCCCCTCGCGGCGGGATGCCTGGCTTTCACCTTGCGGATACCCTGCCGGGGTTATCTCACAGGGGAACACCAGGACGGGTTCCCTAAGCAAGCGCTTAGAAACCGCTTGGTGATTTGCGCTATATAAATTCCTGTACATTTACATTTATGTACATTCCTGTACAGGGGGCAGGAGCCAAGCGCCCCCTCCGAGTCCGCGCCACCACACTGCCCCTCGGGGCGTGGAACAGTCGCCCGCTCCGGACGTGAGTCATGAAGAAGGGCACCAGCCGCCATCTTGATCCAATCAACACCGTCCCCCGCACACATTCAGGGACCACCCCTTTTCTCCACCACTCTGCAAACCTGTCTCTTGGTCCACTGTTGCTTGGTAGAAGAAGTCCACTTTACTCTTGAGGGCCTTATTAGACAAGGGGACTCCACCCCCCACCAGCAGTATGCCGAGAGGCACATTTGCAAAGTGGCGGGGAAAGGGGGCATGGCCTCTGACCATCTCTCAGCAATCCTACTGTGTGGGGCTTACTGTAGGTAATAGGAGTTTTTTGGCCCCTTAGGACCCTCAGCAGCCAAGGGAACTTCAACCTCCAACTAGCAGAGCACTAGGTGTTACATTATTAGAGTGGTGGAGAAAGGGGGCAGGGCCTCAGCAAGTTGCCGGGTTTTTACTTTTCCAAAGGGAGGGGGGCTGCATAGCCCCTTCCTTGGGCCGATTATGGGGATGGGGTCTCCGGGGCGGGGCCTTTCTTTTTTTCTAAATTAGCTTTTTTACAATAAGGGAAGTGGGGCCCACTTTCCCGGGCCATTTTCCACCCTTGGGAACTCATCCTCGAGGACCGGCCTTTTGTTTCTGATTTTTTTTTTAATTTAAAGTGAGGGGGCCGAGTGGGCCCCCTCCCGGGAAATTTTCAGTACCGGTGATCCCCTACCACATATATATTTATATACATATGTATATGCATCTATATGCATATATATATATATATATATATATATATATATATATATATATTACCTACTGGCGGTCGCCAGTAGGTAGTTATAGTTAGGGCCTAGTTTCCATTGGAAATCCGCAACATTCTATTGGGAATAACTTTGGCCCTGGTGGACGAATGTTTGCGAATTTCTCAAAGAAGATGGCTAGGTCCGCTGCGCTCATTCTGTGAAAGTTGTGGGGGGATTGGTGAAGTGGGGGCTGAGATAAAAGGGGGGTCCCAAAACGTGTTTTTCCCATGTTATTTTCCATAGGACGTTTAGACACGGCTACAGCTCGAACGGCTGAATGGATTTATAAGAAATTTGGTAGAAAGGTAGAGTGTGGGTCGCAGATCACGCTTTTGTTTAAATGGTGTAAATCCGTTCAGTAGTTGCTGAGAAAATTAAAGTTGAAATCAGTTATATATCTGTAAGCGAGCACGGGTGCGCGCACCTATGCGGGTGTGCGCGAGCGGCATTGTGATTTGCTGTTTAACGTCTGTCAACATTCGATTCGGAGGAAATCAGGAAGTGTTGTCCGCCATTTTGTTAGTGCGAGTGAATATATAATACAGAACAAAGGGTTAGTACGTGGAAAGGGGAGAAGGTAGAGATTGTCTGGCTGGGTAGGTTTTCTAAGGGGGTACAGTATGGACCCTGAACGCGAAAATACTAATTTTTTTTGGGGAGAAAACATTTGCGGGGTGCATGCATTCGGTCGCGCACCCCTATTTACAAGACTGTGAAAAACTATAGTGGTGAGAATGGAAAGGGAGCAGGGTGGAGAGTGTTTGATTTCGTAGGTTTCTTGAGGGGTTTATTAAGGATGACGAAAGTGTAAAAGTAGCTTTTTTTCGCAAATAAGTTACGAGGTGCGCGCACTCGGTCGCGCACGGCGATCAAAACACATAAGGAAAGATGGAGATAAATTACAAGTTTGAGTGTTTAGATCTAAGGTGGCTATTAAAAGAGCCCCTGTGTTAATTGAGTTTTTGCTGAACTTATAAGTAAGTTCCGATGCAGAGTCTCATGTTACAGAGGAAAATTATATTTCCCTCATCCGTGAAATGAACTCCATCTCTCCGATAGATGCCTTCCATGTTGAAACGTAGGTTGTTGTTGTATATAGAACCCATGTTATATTCTCTGAGGAAAGCAGAAACAGATTTATTTACATGTTTCCTTGCTTTCTCAATCTGTGGACAACGTTCATTGGACCAATTCCATTTTTGTCTTTGGCATATATTTGAATACACCAAGACAGTTCGAGGAAAAAGTGACATCAATTGACGAAAGGTGTCTTTTAGAAGCATTTCCAGACCTACCCCTGTTAATGTGCCTAGATCATTGACACCACAGTGCACAATTATCAGGTTAGGTTCAGGGAGATGCATAAAAGTTTTCACCAATGGTATCAATTGGTGACATCTTAATCCTCTTTGGCCAATCCACGTAATCTGCACATTTGGTAAGTCAAGGTTACAAATTTGTCTGTTTGCAGCATATTTTTCACTCCAGTGAATATAACTGTGTCCTACAAGCCAAACCTTCATTTTCAAGGTAGATGCAGTAGTACTCCGATGGGTTCGTGAAGTGGAATGGCAAGTAGATGGTGAAAGTCACGATAAAAAAAGTGAGTGAGGTTTGGTGTTAAAGGAAAACTGAACATGATTGGTTAATTGATATACTTCAAGATTGAAGACTACGCTGTATGTTATAGTTTTAATATAAACAAATCTTCTATTGGTCTTGGAAAATAAAGAAATGTAAAACAAGAGTGGATAGGCAGGTGTGTTTGGAGGGAAATTATGCTTTTTGCTTGGATTTAGAACGTTGAGATATGAACTTTTGACCTGTGCCTTCAGCTAGGTGCAGATTGAGCTGTTACCATGGTAACAGCCAGAGAAGGCAGAGGGTGAAGGGTGACCGTTATGTGACTTTGAAAATATTGAAAGGATAACCAACTGAAATGTTAATTTGAATATGAAATTGTGCGGGAACAAATATGATTGGTTGAGGAGACATATATGAGTGTGTATTGACAGAAAATCTATGCCATCTTTCTTTGGTTGCAGTGATAAAAGTATTATTGAGAGCTCCGTCAAAGGGCTATCGTTTTACAACTATCATTGTTCTACATCTGATAAAGCATTGGTAAAGGTGAGTGTATAACTGTTTGTTTTATGATGTACCGTTAAATGTGGTTTGATCAATATATTTGATTATGTGAGTTACTGTGTCTAAGGAAGGAAGCACATTTTTGACTTTGATACAGTTTGATATGTTTTCAACTAATGTTCCATTTTATTACATCAATGTTTTGGAACATTGTTTCTTTGTAATTATTAGTTTAAAATTACGATTAATTTATGTGATTAAGGATAGTGGAGTTCAGTCATGTTTTGAAGTTATGAGCTACTGTTAGGTCTATGAATAAAATGTTAGTTAGAGACGGATCTGCAACGAAATTTGGGGGGGGGAGGACGATAAAAAATGATTTTTTGTAGGGGGACATGAACGTGTAATCAGTAGGTAGAGTAAAGGTGGAGGGGCTCTTAGAATGGGTAAAACAAGTGTGAGGCCTAATTAATATTGAAATGGTTGTTTATAGAGATGTGAAACGTTCAAGTGCGGCTCTGTGTGTATCTGGGATGTGTGTTATCTTGGGCTTCCACAGCAGACGTCAGAAGGGGCTGAAGTTCTGTTAAGTTAATGGGGGTTGTGCGCCGTTTCTTCACTTTCTTTCAAGTCTGAATTATAGTTTTGAATGTATTTGTGGAAAACTGAATAAATAGAAAATAAAATGTAATGAAATAGACAGAAGTTAATCAATATTTGGGAGCGTTTGCACATAATTTGTAAAGTTGGTTACAAATCAAAAAACAAAGGAATTGGTAGAGTAGAGATAATGCAGGTAGAGAGAAAAATAGTTGATTAAATGTGATATTGTCAAAAAAAAGTGGTAATGGTTTAGGTATTTTAAACATTAAGTTTGAGGAAAAAATTACAGGGGCAGATTTATGAAGGCCTTGCGCCGCCGGTGCGTCATTTTTAACATGGGAAAAAGTGACGCACCGGCGGCGCAAGGCCTTCATAAATAAGGCCCACAGTGCGGTTTGCGGCCGAGGAATGCAGTGGTGGGGGTGGGGTGAGAAGGAGAGGTGTCCCAGTACAATTAAATGAAAAATTGTGACCATGAGGTTGTAGACAGGTTCGTGGAGTATATGCCTTTTATAAATTGATGTAGAAGAGCAAATATATATAGAGGTTTCTGTGTACCACAGTGTGACTCCATTTTCATCTCACTCCTGCTTTCTATATTAGTTGCTTTGTGTTATGTTAGTGTGTGTATGTGCGTATGTGTGCGTTCAGTCTGAGCTAAGGAAGTTTGTTCTGCAGGCAGACACAGTTGTTATAGTCGAGATGAAAGGGTGATAGGTACTGAAATAGGATATAGCGTGTGCTCTGTGGAAGCGAGGGAGCAGTGATTAATACTCTGAGTGAAGCACAACTGCAGCGGAGTTTTGTTACAATAATAAATAATTGTTTTGCCAGAGGTACAATTGATGCTATGGTTCACAACTCGTAAAGAAAGGGTTGACTGACCGTTGCAGGCCAGCGGGTTGAACTATGAAAAATTCAGGTTGACAAAAGAAAATATGAATTGAGTACAGCTGAGATTACGTCAAACACATGAATACAGTTTTAGTATAAATGATTTCAGTTGTGAATATGAGTTAAAAGAGGGAATGTATATATTTCAAAATTTTATTCAATGATGCAGTGTTTTGAGAGAAAGTTTTTTATTTAATACAAGTAAACATAATCTAAAGAAAATAGTGGGTATAGTTACTAGTTCATAGAACACAAATGATGGAAATGTAGTATGAAGCAAAATGAATATTGTTTAAAAAACATTGTACAGCCCTGCAATGAAATATATTTAATTATATTGCATGCAAGAAGGTGTGTTTTAATTTTAAGTTCAGTAATCATATATGAAAATAGTAATGGTTACACATCACTTCATTTACAGTTAGTTTACAGCATACGAAGCAGTAACAAGCTTGTTGTATGGTATTGTGAAAGGAAATGAAAAACGCGCCAAAAGGGAGAATTTGGCTCGAGGTGCATGTATGTTATGTGCAGGGACATTCGAAAATCAGTACTCAGAACAACTATTGTATTGATATAATTTTTTGAAAGGTTTCAGTACACAATGTCTCATACAGGTTGATAAGCAAGGGTAATATCAGGGTAATCATAAACTTTTTAGTTATGAATCAAAAATCTTGCAATAGGCATAAATTAAAAGCAGCACATGTGTGTGAGGCGGAAATAAGGAGTAGAAAGGGAGAATGGTGATAAACCATATAAAATCATATAAAAAGTCATTGTAACTATACACATTTCTCAGGGCATATTTAACCATATTTTACGCAGCCTTGGTTCGCGAATATTTTAAATCAGATAAGATAACATAAGGTAATGATTTGTTGAAATTAGAGCATCATGAAATGTTTTGAACAAAATGGAGGAGGTGTGGAAAAAAAATTAACTCCACATAACTTAAAAAATTCACACCAGTAGGAAATTACAATGTCCAATGTAAGTAAAGCCAATAGGTCAGTTTATATCAAATATAATAATAAAAAAAAAATAAGAAAAATTAGATAGGGAAAAAATAGTCAAGATGTCAATGGTTTGCAGAACAGCTATCTTTCCATTGAATAGGCAAAGTAAGTGGCAACTGCTTCTAAAAGAAAGTCATTGTTATCATCCGAAAACAAGTCAGCCATCCAATTGAAAAGAGGAAATGAACATACATGGTCATTAATCACCGGAGCCTCTAGTAGCATCAGAGGAGAACTCGGTGAATTTTCAATGTAGCTGTGTGCCAAGAAATCTTGCGCCGCTGCGAATATATTCCAATGACCCAGAACTCCATGTATCGCTGCAAAGGCCATAATCCCTCCGTAGGAACAAAGCTGTTCATGATCAAGTAACGGATTCATGAGATGATTGTAATTGGAGCATTTTGTTTCTGAGCAGCCCCTGAAAATTTGGGGGGGGTTTGTCAAGGTAGGGCCGAGAAAAAAGGGGGGTCCCAAAACGCGTTTTTCCCATGTTAATTTCCATAGGGCGGTTGGCCTCACTTTTAGCCCGAACGGCTGAATGGATTTGCATGAAACTTGGCAAAATTGTAGGGACTGTTAGCCCGATGTGCCTTTGCTAGGTCTCAATATATGTGCTCCAGTGGATTTTGATAAATTAACGTTCAAAAAAATATATATATCTGTAACAGCGCTCCGGGTAGCGCTCCGGTTCGCGTACTTGACGCGTAACGGAACTTCGCGAAGCGAAGCTGATTGGCTCTCCGGTGTCTGTCAACATTCTAAACAGTCCGGAGCGGCCGCCATCTTGTCTCTCGGTAGGATCGAGAGACAAGAGGAGGCCAAAACAAAGGGGGAAATTACCATAAGGGGGCATAGTAGATCCTCCCTGACCCCCTAGGTTTGATGTGGAGGCTTTAAAAGGGCCCCGCGGGGCAAAAAAAAAACATTGTTTTTTTTTGCGTGGGGAGCGCCCGGTACGCTTTTGTGCAATGGGCGGTGGTAATCTAAATGATGAGGGGGGGGGGCAGCGTTCAAAGCACATCAGCGTGCATAAACACGAAAATGTTTTTATCTACCACGTACTTGACTTATCTCTCTGAGATGCATTCCCTTGTGTCTCGGCAATGGTAGTCTGTTCATTACATAGATCGCCCGAGGGCGGTAGTACAGACCGCGCGTAGGAAAGGGTCAAAAGCCAGGGGTATAGGAGTATGTAACAAGCGAGCCATTTAATTGAAAAAACTAAACGTGACAAACGGTTGCAGGATCAGTGAAGGTTGATTTTTTATTCGAAAGTATAACAGGATCAGTTACAATAAAATCGTCCATACGCGCACCAAGGGCGAGTATCATGGGTAACATTACTTCGAAGCTTTAATAATACAATAATCAATAATGAAAAACCAACATCAATAGGGTTGTCCGTATGCCCAGTCAGTACCCTTCCCCGCCCGCCATGTGCACAAAGACCGCATACACCCCCCATAACGTCAAGGCTAAGTAACTAGAACGTCATAAGGAGTTGCAAGTCGCTCCCATACTGGCGCCATTTTGGTCGAGGCCAGGCAGGTCCTTTCAAGTGGTGTGGGACCTGCCTGGCTTGGGTAATCTTTCAAGTGATGTGACTGAGGAGCAAATTGTGGACCTCTTTAAAGACTTCAACCCACTACATGTCAAGAAATGTCAAAGCGGAATGAAATGCTTTGCATTTGTAGACTTCAGTTCGGCAAAGACCCAGCAGAATGTTATAAGTAAATGTCATGGCACGAAGTTCAGTGGGCGGTCTGTCATTGTGAAAGCTTCAATTAAGTTGAATGGCTGCAAGAGCCCCGATTACACCAGCAACCCTGTTAATATGCCGATCTTGGAAAAAGTTCCCCTGTTGGATTGCAATGGCTGCAGTGATGGTCTTGGGAAACTGCTTCCGAAAACTCTAAAGGCCACGAAAGCTTGCTATGCTGTTTCTTTGCAAATGCAGTGCTGGGTGCTGGAAGTTATTGAAGAGTTGGCAGTGGTGTTTTTTGTGGTAAACACACATTACAACGCATTTTTTACAACGCACTACCATTACAACGGAACTTTTACAACGCAAATACCATTACAACGCATTTATTTACAACGCATGTTTTTACAACGCAGGTACTTTTACAACGCATACCATTACAACGTAAGTATTGGTAAGTATATAATTATATTTAAAATGTTATATGTTAGGTTTTTTTTAAAGGGGTATTTTTAGGGTTTAGGGTCAGTTTTGGGTTTTTGGGTAAAGGGGTATTTTTAGGGTTCAGGGTCAGTTTTAGGTTTTTGGGTAAAGGGATATTTTTAGGGTTCAGGGTCAGTTTTGGGTTTTTGGGTAATGGGGTATTTTTAGGGTTCAGGGTCAGTTTTGGGTTTTTGGGTAAAGGGGTATTTTTTGGGTTCAGGGTCAGTTTTCAGTTTTTGGGTAAAGGGGTATTTTTAGGGTTCAGGGTCAGTTTTCAGTTTTTGGGTAAAGGGGTATTTTTAGGGTTCAGGGTCAGTTTTCAGTTTTTGGGTAAAGGGGTATTTTTAGGGTTCAGGGTCAGTTTTGGGTTTTTGGGTAAAGGGGTATTTTTAGGGTTCAGGGTCAGTTTTGGGTTTTTGGGTAAAGGGGTATTTTTAGGGTTCAGGGTCAGTTTTCAGTTTTTGGGTAAAGGGGTATTTTTAGGGTTCAGGGTCAGTTTTCAGTTTTTGGGTAAAGGGGTATTTTTAGGGTTCAGGGTCAGTTTTCAGTTTTTGGGTAAAGGGGTATTTTTAGGGTTTAGGGTCAGTTTTCAGTTTTTGGGTAAAGGGGTATTTTTAGGGTTTAGGGTCAGTTTTGGGTTTTTGGGTAAAGGGGTATTTTTAGGGTTCAGGGTCAGTTTTGGGTTTTTGGGTAAAGGGGTATTTTTAGGGTTCAGGGTCAGTTTTGGGTTTTTGGGTAAAGGGGTACAGGGTAAAAATAAAATAAAATTAAATTTAAATTAAATTAATTAAATGAAATTAAATTAAATTAAATTAAATACAATTACATTACATTATATTAATTTTAAATAATATACAATTAAAAAAAATATATATACTTACCAATACTTACGTTGTAATGGTATGCGTTGTAAAGGTACCTGCGTTGTAAAAAAATGCGTTGTAAATACATGCGTGGTAATAGTATTGGCGTTGTAAAAGTCCCGTTGTAAAGGTATGCGTTGTAAAAACATGCGTTTTAACGTCATATATCCGTTTTTTGTAGATTTTGGACGCTCTGCCACAGTCCTGGCTTCGTCATTACGAGCCCTTTATGCTACAAGATGGTGTCTTCCATACAGAAAATATTGTTGGCAGCATTTTGAAAGGAAAGATAAACGGCCGTTCTCCTAGTGAGTCTCACATTCTTACATTTATGAAGAATGTTGAAGAGTAGTATGTTGAAAATCTGAAGCCATGGTTCTACAAACTCTCAACCAGCCTTGGATGGAAAAATCCTGAAGAATGTACAAACTGAAAACCAGTTTTTGTCTGCATAGCATCAGCAGCAACACTTGAGTCAGCTTTGTGTGAAGCCGCCATCTTGATCCAATCAATACCGTCCCCCCGCACACATTCAGGGACCAGGCCGCATTGCGAGGGCACCGCAGGACGTGTCTTCAGGTCAAACAGATTGTGGGACAAGGTCCAGAATGGAAGAGTCACCAAAAGGCTAAAAGTCCCGCCGGACCCTGGGAGCCGGCCGCCTATGTCGGGGGCGATCTCAGGCCACACCAGGGCAACAAGACTTGGGGAGGGAGAAGTGTGGCTCACCGGTTAGAGGAGGCAGACCTGGAAGCAGAGGTCAGCCCGGGACCAGGGTTCAATTCCCGGCTTGGCGGGGTATTGCGTCCTAAAATGTCCATGGACTCGACATTTCTCGCTCCGGTGCCTACTCGATTCACGAGTTCACACTCTGCGACTCTGGGCAATAGCTTGCTTAATCTCCACAACGGCCCCTCGCGGCGGGATGCCTGGCTTTCACCTTGCGGATACCCTGCCGGGGTTATCTCACAGGGGAACACCAGGACGGGTTCCCTAAGCAAGCGCTTAGAAACCGCTTGGTGATTTGCGCTATATAAATTCCTGTACATTTACATTTATGTACATTCCTGTACAGGGGGCAGGAGCCAAGCGCCCCCTCCGAGTCCGCGCCACCACACTGCCCCTCGGGGCGTGGAACAGTCGCCCGCTCCGGACGTGAGTCATGAAGAAGGGCACCAGCCGCCATCTTGATCCAATCAACACCGTCCCCCGCACACATTCAGGGACCAGGCCGCATTGCGAGGGCACCGCAGGACGTGTCCCCAGGTCAAACGGATTGTGGGACAGGGTCCAGAATGGAAGAGTCACCAAAAGGCTAAAAGTCCCGCCGGACCCCGGGAGCCGGCCGCCTATGTCGGGGGCGATCTCAGGACACACCAGGGCAACAAGACTTGGGGAGGGGGCAGGAGCCAAGCGCCCCCTCCGAGTCCACGCCACCACACCGCCCCTCGGGGGCGTGGAACAGTCGCCCGGTCCGGACGTGAGTCATGAAGAAGGGCACCAGCCGCCATCTTGATCAAATCAACACCGTCCCCCCGCACACATTCAGGGACCAGGCCGCATTGCGAGGGCACCGCAGGACGTGTCCCCAGGTCAAACGGATTGTGGGACAGGGTCGAGAATGGAAGAGTCACCAAAAGGCTAAAAGTCCCGCCGGACCCCGAAAGCCGGCCGCCTATGTCGGGGGCGATCTCAGGCCACACCAGGGCAACAAGACTTGGGGAGGGGGCAGGAGCCAAGCGCCCCCTCCGAGTCCGCGCCACCACACCGCCCCTCGGGGGCCTCCGTCAAGCGGCTCAGGGAGGCATCGCAGGCAGCGGTTCTTCAGATCAGTGGCTCTCACCGGCAAGGCTCCCCTCCGTCAGCAGCGATCGTTGGTGCTGTGGTTGCGGCCGGAGGCGGGTGAGACGCTGTAGCCGCAAGAGCAGGCGAAACTCAACCGGC
The DNA here is from genome assembly GCF_964261635.1 of Lissotriton helveticus. Lineage (NCBI taxonomy): Eukaryota > Metazoa > Chordata > Amphibia > Caudata > Salamandridae > Lissotriton > Lissotriton helveticus. The sequence continues at coordinate 550,026,584 of NC_136065.1, read as the reverse complement.
CGAGTGAGGCACTGTGCCGCAAGAGCAGGTGAGACTCAGCTTGTCGAGCGAGGCACTGTGCCGCAAGAGCGGGCGCAACTCAGCTGGCCGAACGAGGCACTGTGCCGCAAGAGCGGGCGCAACTCAGCTGGCCGAGTGAAGCGCTGGGGTGCAGCTGAGGAACCTCCACCTGGGGAAGTGGGGGAGGCTCGTTCGCACCGCCTCTCCCTCCCAGTGCACCCCATGCCGTCTCCTGGCGCAGGTATATGTGATGGTCGGACCAGGCAATAAGAGGGGGGGGTCATTAGCAAGGCATTCACCCCCCCCCACCCGTGGCTTGCTGGATGCCACCTCAGGGTGGACGAATGGGAAGGCCAGTACAACAACATCGTGGTGCTTCCGGGCCAACCACCCAACGACCTCTTCGGCCGATGGCTGCCAGCAAGACCCCGCCCTATACGTGCCGGGGGCCTCGTCTTCCGGATGGGCGTAGCCGCGGACCTGCTGCACAAGGAGGGACAGGAACAGCGTCATGCATTTGGATCGATGTTGCAGCAGGCTGCCATGTAAATAGTTATTTAATAAAACGTTTTACCCTGTTACTTTGCTGGTGTGTTGTATATATTTATAATATTTGCATAGGGTTTGTCGTTATTTTGGGCGGTGCTTTAGTAAACAGTGTGTCTACAACTGGATCACTAGTGATCAAAGACCAATTATTTTTTTACAATCTTATGGATTGCCTGATGTTGGTTGCTAAAACCGATTATCAGGCGTGTTTCACTGGCCGCTGTTTTTTTGGAGTCACTTACACTGTCATCTTGAGGTGCCAGCATTTGCAGTTGATCAAATTTGTTAGCTCTAATGATAGCACTGTCTATTGATTCAGCTGAGTAGCCTCTACTTAAAAACCTGACTTTACATTGTTGTTGTGTCTCTAGGCATTCTGTGTTGCTGCTGCAAATTCTCCTGATGCGCAGCATCTCCCCGTAGGGGATGCTCCTTATCAGGTGCGCTGGATGGTGGCTTGCAGCATGCAACACAGTATTGCCTGCTGTCGGTTTCCGGTAGCACCTTGTCTCCAACTGACCCTTGTCAATATAGATTTCTACATCCAAAAAGACAATGGAATTGGTACTAATGCTGCTAGTAAAATTTAAATTGAGATTATTGATATTCAATTGATCTATAAACTCAGCACCATCATTTGCAGAACCATCCCAGATAAAAAAAGAGGTCATCAATGTACATCAACCAGGTTTTTACCTTGGTGTTCATAGTAGTACTGAAGTTGGGTATGAGGACCTGCTCCTCCCAGTAGCCCATATGGAGACAGGCATAACTGGGAGAAAAGCAGGCCCCCCATAGCCACTCCCCTGGTCTTCAAAAACAACTGATTAGAGAATAAAAACACATTGTTCTCAAAGCACATGGTAATCATTGCTACAATCATCTTTGAATGTTCAAGTAGGCAGGAAGGTCTTTTGTTCAAATAATACTGGACTGCCTTGATTCCGTCCCTGTGAAAGAAACTGGTATACAGGGACGTGACATCTAGTGACACCAGTAAATAACCTGGTTCCCATTTGAACTTGGACAATTTTTTCAGCAGGTCTCCGTGTCCAGAATGATCGAGGGCAATGTTTTAACATAGTCCTGCAAGAAATAGTAAATATATCTGCTTTCATTTTCCAAAATGCTGTTGCAGTCGGAAATGATCGGTCGGCCAGGTGGTTGTTGGCAATTTTTGTGGACTTTGGGGATAAAGTACATGACCGCAGTCGTTGGACAGTCAACTTTCAAATACTTATATTCGTCCATTGTCAGTAAGCCTTCACTCCTCCAAGCCATCAGTTTAGAGTTAATATCGTTACTGGCCAGCTGTACTTCTTTCGTGTTAGTTCTCTTGTAACATTCACGATCATGTAGCTGATTCAGTGCCACCTCCATATACATCTTGCGTGGCCATAAGACCACGTTTCCTCCCTTATCCGATTGGTGAATGATTAGATTTTTGTTGGTTCTTAGTTTTTTGATCAGTTTGTGGTATTCCATGTCTCGGTAGTTTCTTCTCCTTGTTGCATTTGAAATCTTTACATGCAGGTTCTTGAGTTCTGAGGACACTCTTTCATGGAATATGTCTAGATTGTCCTTTAACATCAGTGGACAAAATTTCGATTTTGGTCTAAATGGAGTCTTTCCTATACCTGATGTTGGCCCCCAGCCGGGAACCAGTTGTGTCGACACTTCTTCATTTTGAAGTTCCATGAGCTCTTGAGTGAGTGCTAATCCCATAACTGGGGGACTATTTGGCGCAGTAATTAGTTGAGTTTGAGGATTTGCTTTGTTTGTTGTGTGCGTACTATGATGTTTTTTCACTTTCAATTTGCGGACATATACTAGCATAGTCAAAATCCCCACGTGGGCTACAAGTAAGACCCAGCGAAAGAATAGCTGTTTCGCCTGGGGTGAGTACTACGTCCGGCAAGTTAACAACTGTTTTAACATCCATTATTTTTGCACTTGATTGTGTTGCCACTTTGCCCGATGTTTCTTTTGTCTCCCGCCCGCATTTCCTCCTTTTGTTGCACTTTCTCCTTTCTGTGCGTTTCCTGTCATTGGTTGTTTTGCGGAAGCTCCCTGAGTACCTGAGTGGAGAGTCAACTTTCGATCCTGTCGAGCTACCTCCAATTCTTGTGCCAGGGTAAATTTGCGAAACCCCGACCTTTGACTGCGTTTCAATTCAGTGTCAGACTCACTGTCCACTTGTGAGCTCTCCTCAGAAATTGACGATTGATGATTTATATATATATATATATATATATATATATATATGCAAGCTCCAAACTTTATTTCCATACCCAGCCGGGTCGGAAAAACCAGAAAACAGCACTCCCGGGCTCAGAAAGATGCAGCAGTATTTTTTATTTCTTAAGCAAACGCGTTTCGGGACAGCGTCCCTTCGTCAGTGGTTCAACATTGTGCTTCACGCAGCGCCATTATTTAAAACCACAATCAGTTATTGAAATAAACAACGGACTTGTGACTCAATTCCAAATGGTCCCGCCATTTTGAAATGGTCTATATGGTCACAGTAAGTATACAGTAGTAAGCATTATTTACATTAAGTATACATCTTGCTTCTTCATGCTATTAACAAGTAATACAATTGACGCCGTGTATCGGCCTTGATTCACGTTGTGATTTCATATTTTTATGTGTTTCTCAGGGTGCCTTCACGATTGAGCCAGATTTAGAAGCTTCTGATTAATCGTCACCAATTGACGGATATGAGTTTAATCATATCAAAAACAGAGCAAAATTGCCTTGTGATCTTGCCGTGGATCGGCTATTGCAGCACACATAGCTGCATTGTCAGCAACATCGGTCTGGACACAGTCGCGACTCACCCTACCCCCACCAAATTTAAAATTTACAGTTTAAACAGACAATTACGAACCCGCCACCCACAGTAACATCAAATATTTCATAGTTCAATTCAGTTCATTAATTCGAAAACAGTTTCCTTGACAAATCAATAATTCATCCTAAATGAGTTGCCATTTCTTCCCCCATATTTAGACCTCCTGGTGCCTTGGTCTCAAGATCAATTATGTAACGCGACTCAAGTCGTCTAAGAGTTGAAAGCCTATTTCCGCCCCTTGCATTTTCTGGGACACAGTCCAAACAGAAAAATCGCAGTAGATCCCTATTGCTATTATGTTTTATTGCAAAGTGGCGGGCAACAGGGTAAGAAAAATCCCTATTGGTTATAGCTCTCATATGTTCTAAAACTCTGAGTTTTACAGGATTGATCGTGCTGCCAACATATCTAAGTTGGCACGGACACATAAGGCAATATACAGCATGGTCTGTCAGACATGTCATAAACTTGTTAATCCTCCTCCCACCCTGACATCCTCTCACTTGATAGGAAAGTGTGCGTTTGCTAAAGGCACAGGCCTTGCACTTTCCACATGGGAAGAAGCCCTTGGCCTCTTTCAATGTGCCCTTCGTGTTCCGCACAGGTTCCAAATGGCTATGCACTATGACATCCTTCAAAGACCTAGCTTTTCTAAAGGTCAACTGTGGGGTTGAAGGTATATCTGATCCCACTATATGGTCTGTTTTGAGGATGTGCCAATGCTTAGTCATAATTGCTCTAAGTTTTGCAGAGTCTGCCGAATAGGTGGTTATCATACGAAATTTCCCTTCAGCAGAAGATTTACTTTTCTTCATAAACAAAGAGTTACGTGGCAGTTCCTTGACACGGTTCAGGGTGTTTAATAGAAGATTTAGTTTATAGCCTCTCTCAACGAATCTATCTATACTGTCAGAGACCGCTAGATTGAAATCTTCCTCATGGGTACAATTCCTTTTTAACCTGAGGAATTCTCCATAGGGGATACTATTGATCAATTTGCGGGGATGGCTGCTTGTGGCAAATAAAACACTGTTACCCGCTGTGGGCTTGCGGTAAAGGGAAGTTGAAATTTTTCCATCCTTTACGATCACCTGCAAGTCCAAATAATTGACCTGAGTCTCACTAATGTCCCCAGAGAATTTCAAATTACAGACATTTTGATTTAACAGCTCGACATATTGTTTAAGATCATTGATAGGCCCATTCCATATTAGGAACAGGTCATCAATGTACCTGTACCATTTTACCACTTTGTTTGTCCATGTGGCATTGATGGGTCCCCAGGCTTCCTGCTCCTCCCACCAGCCCACGAATAAATTCGCGTAGCTGGGGGCGAAGCAGGAACCCATCGCAGTACCTGACTGCTGCCTATATAGAGTCTCCTGGAAAAGGAAAATGTTATTGTGTAAGCAAAAGCTAACCAGTTCTAATAACATTTCATTATGCATAGCATATTTTAATGACTTTTTTCTCAGGAAATAATCTATGGCATGGAGTCCCTGTTGATGCTCGATGCATGTGTACAAGCTTGTTATGTCGAGCGTTGCCATCACATAGGTAGATTGCCATGTTACAGTTTCAATCTTTTCTATGAAGTCTGTAGTGTCTCGTATATAGGACTTCAAACCTAAAACGAACTCAAACAAATAGTGATCCAAGAACTTTGAGAGGTTCTCTGTGAGTCCGCCAATGGAGGAAATAATTGGCCTTCCTGGGGGTGTGTTAATGTTTTTATGGACCTTCGGTAAATGGTAGAATGTTGGCAAAATGGGACTTGAATTTTTCAAAAACATATATTCCTCCATTTCCAACATTTGTTTACAATGCCATTTCCTCAAAAGTTCATGTAAAGTTTCGATGCTCGCTGAGTATTCTTTCTTGTCAATCTTCATATAACAGTGACTATCCTGTAGTTGGCGTTGTGCTTCCTCTACATACTTCTCCCGTGACATGATAACGATATTCCCCCCTTTATCTGAGGGCTTACAGATGATAGACTTATCTTCTGCCAAGGTCTTTATCGCCATTCTCTGTTTTTTAGTGATGTTATAATTTTCATTATGTCCTTTATTAGTTGTTCTCATAGCCATCAGATCTTTGATGACAGCATCCGAGAATGTATCAATCGCATCCGTTGGGGTTTGGGGTACAAATTTAGAAGGCGGTTTGTACCCACTGTTGGGAACTTCTTGTTCAACACCAACATGCGCCAATCTCTGAGAGTAGGTGGTAATCGGAACATTGATTTCATTTTCATTCTCTTGGCGCAGATCTTCTAACAACTCACAGGCAGTCAAATCATTAACTGTTAAAAGATCCATCCCTTTCTTATTGCCCCTCAAAAGTTTTGCCTCCTTTGCTGTTGGTTTCACTTTAAAGTATTTGTGCAATTTGACCTTCCTTATAAATTTATAGAGGTCTATCCGTGTCTGAGTATATTCTAAGTGCACAGTAGGGCAAAATGTGAGTCCAAGTTGTAAAACAGATTCTTCACATGGAGACAGGATACGTTTAGAAAGATTGACAATCGTTAACGAGTCTTGTTTTACCACCTGTTGACTTTCCTGCTTCTTGTTGCGCGAGAGGCTGTATTGCTTTTTTCTCTGCCCCTTCCCTTTCCAGCCACCTCTTCTTGTTTGTCTTCCTCCTCCGGTGGTTTGTTTTTTCCACCCCTTAACCAGCTTTGTTTGATGACATTGAACTCCTGATGAAAAGGAGTATTTTTTGGTAAGTTGGAGGGGCCTGCCATTTCATCGCCGGGGACTTCACTCACGACGAGATCAGAATCTGATGTTTCTACCCTTGATTCAGTGGTCTTGTCGGGCATCTGATTCTTTTTTGCTAGGTCTTTACGTGGCTGGTCATATTTTCTTGCGAAGGTCAGTACTCTGCCCATCGCGTAATCACGTTCGTCCCGATCAAATTTTTCTTGCTTTCGCATTTTAATTTTCAGTTCATATTTCTGTAACCTCTTTTTCATAGCTGAGCGTAGTTGTTCCTGCTCTTCCTTATCTGGATTTTTTAGGATCTCTTCTTCTAGTGTCTCAATCTCCTTGACTGTCTTGTCCCGGTCACTCCAGGCAAATTGCACTAGTATCTCCAGCATTCCCTTGCAGGACAAAGCGATATGTGCAGCCCAGGCTTCTAACAAGAGAGGGTCGGGATTCTCGTAGGCAGGGACGGTAAATATTCGTAACCCCCTGGGCACACGCTCTACTTCAATATAACCCTGAAGTGATGTGCCCTCCCACCACTTCCGAAGTTCTCTCTCGTAGAGCTTTTCGAGTTTCTGAAACTGTGTAGCTAAGGTTCTTTTGACCTCAGTGATGGCTGCGGGTGGTTGTTTCGTTATGTCAGGATTTTTATTTTTAAACATATCTCCCGCTGCGTTCCTCCGTTCACTCATGTTGAACATTATTAGATTGCTAAAGGGGGTCAAGAGTCCCGGTCCCGGAACTCCGTCTCACTCCCCTTACTGCCGCTGTATTCTTTAAAGAGCCCTCAACACACCGTCAAGTTATTCCAAACGCCAAATTTATCGTTTTCAAAACGCTCACGAGGCAAAGTTCGAGTACTGGCTTACCGCATATGTTCTCAGGGGTTGGGTATGGAAATAAAGTTTGGAGCTTGCATTTAATAACGCGGTACACCGCCGCGTTCTGACAGCACCCAACACCAAGAGTGACCCACGGTTCCGGTGTGTTTGGAGCCTTCATTTTTGTGCGTGGGTGCACCGCCGCCATCTGCGAGTGAGGAGGAGAATAACAACGAGCTCCCGCTGCTTGCAGGATACTTCGCCATATCGGATTGTGGAGACACAACGCATGAGAGGGAAACAGAGAGGAAACTGAGCGCTCCGCCTTGAGAACATATGCGGTAAGCCAGTACTCGAACTTTGCCTCGTGAGCGTTTTGAAAACGATAAATTTGGCGTTTGGAATAACTTGACGGTGTGTTGAGGGCTCTTTAAAGAATACAGCGGCAGTAAGGGGAGTGAGACGGAGTTCCGGGACCGGGACTCTTGACCCCCTTTAGCAATCTAATAATGTTCAACATGAGTGAACGGAGGAACGCAGCGGGAGATATGTTTAAAAATAAAAATCCTGACATAACGAAACAACCACCCGCAGCCATCACTGAGGTCAAAAGAACCTTAGCTACACAGTTTCAGAAACTCGAAAAGCTCTACGAGAGAGAACTTCGGAAGTGGTGGGAGGGCACATCACTTCAGGGTTATATTGAAGTAGAGCGTGTGCCCAGGGGGTTACGAATATTTACCGTCCCTGCCTACGAGAATCCCGACCCTCTCTTGTTAGAAGCCTGGGCTGCACATATCGCTTTGTCCTGCAAGGGAATGCTGGAGATACTAGTGCAATTTGCCTGGAGTGACCGGGACAAGACAGTCAAGGAGATTGAGACACTAGAAGAAGAGATCCTAAAAAATCCAGATAAGGAAGAGCAGGAACAACTACGCTCAGCTATGAAAAAGAGGTTACAGAAATATGAACTGAAAATTAAAATGCGAAAGCAAGAAAAATTTGATCGGGACGAACGTGATTACGCGATGGGCAGAGTACTGACCTTCGCAAGAAAATATGACCAGCCACGTAAAGACCTAGCAAAAAAGAATCAGATGCCCGACAAGACCACTGAATCAAGGGTAGAAACATCAGATTCTGATCTCGTCGTGAGTGAAGTCTCCGGCGATGAAATGGCAGGCCCCTCCAACTTACCAAAAAATACTCCTTTTCATCAGGAGTTCAATGTCATCAAACAAAGCTGGTTAAGGGGTGGAAAAAACAAACCACCGGAGGAGGAAGACAAACAAGAAGAGGTGGCTGGAAAGGGAAGGGGCAGAGAAAAAAGCAATACAGCCTCTCGCGCAACAAGAAGCAGGAAAGTCAACAGGTGGTAAAACAAGACTCGTTAACGATTGTCAATCTTTCTAAACGTATCCTGTCTCCATGTGAAGAATCTGTTTTACAACTTGGACTCACATTTTGCCCTACTGTGCACTTAGAATATACTCAGACACGGATAGACCTCTATAAATTTATAAGGAAGGTCAAATTGCACAAATACTTTAAAGTGAAACCAACAGCAAAGGAGGCAAAACTTTTGAGGGGCAATAAGAAAGGGATGGATCTTTTAACAGTTAATGATTTGACTGCCTGTGAGTTGTTAGAAGATCTGCGCCAAGAGAATGAAAATGAAATCAATGTTCCGATTACCACCTACTCTCAGAGATTGGCGCATGTTGGTGTTGAACAAGAAGTTCCCAACAGTGGGTACAAACCGCCTTCTAAATTTGTACCCCAAACCCCAACGGATGCGATTGATACATTCTCGGATGCTGTCATCAAAGATCTGATGGCTATGAGAACAACTAATAAAGGACATAATGAAAATTATAACATCACTAAAAAACAGAGAATGGCGATAAAGACCTTGGCAGAAGATAAGTCTATCATCTGTAAGCCCTCAGATAAAGGGGGGAATATCGTTATCATGTCACGGGAGAAGTATGTAGAGGAAGCACAACGCCAACTACAGGATAGTCACTGTTATATGAAGATTGACAAGAAAGAATACTCAGCGAGCATCGAAACTTTACATGAACTTTTGAGGAAATGGCATTGTAAACAAATGTTGGAAATGGAGGAATATATGTTTTTGAAAAATTCAAGTCCCATTTTGCCAACATTCTACCATTTACCGAAGGTCCATAAAAACATTAACACACCCCCAGGAAGGCCAATTATTTCCTCCATTGGCGGACTCACAGAGAACCTCTCAAAGTTCTTGGATCACTATTTGTTTGAGTTCGTTTTAGGTTTGAAGTCCTATATACGAGACACTACAGACTTCATAGAAAAGATTGAAACTGTAACATGGCAATCTACCTATGTGATGGCAACGCTCGACATAACAAGCTTGTACACATGCATCGAGCATCAACAGGGACTCCATGCCATAGATTATTTCCTGAGAAAAAAGTCATTAAAATATGCTATGCATAATGAAATGTTATTAGAACTGGTTAGCTTTTGCTTACACAATAACATTTTCCTTTTCCAGGAGACTCTATATAGGCAGCAGTCAGGTACTGCGATGGGTTCCTGCTTCGCCCCCAGCTACGCGAATTTATTCGTGGGCTGGTGGGAGGAGCAGGAAGCCTGGGGACCCATCAATGCCACATGGACAAACAAAGTGGTAAAATGGTACAGGTACATTGATGACCTGTTCCTAATATGGAATGGGCCTATCAATGATCTTAAACAATATGTCGAGCTGTTAAATCAAAATGTCTGTAATTTGAAATTCTCTGGGGACATTAGTGAGACTCAGGTCAATTATTTGGACTTGCAGGTGATCGTAAAGGATGGAAAAATTTCAACTTCCCTTTACCGCAAGCCCACAGCGGGTAACAGTGTTTTATTTGCCACAAGCAGCCATCCCCGCAAATTGATCAATAGTATCCCCTATGGAGAATTCCTCAGGTTAAAAAGGAATTGTACCCATGAGGAAGATTTCAATCTAGCGGTCTCTGACAGTATAGATAGATTCGTTGAGAGAGGCTATAAACTAAATCTTCTATTAAACACCCTGAACCGTGTCAAGGAACTGCCACGTAACTCTTTGTTTATGAAGAAAAGTAAATCTTCTGCTGAAGGGAAATTTCGTATGATAACCACCTATTCGGCAGACTCTGCAAAACTTAGAGCAATTATGACTAAGCATTGGCACATCCTCAAAACAGACCATATAGTGGGATCAGATATACCTTCAACCCCACAGTTGACCTTTAGAAAAGCTAGGTCTTTGAAGGATGTCATAGTGCATAGCCATTTGGAACCTGTGCGGAACACGAAGGGCACATTGAAAGAGGCCAAGGGCTTCTTCCCATGTGGAAAGTGCAAGGCCTGTGCCTTTAGCAAACGCACACTTTCCTATCAAGTGAGAGGATGTCAGGGTGGGAGGAGGATTAACAAGTTTATGACATGTCTGACAGACCATGCTGTATATTGCCTTATGTGTCCGTGCCAACTTAGATATGTTGGCAGCACGATCAATCCTGTAAAACTCAGAGTTTTAGAACATATGAGAGCTATAACCAATAGGGATTTTTCTTACCCTGTTGCCCGCCACTTTGCAATAAAACATAATAGCAATAGGGATCTACTGCGATTTTTCTGTTTGGACTGTGTCCCAGAAAATGCAAGGGGCGGAAATAGGCTTTCAACTCTTAGACGACTTGAGTCGCGTTACATAATTGATCTTGAGACCAAGGCACCAGGAGGTCTAAATATGGGGGAAGAAATGGCAACTCATTTAGGATGAATTATTGATTTGTCAAGGAAACTGTTTTCGAATTAATGAACTGAATTGAACTATGAAATATTTGATGTTACTGTGGGTGGCGGGTTCGTAATTGTCTGTTTAAACTGTAAATTTTAAATTTGGTGGGGGTAGGGTGAGTCGCGACTGTGTCCAGACCGATGTTGCTGACAATGCAGCTATGTGTGCTGCAATAGCCGATCCACGGCAAGATCACAAGGCAATTTTGCTCTGTTTTTGATATGATTAAACTCATATCCGTCAATTGGTGACGATTAATCAGAAGCTTCTAAATCTGGCTCAATCGTGAAGGCACCCTGAGAAACACATAAAAATATGAAATCACAACGTGAATCAAGGCCGATACACGGCGTCAATTGTATTACTTGTTAATAGCATGAAGAAGCAAGATGTATACTTAATGTAAATAATGCTTACTACTGTATACTTACTGTGACCATATAGACCATTTCAAAATGGCGGGACCATTTGGAATTGAGTCACAAGTCCGTTGTTTATTTCAATAACTGATTGTGGTTTTAAATAATGGCGCTGCGTGAAGCACAATGTTGAACCACTGACGAAGGGACGCTGTCCCGAAACGCGTTTGCTTAAGAAATAAAAAATACTGCTGCATCTTTCTGAGCCCGGGAGTGCTGTTTTCTGGTTTTTCCGACCCGGCTGGGTATGGAAATAAAGTTTGGAGCTTGCATTTAATAACGCGGTACACCGCCGCGTTCTGACAGCACCCAACACCAAGAGTGACCCACGGTTCCGGTGTGTTTGGAGCCTTCATATATATATATATATATAAATTCCGAACGGTTTGAATACAGGGGATTATCTGTATAATTTTTTGTGAATTCTCTATGAATGGTTTATGAATTTTTCCTAATATTTATGGATTATTTATAATTATTTATTATATTTCTGTAACTGGTATGGAATCTGTTAGAGAAGAATTAGCCTTGGTGCTGAGAGCAATTATGCACTTTTTCCAAATTGTTTACATTTCTATATACTTTGCTGCTATTTGTGCTAAATATATGTACAATCTATTAATTCTATTTTATCTGTGATGAGGGACTTTGAAGATAAAAATGACTGGTGGCATTCTTTAACCACGTTGATCTGTAAACACTATTAGTGATTGCTGTTTTCAGATCATTGGGCATTATTTCATTTATGGATTTAACCATGTATTAGTTATTTTACAATAACTACTTTCTACTAGTTGGGTTTGGATACCACAAATTACCGTTTTTAGGACTATTCTCCCCTTAATTTAGGCACTATGCACTTTATTTATCGTTCTACTGACATTCGCTATGAGGACTTTTGAGTAATATTTTTTACTCAAATTTTAAATTCACTTTTTGCACAAATTGTTATTTGCACATTGCTCACTCCACAGTTGGCATTTGGGACTAGCTTTTCTGGTTCTGAAGGACATTTGGAGAATGGATCAGATATGGGCACTTGCCCTACACATTCTTGTTCTATTATACAATTTTTATATTTGAGTGTGATTATCCGATATATTATAAAATGTTATTTTATTGTGATATATATATCTACTCATTGTAAAAAGTATTTAATAGACCTTCTCTGGATGTATCATTGACTGGCAGTATGATAATTACTCCGCGGTATATAAGTATGTTTTCACTTTTTATGCCTGTGGAGTTGGAGCTTGTGTGGACGTTCTGCACTTAAACTGGTTGATCTCTGTGGGCAACATGTGATCAAGACCGGGTTGCCCCGGTCGAAACGCGTCATGCTGCTGGAGTGAAAGAGGAATAAAGCACGAATATTGAAATCTACATGTAGTGGTTCGTACCTGTTTTTTTGTCGGGGGTTCAACATTGGAAATCTTCACTGGATATATATATGAGAAGCGTGGCTCACCGATTAGAGTGGCAGACCCTGAGGCAGAAGTCTGGCCCGGGACCAGGGTTCAATTCCCGACGCAGCAGGGTCTTGGGCGCAATGTCCACGGACTCGATAATTCTCGCCTAGGTGCCTACTCTAATCATGGGTCCCACTCTGCAACTCTGGACAATAGCTTGCTTAATCTCCACAAAGGCCCCGAAAGTGCTAGGATGCCTGGCCTCACCTTGGAGGTGCCCAGTAAGGGGGCATCTCACAGGGAAAGCCAGAAAGGGTTCCACAGCGGTATACAGCGCCAAGATACCTTTCAGGTGATAGTGTGCTTTACAAGTATACACACATTTACATTTATATATATATGGTAAGGTGAGTGATGCGAGGGGAATCAGATGCTGGTTGCGAACTGCAGGGCTTCTCATTATCGCTCTCACCAGTGTCCTGCATATAGCTCCTGTTTTTGCATCTCACTTGCCTCTTTCTGCACTGTTCTTTCTTCTTTCTATACCTCTGTTGCTTATTCTCTTGCCTCTTTATACACTTCTCTTGCCTCTTTTTGCACCTCTGTTGGCTCTTTCTGCACCTAACCTGCTCCTTTTGCCTGTGTCCCCTTCTGATAACAGGTTTGACCATTGACAAAGAGGGTCAATAGGCATTCCTTGAATGCTGCCTTGATGGTCGACCACTGCTCCTTAGAAGAACCTATGCACCCACAGCTGAGCAGGGGACCTCCTGAGATATCCTCTTCATCACACTCACCCAACGTACCACTTCACCATGGGTATTGGGCTGGAATACAATTGTGTGCTCGAACTGGTGCTGGGCAGTCCTCATCCCCCACACATGCAGGTGAACCGCTTCCAGAGCTAGGTGCACTTGTGGTCACTTACGGATGTGTGGTGATTCTGAAACCACAGAGCCTGTCTCTACCTCTTTCACTCCATACCTCACACTTGTATGTTTGACTCAACAATTTCCATTGCTCTGCCTTGCTGACACCCCTGGGTCAGCATTCAGTTTATCTAGGATGCATTGTTTCAGATCGTGATGTGCACACCATGTATCTCAGATGGGCATCTTTGCCCCCCAACTCCTATGTGGAATGTGGAAGATACTGTGAGATTGCTTGGTTCGGGAGAGGCAGGGAAACCACATTCAACACTACTTCTTCAAAAACCATAACACAGCCTCCTCCAGGACACTGGAGTGGGGTGCCTTTAAACTGGTGATGACAGGAGCATGTATCCAACAGATAGCGGGAGCATGTGGGAGCCTAGAGAGGAACATAAACACCACTGAGCAGCAGCTAGCCAACCTGGGCAAAGTCATCAAACTTAATCCCACACTTGCCTCACAATTTGTGAAGGTGAAAACCTCTTGTGCCAAGAAAATCTACAGCATTATAACTGCACAGCCCACGTGGCTGCAGTTCACAGAGAGGGTGACAAAGCTGGCAGACTCCTGGCCTGGCTCATCAGGCAGGAGTCAGTGATACACCCCATCATCGAAGTGGTCAACATCGCAGGCAACATTGCCCACACACAAGCTGACATATTGCGGTCATTCTACAACTACTACTCATCCCTCTATAGGGCACTGGCCACCACTACCGGAGCTCACTCTAGCCTGTTCTTGATGGACAATACACTCCTGCACATCACAACCACCAGTAGACTTTACCTGGACCCGGAAATCACAGCCATGAATGTGGTGCAGGTGATCCACGACTTCACTTGGAAGAAAACGCCAGGATTTGACGGGCTGCCTTTGGAATATTACAGCACCTTCTCATAACTGTTGGTGCCCCGCTTCGCCAAAATGTGCGAGGCCGCACTGGAGACTGGACAAGCTCCCACACTTCCTCTGAGAGTCAATACTAGTCTTCCCCCCTAAGCCTAGCTTAGACCCTGTGCAGCTGATGTCTAATAGGCCCATAGTCATCCTCAAGGTCGACTATAAAAATCTTGGGCATAGTTTTCACTGACAGATTCACCAAGATCCTCCTGGAAGTGTAACACATGGACTAAAACTGCCTTATTCCAGGCTGTAGGACCTTGCAGAATATTTGTAGCCTCTTTCACATGCAGGACGAAGTAAGGAGATGACTTCCACGGGCAGCCTACCTCATCCTTGACCTGGAAAAGGCATTTAATACTCTAACATGGACCTACATCTTTGCGGTCCTCACCCTTATAGGGATTGGGCTGAGACTGCTAGCCTACACAAGGTTACTGTACACCAAGCCGAACCGCATGACCCACCTGGGTCGCCTCGTTTCAGCTTCTTTCCTGGTTGGTTGCGGTACGAGACAGGGATGCCGCCCACTCTTTCCATTATTGTTCACACTTGAAATGGAGCCACATGCCATGAGGCTGCACGAGGAAGGTCAGTGGTGGGCTGCTTCACTTTCAGATAGGACACATGCTGTGTCCCTGTATGTGGATGACCTGCTCCTCCATGTACAAGACATAACGACTGACCTTGTGTCACTTTGATATACTCTAGCAGAATATGCCACAGCGGCTGTGCTCCGAGTCAGTTGGTCAAAGTCACCTGTATACCAGCTTTGCCCAATCAACAACCTCAAGACAAATACCTTGGTGACACTCGCCTCAACTGGCATGCACAGGTGACTCGTTACCTAGGGATCTATCTTTATCATAATTCACAGGACCTATACAATGGGAACCTCCGCAAGGTCCTAGTGAGAATCAAAAAACAGGAACAATTATGGAAGTACCTTCCACTAGCCTCTATAGGATGCATCACCCTGGTGAAGATAGTTATTTTACCCCGCCTTTTATACTATTTCATGAACCTCCCAGTTGTTCCACCATGTTCCATCTTCAAGGAACTAGAGTCTCTCCTCTGCACACATACCTGGGACGTCGGGTGCAGATGAGTTGCCCATGCCCAATTGCAATTGCTGGTGGACTGGGGGTTTGGACACTCTCTCCCTCAAGGCATACTTTCTCGCAGCACATTCTGCGTGGCAAGGGGAAATGAGCAAATGGGGTGCGGCAGAAGAAGACGAGGAGGTACGAAAGCTGCGCAGGCAACTTATATCCCCCCAAGGGGCCATCTTTCTTACACACTACAACAGGAGGTGGTGAATGACGATATCCCACCTTGAATGCACCACGCGCCCACTACATATCCACCCCATCACTCTTGGGACCTCACGCTAACATAAGCCTGCACTATTGTCCCCACCCACTCTCACACACCCAAAGGAACACAATATGCCCAACTACATGTTCTCAGGCCAAAGCTCATGTTGCTTGCTACAACTCACTACCAAAACCAAGCCCGCTTAACCGCCACTCATCCTGATCCCTCTGTTCACTTATAGTTGCACCACAAAGACGGCCTGCGGCAGGTTAACCACAGCATGCTCCAAAGACAAAGTGGACCTCAATATCTTTAGGCGCCAGCGCCAGACTGGGAACCACAACCGGCCCTGGCAAAGTGCTCAGCCAGCCCCTCCTCCCCACTCGGGGGAGTTGGAGGTGCCGCCGAGCTCTTTACCGGGGCCGGTTTTCGGCCGATTTTGGTACAGGGCCGATTTTGCAGCTAAGCTTTCGAGTTTACTGTCTAACACTGTTGGTACATGATGTCAGAGGTCGCGTATTAACGGTGTTGACGTAGTAAAAATCAAGAAAAATTATTTTCAAGGAAAAAAATGGAAAGGTATTAAACCACTCTAGGTAAAAAAGTGAGGCTGAAAGACCAGCAACTACAGAGTCACATGCGGTAAGATTAAAATCTGTTTGTTTGCCGTCTCAGACCTCCACTTCTATTGCCTTGAAAAAGCTTTAGACCTGCAAGTTGTAGGGGGCAATGCACATAACGGCTGTTTTCGGTGAGAAGAACACCCATCTTACAATAAAAAATTATTCCCTCAAAAAATTTGAAGAAAAGTAAATCAACCATCACACACACCTATGACGGCCTGTTGATAAAACCCCTTTACACACAATGCTACAGACATACATTTTAATTTTTTCGTAAATCATCCCTAAATGCAGATGGAAGGCCCTACTTCTGGTTCAAAGAATGTACAAAGCGCCATGAATAAATGTTTTGCAAAACAAAAATTAAAAAAAAATCTAGTGTGGCACCTAAGGAATTTGGGACCATCGTTTTTCTCATCTCACATGTATACCTCTTCCACTGCTATCAGACAATGTTATTTAGGAGGACACAAAATGAAACATCTATATCAGGTAACTTACGTAAATGTTTAGAATATATACTGGCTCATTAACTCCATGAAAGGTTATGTTCGCGCATCAAACAAGAAGTCACTTAAACTCTAGTACTTCAGATACTAGTAAAGTGTATTCATCGTTATGTGCAGCTTCTGCTTAACAAGGTATGTTTTGCTAAATGTGCACATTTCCTATTGCATACGCATTGTCAGCAGCTAGTGATATAATACTGCTACAACTGAGAAATTGTGGAATTCCCTCTTGCAAACCAAGAATTGCAGAGCTTTTCTTACCATCAAAATGCAGCGTCGAGAGATCCACGGACTTTTAAGAATGCGACCTTTGGGAAAATAAAACAGATTGCATTTTTTTTCCACAGAGGTGCACTATTAGAACGTTTCTCTAAAGTCATTGTTAGGGCTATCTTCAGGGAGATAATCTTTCTCTAAGTCTGATGCATAATTCATTGCTGAATGTCATGCTTTGTTTTCTGTAGAATTCCCATGGACTATGTACCGCGTGTTGGTTATAAAAACATCCATGACGTTTTCCTGCTCTGCAGAAAAATCTCTACGTTGTCTAGCAGGGGAATGCATTTTTTCACTCTATGGTTTAAAAGCTCTATAAGAAAACATAAATGTTAGAGTATTTTAGACGGGTATGTCCTCCACAAAGATAAGCAGTTTGTGAAATTGTTTATTTCCCTAGGATATTACCAATTACGCCAATAGCTGTTGGGATACACGTTTTTACTGAGCTAAGCTTCCTGCAAATTAGGTCTGTTTCCAAGACTTCATGCACAAATGGCCATGCACGCATTGTCACAACTCCAGTTATTCTGTCACAATAAAAAAAAGATTAGAAGAATGTCCGACTGAAAATGGTAGGAAGGAGTATAAGGCCATATCTATCATGCATTTTACCTGACGCAGACGAACTGATTCCCAGAATCAGGCCATTTGCGACCTGTAAAATGCCTTTTGATATGTATAAATTCCAATTTGTTATTCGGTAACATGCCGAATCGGTATCAGAAAGGGTCATGTTTAGGTCACCCCTTCCTAATACAGAATCCCAGTGGTATGTAAGAATGTGGTCGGAAAACATTTGCATTTTACCACCTACATAGGGAGAGGATGTGTCCTTAAGGCCAGAGGTCTTGACTTTGGAGCTCGGGAACAATTGGCTCATCATCTTGTGATTTTGGCCTAATCACTTAATCCCCCCTTCCTACCAAAAATGAATGTGTCCTTGTGTAAAGTGACTGGTGCTCATGTAAAGTGCTTCAATACCTTCGGGTCGAGTTTGCGTTAAATAAATCTGCAAAAAATGCTATGATTTCTATATACTGTTTCTCAATTGATGTGATCCTAGACACTATTGCAGACTGGCAGGAGGAGCTTGATTCACCAACAGTCAGTTCCCAGGATATCCCTGCTCATATCAAAATACTGACTACATTCGGATTCATGGCTACAGGATCTTGCTATAGTGTCTCCTCTGATATCATTGGCTTCTCACATGCAACCAGTCTTCATGACGACATAAAGAACATCAAGAGAAAAGAGCACCAGTTTATCACAACGGCCCATTTCCTGGCAGAAAGGCAAAGTGTGATAAGGAATTTTCATACTTTTGGCCTCTTCCCTTATGTGATAGGTGCCATTCATTGAACTCACATAGCAATTCAGCCATCCCACCGCACAGCACACCTTTTCTACAACAGATACCACTGTCACTCCATCAGCGTGCCAGTAGTCTACAATGTTGGAGCGCGGTTTCCCTGATGTCTACGCTGCCTTTACTGGAAGCATATATGACAGCAACATCTTCTGACATTCTCGTGTTACATACTGCTTGGTTGCTGAGGATTTCGGTGATGTGTTGCTATTTGGTAAGTAACATCTCACACTGGGACCACATGTGCATCTGGCGGTGGCATCTGAAACACACATATTAATCCCTGCAACACAATACACACATATTACCCTCACAGTCACTGCACATACAGGCATGTTGTATTACATTTAGAAAAGAGTTGTTTTTTAAACAAAATACATGTCTTTGTTGCTAGTGATGCTGGGTATGCTCTCCATCGCCTCACATGCTACAGGTGTCCAACCACGCGATCTCAACAGAGGCTTAATGGGGCACACATATGTATAGAATCCATTACTGGAAACACATTTGAGCATCTTGGCCATATGGGGGTGCTGGTGTACTCACCCAAAATTGCAGGCAAGGCTGTTTTAGCCTGTTACATGTCTGTGGTGGAGTACAGAATAGGGGACAGGATATTGATCAAATGCAGGATCCGCTAGTTAATGGCAAGTGGTGAACTAATACCACAGCATCCATACATACCATCTTGAGGCAACTGTTTCATTAACATATTGGAATCAACAGACATACTATGCTCTAGCTGAAAATAATTTGCATCTTTATTTTATATATTATTCAAACACTTTTCATTAACAACACTTAAGAACAAACCATCAGATAGTACATTCATGTTGTAGGACAAATATAATAAACACTGTACTTTCCACACATACATTAGGTGCACAAACAATCCCTGGTTACTTTTGTTATTCAATTGATTTTCATAGGTTGCCTTTAAATGCAGCGCTCTGCTTACTGCATTATGAGGTATCTCGTCTATATATGGAGGGCTCCCTTCCACATGTAGAGTCTATGACCCGGTCGCAGATGTCTCCACCAGGTATGCTGAAGAAAATATGGTCTTAAAGTTACTAGCAATAATGTTATGGTTCTAAATTATGTTTTTGCAGACTGCACCCCCTAACAGGAGTGTCTGGAGACACATAAATTTACACTTTGTAGTAAATTGCTGCTGCTGTGGTGGGGTGATAGAGTAGATGGCGCTCCCAATGGTTTGTCACTTCTGACCCTCTCCCCCCAGTAACAGCAAGCAGGAGCAGGGGTCCCAGCAGGGGTCTCAACAGAGGTCTAAGCATTAACAGACACAGTGAGGCTCGGCAATGGTCCCTATATGTTACAGTGGTCTCAGTCCTCATCTCAATCTCAGGATGGTCAACAGCAGTGGTTTGCATTTCACCTCAGGCTACATATAATGGCCGTGTAACGTTTCTTCTGTTCCTCGTATATTCTCTCTTATAATCCCTTCCTTTCTTGCTGTGAGGTAGCTGGAGGAGGTAAGGGAGGCCAGCCAACCTTGAGCAGCTTTCACCAGTGGCAATAGACAGGCTTACAGTAGAGCAGGCTCCCTGTACTGCAGGCTCACAGCAGTTCAGGGAGGAGTCACCAGTGCCTCATGCACTTTGGGGCACATACATCAACCTATTTAGGAAGTGCAAACGGTGCGAATCGGTAAATTCGGCCGTTTCGCTTCCTTAATACGTTTTTGGGATGCATGAAACAATTTTTCAAAATTCGCTTTTTTTTGCATTTCCTAAAAATGCGAATGCATTTAAGGAATCGCATTTGTGCGATTCCTTAAATGCAATGCATCAATTTTTAAAAAAATGCGAATTTTGAAATAGGAAGTGCAAATTAACACGAGGTTGACCCTCATGTTAATTTGCGAAATTCTTTAAAAAAGCACAAAAATGCATTTTGGAAAGTGTCATGTTACACACACACACATGTCCTTAGGACATTTGTGTGTGAAACATGCACTTTAAAATACATTTCAGGGGTGCAGGGGGGGGGGGTCCTTTGTACCCCCCTCTGCACCCTTGCAATGCATCAACAAATTGCGAATTCCAAAAAAAAGAAATGCAAAACGGCATTGATTCCTATGGGCCTCTAGGCCCATAGGAATCAATGTAATGCCATTCCTTAATTGCGAATCGCTATTAAGGAATCGCAATTTCCGAAAATTAAGAAATCCTAAAAACTTTTAGGTTTTCTTGATGCATAGGATTTTGCACTTCCTAAATTGCGATTCCTTAATTTTCGCAATTTAGGAAGTGCAAAATCCTACAATGATGCATGTGCCCCTTACTGCTTTCTTGGTGTGCTCCATAAACCTCTCTCTTGTTGGTGTGACTGCTGGGAGGGGACCCTTGATGGCCTCTCTGGTGGCTTCTCTAGTGGTCCCTCCTCATGGTTCTTTATGAGGGCACAGTAGCACACTGCAGTTCCCCACCTAGCGGCTCCTTCAGCACCTCAGCTACTTAGCGGCTCCTTAGTGTCTCACGTAACTTCTCAACATCCTCAAAATCAGAGTCAGCATCCTTCCAATGCTCCATAGAGATTCAATGCTTTATTGTTAAAATATGGCAGAAATAACTTTATGGTACTAAATAATGTTTTTGCAGACTCCACCAACCCCTAAAATGAGTGTCTGGAGACATATAAATCTACACTTTGTAGTACGTTTACACTTGGAAATGGTGAATAGCCAAAATTAGTAAAGATACTACAAAGTGAAACAGTATTTTTACAGTGTAGATTGACTTACATGTATATTTACCTATGTGAAGAAGCTCCCCAGTTTGTATATTTTTCTATTGGGTAAAAAGCCTGATGCAAAATCTTTCTGGAAAAAAATACATTCCATTTGAACTACCTGCTGGATCAGATTTTGCAGATGGAAGTTCCTGGTGAAGAAATGTTAACACATTAATTTTCCAAAGAGATTTGTATTAAGTGCCTGTGAGCGAATTCCCACACCTTCACAGTTATCTAATGGAAAGTCTGCTAATACCACAACATCAACAGGAAGTCCACCGTCTAAGAAAAAGGCATTATTATCAGTTAATGATCTGTATCCTAAAACTACACTGAGTTGATTTAAGCTATTAATTTGCCTATTTGTCAGCTATTTTATGGTTACTGTGGTGATCCTGTAGTATAAGCAAATTGAACCGAACAATATTTGTGGCCTTACCTGAATGTTATTGTACACATAGTCAGGATGTGATTAAGTGCATCTGAAACTATTTGAACCGTCTAAGCAAACATTGGATCATTAAATAATCCAATCAGTTAGACACTATCTTAATATTCCGCAGTAAGCTTGAACACATTTCCTCTAGCCATCTAAAAACAAGCATGGGGAAGCCATTTTTATGTCACTGGCTGCCGGCTATTTGTGTTGTTTTGCCCTTGCTTTTTTTTTTCATGGGTTTTGCAAAACGTTATAGTTGTAGGAGTCTGCAGCCCCTTCTCAATTTAATACCCACACATTGTTGTAAGAAAGTAGATTATTATGTGAGATCAAGTTGCTAAATTAACCTAAGCTCAACCTTCTGGTAGCTATCACACAGAACAGAGAGGCTTAATTTAGCGCAAAGTGTTAAGCATTTATGCAGTACCAAAACAGTAATTAAGTCAGAAACACCAAGCAAAAAAATAAAACGCAAACCAAATTAGAAATATAGAGCACAATCGAATAAAGAAAACTGACACAAAATGAAAAAATCCAATAAGGGGAATGGGAGGTGTGATTTTTTTAAGTTTTAAGTGACATTAGTGCCAACAAAAGCAGTGGTCGCAGTAAACCAAGATGTAGGTACACTTTCAGGCCAACCACGATGGAGCGTGGGCCACATACACAAAGTAGATCGGTCCTGGTGAAAGCCTGGAAGTCAAAAAGTTTAAAATAGTTTCTAAGTCCCACTTCCAAAAGGGACTTATACATTTTTTGGTAGAAAATATTTCTCAGCGCCTGACCTCACTCAAACTTTAGCTGCTGCTCTGGAACTAAGGAGCTCATTAGGATGGCGGGTGGACCTGAGTCTGCCCGCCATCCCTGCGGTGTTGGGACCAGCCGCCAGATATTTGACGGTCCTGCACTGTGAATTAGGATACAACTGCCACCATGGCGGTCGCATTCTGCAATTTGACTATGTGGCAGGTGCTGCTGACAGCAGCATCCGACGCGATGTCAAAATTGCATGTCTGGCATTACACTGCACCACATGGCAGGCACCACACGGTGCCTGCCACTTGGTGCAGTGAAATGTTGGGGGGTACCATAGGTACTACCCATATGCACCCCACCTCCCCCAGACACAAGGGGGACCGCGATGGGCCCCCAAAACCAATCCCTGCCAGCCTTTCCATGGCGGCATCGGGCTGTTCAGTTCCCACATCCTAATATGGGGGACGGTGCCTGCTAAGCACTGCCACCATATTAGTGCCACTGCACCGCCCAACAGACAATCGTAACGATTGCCACCGGCGGTAAAGCAGAGGGCTGACTTTTCATCCGCCGCAATACCCACCGCCATCCTAATATGCCGGTGGGTAAATCTCATTACGATGGCAGAACAATCACCACCTCCGGCCCGGTGGTGGTGATCGTTCTACCATCATAATGAGCCCCTAAATTCTGGAGAACTGAAGTAGGTTGGTTCCACTGACAGTCTGGAACTTTTGAGATTTCTTCCAGAAAATCTTTTAAGTCCCAACTCACAATGGGACTTTGCTATTTTTCCAGAGGTGTGGAGATCTCCATGTGGGATGAAGCTGAAATTTTATCTCATGCCATCAAACTGCTGGTCAGATACCTCCTGGGTACCGCTGAACCTCATGAAATCTGGAAGAAAAGGAACATCAGACAAGGTAAATGTAAACTTCTAAAAGTTGCTTTTCCTTACTACTTCAAAAATTTGACTTCACTATTGAATTGAAATTGTGTTAACTATTACAAAAATGTGGTTTAACAATTGTTCAAGAAAACACATCCCTTGGGATGTCCTTGTGCAAAGAGAGAAGTGGCACATTGGAAAAAGAAGGGAATTTCTAAGAGAATAAATAGGTCTTTAGTAGTTTACGGAATGACACATAAGGTTGAAAGCGCACTTTTAGTGGGAGATTATCCCCAGGAGACATTGTGATGGTAAAAAAAACCTTGTCTTCCAGCTTGAGATTTTTTGAAGTGAAGGGTGGCCAATGAAATTGGATTCCAAGAACTGAGAACACAGGTGGGTTTATAAAAATCAGCATGGGCATGTAGGCTTTAGATTGATAGGGAGACAGTTCCTTAAAACAGATACAAAGTGTTTTGGATGTTTAGTAATTAGAGGGGTAGAAAAAAACGAGCAACAGCATTTTGTAAGAGTTGACGTTGATGCACAGATGAAGCAGGGAATCTAATGTATAGGATATTCCAATAGTACAGCCTGCTCAGAATTTGTGACTTGACCAAAATATTCCTGGAAGCCAGAAGGAGGTAAGGAGTGAGTTTCTTTACCACTTTCAACATGAAGAAAAAGATTTAGGTAAGTTTTGCAATAAGAGCTCTAATAGAGATGCAAGAGTTGAGTGTAATTCTGAGATTGTGGGCTGAGAGGAACAGAGGTCAGGTTTGCTGAAACTCAGTACTTCAGTCTTGAAGGGACTTAGCCTTTATCAAGGTTGCTAATGCATGGAATAAATATTAACTGTGTGTTTTGTACATTTGAAAGTGAACCTCTAGCATTGAAGATGATCTGTGTATTGTTCACCTAGACATAAATCAACAATCCAAAAGAGGCCATACGGTTGGCATGAGGGGCAATATAAAGATTAAAAAGGGTCGATCTAAGGGATGATTCCTGGACACAGGTTTAAAAGTGGAACATGGGGAGACCAAAGAATCTGCCTATGCTCATCCCTTCAAAAGGTGCCAACCCAATGCAGTACTGCTCCCCAATGCTGGCCTTCCTCATTCTGTTTTTACAAGATGTCACGGGAGACTGTGTTGAAAGTAACTGGCAAAGAGGGAAGATAGCCCTGTAACACTCGGCCAGTGTGAGTCTAATGCAGTGATTCTCAAAGTACGGCTGGGGGTCACCTGTGGCTCTCTTGACCTTTACATGTGCCCACCCGTGATGAACAGTAGCACGAGCTGCTGTTTATTTGCTGAGTACTTATATTCAGAAAAAATGGTAAATAAACGGGCAAGCATTTATTTGCAGGTTAAATTAAGTAACTACTGTGGTGTCCTGCATCTCTTAACTTTAGTTAACCTGCAAATAAATGCTTGCCCATTTATTTAACATTTTGTAGACCTCTTTACACAATCCCTGAACACCCAGTACCCCCTACCGCCACAGTGTGGCCCTCGGCCACACCTCAAATCATACTTTGAGCCCCCTGGGCAAATATTTAAGAGTGCCCATGGACTAATCTTATTTGTAGCCACAATAGGCACAATTCCAGTGCTTATACCTGGTCAGATGCATGCTTTGTGTGGATTGAGCATGGGATGTAATCTCAAGAATCTCATAAATTAATGATAACCACACCTCTCAGTTATCTTGCCAAGGAATGGTAGCATAGAAATTGGCCAAACGTTTGAAGTAGGGAAGGGATTCAGCATGGGTATTTTCAAGAGAGGGGTAATAATTACCTGCTTCCAGGACATTGGCAATTTGCCAGATGTCAGAGATGCAGAGAATATTGTATGGATCTCAGACAGTAAAAAAAGATCAGAATGTGTTGTTCCTTTCACAAGATTTACATCCAGTGGAGAACCAGGTTATATTGCAGTGAGATAACTATTAATACTCCCAAAAGTGATCTGTTCAAAGGAATCCATTTTGGTGCAGTTTTTAGCCTTAGAGTCTGGCATGTGAGGTGGAGGATGTAAAGAAGGGTCAATGAAATTAACTATTTTGTTGTGAAAGAAATCAGCGCAAATATTATCAAAGGATGGCGGGTTAGAGGGGGTTGTGACAAAAGCCTTGCGTTATGCAAGAATTATAAAGATTGAGAATTTGTCATTGGAAGAGGTGGCTGGATTAGAGATTTCAGTGTGAGAAAATGCAACTTAGATTGTGTGATAAGATCTTTGTACTGATGTAGTTCTGCTCTATATTCTAGACTAGCAGATGGGCAATATGAAACTCTCGAAAGACACTCCAAAGTTTGGCAGCATATTTGTGCTGTTCATAGGTCATCGTTATTCGATGGTTCAAAGGCAAGCTTCTGTGAGACCATATCAGTGTGGATGGTACAGTAACATCAAGGGCATGCTTTTCTTACGAGTTGAAATGGTCAGTCATGGTGTCCACATTGCTTGAGAGGGAAAGTCTAGTTTATTCAAGGCAGTGTGTAAATTGTGTAGCTTTACATTTGGCCCAGTTGTGAGTCATATTTTATGTTATTATGCAAAAGGGCTTTGTCCTTCTGGGGGAAAGACCCTTATAATCAGTTCATAAAAACTTTGAAGCTCCTATTGTTCAGACCAGGTCTTTAGGTGCAAACACTTTGTCAAGAGAATGGCTTTAATTGTATGTGTATGGAGCAAAACGTTGTCTATAATCTGAACTGAGTTATAGACATTAAGCAGCTCTTTGGCCTTATTATCATCAGGATTGTCAAGGAGGAGGTTGAATTCACCAATCACGATTAGACCAGAGGAATACGTGAAATGAATGGATACAAATTCTTGAAGTTAATGCAAAAGATTTTGGATGGTCCCAGCTGGAGGGTGGTATCCCAACAATGCTTGCTGTGTGTGTTGGTGACAAACGAAAATCATCAAAGAATTTGCAGTAAGGAAGGCTAAAGGAATGCTTGGAGGAGAATGTTCTTCTAGCCTGCCAAACTTCCCATGACGGTGCCCTAAAAGGGTAGCAGAGGCCGACAGGAAATGCAAAAGAACTCACACTGCAAAACAGAGAATAACATACAAGTGTAAATCATGTGGCCAAGAGGGCTGTTATGCACTCCCTACTAGCATAATTGAACACCTGTCAGAAAGTACTTAAAACCATGCAATAACTATTAAACACACATCGAACAAAGTTAAAAAAAATCCAACGATCCCAGCCGTAATTTACTTTTCTCCACTTCTCGTCTGCTGTGCAGCCTGCCCTAAAAATCCGACTGGAGGCTTGCACATGCCGTCAGTGGCCAGGACTAGAGAGCAGACATCCCAATGTGGGGCCATAAGGTGACAACAGTTTCAGGCCGGAAGTGGAAAAGAACCTCTCTACAAAACGCAACATTACATTTTGAATCTGTACTATGGTTTTCTCTATGTAACAGCCAGACCTGCAACTATAAAAATAGAGTTGGGGCATTGACACTGTAGGGACGTGGTGAAATTATCTTTCTACATGTCCAGCATTTTCAAACCATTCACACTACCACGTGGTCTACGAGGCCTACTTATGGGTGACTAATTAATGTTGAAAAAGGAGTAATTTTTCCATCACAAATAGTCATTTTGACAGGTGGTACTGCAAGATTTACACTGCAGCAGTCAAGCTACAATGGAAGTTTAGAAACCATGTTTTGTAGGTCCACTCTGTGGTTGGCTCCTTATGTGCTGCTATCCACAGGTGGCATTTAACTTCTAGACCCTTGGTGCATTTTGTACACAATGTATTAGGGACTTAAAGGCAAGATAAATGTATCAGTTAGGAATAAGCCAATTTAACCATGTTTATAGTGGAAGCATATCAAAACAATAAAGAAGGGAGGGTAGAGGTCACGGATAGAACCTACCTCCAGTGAAACTATATTTAAACAACAAGGTTCTATCCCTAATATATTTAATTTAGTTTTTTTAATTAAATTTCATACTCGTGGTATGATGTTATTAGCTAACCACCGAATGAGGGGAAAGCACTATCCCCCAGATTCATCAAAGTCCCGTTTTGAGAGTCCTTAATAGCGATTTTTAAGGAATCGCTATTAAAGACTCGCAAAACGGGATGCATGTAGAAATCGCAATATTTTTTGCGATTTCTACTGCTTCCTTATTTGCGATTCGCTAATTGCTAATCGCAAATAAGGAATGGCTTTCCCATTCACTCCTATGGGCCTCAAGGCCATAGGAATGAATGGGGAGTCATTCCTTATTTGCGATTAGCAATTAGCGAATCGTAAATAAGGAAGCGATTTCAAGGGTGCCAGGGTGTCCAAAGGACACCGTGTAGCACCCCTGAAATGCAAATGTACACTGGTGTTGCGCACACACATGTCCAAAGGACATGTGTGTGTGTAACATACAACTTAGAAAAAGGCACTAAAGTGCATTTTTCTAAGTTTTCGCTGTTTACCACGAAGTTACACTTTGCCGTAAATAGTGGCCCATATTGCGAATTCGCAATTTTAAAAAGGTTCCCGAATAGAATTTAAGCAATCTCTAATTGAGATTCCTTAAATGCGATTCTTCGCAATTTAGCGATTTCTATAATTGGGATTATTGCATTTGGGATGATGTTTCCCAAATGCAAAAATTGCGCTTGCAAAGGGCCAGATTCTCAGAATCTGGCCCTTTGCGAGCTGATTTTGGCTTCATGGATCTACCTGTATGTGTTTTTAAAATACCCCTCACACACTATGAATCCAATAGTTTCATGCTTCATCATTGGGGTCTTCCCGTCCCTCTATGGGGCGGGTGTGCTTCGACCTACGACTACGTGGGAGCACTTGATTTTGTGAAAATAGACTATGTGTGTGATTGGGGTGAGTGATCTAGCTGGTGAATAAGGTGTGCAATAGAGCAAATAAATCTAAAATTCTCGGGCTAGTAGTAAAAATAGACTTTATCCGTATGTCTGGCTGGGAACGTTAAAAAAGGGGGAGAAAAAAAGGACAGAGCAAAATCTAGTTATGTTGTACTCTCTACTTGGTCGACAGGTTTCGTGAGCAGTCCCCTACTGCTTCACTCATCAGGACCTATTGTGATCCCTACTGCACTATAGGATAATAATTTCAATGTTGTATGCCTATTTCACAACTAGCTGGCCGCAAAAATAGGCTGGTCATCTGAAAAAATATATCATAAGAGGTTGATTGGCCTCTTAAAAAGTTTTACCGAAGCGATATCCGTGGAGAAAGAGTGGGGACAAAAACACACAAAAATAAAAATGAAAAAGAAGGCAAGTATCATTGGGTTGTCAATATCACAAATCGTCAATACGTGGAATCATTAATGAGAGGCATAAGCATATTTCTGGTTGCCCTGTAATGAAGAAGTGCAGATGCTGTGATATATTTTTCACGATACATTTCTCGTGCTGTGGTAAATATTTTAGTAATTTACCTTGAACATAATTTCTATAGCAATAAAGTCAAGTATGAAGAGCAGAGTCCGTGGTGGTTTGAATTCAGGGTCTTTATTCAGTAACTCGAGTTAAGGGAGAGCTCCGTCACCAGAGGAGGATCGGAAGAATCTCTAACTTTATTATCTGAACACACAGTATTTATAGAAAGAAAAAGAGGAAGGAGCTTCCCTTCAATGCATGCCCGGATCATACGTTAACATAAAACAGAAGTCATGTAGGCCCGGATCATATGTTGCAATAGAATAGAAGTCATGACCAAAAAAGGAGGCAGGTCATAAAGGAGTGAAGACATGGTAGGAGAGATAAGGCTGAGTCATGATTTAGAATGAGGAAGCACAAGAGAGGCGAAGGTGTGGAGAAATAACACTAGGCTGGTTCCTTAGATAAGGGAGAGGTGGTCGTGACAGGATGTCTGTTTGTCGTGTTTCAGCATTCGGGGGCTCTTCTTCTCGGAATTGGTTGTCGTGGTTTAACAGAATGGGGCCCATTTCTCGGAATTGGCCTGATTATAGGGAAATGGTTACAGATGGGGGGGGTCTTGTTCTCGGCATCGGCTTAACCACAGTAATGCACGGTTTGAGTGGGACAGTTGGTTCTCGAAATTGCCTTGACCATAAGGATGAGCGTTTGACTTTTTGGGGAAGGAGAGCGTGTGTGTGACTACATGAAGCGCATGATCAGCGCGTGATCTGTTCGTGCTCGTGTTCTCGGGTGTTCGTGTGCTCGTGTTTTGGCATGATGGGCTTGGGGACGTGACGGAAGAGGGTGTATGATGGGACATAACTGTACGATAAATAATCATTTTCCACATTCCCTCCTTGTCCCATAATATACCCTTCTAAAATTCTTTGCTTTCTTCTAATCCACCTCTATACTCATTAGGTCGTTTACTTGTTCCTGTAACATGATTCTTTCCCTTTCTTTCTTTCTGGACTGGGATTTGGGAATGCAGGTAGTGATACAGAAATTACAGAGTGCTGGACCGCACTGAATACAGAGGCAGCAAGTGAAGAGAGTAGCTAGAGCAAGACCTAGGACTGTAAGCACCTTCCATCCCCATGAGGACAGGAGGCTCCAGAGCCAACCCGTCAGGGACCAGGCACCAGTGTCTGCATCTAGTTTTCTGGAAAGTATATGAAGGCGGGAAATAGCGGCATACACCGAGGGTGCATTATCTGGGATAAATATACAGCAGCTGGACCCGAACAGTTCACATACACCACCACGGTCAGCCAATATGATGTCTAGGACCATACGGTTTTGTAACGTCATGAGTCTGTCGGCAGCCATCTCAGCGGTGATGTTACTTAATGCACCGGCTGTTTCGTTTATGGCTCCCTGGACTACACGAGTCAGTTGTCTTATTTGGCGGCTGTTTATCATAGGCCCCCAAAATGGGATGATTCCTTTAAAAAAATCGCCAGCCTCTTGGCCCGCTGTATCTTCAGCATCTATGGCCCCCCTTCGCCGTCTATTAAGTACGGTCGGAGGGTCACTGAGATGATAATCTGCTGGGGCGGTGTAGGTAGGGGGAAGGAGGAATGCAATGTAGCATTTTCCCGACCATCCTTGAGGTAGCCAAGTGCGCACGTGAGGTCCACAGATAAAGTAGGTGTTAGGGGCAGTGGCCATCGTTGGGAAATTTGGATCAGGTACAGTGTAGGTCCTGTTACATTCACTATCTCCCATTTTCTGACCCTTGCCCTTTCCTCTTACGCAGAATAGGCCCGGGTGGGGCACGGCCCATCCTCCCTGGTCTGTCTGTCTTTTCTGAACAGAAAATGTCTCCCTAAAGGAGGTGGTGTCATTAAAGAGGGAATAACTGGTGTTTTCGCTAATGTCTGCTCGTCCCCATGTTGCTGTGAGAGTTACCATCCTTGCGACGGCTCGTACTGTTTTTGCTTTTATCTCATTCCAAGTACTAGTGTTTTTGATCGGGGTCTCAGTAATGTTCCTAACAGAGGCGGAAAATATCATAGAGAGTGCATAGGTAGATCCAACATAGCCAAAAGGGAGAGGAATAAAAGGCATTCCTCCGTGCACAGAATGTGGCATTAAACCACAGACCCAACAATTTGTTTTGTTAATCACCAACTGATGTTGGTGGAGTGTGGAGATGAATGTGTTATTGAAGAACTCTTTTCTTCTGTTCATGAGATGTGGAGGAAGATCTACGTGTGAATGCATAGCAGTATTGTTCAAGGGCGCGGGGGAAGACGGTGGGAAAGCTAGATGAAGGAACCAACCTAGACAAGCCATGATGCAGAAAATAAGAATCATGATAGAAAGGAAAAGGGGAACTTTGTCATGTAACAGTTTCGCACAATGAGTCTTTATCTTCATAATTTTGGCTGCTTAGTCCTTGAGAGGAAAAAAATGCACCAGTAACCGGACTCTTCCCAGCAACCGCTTCACCAAGCGTCCGTCTTGGGCTTAAATAGCCACTGGCAGGCCGGATTCAGATGCAAATGTCTCAAGTCTGTTTGGGGTAGGATCGCAGCCGCGATTTGTACTCTTCTTGGGGTAAAAGTTCTGGAAGGGGTGAAATAAAGTCTGTCGTTTCAGTGTCTTTAAAATCTGTTTTTTCAATGTCTCTGGTCTCAGGATTAGCAACAGTGTCCGGAGTTGGTCCGTAGAAAGGCTTGCAGTGCGACACGTGCAACCATCCTTTTCGTCCCTCGACCTTGATGGCGGTCCTTGTCGTCAGCAGCACCAGCTTGGGGGACGTCCACCTTTTCTCCAGGGGCTGGTTCGATCAAAGTTTCTGATGAGCACCCATTGACCAGGCTGAAGGGGGTGCTCATCGGGCGCGGTCTTGTCTGGAAAGGCTGCAGCCACCTGTGAACGGCAAGAGCGTAGTGCAGACATCAAAGAAGCCAAGTAATCTGTCAGTACATTTGCATCAATATCAATCAACCTTTTAGGAGATGGGACACCCCAGATATTCGGGGGCCTCCCAAATGTAATTTCATAGGGGGACAGACCCGTCTGGGAATGTGCCACCATTCTCATATAGAAGAGGGCAACCGGAAGAGCTGTAACCCAGTCTATTTGCTTGTCAGCGCATATTTTTGCTAATTTTGTTTTTAATTTCTGGTTGTGTCGCTCAACTAAGCCTGCTGCTTGGGGATGCCTAACACAGTGGAACTTCCAGGTGTATCCTAGCAGTAAGGAGACAGCTTCCATCAATTTTGAGGAGAATGGTTGTCCGTTGTCAGAGTAAACGACTCTTGGCAACCCGTAGCGAGGGAAGAATTCCCTCACCAATTGCTTGGCAGTCATCTGGGCACCATAGTCTGGGACGGGGTATGCTTCAGTCCATCGAGTTAAGGTACAGACTACTACGAGGACATACTTATATCCCCGACATCTCTCCATCAATATGTAGTCCATTTGTAGGACTTCAAAGGGGTGATCTGGAGGATGGAACCCTCCTTGTTCAACGGATACACTTTTCCCGGGATTGAACTGACAGCAAATCATACAGGTTCGTACTTTTTGTTTGGCTGCTGCACGCAGATGCTTGTTGTGCCATATCAGATTCAGACTGTCTAACATTCCATTCTCTCCTAGATGTGCGGGACCATGAGCAGTTTCTATCATTATGGGAACCATTAGGTCAGGGAGAAACCATTTGGACTTGTCCTGTGTTACCCAACCTTGATCTGTGTGTGAACCTCCCTCCTCTTCCCATTTTCTCTTTTCGGTTTCTGTGGCTTGATTTTGGATGTCTACTACATCCTTGGTCGGATCGATAACTGGACAGATAGTACTAATGGTGGTTTCGGTGTTTAGTGATTTTGTCTGAGCAGCATGTTTAGCTGTGGCGTCGGCCAGAGTATTACCTCTGGTGATAGAGTCTACAACTTTGGTGTGTGCTTTACATTTCAGTATGGCTATTTCTGTGGGTTTGTGTATTGACTCTAGTAGCTGGAGGATAAGGTCTTCATGTTGGATCTTGGTTCCATGAGAGGTCAGGAAACCTCTCTCTTTCCAAAGGATGCCGAAATTATGAACTACCCCGAATGCGTATTGTGAATCGGTGTAGATGTTGACTCGTTTTCCTTTGGACCATTCACATGCTTGAGTGAGAGCTATTAG
Source organism: Lissotriton helveticus (assembly GCF_964261635.1). NCBI lineage: Eukaryota > Metazoa > Chordata > Amphibia > Caudata > Salamandridae > Lissotriton > Lissotriton helveticus. Next base: position 549,993,646 of record NC_136065.1, on the reverse strand, counting down.
TTCTGCTGCTTGTGCAGAATGTACAGGTATTCTGGCTGCTAGAAGGACGGTGTTTTCTGTAGTGACAGCATAGGCTGCTGAGAGTTCGCCTGATTGGAGGCGCATACAGGAACCGTCTACAAACAGTGTGTGTTCTGGTGTATTTAGAGGGACATCTGTAAGATCAGACCGGGGTTTTGTAACTAGTTCGACTACCTCTAAGCAGTCATGAATTTGGTTGTCAACTTTGACAGTAGGTAGTAGTGTAGCTGGGTTGAGGATATTGCACCTTTTGATGATAATATGGGGTTGGAACAGAGTGACTTCATAACCTGTGAGGCGAGCTATGGTTAAATGTTGTGTCTGTGTCCTATTCAAAAGCAATTCTACTGCATGTGGAACTTGTACTTCAAGGGAGTGTCCTAGTACTATGGAGTCACTTTGTCGTATTGCTAGAGCTGTAGCTGCAACAGATTTCAAGCAGGCCGGCAAACCTTGTGCAACAGGGTCAAGAGTGCTAGAAAAATAAGCACAGGGACGGTGTTTGTTAGCTTGTGTTTGTGTGAGTACTGACAAGGCTGTACCTTCCCGTTCTGTGACAAAGAGGACAAAAAGTTTGGCATAATCAGGTGTAGCTAGAACAGGTGCAGAGCATAATGCTTGTTTGAGGGTGTCAAAAGCAAAACTGTGCTCAGGTGTCCATGGCAATGGGGAAGAGGTTGTGGTCGTTAGCTGTATCAGGGGCTTGGCCAAGTATGCAAACTGGGGAATCCACTGTCTACAGTAGGATGTGAGACCAATAAAAGCACGGACTTCTCTCTGTGTCTTGGGGACAGGAATGTTAAAAATGAGTTGAATTCTTTCAGGTGTGAGTGCCCTACCCTCCTTTGACAGCAGGTGTCCTAAGTAGGCCACCTGCTGTAAACATAACTGTAATTTTGAGGGTGACACCTTGTGGCCATGTTGTGCAAGGAACATTAGGAAAATTCGTGAAGCTTGTTCACATTCTGGTTCGGAGTGTGCGGTGATCAGTAGATCGTCGACATATTGTAGCAATGTTGTGTTGGCGGGCAGAATAATGTCATCTAGCTGTCTTTTGAGTGCCTGACTGTAGATACTGGGACTTTCTGTATATCCTTGGGGAGCTCTTGTGAAACAGAAACTACGACCTTGTAGGGAAAATCCGAATAGGTACTGACTGTCTTGGTGGATGGGTACACTGAAGAAAGCATTCTTTAGGTCGATTACGGTAAAATGTGTAGCCTTGGGATCTATGGCTGTTAACAGAGTACTGATATCTGAGACCACAGGGTATTGTGGTACTACACATTTATTGAGTTCACGTAAGTCAACCACGAGTCTGTAGACTGGTGGCGCACCATCATCAGTTTTCTTTCTAACTGGCAGGACTGGCGAGTTACATGTGTTGGAAGGTACTTCTCTGACTACTCCTTTTTGTATCAGGTCATCGATAATCTGAATAAGGGCTTGTTCTGCATCTGGAGGTAATTTGTATTGACAGATGCGAGGTAGAACAACGCCTTCCTTCAGTGTCACTAGGTGTGGTGTAATATCCATGAATCCTACATCTGTGGGGTCAGTAGCCCATAGTGTAACAGGAATGTCTCTTAGTCTGACATCTAGTTCTCGTGTGGTGAAATGACCTTTAAAATCTCGGAGGAATAGTCGGACTCCTTCTGGGGAACAACATATTATAGCACCTAGTTCTTTTAGTGTCTGGATGCCAAGGAGATTTTCGGGACAGGACTTTGTAAGCACTAAATCGGTGGAAGTTGTAAGAGGACCAACTTTAAGTGAAATTGGTTCAGAAACTTTGTTGATGACAGGTGTACCAGAAAAACCCAAGGAAATACTATTTGAGCCAGAGAGGGGTACCTTGGGAACTTCGTTGTGCTGCACGGTCGTCCTACTAGCCCCGGTGTCAATCAGAAATTTTGCTTCCTTACCTAGGAGTTTAGCATGTACATAGGGACCCTCTTGGTCAACCGGGACCGGTATTAGTGGACGATTATCGTGTTCCTCCCAGCTGTTTCATGAGATCGTGGGGAATTCAGGATAGGATGACACTGGGTACTGATAGAGTTGGGTGGCAGGTTTAGCATTAGTTGGAGGAGCAGAAGAACGAGGGGGGTGGTTGCGAGGTTGTGTCTTCCCAGTGGCAATATTATGTTGTAATACTGGACAGTCACGTACGAAATGTCCTGGCTTTTTACAGTAATTACAAGTAACTTTTTCTTGTGATACTTGGGGTTGTTTAGGGGTCTGTTGGATCGTATTAGTTTGTGCTACTAATACCTTCATTTTAGTATCTTTTGTTCTCTTCTTTTCTTGTTCTTGTTCATCCCTAATTCTATTTTGGTGATATTGGAGCATCTGAAGTGCTTGTGAGGGGGAGCTTGCTTGCCACGTACTTTCTACCTTAAGGACTCTATTTTGGATCGTGGGCAAGGCATTTTCTACGAGTTTGGAAACAAATAATCGACTATAGGCATCTCCACCGGAGGAGAGGCCGCTGTTGATGAGGAAGCATTTCTCTAACCTGGTATAATAGTCCCCTATATCCTCATCTGGTTTCTGTTTACATGCAGAGATAGCGTCCCAATCTTCTTTCTTAGTGGTCAGCAACTGAGACAGTATTTTAGGGAGACAGCGAGGGAGTTCCTGAACTAGAGGTCCCAGACCTTGTCCGGGATTACGAGTGGCATCTTCTTTTTCTAAGTCTGCCCATGTTACCTTTTTCCCTTCAATCTCCCAATCTTTTCCTTTTAGCTTGTCGTACGCTCCTTGAGGTAACAGGACTTTAAGGAGAAGATTGAGGTCTTTATAAGTGAAGGAACCCATTTGAAGAATGTCCTTGAGTTCCCTATGGAAACCCGAAGGGTCTTTTTCGTGGGAAGGGACCATTTTCTTCATTTCAAATATTTCGAGTTTCGTCAAAGGAGTGTACACAAATGTTTGTTGCAACTTTCCATCGGAATCTGCAACGGGGTGTACTTCTCGGAGGGGGAACTGTCCTTGGTCATTGGGATGGGGATTTGTATCATAACTGTCTATAAAACATTGGATATACCGCTCTCGTAATTCAAGGAAGATATTAAGAAATTCTTGTCCCCTAGCCACCCACCTCCCTTCTAAACAGTCTCGTAAGAGAGGATGTAACCTTTTTGGTGGGCAACCAGTGTCTTCGTGCATTGTAATGAGGTGTTGAACCACATAGATGCTGGCTAGTCTTTGAGATGCTAGAGGGATCGATAAAAACATTTGAGCAACTATATCAGAGCCATATATGGAGTACTGGGATACCCAATGGGTGCTTGATCTAGCGAGTTCTTTTTGTTGTGTGGTGAGTGGAGGCTCGTCGTCCATCCAATCATCTAGAGCTTCTTGCGTTCGTTGGAACAACCTATCGGTGGGGGCTGACAATTTCTTAGTTCTAAGTTTGATTTGTCCGTTATTCTGAGAACGAGAGATACGGGGACGTACTGCACCCTGAAAAACAGTTCCTTCATCCCTATCCTCGTTCGTACTCTCATTCTCAGTTCCCTGGGTAGGGGCATCTTTGCGATGGGAATCGGAAACCTTGCTTATGAAGAGTGGAATAAAAAGATCTATTTCTTTTATTTTATTGTAACTCCCTGCGACTACTGCTTGGTCTAGTTGTAGTAAATCATCAGGAACTCTTTTTCCTGCACTAGCTATCATTCTAATAAAACAAGTGATCATGAATCGTGAGAGGCATTTTCTATGTGCTATGGGTCTATTTTTTATAGCTTCCTGTAGAGTTTCTAAATTTTCTCCTGTTCGAAGTGCTTCATAAATTTTGTTTAGGCAATTTGTGACATTCGGTACTTCTCGTATACCTTCTAAGGCTTCTCGTAAGCGGAGGGAAATATCTGCTTGTGTACCTTCCCCTGGGATTGGGTCATAGTGACATTCTAGCATAGGTGGTACACCACCTGAAGCGTCAGGGATGGATTCCGTCCGAGTAACTACTCATCTGGCTGTTACCTGATTCGTATAAGCAGGAGGAGGCTCCATCAAGTAAGTAGTGATAAAGTCGTCGGGTACAGAGGGAACCATAGGACGTGGAGGTGCCGTAGGGGTACTAGAATCTGAGTTAATCTCGGACCCTGTTTTTGGTGAGAGGACAAGATATATACCGGTTACTGAGGCAGAGACCTCCCTTTTCTTTTGTTCAGAACAAATATCATCATCTTGATCCTGTAACTTTTTCATCTTACTTTCTTCCGACATTCTCTTTGCTTTCTCAACTTTCCCTTGCTCTTTCTGTTCCCTTCGATGTGCTTCCTTTCGCCATATATCAACACTTTCTAACATCGAGGGTCTCGCTTTCTTTTCCCAACATCTTTTCTCAACTGCCATAATACAATTCAAATCCCAGGTGCCACTTTTTGGCCATCTGATCGCAATATCTAATTCTTTGGTGTAACTTTCCCAAAGATCTAAATACAAGATGGCACCAATCCCATACTTTGTGTACATAAAGTAACCAGGAGTATCCTTCGGGGGGACTGGTACAGACTGTTCCAGTAACCCCTTCCGGGTACCCAGTTTACACAGCTTAGAGAACAAAGGCATTGTATCAGATACAAATAAAAACTTTACACTTGAAAAAACTCAATATATTCTGAGTATCAGAATACGAACATACCGTTTTCTAGAAACCTAGAACCCGTCTTTACCGTGCTCTGAATAACTCAGAACCCGTCTTTACCGTGCTCTGAATAGCTCAGAACCCGTCTTTACCGTGCTCTGAATAGCTCAGAACCCGTCTTTATACACCCCCAGCGGTACTCACCGAGGTGCAGAGAACTTGAAGATCTGGAAGATCTGGACACTTGATTACGCAGCGCTCATGGACAGGGACTGGTCGGGTTTCAGACGACCTCGGACTCGGCGATCTTCACAGGTTTCGGGCTCTGGGTCGAGACTTCCGGTGTCGTCCTCACCGCCTCGTATGGATGGCTAGGCCGTGGCTCGGCCCCTCTTTGACACGAAGGAGTTCATGCAGGAACACCCTGCAGTGTGCACTTGGAAGTCCGTCGATGTCTTGAAGAGACCGGTCTAGGTCCGCATCACCGGCGTGTGGGGAGAAAGGGAAGTCCCTATTCGGGCGCCAATTTGCTGTGGTAAATATTTTAGTAATTTGCCTTGAACATAATTTCTATAGCAATAAAGTTAAGTACGAAGAGCAGAGTCCGTGGTGGTTCGAATTCAGGGTCTTTATTCAGTAACTCAAGTTAAGGGAGAGCGCCGTCACCTGAGGAGGATCGGAAGAATCTCTAACTTTATTATCTGAACACACAGTATTTATAGAAAGAAAAAGAGGAAGGAGCTTCCCTTCAATGCATGCCCGGATCATACGTTAACATAAAACAGAAGTCATGTAGGCCCGGATCATATGTTGCAATAGAATAGAAGTCATGACCAAAAAAGGAGGCAGGTCATAAAGGAGTGAAGACATGGTAGGGGAGATAAGGCTGAGTCATGATTTAGAATGAGGAAGCACAAGAGAGGCGAAGGTGTGGAGAAATAACACTAGGCTGGTTCCTTAGATAAGGGAGAGGTGGTCGTGACAGGATGTCTGTTTGTCGTGTTTCAGCATTCGGGGGCTCTTCTTCTCGGAATTGGTTGTCGTGGTTTAACAGAATGGGGCCCATTTCTCGGAATTGGCCTGATTATAGGGAAATGGTTACAGATGGGGGGGTCTTGTTCTCGGCATCGGCTTAACCACAGTAATGCACGGTTTGAGTGGGACAGTTGGTTCTCGAAATTGCCTTGACCATAAGGATGAGCGTTTGACTTTTTGGGGAAGGAGAGCACGTGTGTGACTACATGAAGCGCATGATCAGCGCGTGATCGGTTCGTGCTCGTGTTCTCGGGTGTTCGTGTTCTCGTGTGCTTGTGTTTTGGCATGATGGGCTTGGGGACGTAACGGAAGAGGGTGTATGATGGGACATAACTGTACGATAAATAATCATTTTCCACAGTGCTACATTTCTCCGCTGTGTCAGAGGAAAAACACATGCTGTGATATATTTTTACGAAATACTGCGTGCCTGGTTTTTCATACCGCATATATGCATACATTGATGTATTTTAAACCACTTAATTTAGTGGATTTCTGTTAGCGTTACATAAATTTAGACAAATATCACATACACACACAGTCAATCACTGAAAACACAATCGCTGTATTTCCATGTGCACGTCATGGCTTCTTGTAGGGAAAAAAAATTCTAACAGGAAATGGATTCTAAGGAACATTGCGGAGGTTCCAGTAAGGTCAGCCATGTTTGTTGCCGGTCTAGTTAGTTTCTAGTGGCGAAACAGGAAATAGTTTCAAAGGAACGTCACGGATGTTCCAAGAAGGTCGGCCATCTTTGTAGCCGGGCTAGTTCTTCAACCTAAACCCATGCGGGGAAGCAGCGTCAATGTGAGGCACCACACCGAGAGCATGCTGACAACACAGCAGGTACAAACGATCAGGGCAATTAGGATTGTAATTATTCAATCGTCAAGAGTATAAATACCCTGAACAAACCTCCAATGCTTCTCACCACGGAGCAGCATTGAGGTTTATGGACGGATGAGGGAACATTGGTATTCACGTAAGTCTGACTTTTGCCAAGTCGTTAAACCACCAGGCAAAACACTGTGAGAGGTTTTTTTTGGACTCGAGTCCTCACACTGTTATTTGCCAGTCTCGAAGGGCACCTCACGAAAACCATGATTTACGTTTTGTTGCAGTGTATTGAAAATTCAAAAGAACCCTCCCCCACCCCGGCGCTGACTCTTGGGGCACGGTTAATGAAAACAAAAGTATGTATTCTTTCAAAACAGGAGCAATTACCATCTGCTCCCAATTATGTCTATTTAAAGAAAAAAAATCCCTACAAGAAGCCATGAGGTGCACATGGAAATACAGCGATTGTGTTTTCAGTGATTGAATGTGTGTGTATATAATGTTTGTCTAACTTTATGTAACGCTAACAGAAATCCACTAAATTAAGTGGTTTAAAATACATTAATGTATGCATACATGCAGTATGGAAAACCAGGCACGCAGTATTTCGTAAAAATATATCACAGCATGTGTTTTTCTTCTGACAAAGCGGAGAAACGTAGCACGAGAAATTTATCGTGAAAAATATATCACAGCATCTGAATTTCTTCATTACAGGGCAACCAGAAATATGCTTATGCTTCTCATTAACGATTCCACATATTGATGATTTGTGATATTGACAACCCAATGATACTTGTCTTCTTTTTCATTTTTATTTTTGTGTGTTTTTGTCTCCACTCTTTCTCCACAGATACCGCTTCGGTAAAACTTTTTAAGAGGCCAATCAACCTCTAATGATATATTTTTTCAGCTGACCAGCCTATTTTTGCGGCCAGCTAGTTGTGAAATAGGCATACAACATTGAAAATATTATCCTATAGTGCAGTAGGGATCACAATAGGTCCTGATGAGTGAAGCAGTAGGGAACTGCTCATGAAACATGTCGACCAAGTAGAGAGTACAACATAACTATATTTTGCTCTCTCCTTTCCCCCCCCTTTTTTAACGCTGCCAGCCAGAGATACGTATAAAGTCTATTTTTTCTACTAGCTAGGGAATTTTTAATTTATTTTCTCTATTGCACACCTTATTGAACACCTAGATCACTCACACCAATCACTCACATAGTCTATTTTCAGAAAATCAAGTGCTCCCGCTTATTCGTAGGTCGAAGCACGCCCCGCCCCCTAGAGGGACGGGAAGACCCCTATGATGAAGCATGACACTATGGGATTCATAGTGTGTGAGGGGTATTTTAAAAACACATAGTGCTTTCCCCGCATTCGGTGGTTAGCTAATAACATCATACCACGAGTATGAAATGTCATTAAAAAAAATAAGATTACATATAATAGGGATAGAACCTTGTTGTTTTTATATATAGTGGAAGCATGGGCACGTGACTCCTGGTTATCAAGGGAAAGCTGCACAGTGTTCTAAAGCCAGCAAAGCATACAGGGCACAGATTGGGGGACATTATACAAACAATGATAATTTCCTTCAATTGGGAAGAACCAAAATTATATTTTTGATCTTAAAAAGCACACAGTTAGTTGCTGACACTAAAGGGAATTGCTTTGTGACAATATGTTCCAAGTGAAAGGTCAGAATGCCTTCTCTCACAGTGAAGTTAGCAAAAGGCTGAAGTGGGCTACACCAATGTCCCACACTGTATACTGTAGTAGGCAGAAAGAACATGTGAATGGTAAACCAACTGACCAAGGGAGGACCAGGTTTGGTTAAAAGACCCTATAAGTACCTATAATCGCCAGTTACCCCATGTAGTTATAGTTAGGTTGGAGTCTCCATAGGAAGAACATTTTTCGTTTCACTTAAAGCCTTGAAGCCGTTTGACAAACCAACATAAAACTTTCCCAAAAAGTTAATCTACCTCAGCACCTTCCTGGAAAGTTTCAGGAGGATCTGTCAAGCATGGCTGAGAAAAAGGGGTAGCTTAAAAAATGTGTTTTGCCCATTCAAGTTCCCACCAGAATTTTAGACGTCGATTAGAAAAAAAAGCTTAGGAGAAATATATCTAATTTGGCAGAATGCTAGATGTTTTCGGAGAGAGCACATGCTTTATTTTTTTGTTGGTTGTTTCGATACTTTAGAACCAGAACAGTTCCATGATGGGGACCAATCTGTTTGGCTGGCCACAGCCCAAAGATGTTGTGGCGACCAATATAGGACACAGGGACTTGTTCCACATGTCGTAAACCAAAATAAAATATGCAATGGGGAATGTTAGGAGTTTCCCTACCACCTTAATATTCTGGGAGTGGTGCTAATAAATGTTAAAAAATTTAGCTGGCCTGTCATGTGGTACTACTCCAGGAGCCAGTGCAAACCCTGGTTTGATTCCACGGGACTCCTGTGAGAACTCAAAGGGGTCCACACTGGCTCCCACAGAAGTATTAACAGACAGGTTAATACAAGTAAATAAAACCCTTAACCCTCTTGGGTGGTCAGGCCCATACTATGCACACCCTTCACCTTTTACCAGACCCTTTGTGGGTAGGAAACCTCTTGTGTGTAATCAATGAGATGGGGTGGCTAAGCCCCTAAACTTTCAGCATATGCCTTGTACAGAAATCTTCATTCCCTTCAGACATCCATGCCTCATTACATGGGCAAGCTCATACTACCCACAGCTTTCACCCAGTACCAGGCCCTTTGCTGGTAGGGAAACTCTTATCTGCAAACACCTAAGTCCCCTAAGTGGGCCAAGTCCTTACTGCACACAACCTCTTCCAGGTCTAGACTTTTCAGGGTAGTTGACCTCACATGCATAATTGATGAGATATTGTTGGCCACACCCCGACAAAGCACAGCCTGCACCTTGCAAAGAGCCCACTCCCTCCAGACAATCGAGCACCAATAGATGGCCAAGCCCCTACTACGTACACTCTTAACCCTGTACCCTATTCCGGACCCTTTAGTCCCTCTGCTAAAATGCTTTTGGAAAGGGTTGAACCTGACAATCTTTGTTGATACTTTTTTCCCGTGGTGGAATCTAAAAGAATTCCCACTGATTTGGGGTTTGGAGGCATTTCTTCTTCATCCATCTGTACAAAAATTGTGGAAAGTAGAAAAAGAAGGAGGGCTCAACACAAGTGTTCACACTTAAGTGCTACACCCAATGTGGTTGAAAGGGTGGAAACGTCCTGTAAAAGAAGGAATACTTTGATTTCACCCATTCAGATGCCTTTTTAGGGTGTCCCAGGTTCTACAATGCCATATTAAGGCCCCCAGATACAGTTACACTCAAAAACGAGAACATTTAACCAGAAAACACAAGGAATATTAATTAGCTGTCCCAATGAGAACATCTTTAGGCTCAGACCTAAAAAGAAATTAATCTTTCATAACAAACACAACTTTGCTTGTATTTTTGCAGTAATACAGCTGAACCGGAAACAGGAAGTTAAACCCACATGTAACTTCCATGGAACCTTCCCATTTGTTGTAGTAGTCCAGCTTGAGTACCATGGGACTTATGGAAAGACAATAAAAGGCCAAACATTATAACAGGCATTAAGTTGAAAAAATGAGCACACACTACTGCAAATTTAAAAGAAAACTGAAGATAACATTGAAATTATAGCTAACTATAGTAATAATATTTTACTTCACTCAACGCTAAAGCAACATAATAGCTAGGTATCGTAATAATCAGTGCATTTACAATTGCTCCAAGTCAGCTGAGCACTGCAGTTAAAAGGCCGTTCTTAGCTTGGTGTGTTCCTGTAGCCACACAGGAGACCAGCCAACTGGACCTGGAGTACATTTCTTTGTCCTAGATACAAGGGACAAAACGTACAGTGCTCTTCTTAGGGCACAGACACCAGGTCCGGGCCTGTTCTGTTCATCCATCGATCCGGTAAGGGACCTGTCCAGGTGCCTTGGAGTGCCTAATTTTCTCCTGGCTGCCAGGGGTAAAGTGGACAGAGTTTTAAAGCCATCAAATATTTGGTCCAGTAAAAGGTAAAAAATCTGGGGTGAACCCATGTTTAAGGTGTATTTCAAACAGCGGAGCAAGCTCTGCAGCTATAAATTTATATATTTATCGGAAGTACCATGTGGCAACTGTGAAACATCTGCTTCAATCTCTTCTGCTGTGAATTTAGCTGCAACATTAAATTGACAGAGTCATCAATAGTCACAATATTTGAGCTTTCATGAAATGTACAAGAGCAAAATGTTTCATGCTCTGTGCTGCAATGGTAAATTCTAGTACAGTATTTCTCACATGGATACAATTTATTTTTAATTATTGCACTTTTTACCCTTCTTATTTTAAATGGGGCAGCTATAGTTAGTGGATTCTGACTGCAAGCAATTTAGATGTTTTCTTCCTTGTAAGAAATTATATGATTGGGTGAGAGGGGTGGAAGTCCCACTCAAGTAACATTCACAATACTTGTCAAGGTGAATCACAAAAGTCACCAAATTAACATGTAGTTAGCCCTCCAGTAGCTGGGCAGAAAGCAACCAGTCTTAACTTGAAGATATTTTGTAAAGAATTTATGCAGCACACAAACAGTAATAAAGTAAAAATGAAGAGAAACATCCCAAACCATTTTGGGAAAAAAGATAAAATACAATTAATTATAATAAATAAAATGATACCAGAATGACATCAATCCAATCAGTATAACTGGGGATATTCAATTATATTTTTGGGTGTGAAAATAGTTCCAAGAAGCAGAAAGCGCCACTCACAGTTATCTGGTGCACTAGACCTAGGGAAAGTCACGTGTTCAGGCCGATCGCAATGGCATGTGGGCCGGGTAAAGGGACCAAGTTATGCTAGCTGAAGATGTTCCTTCTCAAGTTTGTCCTGAAGAGTTCCATTAGTGTGGCAGGAGACTGCAAGGAGGAGACTTTTGGTGTGAAGAGAAGACCGAGCATCGCGGGGAGTCAGTGTTGTAGCATGAAGATTCGGTCATTGTTGGAGCTTCGCATTGCCGGTGGCCACAGACTGCCATCACTGTAGCACAAAATGCAGGTCTCATGTTGCTGGTTCTTGTGAGTGGTCTCTGTAGACAGGAAAAGTAAGACCTGCTGGAACTTCATTTATCATGGAAGGCAGAGTATTGTCAAGAAAGGGCCTCTTCACAGTTGCAAAGAGCCCAACCCTTTGGATTTTCACCTTTTCAACAGCAGGAGTGGGCTCTGATGTCAATAACTACCTGAGGGGAAAATTCTGGGATGACTCACTCACACAGAGGTCCGCAGCAGGGTTCAGGCAAGTCTAGGCAGGACCAGTGCAGCTGCTCAGCCGGTCAGCTGCAGATAGGGCTCTGGAAGCTTGTTGTGACTGGGTAGGTCACACAGGAGTCACTTTGGTGGCCCTGGGTTAAAAGTAGCAGGTTCAGTCTTCCTTTCCCTGTCAACAGGGCAGCAAGGCATTCCTTTTAACAGCAGGGCATCAGGACATTTCTTCTTCTGAATCTTCCACAGATCCAATTTGCTCTGATTTGGAGTCTGAAAGTGCCACCTTTTATCCATAGTGCTGGTCTTTACATGGGGGCCAACGCCTAGCTCCCTCCCTAACAAGTTCAGTTCCATTCACCTGTCCTTCCTTTCTTTGCTCCTAACTGTACGGGGTGACAAAAGCAAGGTATGTGCTGCAAGCATGGCCTTCTGAAATGTAATCAGTGCTGGGTATAACTCCTCTTTAAATCATCCTGCCAGGATGGACCATCGGGTCTACACCTAGACCCCTTTGTCCATATGTCTGGAAGGAAACAAAACACCATCACAGGAGAGACAGCCACAGTGATTTAAGTATTTGTACTGGCAGAAAGGCACAGTTGATTGGGTAAAAAAAAAGAAAAAAGGCAAATTTCTTAAAGGGCCATTTTTAGAATTAATAAAAAGTGAGACTTTACCATTAAAGAGGGTTTTAAATTATAGTACAAAAGAGTCCAAGAGATATTTCTCTATCTTATCCTAATCTAAAGTTAGCACTTTATTAAATGTAGAAAGGTAACCCAGTGTTCGCCTATGAGAGAGAAGCCTTATAACATTGAAAAAAAACTTTAGGGTGTCCTAACTGCCGGGATATGTACAACTTAAACCCATGTACTACTTTTAAATAGCTTGCAACATGCCCTAGGAGTTTTCAGGCCCACATTAGGGGTGATTTATAAGTATCAAAAAGAAAGGTTTGACCTGGCAAAATATATATTTCACATAGTAGAAACTGCAGTTTAAAACTGCTCTACTGGCTGCACTGGCAGACCAGAGACAGGTTTTCAGTGGTACCTTAGTGGGTGACACAAAAAGTGCTGTTATTCACTAGTCCCATTTATCTTAAAGTCCCTGGGTACATCTTGTACCAAATACTAAGGACATGCAAAGAAGTAGAGAGCGCACACACTTTACCACTGGATTGCAGGGAAAAGGTGCACAGAGTTTTAAAAGCCAACATAAATGAGTTCAGCAACAAACATCAGGCATTCAAGCATATATAGTGACTCTGCTGAGAGGGCCTGTCCAATGCAAACATATTGGAAAAAACTGTAAATTAATTTAAACATTGATCTGTCATCTAATTGCCATTGAATGTCTTGCCCATTTGAACCTACATTACAATTTAATAAATGATGACATTAATATTTTATTGGAGGATCTGAACGTGTTGACATTTTATGAAGCAGCCATGAACACACCTGTAGTATCCACATTGTTTGCCTTTCAGGTATTCATCTGGATTTAATGGTTCATTAAATGACCACTGCTTTCAACATGGATTATTTCGAATATTGCATATCTTATTTTTTCACATCTATTTCCTATCCCACTGTGAGGAAATGCGGTTTATTAGATGATGTGGTTGTGCGATCTCACTGTGTAATAAACTCACAAACTTGTCTTGGGTCCAGTTAGACTCATTTGTAACACCTTAACTCAACCCTGGATAGCTGAGGCTTCAAAGAAAGAAGTGGAAAGCATCCAGGAGTACCAAAGCAGTCAAGTAAGGAAATCCTACACCAATTAATATAAATAGACCTTATTTTTATGAATTGTTATAAACCAAAATGAAGAAATCCACTGTAGGGCTCCGGAGATATAAAGTATTAAGCTAATTATAAATCACTGCTTTTTCACTCCAATCACAAGGATGCATTTGCAACTACCACAGTTAGCGATTACTTTGAAAACTTCGAAAACATTTAGTTTGGTTTCTCCTGTCCTTTTTGGGTGGCCAAATACAGCAGGAAGCAAGTCAGAGGGTCCAGACAGGCTTAGCAGGACAGTTATCTTGCAGTCAAAGCAATCTTCAGTCCAGTTCCAGGAGCTGTGGGTAAACTATTATAGACATTGATGGAAGGGATACAGGATGCTGGAGAGGCTGCGGCTGCTGTGGATGTTGATACTTCAACGTTCATGAACTTGGTGGGGCAAGTTTGGCCTCTGGGGTCAATGTCCCTCAAGTCCAGGTGAAGTCCAGCTCTCCAGTCACAGTGTAACCAGCGGTTTCCTGAAAAATAGACTAGTCTCTATACTAGGCGACCATACTGTACTCCAACGACTCTCCCAGGCCCAGCAGAATTAGGTGCAAGTTTTGAGTGTTGAGACTCAGTCTCCCAAGCTGTGCTTCAGCAGTCAGTTGCAATGAAGCAATTGTCGCTATCAACTTACCAAGGCGGCTTCTTCAGCTTTTGTGGCTCTGGACCTGAAAAAGGAATTCAGCCAACTGACTTTCGGAGTTCACCTCTTCTGTCTGAGACTCGGAGGTTACTTTCCTCAAGCAGGGCACCACAGGCACAGTTCCCTCCTTGCTAACACAAGGATCGGTAGGTGCAGTCCACTTTTTGGTGCTACCTCTCTTTGCTGGGTCCAGATAACAGCAGGGCAGTCCTTCTATCCTCTCTCCAGTGCAGGTGTGATCTGAAGTCTAGGCACCAGCATTGCCACTATCATGCCCATAACGTGCCCGCAGGGGATGTGGTGGCTACAAGCCAATGTGCTACATGTCCTCTCCAGCCTGATGATGACTTCCTGCAATGTGTGGCACCCAGCTATCCCAGAGGTGTGGATATCTGAGGGGTACACGGTCATGGGAAAACTGTTTCCCTCTCTGTGTCCCCATCACATGTCTACCAGAACAAAAGGGCAGCCCCTTTTGTTTGCGTCCCCTATTTGCCCTTCAAAGGTGGATTCCCCTTTGATGCTCAACATTTGGGCTCACATCCTAATTGGTTTTCTGCCAGGGAGCGGTTTCATCTCTTCCAATGGCAGACTTCAATTGTATCTTTTCCTGGAAGTCATCCATACGTCTCCCAGGAGGGAAGCAGGCTGAATCATGGGCAAGGAGCCAAAAATAGCCACTAGAAAACATAGGCAACAGAGTGGCAACTTTCTAAAATTGCCTTTTACTCAAAAGTTACATTAAGTTAATCTTGGACATCAAGTCAGGTTTAATGTAACAATCCTTTTAATACCTTGATGTACCAAGTTTAGTAGTCTCATTCAGAAGTTAGCCCTCTGAGTATTTAGTGTTTAACCCTGTACTTGCCAATGGGGCTACTAGCCTATCTACAGTAACAACAACAATTTATGGTTTTTACTGTTAGGGCATGTAAAAACACTCTGCCTTAGGGCTCAACAGGCCTACATTAGGGGTCATGTATAAATATGAAAAAGGAGGGTCTGGACTTTGTCAATAGTTTGAATGGCAAAGTCACACTAGCAGCTTAAAACTGCTCCACAAGTCTGCAGTGACAGGCTGGGAGACATGCTTTTAGTTTGTCACACTTGTGGTGGAACAGTAAGTGCTGCAGCCCACGAGGGACACTTGCACTTACAGACCCTGGGTAGCTCTGATACCAAATACTAGGGACCTATAAGTAAGTTAACTTTTTGGCAGTTGGGTATAAGCCAATGAAACATACACTTTTAACAGTCAGAGCACTGGCACTGAGATCTAGTTAGCAGCCATCAGAGTCATTATACCAGTAGCTAATAATCAAAATGTGAGAGCGACCTTGCAAAAAGCCATTTCCACACACACACCATTCATAATTATGAAATAAACAGATCTCAAAGATAATGTATATGTACTGTTTTACTGGCTTCTTGAATAACAGAACTAAATGTATTTGATATTGTCACTGACTGAATTTTAGGTTTCCTCTTGTAATTGTTTAGGAGATGCCTTAAACAAAGTAAGTACTTCCTATTTTATATCCTTTAATAATGTTCTTAAATCTATACTAAACATATTAAGGAAGTCATGAATTCTTTAGCCACCACTTGTCATATAGCAAAGAAAAACACAACGCTTAGAGAGAGGCATTGGATCAGCTCCTTCAGCCATTGCCTGTTAAAAGCTTCATTCAGCCCACAAGACATCAGGTTCATGTTCGACCCATCGGTTATGATAAGTGGTGTCATTCTGCTTCTTATCTTACCTGAGTCTCCATGGGAAGGGGAGAAGAAGTACACCCTAACAGGAGTGGCAACTTTTCAAACAACAACCTCTCTTGTTAAATTAAACACATCAACATATTTATATGACTGGAGCAAACCTTTTGATGCAATAATTACCTATTTATAATGGGAGTGGTCAAAAATAACTCTATTTATAATTTAAGAAAAAAGCTAGTTTATATTTTGGGATGGTGAAACAATAAGGTGCTGTACCAAAAAATGTAAACCTTTAAATATCTATAAATATATTTTTGCAAGTAGTATAGTTTCCACGCATTTTCAGAACATTTCCACTTGCCATAAGTGCAATGAGTCTAACTTTAATGTGGCTCCAAATAACATGCACTTTTGGAGTATGTGATGCTGGAATGACCCTAACTTTGAAACCGGAAGAAAAGGCAGATATATATACATATTGGCTTCTGTAATGTGTAGCGTATATGCTAAGTGAAGGTCCAAGCTCCCTGTAGGAGCTGATGAAATTCATTGCAGAGAGATGACATGTCAGCGCACAGGGCCAGCGTAAGCTGGAGCGGCAATAATTTTTGGTGCCTCCACATCCCATGAGCGCCTTCTCAGAGTCTCTCTCTACCACCAGGCAAAAGTACCCCTCATCTCTCTGATCATAAGTTACTGCTAAACATAATGCCACCCCTTGAGGTCAGTGCCTCCCTCCACAGGTCAGCATCCAGTGCGGCCACACCGGTCGGACTGCCCTAAAGCCAGCCCCTGTCAGTGTACCTTAAATAATGCAGGAGTACCCTCGGACACAGTGGATCACAGGAGGCACAAATGTCAGTGCAACAGGCACAGAAGTTGAAAGCGGGAACACAGTTGATGACAAAGTTCACAAGAAGGATGTAGCCTGCAATGGAGGTCTAGGCTGATACAAATAGTGGCGGCTTCCGACCAATTAAACTGGCGGGATGAACTTTTGAGTCACTGACATGCGCTGAAAAAACCCAGCAGTGGCCTTAGGCTTAATGCCAAAGCTCTCAATTGTGGTCTGTTTTAAGCAATGTTTATAACGGGCCATGATTGAGAGCTCTGGAGTTCAGGATGATGTCACTGCAAGTTACAACAGTATCTGTAAGTAGCTTAAAATAAATAAAAGATTCACTTACCTCTGCCCCCGATGCTCACAGCTCCTCCATCTCCTTATCAGTGGCTCCAACTCCCCTCTTTCAATCACGGCATTGCTCTCATGCTGCACAGGCAGCATGACAAAAGCACCAGGATTGACTGGAGTGGACTGGATCCATGCTCACTGAGGCACTTGGGGCCTCTGCTTTCTCTTCACCTGGCTGGGTGGAGATGTTTACACTGCGCCTGTCAGGCTGGTCATCACTAGATGACCAGACAAAGTGGCCTGTGCAGTGTAAAGTGTGCCATGAGCACCTCTACTCTGCCCTAATATAGGTGGCACTGCTGGATACAACCCAGGAGCAGGAGATAAGTAGAAGGGTCCTTTTTGCTGATGGTCGTGTGCTTGCTTGCTTACCAAGAAGGCCCTAGGTGAATTTATGTTCTTGTGAATGGTTTAGTATGCATGACTCTCATGGAAATAGTATGCCTATACAGCAGTGCTGGGGACCACTTAGGGGCATACTGTGCTAGACAGAACCTGGTGATGTGTACTTTTCTATACAATGCCCTAGATGAGTTGGGAGACATGCAGTGGTAGAGGAGTATGCAAAAATATAACAAATTGGTTTATTGCTTGAGGTGGATGGCGGCCCACCTCAAGTGATAATCACAACCATTGCCAGGGTAAACCTTCAAAGTCACTAAACTAACCTGAGCTCAATGCTTGTTAGCTATCGCATAGAGCCTGCAAGCTAATCTTAGGACAATGGTAAAGTGTTTATATGGTATCAAAATAGTAATAAAGTCAAAATGCAAATCAATGGGAATGGGAAAGTAGATTAGAAAGAGGTGGTAAAATATAATAAAGAAGATTAGGGTTAAATGCCAAAAGTCCAACAAGGGGAGCGTCAGATATGAATTTATGGAGTTTTAAGTAGGAATAGCACTAAGAATCACAAAGTGCCTATGAAAATCAATGGTCACTGTGGATAGGGACCTAGGGTCAGTTTGAAGCTGACCGCGATGGAGCACTGGTCGAATAAACTAACAGGTTCTACCTGGTCAAACATTTTAACTTCTGGCTTAGTCCTTTAATTCTCAATCCACCATAGACATACACGACTAAAGCCCCTGCGGGCCAAAGCGGAGGCACTCAGAGACTGTCAGAATGTCAATCAGAGGCCAACAGCAGGGTCTAGTCCAGGTACAGTTGCCACTGGCCAGCTGGGCAGTTCCAGAAAAGGCCTCATGTATCTTGTTGTAGTCATGTAGCATGACGAGGAGGCCAGCCTCATACCCCTTAAAGTCCAGCTCCTGGCAGGAGCTAGTGGGTAGGAATGACTCTTTGGGTTTGTGGTTGGCAGAGGAAGGCACTGTGTCCAACCAGGAACCACAATCCTATTCAGAGTAAGTCAGATACAGACCTTAAAATTAACCTGTGCTCACCCTTTGGTTGCTTGGCAAGGAGCAGTCCAGTGTAACATGGGCAATGTGTAAAGTATTTTTGCAACACTTTAAACAGTAAAACAGTGAAAACACCAAAGTTCCACACCTAGTTATAAAAATAAAGCTACACTTATTGAACAAGACAAGAGAAAAACAAAACAAATCCAATGACTTTAACAGGAGTTATTAATTGTTAAAGAATAAACTGAAATGTAGTGCTTAAAAGCATATAATGCCAACCAAGGCTATCTGGTCATGCTAGACCAGGTCAAATCCAAAAGTTCAGGCCGACTGCGATAAAGCATGGGTCAGATACAAGGACCAGCCTTGGACCACTGAAATAGTTACTTGGTACATGGTTGCATCGACATCGAGGATGAGATGGAAGGGGCAAAGGAGGCGATGTGCTGCGTCAATCCCTTGGATTTGCACAGTGCGTCAGCTCTGAGTCATGCAAAGTCAGAGATGCACGAGGAATAGAGATGATGCACTGCAGTGCACTGTTGGTAATGCATTGTCCCCAATCGTTGCATCAGCGGTGATGCATTGGCATTGATGGAGATACAATGTCCTCGATCTTCATAGTAACAGCGATGCATCAATGTCAATGGGTATGTTCCGATCGGCCTCGCAACAGCGATGCATGGATTTTGGGAGTTGCAGCATTTTATACCTATTCCGAGGTCTCAGGACTGTATTGGAACCTCATGGCAGAGCAAGACTCTGAGATGGCAGAGTCCAGGTGCTCTAGGCAGGTGAGATGGAATTATTTGAGGTCCCTGAGACTTCAAAAAGAAGGCAAGTCAGCAAGTCCTTTTGAGTCACTGTGGTTTTTGTTTGGAGAGATGCCGGTCCAGTCCTTCTCACTCCCAGACAAGGAGGACAGAAGGCCGCAAGCCAAGAAGCAGAGTAGGAGTCCAGCAGAGTAACAGTCCTTTCAGCAGCAGAGCTGTCCTTCTTCCTGGCAGAATATTCACTGGTCCAGAAATGTACTGAGGGTGAAGAAGACCCTGCCCCAATACCTTTGGGGGGCCATGACCCGATACCCATAACCTTCCCTCACTTACATTTTTTACCCCAGCATGACTGTGATGAACAGCTCTGATGGCTTCTGCCCTGGGAGAAAGAAAAGGAAAGGGTTAATCCGGCAGTCCTGACTCCAATGACATCAGGAGGGGGTGGACTTAACAATATCACGGACCAACCTGGAGGCAGAGAGGGGAACAAGAACGACGTCACAGGAACTGAAGGCGGTATCCACAGGGGAAACCCAGAAGATGCAGAGAAACACAGCGGGACAGCGGGACGACGTAAAAAAGTGGAAGAGGAAGCACCTTTTGCAACAACAGACACAGAGCCTAGCAGGAGCAAGAAACGGTGTGCCCAAAAAGAGATGTCTTCACCTACGGTCGAGTCAGGGGGCAAAGCTCCAGCGGTCTGGAGTGAAAAGTGGTGGTCACCCTGGGAGGAGTGAAGATGCTGCCGTAATTCAGGAGAGTTGCAGCTTCTGCGGTACATGAACAGGGAGGGTGAAGTAAAAGACAGAAGGAGTTCAGAGAGTAGGAAGCTAACTGGGTGGGTGGAAAAGGAGTATAGGGACAGATAGAGAGGACGGCCAGTAATCGTCTTATTAGGAATCTTTTGTTTGTCTTCCCTTTTGACTTGTCTCACATATTTCCTATTCTTTTTTTTCCTTTCACTTCTCATCGGCCAGACAACCCGCTCAATGGTCAGTGTATTTAACGGGAATACTTGTTGTCAATAGAAAGCTCGGGACACTAACTAGACAGTAGGAAATTGTGTCTGCATGACCACACATGTACACATCTCCCATCCAGAACCCTAATCTCCCAAAGACAGCCTTATAACTAGAGAAAAAGAGAGAGAGACAGAGAAAAAGAGCACATAACCATCTTTCACTATACTCCCCTCTCTCCTAGTTGGCACTTCCCGGTGTGGTAATGGTCCCTATCCTGCACCCAGCACACAAATATTGAAATACTTACCTTTATATCCCTATCTTCTTACCTGATATCCCAGGAAACATTACTGTGGAAGTAGAGAAAGAATATCTGAATACTCCTTCAACCTGTCACACCCATATGATTTTGGATATCGTTTAATAAACTGCCAAGATTGAGAAAGACATCAAGCCTCCAAGATTTAATTTTGTCCCATCCCTCCCACATTGGGTTTGTGGTTTCAGGGGCCCAGTACTTATACCTAGCTGTGTCTTTGAAGTGGAGGAGACATCAAAGAGAGGCCTTTGAAGTGCACAGAGTCCCTGCCCTTTCTGTCCTGGCTCCAGACTCATTACAGGGGGTATACAGCCCTTTGTGTGGGGACAGAACACCGCCTATTCAGGTGTAAGTGTCAGCTCCTCCCTCCCATCCTGCCCAGGATGGCCCATCAGTCACACCCAAGCTCCCTTTGTGCGTGGCTATCTAGAGGGAATGCACAAAGCCCAGCTGTCAGCCACCCTAAATGTGTATTCAGAGACAGGCAGGAAGCACAAAATGGCTAAAGTAAGAAAATGCCAACTTTCTAAAAATTGTGTTTTCAGAATAAAAATTACAATCTAACTTGACCATAAATTGGGATTTTAAATTGTGATTTCAGAAACCCCAAATCTGGGGGTCCCATCTCTTCTCAATTAGAATTTACACTATTAAGATGTAATACGCCATTCCCCATTTTAACTTATGGAAGACACTACTAGGACAGGTAAAACTTAAATCATGCACAATCTAATTTTGAGTCCACTGCACCCTGACCTTGTGCTGCCTAGTGCCTACCTTATGAGTGACTGATATGCATTAAAAAAGGAGGTTTGGGCCTGGCAAGTGGGTTAACTTGCTATGTTGGTATGGCAAGTTAAAACCTCACACACAGGCTCTGCCAAGGCAGGTCTGAGACATGTTTAAAGGGCTACTGCTGTAGGCTCACTAATAGCATCTATTTTACAAGCCCTGGGAATATGTACTGTACTTTACTAGGGACTTATAAGTAAAATGCATATGCCAATTTGAATAGGCCAATGTTACCATGTTTTAATCAGAAGCCTCATGCACTTTAGCACTAGTTAGCTGTGGTATTGTGCCTAAACCCAGCAAAAACGGAGACAACAAAAACAGGAGGTTTGAAGACAAAAAGTCAAAGGAAAGAAGAAAAACACCTTTTAAGCATCGATGCTCTGCACTTGCCAGCTGGGAGTAATGCGCTCTGTGCGCTCACATATTTTAAAGTGATATTTGAATTTACTTATCTGAAATTCCAACTTGTCAAGTGTTCTGTATTGTGAACTCAAGTTGCTGATGACTAAACCTATGGACAAAAAGTACAGGTAATGGATATGCTTGTTTCTAAGGATATAAATAAGTATCACGTGTTTTTCTTATTTGTGCACTATTTTAAGGCTCTTTATTTTGGCTTCGTTTGACTATTGTCTTCTGACTAGAAGTGAAATACATGTAGAAATGAATGAACTCTCCTTTTTGTAATTTATTTTTTTTGTCTAAATTTCTTGCCAGTAGTTTGACCCGTCTTGTGACCAAAACAGTAAAATATGAGGTATAAAAAGCATCATTAGCTGCCATTTTCTTTTTCTACTGACAATCAGAAGAGGGAAATTATCCGGGTTACGCGCAAAGAGCCATATCTACGTTGACACTCACCAACACCAGCGGTGTCACTGACTTCCTCTTTCTCTTCTATTTTGTCATTTAGGAGGATTCTGACAGTACAGTCTCCATTGGACCCTTGTTTTTTCTCTTCCCTTCCCCTTTTTCCTATTGATCTTGGTTGGCTTTGACTCCATGACCAACTGAGGGGTGGTGGTCTGTCTAAACCCAGGAGTGAGTACCAAACTGGTATGGTCTCAGCTTCTTCAGTGCCCAGACAAAGGCAAAGTCTTTCCTTTCTGTTGTGCTCCACCTCTGTTCCCTGAAAAGAAGACTTCCACCGATGAAATCTACAGGCTGAGCCAGTCCCTCTTCATTTAACTGTGACAGCATGGCCCCTACACCATGCTCTGAGGTGTCTTTTTGTACAATGACTCCTTTAGAGAAACCGCAAAGTGGCAAAAAAACTCTGCCATGCTACGTGGAGCTCCACTAGCATCGGAGTTCCATATATAAATGCTGTTTGCGGTGATTGCACAGTGTGGATGCGTGTCCGCACAGTGCAATCACCGCGAACGACACCTTGCACAGTGCAAGCAGTCCATTCTTTCCCTTATCTGCCGTTCAAGTAGATTTTTACTCAAGCGGCAGCTTTCTCAACGCGAACAAGCAGTTTCTCATCGCAAGTGGTCGCGAGCATATGCGACCACTCGCACTGAGAAACCGGACCACGCTGCTTTGAGAAATTCCACCGGGATGTTTATTTTCCACGCTCGCACTAGCGAACTTGACGTACCCCTACAAACAAGATGCATCGTGACACAGACCCTCATCAGTAGCCGACTGGACGATGGCAATGCGCTCTACGTAGGAATCACTGCACACCTCCTACAGAGACTTTAGACCATACAGAATGCTGCAGCATGACCCATCCTCAGCATTCCCTGTCAAACTCACATCACACCTCACCTCTGGCAAGAGATGACAATTCAAGCTGCTGACCCATTCACACAAGGCTCTACACAACTAAGGAAACACCTACATCAATCACTGCCTTAATATCCACCAACCACCGATAAGTCTACGCTCCGCCTCCCTTTCTCTTGCCCATACTCCCCGCATCTACCGAAGCAGAAGTGGAGGATGCTCCTTCTCCCACATCACTGCAAAGACTTGAAGCAGCAAAACCATGCAATCCGGGTTGGCATGGAAGTTTTAAACTGCATGTACAGGCTCTGCAATGGCAGACCAGAGGCATGTTTAAAAGGCTACAGAAGTGTGTGGCACAATCAGTGCTTTAGGCCCACTGGTAGCATTTAATTTACAGACCCTGGGCATGTGTAGTGCACTTTACTAGGGACTTATAAGTACATTAACTATGCAAAGTGTGGATAAGCCAATGTCACCATGTTTTAAGCAGAGAGCACATGCACTTTAGCACTGGATAACAGTGGTAAAGTGCCAGGAGTCCTAAAGGCAGCAAAAACAAACTCCGCAAAAACACCAGGTCTGAAAACGAAAAGTCTGGGGAAACCATGCCATGGATTCCAGGTCTAACACTCAGCATACCCTACCTAATGGGTTAAAAGTCCCCAGGGCCACCCCTACCTGTTTTCAAAATGTTCAAGTTTACAAAGTTTTCAGCCACACTAAACTTGGGCCCTGAGATCTGTGTTGGGTACTGTTCTGTTACACGAGCTGTCACGAGCATGGTGATTGTCTGGTCACGGCTCGTGACGGTCTCGTGTTGTGGGTTGCTGGGAAGAATGTTGTCTTTCAAAATGGGGAGGTTTATCATTTGGAATGCGGTTATGTTCATTGGGCATTCCCTGACTGGACTTTGATATGTACAGATGTGACTAATAAACCTCGTCACTCATCAACTCATTTCCAGTTGGTGATTTGCTCTTCCTACACTGGCGACGGGCGGGATTTTCATTTACCGCGTTTAAAAAAAAAAAAAAAAAGGGATTAAGGGAAGATTGCACCGCTGGAAGCAGAGATTCGCTTAAATAATTTTTATTCTTACCTTTTCGGAGGAGTTCCATTGTGGAGTTGAGATGAGCCTTTCTGGAATTTGATGTGTGTGGAAATCTGCTTTTGTGGTTAAAATTCAGCGCAAGCAAGTCACCGTTACGTAGGGAGATCTCGAGCTTACACGTTGCTGTGTTGTTTATGCTCGATCTCCTTTAAAAAAACATCACGCAAACCACGTTTTTCGCGCTACCACAACAAGGCCAATTTCCTTTAGAAAGGAGCGTATGAACGACGTAACGGCCATTTTGGAAAAACCAACTCCGAGGAAGTGAAATGTATCGATCGGCTTTGAGATCGACATTCATTTGAAGTACCTTATGTTAAGTGGACTCCGGAAGGTATTAATTTTTTTTTTTTCATTCTCCAATCATTCTGTGCCAACAGTTCTGTGGAACTTCAACGATTTGATGTTATCTTATGGCACATTATTTCGGTTTCCACGGCAACCATCCAACATTGCTAGTCCGATATTTTCTCCTACAAGTGAACATTGACTATTAAAGAAGTATTTTTTTTTTTCGTTTTCCTGCGTTCTATTTTTGGGATGTCTGGCATTGTTCCTCCTCCTTCTTTTCTTTCATCCCCAGGCGAACCACCTATGGCTTGGGAAATATGGGAACCAGTGTTCCTGGCATATGTAGACGTACTAGAGGAGGGAGAATGTGAGGCGGAGAGGAAGTTATCTTTATTAAAACATTGTTTGGGTGGTATAGCTTTGAAGGAATATAAAACTCTTCCACCTCTAGTTAATCCAGGGAATATAAATGTTTATGAGTATGCTTCGTCGCAATTGAATTTGCGTTATGGTAAAAAGAAAAATGTTGTAATGGAGAGGTTTATTTTTTATTCACGGAAACAACGTGCAGATGAACCTGTTGAAGATTTCGTTTCAGCTTTACGATCATTAGCTGTTACATGTGATTTTGAGCACATTTCTTATGAGCAAGTGTTAAGGGACCAAATTTTGATGAGAACAAATAACAAAAAAGTACAAGAACGGCTTTGGACCACATCTGATTTGTCCTTAAACAATGCTATAGACATTGCCAAGTCTATCGAACATTCTGAAAAATTTGTGAAAGAGATTAGAGGCAATGATAAGAACGATGTTTTCAATGTGTCTAAAGATTCTGATAAATTAAAAAAAAATATTCACAAAAGAATGATTTTCCGTCTAAAATGGATGGCAAGTTCAGGAATCAAAAGCAAGAAAGGAAAAACTCGAGACCACTATGTTTCAGATGTGGAAGTGATGGTCATTTAGCAGATTGTAGAAATTGTCCAGCTTTGGGGAAAATGTGTTCAAATTGCGGAAAAAAAGGCCATTTTACTAGATTATGTAAATCTATACCAAGGAATGTAAACTGTGTACATGATTTTTGTGACAGTGATACTTTAGATGATGAAGGAGAATTTCAAGTCAACACTGTTATTAATGTTTGTGGGGAGGGTGAGTGCACTAAGTTTCCTTCCTGTATAGTACGGGTCGACAGTGTTGATATGGAATTTTTTGTTGATTCATGTGCTTGGTTTACCATTATTTCATTGGATATATTTTTTTAAAAATTGCCGGACCAAAACCTTGATTTCACCTGATGTGTCACCTGGTGGCTACACAGGTCACAAAATTGATCTAATTGGTTATTTTGAAGCTAATTTGCAATTTTTTGGCCGTCATACTTATCGGAAAATTTATGTAGCAAAATCGGGGTTGTCACTTTTGGGGTGGCCGCACCAATATCAATTGGAAATGAAAATTGATCCCAGAGCCAACCCTCCTGTTTTTGCTGTAGAACCACACAGTGTATGTAGTATTCCTGTGTCTAATACCCAATTAGTTGATGGTTTAAGGAAATCATTCCCTAATGTTTTTAGCAGTACTTTGGGACAGTATCAAGGTTTTGAGCATGTTATTAAGCTACATGATAATGTTATTCCTGTTCGACATAGAGTGAGGAATGTGCCCCTATCTTTTAGAAGCAAATTGAAAGATATGCTTAAAGATTTGTGCCAAAAGAACATCATTGAACCAATTGAGTCATCCCCTTGGGTTTCTCCCATTGTAATTTCCATCAAATCTTCTGGTGAACTTAGGTTGTGTGTGGACCTTCGTAGTGTCAACGAGGCGATTTGGGTTGATTCTCATCCCCTACCCAACCTTCATGAGATGGTTTCCACTCTAGCGGGGGCACGAGTTTTTTCATGTATTGATTTGGCCAGCGCGTACCACCAAGTAGTTTTAGCTGAGGAATCAAAAAACATTACCGCTTTTATTACGCCAGAGGGTCTTTACAGATTTTGCCGTATGCCATTTGGTTTGGCGAGTGCCGCCTCAGTGTTTCAAAGGCTTATGAGAGACACTTTGGAAGGGTTAAATGGCGCTGTGGCATTTCAGGATGACATACTTGTTTTTGGCAAGGACAATGAGGAGCATGATCAAAATGTTAAAGGTGTGATTGCTGCTTTGTCAAGGAA
This sequence comes from Lissotriton helveticus, assembly GCF_964261635.1. Classification (NCBI taxonomy): domain Eukaryota; kingdom Metazoa; phylum Chordata; class Amphibia; order Caudata; family Salamandridae; genus Lissotriton; species Lissotriton helveticus. Next base: position 549,966,952 of record NC_136065.1, on the reverse strand, counting down.
AGGACTTACTTTACGTCTTGATAAGTGCAAGTTTGGGCAAAAAGAGGTTGAGTATTTAGGGCATACCATTAGTGGCATCGGTATTAAACCTAAACGTAATCATGTTGAGAGCATTGTTAAAGCTCCTGTGCCTTCTACCAAAGAACAGCTTGTGGCGGTTTTGGGACTCATTGAATTTTATGCAAAATTCATACCAAATTTCGCTTCAAAAGTTGATCCTTTCAGATGTTTGTTGAAGAAGAATGCTAAGTTTGTTTGGACTGAGGAGATGACTGAAGGTTTTGGGAATTTGAAAAAGTTTATTGTGAATGCACCATGTCTCAAACCTTTTGTGTGTGGAGCCAAATGCATAGTCATGGTGGATGCTAGCAGTTCAGGTTTGGGTGGTGTTCTTTTGCAGAGGGATAATGAGAAGGAGTGGATTGTTGTTTACGCATCAAGAGCTTTGAGGGATGCGGAAAGAAACTATTCTGTCATAGAGAGGGAATTATTGGCGTGTGTGTGGGGAGCGGAACACTTTAGACCGTTTTTGTGGGGTACAAGGTTTATCATAAAAACTGACCACAAGCCTTTGATTTTTCTCCAGGCGGTGGCAGGACAATGTCAGCGCGTCTTGCAAGACTAGCATCTAGACTACAATCTTTTCAATATCAAATTGAGTATGTTCAGGGTAAAGCAAATATACATGCAGATTGCATGTCCAGGCTGGTTTCTCCTTGTGAGGTTTCTTGTGGAGTTCTAGAAGATGATTGTGAAGTAGCTTTTACTTTTAATGATGTCGATTTGGCAGATAGAGATCGGTCATTTTTGCAAGAAAAGAGTTGGTTAACGGAGATGAGTAAAGATGTGGAGTTGTGTAGTGTCAAGAGATATCTAGTACAAGGTTGGCCTGAACCAAGGAAGTTGTCGGGTGATATGATGGGTTTTTATAAAATTCAGGAAGAGCTCGCAGAGGAGAATGGTTTGGTTTTAAGGGGAGACAAGATTGTTCCACCTTTTTCTTTCAGAAATATTATTCTCAAAATTGCTCATGAAGGGCATTTGGGGATATCTTTTACCAGAAGACGAGTGAAAGAGACATTTTGGTGGCCAGGTATTGATGTTTGTGTAGACCATTTTGTACGTTCTTGTGTTTATTGTTCAAACAGTGACAAAACTGCTGTGGCTTTACGTCCTGAACCACAACCTGTTGGTTTTTCCATTGGCCTTTGGCGTAAACTGGGCTTAGACATCATTGGTCCTTTTAGTTGTTTGTCAAAGCAAGAGACTTTTGGAATTGTCCTGATTGATTACTATTCTAAGTGGCCGGAGGTTAAAATGGTTAAGGATGTTACTTCTCAGAAAGTGATTGAATTCCTGGATGAGGTTTTTTGCAGAGAAGGGATTCCCCAAGAGGTTGTGACTGACAATGGTCCTCAATTTGTAAGTAAGGAAATGGAAAGTTTCATGATTAAGTGTGGTATTGTTCATAGGAGAATTGCAGTTTTCCATCCTGAAGCCAATGGCCAGGTTGAACGCTTCAACCGCGTGATCAAAGAAGCCATCCAACTCTCCATTAAAGGTGGGTTGAATTGGAGGAATGCATTACAATCCATGCTTTTGGCGTATAGGACTTCTAATTCTATAACCTTGGTTAGCCCTTTTGAGCTTTTAAGAGGACATAAGCCTAGTGCCAGGTTAGCACCTTGGTGGTTGAAGAATGTGAGTGGATCCGATGAGTTTTTGAAGGTTGATTTTGAGGCTGTTCACCGCAGAGTTGAGTTATATAAAAATAAAATGAAACTTTCCATGGAAAGGAAGATTGGTTCTGCATCCAGTTGTTTGATAAAGGTGGGTGACTACGTCCGAATAAAAAAAAAAAAGGTGTTAGTAAAGGTTTTCCTGTGTGGTCAAACCCTAAAAAAGTGATTGAAGTTTTCAAGAATGCTGTTAGGGTTGATGGTGGTTCGGTGTGGAATTTCAATAGGGTTTCGGTTTTTTCTGGGCCTACCTCGTTTCAAAATGATTGTGACAGTAATGTGTTTTTGGATGTTGGGGAAGATGCTGAACAAACTAATAATACAAGAACTGACAGCAATTCTGGTAACACTAGATGTGTTCGTTCACATCGTCTGCCTTCTAGGTTTAGAGAATTTCTTATGAATTGATTCTACAATGATAATCTTGTTTTTTATGTTTTGTTGTTTTATTTTTTGTTGTTGTTGTTATTGTAAAGGGGAAGGTGTGTTGGGTACTGTTCTGTTACACGAGCTGTCACGAGCGTGGTGATTGTCTGGTCACGGCTCGTGACGGTCTCCTGTTGTGGGTTGCTGGGAAGAATGTTGTCTTTCAAAATGGGGAGGTTTATCGTTTGGAATGCGGTTATGTTCATTGGGCATTCCCTGACTGGACTTTGATATGTACAGATGTGACTAATAAACCTCGTCACTCATCAACTCGTTTCCAGTTGCTGATTTGCTCTTCCTACAGTCTGGGTGTGTGTGAAGGTGTGTACTATAATGATCATAGTGTCTTCCCATATCTACCACTAAAGTCCAGTTTTTGACAGCTACCATACCCACAATATATGCAGAGACAGCAGTCTGGTAGAACAAAGGTAGAGTTTTCCATCAAACCAGACAGTGGATATACAAGACTTGTCTTAGTATCCTGTTTCACTTCCTTTCAAGTGTGTCCTCAATCTTAGTTGTAAATGTAGCAGATCTGCTAAGTAGGATATGACTCAAGCAGGATTTGACAAAGTCACATAAAAAAACAATATTTTTCACAGATGTCACTTTCCATAATCTTCAGGCAGGGAAAAGTAAATTTCTAAAAGTTAATTTTCCATGATACTTGTAAAATCAGACATTATAAATTGAATTTTTTTTTTAATAACTATTAAAAATAGTTGTCTAATTATTTGTCTATATAGTACTATTCCAGAAACACAGTTATATGATTTTAATAAGTACTCTGGTTTTTAATAGGGGACAGCTAGGCCTCCCACAGTGAAAAAATATATTTTGGGGAATGGTCACTGTTAGGACATGCTAACATTACATTTACACCTATCCTACTTTTAAATACAACAAGTATACAGATTTCTAAAACCACCAAAAATATAGAGTCCTTTAAAATACGAAAAATCATGGGTGACCATGCAGAAAAGGTGGATTTCCTACAGAAAGTAAGCAATTCGGTGGTACACCGACTGCATGGGGTTCTTGTAGGTGGCAATGTTAAATTTAGGCTCAGACATTGCTTACAGTCATATAAGTACAATAGCATTTCTTGAGGTGCTAGGTTTGGAACGGTAGCACAGTAAATGTGCATGTGTGCAGTATGGATCTTATGTAGACGGGACTGGTGAACTGCTCAGACCTGCCCCTGATACATTTCACAGGTCTGGCACTATCAGTAACGGGAGTGGATCATGTTTCTATTGATACTGACACCACAACTTAGAACAGGCTGCTGTTTATGTTTTTAAGGTAGGCCAGCCACCAGTGATTCAACATTAATTTCAATATAAGCTTCCTAACTATCTCCTTACTAATGTCCTAACATGCCTCAATGCATTATGCTCATTTTTGTAAATTACATGACAGATGCTCCACCGAGGCACAGCCACTTTACCACCAATCCAAGCTGTGTGCTGCCCTAGGTGCACCTTATCCCTTTTTGCTCTAGTTCAGCCAGCTTTATATGCCCTTCTTCGGTGTTTGACTAATATCTGAATTACATGTCTTTGTCTCCTCCAACGTGCTTATCTTCTGTGAATGTAGAGCATTTTCTTTTCCGTGAGTACCAGGTATGATCCTGCCAAGGTATTTATTGGTTGCTTGCTTTGTATGCTCCTCCGGACACTATGCATTATGTCATATAGGGTCTGATTCACAAAGGTAAACTCACTTTTTTGTGTAAGGTTACAATTCAGTAATCTCTTTAGGAGCGTGGAGCCTATGTGCATAAAAAGGTAGACTGTCCAATATTTTTTTTTATGGAGACTCCGCACTGGTAAAGATAGTACTCGTGAATCTCTTTGTGAATACCAAACAATCGCAAACTTACTCAAAAGTGTATGTTTACCTTTGTGAATTAGACCCTATATTTATAGCACAATTGGATGTGCTCCTTTTCTTTCAACTTGCTTTCAGGAGAGCTACAGCCACAGACTCCCTCGTCTATCCAACCATACCCTCAAATACTTGTTTATTTATCCATTGATGCACAAACGCATTTATCCAAACATACTCCCATTCACCCATGCGCTGACCAATCCATTAATGCAGTTACCCATGCATCCATTTGCTCAACAAATTGACCAAACATCCATTCATTGACCTACACTCTCATTTATCCACAAAGTCAGACTTATTATATTTGCCGTCGCTATTTTTGTGTTTGATTTGTGCCAGTCGTATGAATCCAAAAGGAATAGTGATCTTGCTTGTATCTTCAAGAAGACAAATGTGTTACCTAGGGTTTAAAGAGAATTGCTGATTTCTCATTCCTATCTAAATACTCTATAAATCAGCAGTTGACTCCCGAAACCATTTTCCGGACTTCATTCTGTTGTGAAAGAGAAAAGAATGCAATTGATAAATGGCAAGAATTTACACCATTTTCATCTAAGCATTACTGAAGATGTGTGGAGAAGCGTGTGGAGAAGCGTGGCTCAGTGGTTAGAGGCGGCAGACCCGGAAGCTGAGATCAGCCGTGGACCAGGGTTCCATTCCCCGCCTCTGCGGGTCTCGGGCTAAAAAATTCCACAGACTCGACAATTCTCGCTCCGGTGCCTACTCGACTCATGGGGTCACACTCTGCGACTCTGGGCAATAGCTTGCTTAATCTCCACTACGGCCCCTCGCGGCGGGATGCCTGGCTTTCACCTTGTGGATACCCTGCCAGGGTATCTCACAGGGGAATACCAGGATGGGTTCCCTAAGCAAGCGCCTTGAGACCTTCGGGTGATACGTGCGCTATATAAGTCAAATACATTTACAAGATTGCCTAGTATCTCAAAAGAGCTTCATACTGGGTACATACAGTGAGAATACGAGAAAGACGTCACACTGACGAATCCTTTTAAGATATCCTTGTTGCCAAATCTTCTTTATAAACTAGGTCAAAAACATTAGCTTTGCCTGAAAATATTTTTGCAAGCATTTGCGCAAGGATTTCAAATCCCTTACAAATAGAGATAACCTGACATTATTATGGCAACAGCAGAACACCGCGTGGAAGGGAGAGCTCAAATAATTTCATTTCATACATTTTTATCAGTAGGTAATCAAACATGACAAAGGACACACAGAAAAGCCCACGCGTAATTTAGTAAGACAATTAAATAGCCAATTAAGAATTCATTTACATAATGTATTTACTTCTCTTAATTCTGTCTACTCCCACTTGGGCCAGTGCTTGCCAGCCAAACAGACCATTACTTCTCATATCTCATTTCAAAGGATTGGTCTGAGTACGCAGCATGCCAACAAATAAGAAATCACAAGAATATTTGAAGCATAATATAACTTAGTGGATGGACCTTGGAATCTTAATGTTAGCTTTTTATCTATTGCAGTGAATCATTTTATTAAAAGCATCCTCTTTTATATTCACATTTTTTTATCCATTTGTGTTTCTTGAAAACAGCAATGACACATCTTCCCCATGGTTACTGCATAAGAATGCCGTTCTTTTTTTCTGACAAGTCTGTTTACTGTGGAAAAGGCAACACGCGAGTGGCAGAACATGGGTAGCATGTTTTAAAGGGAGATGGGGCTTGCAATTAGGACTCTCCAGTTACCCATCTCATGGACACCAATGTCACTTGATCTTAACCCAAACTCCGACATACACATATAACCAACAAGTTGGACTTGGCCCTTTTTGCAGGTTCATCCCTGAACTTTTTGCCTTCCTCCTGTATTTTGTCTGCTGATCAGTGCTAAAGTGCATATGCTCTTCCTATTGTAAATGAATGTATGAATTTGTAATTCCATGATTGGCTGGTTTGGTTTACCTGTCAGACCGTAGTACAGTGCTCCAGGAGTGCCCAAGGTTTGTAAACCAAATGCTGCTGGTGGGCTTGCAGCACTGGTTGTGCCACCCACAGAAGCATCCTGTAAAAGTATGTCTAAGGCCTGCCATTGCAGAGGCTGTATGCAGTCTGGTACTGCCATGCTGACTGGGCAAGTGCACCCACTTGCCAGTCCCTATACCTTCCTTTTCATCATATCATACACCCCTATGGTAGGCCCAAGTATAAGGTAGGACATTCCCTGGTGTGTCCTTTTTGAGGGACTGCGTTTCGCAAGGAGCTGGAAGCGCGAATCAAGAGGAAGAAGTGTGTTGCCGTCGCAGCCGCTGCCGTCGCATCTCTGAACAAGGGTGTTGCCGCTATAGCTGACGCATTGCACCACATCAAGAGAAGCGTCTCGCACAGAAGAAGCGTGTCGCCATCGCAGCCGCTGCCGTCGGATCTCTGAACAAGGGTGTCGCCATGGTAGCTGACGCATTGCACAGCATCGAGAAAAGTGTCTCATACTGAAGAAGAAGCGTGTCGTCGCTGCAGTTGTCGCATCAAGCGGGAGCGTCTTGCATCGAGGGAGAAGAGTGTCGCCGCCAAAGCCGCTGTCGCTGCATTTCTGAACAAGGGTGTGGCCGCTGCAGCTGACGCATCGAGCCAAGACTTCTCGCAACATCGGAGAAGTGTGCCACATCTGGAAGATCTTCATGTCTGTCTTTATTTCTTTGCACCAGAACTTTGTCGCATTTCCATTGTGCAACACTTTTATTGTGGAAGCGTCACGCATCGTAAGGTACATTGACTTAAAGAGTCGCATTTTAAGAACTAAAGAGAGCTAAGCTAAAACTACCATTTTAAGTACAGTATTGTGGATTTTTGTCGTTTGTGGTCTTGTGTTAAGTCTATATAAAGAATACTTATTTTTTCTATAAAACCTGTGTGGTGTACATCTGTAGTGTTGTCACTGGATTACTGTATGAGGTCACAAATGCTTTACACACTGCCTCTGAGATAAGCCTGTCTGCTTGCGCCAAGCTACCAACGGGGTGAGCAGGGGTTATTTTAGGAGTGTACCCCCTTACCCTGACGAGAGGTAAGGGTCCCTATTTTTCAGAAGTACCTACCTGTGCCAACTAGAGACCCCCAAATCTAACACAATAAAATAGGCATCACTGGCAGACCACATCTAAATTTGTTTTACATCTAACTGCATTGAAACCAATTCTATTGTTTCCGATGTCTTGGACGAACACGGTTTAAAGGATGAATAATTCTGTTTAATTGTCCATCTTGTGGAAAACCATTCTAATCATTCTAAGTTGAACACCTCCAGCTCGTCTATGAATTTACTGATGAAAGGCATGACTGTGCTGGGAATATTCGAGCAATGATACTCACATGGAAATCAATTCACCAAAGTGTCAGGAGCAGAGGAAGTGAAATCACACATTCTTTGCCCTTCGCTTTCACTGACACTCACACACACAGTCACACACTCTCTCTCTCTCGCACACAAACTCTCAACCGCAAGCATGCACACATTATAAAAATACAAGCTGCTTTTATTTATCCGAACTGCTAGGGAAGGTCATATTCCAGCTAAATGCACTTTGTATTTTATTACACTAATTTTGAATTATGCGGGGTCACAATGGCAGTTCTAGGTTCACAAGGCAGCTGCGACCCCTGGTGACCCCTAATGATCATGGATGCTCACAGGTTTGAAATTTTGAAAGTAGCAATATTCATGGGAAGTAAAGTTGAAGTATGTAAGACTGGATCAGAAGAACATGGCTGGTCTTGTTTCCCAGAACTGTATTCTTAGTTGTTCAGCATATTTGCTGGAAAAGTATTTAGACTGCTCGTAGCTAATCCGACATCACAGGCTTTTTTGTGTCCTCATATCACCAGTGTTTGCAAAGCCAAGCCTGGTACCCGATCTGTTCCACCTCAGGCTATTTTCAATTAAATATCTAGCCCAGCGATCCAGTCCATCCAGTAACCTGGTTACTGGTTTCATGCAGGTGTAATTATAGAACGTCACCACTAAGTTCTTACTGTTCCATACAAACTCAAATAATCATCCGAGATCGTGCTGCGAGGGCCACCCTCAACACCAATGTCCATTTTGCAAATAGTTGTAACCGCCACCGCATCACAGGCTTAACATAGCATTGAAGCAACAGGATGGGTAATGTAGCCATGGACCAAGGTAGACATTTTGATACTGATTTAACAAACAGTTTAAGCCAAACCAGGTTAACCAAGGTTAACAAAATCAGAATGTAGAAATCTGTAGATGCACTCTCAAAGGATAGGGAGTTGCACTCTCAAATCATGTTTTTTCTTGTAGGTTTGTGAATGTCCATTAACTTGACAGTCTGTTGACATACAAAACGTTCTAGAGACTATTTGTCAACCTAGAATCACTAAGAGATGTTTTCTCCAGCACAGGGCCAGAGTAACTAATTTTCCAGGGTGGTAAGGGGAAATGATCGTCCCATACTTGGTGGGAAGAAAATAGACAAACCATGTGCATTTGCTAATTAAGAGGATTTTTAACAGTGTAGACGAGTACACTGAGTTTAATTCCACATTGTGGTATTAGCAGCCTCGATGGACGTGCGTTAGGATACACAGCACAGGTCTTCCAGGTCAAAGGTATTACCCCAGGCTTGTCTTTGACATGAAAGTCAAAATCATCCAACGTAGGAAGGTCCAAGACTGTGGCAAGTTAGGGAAGTTTAATGTCAGATAAGAAAACTTTACTAAGATCTGGCTTCAATGAATGAGCATATATCAACCACTCTGTGAGTTGTCTGACTATTTCAGTAAATGCATTTGTATAGATTTAGAAAAGATTTTTGCCCTTAGACTAAGCATCACTAATAGTCAATTGTCAGCAGCATCCATCTGTGTTTCTTTTTCATAAACAGGAATTAGCTCCGTGCGTGCTCATGACGAGCTCAGCTCATCATGCAGCACGGTAGCCGTGTGCAGATGACGAGCTGAGCTCGTCATGACACTCGCGGCGCTCACACGCGGGGCTAATTCCCCCGCGGTGCTGAGCGTTCTAAAAAACGGGCGTGGTCATGACGAGCTCAGCTCGTCATCAGCACAGCGCCACGGTGCAGCGTGACGAGCTGAGCTCGTCACGAGCACCGTGGCGCGGGGCATGGCCCCCTCGCCCCCAGTGCGGCGGGGGAATTAGCCCCACGGCAAAGGGGTTAAAATAGCATGCATCCAACAGTTACATGTATGGCTATTATGTAAATTATCAGTATTGGTTGGTTGGTAAGGGAATTGCAGTCCACAACTCACTGTATATGATCAATGGAAAGTTAGACCATCCATCAGGGCTTGTTGCTTGGGGAGGCTCATGAAGGGAATGTTATGGGACCAGAACATTACAGATTAAAAAATTGTTCTTCAAAAATGTTGAGAAAAAATATCATCTAGTGAAATATTATCAAGATAACTAAATATAGATTGACTATATTTAATTCCATATATATGCACCATGTTGATATATATTTCTTCTTCTAGGTACCAATATGTAGTTTTAGGCATAGTTGTTTGACCTGGCATCATTGGTGTGGGGTTCCCCTGTGTTTTTTCTTTGCTCCTGTGTTTTTGCTGTGTGTTGGACTTCGTTTTGCTGGTGTAGATCCTGTGAGCACTTTGCCACTGCTCTTCAGTGCCAAAGTGCAAGTGCTCCCTTTGTAAAATATTGTTATGGATTGGTGATTCCATGATTTGCATATTTGATTTACTAGTCAGTCTCTAGTACAGTGCACTGTGTGTGCCCACGGGCTGTCAATCAAATGCTGCTAGTGGGCTGCAGCACTGATTGTGTCACCCACATAAGAAGCCTGTAAATGTACCTCAGGCCTACCATTTCAGAGCCTGTGTAGTCTTGTCGACCAGGCAAGTGCCCACTTGCCAGGCCCCAACCTTACCTTTTCTTACTTGTCAGTCACCCCTAAGGTATGCCCAAGGTACCCCTGTGGGCAGGGTGCAGTGCATGTAAAAGGTAGGGCATGCCCTGGTGTGTGTGGCATGTCCTGATAGTGAAATACTGCCAATTCTGTTTTTCACTATTGCAAAGCTACCTGTTCCCATAGGACCATATGGGGAGTTTGCTTATAACATGTCACAAACATAACTACCCCTGGGAACAAGGTAGGAAAACAAAGTTTACTATGCCTGAACTCAGAATGTTAAAATGCAGCTTTTAGTGAGGGTGAATTTTACATTCTATGTTTGAAAATACCACTTTGGGAAAGTAGGTATTTTTTGCTTAGCCATGCAGTATGCCTCTGCCAGGATGTGTATTGATTATCTGGCTTTGGAGTGACAGGGGCTGGGGATGTGCAGTTGCCCCAGAGAGTCTGGTTGAGTCAAGGCTGGGCTGAATTTAGAGTAGGAGGAGGAGATTTCTTTTTACCTGATTGGGTGTGGTCTGCCTTCCACACTGCTGTCTCCACCTCCTGCCAAGAAGCTGCACCAGAGAGGACAGACTGGTTTTGACTGAGCACAGAGATTCTCTGCCACCAGAGAACAAAGGATTTTTCTGTATAAATGTTGGGGCCCAAGCCCCAGAACTTTAGATCTTTTTTGGACTTCAAGAGGAACCTCTGCCAAGGAGAAGAGCTGGAGAAACTGGAGGAAGAGTACTGCCCCTTTGATGTGCTGTCTGGGGTTGGCCTGAAGTGGCAGTGTCTGCCAATGAGAGGATCCGTGTGTGCATCCTGATTGGGAAAGAATCTCCAAGGGATCAAAGTGGAACTTGCCCCTGTTCAAGAGGTCTCAGGAACAGCAAAGACCTCACCATCGTTCAGGGCATCATCTCTGGTTCCGCTGGTTTCAGTAGCCATTGATGAAAAGGGCAACCGACTCTGTCACTGAGTCCGTCACATGATTCTGTGTCCTGAAAGCACCACAGAGAGCACCGCCTCACTTTGCAAAGCAACCCTGGTCTCATCGACTCCGTCAATGAGCTGCTGCTTGCACCACATCCTGTGGGCACTGCACTCTGCAGCGCTTCTCTACATACTGCACAGACATCACCGACTCCGTTGCTGCCTGGCTCAACCATCAACCGTCCCTGTCACCGCACCTTGACCTGCCAGCACTTCATCGAGCACTGCCTCACCCTGCAATGCAAGCCTTGGTCTTACCAACTCCGGCAACGAGGACACCGCCCGCTGCAATGCTTCCATCTCACATCGCAACCAAGAAAGTTGACCCTGACCGGCTCGTTTCTGGTCTTGTTGGTTTAGATAACGTTTTGCTTATTTTTCTTAATTTGTGTGGTGTCTATTTGTAGTATTTTCACTGTGTTACTTTATGCATGCACAAATGCTTCACACACTGCCTCTGAGATGAGCCTGTCTGCTCGTGTGAAGCTACCAAGGGAACGAGCAGGAGTTATTTTAGAATTGAAAAAAAAGTATTTATCCTGAGCAAATTTGATAACGTTTAAGAGTTCATAAATGTATGGTTGTTGAAAACTTCTTCTTTTTATTCCAGGTGTCCAATTCCTTGTTTCAGCAGAGATACATACAATAGTACATCTTTACACTTGGTTGATACGATTACAGCCAGTTGACTAATGTAGCCTATTTTAGAAGGATATCACCATTACCTGACTAGGAAGAAGGTTCCCTACTTGGTCAAAGGTACCTACCTCTGCCAACTAGAGACCCCCTTTCTATCAATAGTGAATCTATATTTATCTATACTTACTTTCAAAATGGTGTGATAGTCAGTAATTTGGACAATATTTGTTTATTACAATAGTATCACTCACAATGTTCAAAATATACAAGCATGAGGATTCAGAAATGTGTCCCACTATTGACACATCAAAGGACACATTGCTGACGATGCTGTGTAACTCTGGGAGGTGGTCTTCCCACTGATGAAAGTTAGCTGGAGTAGCAGACCTTTAGTAAAAGACCAGCGACTACAAGCTCACATAATTGATGTGTACCTTATTTGCTCAATGCCATGAACATTTTAATTGAAGCGTTTTCTGAGCTGACTCCTTACTTTTAAAGAAACTATTCAGATTTTGAAAGAGTCAAGTTGTCCTGACGCACTTAGTTGAGTGGGGCAGAACAGAGTCAGCATATGTTTTTTTTTTATTTGGATTTGGTGATCAATATCCTTATGCTCCAATTAGCTCCGATAGAGCTGAGATTGTAGAAATTAATACATTTCTGGCACTTGTGATCAGAAGTAGGATTAACATGGAAGGAACGTTGTATTCACCATGTTTCATTGTGCTGCTTAAAAGTGCTTGGGCTGTCATAATGGTATGAATTATTTGCAAAACTGACCACACGATTTGTAAATGAGGCCTCTACTCTATCATTGGACAATTTGCTAAAGAGTAATTTTTGAAGCAGTGTCTCGGGTCGATTGTAAGTAAAATTTGCCAAAAAGCATCATCATATTAAAAGATCGTCTTTTGAAATCAGTGTCATCATTATGAGACTAACTGCTAGCATGGGAAAAGCCTTAAAAGCATTCTCATTTAAAAATATGAAAATTAACATTACATTTATATCAGTGGAACAGCTTTTGGTTGTGCTCTGGTGGTCCCTGTAGCAAGAAATAAAGAGATTGTGAATTTCAGGATCAGATCCATTTGCATAAGCCAAGATTCGTGCAAAAGAAACATATCAAATTGTTGAAGAAAGCTCTTGAAACATGTTTTAGGTAAAGATCTAATGTTGCCTCCAACAGTCCATCACAAAGTGAATATGCATATGTCTGCAAAGAGAAGACTTCTGCTGGTTCAAACTTAACGCATTTAGTATTGAACCAAGTTTCTCTGAAAAGTCTGATCATAGAATCTCTTCCAAGATGCGCTGGACCATGATATAATCTGGCCATATCAGCAATCAAGCAATTTGGTAAGACTACTCTGCCATCTTTGTAAACCCACACTCCATCTTCATCACGTGGTCTACAATCTGATCTTAACCACAAATCTTTTTCCTCATCATCTGCTTCATTTTGTAAGTCTCTAATCTCATTCCATGTTTCTACAACTGTTGTTAGCATTAATGAATTTGAATCAGTTTCTTTACTCCTTTCCCGATTGTATGAATAACCTTTTCTTGCACAGAATTTTGCCGTTTCATCTGCAAATGCATTGCCTTTTGAAATATAATCAACTCCTTTAGTGTGGGCTGCACACTTGACAATTGCGATTTCTTTCGGCAATTGTATTGCTTCAATTAATCTCCTTATGAAAACTGCATTTTTAATCGGAGATCCTGCTGATGTCATATAGCCTCTCTGAGACCAGAGTTGTCCATAATCATGTACAACTCCATATCCGTACTGACTATCAGTAATGATGGTAACTCTTATATCCTTTGATACTTCACAAGCACGAATTAAAGCAATCAATTCAGCCACTTGTGCTGATCGAACTCCTTCAAGACATGATGCTTCTTCAACATCTGCAACTGTGCAGACTGAATATGAGGCTTTCAAGACACCTCCTTCAGATCTCAAACATGAGCCATCTACAAAGTAGACAAAATCTGATTCAGATAGAGGTCTATCTTTGATATCATGTCTTGGTTTCGTGCAGAATTCCATAACATCTAAACATTCATGTTCTGTTTCGATGTTATCAACGATCTCAGAATCAGGCAGTAATGTAGAAGGATTCAGATTCAAACATCTTGAAATCGAAACATTATCTGCTCCTAGTATGATTTTCTCATACTTTGTCAATCTGCTGCTTGTCAAATGCTGAGTTTTACCTCTTGTCAGCAATATTTCAACTGAATGAGGCACAAAAACTTTCACAGGAAATCCCATAATGATTCCTTCACTCTGTTCAAGACTAACACTTGTAGCTGCAACTGCTTTCAAGCAACCTGGTAATGCTTTTGCAATGGGATCGAGAACTGCAGAGAAGTATGCAATAGGTTTCTTTAAATTCCCATGTCTCTGAATCAATACAGACAATGCACATCCTTCTCTCTCACTACAGTATAGTTCAAAATCTTTCTCATAATTCGGCATACCTAAAGCAGGAGCTTGGCATAAGCTCTTTTTCAAATTCTCAAAAGATTCCATCTCAATTTCATTGAGAATAATTGGATCTTTTACATCAGACTTTGTCAGTCTCTGTAGTGGTTTTGCAATTACTGAAAATCCACTTATCCATTGTCGACAGTATCCGACCATTCCTAAGAACATTCTGACTTGTCTTTGTGTTCTTGGAGGTTGCATTGCTTGAATCATTTTAATTCTCTCAACTGTTACCTGCCTTTTTCCCTTTGCAATTCTGTGACCAAGATATTTTACTTCTTGTTTGCAAAACTGTAATTTTCCTGGAGACACTTTATGTCCCTCTTCTGCAAGGCGATTTAACAGTATTATTGTGTCTGTCACACAATTTTCTCTTGTCTTTGCAGCTATCAACAAATCGTCAATATACTGCACCAACGTAGACCTACCTGGTAAATCCAAGTTTTCCAAAGATCTTTTTAACAACTCGTTAAAGATTGAAGGACTTTCTGTATAGCCCTGAGGGATTCTAGACCATCCGAGGGTCTTACCTTGGAATCTGAAAGCAAAGATTTCATAACTGTCTGGATGTAAAGGAACAGTAAAGAATGCATTACAAAGATCAATGACAGTGTACCATTCAGCATCATGTGGAATCTGGTACAGGATTACTGCTGGATTTGGAACCACAGGACAACATGGAACAACGATTTGATTAACCTTTCTCAAATCTTGTACGATTCTAAATGCTCCATTTGACTTTTTAACTCCCATAATTGGTGAATTACAAGGACTACTCTCCATTTCTTTTAATACACCTTGTTTGATTAATTTTTCAATTATAGGTGTAATACCTTCAATTGTTTCTGCTTTCATTTTATACTGTGGAATATTAGGAAATTCTATTCCTTGTTTCAATGTAATTTTTACTGGATCTACGTTTTTCATTAGACCCATCTCATTCCCAGTAAAATCCCATATATCAGGTTTCACTGTTTCCTTGAGCTCTTCAGGCAAATCTTTCTTTTCAAATGCAGGAAACAATTTTGTTGCTTCTGCTTCCATCATCATCATTGTCATTCTGTATAAACCATCTTCCTCCATTGTTTGTAACTCAACTCCATCAGGAGAACAATATATTCTGCAATTCATTTTACACAGAATGTCTCTGCCTAGTAAATTTACTGGACTACTATTACAAACCACAAATCTGTGTTTATCTCTATAATTTCCAATTTCAACTGGAACTGGATCAGTTAAATCAGTTTTAATTTGTTGATTGCTTACTCCAACAACTTGGATGGTATCCCCAGAGAGAGGTAGGTTTTCAATTTCCACTGATCTAACAGTAGAACGGGTAGCACCAGTGTCCACTAGAAAAGTGATGTCTATATCGTTAACTTTCCCGTTTACAAATGGACCAGACTGGTCGACCTCAAGAGTGGCTCCAACAACACACTCTTCCTCCTCTCTCGGGCACCGTCAGCAATAATCATCAGAATCACTGTCTTGGCTTTCTGTTAACAAAAATTGTTGTGAAGCATTTTGCATTTGCACCCTTTGTTGCTTTTGCTGTTTTTGTGGTTTTATTACCTGTTCATTTCCCTGAAATCCCACACTTGGATTATATTTTTGAACTCCCCCACAATTCGGAAATGGTGGTTGTGGCAATTGATCCTGACAGTTATTCACCTGTTGCTGTTGCTGTCGCTGAATGTTTAACTCGTTTAACCCCTGTTGCATCTGTAGCTGTTGCTGCAGGTCAACACCATTCTGCATCTGTGGATTTAATAAGGGATTCTTTAAGTTTCTAGGAGGTTTAGGACACTCGTCTCTCCAATGTCCAATTTCGCCACAATTAAAACAAGGTAATCTTTGTTTCAACTCCTCGATCTTTGGGCAAAATTTTCTTGGAAAAATATTACCTTTAAGCTTTCCTTGTATCTGGTTTGTATTTCCAGTTTGAACAAAATTTGTGTTCTTATTACCCATGCTGGCAATTTGTTGCTCAGCCACCTTTACCTGAGCCCACATGGCTTTTTCTTTGAGCTTCTTTTGTCTCACCTCTAACTCATCACTGCAATATTTAGCTTTTCTCAGAATATCATCCACAGAAAGTGATTGCCATCCTACAATGCTATTCCTGATCATGTCTGCAATTTCAGGTTTTAGTCCATAAACGAATCTATAGATAAAATGACTCATGTCCTTTTCATCTAATTTTTCATAGCCACTGTATTGTTTAAAAATTAACAGTAACCTCTCATAAAAAGAATGAACTGATTCTTTTGTTTACTGATTTGTTCTTTCTATTTTAACCCAATCAACTTCTTTGGGTGGAATTTTGTTTTTCATCCAAACGATCACTTTTTCGTAAAAATCCATTACAAGAGGATTTGGGGCACCTGTTTCTTTGATTCGCTCAGGTTCTGTTTTTGGCCAACTTATTGATATTTTACATTCTGTCCAAAGATCTGATGGAACGACAATGTCGAAAAATCCATCTAAATCAATCCACAGAACTTTTGACACTTTGATAAACCTATCCACTTGTCTATACCACTCTACCGGTTTCTCCCTCAATTTTGGAAAATCATTTGTAAATAGCAGTATGTCCTGTCTTGACCAAGGGACATGAACATATCCTCCGCCTGCAATCTCTCTCATTGGAAATTGTTTTGACAATTTTTCCAATCTTTCATCTTCCTTCTTTTTCGTCCATTTTACTCTCCATTTATTGAGTTCTCCCAGCTTTTTGATGTAAACAATCAAATCTTTTATATGCACTATTCTTCCCATTGAGTTCAAACTCTCAATGTCACTTTCCGAAAAGTCTAGTCTGTAATGTTTTGCAAAATTCTTTTGTTTACTCACATCGATTTCAAGTTCGGCTGCTAGATCTTCTAATTGATCATATTTATTTTTAGTTCCACTGAATACTTTTACAAATGAACAGTAGTTCATCATCTCGATAATAGTTCAAACTATCTGGACCAATTGTTCCAATTATTAATTCTTCAATACTTGCTTTTAATTTAGCCACATCAAGTTTCGGAGTAGTCACCCTAACTTCAGGACTCCCTACATCTGAAATAGCACCCATTGGTGTTTTTGGAGATAAATCCTCATTAAAAGTTAAATCTGGCATTCTCGATCTCGAAGAGTTTATTTCAGATATGTCTGAGTAAAATTTTTCAGCAACCTTTTGAATTTCTGCATTTAAAGGAATAGTTAACCCTGTTTTGTTTGATTCTCTTTGGTCAAATACAGGCTGAATAGGACCAATCGTTACTGGAACTGTCACAGCTTCCATGCTTTTTGTCATTCGTCTAATTAATTCTTCCTTAGATTTTAAATATTCAGCAGAATCAACAGCCTCAACATTTCTTGTCTCTCTTGCATAGTCTTTTGGAGCTTCCCTTGCTCTTGGAGTCATTGCAAAATGTCTACCTTCATTTCGAGCATTATCAAATTCTGGTCTTCTTGGAGTTTCAATAATTTCACAATTATTTGGATAAAGTTTTGGAGTTTCATTAATTGGAGGTGCACTCGGTGAAGTTTCAGTAGAAACCACCGGAGTAGACCATGATCTAGGAGGTCTCAAAGGTTGATTCTTTCTAGCTGTGGTGTATATTTCTTCCATAACTGCATCTTCAGATTCACTTTCTATAGATTTCCCAGTAGGAGTACCCATAACCATTTCCTGAATTAAATATAATCCTTCACTCATGTTTCCCTGCCTCCACATTCGCAATCTGTCTTCATGAGTATCTCTTCTCCAAGCTGGAGTTTTAGTAGGTCTTTTAATTCCACTAGCTTCTCTTTGTAACTGATACATCTCATCTTCCCACTCAACTAAAGCTTCAAATTGAGTTGGTCTCGGTTTTGGAATAAGAGCATTCATTTTCTCTCGTAAATTTCTCAAGACTTTTACATTAAATGAACCATCATCAGGCCAAGTTAAAACACCGTCGTTCTTAGTATAGCGTTTCCAGCTATCAAACCATAAAACAGTATGATATCCATATTCACCTTCCATGTACGCTGCAGGCGTTTTATACTTATGAAGTAATTTACCACCTCGCGTTTCGATTTTCTTGTCAGGTGAAAATAAATTTTTAAGTTTCTGAAATAATGTTGGCTTTTTCTCAACATGTTTAAAATGATAACTCATTTTTAAAAGTTAAATTTAATTCGCAAAATCGTTCGTAAAATATTTCCGGGATGTTCCGCAAAGCAACCAATCCGTGCGCGAAACACACCAACAAGCCAATGACAGTTGAGCTACGTCACTTTCCTGCTCAACAAATAAAAATGGAGTTTTTCTGACGGACCAATCAGCTTACAGGTCGTCAGAGACTCAAGAGCCAATCAGAGTATAGCTTGTGACGTAGGTCACCCAATCCCAGCGCGGCTCTGTGACGTACACAGCAGCTGCGGTTTCTCGCTTCTCACTCCTAGCGCTTACCCCTCCTTCACAAAATCTTTTCACAGCGCCATTTTAAGGACACTTTTCAGTGTAAATTAATTCTTTAACAATGACAATAAGGACTCATCTGTTTGTTTCACTATTTAGGATAGTTTACATACATTCAAGTATCCACACTTCGGAATAGTCGGCGCTATTCACACTAAGGATAATTTTCAATTGTCAGTAGAGTAACTCTTACCCCACCCTTCTAACACGTAAAATTATGAACTCGTTTTCCTCTGAACGCACCGCGAAGTGACAGTTCTAAGAGTTCCACTTGAACATAAATTACAAATCAAACTCGCACTTTCACACGGAAAAATTCCCTAAATTCAAACACACATGAAATCCGTACAGGACTCTCACCTGTTTATAGAAATCATGCACCGTTAGCAAAATAACGACGTTATCCGTACAGGACTCTAACCTGTTTATAGATATAAAACATGTACCCTTACAGGACTCTAACCTGTTTATAGATAATCATGCACCGACGTTACTCTGCCCTTCATTCAAGCTCGGATATAACTAATACTTTTATCACAGTGAGTTTTATGGAAGGCGCTTTGTCCCTATTCTCATGCTGCTCTAATTTCTTAGAAAACCCTCACTTTACAAGATTCACACCTAGCCCTAACACTGTGCTGCACGGCGACAACACTATGGTACACGGCGATACCAATTGTGATACTCGGCGATATCACTGCAAACAGAACAGATGACTTGCGTGACTAATTTCTCGCCACACAATCTATACCAGTATAGCTTACGGATATCACGAAAAACAAACTCAACATGTGTTAAAACATCGATCCTATTTCCATACCATAACACTTTAGTAACCTTTAGCAACCAACATATTACCTTGGTTACCCTTAGCAACCATCAATTTCTGCTACCAGAGAATTGATCCAGCGGCCTATAGAAAATATATCATAAACAACGCTATCCAACTTCATAACCTATAAACAAATTTCTACACTAACTTATGGACCCATTTATAAACTTGACATATTTGGGCCTACTGAATCAGGTGGTCAGAATAAATCTATATACACATTATTTACAAACTATATACAATTTTATACATCTGCGGAAGGAATATTATCATTATAATAAATTCTAACCATTTAAACGACCACCATTGGCAATGGGATCTAGCTAATAGTAACCTGCACTTCTGAATAACCAAGACCAGCTTGTTTGTCAAAAGTAAGATTTTATTTACTAAATTATGGTATTTCAAATTATAGTTTTATAAATGCAATTTTATTAGCATTAAAGTAAGCATGTTTAGAAAGTTTCATGAGAAAAACACAGTTTAAGTAAGAAATTCAAAGTTTAAGTAAGGTTTTAAATGTTTAGCATTTCTAAAGCCTAAGTCCCTAGCTAAGCTAAATAAATGGAAAATAAAGTAAAGTTCTTTGAGGATTCTTACGTGCTCCACGCAAAGTCCAGCAGCACTTCACCCTCATCCGAAAGTTAGAAAGCAGCAGCCAGCCCATCCCTAAGGGCATGACTTTTTATACCTTTCTATGCTAGCTAAACTAAGCGAAGGAAAGTTTTCAAAAATCCACGAAGTCCCATTGGTTGAGAGTGACAAGTGACATGTCACCCACATTTCAAAACTTCCATTAGGTCACATTTCTTAAAGACCATTGTCTTTTCCGAATGCAACCAGGAGCTTCCTTGGTTTGCAACAATTGTAAAATAATGTTCTCACAGTGTTCATTTCGCTTCCGCGGGTGCCAAGTTAGAGCTGACAAAATTGTCTTTTATCACGTATTTCCGACCTTGGCCACGTCCGACAAAATGGTGACAGCACGTCAGATTTGTTTAATGAATGCAGCTTTGACGAACACTTTTTCAGAATGGGCATCTCGTGACTTGTGCAGAAGTAAATTTCAGCTTTTAGCAAACTCGAGCAAACTAGGCCCAAAAGCAGGCAACTTATGCTTTCTAGTAATAAACAAACACAAGAAAAGTATTAATGTAAGAAATAATGTTGATTCTGTATCCACCCTAGGTTTACTAAATAATTAACCCTCCCGATTAGTCTAATGTTACCTAGCAAATGCAAACAAATAAAGCAGCGTTTATATCTACCAGTCTTCACGAATCCATGAAACTTATGTGCACCTAGAATAGTAGAAATGACATCACATAGACAAGGAAAAGCAAAATAAGCACATGCCTCTTTTAGATTTGCAGCAGTTAGTAATGACAAAAACGAAAACAATAAATTATTTTATTAATTTGCACGAACAAAAAGATGCAACACTTATGCACGTTTATGAGCACACATGTTAGTTCCCCCATGTGTAAAGTTTAATCTAGATTGTATTAGCAAAATACATCACAAATCATTAATATTATTATTCATGTTATGGAAATGTGACTTTGCGAGTTTAAACAAAACTTTGTTTTCTATCTCGCTCCATCACAGCCACACCAAAACATTTGTTTCCTTGTGATTGTCACAATGGTTATAATCAGTGATATAATCATCCTTGACCTCATTCTCATCTTCCTAATGATCTATATCACGTTTGCCTTCATGAAGTGTTACCCAAGTGGAATTGCATGTTAAATGTGGTGTCAGTGTGAGTGCTAGGCAGCCTTTGAGGGACAGTCCAAAAGCTATTGATCAGGGCCCATTGCGGATAACTTAGCGACATCACATTATTCGTCAAACTGGCGGTACCAGCAGCACATCAAAACCACCAGTGCAAAACAGTCATTTGGACCAGCAATATTATTGAAACTAATTATTATTTTGGTTACTTCTGTTGCAGAACTAAGGACACCAAAACCAGTTGTTCCAGCCCACAATTCAAACAATCTCTTAAGATTCAAATGGATATTCTTTTAAGAAGATGAGAAAATAGAAGTTACAAGTATTTCAAGCCAACCTTGAACTTTTTTACGATGACAGTTAAATTCCTTGAAGCCATTGGCTTCACTGGAGTCTTGGTAGCTTCCAGAGTCCCTTCTGGCTCTGAAATTGATTAAATTATATGACGTGGGTGGAGATTGACTCCCTGCAGATTGTACACGAGTATAATATGGTGAAAGACGATATCTTAGGTTGTGATGTTGCCCCATTTGGAATCTCTTGGAAAATAACTTTTGACCTGTTTTCCCCCTTGCCTGCAGCATGTGTTCCCGCCTCTGTTTCTTCATCCTGCAGTTAGGTTGCACTTTACAATAACCAGATAGCCAAAATCTATCATTAAAGATTGGATGAATTCATGCCTCCTGTGCCGCAGGAAGGACGTCGTACCAAATGATTTCCAGAAATAGCAGATTCAGTCAAATTCAGTCATCGGCTTTGAACATCCAACACAATCTTCGCATATTCCACCTTCATAATTCGAGAAATGAACTGCAGCATGCTTGTCAAGCCACGAGCTCGCTTGGCAGTAACACCCCAGTGCATGATTGGCTGTTCAACTTCCATGCTGCACTGTAAAACACGCGGACCCAGAGTAATTTAGGGGCATATTACCAAGCTTAAGCGAAAAATATCGCTAAGCTTGGTTAGCAGCTATTTTTATATCGCCGCGCTTCGCCTATTTTTATCGCTTAGGAGCCTTGCTATTATCAAGGTTTATCTCCTAAGCGATAAAAATCGGCCAAAATGCATGAATATCGCTGAAAAGTCAGCGATATTCATGCATTACCGAGCAAATGCTCTTAGCCATGTTATCCACCTACCATTGGATAACATGGCTAAGAACTGCTATGGGCAGGCGTTAGCTTTTGGAGATAATCTCGCTTAGCGCGATTATTTCCAAAAGTTGGTAATATGAGTTAGCGATGTTAGCGACTGTTTCCAGTCGCTAACATCTTGGCACGCCCACTTTGCATGTCATTAGCGATATATATCGCTGACATGCAAAGTGGGCCCCCAGAAGCTCGCTAACTCCTACTAGCTGTCGCTAACTGGTGTTAGCGACAGCTAGGTAATAGGGCGATTAAATTTTCGCCGCTTTAGCGGGAACAATTCCTGCTAAAGCGGCGATGTGGCCCTTGGTAATATGCCCCTTAATTCTTTTAACAATCTTTTCAAATGAGAAAATATTTCCCTAATTGAATAGCGGATATCACCGATTTTAACTAATTCCATTTCTGGAACTGTGGTGTGCAAAGCTGCAATACATATACCCTCTTTCCCATGCAAAATTCCCAAGACTTTACAGCCAATGTTGAATGGGCTGTAAAGTGCAGCAGAGAGCACGACAGGCTCTCGCAAAAATGGCGAACATGGTACAGGGTGATTTCCCCACGACCACAGTGCACTGTTGTTTCCTCGCCAGGTTTTACCGAATGTATATTTTTACTTTTGTATTTATTTTTACATTTATGGGCGCATGAGTACCTAAAAGCTGCCCACGAGTACTTGTTATTTGTGGCAACAAATGAGTACATAGCAACTTAATCCCCATGTGCAATGTATTATTTGCAAATATACCCGGCCCATCGCAGCGCACGTCTCCATAATTGATAAATTAAAAAGGTTTAGATCATGTGATGGTGGGTGGAAGAAGCCCTTTCTGCTTAAATTGTGAGACTGGGGGACATATCATCAAGGGCTAGCAATAGAATTATCGCTGCTTCAGCGTCCGTTTTCTGGTGCAAAGCGGCGATAATTTTATCGCATTATTAACAAGGACTGCTCGTGTTTCCTTGGTTTAGCTCCCGGTTTTTGTCACGACTCGCATCGCATCTGTAATGAGATTTAAAGTAAGCGTGGCTGTCATAACAACACGGGAAAATATCGCGAAGGCAGTTTCGCGATAGTAACAATGAGGCGTAACGATAATCATAATCGCGCTAACTCTGCCTTAACGCAGGAATTGAATGTCTGCTAAATTCCTGACTAAGGCATACCTAACATGGGAGGTGGATTATGGGGTTAGGGCGACAGGGCCTTATCACCAAGCTTATCGCCGTTTTAAAAGACATCGCTGGTTTTTCAGCGATGTTTAGCCATTTTCCCGCTATCGCTGGATTATTTATCGCCATAGCACTAAGCGTTGATAATACAGCGCTAGCTTGGAGATAAATTTTAGCGATAGCCTGCGATAATAAAATGCACGCTCAGCTATAAGTATCACTAGAGCTTGATAATATGCCCCAGGTACTTATAAAACTTGACATGCCACGCTAGGAGTATTTTACACTTCTTATCAGATAAAAGTTGCAGTTCACGTGCACTGTCCTGCGAAGAAAATCAACCGTAATTTGATTTACTTTTGTTCTATTTATCAGAACTTATTTTTTACCAGCCTGAATTGTTTACTTCTGAAGTTATTTCATAGAGCTGTTCTGCTTGAATTGCCTGAGGTGAGGCACATGCATTAGCTGCAAAGCTTGTTTTCCCGAGAGTAACTGGAACTTAAGAGCATCTATGCCTTGGAGCAAAACCCGCATTCTAATTAAAACAACTTCCATTACAGAATGCTGACATTTAGAAAAGATAAAACATCTTTTTGTGTTCTTAGAGCAGTGTGAATACAAGCCAAGTGCGGTCTCCATGTCAAATGGTAACACGGGTAGACAGAAGGCGCTTCGGTATCAGGCTGCAGAAAATGTCTCAAAGCTGCTTTGCTAGCATTGCTGTGCCCTACTTGTCAAATCTAGTTTAATCAGAGATCTGTTTTATTTATTTAAAGATGTATCTGTTCGGTGTGAAAGATGGATTCGTAATGGAGACCACAGCCCGTCAAGAAGCGTAAAGTGCTTGAAAATATCACGAGATGACCTCGCAGATATGTTTGTTGAACGCCTTTTTTAACAACAAAAAAAATGCTCTCATTCCTGAGTGCCCACTTGTTGCAATGGAAAAATATTTCGTTGCAATTGTCTTTGTGCATAACATTGGCAGCAGCGTCCATATCAATTTCAGTTCCCATTTTATGTGTCCTCAGAGGAAGGGTCAGGTTTGAAGCACGGGCTGCATTGTCCAGCCATTTTCAAAAACTGAGGCTCATATTTACAATCCCCTTGTTTTTTTGACGCTCTAGTGGGGCTGTGTGCTGCTCCATATTTACAAGGCCAAAAAGTCACTTTGCATGGCTTTAACAGACTTGTAAATATACCCCCCTTTCATGCAGTACTTTCCAGGGTATGCTTTAAAGTTGTGCAACAAGAAGAAATACTTTTATTTCTCCTCGTTTTTTGCTCTATTTGTGCTGCATTCTGCAGCGCATATAGAAGGAGTAAAATGACATTGATGATTGTTTTTGTACAGGAAGGTCTCCCTTGTTACACAAACACAATCAACCCTGCAAAGCAGGCACCCTTGCACCAAGGTGCCTGCATTGGTACTAGGCTGCTGTTTTAGCGCAGGCACAGAGGCGAGCACATGCAAGTGGCATATTGTTGTAAATACAGTGCTTCCCTGTGATTTTAAAATGACGCAGCTCGGCACAGCAAAATTGCTTGCAGCATTGTGCTGCCTCATTTTTTTGTAAATATGCTTCTAAGTATTATGTGTGCGACTGACTCTTAATTAATCTTACTTTCTCATCAGTTTTGTAGGTAGAGAAATAAGGCCTCCTGATATTAGTATACCTCTCGCTCCACACCATTGTTGGTGTGTGATGATAGTACATAGTTTGGATCTTAAAGGTCATAAAAGCCCATTTATGGAATTATCTCCATGTGTCCCTACCCATAGTTAGGGCTGGGTTTTTTAATGAATCTGCAGCAAGCAGAAGTGGATTGCAAGGAGAATCTGTAACATTTCGTAAATTTGCTTCCATCTGCCGCTAATTAAAGAAAAAGCAGTAGTCAGCCAAAAAACTACCCAGAGTCCAGGAGAGTCTCAGCACTTCACCGTTTATGTGCCTCTCTTTTGGCTACGTTTTTTGTACTTGGAGGAAAACAGGAACAGCATGAAAAGACTGAAATCTGCCCATTTTTGTGGTTCACCTGGGGAGTGCTTTTTGGGGTTTGTTTGTAATTCAGCTTTCGCTTGAATATATTTCATATGTTGGAATATCGAAAACGTTGAAATTCACTAAAATAGTTTATAATATTTGAATGGATGACATTTTTAGCTTGAATGTTCTATTTTTCTAGAGATTGTTAAAAGTTGGAATTAGCTTTATTTATTTTCTATTTGTTTATCATATGTTCGCATATCTCCAGCATACTGTAAAGACACTACTGACAACCTTAAAAAGGTCCACGACATACAATTAGAGTCAAATTACCTATAAGTCACATTAGCTTTGAGTTCTTTGTTTACATGCATAAAACAGGAACATGGAAAGCATACATGTATCAACTATTAAGAAGAAGACCAATTACCTTCTATGATCTTTCAAGGGTTTTGGGTAGCATGATGGAATTTTGCTTGAAGAAACTATCTCTATATTTGACAATAGGTATTACAGACACATTTCTGGAAATGCCATGGGCACCTGCTTGGTCTTTTAACTTTGGAAACGTGTTTCGGTGCTGGTGAGAGGAGCAGGTGGTATGGGCAGAGACCAATGAATGCTGGACTCACTTATACAAACGTGGGTAAGGTATACTGACAATCTTTTTTGGATCTGGGATGGAAAGGAGAAGGATGCTGTTGAATTTATATATGGGTTACAGATGTATGAACTCAATTATAGGTTCATGTACAAGATAGACAATTTGTGTCAAATAGATTATCTAGACAAAGCGGCAAAGGAGTGACCCCCCACTGCTCTTCGAGCAGTAGAGAAAGGAAAACTAAAATAACAATAACCAACATTATTATCATTTTAGTTTTCCATTTCCTAGTGCGGGGTGGCGCTGCTCTGCTGATAGAGCAGGGACCGGAGTGGCGCTGCTCTGCTGACAGAGCAGGAGCCAGGGCGAGGAGTGGTTTGCCTTCTCAAAGTGGGCATGAATGTTTGGTCATCTGTCTCAGGCCAGTCAAAAATTCATGTGCACTTTGTATGTTCCCGGCCCAAGCTTCATTACAGCCTTGGTGGAGAACATACCAGGCTCCCGTTCCCCATCTGAGTGCCAAACCACAGCACTCAGACCAATCACAACACTGCATTGCAGTGTTGTAATGGGTTTAGGGGAGCCTGGGAGCTAGGTATTTTCTGCTGCCGGAATCCAAAAAGGAAGAACATAAGAAGAGGACGGCGGAGAGGCGGCGCCTGGCCATAGCCAGGTAAGTGTTTTTTTTTTCTTTTTAGTTACCCCCTCGCCACTACCCCCATCTGGTAGGAGCCTCTCCTGCCTCTACATCCTTCGGGTCATGAGGACAGACCATCTAACTACGAAATTAGTAAGAAAAGAGACCTTGGGTAACAGCATCCTCCATGATAACAGTTACCGCTCGATGGAATTGAAGTGGAGCATTCCCTATGGGAAGTTGCTCAGGGCCAAATGCAACTGCAGTGGTGAGCATCTGTACGAACTAGAAGAACGTAATCTCCTTACTAGATTGAGAGAGAGAAATTACCCCAAAAAAGTGCCACATGAAACAGTGAAAAAAACTAAAAGTAAAAACTGGAGACAGGAAATATATTATCTTCAAGGAAATGTAAGAAAGCTTACTTATTTTTGTCAACTTTAATAAGGCCATTGTGGTTTTTAGAAACAATTTGCCATCTTAAATATGCCAGTTCCATACTTTCTTGGGGGAGGGTAGCCAAATCTTAACTGGGAGGCACCACAAATGTCTAAGCTTTTTACATATGTCATGATACTTCCTTATCCTCATTCTGTAATGACATCCACCACCCAGTGTGTTCTACAGCTGGACAGGATTCTATAATCTCATCCTGTGCTCCCTCCAACTAACAGATAGCTGATGTCTAGCACACACTAGCACCAGGTCAATGAATCTACTGCACATAGTATTAGTTCTGGTTCATGGACAATGAACCAGCACACAGACCATCAGGATACTAGGAAGATCATTTGCCAACAGCTCAGGAAATAGTCTGCAGAATCGTATTCCAAAACACTTATAAAGAAAAGCAGCACCAGACCATATTATAGAACCAGCATACTCATCAGTACAAATGTGATTGATTCTCTTAAGAGTGGTATATATACGCTGGGCAGATGGCAATATTGGAGCAATTTTTATCTAGAATGTCTATATGCCTTTCAGAATCTTTTCAATATAGTAGTCTAGTCACTATTGATGATATGGGCACCCATTTTGTCAGTCCATTAATTGTGCAGTCCTGCCCGGTTTTCCTTGGACGAAGCTAGCTAGCGATATAGGAGTGTTACCACCCTGATTCTGCCATCTAGAGTAAATATTCTTTTTAGACATTCATGTTTGGGTGGGCTCTGTCGTGGCCATGTTCCGCCATCTGTGTATTGCCTCCAAAAGGGCCCAGTACATCAGGAAGTGACTTTGCTGATGTCTTAGTCTCGCATAGGTCCTGAAAAAGTTAAGTAGTGCCCCTCACACATAAGATGAACAACGATGTACAGCACTTTGCAG
The DNA here is from genome assembly GCF_964261635.1 of Lissotriton helveticus. Classification (NCBI taxonomy): domain Eukaryota; kingdom Metazoa; phylum Chordata; class Amphibia; order Caudata; family Salamandridae; genus Lissotriton; species Lissotriton helveticus. The sequence goes on along the minus strand of NC_136065.1, from coordinate 549,938,968 downwards.
CCCAGTCACGTAACCCCCCACTGCCACCTTCTAAAAGGGGTCCTACCCACTACTTTTTCAATTTAATCTCTTCATTATTTGTGCAGCAGAACCTTGAATCCTATCAGTCAACCAATTTAAAAATTAGGTCAATAATATTTCATACTTTTAACTGGAAATTGAGTCTCTAATTTCTTCTCCTCAATGTGTTTTAATTATCTGTACAGGGAACTATCTAAGTGGCACATTTAAGAATAATTTTAAATGTATGATGTAGAATGTTATTTGCCCTACTGTAGGAGGTCTCAAAGCATTTGTGGAAAGATTTCCGTGGCAAGGGAAATTCTCACAGCCATGGAGTTATGTGAGGCATCCTGGAAATCTTCAGCAAAGGAGATACATAAATATCCCCAAGGATCCCCCAACAACCTGCTTGATTACTGCACTGAACTTACTTTCACCTCAACTTTTGCCTAAATTTACAAATGTGTCCTTTCCAGCAAAAAGTATGCCATATTACTCTTCAAATAATGCAATAAGTAGGAAGATTATATAGGATTACGGTGGCCTAAATTGTTAGCCAAAAATGTTAGGGATTCAAAACCCTTATTTTCATAGTCCTGAGACAAAAACATAAAACTTAAACACTAGAACTTCCTCCCTTGGAAATGTTACTGTAGTAGAAAATAAAACAAGTACAATGAATACTGTAAAAAAAGCAACAATCAAAATCCCTTTTTTAGTACTAACTTGAAACTGTTCAAAATGCATATATAACTTTGCTACATTTTTTATCTTATTAGAAAGTTAATGAAAACGAACGTAGCATTTGATTGGAATGGTGAACATGTAGAAGCATTTGCAATGTTGAAAGAGAATGTTACCAATGCTCCTGCACTAGGACATTTGAAATGAGAAAGAAAACCTACAGAATACTTAACGCAAGAAATGTCAAAATAGGTGCAGGAGACAAGAGGTTTTCTATCAAGACAATTGAGAAGGGCTGAAGTATCAAAATCAGTTATATAAAGAGAAGACACAGCTTGTTGCTGAAGAATTAAGCCTTTTAGGCATTTTGTCCAAGATTTACCCTTTACAATCTGTCCATTTTTATTGACTCAATTGGTGCAGCAAAATGTATGAAACATCAAGTAAACAATGAATAACTATAGCCACTGCTTGGATTTTACGTAAGAGAACGTATTATTAATTATTACTCGGAAAAATATCCAATTTTAGGATTTTATTATTATCAAGTATAGGAAAAGTATGAAGATTCAACCAACTCCTTCCTGCTTCCCCCATAATTACTTTTAATTGTGTCCAAGCTCAGCCGACTCTCCGTGAAAATAACAAATTCGAAAAATGTAAAAAGAAAACACAAATAGACAGTAGTTTTACACCATTTAGTGAATTTGTGTCAGCTTTTAAAGATAAACAAATCCCTGACCCGAATCTATTCAATATCAGAGTAGAATACAACTAATGTTCCCACTCTCCCTCCACAATTTGACATTTGGGCACCTGTTACTGGTCTGTGGATACGCTCTGTGGATTCTCTCGGGAGTCGAATACAATTGATAAATACAAAAAATATTATATTTGCTACCAATTAGAATCAATGTAAGCTCCGCTAATTAAAGGTTTATGTATTAGTTGATTGAGCAGTCTCCACTCATCTGTGCTTATATATAGCTGAATTTGTCTTTCGTCTTTTTACTTTTCTGTATCTCTTCCTGGGAGATGTTTCCTGATTGACCTTCGATATATATGTGAAATATATAATGTTGTTCTTTTTTTGATAGCTTTCTACTTTGAGAATTCCAGCATTCCCTTTCCTTTGCTTATTCTCCACAGCAGCTCCACAGCAGGAGATACCTAATTCAAATATGTCTTGAAGGAACATTATATTTTATGTTTAGGTCATAGCATGATATGAACTCTTCTGTTGTATCTGGTGTCAGGAAGTTGCAATGTACTCTTTTTCCAGCCCTGAATTGCCCCGATTGTAATCCATTCTGGCAATTTAGGCTTATTAAAAGGGTATATCTTGCAACAAAGGTATTTTTACATATTTCCTGAATGCTTGACAAATTCTTTATTGCTCCACTTGAATGTTAAATATTTACCTTAAAGAAATTGATGTGTTTTTTTGACTGCAAATCCTTATGCTTCATATTCATTAGTCACTGAATTTAATGTATTGTATTTAGTGTACTCATACTATTTCTGTTGACATATATTAATATTCAGTATAGGTATCTCAAAACAGCTTCAATGATACAGTGGCCCCACCTGAAATCAGCAATAGGCCCTTTGCTATCCGTTGTCCAGGTACGTTTGCATTCATAATACATGCATTATTTATATCCAGTTGTAATGTTGTTTAACTCTTTTTAATTTCTTTCTAATATCTGCCCAGTATTCCTCTTTGACAGGAATATGTCAAATCTCTATTTCACATGTGTAAGAAATTAAGATAGTGGTTGAGGAGGGTGAAAGCCCCACTCAGGCCGCAACCACAATCCTTCTTAGGGTGAACAACAAAAGTCACCAATTACATCTGTGCGTAATCCTCAAGTAGCTTGAACCAAAAGCAATCATGCTTACTTTTGAGGTAATGTTTAAAGTATTTATGCACCACATAAACAGTAATAAAGAGAAAACACAATACAAGAAAATCCCAATCAAATTTAGGAAAAGGGAGTTTTGAATTTTAAAGTTTTTTAGTGAGGTCTCTTGGCTAAAACATCAAATATCCAGTCATGCTAGACCAAGGCAAATACAAAAGTTAAGTCTGACTGTGAAGCAGCATGGGAAAAATACAAGGAATAGAGAGCGCCTAATCTCAGCTTACTTTTTGTCTTAAAAGAAATTTTAAAAAACAGTTCTGGAGAAGGAAGAGTCACAGCGGGGCAAGGCAGCAGGCTGTACTAGAGAGGAGGTCATCAACAACAGAGAGTCACTGGATGAATTATCAGTGAAGGCATTAACAATGGCAGCAAGAGCTCTAGGGAGGAAAAGCTGGCTTTTCAGGCAAAGGAGGTTATTGTTGTCAAGCCCTGTGAAGATTTCTATCATAGGACGAAGCCGATTTTCTGGAGCTTGGATTCTCCCTGCGGAAAAAGGCTGAAGGATGTAGACGAGAGGGTACCCCCGACAGGATGTCCCACTGAAGAGAATTAGCTGCTGCCGAGAAGAATGTAGCAAACTCTGAGTTCTTGACTGTGAAAGAGGAAGAAGACATTGATGGACCCAAAAAGGATTAGATCTAAAAGAACACTTGTCAGCCAGCAAGCAATCTCCTTCCTAGCAATATTTATCAACAGCAAGCCACAATCTAAAAAGCCACAGATGCTCACCTTGACTAGACAGGAATCTCCTCAATTGATTCCTCAGCCCATAATTGCATGTGTTAACTCCCCTGCTGAACTCTCCATCGTAGATACTACTTAGGTCTGCTCTCATACTTTTCAGAAAGGGGTTCACCACTTAGAGATACAATTGCCCAATTGAGCCTTCAACCCCACAACCACCCAGATGTCGACCCTTTACATGGAATATATTGAGCTACCTGTTTACAAATGGCCATGCAGTTTGGGAAGTTTGCATATGGAAATTCAGTCCTGTTGGTGTATCAATGATCAGTTCTTTCATTACCAATTCTCTGTGCCAGTGGATATTTGAGACAAGGGTTAACCCTACACTACAATGTTACCTATAAGAACAAGCATTTGCAACGCAATAGGTTTCGCATTAGGAAAGTTTGAGCTATTGGTATTGTAAATGACAAATTTTGTATTTATGTGTTGGTTTTGAAAATAGCGAAATTAATAGCTTTGTCATTTACAATGCTAATAGGTATAGCTTTCGCAAATGTGACACCTATAGCATTTGTAATGCAATATGTGTTTTATTTACGTGACTTACATGTATTGATATTGCAAATAAATGTATTTTATTTATTTTTTAATAATTAATACTTAAATAAAAGTTATTGTAATTTATAATGGCAATAGCTTAAAGTTTTGTAAATAACTTTTGTGAAGATTATGTTCAGTGTATTTTATTGTGACGAAAATCCAAGAATAGATGTGAAATATTAACATCTTTTTTGTGACATTTATAATAAAGCTTGAAACATTGAGAGAACATATTTGAACTAGTTGTTGTTGAATGGTTGCACAGATTGATGCAGTGGTGGCGCTGAGTGATGTTGTGGTGCCCCTGAGTGATGCTGTGGTGGTGCTGAGTGATGTTGTGGTGATGTGATATATAGAGTGAGGGCGATAGATAGAGAAAGAGCGATAGAGTGGGGGCGATGGATAGAGTGGGGGCGATAGATAAATAGAGTGAGGGTGATAGATAGATAGATAGATAGATAGATAGATAGATAGATAGATAGATAGATAGATAGATAGATAGATAGATAGATAGATAGATAGATAGATAGATAGATAGATAGATAGATAGATAGATTGATAGAGTGAAGGTGATAGATAGAGGGAGGGCGATAGATAGATATAATTAGGTGGCACTGAGTGGTATTGTGTGGAGTGTGTGTTGCATTCAGTAGAGTGTAATTATGGGGCGTGTAATTATGTAGCACTGAGTGGTATTTGGAGTGTATGTTGCATTGAGCGCAGTGTAATTATGTGGCGTGTAATTATGTGGCACTGAGTTGTATTTGGAGTGTATGTTGCATTGAGTGCCGTGTAATTATGTGGCGTGTAACTATGTGGTACTGAGTGGTATTTGGAGTGTATTGTTGCATCGAGTGCAGTGTAATTATGTGGCGTGTAATTATGTAGCACTGAGTGATATTTGGAGTGTATGTTGCATTGCGGGCAGTGTAATTATGTGCCGTGTAATTATGTGGCACTGAGTGGTATTTGGAGTGTATGTTGCATTGAGTGCAGTGTAATTATGTGGCGTGTAATTATGTGGCACTGAGTGGTATTTGGAGTGTATGTAGCATTGAGTGCAGTGTAATTATGTGGCTTGTAATTATGTGGCACTGAGTTGTATTTGGAGTGTATGTTACATTGAGTGCAGTGCAATGATGTGGCGTGTAACTGTGTGGCACTGAGTGGTATTTGGAGTGTATTGTTGCATTGAGTGCAGCGTAAATATGCGGCATGTAATTATGTGGCACTGAGTGATATTTTTGGAGTGTATGTTGCATTGCGTGCAGTGTAGTTATGCGTCGTGTAATTATGTGGCACTGAGTGGTATTTGGAGTGTATGTTGCATTGAGTGCAGTGTAATTATGTGGCGTGTAATTATGTGGCACTGAGTGGTATTTGGAGTGTATGTTGCATTGAGTGCAGTGTAATTATGTGGCGTGTAATTATGTGGCACTGAGTGGTATTTGGAGTGTATGTAGCATTGAGTGCAGTGTAATTATGTGGCGTGTAATTATGTGGCACTGAGTTGTATTTGGAGTGTATGTTGCATTGAGTGCAGTGCAATTATGTGGCGTGTAACTGTGTGGCACTGAGTGGTATTTGGAGTGTATTGTTGCATTGAGTGCAGCGTAATTATGCGGCGTGTAATTATGTGGCACTGAGTGATATTTTTGGAGTGTATGTTGCATTGCGTGCAGTGTAGTTATGCGTCGTGTAATTATGTGGCACTGAGTGGTATTTGGAGTGTATGTAGCATTGAGTGCAGTGTAATTGTGTGGCGTGTAATTATGTGGCACTGAGTTGTATTTGGAGTGTATGTTGCATTGAGTGCAGTGTAATTATGTGGCGTGTAACTGTGTGGCACTGAGTGGTATTTGGGTGTGTATTGTTGCATTGAGTGCAGCGTAATTATGCGGCGTGTAATTATGTGGCACTGAGTGGTATTTGGAGTGTATGTTGCATTGAATGCAGTGTAATTATATGGCGTGTAATTATGTGGCACTGAGTGGTATTTGGAGTGTATGTTGCATTGAGTGCAATGTAATTATGTGGCGTGTAATTATGTGGTACTGAGTGGTATTTGGAGTGTATGTAGCATTGAGTGCAGTGTAATTATGTGGCATGTAATTATGTGGCACTGAGTTGTATTTGGAGTGTATGTTGCATTGAGTGCAGTGTAATTATGTGGCGTGTAACTGTGTGGCACTGAGTGGTATTTGGAGTGTATTGTTGCATTGAGTGCAGTGTAATTATGTGGTGTGTAATTATGTGGCACTGAGTGATATTTGGAGTGTATGTTGCATTGCGTGCAGTGTAATTATGTAGCGTGTAATTATGTGGCACTGAGTGGTATTTGGAGTGTATGTTGCATTGAGTGCAGTGTAATTATGTGGCGTGTAATTATGTGGCACTGAGTGGTATTTGAAGTGTATGTTGCATTGAGTGCACTGTAATTATGTGGTGTGTAATTATGTGCACTGAGTAGTATTTAGAGTGTATGTTGCATTGAGCGCAGTGTAAATATGTAGCATATAATTATGTGGCACTGAGTGGTATTGTCTGGAGTGTAAGTTGTATTTAGTAGAGTGTAATTATGTGGCGTGTAATTATGTGGCACTGAGTGGTATTTGGAGTGTATGTTGCATTGAGTGCAGTGTAATTATGTAACATATATTTATGTGGCACTGAGTGGTATTGTGTGGAGTGTGTGTTGCATTGAGTACAGTGTAATTATGTGGCTTGTAATTATATGGCACTGAGTGGTATTTGGAGTGTATGTTGCATTGAGTACAGTGTAATTATGTGGCATTGAGTGGTATTTGGAGTGTATGTTGCATTGAGAGCAGTGTAATTATGTGGCGTGTAATTATGTGGCACTGAGTGGTATTTGGAGTGTATGTTGCATTGAATGCAGTGTAATTATGTGGTGTGTAAATTGCATTAACTAAAACAAATTTGCATGGTTAGGCAGAGAGGTGGACTCAAGGACCTCTAAATCTCATATAAATAAGTAGTCCAAATCAAAGAAAGACCAGGGGCGAGGTGGGGCATGCTACACTGACGAATATGCACGAGTGAAAAAAAATCTTCTACAAATCATGACTGATTACACCTGTACAACTTGAAACAAAATGCGGAAAGCAAGGTACCAGCATCTTATTCAGCTAGAACAATGAGGTCGTTTAAAGAGTTTTGAAGCAAGAACTCTAAAATGCAGCTGTAGAAAAAGACTCAATAAAATATGAAAACTGGTGGAGAAAGGAGATCAAAACTGTAAAACAATATGAAAGCTAAGCAACTCATTCTAACAAGGTTAGCCCATTTCTATGAGATTAACACATGAAATCACATGAATAAAAACAAGATTGCACTGGGGAACAGAATTCCTGATTACAAGATACTTTCCTTAGGGTGATTGCTTCTAATGCGCTGTTCTGTGCGCTTCGCGTTTACTGGGAAGAGGCAGGTTACTAGGCCCTGCAAGGGGTTAACAGTCAGCAAACAGATCTCATGAGGGGCGGACCTTCGAGTCCGTGACGGCGCCCTCGAGCACACACTAAACAGTACCTGGGTCCGGGATGCCGCGGACAATGCGGGGAACAGCTGTGGACCGGCAGGGCTCAGCAGGGCGCCTGAGGTAGGTCCGGCTCGTGGCAGCGTTGAAGAGATGCGGCGCTGGAGCGGGGCCTCCGAGGGGCTCTGCGGGCCGTCAGGGGTGCTGTCTGTTGTCCGGGCGTAGGCGGGGCTCCTGGGGCAATCTGGCGGCTCTCCTCCCGGTGGGGCTCTGTCCGGCCCGTGAAGGCATCTCTAGCTGAGGCGTTACGGGCGGGGCGCCCACGGGGAAGGAAGCGGGCGAGACCCAGACAGAATCCGTCCGACGGGACGTTTACTTGGCGCGTGCTTTTCCTGGCGGGGGAAGGCTCTTGGGATCCGCGGCGCACAGCTCACAGGGGCTGCGGATCTCAGAGGCACAACGCACAGGGCCGGCCGATACACGTGTACGGGCGGGCGCAGTGCAAGCTCTCAGCCAGCGGGGAGGCGGCGCAGTCCGACAAGAGGGGGGTGAAGCGGGTAGAAGCGGCCCATGGACTCAGTGCAAACATGGCTCGTGGTCAGAGCGGGTCACACGGCCGGCCGGCAGTCACGTCGGAGAACATTGCCGGTGGCCGCGCCCCCCCCGTGTGCTTTCCCTCCCTGCGGGTGCCCGTGTTTAAGACAGTGTGCACGGCGCCGTGCTGGACGTGCGCGTTCGCGCACCCAAATCCACACTAAACGCTCGTAACACCCGCCTGTCCCTAATCCCCCCGAGACGGGCAGCTAAACGTCTCCAGCTGGACGCATCCTTCGGATGCTATTCCAGCGAGACCTAAAAAGCACTCAAAAGTTGATTGCAAGACATACCTGTGTTCCAGATAATATAAATACATATCTCAGAAACATTGTCAAGTTGCTTTGGGAACAACTCTTGGTTTTGAAAGCGGGGGATTGAAGGCAACATGCCACAGTGATGCAGCTTATACAAGCCTTATTCCACAGGGGCCTGTCTCATGCAGCCAAACCAAATAAGGCCTTGCTTGCAAATGAGAGGCAAAAAAACAAGCCAGGCCAACCTCACACACCCACCTTATCAACAATTCACCTGCTCCCCCATCAACAAACTGCTTCCACTCAATGGACAGATCATTGTAGACTACACCACTTTTGGCATGAGCAGTGACCAGCATTCCCATGAAAAATTCACCTAACTGTCACTAAATCTTACTGATAAAGCACTCCCGCATTTTTGTAATCAAACATCCCACCACTATGTATATTTTTAATGCTCTATAATAAACACCAATTATAAATATGATTCCCCTGTCTGGTATTTTATATGTGCCTGGCCACGAAGGAGGGCCAGAAAAGAGCAACAACATTTCTAACTCAATTTTGAAAAACAAAAGTTTTTATGTAAGTATTTAAAAAAAATGGGATATGGGTTTTGGCAATAGTAAGTCAACAGTACTTGCTAAATGGATAAAGAACAAAAATAGTGCATGAGCACGGGGAGGAAGAGTCAGCTTGGATGAAGGTGGACAATGGAAAAAACATATTGGGGATCTCAGGGGGCAAATCTATTTACATCTGCCATTGGGTATAATGGTCAAAAGTCTCAAAGAAAAGTTCAAATCCAAAGGAAATTTCCAGTGTCTATGGTAAACTTTGCTACTTTGGGTTAATGGCATGAATTACGCGCCATCCCCTGGATCTGACAGGATGACCACCTATGTCTCCTCCTCTTGCACAAGCATTGAGGGCTGTTGGGCAGGATATAGGTTTAAAGGCAGAGGTGGAAAGCACACTGGTAGACACGAAAACAATTTGTGGAGAGGGATTTTTATCTGGACAACAAAAAATGGCTGCCGTCCAGAAGAGGAAGCAGCAGAAAGCTCTATGTTAATCATCCTGCCTCTCTTGGTGAGCCTTCACCAGCAACACCGCCTCTTGAAGACATCCTTGGGAGCACCCCGGGTGACATCCAGAGAAGGCCTGTGGGGCCATGCATGAGGCTCAAGGGGGTCAGGGATGAATGTTAAACTCAGCCACTAATCTCGAGAGTGGGCACTGGGAGTAGAAGTAGGAGTAGGGCTAACAGGGGTCTATCTAGAGCTGTGTGAGCCTTTTGAATAGTAGCAGAAGTTCCAGGACCCACTGATAGACAGGTCTGCAACTGGTATACCACAGATATTTATTCTTCAAGGACAGGGGTTATCTACATCATCAAACTCTTTCTGGTATGTAGTTGCCAGCTCAACCGTCAATTAATAATCTTTACAGCCCTGCCCATACTGTCTCCAATTGTAAGCTAGCCATTCTCCAGCCAGGTACACCCTTCCTGCTGCTTCCTTCTCTCTCCACTTTTGTTGTTGTCCTTCTGCTGCCCGTCTAGATGGTAAGATCTTTGCTCTCCTTTACCATTGGGCATCTACTTCCATGTTAGCTACCCACTGAAAAGCAACATTGAAAAAAGAGAGCACAAATGAGTTCATGTGTGTACTACTTCATGTACAAAAATGAATCTTTCAATATAACTATTTACACTTTTACAAAGAGTGACCTTGTAACTAAGAAATTTTGATTGTTGTGAATACCCTTCTCCAGCAACATCCACAATCCTTGTCAGGGTGAACCATAAAAGTCACTTAATTATCTTGTATTTAACACTCCAGTAGCTTAGCACAAAGGCAGTCAGGCTTAACTTAAAGACACTGTGTTAAATATTTATGCAGCACACAAATAGTAATAGAGTGAAAACACAACACAAGAGATATCCTTCAGCAGTTTTGAAAAATAGAGTAAAATTTCATAAATTAAATGAGTAGAAAACAATAAAAATCCAATAAATAGAACAGGAGGAATGCAAATTTAAAGGTTTACGTAAACATAGAGCCCAGTAGCATAAACGCTAACTGTAGGTATCTAGTCATGCTTGACCGTGACAAAGTCACAAGTTCGGACCAACTGCAATGCATGCCGGAAACAGGAACCAGCTTAGTCCTGCTGAAAAAGTTACCTCGTCAAAGTATGGCGAGCAGAGTTCAAAACTTCAAAATGTCACAGGAGGAGCTTAGCTGATGCCACCCTAGCCTCAAGGGCATTGGGAGACACCTATTAGGCATGAGGAACTCACACCAGCAGACGTAAACTGGGCTCATGTGGGTCCAGTTGCCAGTCCAGGCAGGGCCAGTCACAGCAGGTCAGTTTGGCAGTCAGAGGGGGGCCTCAGGAGCTGGTTGTGTCCCTGTAAATCCAAACAGGATGTCAGCCAAAAAGAACAGACCTCTGGTAGGAGCATGGCAGTCCTGGGATCTACAAAGCAGGCCTCAAGCAGTAGGACAGTCCCCAGAAGTTCAAGGTTATCCCTATTGGGTCCCCTACAGGTCCAGTAGTGAACTGATATGTAGTTCAGGAGGTCCAATATTTAAACCTGGTGCCAATTTTTGAAGTGAGGAAATTTCTAGTCCACCTCCACATCTAGGGCCAGATGTAGGAGGCCAAATACCGGTCGGTAACGGCTGATTTCAGCCGTTATAGACTGGTATTTGGAGTTACAGATGTAGGGGGCCTTAAATTTACCGATTCGGTATATTTACAGATTCGGTAAATTTACCGAATCTGAAAATTACCGAATCAGTAAATTTACCGAATCACAATTTTGACATGTAGGTGGCACTGAAAACAGTGAAACCGGCCCTTAGGAATTTGTTATTTACCATGACATACTATGACATGGTAAATAACGAATTCCTGTGTACATGCACATCTGTGCATGTACACCTGTGCCATGTGGCACACATACATTCCCTAAGGCCCTGTATGTGTGCCACATGGCACACAAGCCAGAATCAGGGGTGCAACAGGGTGTCAAAGTGACACCCTGTCCCCCTTGACAATTCGGTAATTTTACCGAATCAGTATTTACCAAATCGGTAATTGCCATTGATTCCAATGGGCCTCAAGGCCCATAAGAATCAATGGCAATTACCGAATCGGTAAATACCGATTCGGTAATTACCGAATCATACAGATTCGGTAAAAATCACCACATTTTTTCATACATCTGATTTACCGAATCTAGAATACCGAATTGGTCAAATTCGGTATTCTAGAGTCGGTAAATCAGATTTACCTACATCGGGCCCTTAGTTCTGAAATGTCCTTCCTTCCCCTTTATTCCCATGCCCAGGCTACAAGTGTTCCCAATAGACAATATGCTGGTGCCACGTTCCTTTGTGGGTGTGCTGGAGGCAGCCCTTTGAAATGTAAGTGGGGCAGAGAACAGCTTAGCCTCTCCCATCCTGGCAGAATTGAACTCTCCCAGGTCCCACTGTTTACTATCTGGGGCCAATACGCATTCCTGTTGGTAGAGCAATTAACATGCCCAGGCAGTTAGAAACTCCTAAAATGATTCAAAAAGTTTAGGTCAGGAAAAGTTCACATTTTTAAAAGGGGTGTTTTAAAAAAATTGAAATTTATAATCTGACTTGACCATTAAAGAGGACTTAAAATTACAAATATTTGATTCCAGGCATGATTCTTCCACGTGGTCCTAATCAAAAGCTGGCCCTTATTAAATGTAATAACGTAACTCAATGATATTCTGTGGGAAAGGTAGGCCTTACAGTACTGAATTTTTTTTTTAGGAGTTTGTAAAACCTAAAAGCGCACATTCTCCTCTTAATGCAATGCACCCTGCCCTACGGGCTGTTAAGAGCCTCATTTAGGGGTGGCTTATATATATTAACAAAGAAGGTTTAAGCCTTGCAAAAGGTTTACTTTGACAGGTCGAATTGGTCGTTTAAAACTGCCCTACAGGCTGCATTGGCAGGCCTTAGACATGTTTTAAAAGGCTACTTTTAGTACGTGCCGCAGTGAGTGATGCTGTCCAGTAGTGGCATTTAATTGACAGGCTCTGAGTACCCGAGATACCACATGCAAGGGACTTCAATGTAAACTAAATGTACCGGTCAGGTGTAACCCACTTGTATCATGTTTTAGAGAGCACAAGCACTGTAGCACTAGTTAGCAGTGTAAAGTGGACATAATTGTAAAAGCCAAAAAAACAGGTTCAGAAAACTGAAAGCGACACAGGCAAAAAGTTTGGGTGTGAATCTGTAGAGACGGTCAAGTCCAACAGCAGCATACACCAGTCCCCTGTTCCATGCATGCATAGTATTTTCATTTCGGCAATGCATGGCTATGTCCATCAACAGTGTAGCTGAAGTGCATGTTGCTTCCCGCTCAAACATAAAACATAGTCCTTAATTTACACAGAAACATGTCACCCTAGAATATGTGATGACTTAGCTTTATCAGGCAATATTGCTTTCTCATTCCCTAATGACGGCATACAGGAATGTAGACTTGGCGGGCATGCATGACTGTGAAAAGCACATTTGATGCCGAAGTGTACATTGTATGGACATGGCTTTACTATTACAATTTGGTGAATATAACTATATCGGAATGGACAAGATTTTATGTTGATGATAATGTCTATGATCTTTGTCCTAACATGCTAGAATTATAAAGTCACTCATTATGAAAATGAGGCCACATGACAATGGTGAGCTGAATAGGCTTCATAAAACAACAATTTACTTATCTTTACCATGTTTCTCTGTGTCAGCTTTTGATGCATCTGCTTTTAATAAGTTTATTACAGAAAACATATAAAGTGTATCCAACAGTTACCTTAGCAATTTGCTCTCAACTACATACTTTAGAAGCAGGGAGCCAGATTTACTTATTTATCATGAAATGCAGGGCAGGAGTCAGTTTGTTGCACTGTGGTGCATAAGGGGCAATAGTACAGTCATATCTACTATGATTGGCCTGCTGTTGCTGTCATGTCCTACTCCTGGAATTCTACTCAGGCTTCCTTATACAACGTACAGTCTTGCGACATGATGCAGAAGTGACCATGCAGTAAATGGCTTATATTTTATACTGGAAGCATACAATTCCAATACTAATACTTATGCCTAGACATATGCAGAATGACCCAATACATTGGATGTTTGCTGCACATTCCAACACATATGCAATGCATGGGTTATTTGGATAAATGTACACATTTCCATTTATTACTGCCTTTTTCAAGAAGGTGTTCTTTTTTACCAAAACCCGGGATGACTATTTTAGTAGATTGGGCATTGCTTCAACCCCTATGGGTATTTGTGCTGATTTGCACAAGTAACGTACCTTGACACAGAGCAAAACACAGCAGCGCAGTGAGATTTTCCAACTCAAAATGGGCAATTTTCAAGCGTAAAACACATTTTGCAAAGACACATGAAATGCATTGCGACACTGCTAAACAGGACATTAACTTCAGAACCTTCAATTTACAAATACAATACATTCTCTATTGGGTCACAGATACCTCTTTAATACTGCTTTTCCTTACGCGGTGGAGCATGGAGCGTCAGCCAATCAGCTTCCAGGACCATCCTGTGCAGTAAGGCGAGCTGGGGTACTATGCATCCTGAGCCTTCAGGTGTTCTCAATTGCACTTGTTCTTTCAGCACTTACAACACTTCATGGCTCTTATATATCTTGGAAAATGTTGTTCTACACCTTGGAGTACATGAAAAACAATTTGCATTCACAAAACATTTCATTTTGATTATTGAAATAAAAATAAAAATGCAATTGTAGATGCACTGGTGCAATCCTACATATCTTTTGTATCTTTCTCATCATATTAAGTATGGGGTGTATTGATCAGAGAGGAGTTTAGAAAGTGTAGATGAATGCGATATGTAGCTGTAAGAGGAAATATATAGATAGATACGCGTGTCATGTTTTTACAAAAACATATTGCATTTATAATTGCAAGAATGATTTTGACAGTATTACCATGGTGTTGCTATAGTGGTTTCTCAGGATACCTGGGTGGTGTCATAGTCCACCATTCATCATTATTTCACAACTGTTAAACCACTATGATGCAGCAACAAAATGACCTGCTCAGGTCAAATGTGAAGCCACTAATTGGATGTGCACATGCAGATTCTGACCTCTGCTCTGAGTCTCACATGTAGGAACCTGTATGGGTCATTGTTCAGGGGTACGGTCTACATGTAAACCCATCATAGTGTGATGTGCAAACATGCAAGAGGATGCAGTGATCTTACATACTACCTCTATAGAATGCAGGAATCAAGGCATCTGAAGTGCTACTTGTGGATGCCAAATGTGCATGTGGCAAAGTTCCTTAAGTGCCACATGTCTGCGGTCAGTGGTAACCTAAACCTGAGTAAATTACCGAAATAATACAGCTATGAATTCAAATTTTCTTTTTACCCATTGCCGTTCCAGCAGTGACTGTGCCGCAGAGATAAGCTGGTGCAATTGGCATATAAAGCGTCTGATTGTCTCTCACAATCATGATTATTGGCTTGATTGTGAGATGCCTAACATGTTCTCAGTGGTACTCTGGGAAAATCAAGTTGCCTGGCTATGGAGTTAAGCCAGCACTCTGACAGCCTAACAGTCTCCTATGTGTGAAGGGAGCTCCTCCTACCAGTCTGCTGGTGGAAAGTGGTATCTAGCAATTGCAGCTTCCCTAGTTATACTAATGATGTTGTTCGTGTTCCTGTGCATCGTCTCTTCACATAGTTGTTCCTCAAAGTAAATGGCAAGGCAATACATCTATTCACTGCATTGGTGAAGAATTGTTTTGGTTTGTGGCGGGATTTTTTATGTGACCAGGCACTACGTGATTTGTTTTTTGTATAGTGGATTTAACCTTAACCAGATGATAATTGCATGTCATGACTGTTAACTCTCCCACCCCCTTCCATTAGCATCTTTGTTGAATGTGAAGGAAGTCTTGTTGTCATATGTGATTCTATATTTACTATTATTTTCTTGTGTAATCATTACTCAACAGTCTTTTTTCTACTGTTCTCCATGTGATAAGGGTTATGCCCAGCCCATTTTGAATCCCTTGCAGTCCCTTGCAGAATCAATGAGTGATCATGTGTGGTGTGTGGCGTACTGCAATGTGCAGTCAGAGTGCATTTGATCCAGCTGCTTGGTCAGTAGTACTACTCATTGTAGGTGTGTTTTTTGTATTTTCATGTAGCTTGCTGTGCTCTACTGTTTCCCTTTACTTTACTATTTTGATAGCAGGTATTCCCCATGTTCCTACCACTTCCCCCAGCGATTCCCACATTTACACCAAAATGATAGAACTATGCCGGCAAACTTATCTGCACTCACAGCAATAAACTCCACCGATAAGAGAAAGTGGAGGCGTAGACAGAAAGGTACACCAACATATTAGCGAATTCTACATGTAAGCAAGCACATAAAGTAGTACTGCATTAGTTCTTCTTGCTGTACTCCAATAGGCGTTAATGTATATATAGACACATATATACATATATATATCGAGGAGCTGGAAGCTCAAATTGCCACAAACCCAGATACCAAGACGATTGAGGATCTAAGGCTGGGTATGAAACAATGTCTTATCACATACCAAGAAAAAATAAAAGCGCGAAAACACAGCAAGTTCAACAGGGATGCACAAGACTATGCCCAGGGGAAAGTACTTACCTTCGAACGGAAATATGATGGACCGCGGAAAGCCTTAAAAAATGCTGCACCACGTGTAATGAAAGTAAGGGAAACCTCCGAATCAAATGCCAGTACTGACACAGAAAAAAAGGTCAGGTAATGATGGAGCTGATTTTGGGGCATCCGCATCCACATCCTCATCCACAATGAACCGTTTTTTAGAGGAGTTTCAGCTAAGAGAGACTCGTGACAACGAGGAGGATGGGGCAGGTCCCGGGGGACAAGAAAACAAAACACCGCAGGAAGACAAGAAGGGGCAGCAGGAATAAATCAAGACAAACCTGCTGGGATTGCGGGACAACCCTGCAGCAAGAGAGGAGCCAAGAAGTAGCCCAAGCACAAGATGTAACCATCATTAACTTGACATCGAAGACATTAACCAAAGATCAGGAAAGTGTGCTTAAAAAGGGACTTACGTTCTGTCCTACTAAATCTCTGGAATACACCCAAACCCGGATTGACCTGTAGCTATTCACCAGGAAACTGAAATTACAAAAATTATTTAAGCCAAAAGGTCTGCAGCATACATCTACCCAACAATGGATGGGTATAGGTTCATTGGCAACCTTATCAGGTGATGATTTGGAGACACTACAAATTTTAAGTAGTCAGATGGATGATGAGCCCCAGAACATATCGCGACAAATGTCCACCATCACAAGCTATGGCATACAACAGAAAGTACCAAAAACAACTTTCAAACCTAAATCTACTTATATGCCGATCACCTAATTTGAAGCAATTGATACTTTTGAAGAAACAGTAAAGAAGGACTTGCGAAAACTTAGATCAATAACATCTAGATTGAAAGAAAATAACCTTACTGGAGGGCAACGAGCATCAATACAAGATTTAACAAGCGATCCAGAGCTGATCTGTAAACCTTCCGATAAAGGTGGGAACGTTATTTTAATGACTCAGGAATACTATGAATGCGAGGCATAATGACAATTGGCAGACACTAAATGTTATCTCCGAATTAATAAGGAGGAATACACTGGAAGCATAAGAGTGTACCATGAGCTCATCCAAAAATGGAAGGATAGAGGCATGTTAAGTGTGAATGAATTTAAATTCTTAACGTGTCCATACCCCACAACAGCAACATTCTATCACCTACCTAAGGTACACAAGGACGCCAAAAAACCACCAGGGCATCCAATTGCTTCCTCAACAGGATGTGTAACTGAGAATATGTCACACTATATAGATTTTTTCTTGGCTGAACTGCTCCGCATGTTACCATCGTATATCAAGGACACAACACATTTCATAAACAATATCACGAATATACCATGAGAACCAGAGACATGGGTGATTGTTTTGGACATAACAAGTTTGTATACTTGTATTCATCACACCCAGGGAGTGGATGCCGTGAAGCACTTTTTAAAAAGTAGATCACTACACTACTTTGAACATAATGTGATGTTAGTGGAATTTATTGAGTTTTGTCTGAAAAATATATTTTTTTTTTTCAGAAACAGCACTCTCGGCAGATACGGGGAACGGTGATGTGCACCTGCTTCGCCCCCAGCTACACGAACTTGTTTGTCGGCTGGTGGGAGAAGCAGGTGTCCTGGTCTAACCAATATAGACTCTGGGTTAATTGTATCACTGCATGGTATAGATACATTGATAATTTGTTTATTTTGTGGAAGGGACCGAAACACAAAGCCAAGAAATACAGCCAAGCATTGAATAACAATTCGTTAAATTTGCAATTTAGTGGGCATATTAGCTCAACAGAAGTGTCATTCCTCTACTCAAAAGTATTTGTCCGGGACAACAAAATTTGCACTTCCCTTTATACGAAAGATACAGCAGGGAACTCTGTACTTGAAGCAAATAGCAGCCATCAGAGATCACTCAAGAATAATATTCCGTATGGAGAATTGCTGCGTTTAAATAGAAATTGCTCTCTAGACAGTAATTTTCAAAATGAGGCAAATGCATCCATTGAGCGGTTTAAGGTACGAGGCTACTGCCCGGACCTACTAGCTAAGACCCTAATAAAAGTGAACACGATCCCAAGAAATTGTTTATTACGAAAGAGAGAAAAATCTGACCCAGATAGTGACTCCATTCAATTTATAACAACCTACTCTACTGAAACAGCTCCCTTTGAGAAAGATTTTATACCGGAAGTGGCATATCTTAAAAGCTGATGGAGTAATTGGTGACTCCATACCTGCTTCTCCTAAAATAACATAAATCCCTGAAAGATATTTTAGTGAGAAGTCACCATGAACCAATCCCGCTTGTGCCACGCATTAGTGCAGTAACCTGACTTTTTCCCTGCCTAAAATGTAAGGCATGTAAAGGGAGCAAAAAGGTTCTCTCACATAAAATTCCGCACATGTCTAAGCCTAAAAATATCACTAAGTTTATGACATGTAACACGCCGTTTTGTGTCTACTGTCTCCTTGTGGGAAAAAATACATTGGCAGTACGATTAATTCCACAAAACGCGCATCTTAGAACATGCGAGAGCCATTGAGAACCAGGAGTTCACTTATCCTGTAGCAAGGCACTTTGCCAAATATCATGAGAGCAACAGGAATCAGCTAACATTGTTTTGTTTGGATCATATTCCAGCGAATGATCGTGGGAGCAATCAAGAGTTGCACCTACGACGCCTTGAGTCTAGATATATCATCGATTTGCAAACCACTTTCCTTGATGGTTTAAATACAGGAGAAGAGTTATCAAGCCATCTGGGTTAAGCCTCAAAGCAAGAAAATCACTGCATGAGTTCATCATGTTTTGCCTAAATCTCCCGTGAATAGTTCTGAGGGGCGTTAAGCTCTTTAAATATGAAGAAGTAAGAATGTTTATATTATACAGACGCAACTTATATATGTATATATTAGCCCATCCATGGCTCAATAATGGTGGGGAAACGTTATAGCCCCCATTAGGTGCATAGCGAATACAACAATACTTTTTCGCCCATCCATGGCTTAATTAAGTAGGGTCCTAATCATAATGAATTGTGTGGATTATATCAAGGCGTAAATAATTTGATTCAAATTTGAATTATGGTTTTGCATTGATGAATTATAGATGTGTATTTATTCATTTATAAGCAAAAAGCCTGTTTACTGCTGGTCATATTGTTATTTTATTTGCAATTCCAATGTGTGCAGCATGCTACAAAAGTGGCCTTCATTTCGCTACTATCACCGCTACATTTTGCTTTGAGTATGTTTTTTATGTCTGTTGAAATGACCCAGAAGTGATTCTGCAAGCCCCGGATATAATGATTGTTTTCATGACTGCCTCTTGTTTAGATGAAAAAGGCTGTTTACCGAAACCGGTCCTGTTAAAACTTTGATTTGAATAAATAACGAACTGAATGCCTGGGAGAGTGCGGTCCCTTCATTTTGCGCTGGAGAAGTGAAGTTTGGAGCTGGATATATATATATATATATATATATATATATATATATATATATATATATATATATATATATATATATATATATATATATATATATATATATATATATGTATATATATATATATATATATATATACACATATACGTATATATATATATATATATATATATATACACATATACGTATATATATATATATATTACCTACTGGCGGTCGCCAGTAGGTAGTTATAGTTAGGACCTAGTTTCCATAGGAAATCTGCAACATTCTATTGAGAATAACTTTGGCGCTGGTGGACGAATCTTTGCGAATTTCTCCAAGAAGATGGCCTGCTCCGCTCCGCTCCTTCCCTGAATGTTTGGGGGGGATTCGTCAAGTGGGGGCTGAGATAAAAGGGGGGTCCCAAAACATGTTTTCCCCATGTTATTTTCCATAGGACGTTTAGACACGGCTACAGCTCGAACGGCTGAATGGATTTATAAGAAATTTGGTAGAAAGGTAGAGTCCGGCTCACAGATTACGCTTTTCTTTGAATGGTGTAAATCTGTTCAGTAGTTGCTGAGAAAATTAACTTTGAAAAAATATATATTGGGCTACATTGGGCTATATATATGTTAGAGCCCAAATGTAGCCCAATGTAGCCCAATGTAACCCAAAGATGGCCACCAGAGAAAAAAAAAAACAAATGTATCCCAAATATCAGCCAGATGTAGCCCAACTATAGCCCAATGACAGAATGTCCCAGAGTGTTCTAAAGAACAACTAGAGCGCTAACAGTCTTACTTATGACAAAAGTATGGCACACCTGAAGTCATCTTGATTGGAATAAAGTGTTAACACTTAAAACATTTAATTTGCAAAGGAACAAAATGAGGGGGTTCATTTTGCCATAGAAATTATGATTAGTGCTGAAGAAAGAAAAATTAGGGCACATTTTGAGTGACTTCTCAAATCCTCTTATATTTCATTAAAAAAATTCTGATATGCAGTCTCCCAAGATGGCCACCAGAGACAAAAGACCCCAAATGTAGCCCAAATATCAGCCAGATGTAGCCCAACTATAGCCCAAAGACAGTAGTTAGGACCTAGTTTCCATAGGAAATCTGCAACATTCTATTGAGAATAACTTTGGCGCCGGTGGACGAATCTTTGCGAATTTCTCCAAGAAGATGGCCTGCTCAGCTCCGCTCCTTCCCTGAAAGTTTGGGGGGGATTCGTCAAGTGGGGGCTGAGATAAAAGGGGGGTCCCAAAACGTGTTTTCCCCATGTTATTTTCCGTAGGACGTTTAGACACGGCTACAGCTCGAACGGCTGAATGGATTTATAAGAAATTTGGTAGAAAGGTAGAGTCCGGCTAGCAGATTATGCTTTTCTTTGAATGGTGTAAATCTGTTCAGTAGTTGCTGAGAAAATTAACTTTGAAAAAATATATATTGGGCTACATTGGGCTATATATATGTTAGAGCCCAAATGTAGCCCAATGTAGCCCAATGTAGCCCAAAGATGGCCACCAGAGACAAAAAAAAATAAATGTAGCCCAAATATCAGCCAGATGTAGCCCAACTATAGCCCAATGACAGAATGTCCCAGAGTGTTCTGAAGAACAACTAGAGCGCTAACAGTCTTACTTATGACAAAAGTATGGCACACCTGAAGTCATCTTGATTTGAATAAAGTGTTAACACTTAAAACATTTAATTTGCAAAGGAACAAAATGAGGGGGTTCATTTTGCCATAGAAATTATGATTAGTGCTGAAGAAAGAAAAATTAGGGCACATTTTGAGTGACTTCTCAAATCCTCTTATATTTCATTAAAAAAATTCTGATATGCAGTCTCCCAAGATGGCCACCAGAGACAAAAGAGCCCAAATGTAGCCCAAATATCAGCCAGATGTAGCCCAACTATAGCCCAATGACAGTAGTTAGGACCTAGTTTCCATAGGAAATCCGCAACATTCTATTGAGAATAACTTTGGCGCCGGTGGACAAATCTTTGCAAATTTCTCAAAGAAGATGGCCTGCTCAACTCCGCTCCTTCCCTGAAAGTTTGGGGGGGATTCATCAAGTGGGGGCTGTGATAAAAGGGGGGTCCCAAAACGTGTTTTCCCCATGTTATTTTCCATAGGACGTTTAGACACGGCTACAGCTCGAACGGCTGAATGGATTTATAAGAAATTTGGTAGAAAGGTAGAGTCCGGCTCGGAGATTACGCTTTTCTTTGAATGGTGTAAATCTGTTCAGTAGTTGCTGAGAAAATTAACTTTGAAAAAATATATATTGGGCTACATTGGGCTATATCTATGTTAGAGCCCAAATGTAGCCCAATGTAGCCCAATGTAGCCCAAAGATGGCCACCAGAGACAAAAAAACGAAATGTAGCCCAAATATCAGCCAGATGTAGCCCAACTATAGCCCACTGACAGAATGTCCCAGAGTGTTCTAAAGAACAACTAGAGCGCTAACAGTCTTACTTATGACAAAAGTATGGCACACCTGAAGTCATCTTGATTGGAATAAAGTGTTAACACTTAAAACATTTAATTTGCAAAGGAACAAAATGAGGGGGTTCATTTTGCCATAGAAATTATGATTAGTGCTGAAGAAAGAAAAATTAGGGCACATTTTGAGTGACTTCTCAAATCCTCTTATATTTCATTAAAAGAATTCTGATATGCAGTCTCCCAAGATGGCCACCAGAGACAAAAGAGCCCAAATGTAGCCCAAATATCAGCCAGATGTAGCCCAACTATAGCCCAATGACAGAATGTCCCAGAGTGTTCTAAAGAACAACTAGAACGCTAACAGTCTTACTTATGACAAAAGTATGGCACACCTGAAGTCATCTTGATTGGAATAAAGTGGTAACACTTAATACATTTAATTTGAAAAGGAACAAAATGAGAGGTTTCATTTTGCCATAGAAATTTTATATATATATATATATATATATATATATATATATATATATATTCACTGAAAAAAACATAGGTTTTAAACACGTGTTAGAAGCGGCTGTCTCTAGTTGGCAGAGGTATACACTTCTGACAAATAGGGACACACCTTTTCTAGTCAGGGCAAGGGGATCACACACTTAGATAACCCCTGCTCACCCCCTTGGTAGCTTGGCAAAGCAGACAGGCTTATCTCAGAGGCAGTGCGTTAAGCATTTATGACCACATACAGTAATAAAGTGAATACACTACAAATGGACACGACACAGTAGTATTATAAAAATAAGGATTTTTATATAAGGCTTAGCACAAGACCAAATAACGACAAAAATATACCACAATCTTAATAAATACTCTTGGAAGGAAAAATAATAGTTCAAGCGTAGTTTCTTCTTAGCACAAAGTCTTTAGTATCAAAAGCAACTCTTCTTCTCTAAAACACAGTTCTTGGCAACAATGTAAGCCACACGGGAGTCACACGACGTCGAGGCAAAGTTAATCCAAAGGTTCGGCGTCGACCGCGAGGAGCGCTACGTCGAGCCCGGAGTCGCACAGACCCCCACAACACAGTACCTTGGAAAAGTGAAGCACTCGATGATCATCGAGATGTCCGGCGTCGCGTCTTCGGCGTCGATCGGGCCTCGGAGTCGGGGCGATCTGCAGCGTCGTCGACCGAAGTCAGGCAGGAGCAGCGCTCACGAGGTGAAGCAGGATACGGCGTCGTCGATGTCGATGTTGCAAGAGTGAGCAGCGCTCACGGCGTCGAGAGGGCTCGAAGTCGATGCGATCAGCAGCGGTGCAGCCACGAGGTCACTTGGAGCTGGAGCCGAACTCACTACTCACTGGCGTTGTTGCTGGCGTCGATCGGGCCCGGCGGCCGGCATCGAGGAAGCGGGACACTGGAGCCGTTACTCACGATGTCGAGCTGGATTCGGCCGCGTCCGTCGGCGTCGAGATTGCTGGATTCTTTCAGAGGTGCTGGATTCACAAGTTCCAGCAAACAGCACTTTAGGCAGGTGAAGTCCTTTTGCCCTGTGACTTCAACAGGAGACTGGCACTCTTCCAGCCCTTGGAGATTTTCTTAGCAAAGATTGAGAGTACACACACAGTTCCTCTCTCCTGGTTCCTTGGCAAAAATAAAGAAGCAATGCAGGATTCCCCCAACAAACAGCACTCTGGCAGAAGGGGTAGGCAGTCCTTAGATCAGCAGGCTTCTTGTCCTTGGTTCAGGTTTCCTTGTCAGAAGTGATCTAAATTCTTGGTTCAGGGGTCCTTCTCTTATACCCCTTTTTGGCTTTGATCCCTTTGTCCATGGAGGGGAATTTCCCCCCATCTTGGGTTTGTTGTGGGTGTTGCCAGGCCGAAGCACCTGGCCTATTCACTGTGCAGGGCAGAGTCTTCAGCCGCCCAGCAGGAGTGGAGCCAGCATTGTCACTGGCAGGGGCAGGGCCATCAGTTGCCCGGCAGGAGGTGGGCCAGGAAAGTCCCAGGCAGGCACAGAGTCATCAGCCGCCCGGCAGGGGGGCGGAGCCAGCATTGTATCAGGCAGGGCAGGCTATCAGGAGCTACTCTTCCCTACTCTCAATGCAAATGTCCCACTCACCCCACACTGACTCATTCAGACCTCTGGAGCCACCCAGCTCCTGTCACACGCACACCAGAACCAGCAGAGACCGGTAGACAGTTAGACAAGAAAATAGCTACTTTCTAAAAGTGCTATTTTCCAACACAGAGTCCAAAAACCATCCACACAAAAGGATGCGTTATTAAACCCTGAGTTCAGGGATACCAAACTTGACATTGCACCATGCTCCCCGAGCCCGCTAGGATTATAGCATTAATAATCCTGGCAGCCCATTCTAACTGATGGAGAGCAGGTTACCTTACAATAGTGAAAAACGAATATGGCTGTAATTCACTATTAGGACATGCCAACCTTGTCAGGCTTGTCCTACCTTATGCTTACAATGCACCCTGCCCGTGGGCCTACCATAGGGGTGACTAACATGAAGTTAAGGGAAGGTTTAGGGACTGGCAAGTAGATGTACTTGCGCAGTCTGCGTGACAGTACCAGACTGCACGTGGTCTAGCAATGGTAGACCTTCAGACATACTTTTACTAGGCCGCTCTTTTGGGTGGCACAACACGTGCTGCAGGCCCACTAGCAGCATTTGTATTTACAAGCCCTGGCACTCCTGGTGCACTCTACTAGGGACTGACAGTAAACCAAATAAGCCAAACATGGAATTCAATCAATACAGCAATTTCACATAGGGAGCACTTGCACTGTGGCACGGATCAGCAGTGGCACAGTGCCCAAAGCAATTACCAGCAAAAACATCGTAAACAGAGGAGGCAAACAGAAACAATGGAGGAGAGACTCATGCCAATGATGCCAGGTCTAACACGTGTCCCCTCCAGCTGAAATGTGGGGAGAACTTCCCTTACCCTAGGGAGTCCTCATCACTAAGGCTTAAAAATCTGGACAGACCATCAGCATTGGCGTGATCTGTGCCAGGGCGGTGTTCCACCGTGAAGTCCATCCCCTGTAGGGAAATGGACCACCTCAACAGCTTTGGATTCTCACCCCTCATCTGCATCAACCATCTGAGGGGCCTGTGGTCTGTCTGAACCCGGAAGTGAGTCCCAAACAGGTAGGGTCTTAGCTTCTTCAGCGCCCAGACCACAGCAAATGCTTCTCTCTCTATCGCACTCCACCTCTGTTCCCTGGGAAGTAACCTCCTACTGATGAAGGCTACAGGTAAGTCTCGGCCCTCTTCATTCACCTGAGCTAGAACAGCCCCCACGCCATGCTCTGAAGCGTCCGTCTGGACAACAAATTCTTTAGAAAAGTCGGGTGCCTGGAGTATGGGTGCTGTGCACATTGCAGTTTTCAGGGTGTCAAAGGCCGTCTGACAGGCGTCAGTCCAGATCACAAGTCGTGGCTGCTTCCTGGAAGTCAGCGAAGTCAAGGGGTGCACAATGTTACCATAATCCTTGACGAACCTCCTGTAATAACCCGTGAGACCCAAGAAGGCTCTCACCTGAGTCTGGGTTTTGGGTGGTGCCCATGCCAGGATGGTATCAATCTTGGGTTGCAGGGGGGCCACCTTGCCGCTCCCTACTTGGTGCCCCAAGTACACCACTGAACCCTGCCCAATCTGGCACTTACTGGCTTTGATTGTGAGGCCTGCTCTGCGCAGGGCCAACAACACTTCCTGGAGGTGGCGCAAGTGTTCCTCCCAGCTGGCGCTGAACACTGCGATGTCGTCCAGGTAGGGGGCACTGAAATCCTCCAGTCCAGCCAAGACCTGGTTGACCAACCTCTGGAAGGTGGCAGGGGCATTCTTCATCCCAAAGGGCATAACCCGGAACTGGTAGTGCCCATCTGGTGTGGAGAATGCTGACCTCTCTTTTGCCCCATCAGTCAAGGCGATCTGCCAGTACCCAGACGTTAGATCAAACGTACTAAGGTACCGGGCAGTCCCCAACCGATCTATGAGCTCATCAGCTCTGGGGATGGGGTGCGCGTCAGTCTTGGTGACTGAATTGAGTCCTCGGTAATCCACACAGAACCGAAGTTCCGGTGAAGCACCAGGCGCTGCAGCCTTTGGGACCAAGACCACTGGGCTGGCCCAAGGACTGCTAGAGGACTCAACCACCCCTAAGGCAAACATTTTGGAGACCTCCTCCTTGATGTATGCTCCGACCTTGTCAGTCACTCTGTAAGCCTTGTGCTTCACAGGAGTGCTGTCCCCGGTGTCCACATCATGGACACACCACTGAGTGACACCAGGAATCAAGGAGAACAGATCAGGGAATTGTCCCAACAGTTGGCGACAATCCTGCTGCTGCTCAGGGGTCAGTGTGTCAGAGAGGACAACACCATCCACTGACCCATCTTGCTCTTTTACATACAGGAGGTCAGGAAGAGGCTCACTCTCCTCCTCTATTCCAGCATCTGTAGCTAGGAGCATCGGTTGACATGCAGGACCCGCAAGGGGTTCCTGGGAGATTCCAAGTCCACCATGTAGGTGACATCGCTCTTTTTCTCCACAACCTTAAATGGTCCAGTCCACCTGTCCTTGAGCGCACAAGGTTCCACAGGGGACATAACCCAAACTTTCTGTCCAGGCTGAAGCTTTACCAGAGTGGCCTTCTGGTCGTACCACTGCTTCATCTCCTCCTGGCTGGCCTCCAGATTTGCCTGAGCAAGATATCTGAAGCGCCTAGTCTGGTTCCTAAAGGCCAGCATGTAACTGTATACATCCTGGGGAGGTTTCCTGGGAGATTGCTCCCAGCCTTCTTTGACCAGACTCAAAGGTCCTCTTACCGGGTGACCATACAAGAGCTCAAAGGGGCTGAACCCTAGAGACTTTTGTGGCACCTCACGGTAAGCAAACAACAGGCATGGCAAGAGGACGTCCCATTTACGCCTCATTGGTTCTTCAAGACCCATAATCATGCCTTTAAGGGTACGGTTGAATCTTTCAACCAACCCATTACCTTGAGGGTGGTAAGGAGTGGTGAACTTGTAAGTTACCCCACACTCCTTCCACAGAGACTTCATATAGTTGGAAATGAAGTTGGTGCCCCGGTCTGACACCACCTCTCTGGGGAACCCCATTCGGGAGAAAACACCCATCAGTGCCCGGCCCACCACGGGGGCCGTCACTGTTCTGAGAGGGATGGCTTCCGGGTACCGTGTGGCATGGTCCACCAAGACCAGGATGAACCTGTTGCCTAGGGCTGTCTTGCGGTCCAGGGGCCCAACAATGTCAATCCCCACCCGGTCAAAGGGGGTACTGACCACGGGAAAAGGTTGGAGGGGAGCCTTCTGCTTCCGCCCGCTTTTCCCACTTGCCTGGCAAGTTTGACAGGTCTTGCAATGGATATCGGTATCCCTTCTCATCTGAGGCCAATAAAAATGGGTGACAAGCCTGTCATAGGTCTTGTCCTGCCCCAGATGTCCAGCTAAAGGAACGTCATGAGCCAAACCCAGTAGGAAGGCTCTGAAGCGCTGGGGTACCACCAGCACACGGGCTGACCCAGGCTCAACAGCCTTAGGCTCGCTATACAGGAGGTCGTTCTCCCAGTAAACAAAATGTGACCCTGACTGATCACCTGAGGTTTGGGCTGAGGCCTGCTGCCTCATACCCACAAGAGAAGGGCACACCTTCTGTTCTGCACAGAATTCCTCCCTGGAGGGACCACCATCCTGCTGCCAGTGGGTCAGCTCGGGCAGGTCTCCCAGTTCAGCAACTTGTTCACCTGTGGGTTCCAGGGCATGCCCCTCAAGGCCTGCCTCCTCCTGGACCACGGGAACTACAGGGGACGGTTTCCCGCGCCCCCATGCCTCTTCTCTTCACAGCTGGGTCCTGGGCCATACTTTCAGGCTCCAGAACACCATCAACACCCTTACTTGCTGTCATCGATCGAGTGGTTGCACACACCCACTCTGGCACACCCATCATTTTCAAATGTGTCTCCCTCTCCACCTTAGCCCAAGGGGAGTCTTCTAAATCATTGCCCAGGAGACAATCAACAGGCATGGCGGGCCTTACAGCAACTTGAAGAGTACCTGAAACTCCCCCCCATTCAAAGGAAACTTGAGCTACCTCACACTCTCTCTGGGAGTTGTCAGCAGCTATCACAGGGTAGAATGCGTGGGGAACAACCTGCTCTCTGGACACCAAGTGACACTTGACAGCTGTCACACTCGCTCCGGTGTCTCTGAGAGCTTCCACTCTATGGCCATTAATGGTCACCCACTGCCTATATTTCTTAGTGTTACTAGGCAGAGGGGGTGGAGGGACCAATTCCATGTCTCCTAGAGAGACCAGGGACATCTCTGCGGGACCCTCCCCACCATGGGCAACCATCTCCTCCCCTCCCAGGGCTACACTCGCCAACTGACGGGGGCGGCACGGGGTGGTGCACTAGAGTTCTTCAAGGGACACTGGGGATCATAAAAACGGTGTCCCACCTGCTTACAAGCGAAGCAGGTCATTGGGCCCCTACGAACAGGTTTACCTGTCGGGGCCTCTGATTTCTTATCTGGGGGAGGCTGGGAACCCTTCCCTTGGTTCCCTTGGGTATTACTTTGGGGCCCTTTTTGGAACTCCCTCTGTTTACCCTTGTCCCCCCCACTCTTCTGCTGGGGACCCTGACCACCTTTGGCTGAGTCTCCCACTGGACCCTTGTGGACCCTGGTACTGACCCAGCGGTCCGCCTCCTCAGCAAGTTTTCTAGGGTTAGATATCTTGCTATCAATAAGGTGCTGGCGCAGCTCTGGAAAACAGTTATTAGACAAGTGCTCCCAAGCAAACAAATCATAAAGAGCATCATAACTTTCCACTTTGCTGCCCTTTACCCAACCATCCATGGCTCTGCAAAAATATGACACATATTCCACCCACGTGGTACCAGGCAACTTCTTACATTCTCTAAAGGCCTGTCTGTACTTTTCTGGGGTTAGGCCATACCTTAACATTAAAGCAGCTTTCATATGAGTATAAGACATCCTATCCTCAACAGGCATGTCTAACAGGGTATCTCTTCCCTCATTCACAAAGCGACCCCACAACCCCGCTCCCCAATCCTTCTCAGGGACCCGGTGGGCCAACAATGCTAACTCATATGCTTTAAACCATTGACCAATATCCTCATTCTTCTGAAAATCTTTGATCACATCTTTGGGAAAATAAAACCTACTTTCTGCAGGCACAGATGGGATGCTGCCACCAGAGGGATTCAATTCTAACTCTTTAGCTTTGAGCTCCAACTCCCTCATCCTGGTATCACGCTCAAAAGCTAACTTCTCTCTTTCAAACTCTAACCTTTTGATCTCCATATCAGCTTCTCTCCTGCCTCTTGCATTCTCTATTTCCAACTGCCCATTTATCTTAAGTTTTGCCATCTCCATGTTGTATGCTCGCTCCTTCGCCCTTTCTTCTCTTTCTTCAGGAGAAAGACCTTTGGAGGAAACACTGCTGCCAGGAGAGGACACATGACCATTCACTGGTACTTCCTCTTCCCCTTCCCCTGGCGGTACCACCACCGCATCAGAGGGATCTCTGGCCTCTACCCAGGCCTGCAATGCTTTGAGATATTCTGGTTTGTTTTTGCAGCCTGTGGTAGGAACTTTAAATTGCTTGCAAAAGGATTTCAGATCCTTTAACTGATAGTCGTTGATCTTACTCCTATCAAATTCCTCCACAATAACAGCAGGGGTAGTGACTCCGGCATCACTCATGGTCAAAACTGGCAGTTTCAAAAATCAAGTTCCAGGAAAGCGGAGAACAAAAATAGAATCCTTCCAAATTAGATTGTGGCTGCGCTATGGTCTGCTTTCACTATGTAGCGCACACTAATCACTGCACATGGGTCATGGGAGAAGCGTAGCTCAGTGGTTAGAGGCGGCAGACCCGGAAGCTGAGATCGACCGTAGACCAGGGTTCGATTCCCCGCCTCGGCGGGTCTCGGGCTCAAAATTCCACGGACTCGACAATTCTCGCTCCGGTGCCTACTCGAATCACGGGGTCACACTCTGCAACTCTGGGCAATAGCTTGCTTAATCTCCACTACGGCCCCTCGCGGTGGGATGCCTGGCATTCACCTTGTGGACACCCTGCCGGGGTTTCTCACAGGGGAATACCAGGACGGGTTCCCTAAGCAAGCGCCAGGATGCCCTTTGGGTGACAGGTTTGCGCTATATAAGTACACCTACATTTACATTTACATTTACATAAATGCAAAGTTCAAATCCTCACCGCTGACCCACCAATGTTAGAAGCGGCTGTCTCTAGTTGGCAGAGGTGTACACTTCTGACAAATAGGGACACACCTTTTCTAGTCAGGGCAAGGGGATCACACACTTAGATAACCCCTGCTCACCCCCTTGGTAGCTGTCACGGCTGTGATTCCTCAGGGTCGGAACGATGCTCAAATGGGGTCCACCTCCTGACGTCCCTGCACTCTGACTACTTAATCTCCAGAGTGTAAAGGCAATCAGGCGAGGGAAAACAGGGTAGGGATAGGGACAGCAGGGATAGGGACCTGAAATGACAAAAGGGGACACGTTAGTCCACAGCACACTAACTCCCTTGGTCAGTATCATATGACTATACGGACCCTCACCTGATAATTCTCAGGAAAAATGACCCTTCCCTCTGTTGTGCTCCTTCTTAGGCTGAAGAGAATGAATACACAATTAGGACCGTTCTAAAAACCCTCTATGTGTCATGTAATTCATTCACCCAACTGAACAACCCACATGCACTCACCAGTTGCCAAAAGAAGGAAGCTGAAAGGTAGTCTTAGTAGTTCGGTTGGCAGATCAAAGACTCTCCAAAGACCTTATCAATCGTTAGGACAGTAAACCACTGTTCCGCATAGAGGATAGGAAAACTAAACTCAAATGTAGCCAGCCGGCTCTTCCTTAATGAAGGGAATGAACGGAACAGGGACAAGGACAAACAACAGGAGGGTGCAATCCAGCGGCTCCTGTAATGATGCTCTCAGACGAGAACACCGTGAATAGTCTTGGTGTAAAGTGGAGGGGGAAATCCAAGCGTCTCCACTATACACCTAACAGTAAGAATCAAAAAAAGGTCAAAATGCGCAGAGGGAAACCCCAGCGTCTCTCGCGCCTTTTATGAACCACAACACCCGCCGGTGTCAGAAGCGCGATATGAGACTGCGTCCTGTGAGTGTTACAGAGGGGGCAATCCAAGCGTCTCCTGAACACTCACCAATCAAGAACAGACTTTACCGCCAGGACGCGGAGGGGGCAATCCAAGCGTCTCACGCGCCTAGCGGGGGAAAAAACATTAGACAGTCCCAGCCAGTAACTGTTAACACTCGGTTAGACACAACTTGCTCCACAGCCGCAGAGCAAAACGAACCACACCTCCCCAGCAGCTCGGCGGGGACAGGGCGTCCGCTAACAACGAATTCCATTGGACAAATCACGAGCACCAATTGCAGGCATTCATGGGAATATATGCCTTCTGAAGCCATCCCCCTTCATGCATGGCATTCTGGGAGATGTAGTTTATCTCCTAGGCAGGCACCTTAGTCAGACCCTGACAGTACACCCCCCTGACCCGTGCCTCCTAGCGCCAGGCTTCCGCGAGTTGCGGAGGAAGAAGGAGCGGATCAAGCGCGGGGCGTGGACGTCCTGGCTAGGCTCCCATGAATCGTCCTCAGAGCCATAGCCCTTCCAGGAAATGAGAAACCACAGTCTCCCCTGGCGGTACTTCGAGTCCACGATACGTCGGACCTCAAACTCCAGTTGTCCATCCCTCTGTACCGGCGGTGCTGCCTTGCGTCGCATTGAACCAGCCGGCTTCAAGAAACTGCTGTGAAACACCGGGTGTATCCTCATAGACACAGGCAGCTTCAGCTTGTATGCCACCGGGTTGATCACCTTGATGATGGAATAGGGACCGATAAATCGGGGATGGAAAATACTGCGGTATCTGAATCGAATGTTTTTCGTGGACAACCAGACCTTGTCCCCTATCTCATACAAAGGACTCTCCTGTCGATGTTTGTCCGCCTATTTCTTGTACGTGCTTTTTGCATGGACAAGGGTCTTTTGAATCCGCTGATGTGTTTCCAACAGAGCCTTCACATGTGCTGCCACATTGGGATGATTCTGGACTTCTCCCGGTATGGTCAAAGGCAGAGTGTTGGCGTGGAAGCCTGTATTGGCCTTGAACGGAGTCTCTCCTATGGCACTATGCCATGCATTATTGTACGAAAGCTCCGCCAACCAGAGAAGAGAGACCCATGAGCGACTAGCTTCTTCCGAATAACACCTCAGGTACTGTTTGAGTGTTTGATTAAGTCGCTCTGTTTGTCCGTCCGTCTGAGGATGAAAGCTGGTGGAAAGAGCGTCTTCTACCCTCAGTGCCTTGCACCACATGTGCCAGAACCTGGCCACGAACTGCGGCCCCCTGTCAGAGACAATCACCCGTGGGATGCCATGAATCCGTACCACTTGTGTTAATAGTAAATGAGCGGTTTGGCTGGCAGTAGGAAGGTTTTTACACGGTATGAAGTGCCCCATTTTTCTCAAGCTGTCCACTACTACCATGATCGCGTTATACCCTTGGTCCATGGGCAACCCTACAATGAAATCCAAACTGATTGTGTGCCAAGGACGGGATGGAGTGGGCAACGGCCTGAGCTTCCCACGACTCATGGAATGATCCCCCTTCGCCCTCGCACAGGTGTCGCATTGTCCTATCCACCTCTCTACATCTTTTGTCAGTGTTTCCCACCAGAAATGGCGCCGTACGAGATGGACAGTTTTCTTCACTCCGGGATGTCCTGCCAATACTTCCCCATGACACCAGTTGAATGCCTGAAGCCGCAGATCATGAGAGGGTAGAAACAACTTCCCACCATGCAAGGGTACTCCATGTTGTATGGTTCGGAGACGATTCTGGCTTGCCCATTTCCGCCATTGAACCTGATCTCTGTCTTTCTGAACGTTTTCGATGAAATGATCGGCTGTTATCAGGCACACCACCTTTTCTGGGTCGATTATCGCTCTTATATGATCTTTTGCTGGCACCAGGTCTCCCCCTTGTCTAGAGAGCAAATCCGCTTTCTTATTTTCTGATCCTGGACGGAATGTGACGATGAATATGTATTCCGCGAAAAACAGCATCCACCTCATTTGTCGTTGGGATAAGTGGCGAGCGGTTTTCATAAACAACAGGTTTCTATGATCAGAGTACACTGTTATTGGATGTTGTGCTCCCCACAGGTAATGTCTCCATTCCTGGAATGCTCGTTTTATGGCCAGCAGTTCTTTTTCAGATATTGTATAGTTAGCCTCGGCAGAGTTTAATTTCCTGGATAGAAAGGCGACTGGATGCAACTGGCCTGTCTCCCTGTCTCTTTGTGATAGCACAGCCCTACTGCTGAATCTGAGGCATCCGCCTCTACTATGAAGGGCAGGTCCAATTGAGGATGTTTCAAGATTGGGGCGGTAACGAATGCTTCCTTCAGCGACTCAAAAGCCTCCATGGCTTCGGTATTCCACTGGAATGGAACCCCTTTTCTCAGCAGTTTAGTGATGGGAGAGGCCAACAAGGAGAACTGGGAGATAAACCATCTATAGTAATTGGCGAAGCCAAGGAAACACTGCACCTCTTTCACACTGGTTGGCACTGGCCAGGCATGCACCGCATCAATCTTTCTCTCCGCCATGTGAAATCCTCTCGGTGTCAAGATAACCCCCAGAAATTCCACCTCCTCCACACTGAACTCACATTTGCTGAGTTTACAGTAGAGCCGGTACTCCAGCAACTTCTGTAGAACCAGGAGGACATGATTGACGTGTTGTTTTCGAGTGTCAGAGTAGACCAGGATGTCATCGATATATACGATGACAAACTGATCCAGATACTCCTTCAGCACGTCATTAAGAAAGTACTGGAATGCCGCCGGGGCATTGCAGAGCCCGAACGGCATTACCAGATACTCAAAAAGGCCATATCTGGTCTTGAAGGCCGTCTTCCACTCATCACCGCTGCGGATTCTGACCAAGTGATAGGCACCACGAAGATCCAATCGTGTATAGATCACTGCCTCCCTCATTTGGTCCAACAGCACAGGGATGAGCGGAAGAGGGTACCGGTTCCGTATAGTCTGTTTGTTTAACTGACGATAGTCAATGAGGGTGTGCAGCTCCCCATTGGCCTTCGACGTAAAAAACAGAGGGGACGCTGCCGGGGATCTGGAGGGTCTGATGAAGCCTATAGCAGTGAAATGTGCCAAATATTCTTGCAGGTGTCTGGATTCGGGTTCAGACAAGGCGTACACCCTGCAAGACGGAACAACGGCACCGTCAACCAGATCTATTCGGCAGTCATACTCCCGATGTGGTGGGAGTACCTCGGCCTGGCTCTCACTGAATACCTCACTGTATTTGTGGTATTCAGTAGGCAGGATGGTTACCTTTTCCACTGCAGTAGCTATGTGCAGTATGTGAGTCAAGGCTACAGTGTGTGATGTAGATGTATGCAAGCAAATGCTCTGACATTCTTCGGAACGAAAGGTTACAGTTTTCTCCCTCCAATCAATGGAAGCGTTATGTGTCTCCAGCCATGGGATTCCCAATATTAACTCATATTGTGGAGCCTCTATTATATTCAGTACAATACTCTCAACATGTGTAATGGTACTGTTCTCCATTATCAGCACCAATTCCTCAGTACGCTCACATATGGGACCGGACTTCAGAGGAGTACCATCCACAGCCAACACGGTTTCTGGGTTGGCAATGGATACTCTTCCCAACCCCAGACGACGCACCAAGCCCTCGT
The DNA here is from genome assembly GCF_964261635.1 of Lissotriton helveticus. Taxonomy (NCBI): domain Eukaryota; kingdom Metazoa; phylum Chordata; class Amphibia; order Caudata; family Salamandridae; genus Lissotriton; species Lissotriton helveticus. The sequence goes on along the minus strand of NC_136065.1, from coordinate 549,904,252 downwards.
CCACGAAATTCCCCGTTGCCCCCGAATCTATCATGCTCCACACTGCATGCTCTTTACCCTGGGATTGTAAAGAAGCGGGCAAGGCAACGTGTGTAACAGGGGTTTTACCCTCAACCGAAGCCAACGAGGTCAGTCTCCATTCCTTCGTTTCCAACCCTTTGCTTGAAGGACTGCTTTCAACGTTTCTTTCGGGATCGACAGTGGTGAGAGCCACTTTCTTTCCCGAGAAAAAGGTCTTGGATCTTTTGGGTTTGGAGGGACACTCCTTGACATAATGTCCCTTCTTCCCACAATACATACAAAGCCCCTGTGAGCGACGACTCTCTCTTTCTGCTCTAGTAAGGGGGGACCGGATGGCTCCAACATCCATTGGTTCCGGAGTACTATCACTGGTCCGTGGACTGGATGGAAGTACTTGTCCCACGGTTCCAGAAGGCCCGTCATGTCTCCTACGATCGCCTCCCCGCTCTCCTAAACGATGGTCTAAGCGGAGCGTGAAGTTAATCAAATCAACACACGTTACAGGTTGTGGGTCGATCTGCGCTATCACATCTTTTAACTCATCCGACAAGCCTTAGTAATACAACGCCATCCTTTTTTCTTCGGGCCATGCTGTTTCCGCCACAAGACGATTAAAGGTGGTCATGTAAGTAACTAGGTCTTTCCTCCCTTGTCTGAGTCCCAGTAACTCCCTGTCTGCGCTCAGTGTAGTTGCTCTCCGGTCGAAAACCCGTTCGAACTCTCGGCGGAAAGCCGTCCAGTCGTTCAATATGGGGTCGTCATTTCTGACGAAGGGAACTGCCCAGTTCGCAGCATCCCCTGATAAATAGGAGATGGCGAACGCTACTCGGGACATGTTGTTTGGGAACGATGCCGGCCTACACGAAAAATGAAGAGTGATTTGGGTCAGAAAGGCTTGAATCTTCTGGGGGTCGCCTGAATATCTCTCTGGGCTAGCTAACGGTATGGGAGGAGGTACGGTTACTTGAATAGCTCGACCTCCTGGCGCAGCGTCAAAAGGATTGGCCTGTTGACGATCCAACCTTTCCTTTAAAGCAGTGGTCTCTGCTTTAGACGCTGCCAGTTCCTGTTGGACTAACACCAGAGCCTGAAGCACGTCATCCATAGACGCCATGTTTTGAACCTCTTTCCGACCAGGAGGAGTATTAAACGTGGGCTCACGGCTGTGATTCCTCAGGGTCGGAACGATGCTCAAATGGGGTCCACCTCCTGACGTCCCTGCACTCTGACTACTTAATCTCCAGAGTGTAAAGGCAATCAGGCGAGGGAAAACAGGGTAGGGATAGGGACAGCAGGGATAGGGACCTGAAATGACAAAAGGGGACACGTTAGTCCACAGCACACTAACTCCCTTGGTCAGTATCATATGACTATACGGACCCTCACCTGATAATTCTCAGGAAAAATTACCCTTCCCTCTGTTGTGCTCCTTCTTAGGCTGAAGAGAATGAATACACAATTAGGACCCTTCTAAAAACCCTCTATGTGTCATGTAATTCATTCACCCAACTGAACAACCCACATGCACTCACCAGTTGCCAAAAGAAGGAAGCTGAAAGGTAGTCTTAGTAGTTCGGTTGGCAGATCAAAGACTCTCCAAAGACCTTATCAATCGTTAGGACAGTAAACCACTGTTCCGCATAGAGGATAGGAAAACTAAACTCAAATGTAGCCAGCCGGCTCTTCCTTAACGAAGGGAATGAACGGAACAGGGACAAGGACAAACAACAGGAGGGTGCAATCCAGCGGCTCCTGTAATGATGCTCTCAGCCGAGAACACCGTGAATAGTCTTGGTGTAAAGTGGAGGGGGAAATCCAAGCGTCTCCACTATACACCTAACAGTAAGAACCAAAAAAAGGTCAAAATGCGCGGAGGGAAACCCCAGCGTCTCTCGCGCCTTTTATGAACCACAACACCCGCCGGTGTCAGAAGCGCAATATGAGACCGCGTCCTGTGAGTGTTACAGAGGGGGCAATCCAAGCGTCTCCTGAACACTCACCAATCAAGAACAGACTTTACCACCAGGACGCGGAGGGGGCAATCCAAGCGTCTCACGCGCCTAGCGGGGGAAAAAACATTAGACAGTACCAGCCGGTAACTGTCAACACTCGGTTAGACACAACTTGCTCCACAGCCGCAGAGCAAAACGAACCACACCTCCCCAGCAGCTCTGAGGGGACAGGGCGTCTGCTAACAACGAATTCCATTGGACAAATCACGAGCACCAATTGCAGGCATTCATGGGAATATATGCCTTCTGAAGCCATCCCCCTTCATGCATGGCATTCTGGGAGATGTAGTTTATCTCCTAGGCAGGCACCTTAGTCAGACCCTGACAGTAGCTTGGCAAAGCAGACAGGCTTATCTCAGAGGCAGTGCGTTAAGCATTTATGACCACATACAGTAATAAAGTGAATACACTACAAATGGACACGACACAGTAGTATTATAAAAATAAGGATTTTTATATAAGGCTTAGCACAAGACCAAATAACGACAAAAATATACCACAATCTTAATAAATACTCTTGGAAGGAAAAATAATAGTTCAAGCGTAGTTTCTTCTTAGCACAAAGTCTTTAGTATCAAAAGCAACTCTTCTTCTCTAAAACACAGTTCTTGGCAACAATGTAACCCACACGGGAGTCACACGACGTCGAGGCAAAGTTAATCCAAAGGTTCGGCGTCGACCGCGAGGAGCGCTACGTCGAGCCCGGAGTCGCACAGACCCCCACAACACAGTACCTTGGAAAAGTGAAGCACTCGATGATCAGCGGCGTCGAGATGTCCGGCGTCGCTTCTTCGGCGTCGATCGGGCCTCGGAGTCGGGGCGATCTGCAGCGGCGTCGACCGAAGTCAGGCAGGAGCAGCGCTCATGAGGTGAAGCAGGATACGGCGTCGTCGATGTCGATGTTGCAAGAGTGAGCAGCGCTCATGGCGTCGAGAGGGCTCGAAGTCGATGCGATCAGCAGCGGTGCAGACACGAGGTCACTTGGAGCTGGAGCCGAACTCACTACTCACTGGCGTTGTTGCTGGCGTCGATCGGGCCCGGCGGCCGGCGTCGAGGAAGCGGGACACTGGAGCCGTTACTCACGATGTCGAGCTGGATTCGGCGGCGTCCGTCGGCGTCGAGATTGCTGGATTCTTTCAGAGGTGCTGGATTCACAAGTTCCAGCAAACAGCACTTTAAGCAGGTGAAGTCCTTTAGCCCTGTGACTTCTACAGGAGACTGGCACTCTTCCAGCCCTTGGAGATTTTCTTAGCAAAGATTGAGAGTACACACACAGTTCCTCTCTCCTGGTTCCTTGGCAAAAATAAAGAAGCAATGCAGGATTCCCCCAACAAACAGCACTCTGGCAGAAGGGGTAGACAGTCCTTAGATCAGCAGGCTTCTTGTCCTTGGTTCAGGTTTCCTTGTCAGAAGTGATCTAAATTCTTGGTTCAGGGGTCCTTCTCTTATATCCCTTTTTGGCTTTGATCCCTTTGTCCATGCAGGGGAATTTCCCCCCATCTTGGGTTTGTTGTGGGTGTTGCCAGGCCGAAGCACCTGGCCTATTCACTGTGCAGGGCAGAGTCTTCAGCCGCCCAGCAGGAGCGGAGCCACCATTGTCACTGGCAGGGGCAGGGCCATCAGTTGCCCGGCAGGAGGTGGGCCAGGAAAGTCCCAGGCAGGCACAGAGTCATCAGCCGCCCGGCAGGGGGGCGGAGCCAGCATTGTATCAGGCAGGGCAGGCTATCAGGAGTTACTCTTCCCCTACTCTCAATGCAAATGTCCCACTCACCCCACACTGACTCATTCAGACCTCTGGAGCCACCCAGCTCCTGTCACACGCACACCAGAACCAGCAGAGACCGGTAGACAGTTAGACAAGAAAATAGCTACTTTCTAAAAGTGCTATTTTCAAACACAGAGTCCAAAAACCATCCACACAAAAGGATGCGTTATTAAACCCTGAGTTCAAGGATACCAAACTTGACATTGCACCATGCTCCCCGAGCCCGCTAGGATTATAGCATTAATAATCCTGGCAGCCCATTCTAACTGATGGAGAGCAGGTTACCTTACAATAGTGAAAAACGAATATGGCTGTAATTCACTATTAGGACATGCCAACCTTGTCAGGCTTGTCCTACCTTATGCTTACAATGCACCCTGCCCGTGGGCCTACCATAGGGGTGACTAACATGAAGTTAAGGGAAGGTTTAGGGACTGGCAAGTAGGTGTACTTGCGCAGTCTGCGTGACAGTACCAGACTGCACGTGGTCTAGCAATGGTAGACCTTCAGACATACTTTTACTAGGCCGCTCTTGTGGGTGGCACAACACGTGCTGCAGGCCCACTAGCAGCATTTGTATTTACAAGCCCTGGCACTCCTGGTGCACTCTACTAGGGACTGACAGTAAACCAAATAAGCCAAACATGGAATTCAATCAATACAGCAATTTCACATAGGGAGCACTTGCACTGTGGCACGGATCAGCAGTGGCACAGTGCCCAAAGCAATTACCAGCAAAAACATTGTAAACAGAGGAGGCAAACAGAAAAAATGGAGGAGAGACTCATGCCAATGATGCCAGGTCTAACAACACGTTATAGTTAGGAAGTAGCATTTAAAAAACCTATGAAATTCACTGAAAAAACCATAGGTTTTAGACACGTTATAGTTAGGAAATAGCATTTACAAAACCTATGAAATTCACTGAAAAAACCATAGGTTTGACACCAGTTATAGTTAGCTGGAAATTTTACTCGCATAAAACCAATGAAATTCTCACGTTATAGTTAGTTGGACTCACTATAACTTGCGCGTGCAATGCACTGCTGATGACGTCACATATTACATCACTCATGACATGGTCAGTGACATCAGTCATGACATCACTGATGAGACTATCCAGTGCCCCTTGAAGCTGCGCAGCAACGTAATTCGCGCTTGTATGTACGACTCACATGGCATGAAGGGCGGACACACGCCACCCGCACACGCCCAGAGCCCACGATGTGATGGCCGTACCACACGCCCCCAGCATTAGTCACGCCCCCAGCCCACGGCCACAGCACAACGCAGACACGCCCACAAGGGACTACTTTGCTGGCACGGTTCTTTTACCTTTTAAATGTATAGAGGAGTTGGCCTAATGGGTAAAATTTCCAGCTAACTATAACTGGTGTCAAACCTATGGTTTTTTCAGTGATGCTTCACAACAGGTCGCCGAACCTGTTGTGAAGCAGCAGTCAAGGGATCTATGGACATCTGCATCCCGGGGCCCATCCAGGGCTATGAAATGGCAGAACACGCACCCATACAGGAAAGAGACACGAACTACAAGTCCCACAAGGAAGTGCGTTCCAACTCACGTGAGTTCGCTCATCTGAGTTTGGTTAAATAGTGGGAGTGTCAAAGCGTCTAACTCAAGTCGAGCCTCTGAAGACGAGCGTAGGCTCAGAAACGCGTCAGGCTTTTAATCGAGACATGAGAAGCTGCAGACTGGGGTGCGGAGATGTCTTTACCCGTTTGAAGCAAGGGCTGCTGGATGAGTGCATCCTTAACCTGTGGGTAACTCGGAGCTTTCATATATATATATATATATATATATATACAAACAGTCCTGACTTTGGGATCCTCAGATACCAGCGACAGGTGCAGACCACAAACGAGCTTCAAACGTTCAGTAAGTGCATGAATCTTTATTTCATAATGGCGTTCCTCAGCATGACACGTTTCTGCTGCACACAGGCAGCCTTGATCTAATATAAATATATCCTCCGTCCGGTGCGTATAAATGACATGCATCCAGATCGCCATGGGTGCTCGTCAGACGTCCGCGACCGAGCATGTATAAATTTGAGCAACTTCTGTAACAAGTTTTCAATTACAGAACAGCACTTCCCATCACTGTTGTACTTTTTAATCAGCACAGCAGAAAAACCTTGTATAACGTCAGACACATTTCAGCTTCCAAAACCTTTGTCACAAAGCAGTACAAGCTTTTTCTGCCCTGCTAATAAATAACTACAACACCGCTCGGACTGCCATTCTGTAAGTGAAAACTTGTCATGGAAGTTTCAGGCTTAGAGTGCGGAATAAATTATACAAAATGGGAAGCAGGAAACTGTTGATGGTTCGCTAATTTATGTGGAGAGCAGCTTGTATATAGAGCATCCTGCAACACCAAGGACACTCTCAATCTGCTCACCTCAAATGTCTGTTTTTCTAGCACACTTTATAAGCATAGGAATAATTTAGTGCCATTCACTTTGTGCTAGAAACGGACAAAGCCTTTTGCCATTTTGCCTTTTATACAGGAAAATCTTTGAGCAAGCTGGTGTGCACCTGAATTTGGAAACCACCCAGAGTTCTCTGTTGCCTATTTTGCATATATATATATATATATATATATATATATATATATATATATATATATGTATGTATGTATGTATGTATGTATGTATGTATGTATATATATATATATATATATATATATATATATATATGGTGATTATCAGAAGATTAAACTACAGGTACCAGCATGCCATAAAAGTAACACATCTGTGAGACATTCGGCGCATGTGGTTTAAGTACCGTAGATACATTCACTGTTTTCTGCACTTAAATCCTCTGATGAAGAGGCCAGGAGGCCTTGATACGCGTAAGGATATGATACAATAAATAACTTTGGACGGAGAAGGCATGGAGTCATGAATTTATGTTCTGCTTAATGGCGAGTTCTCACAGCAGGGCAACTTGTGTAATGGATATATATATATATATATATATACTAGCAGCCCGTCCCGACATTGTCCGGGTATATTTAGCGCGGTTCCAGTAACGCGCACGAAGGACCCTCTTGCAAGTTACCGTGGGTGAATTGGAAAAATTTGACGTTAGCCGAGGTATCGGAGTAAGGCCCCGGTCCGCCCCAGTTTCCTTTGAGGCATTTCCAGCTACTTGCAACATCGAGTGCAGAGGGAGCGGAGAGACGCCGCATCTTGTCTGCCCAGAAAGCTGTGTTAACCCGAAGGCTGTGGCTGAGAGTATGGGACAGAAAACAGACACACAAGTGTAACAATAGTGAAAGCCTCATCAGCCTACTTTGTATTGCCAGCCCACTGCATCTCGGAACTGGTAGTTCCTAATACAGAAGCGAGCAAAAGCAATTGGAAGCAGGTGAGCCCAGCCGCCACTAGGAGGGAGGAGCTTGAACACATAAAGAGTGAGGTGCATTCACGGACTAAGGATGAGAGCACAAGAAGAAGGCACATGCCGAAACCGGTCTGCTGTGATTCCTGAATAAAGTACCTGATTAGAAGTCCCGTTGTGTCCGGAGTGATGTTCTTCAAAACAGGAGAATCTTTGAATTTATATTTAGCGCGGTTCCAGTAACGCGCACGAAGGACCCTCTTGCAAGTGACCGTGGGTGAATTGGAAAAATTTGACGTTAGCCGAGGTATCGGAGTAAGGCCACGGTCCGCCCCAGTTTCCTTTGAGGCATTTCCAGCTTCTTGCAACATTGAGTGCAGAGGGAGCGGAGAGACGCCGCATCTTGTCTGCCCTGAAAGCTGTGTTAACCCGAAGGCTGTGGCTGAGAGTATGGGACAGAAAACAGACACACAAGTGTAACACTAGTGAAAGCCTCATCAGCCTACTTTGTATTGCCAGCCCGCTGCATCTCGGAACTGGTAGTTCCTAATACAGAAGCGAGCAAAAGCAATTGGAAGCAGGTGAGCCCAGCCGCCACTAGGAGGGAGGAGCTTGAACACATAAAGAGTGAGGTGCATTCACGGACTAAGGATGAGAGCACAAGAAGAAGGCACATGCCGAAACCGGTCTGCTGTGATTCCTGAATAAAGTACCTGATTAGAAGTCCCGTTGTGTCCGGAGTGATGTTCTTCAAAACAGGAGAATCTTTGAATTTATATATATATGTATATATATATATATATATATATATATATATAACGCTCCAAATCCTCCCAAAACTCCAAGGAAAGGATAAAACAGCACTCGGAGGGCGAAATGTTGCCAACACGCTAGATTTTATATTTATATATATATGGTGATTATCAGAAGATTAAACTACAGGTACCAGCATGCCATAAAAGTAACACACCTGTGAGACATTCGGCGCATGTGGTTTAAGTACCGTAGATACATTCACTGTTTTCTGCACTTAAATCCTCTGATGAAGAGGCCAGGAGGCCTTGATACGCGTAAGGATATGATACAATAAATAACTTTGGACGGAGAAGGCACGTAGTCATGAATTTATGTTCTGCTTAATGGCGAGTTCTCACAGCAGGGCAACTTGTGTAATGGATATATATATATATATACTAGCAGCCCATCCCGACGTTGTCCGGGTATGAAATAGAATGTGTGTAATGTGTGTATTTGGCAAGGGCAATTTATTTTAAAATCTCACGGTAGACAACATTTTTTGTTTCATTAGAATAGGGACGGAGAAGGCCCAGCTGCAGCCCTGGTTAATGTTAGCAGGCGCGTGTAATTGGTGTAGTGATCCGCCGCCTAAGCCCGGCTACAGCCCTGGTTGATGTTAGCAGGCGCGTGTAATGTCGTTGAATAAGAGAGTTATCAGCCGCAGGTAAATCCGTTTAATGAGAGAGTTGAGTGACAGTGAGTAGGAGAGGCTGCAGTAATTGTCCCTGCAGACACGCTCATTTGCGTGTTCCCCCGCTTGAGGCCCATATGCTGGCCTGTTTGATGTCAGCAGGCGCGTATTCCCCCGCTTGAGGCCCAGCTGCAGCCCTGGTTGATGTTATCAGGCGCATGTAATTAGTGTACTGATCTGCCGCCTGAGCCCGGCTAGAGCCGTGGTTGATGGTAGCAGGCGCGTGTAATTTTGTTGAATGAGAGAGTTCAGTAACAGCGCGCAGGACAGGCTACAGTAACGTTATTTACCAGGCCTCCAGGTGAGCGTGTTTGTCACGTCCCCAGCACACGGCCACAGCAGACGATCTTCTGATTAATGTACGACCCACATGGCATGGAGGGCGGAACGTAGCACTTGCCCCCAGCGTTTCTCATGCCCCAAGCGTGCCCCTTGATGCGGCAGAATTGTGTTCACAATGCAGGAAGGCCAGACACACGCCCCCAGCGTTTCTCACACACCCAGCGTGTCACGCCCCCAGCGTGTCACGCCTCCATCGTGCCCCTTGAAGCTGCGCAGCAACGTAATTCGCGCTTGTATGTACGACTCACATGGCATGAAGGGCGGACACACGCCACCCGCACACGCCCAGAGCCCACGATGTGATGGCCGTACCACACGCCCCCAGCATTAGTCACGCCCCCAGCCCACGGCCACAGCACAACGCAGACACGCCCACAAGGGACTACTTTGCTGGCACGGTTCTTTTACCTTTTAAATGTATAGAGGAGTTGGCCTAATGGGTAAAATTTCCAGCTAACTATAACTGGTGTCAAACCTATGGTTTTTTCAGTGATGCTTCACAACAGGTCGCCGAACCTGTTGTGAAGCAGCAGTCAAGGGATCTATGGACATCTGCATCCCGGGGCCCATCCAGGGCTATGAAATGGCAGAACACGCACCCATACAGGAAAGAGACACGAACTACAAGTCCCACAAGGAAGTGCGTTCCAACTCACACGAGTTCGCTCATCTGAGTTTGGTTTAATAGTGGGAGTGTCAAAGCGTCTAACTCAAGTCGAGCCTCTGAAGACGAGCGTAGGCTCAGAAACGCGTCAGGCTTTTAATCGAGACATGAGAAGCTGCAGACTGGGGTGCGGAGATGTCTTTACCCGTTTGAAGCAAGGGCTGCTGGATGAGTGCATCCTTAACCTGTGGGTAACTCGGAGCTTTCATATATAGCTCGACCTAGGACCTGGGGATATGGGTTCGAGACTTGGTAACGACGCGAAACATCCTGTGATTCTGGGCAAATCTCTTAATCTCCCTGTGCCTAACGAATGTGTGTCCTCATGAAACGTAACTGGTGCTATGTAAAGCGCTCCGATACCTGATTCAGTTCGGGTCAAGTTTGCGCTATATAAAACTCTGCAAAAACAAAAAAAATATGGTGGCCGTCTGCATAGCCTATGTCATTCTGCTGCAACTGCCCTTTCCAACGCTGTATTGGGTGTTGTGATTGGTGCTGTGGTTACTGAGATTACCCGCCTCAAAGGTTTGGGCTCTCTCTTTATAATATTAGTATGGATGGCACTTTAAATTCACATTGCACTTTATACACGAACATGCTTTCACTATGATAATATCTATGTACTTTGAACAGGGGAACACGAACAACATTAATTGTAGTCATATCAGTGTTTCTTGACATATGTTATTACATTTTAAAAGAGTATATCAGGGCAACGTGCAATAGGGCCAGTTGAGCTAGAATATACAATATTGAGTTATATTTGTAGGCTAGATTATATTGTTTGCAATCATTTTAAATGTTCTACAGTATTTGCAGAGTAATTGTATTATACTTGAACTACAATTTTGCACAGCAATTATAGACAATTGATGATAATTTTTTCAAAATAATGTTGGCCGAAACGCATTATGGATAACACGCTGTAATGAGCATATTAAGGGGCTCATTAGGATGGCGGACGGACTTGCGTCCGTCCGCCACCCTAGAGGAGGAGGCACCGTCCGCAGGGGCAGTGGCGGTCCCTCCGTGCTAATTAGGATGTGACCGCCACCCTGGCGGTCACATCCTGTATTTTTATCATTGCGACGGGTGCTGCTTGAAGCAGCACCCGCCGCAATGTTAAAAAAGTCAGTTGTGCATTTACATGCACAAAGCGGCAGGCACCTTGCGGTGCCTGCCGCTTTGTGCAGGCAAATGCAGGGGGGTACCATAGGTACCCCCCATGTGCACCTCCCACCCCCCTTCACCCCTGGGGGCCCGCAACGGGCCCCCAAACACAAATCCGTATGCCTTTACACGGCGGAAATGCCGCCGTGTAAAGGCATCTTTCCGCTGTCATCCTAATATGGCTGGCGGTGTCTGTTAGACACCGCCAGCCAGCCAGCCAGCCGCGGCGGAAAGGTGGCGGACAGATAGGAAGACCCACCAGCCATCCTAATATGGCGGTGGGTCTTGCAGGGCTCCCCGGCGGATTTCCCGCATCCTCCGGGCCGGCGGTGGCTTCCGCCGGCCCGGTGGATGCGGGAAATCCGCCATCATAATCGGCCCCTAAGTCTTAACCGCATGCGTGCGGGCGGAATTCCGCCCGTACGCTGGGATTTGCGGTATCGCATGTTACATGACGAGCTGGGCTCGTCATCAGCGTAGCAGGAGGCTACCTCATGACGAGCCCAGCTCGTCATGAGCGTCGAAGGGGTTAAATTTGAGCACCGCAACCCACTGAGGAACTATTTGATATATATATATATATATATATATATATATATATATCAAACGCTCCGCCACTTCTCTCACGCTCTGGAGTCACACCAGCCAGGATACGAAGTACACGGACACGGACTAGTTAAGTGCTTGCGTTTTTTATTCCTAGTGCAGGGTAGTCTCATGACGTTTCGGCTCACAGGAGCCTTGTTCACATGACAATGTTCTAGTGCATGGTTCGCCCTTTTAAAGTGCCAGTGATAGGTTCATTAACGTCACATGTGAGGGCTGAGTATGGACATAGAAAACACACTGAGCTTATATAACAGTTATGTTTCTAAAAACATTATTTAGTTGCTTTATACAAACCACTGTAGAATACTAGATTAGCAACAAGTAACCGTCTAGCAATAAACTAGAATGTTGACATTTATAACATCGTGGGTAAAACGAGATATCACAGTTAAATACATTGTACTGATAGGCTGTATAATTCAAACTTCCACTCAACTCTGGATACAATATTATCTTCATTAGTCCTAAAAAAAAATATATATATATATATATACACACCGATATCATTTACAATTCTCATCCTGCTAGACCAATAGATGTATAAAGTGCATATGCAAAATTCTTGATGTGCAAGTGTCGCTTTCAGTGCAGTTATTTGTGCAAACATCGCATCAGTGCAAAACAAATCCGATCAGGAATACTGTTCCCCATCTATCTGTACAAAAACGCTAAAGTGTAAATCCGGTATGGTCAATATTCATAGCAGCTGATCGTGCAGATATCCTCCGCCTGTGCAAAAAATCGCATGGCTTCAAGTAATTAAAAGAGTTCATAAGGACAATGTAAAATATCGAAGCATAATTCTTCAACACTTAGATAAAACAATCTGAGTCAAATACTTGCTTACTATTTGTATCCGATGTCTTTCTAAAAGACGTTAAAAACAGCCTAAAACTCGTTCAACCCCAATGTTTGTCAACCACCCTTTAAGAGCCCAGAGGGGAATTTCATTATGTACATACACTGTGATAGAAGTGAATTGAGTGTCTGCTGAATGATCAACAAACGTCTGACCGGGATTGAGGACCCGTACAGTCCATCTAGTTTCTAAAGTGCCCATCAATAGTGAAAATCAATATTTCAAATATAAGTAGCAGCAAAATCAGTTTTTTAATTTTGGGTCCCAACCATGTCTCTACCTCCCTCGTCCTCATGTGGTCCCTCCCAGCCGGGTGGTTCCTACTACTGAGGTTTACAGAAGGGAAACATCGTATATTCTATAGTTGTTGAAAAAACCTCTTATGGTAAACATGTATAAAGATCCTCGGTCACATTGAGGCCCCCAGGAGTCTTGGTGTTAAGCAACAGGATGTATTTTGTTTCCAGCTTTCTCAATTTAGCCTCTCTGTCCCCTCCTCTTCTACTGGCATTTACTGAGTCAATCACCCAATATTTTAGGGTAGCATTGTTGCTTTGGTGGTATTCCCTGAAGTGACGAGCCACCGGATAAGTGTTATCGCCATTGGTGATTGCACGTAAATGTTGAAGGATACGCTTGTGAACAGCATGTTTGGTGCTGCCCACGTATCTTAATAGGCAGGGACATTGCAGGATATATACCGCAAATTCAGTCTTGCAGGTTAATACCTGCGTGATGGGATGTTGGAAGTCAGTAAACCCATCCCTGTAGGTCTTAGTGTTTTCTCCATGGAGGCAGGCCTTACAGGTTTTACACCGATAAAAGCCCCTATGCTGTTGCCACCAAGCAGATTTGACATAGGGTTCTGGATTGGTTTCCACCAGATGATCTCGTAAGGAGGGTGCCCTGCTATAAGTTAAAGACACTCTTTTGGGAAGGGCGGTACCTATAATGGCATCATTGGTTACCAAGGACCAATGTTTGTTCATGATCCTATATATCTGCTGATGTTGTCTGCTATATCCAGTGATTATCCGGAAGTTAGTATTATCCTTTTTCTTCCTACCACCTGTCTCTACTATGGCTGCTGCCTGTTGATCAATTTTCTTGGTAAATAGGTCCTCCCTAGGTAGTAGCATAGATTTCTATTTGGCTTTATGGATCAACTATTCACAATAGTCCGTCATTTATGTTTGCACTAGTGTGATGTCACGTAACTTTATTGAAACTTGATTTAATGGTCCGTTTTTCAAATGTAATTACCCGTGAGCAAGGCGAGTTGTTCGCTGAAACGCGTTGGGTTTTTCTTTTGGATTCTACTGCTGAAATGGAATAAATAATCGTATTTTGCAACAGAAATCTGGTGTGGCGATTTCGTTTTGGATTGGAGTGTACTGGCGTATTTTTATGCGTGGTGAAAAAGTAATTTGAACAGGGTTAACCTCTGACCCTGGGGTGCACCGCTGTCCTAGTGTCCCGGCGTTCTCGGAGGGAGTGAACCTGTGATATATATATATATATATATATATATATATATATATATATTACCTACTGGCGGTCGCCAGTAGGTATATATAGTTAGGATTTTTTCTCTATGGGTTTTTTGAAAATTCTATGTCTAATAACTTTGGCGTTTGTGGACGGAATTGGCTGAAATTTTCAGGAAAATGGCACATTTTGTTTCTGAGCAGCCCTTGAAAATTTGGGGGGGTTCGTCAAGGGGGGGCTGAGAAAAAAGGGGGGTCCCAAAACGTGTTTTTAACATTGAGTTTTCCATAGGGCGGTTGGCCTCACTTTTAGCCCGAACGGCTGAATGGATTTGCACGAAACTTGGCAAAATTGTAGGGACTGGTAGCCCGATGTGCCTTTTGTAGGTCTCAATATATGTGCTACAGTGGATTTTGAGAAATTAACGTTTAAAAAAAGATATATATCTGTAACAGCGGACCGGGCAGCGCTCCAGGACGCGTACTTTTCGCGCAACGGAGCTTTGTGAAGCGAAGCTGATTGGTTCTCCGGCGTCTGTCAACATTCCAAACAGTCCGTAGCGGCCGCCATCTTGTCTCTCGGTAGGATCGAGAGACAAGAGGAGGCCAAAGCGAAGGGGCAAATGACCATAAGGGGGAATAGTAGATCCTCGCTGACCCCCTACGTTTGATGTGGAGGTTTTAAAAGGGCCCCGCGGGGCAAAAAAAAATAATAATAATAATAATCGAACGGCTGAATGGATTTGCACGAAACTTGGCAAAATATTAGGGACTGGTAGCCCGATGTGCCTTTGCTAGGTCTCAATATATGTGCTCCAGTGGATTTTGAGAAATTAACGTTCAAAAAAAGATATATATCTGTAACAGCGCTCCGCTTCGCGTAACTGAGATTTGCGAAGCTGATTGGTCATTCTGTCACTGGGCTATAGTTGGGCTACATCTGGCTGATATTTGGGCTACATTTGTTTTTTTGTGTGTCTGGCGGCCATCTTTGGGCTACATTGGGCTACATTGGGCTTCATTGGGCTACATTGGGCTACATTTGGGCTCCAACATATATATAGGCCAATGTAGCCCAATATATATTTTTCAAAGTTAATTTTCGTAAAAACCACTGGAGCATATATCTTGAGACATAGCAAAGGCACATCGGGCTACCAGTCCCTACAATTTTGCCAAGTTTCGTGGAAATCCATTCAGCCGTTCGAGCTAAAAGTGAGTCCAACCGCCCTATGGAAATGAAGGAAATGAATGGGTAATTTGTAATTAGCAAATAGCTAATCGCAAACTAGGAATGGTAAAGAATCGCTATTTATTCCTTAAAGTTCGCTATTTAGGAAATGCAAAAAACTTTGATGATACATATGGCGGTTCATCTCTAACAAGATAAGAAGCATAGGGATACATTTATGATGACTGGCGCATCACCAGGGATGTGTTAGTCATTCTGTGCCGCTGTTCCGTCACCTATGGTGTGCTGCATTTACAATGCGGCGCATCATGGGGCAAAAACAGCACAGATGCGTGATGTATCTGTGCCGTAAAGGTGGCGCATTGCTGGAGTTGTATCGCAAGTGTGATGAAGCTCCAGCAAGGGTCGGGGGTGCCCCTGTCGCAGGGTTTCTGTTCTCACACAGAACTGTGGACAGAGGATTGGAACCTCGGCGAATTAGGGTGTCCCAAAACTCACGTTAGTAATCAAAAACTCCTTAGCAAGCTAGGTACAGTGTCACATTGGATATAACAAACTCTCAATGTTTAGACAATCCAGAATATGAACTTATAGTACCTCAGGATACGTGGAACTCATGAACAGTCGGTCGTTATATATTTCTTAGAAACCAGAACATGGAGTTAAGAAGAACACATGTGTATTTGAAATGTTTATTTACTAATGCCGTCTTCTCAGGCGTAGTATCTTAGATAATACAAGTACACATATTATCAGTAGCAAAATTACCAGCATAGTTACTAGTACATAAAAAGCGAATGGTGATAGTATGTTAACATGCTGTAAATGAATAAGAGTTAGCAACACTTATAAGCAGCCGCGGGCCGTGGAGGGAGTTACGGTGAGGCAGGGAGGCGGGGAGGGGGAGAAGCAGGGTGGAGAATACAAGTACACATATTATCAGTAGCAAAATTACCAGCATAGTTACTAGTACATAAAAAGCGAATGGTGACAGTATGTTAACATGCTGTAAATGAATAAGAGTTAGCAACACTTATAAGCAGCCGCGGGCCGTGGAGGGAGTTACGGTGGGGCAGGGAGGCGGGGAGGGGGAGGGGCAAGGTAGAGAGGGCTCCACCCTGCTTCTCCCCCTCCCCGCCTCCCTGCCTCACCGTAACTCCCTCCACGGCCCGCGGCTGCTTATATCTCACCCTCCCTAATACACATATTATATTATTTGCTAAGAAGGTCTCTTTGTGTTGGTTTAGGGCGTGCCCATACTTTAGTGTCTTAGATTTGAAGGAATCACATCAGCATACACCAGCTCTCTCTTCATGTGAACCGCATCAACTGTTGTGTATGTGTGTTCGGCAAAGCAATATAAAACCCGCCTCATGCCCAGAATTGGCAGAAGTTGCACTTATGTTATGAGTATGAAGTCGTGGAGGTCAGACCTCATAACAATTCTGTATCGTGTTGTTCTTGAAACTTTAGCACTCGCTGTACAGATATAGTTTAACAAGCAAAGCAGATAGTAGAGCAATAACATATTATTCTCATGTAAACCACGATGAACAACTAGGTGGAAAGCTAAAGCAACAACTAAGTGTCGTGTGCAGAAGTTGCAAAAAAGGAAAAATGGCGTTTAAACCGGTAATGAGCCCATGCTAACTTAACACGGTGTAAAGATATCCAGGACCTAGATGACACCTCCCCATGATCCGGAAACGAACTGAATAAGATAATAGAAGTGCCATCTCATGAGAGCAGATTGCAAGTTTATATGTGGACGGTCCGCAAGGTAAAGCATTAAAAACTAGGAAAATTTAATGCTAAAGAAAAATAAAACAGCCAAGTACTTTATCGAGTCTTAAGCCAATAGGCAAGGTAAATAATAAAAACTTGCCAAATAAGTCAATGAATTGTCAATGAAATGCTAGTACTCAGCATATCAAACATGAAAAAGGTCTATGACATAACTGTGTATGCAAAATAAACTGCAACAGCCTCCAATAGGAAGTCACCGTCTTCATCCGAAAACAGTTCAGCCATCCAATTTAAAAGCGGAAAAGAACATACGTGCTCTCCCAGCACCGGATCCTCTATCACCATCAGAGGACAGCTCGGTGGGTTTTCAAGAAAGCTCTGTTCCAAGAAAGACTGTGCTGCCGCCAGTAAATTCCAGGGACCAAGTAGTCCATGCATCAATGCCACAGCCATAATCCTTTCGCCAGGACAAACCAACTCGTGAGTAATGATAGGAGTCATCAGCTGATTAAAGTCGACGTCAGGAGAAACCGGTCCGCAGAGACACAAATCAATGGCCCAATCGAAATCACAGGTCAGGCAGTGAAATACAGGCTGGACACAGGTGAAGTAGGAGAATCGAAAAGATAATCCATATGCCGTGCTTAATATCGCCAACGGCATTGTGCCATAATATTCTAGCATGCGATTGCGGAACAGTGTCAGCAGCTGCAGGGTGGGAGGTTGCATAGGAGGGACATCCATATTTAAAAATGTAAAAAAGCACAAGAGCGTCCGCTGGTAATGCAAGTAAAAATGCCAATCCACGAACCAGAGTGGAGAAAATAGAATGAAAGGAAGCAGGGATGACTCCAAAGATTTTCTCAAATGAAGTCACGAGACCACTGGTAACAACTTTAAAAAAGTGCGCCAGGGCCTTTGTGGAGGATGCGTTAAAGATAGTCGGAACCATCTTGCTGAAATTGAAAGGCAAATCTGAATTGAAAAGGGTCTGCACCTCTGTACGGGTGTTCGCTATGTGAAGCACGAAAGTTTCACGGGCCGAACTCAAGGCCACCTCTCTCTGAGACAAAAGAGCTCTTATTCTTGCCATGCCGTTGAAATCTGTCCCAAGGTTGGTATTTGTGGCCAGATTGAAAACTCCCTATGTTCATGTGTGGGAGGAAATAGAACATTTCTGCAGCAAATAACCCGTTCACTTACTGTTACGATAAAAGGAATACTTTTAATTAACTCAGAACAATCTTCATTATTGAGCATCAAATAACTACCATTTTCCAACAACTTGAACGTGGGGATGATAGCAGGAACTGGCGTGCCTTGCAACACGCAAGCCATATTTGGTCGGTGTTTGTTGCATGAACCGTGTAACTGTATGTGCCTACACATTAGTGAATGATCTGGCGTCTCAGTGCATTCCTCTCCATTCAGATAAACTTCTTGATCATCTTTGAAACATCTGTATGTGTATGGAAGCGACCAGACCTCATGAAGAAAAGCACTACCTAAAGGTTCATAACGACCTATTGGTATATATTTCATACAATTTGAAAACTTATATAAAGCAAAAGGCAGCGTTATTAAACCGTGGATAAGGCACGTTGCCAAAAAACCCGCAATCCTCTGCTGATGATGTCACTGAGCATGTCATGAATGATGTAATATGTGACATCATCAGCAGTGGATTACGGGTAATAGTATCTCTAGTTTACTCCCCTATAGCTGTCTTTCTTTTAACATAAGTGTCTGTTTCCTTCCCTTATACTTACTGTTTTTGGTTCGCTTCCGGTTCGCGTACCGGCGAGCGAACTGGGAAGCGAACTAAGAGAAAGAGAGGTTGGCACAGTTCCAAATATTGTACCAATTTTTTAATAACGGGGAGGTAGTTCTGAAAAGAACTTTTTTTTTTATTGTTTTTGTTGTTTTATATTTTTTGTATTATTTTTCGGAACATTTTTTTACTTTTTTTGAATTTTTCTGAACAGTTTTATATTTTTGGGGGTTTTTCTTGGAGGGGGCAATGAAAACGATTCATTGTAAAGGGCTCAACAGGAGCAACAAAACAAAAAAAGAAGTATTTATTATTTTGGGCGTTTCGTACAAACTTGCATATGATAGTCAATAGCTCTGTTGATCAGAGTGATGCTTCTTTCTCCGTAGGAAATGAATCCATCGCAAAATACACAGATGTGTTTTACTTCACCAAATTTCATTTGTATATTTGGCACCATCTCCCTGCCCTCTGGTCCCGTTACTTCCGGTACAACAGATCTTCTGGCCATAATAGGGAGATTATCTAGGTCGTTCCGATACTGTGCAGCACTGTAGTTGTTAGGATGCCACCTAGTCATATGGCGATGCATTGTGTAGTTTCCGAAACTGTATTTTTTCTCGGTTCCTCTGGACAGTCTATCTTGACATATAAGGCAAGTTACGTATCTTGCATTTACTTTTTTCTGACCTTTGGGAATTTTAAAAAATTGCCAAATGAAGTTTTCTTTCCGGTGAGACGTCCTGGGCTGCTCAGGCAAAAACTGCCTCTCTTCGTGCTCGTCGTCCTGTTCCTCTTCTTCCTCTTCTTGTTGAATTATAACTTGAGCAGGTGGTCCACTCTTCCTTGGATGTGGTGGAGGTGGTGGGGAAGCACCAGCTGAAGCTACTAAAGAAGCCATTGAAACGTCATGCGGACGGGAGGCGTCACGATGTTGTTTTCTAACGCGGCACTTGCGGTAAAGAAACGTTTACCGGCTCGCTGTCTATTTCGCGGCATCAAGGTCAGCTAACGGGAAGCTTCCCGATTCGCGAAGCGGGAACGAAGAAAAAAAAATATTTAAAAAAAAAATTATTCATAAACATATAAAATATATTTTTGGATTTAAAGAAGAATACATTTTACAGCTACAGATATTAGCTGTTAAAAAACCAATGAAATTCACAGAAAAAACCATAGGTTATAGACCATATATAGTTAGGAATTAGCATTTACAAAACCTTGAAAATTCACTGAAAAAACCATAGGTTATAGACCATATATAGTTAGGAATTAGCATTTAGAAAACCTTATTTTACTCACACAAAACCATTGAAATTCCATATATAGTTAGTTGCACTAACTATATATCGCGCACCCGCAATCCACTGCTGATGATGTCACATATTACATCATTCATGACATGGTCAGTGACATCACTGATGACATCACTGATGACATCTCAAATGACATCACTGATGACATCATCTAGTGTCTGTGTGTTTTTGTAAAGTTTAAATACGTTTTACATATTGAAGAATGAGTGGATGTATGGAAGACTGAGTGTGTGTGTGGCTGGCTGGGAGGTGTGTGACTCTGTGCATATCAATGTGTACTTGTATCAGTGATTGTATAAGAGAGTAAGTATGTGTTAGTATATGTGTGAAAAGTATGGTGTTCTGTGTTTAACTATAGATGAGGAAATCGAAGTGTGATTGATTCTTCACAGGACTGACTAGGTGTATGAGTGCATATGATAGTGTTCTAATAATAACTGACTGTATGTATGAGTAATTGTATGGGTGAATGAGTGAATGTGTGTGTAGACGTACGAATCAGTGAGTGCGTATGTAGTAACTGGTATTGGTGTGTCATGATGTCATCAGTGATGTCATTTGAGATGTCATCAGTGATGTCATTTCAGATGTCATTAGTGATGTCATCAGTGATGTCACTGAAGTATGGTGTTCTGTGTTTAACTGTATAGATGAAGAAATGGAAGTGTGATTGATTCTTTACAGGACTGACTTGGTGTGTGAGTAACTCCATGGATGAGTGGCAGTGTGTGACTGTCTGCATAGGTGTATGAGTGCATATGATAGTGTTGTAATAATGAGTGACTGTATGTATGAGTGATTGTATGGGTGAATGAGTGAATGTGTGTGTAGACGTAGGAATCAGTGAGTGCGTATGTAGTAACTGGTATTGGTGTGTCATGATGTCATCAGTGATGTCATTTGAGATGTCATCAGTGATGTCATCAGTGATGTCATTTGAGATGTCATCAGTGATGTCATCAGTGATGTCACTGACCATGTCATGAATGATGTAATATGTGACATCATCAGCAGTGGATTGCGGGTGCGCGATATATAGTTAGTGCAACTAACTATATATGGAATTTCAATGGTTTTGTGTGAGTAAAATAAGGTTTTCTAAATGCTAATTCCTAACTATATATGGTCTATAACCTATGGTTTTTTCAGTGAATATATATATATATATATATATATTTAGATGCAAAAAAAGAAGCAGAGAACTCTGGGTAGTTCTTATGGTTAGGTAGAAAGCAGCTCCTGTATAGAGCACTCTCAACACCAGCGACACTCAAGATCTGCTCACCTCAAATGTCTGGTGTTCTATCAAAGTCTTTAAGCATAGGATTAGCACAGTGCCATCCACATTTTACATTTCTACATCAATGTCTTTAAAAATAGGACTAGCACATTCTGTCAAAGCAGAGCTGTAAAATGACAAAAGCCATTTACCACTCCAGGCACAGTTTTACAGCTTTGAATTGGTAAAATACCAACCAAGCCAACCTGAAATGAGTAAACGCAACCCCTGACATAGTGTTTTGCTCTAATTAGAGCTCTTCAGAGAAATATAGCTTTGTCCAGACACAAGGGAGCACCCAGTATAAGTGAACAAAATACCATTTCAAGCATAAAGTGACGAATAAATTAAGCAAAAAAGAAGCCGAGAACTCTGGGCAATTCTCAAGTTTAGGTGGAAAGCACCTCCTGTATAGAACACACTCAACACCAGCGCCACTCTAGATCTGCTATGCTGAAAACACTTAGAATACAGTGAACACACCTCCAGACACTAGGGTACACTAACGGTTGGGGTACCCCTGTGATTGGCATGGCTCACCCCAAATGGCCCTAGTACATAATAAGGCAGGGGAATCGAAACTACCTATTAATCCCTAGTATATAATAGGGCATGGCAGTTTAGAGGCCAGTAGCCCTTTTCTGCACTTGCATGTATGCACTGCTGAGCCTGAGGTCAGTTTGAAAGTAGCCTTGTGATGCATGACTGCTTTTAGGTACCCCCAGGGTCTCCCCTAGGTGCCCCAGGGGTGGGGGGGGGGTCAGGTATCTATAAGGTGGACCCTTATACAATGAGTTTCATTTGCCCTGTGTAAAATGAAATTGCACATTTCACTCCCCACATTGTGATAAAGTGCCATTCAAAATCGACTTTGGTGGTAGGAGTAGTGTGGTGGGATGATATGCAATATTCCTGCATATTCAGAACCCCTAAAGTCTCCCTTAGGTATACCAGGGGTGGGGAGCCTGTAGATATAGGCAGAGTACTTATAAAATATGTTTTATTAGCCCTGGTGCTGGAAAAATGGGCCAAGCCATTCTTCCCCTTGCAAACCCCTTGCCACATAGGTTAACATGAGAGAAAGTTATGAACTAATAACTTCTGATAGGAGAAGGCCAAAAGTACCATTCAAAGACTTCTCCAGAATGATATTAATAAATCGAACTGTATGATATTGTTGAATTCCTCCAAAAATATACATATAGGAAGTCACAAGACTTTCTTGTTTGTAAGTCCAAATTCAACCTTCCATAGGTCTGTCCTGATTGGTCAGAGTTAAGTGGATTAGCTAGGCTTCTTTGAAGATGTGATAAAGAATCCCTGGGGTTGAACAGCTTTGCTGGGAGGGTAGGGTCCTGTTGCACAGGAATGCCAGAGCAGGGAGAGGAGCCGTAAACAATGGACTTCAAGGGAAAGGGAGGACTCCAGTGTATTAGAAGGAATGAGCAGATGCAAGGAGGACAGACTACGGCGATTAGTCATCCCACGGTGTGTTTAGCCAGCTCTTCTCTCCCTGCTGGAAAATCAGCCATTGTGAATTTGGAAGAATTTGTGCACTCTAGGACAAAATAGCGCGACACTCTGCAGGAAGTGGTCAGACCATTGGGTGGTACATTGAAGCCTATTGAACAGAAGTGGCCTCCTGCTTGACCCAGAGATGTTAGAATAAGTATCTAAGAAGGACAGAACCCCTCAGATCTGCTGCTTGAAACCTAAGAAAGCAAGATGGCCAAGCTGAAAGTTTGATGTGCATTTCTAAAGGACTTCACTCTGAAGATTGCACCTTCTGCACAATCTGCAACTACAGCCTGAGGATTACTTTGTTGTAAATGGACTAAAGAATGGACTCCCTGCAAGCTACAGGTTAACAGAGCTCACCTTGAACATCACCACCAAGAATCCTGAAACTGGAGGACTACCAGTGGATTTGCAAGGGTTTTGTTGAAGTGGATTGCGGGAATTGAAGTCCTCAACTTTCAAGGCCCATCTTGGAGTTTCCAGACCCTTGGAGTTAGTTTGAGACACTTTGGGAACCTTTGGTGAACTTCAGGCAGAAGTTCCAGAAGTTTGGAAAACTTTGGAATAAAGCTCCATAAGGGGACTGACTCAACCTGGTCAGCCAAGCAGCCTGCCTTCAACCGCGAGCCGGCCTGCCGTCCAGGTTTGTCCCACTGAAAAGCTCCGTAGGCCCTACTTCCAGAGTTTGACGGGAGAAAAAGGAATCTGAGGCCGGCGAACCCTCTCTGAATCCAGCCTGGTGAAGAGCATCAGGGAACCCCGTGAGAAAAAGCTCCGTAAAAGTATCTAAGTCCAAAAGAAGAAAAGGTGACCATAAGCAAATGCTATAGCCAAACCACCTGACTTTAACTGCGTGTCGGCCTGAATCCTTGGTTTGCCTTGCTAGGGAGCTCCGGAGGTCGGACTTCCATACGTTTGACCGGGAACTCGTCTCAATGCAAATCAGCGAACCCACACCGAATCCGGACTGGCTGGGAGCTTCGAATGAATGAATGAAAGAATTTTTTGTATAGCGTGACGTTCACTCCAAGGAGCATCTTGGCGCTTGGCAGAAACGGACATCTAGGAGAGTTTCACAGAGGAGAGGATGACTGAGTGAAGCGTTTAAATAAGAGATAGCACCAGGTGGTCTGGGATAGCAAAAATTCATGTTTTAAGGAGCTTCCTTAAGGTAGGTTCCTTTTGTGTGTGCCTCAACGGAGTGGGTGGAACATTCCAGGCTTTTGTCCCTAGTACTGCCATAGTCTTTCCACCCCTGGTTTTCAATTTGAAATCGGGTATTGTTAACAAGTTCTCTGAAGTGGACCGCAGAGTACGTTTAGTGGTTTATGGCTTGATTCTGGATCTTAGATATTCCGGTCCATTTTCGCTTATGGCTTTCTATGTAGTGGTCAGGATTTTAAAAAGAATTCTCTTATGGACAGGTAGCCAGTGAAGCGCTTTAAGTGCTGTTGCTGAGGAGGAGTCTCTAGGCAGTTTGAGTACTAGTCTCGCCGCAGCATTTTGGACCACCTGTAATCTCCTCATGACCATCTTTTTCGTTGCTGCATAGGGACTGTTGAAGTAGTCCTAGCGAGATAAAATTAGGGCCGCTGCAACCGTCTTCTTACGCGGCGCTGGGAGTAGGTCGAAGAATTTTCGGAGAGTTTTCATGATTTGGAAACACATGCCTGCGAAAGCAAGTGCTTGCTTGTGGAAAGATAGTGTGGGGTCGAATTTTCTTCCTAAATTTCTGACTGAATCTACTGTTGTAGGTGGAGCCTCTGAATTTGAGGCCTACCACTTGTTAGGCCTAAATACATTGGACTTTCCAAACAGCATCATTTCTGTTTTGAAGCTATTACATTTAAGATGATTCAATTTCATCCAATCCATCACCGCTATAAGACAGGGTGAAACTTCTCTTCCACCGTTGTGGAATTTTTGTCAAGAGTGAGGATCAGCTGAGTGTCGTCAGTGTATGCAATTGATTCAACATCAAAGGTGGCTATCAGAGAGAGAAGTTTCCAAACAGCATCATTTCTGTTTTGAAGCTATTACATTTAAGATGATTCAATTTCATCCAATCCATCACCGCTATAAGACAGGGTGAAACTTCGCTTCCACCGTTGTGGAATTTTTGTCAAGAGTGAGGATCAGCTGAGTGTCGTCAGTGTATGCAATTGATTCAACATCAAAGGTGGCTATCAGAGAGAGAAGTGGTGTCATGTAAAGATTAAAGAGGGTTGGGCTCAGGCATGAGCCCTGGGGAACCCCTGATGACAACCACTTTTCTCCCAATTTGTAACTTCCCAGTGTAACAATCTGATGTCTATTATCTAGGAAAGATGTAATCAGGCCAGTGCCTTGTTTTTGACTCCGCTGTGTTCTACTCTGTCTCTCAGGATGTCATGAGAGACAGTGTTGCACGCCGCGGATAGATCCAAAAAAAACAGTACTGCCTCCTTGCCCTGATCCAAGGCAAACTTTAGGGTGTCAGTGGTGTGGAGCAGCACCGATTCTGTTGAGTGGCCTGGTCTGAGACCTGATTGCTTGGGGTGCAGGGTGTTGGTTTCTTGCAGGAAGTCATTAGGTTGGGCATTGACTAATTTCTCCGCAATTTTACTCAGACATGGTAGTGAAAAAGGTCTGAGGTTGGAGAGAGTGGTGGGATCGGAAAGTTTCTTTTTTTGGAGTAGCTTCACAGCAGCAGTTTTCCAGATATTAGGGATTTTAGCTAGCCTAAAGGTGGTATTGATGATCTGATTTATAACAGGATTTACAGTATCCACCAATGCATGTAAGATTTTTGGAGGGCTTGAGGTGAAAGGTGAACCTGACTTACAGGAGAGGATGGCCTGCCTGGATTTTTCTAGATTTTTCTCCTTAAGACATGTGAGTTCCCTTTTTGTTCCTAATGTTTGGGCTTTGTTTGGCTGGGGAGGTATTTTTGTGAAATCTTTCTTTAGGTCTTTGATTTTGTTGTCAGAGAACTCAGCGATTCTATCGCATAGGTCCTGTGAAGGAGGAATCTCTAAGTCTAGGCGTGTGGGATAAGTGAAATAATTCACTATATTAAAGATAGTTTTTGATTATCATCTGCCCTATTTATTAGATTAGAATAGTGTGCCTGTTTTTCTGTTCTAATTTGTTGATGGTACGCTCTGAGTGCTAGTTTAAAAAGATTCAGATCTTCATCCTCATAGTGTTTCCGCCATTGTTTTTCGGCTTGCCTACAATGTCCTTTTAAAGCATTCATGTGAGGGGCTGATTTGTTGTTGGTAGAGTTTTTCTTTAGTGGTGCTAAAGTGTTGACCAATGACAGCATCTATTTGTTAAATAGGTTATTGTCAGTCTCCGGATTTCCGGTGAGGATAGGTATTGAGGTTTCTGCCATGCTCTGTAAGTTGGGGTTTGAGAGCATGCTATTCCATTTTCGTGAGGGGCCCGATTTGCTGGGATTTTTTTCTATTTGGACATTATCATAGACACATTTAAAGGGAATTAACTTATGGCCTGACCAAGTTATAGTGACTGGGGGGGGGCAACAGTTAAATTAACGGCATTTGTTCATATCCCATCAAGGGTATGTCCTGCACGATGTGTGGACCCCTTTGTCTGTTGTTTTAGTCACAATGTGTTTATGATTTCTATGAAAGTTTTGGTGTTGGGAGTATCGACTGCTTCAAGATGAAAATTAAAATCACCTAGGATTGTGAAATTTGAGTATTGAACCACAAGGGAGCCTAAACTTTCCCCCAAGGTATCTAAAAACGTACAGTTGATCCAGGGGCCTATACACCAGAGCCCCTGCGAGTGTGGTGCAGCTTTTTTGCCCTACGTTGGCAGGGTATGCCCAGACGTGGGTCCCTTGCTCACTTTGCCACTGGATTCAAGATATCCTGGCTGATGAGGGTTATGAACCCGAAACCGATCCCAGGATGCTTGTTTCCGGTCCGGGGAAGACATGGATTGGCAGTTCGGGCTGGACTGTTCCCATGAGGCACAAGGTCAGACTGATTTGCATATGGCCATGTCTGAACTGGGGTGGTGGAGTGAGCTAAAGAATGATGATGGATTAAACCCAGATCAGTTTAATGGGGTGTGTGTTTGATTTGCTCAAGCGCTCCGTCCATCATCCCCTTTGGTATCTCTTTGTTCGGCCTAAGTTGGCAGGGTATGCCCAGACGTGGGTACTTGCTCACTTTGCCACTGGATTCAAGATAGCCTTTCTGATGAGGGTTATGAACCCGAAACTGGTCCGAGGATGCTTGTTTCCGGTCCAGGGAAGACATGCCTTGGCAGTTCGGGCTGGACTGTTCCCATGAGGCTCATGGTCAGACTGATTTGCATATGGCCATGTCTGAACTGGGGTGGTGGAGTGAGCTAAAGAATGATGATGGATTAAACCCAGATCAGTTGACTGGGGGTGAGTGTTTGATTTGCTCAAGCGCTCCGTCCATCATCCCCTTTGGTATCTCTTTGTTCGGCCTAAGTTGGCAGGGTATGCCCAGAGGTGGGTACTTGCTCACTTTGCCACTGGATTCAAGATAGCCTTTCTGATGAGGGTTATGAACCCGAAACTGGTCCATGGATGCTTGTTTCCGGTCCAGGGAAGACATGCCTTGGCAGTTCGGGCTGGACTGTTCCCATGAGGCTCATGGTCAGACTCATTTGCATATGGCCATGTCTGAACTGGGGTGGTGGAGTGAGCTAAAGAATGATGATGGATTAAACCTAGATCAGTTGACTGGGGGTGAGTGTTTGATTTGCTCAAGCGCTCCGTCCATCATCCCCTTTGGTATCTCCTAATTTAAAACTAAAGCAGAAACTTTCAGCTTCCTTCAGTCCAGTAATATTAGTGACGGAACATTTCAGATTGTCTTTACAAATTACAGCTATTTCTCCTCCTTTTTCCTCGTTTCTGTCCAATCTGGAAATAGTGTACCGATGGGGAAGGGCTTGCACTATAACTGGATTGGAGTATTCCGTCAACCATGTTTCAGTGACAAAAAGGCAGTCAAGATTGGAGTCTATCGACAAGTCCTGGACGTGTAAAGCATTTTTTGCTAGGGATTTAGCGTTTATAAGGATGCAACACAACTGTTTGTGATGAGTCTTGCCCTTAGGAGGGGAGGTATGTCCATCCATGGTGCTGAGTTCATGGTTGATAGTACGTTTACAGGTAAGGCAGGTAAGGGGGCCTTTAATGTTTTCTGTATATGGTTGTTGTAATTTAGCAGCGATTAGGCTAAGCATTAGCAGAAGACATCTTGTATTTAGAGACTATCTTGTCCGTTGTGTGGAATCCATTTTGTATTTCTGGCAGCCATTTTGTTTGCCATGTGCTCTGTCCTACCTTCCTGTCAACTGCTCTTGAAATCTGCCTAGAGATGAGATACATTTAGCCTTGTCTGCTTCGCACATGCTCAGTTGAGCTTACAGCTATCTCCAACTTGTAACTGTCAGGATGTGTCCACCAGAATTAGCTAACTTTCAGCCCCTCCCATTTGTTGTCAGCACACTCTCTGTATGACCTTATATGTATTTAAAACCAGCATTCTGTACTTGTACCATCTTCATTTGAGCCCCTGTGTGGGTACAAAAGGACCAAGCTCCTTCCAGTCAGTGTGCTACTTCATACATTGCCGAAGGGTGTTGTGTGAATGTAGTTCCACCTCATGAGGTTTAAGAAACTCTGTCTTTTCTATTCCAGCTTCTGTGCCAACTTCTTTCTGTTGGGCTGAGGACTCTGTGCAGAGAAGGGAGAACCCCTAGCACTGGTAGGCCTTGCTGAGGCTCACCACTACAAATAGGCGCTTCCAACGCGGGACTCATCGGTGACTCGGATGCCCGAAGGACTGATCCCGACGAAGGATTGGAATCTCGCTTTGGACGCGATCGCTGCCTGAGGAGACCCGAGTCTTGGCACCCACGGCGTTTTTCCTTTCTTTCTGATCTGACCATCCAGGTGGCCCCGGTCCTCAACTGAGATCTCTTCTGTTGATTCGCCATGCAGTGACCATTTGGTCGATTTGAGAACTTGGCAGTTAGAACCTGGACACCATTTGATTGGTAAGAGCCATTCTGCGGCACTTGCTGTTGGTTTGACGCCTTTGATTGGTAAGGTAGTTTAGTAACACTTACTGCGGCTTTGTTTGTACGATTGGCCAATATTGAAATCTGTTTGACAATTATATATGTATTGCAATTCATATAGGAAGGTAATGAGGAGATTTTTCTCTATTTAACTTTCTTTGAACGGCGCAACATACGAAGAGTACCTTAAGCGCTACTTTGATTATAATACTGCATATTTTGCACTATTTTTTGCATGCCTGTTTCCAGCACACTTTGTAGGATGTGTTGCTTTTGTAGTGGTACCAATTTGAGACTTGACGAAGCACAACTGGCCACCCCGGAGGGGATGCCTAATAGAGACATGTATGTTAAGTATGGTATTTCTTCCATAATGTACAGCACGTTAAGGAACAAATACACTCTTAAAGATCCTGAGTTGCGTTGGCCTATTCATGGGTCATTTGATGTGCGAAAGATTTAGTATGTGGAGCAATGAATGTTTAAGCGAAAGGCTAGGCAAGATATGTTTGACTGTGTTTTTGTGCGAATGTGGGAGAAAGAAGTGCGTGAGCAAATGAAGCGTGAGCAAGCCTTGATTATAAAAGAACAACATAAGAGTATTCATACGAAAGCATTGGAAATGAAAAATAAAGAAATTAAAGAAATTAAAGAGAGGGAAGATAGGGAGCGTCAGTTACAGGTAAATGGCCAATACGCTGTTCGTAGACCTCTTATCCTATTCTTAATAAACCCCAAGATGATTCTCTCTTATTAGATCGTTGTCCACCTCCGTATACTCTTCCTACTGCTCCTTATGAGTTGGATAAGGACTCTCCTACAGACCAGGACAAAGCTCGAAAAACTTGTTTGATGTTATCTGCTGGGCATGCGTCTGACATTAGATCTGCTGCGCTTAAAGCCATTCGTAGTACTACTACTGCTTCTGAACTTCTTGATAGTATAAAAAGTTGGCAGGAAATGGAGCAGATATATTTTACTGAGGTATTTGCTGCAGAGGTTATTGAATTATTTAGGAAACATTCGGTAGAAATTGAGCCCGATGTTGTAGCAGCTGATTGTAAACAATTACGTGACAGGCTTTTTGTCTTTTCCCAGGTGCCTGACACGATCAGATGCTTGGTTAAAGTGCGTATTGACGCAGCCCGTTTGCGAGAGGAGAACAAGGCAGCAAATGCAGCTGCACAAACATCCCACGTCAGCATGGCATGAACTTCTACTCTTGAAACAGATAAGAATGTTGTAATTTATGTGAAACCCATGCAGGAAGCAGCGCCTTTATATGTTCCTCCAAGGGACCGGATACAAATGATGATAATACTTCTGTAGATGCTAAAGGGCATTTTATTTATAATTGTGTTTGCACTTTTATGAGGAAGTTGAGGGTGCAATTAGTTCTTGTACTATGACTTTGCCTGATATTGATTTGTTTTTTGGATTAATATTTCCACCTGATATGTGGAGAACTGTGAGTAAAGTTGATGATCGTGCGACATTTAGAGCATTATGGAAAGATTTAGAGCAGTTAGATGAAGATTGAGAACCTGCACAGAAACCGTGTCAGTTAATTTTAGACCTTCTGGCAGCTATTTTAGTTAAGTTAAAGACGATTATTCCCCCTAAAAAGATTGATTGGACTGTATTAGCGTCATGTAAGCAAAAGGCAGCTGTATCGGTTTCAGATTTCTTTACACGCTTTGAAGAGGCATTCCATGATTTTATTGGCCAGTCATTAACAGATGACACGGGTAGGCATCTGTTTGTCGATAAATATGTCGCAAACATTTTGCCAGGAATAGCTAGTCGCCTGAAGGCCAGTGAGAGTTCATGGACTACCTCTTCTCTGGTTTCTCTCCTAACCATGGCTCAGTATTATGAGCGACAAGAATTAGAAGCTAAAGGTAATGAGGATAAAAAGTCTAAAGAGTTGAAAACAAAGGCTATGTTAGCTCAAGCATATGGACCGCCTTCTAGAGGTGATGATGGAGGCGGACGTGGATCTTATGGTTCGTCATTTCCTTCTTTTACTCGTTCGAATTTATCTGTTGACCAGTGTGCGTACTGCAAGAAATTTGGAAATGGCTTTCTGATTGTCCAGTACTGCGTGCTCAGCAGTGTCCAGGTGGTCGGGGACAAATGAGAAATCGCTCAGGATATTCAGGGCCTAGAGGAAGCACAAATGATCGCGCTAGGTTTGATGCTAATACACATGGGCAGGATGGGTGTAACACTTTTGATAGAAGGAACCAATATCAAATGTTCCACTATGTGCCGTCTGATTTCAAGATTCTGCTTATGCATAGGATTGCCTAGGATGGGGTAAGGAATCAGTTGAAGTTCCAGTAGATCAGAGGGGTCCCTATGTTACAGCACATGTTTTGGGTTCTACTGATCAGTTTCAGGTTGATACACGAGCTAATCGTAGCGCCTTGTCTAAACAATTGGTTCCAAGGGCTTCCCTGTCTGGCTTAACCATTACATCGATAGGTTTTGATGGAACACCTTCCCTTAGCCCATTGTCACAACCACTCGCATTCCATATTGATAAGTTTACTGTTCCATGTCCATTTTTGCTTTCTCAAAACACACCAGACAATATTGTGGGTCTTGATATGCTTAAATATTTCAGGGCTACGATACGATGTTCTCCGGATGGAGTACGGGTTATTTTGAATGGCAACTACCCTGTGATTGAGAGATCTTGTATTGTTAAAGAGGACATTGCACTAGCCTCACTCATTAGTACTTTGTGGGCTACTTCAGACACCGATGTAGGGCAAATGGTTATTCCGTCAGTGCATAATAGTGTCAAGGAAGGTGCTTCTTTGCCAAGACTGCCTCAGTATAACATTTCTAAAGAAGGAGAAGAAGCACTCACATGCATTGTTCATGATTTGATTAAAGTGGGGGTTGTGAAAGGAGTTCCTTACAATGTTTGCAATAGTCCGATTCTTCCCATTTTGAAAAAAGATACTGACACCAGGATTTATAGATTCATCATTGATTTAAGAGCAGTCAACAAGATTGTAGTACCGCAGTACCCTGTGGTTTCTGACATAACGACATTACTTACCCTGGTCCCTCTGACAGCAACTACATTTTCTGTAATCGATTTGAAGAATGCTTTCTTCTCAATTCCTAATCATCCTCATAGCCGATATTTGTTCGGTTTCATTCTGAATAATCGAGCATACATATTTTGTAGAGTTCCTCAAGGCTATACTGAGAGTCCTAGTTTTTACAGTCATGCATTGAAGAGACAGCTTGATTCCTTTACTTTGTCTGAAGGAGTGGCTCTCATACAATATGTCAATGACATCTTGTTGGCAGCTGATACGCCTGAGCAGTGTGAAAAATGTACTTTGTCTTTGCTTTCTTTTCTTGCTACACACCATCATAAAGTATCACGAAAGAAATTGCGATATTGTAGACCGAAGGTAACCTACTTAGGTTAACTTCTGTCTAAGGAGGGCCGTGCATTGACACCAGATCGCATTCAAGCAATTTTAGACACCCCAGTACCTTCCACACAGAAAGATGTCCGTGCGTTCATTGGTTTGACTTTGTTTTGTAGGCAATGGATATTGGGCTTTTCACACATTGTTAAACCCCTGCTAGCGCTTTTGATTAAAAACACTCCGATCCCCCTTCCATGGACAGATGAATGCCAAAATGCTTTTCGTCAGTTAAGACAAGCTCTCTGCTCTGCACTAACCTTGGGCGTAGTACTTCGCTACGCCCACGGAGTGGGCGTAGTTTTGCCTACTTCGCCATTTGCGAAGTAGGCGTAGCAGGCAACACTACGCCCACCCCGCGGGCGTAGCGAAGTTGCCCGCCACCCGCCTCCCTTTCGCCCTCCCTAAATACTTAAATTACATTTTAGAAATGATTAAAAACCACTTACCTTGTCCGCCGCGTCCCCGTGGCTCCCTCTCGTCATCGCGCGATTCGCGCCGCCATCTTGGATAGTAATGCGCATGCGCGGGCACCCGCGGATGCACATTTCTAGCACTGGTAGGCCTTGCTGAGGTTCAGCGCCACATGGTGGGGCTTGACAGTTGTTGACTCTTGGGTTGAATGCAAGTTGTTCTTTCCGGGAAGAAAAGCTCCAGAAAAGTTTCGAAGTCAGAAGGTAAAAACTTTGACCCAGACCTACCATAAGGGGTAGCCACCCAGATCTCCATGGCGATCGGCCGGAAACTTTAACTCTCACCAGATCTATCGCGACCAGATATCTCGCTAAGGCGCTATAGGTTTGTATGTGCTAGAAAGTGCTAAATCTTTAAAATTCTTATCTCCGGTTCCCTACATTGGATGTTTTTCGTTTTGGTGTCATTTGAAAGATATAAATACTTCCTATTTTATTGAATTGAGGTTGGATTTTTATTTGGTACTGTGTCTTAATTATTCACTGAGATTGTGTTTTTAAATGCATTACATACCTGTCTTTGAAGTTAAGCCTGCCTGCTCACAGCCAAGCTACCAAGGTTTGAGCATAGTAATCATTTTCTAAGACCTATTCTGAGCCCTGTACAGTGTTAGTGGCCTTATTGGCAATTGTAAAAAACACAGTTGATGGACAGAATGTAGAACAATGTCATACATTCACCCCAGTACTAGGATCTGGGCCTAAATCCATCGTTTTTATTTTTTGCACTCCACACCACCCTGGGTTAGACACTGGCTATATGCAAATCAGCTCTGACCCTGTGCCTCATGGGAACAGTCCAGTCCGAACTACCAAGCCATGTCTTTCCCAGACCGGAATCAAGCATCCAAGGACCGGTTTCTGGCTATCAGCCTTCATCAGCCTGTATAGCTTGACTCCAGTGGTGTGGAGAGCCTGGGACTCACGTCTGAGCATACCCAGCCCACTCGGGGTGAAAATTGTAAAAAACACAGTTGATGGACAGAATGTAGAACAATGTCATACATTCACCCCAGTACTAGGATCTGGGCCTAAATCCATCGTTTTTTTGCACTCCACACCACCCTGGGTTAGACACTGGCTATATGCAAATCAGCTCTGACCCTGTGCCTCATGGGAACAGTCCAGTCCGAACTACCAAGCCATGTCTAGCCCCGAGCCAGAATCAAGCATCCAAGGACCGGTTTCTGGCTATCAGCCTGGATAGCTTGACTCCAGTGGTGTGGAGAGCCTGGGACTCACGTCTGAGCATACCCAGCCCACTCGGGGTGAAAATTGTAAAAAACACAGTTGATGGACAGAATGTAGAACAATGTCATACATTCACCCCAGTACTAGGATCTGGGCCTAAATCCATCGTTTTTTTGCACTCCACACCACCCTGGGTTAGACACTGGCTATATGCAAATCAGCTCTGACCCTGTGCCTCATGGGAACAGTCCAGTCCGAACTACCAAGCCATGTCTTTCCCAGACCGGAATCAAGCATCCAAGGACCGGTTTCTGGCTATCAGCCTTCATCAGCCTGGATAGCTTGACTCCAGTGGTGTGGAGAGCCTGGGACTCACGTCTGAGCATACCCAGCCCACTCGGGGTGAAAATTGTAAAAAACACAGTTGATGGACAGAATGTAGAACAATGTCATACATTCACCCCAGTACTTGGATCTGGGCCTAAATCCATCGTTTTTTTGCACTCCACACCACCCTGGGTTAGACACTGGCTATATGGAAATCAGCTCTGACCCTGTGCCTCATGGGAACAGTCCAGTCCGAACTACCAAGCCATATTGGCAATGGCAGATATATATTTTCCCCCTACTCATAATCCACTTCCCAACACCAACATAGTGCAAATAATATTCCTGATGGCGAATTTTTCATGGTTATAATTAGGGCTCCCGGTTTTCCGTTATTACGGATTTATACATATAAATACAGACGGAAATCTATATTTCCTATGTCTGTATTTATATTTATAAACGGCAAAATACTAGTAAATTTGGCACACTGGCGTTGGGTATTACTACCGACGGGGCACTTGGAATGGAAGATAAGGCGCGATAAGATAAGATAAGGCAAGGGCTTTAGAGAGCAGCAGGGCGCAGAGTAGAAACAAAGGGACTCTGACAGATGGTAGCAAAGTTTTGCTAATGGACTTGGGCACGTAGCACCGGTGTAAAAGGCAGCTATCACAGGGGGTAGACACTGCCTGCAGTCTGGTAAGAAGGGGAGAAATAAACAACAAAGCCTCGTTAACATGTGAATGGTCTTTTTAAAGACCTGTGAAGTACTCGGGTGAGGCTTCTATTTTAAACGCTTTGTTATCTAATGCAGCAAGAAACTCCAGTGTGAGTGAATGGGCGCCTCCTGGCCCTGACTGCGGCAGCGGATTCCTTCCAGGAAGAACACTGGGGTTTAGAGTATGGCCCCTTCCTTTGCTGGCTCATGCTGTGGGACCTACGCGAGAGTAAATAGCTGACTGTGACTGTTGGATTAATATATGCAGCTGCAGGCTGGCTGGGATTTCTGCGCAGGCCACAAGGTCAAAGGAGGAGGCCATCACTGGCACCTGAGGCACATGATGGGAACTTTTAAGCTGAGCAGAGGGGTGT
The DNA here is from genome assembly GCF_964261635.1 of Lissotriton helveticus. Lineage (NCBI taxonomy): Eukaryota > Metazoa > Chordata > Amphibia > Caudata > Salamandridae > Lissotriton > Lissotriton helveticus. The sequence goes on along the minus strand of NC_136065.1, from coordinate 549,869,024 downwards.
AGCACAGGCCAATATTTGTATTCCAGGGCCGTCAGTGGTAGTACTTTCTTGTCCCACTACAGATTGAGGCATGGGCGTAGGAAGTGTGGGGGACGAGGGAAATATATCCCCCCCAGAGTTCGGAGTGTGGGGGACACGAGGGACAAGAGTGGGGAGACGAAGGGACAAAGGAAATTCCCCTCTGCCTTCTGTGATTAACAGGGCCATTAGCGCGCGAAAGCGCTACCTAATGGCCCTGCACTTGCCCTGTGACTTGTCTCCAGTTACCTGTCATCAGGCTGCACGCCGATCACAGGGCTCAAAGGAATGCAACACCCCTCCCCCCCCCCCATCCCCCTCCGTCCTGTGTCCGAGCCCGGGCTGCTGCTGCAGCTCGAGCTGTTGTTTCTGGCGTCTTATCTGACAAGCACACGTTTTTCACAGGTCTTCAAAGGAGCATTTTCATTACTTAGAGAGGTTTTGTTGACTGATTCCAGTATCCCATGTGTTCCCAATCTGCCTTTTTGCTATTTCTTACTTTTTATTTTATTTTTACTGCCACAGTGGGGAAATGCATGTAGAGAAATAGTGAAAAAGCATCTCACAAGTAGGGACCACACATCCCCCCCCAAAAAAAAACACTGACCATGTTTTCTGTTTACAGAGTCTGCAAGAGAACAGTGTGTTAAGAATATATTGTTACTTAATTTTAATTTTTGTTTAATTTAGTAATTAATGTTGGTTTCCCAGAGCTATGACATACTGCTTGGTTGGAATCTTTTAAACCTGATAACTATTTTCCTATGAGAGCAACCTTTTTAAGCGTTGAATGCAAGTTTAACTGTTTTACAAATGTGCAAGCTTTTGTTGCACTTGCATACTGTGACTATTATTGCGTAGCCTCAAAATCAGTGCTCAGCTGTTGAAGCACCTATTCTTCCACATGCAAACTGCTGCCACATTTTATGTTGGTGTTCAGTGCCTTATAGTCAATCCAGTTTAAGGACAGTGGGGGCATTCTCTGTGGGATTTACAGCTTGGAATTCATACCCTGGCCAATGAACCTCTGGTAATACCACAATAATTTGAAATGCTGTAAGATAACTCATCAGTCTCAAAGGTTGGAATCTGGGGGGTGAGAAACTTAACAGCTTCTGCAATAATATGTGCTAAAATCTGAAAAATTTCACACATTGTTGAACTCTGTTAAGGTTAGTTATTTTTTAACTTCAGTCACGCTTTGTTGGTAATTGCTCAGAAGTGACCACAAGCATGTGTGAGCACTGTTAGAAAGTTTTACTAAACCAGAAAATATTTTGTGCAGCAGGTAAAGACATATTGTACATTCTTCAATGAAACGAGTTTGATTACGTTCAGTTATGTGCAGCACGTGGTATGTAGCTGATATCTGTTGCCAGAAAGGCTTGCATTTTGTAAATTCAAAGTGGAAAACTTTATAGACCAAAAATTTTCTTAGGCTGCAGCTGGGGAGATGTGAACCTGCATCCATGTTTTCGTAGTTTACCACAGTGGTGACCATCTTGCAATTGATGCTTGAACTCCTGTTCAGCTTTGCAGTTTTCTAGTGTATGGGCTACAGGGTCTGGAGCTGGCAAGAGTGCCTGTAAGGTGGGAGACCTGAAGAATTTCCAAATTCGCAATTGCAAACTGAACAGTTTTTACTTTTTTTGCCACAGATGTAGCACCTTTGTAACTGGAATTTAATTTATTCACCATCCCAAAGATCATTCTGTGGGCTCTACTTCTACTAGCACAACTTTTAACTAAAAGGCTTCATTCTCTGGCCAGGCTTTATACTGTGCATATTTAACCCACACGTCAATGCAATTCTGAGTTTCTCCAGTTGTCTTGGTATACATACTGCATTCTCACACCTCTCTCCTCATTCTCATCACTCACCCTGCACTTTCACGCTCACCCTGCATCCACAGCGATCACACTGCTAACCATGCACTCATACCAATCCACCTTCCTCCTACCCTGCACCCACATGAGCACACCACTCACCCTGCACGCACATGACACTCCACTCACTTGTCAACTTGTCACTTTCACCGTTTACCCACCACTCACAGCCATCATGGTGGTGGTAGGGGAGCCAGCAGACTTGCTCCTCCGTACTCCACGCCAGGGACGTCTGACTAACTCTGAGGGTGGGTAAAGACCCCTCAAATTACGTGTGACGAGTCCCCATGCTGCGTGAGCACCTGTGAGAGTAAATGTGCGCCTCCGGGCCCTGACTGTGGCTGCAGCTTCCTGTCGTGAAGCACTCTGGAGCTTAGAGTCCGGTCCCCCTTCTTCACTGTCCCCTGCAGTGGGAGCCACGGGCAGTGCATGCAATAGGTACCCCGACCACTTTGTATTTGTTTTCATTTTATTTTTGTCTCGGCTTGGAGCCTCTTTTAAGTTGGCATCACAGCCTGCACTAACTAAATGGGAGACCGCTGCTGCTGAGACCAGGGACCCCTTATCCTGCTGGTACTCTAGCTCAGTAGCATTGTGGGCATCACAGGCTGTAGCGGTTACAATTAGTAAGAGGTAGCGAGGCCTGGCACAGCACGATAGCCTGATGCCAGCGCTGGCACAGTCCCATCTATTCATGTATCAGCCACTTTCACATGCACTTCCTTCCTGTCTTGGCACCAACATAAAATTGGCCCCATTATCGAACCATGAACCTTAACAAGCATTGGCATAGCCAATAGGTCTCGCCTTTGGGACGTTATAAGTCTTCATCCATGTAACAGTTGATATATTTGCACCAAGGATATTGTGCTGCATAACTAAATACTTATAAAGTCCCAAAGGCGAGACCTATTGGCTATGCCAATGTTGTTATTTGTTTTCTAGTACAATATAGACTATATTGTACAAGAAAACGAATAAAATTGTCAATTTAAATAAATGTGGAAAAATACTAGCTCTAGCGTCGTCTTTTGTTTGTGCCAAAAATAAATCTGGATAAATACAGAAAAAATGCCCCAAAAATAAATATGGATAAATACTGACGGAAATGGCAAAAAAAATAAATACCATAAAACCGGGAGCCCTAGTTGTAATTAGTATTTGCCATGGTAGTTTGTTCATAGATAAAGAATTGTATTATTGTAATATTGTTCTCTATGCTTCCTTATTGGTATAGTACTCTTCTGTAGTTAATTTCTTTGTTGGTATGCTGGTATGTTCATATTAGCTGGTAATTCTTTCACTTTGAGTAGCACTGCTGTGGGCATTGTTGTGTGTTCAACAGGTTTGTTCTTTGAACACATATAACTCCTCATCATTATTCTTACCTGTAGGTATCTTGGTCCTGAGTCTGATAATGTAGCGTGATTCCAGTTGTCTTAGTTTTTTTAGTTCTTTACCTCCACGCTCATTTTGAGGGATCATATCTAATCCAAAAACTTTCATTGATTTTGAATTGCTGATTTGGCACTGGCCAAGATGTTTTTCTGTGGCATTATTCGAATCCTTGTTTTTTACTGCTCTCATATGTTCTCGTATTCTCTTCTTCAGCATGCATATAGTATTTCCGACATATTGCAGTCCACAAATACATTCTATGACATACACTTCAAATTTAGTATTGCAAGACCCTGTGGGGTTGAAACGCATTGGTGGAGTAGAGGTGTTCTGAATTAACCAGGATTTTATTGAATGCGGCGTATCCTTGGATGTAAAATATACATATATATGTGTATATATATTTCTTAGGAGTCGCATTTGAAATTCCTTAATATTGGGGAAACAATCCAGAGTTGACTGTGTCCATCTGATGATTGTTCCTTGTAAGTACTAAGGGCCACATGTATGTACATTAGAAACTGCAAGTTCCTAATTGCGATTCCATGAGAATCGCAATTAGAAAATCGCAACTTCAACGTATGGATCTCTATTGAGTTTCATTTGGGATTCCCAGTGGGACACAAATAGACTTATATAGCAAAGGAGGGGTGGAGACGGATCACGTGTAGATCCTAGGGCTCAGATTACCATTCCAGTCAAGGGGGGAATGGAAGGTCCAGCCAGAGTCAGAGCCCCAAGGCACAGTGACTGACAAAAGCGGACTCGGCTGTTCCAAAGGAAGGAGAGGTCCGGTCACAAAAGGGCGAAGGTAGTGCTCAGTGGAGGACTACCCTGGGTATCCAATTAGTTGGAATTAATTGCCTCACACACCCTTGCGAGTGTCATGCTTCATCATTGGCGGTTGCTCCTCGTAGGGCAGGCGGTGCAATGCCCTACGGGCTCACCTCTAAGAGGGGCTCTTTATCGGAGATCTTTTTTCCAACGGCCTGTGGGTGAAGTGCAGGTGTGGGGCCAGGGAGAGAATGGATAGTGTAGATAGGTGGGTTAAAATATAGCACAAGGTACCGGAGATCAATTTTATTCTGGTGGTCCTTTGCTATACATAAAAGCAGTGGGTAGCCTATGATCGCCAGAAATTAGGATTCTGTATCACAATCTAGGACTACGATTCGTATCGTGAGGTCGACATGTTTCTCGCATATGCAATTTGCTGCGATTCTTCAGGACCTAGTAATTTACATCTATCTCAATGGAATGACCTAGTACAGTGTCAACCAATAATACAGTTACTACCTGTTGTACTACCTGAGTTGGACTGCTCTTGCCTAGAGGAGACAAAAGAAATCATTACCAGAGTTCAGATACAACAAGTGCCCTTTATGACCGTGAACATGCTGTGGTTTGTGGTTTGTGTGAATCAAGTGACTGTGTGGTAGTGTCATACTGTGCAGTGTGACCAGCATGTATTGACTTAAATCACAAACCAAAAAACTCGGCATGCATGCATAACCTTATAAAAACATATTTTAAAAGAAGGGACAATATAGCAGCAGTTTACTTCATAGTTTATCGTCCATAACCTACAGGGGGGAGTTTGGTTCACAGTTACTCACCTAATGGTCAAGGAGTCTAGGTGTCAACAGTACCCGGTAGGTGTGACATCAAGGGGGAGGACCATATAGGTTTAATGGCTATGGAGGGAGACAGGTACAAGCACACTCAATGTGTCATTATTCTTAGGTGCCAGTTATTCTCACAGTACAAAGCGTGTATGTATCACCCAGCGTTATGTCAAAGGGGGCAGGCTGCCTCAAGCGTCAAGTACCCCTAATGAAAATGATGGTGCTCAATATTATTATTAAACTCCTTTTGTTCAAAAACATGGCTGGTCAAGCTCTGGTCATCAAATTCAGGAGTTAGTTCGTCTATTAAGACAGATGATGACAGGGAGCCAGAATTAATATTAGGCGTTATACAACCCTTGTTGTTGCCGCTGTGGAATAAAAGGATTGAAAGTCTCTATCGATGGCTGTACCCTTTTGAACCCAGTGCTGGATCGGGTTTTCAAGATTAAGAACGACATGGAAAACCACAATTATTCAAGGTTTCCTGCAATGTCTAATACTTCGCAGTATTTGCTCTCGTTACCCTTTAGATTAGTTAGTTCCGTTGATGCACAACGTGCAGCCGGTTAAGGTGAATTATTTCGGGCTCTTGCCGCGTAGAGAGTTACATGAGCCCTGCGCGCGGGTCAAATGTGTCAGCGTCAAATCTCTGAAACCGGGATTATAAGAAGCGAAAAGCACTTACTTCTCGTGGCCTTGGTCAAGGCTGTTGTGCCTACCCATCGCTACCGGGATCCGGATAGTAACGGGTCGCGGTGTTCTGATGAGTTAAGTAAGTGTTTGGGGCGTTCCCCACTCACCTACCGTGTCACGTGACTCAGGATGTAATCGCGGGGGCCATCTTGGAACAGGTCAGTGTGCACTGAACTGACTGCTCTCGTGTATTCGAAATAGTGGGTCATTGTAGAAAAGGATAAGTTAATCCATATTAATGTTGTTTTCCCTATTGGATTCACAGGGAGAAATAAATACAGATAAATGACTTTGACTTTTGCAATATCCATAGTGAGCACTGCCCGTCGTGGCTAGATAGTAATAGAGTATGTCCCCCTTACCTAGCGTGTCACGTGACTCATGGTATTATTATGGGGGCCATCTTGGAATAAACCATTGTTCAATGGTAGGAATACTCAAGGGTGTTTTAAAGAGTGTTTTGAAGGCAGTCAGTTTAGGTTAATTCTTACTAATCCTTAATACTTCTTTCCCTTATTATGGTACATAAGGAAAATTAAGGAAAATTGAGTACAGATCCGGGAGCTAGATTTCATAAAGATACCCATATTGTAGAATGCCAGTCAATAGAGTTATAGACTGCTCCACGGGATGTCCTCATTCAATCCCTGTCTGTCTGAGGACAACCTGTGTATCCACCTCTGTTCCGTGTGGAACAAATTCTGCTTAGATTTGTTGCTGGGAATCTCAAGGATGATCCATCTCAATGAGTCAGCTGTGTGGTTGTGTTCTAAAAAGTGCCAGCACATCTTGGTGTTGGTTTTCTTACATCGGAAATTGCTTCTGTGCTCCGATATACGAATTTTCACGGGTCGAGTGGTCATGCCCACATATTGCAGCTCACACGGGCATCTAAGCAAGTAGATGCAATTAGAGGAGTTGCAATTGGTATGACTTCGAATGTCCCATGTGAATGTCTCTGTTAATTGTATGAACTTAGTAATGCTCGTAAAGGGACAAACACTACAGGAGCCACAAGGGTAGTGTCCCTTTACTGGGGGAAGTTGCCAGAGTGTGTTCTGTCTGCGGGTTACATTTTGTAGGGGCCTGGTGTGCACTAGGATGTCCTTTATATTTTTGGACCTTTTAAAGGCAAATCTAGGGATCGCGAGGTTGAGATCTCCGGAATTCAGGATCTGCCAGTGTCTTTTGATGATTTTTTTTTTTTTAAATCATTTGAGACAGGGGTGAAGGTTGTCACACAGGTTAACAGATCATTGTCTTGCGAGTGTTGAGTATTGTACTCCAGAAGGGCCTCTCTATGATTGTTCTGTGCCCGTTTTTTTGCCTTGTAGATCTCCCTTGTTGGATAACCTCTTTCTTTCAGATTTCGAGAAAGGATGTTGGACTCATTTCTATAATCTGTTAGGTTGGTGCAGTTGCGCCTGACCCGCAGGAACTGGCCAAAAGGGAGGTTGAGTCTTAACGCTCTTGGGTGGTGGCTTGAGAAGAGTAGTAGACTGTTCCGGTCCGTGGGCTTCCGATACATAGTGGTATCGATCTTCCCCCCTTCCAATCTGATGGTAAGGTCCAGGAACGCTATCCTGGAGCTAGAGGCAGTGATGGTAAAGGTAAGAAAGTTGTTCAGGGTATTCAGCCAGTTGAAAAACTCTAAGTACAGGTCTGATGTCCCTGTCCATAGTATGAGGATATCATCGATGAACCTCCTCCACAGTTTGATGTTGGAGTGGTAGGGGTTCATTTGCCCATTGATATGTTGTTCCTCAAAATCTGCCATATAAAGACATGCCACCGAAGGAGCAAAGGTACTGCCCATGGAAGTTCCCTGGGTCTGGTGATAGTGTTGCCTCTCCTTCCTTAGGAACAGCCGAGTCCGCTTTTGTCAGACACAAATAGACTTACCTCATCAATATTCATGGGTTAGGTCTCAATTTGTGGCCCGTAGAGAATAGCTAAAAACACTGAGAGGCACCCCCCGCGTCTAGGGGAGGGGTGCCTTTAGTGGGATGTAAGTGCCGAGGGAACGGTTTTGTTTCCCAGAAAGTGGGCAAGGGAGGGACGCCTGAAATGCGAGTAAAGAAGGAGGTGCATGGGCGATCCCTCCCCTTAGTTGATAAAATAGGGAGTAGCCCTCTTTGTCCTCTCGCCTTGTGGAGTAGCCGGAAAGGCGCAGCGGGAACAGTTGAAGTGATTGACGGGCCCGGGCAGCGCTGGTGGCGATTCCCTAGGCGAGGGGGCCTCACGGCGTAGCAAGCAGCTGGAGCAGGTGTGAAGTAGGTATCAGTAACACAGGGAGGGGGATGTGGACGGAGCATCCGCGTGGCGCTGGCGCGATAGCGCTGAGAGCAGTGGGACAGTTAGGAGCAAGGCGCGCTTAAATGTCGTGCGTTTACGAGGAGAAATAATTGTGTGCCTTTTGAAAGCCTGTCTGCTTTTAAAAGTAAGTTCAGGTCTAGCGGAAGTGTAAAGGATGATTTTATTTCAGATATTGTGTGCTTGCTTAACGGGTGCAGCGCTGAGGTCGCCATGCATTCGAATGATGATGCATATTGTACAATTACGTTCCCACAAGTGGTTCTCGTCACCGACTACTTTGTTATGGCGCTGGGGGTGCACTCCTGGAAGCGAGATGGTTAATCACGGCTGGTACAGTCGTTTCATGCTGTGCTTGAGATTGGGTGTAACGTATCTGGTTCTATTGCACAGTGCGCTGACACCTTCGGGAAAAGTCTGCGCTTTATAAAATGAATTAAATACGTAAATTATAATTGGCTCTGCTGAGCACTGATTAACTCCCGTAGTCGGGCTGCATGCCAGAAACCGCTTTTAGGGGACAGCGCCCAGTCGCTCACATTGCTGCATAACGAAGTAAGGAGTCAAAGCATATGCGGTGAAGTATATGTTCCATTTCGTTTCTCTCCTTGTAATTCCTTTAAAATAAATAAATAAATAATAATAAATAATAATAAATAAAAAAGGAAAGAAAAAGGAATGGTTTCATACTAAGGAGCGACTGGCCTGGGGATATTTTCATGTCAGACTCGGTCGGTAATGGGGCAGTGTCGGTCACAACAAGTCCGGTAATAGGGCATATTTGGCACGTCAGGCGCTCGCCAGGATGGTGCCTCTGACAGATAGATTCTCTGTGGTGTGTTGTTAAGGATTGGAATAGATTATCTATAAAAAGTACTGTTCACCAGTTGTGCTCCAATAGACGTTTTAAAGCTGACCCAGTGCTTAATTTGTGCTGATGTTTAACCGCAAGAACTTCCCGACTTTCACGCTCACAGCCGCGCTGAGCTCACAGCAAGGCATGCTTAGAAGTAACAAGTGCGAGGCCTATCCTTAAAATTGTACAAATGTGGCTGGGCAGCGAGGCCTAGCAAAAACACAAACAGGGCAGGGGCAGGCAGCCATGGTCCTGCAGAGCAAGCAAGGCGCCCTCACACAGCAAACATAAGCAATCCGACAAAAAAGTAACAGAAATGTACAGTGATCCGCACTACCTTCAGTGTTCACGAACTAATGCACAGAATGAAAGATATACATAAGAGCAGTGGCAGGCAGCCACGGTCCTGCAAAGCAAGCAAGGCAGGTATGCACAAACCACGTTGTTGAGGAAAACGTGCACAGAGAGGTACTTCAAATTAAAGGAAATTATCTTGTAACAATTACAGAGTGTGACCTAAGGACTAGGATAGTTGAATTCGAAACTAGAGAACCAGGTTTGTGTCTCGGCAGGGACGCTCAACATCCGGTGATTCTGGGCAATTCACTTAATCTACCCTGGGCCTAACAAAAACAGAACGGGTATGTCTACTGTAATGCAACTGGTGCTCATGTAAAGCACTCTGATGCTTTCTGGTGGAGTTCGCGCTACAGAAAATAAATAATAAAATAAATAAATAAATAAATGAACCGTTCCCAATATCCGAAGGCCCGATTTACAATTTGTTTGCGAACCAGTATTTAAGTTTTGAGGGACAAAAAGCCCCCTTTTGGAATTTTGCATGTGTAATTTAGTCACTGTTCAACAGGGTCAAGAATTAGGAAGGTAATAACATTATTAACGCCTTAACTTGGTGTGTAGTCATATACATTTCAAGTAATGCAGGATAACGCATAAAGCCAATTTTAAAATATCGATGGAGAATGCCCAAATACATTTTCCTGAACCACCATATTACACGGTGGTGTAGGAGTTTAGACTAGAGCTGCAAATGTTGCAACAGGTGTCACAGGTGGTAAATGACCTTAAAGCTGGCCGGCTTGTTGCCAGTCCAAACAATTGGTGTCAGACGATATCACATTTAAAGAACATGGTGTGAATGGGGCACCGCAGTCTCGTGGTTAGGTCTCTGACTCTCATTCCAAAGATTATGCGTTCAAATAAGGTCCTTTTCAGTTCACATTTGCGGTATTTCTTTAAAAAGGGGTTACTGGTGGCACGTTTATGCACAAGTAAGATTCTGAAAGAGTGTGTATTGGGCTAAGGTTTTGGGGGTGCCAAGTTACACACATCGGCATGTGTTTGGCTTCAGATTGCTGATGCTCTAGGGGATCTGCGGCATTTCTCAGTTGTCTCGAAAGGTTGACTGTTCGGTGGCAGTCGTATTGGGGTGGAAGATGATATTTGCTTGGGGTTTATAAAGATGAACTTTCTGCTCCACACATATGAGCGCCTTTGAAGTGGAAGACCATCTAATATTAACTGCTTGTTTTCTTTTCCTTTATATGCTGACGGGGGCGCACTATGCTGAGAAAGGCGGTAACATGGTCGCCGGACAGCGACTGGCAGGAACTTAAGGATGGCCGTCATATCGGTGCCAGCACACATGGGAAGGAGTCCAGGTTCTCTGTGGTAACAGTATGGATCTTGCCATAGGATATGCCATGGTGGTGGAATGGGAACCTGAACGGCAAGGAGGAAAGCGAGTTTGCGTCTCAGTGGGCTCATTGGTATGGGGATACTTCGTCAGATACCAGTTTCTCCCTTGGTGCTAACACGTTAAAATTTTGGGGGTGGCTACACATTAAGGGGGGATTATCCTCGGGGGCCAGGTGGATAAAGCTTGCCCAGCTATTTCTTGCACAATTTTAGCAGGTTTCGGACACACTGGAGATGGTTTCACTTGACTTTAATAACACTAGCAGGCCTAATTTATTCCTGCACCATTTCATCACGTTTCTGACCCCCTTTAATCTGGTAACTGCAAGGAACTGTTGGATCGTAGCTCAGTGGGGAAGCAGTAGGGGGATTTGGGCCTGCGTAACATGAGCAGATCATCTCATGTGGTGCTTGTTAGGACCTAACATAGGCTTTTCAAATTCCTTTGGAGTATGGATTAAGGGCACGCGAGGTTACATTGTGTCAGTTGCAGGGCTTGGTGGGGCAACTCAATTTTGCTTTATGAACTATGCCCATGGGCAGGGTCTTCTCCAGGAATATTGACAGAGCAATGTCAGGTTTAAGGAAAAACACCACCACACTAGGCTATCGGTGGGGGTATAGGATGACTTGGTCACGTGGAGAGAATTTTGGAGTGTTTCACTGGTTCGAGGATTGGGCAACACCTGGCACAGGTGAACGGTGTGTTAGAGCGTTACACAGATGCGGCAGGCAGAGTGGGGTTCGGTGCAGTGCTAGGTCAAGGTGACTAGAGAACCAGCGCATTGTGTTTTGGTCAGGCAGCATGTCGGTACTCCTGGCAGTGAACAGTCAAAGGGCACGTGGGTACTTTGCTTGCTTCAAGGGATGGTGCAGGGTTGCCTCAGGCGTAATGTGTATTTTACTGCCAAACATGTACCGGGTGTGGATAATGCAGTGGCTGACGCTCTGTCTCTTTTTAAATTGACATAATTCAGAGCGCGATGGCCGCAGGTGGGCGTTCAGAGGACGGTCTTCCCGGAAAGCCTATGGAGGTTTGGGGCCCCATTGCTCTCAAACTCACAGCGGCGTAGATGGCGCGCAAGACTAAGTGGATGTATGAGAAGGCATGGCAGGTATACTTAGAAGTGGTGTGGAAAGATGGGAGCACAGTGGAATTCACAACACAGGGGGTCCTATGGTTCATAGTTCATCAGAAAGAGAAGGGGCGGTCGTTGACCATTGTTAGGAGGCAGTTGTCGGCAATTGCCTTCTTTGCTGGTTTAAAAGAGGTAGCGGATCCTATCAAGTATGTTAGAGTTAGGCAGGCTCTAAAAGGTTGGGAAAGACTGGCTCCAAGCGTGAAGGATAACAGGAGACCCATAGATGCCAGTAGGTTGGTAAATATCCGGAGTGTGTTACCTCAGGTGTGTTGGTCGTCTTACGTAGTACATCTGCTGAGCTTTGCGTATTCTGGATATCGGAGCTTGTATCGAGCTATAAGGCGGACAGAAAAGGAGGGATTGGCATGGGTAATGTGGGGTTGCTGGGGACGACGTAATGCAGGTCAGAGTAAAGAGGTCAAAAACGGACCCGCTAGGGAAAGCTGCTTGGGTCCAGCTACGATCAAGCGCTATGTCAGACTACAGCTGGTGTAGGTAGAAACCACGGGTTTCGGCGGTTTGATAATTATGCCCTCTTCTGTGTTTTGTCTGGGGGCTTATATGCAGTGGTGTCAAGTAAGGAGACGCAGGTATGCTGGTGTGGAGATTCGGTTATACACAGAGCCCGGAGAATTTGGAATGCGAGGGGCCATGGGAGTCAACCATAATTGGTTAGGTATTGATGGGCATCGTGTGGAGGACGTTGCAGGCCAATTTCAGAGTGCTCTGGACGATGGTATGCCCATTCTAGATGTGTTGGTTATTCACTCAGTGGGTGAAATATGGTTCCGGGTGGCAGGAGGGAATGAAGAAGGCCCTGTTCTCTACCTTCTCATGGGTCAAGAGAGTATTGGCGGAAACCATTATCTTATGGTCAGAGGTGTTTGCATGGGAGTCAACCATAATTGGTTGGGTATTGATGGGTATTGTGTGAAGGACGTTGCAGGCCATTTGCAGAGTGCGCTGGATGATGGTATGCCCATTCCAGATGTGTTGGTTATTCACTCGGGGGTGAAATATGGTTCTGGGTGGCAGGAGGGGATGAAGAAGACCCTGTTCTCTACCTTCTCATGGGTCAAGAGAGTATTGCCGGACACCATTATCTTATGGTCAGAGGTGTTTGCTAGTAGAGTCTGGGGTGATGGAGTGTCTTTAGCTGCGGCTAACACATCTGTGAGAACGGAATCGAGAGGTAGTGAAACTATAGCGGGGTTCACAAATTCATCCCAGTAGGCATAGTATGCTGCAGGCATTAAACTCAAATTTGTATTGGGCAGAGGGATTGCAGCTGTCCAGGGCAAGATTGGAGCTGTTTGTCGAAACGATACTGGGGGGCTATGGAGTTGCATTCAAAAGTATAGCCCAGAGCATCACAAATGGAAGGTGGAGCAGCTTGGGGGGGGCAAGAGCGCCAGTGGGCTACTTGCCCTGTGGCGGGGTCCCGGACAAGAGGAAAAGGCCCGGGGACTTCTTTATGCGGAAACTGCCTGACCTTGCAACAGGGAGGCAGTCATTGGGGCTCTGGGCTGGCGGGAGAGGGGGCCGTCCTGCTGGTGGTCCTGGACTCTCCGGCCCTACCCTAGTAGCCGGTGCTTGGATCAAGCAACATGGTATCTCATATGGACGAAGTGGTAAGGGGTTGGGTTGTGTCCTGCTGGTACAACACGCCTCAAGTGGATCTAGAGCTGACAAATTGTAAATACATGGTAACCTGTGGCGCAGATGGATACTGCGCCGCCTTATTTTCAGTAATGGTATTAAGTGGTAAGGGGTTGGGTTGTGTCCTGCTGGTACAACACGCCTCGAGTGGATCTAGAGCTGACGAATTGTAAATACATGGCAACCTGTGGCGCAGATGGATACTGCGCCTCCTTATGTTCAGTAATGGTATTTCAATGGTTAATAAAATTAGTCAAAAGTTGGAGGTTTAATAACAAATAAAGATGGTGTTATTGACAAGTAATAAAAGCTACGCAGTGAACACCAAGTTCGTGTAAAGTGTCTTTGTGGTGGGGGTGTGTGGTGGACGAATGGCACGGATATCCCCACTATGAGAGGCACCCCCCGCGTCTAGGGGAGGGGTGCCTTTAGTGGGATGTAAGTGCAGAGGGAACGGTTTTGTTTCCCAGAAAGTGGGCAAGGGAGGGACGCCTGAAATGCGAGTAAAGAAGGAGGTGCATGGGCGATCCCTCCCCTTAGTTGATAAAATAGGGAGTAGCCCTCTTTGTCCTCTCGCCTATTGGAGTAGCCGGAAAGGCGCAGCGGGAACAGTTGCCCACCTACCCATCCCTAAGTTTTAGGTAGATTTGGCGGGGTCCCGGACAAGAGGAAAAGGCCCGGGGACTTCTTTATGCGGAAACTGCCTGACCTTGCAACAGGGAGGCAGTCATTGGGGCTCTGGGCTGGCGGGAGAGGGGGCCGTCCTGCTGGTGGTCCTGGACTCTCCGGCCCTACCCTAGTAGCCGGTGCTTGGATCAAGCAACATGGTATCTCATATGGACGAAGTGGTAAGGGGTTGGGTTGTGTCCTGCTGGTACAACACGCCTCAAGTGGATCTAGAGCTGACAAATTGTAAATACATGGTAACCTGTGGCGCAGATGGATACTGCGCCGCCTTATTTTCAGTAATGGTATTAAGTGGTAAGGGGTTGGGTTGTGTCCTGCTGGTACAACACGCCTCGAGTGGATCTAGAGCTGACGAATTGTAAATACATGGCAACCTGTGGCGCAGATGGATACTGCGCCTCCTTATGTTCAGTAATGGTATTTCAATGGTTAATAAAATTAGTCAAAAGTTGGAGGTTTAATAACAAATAAAGATGGTGTTATTGACAAGTAATAAAAGCTACGCAGTGAACACCAAGTTCGTGTAAAGTGTCTTTGTGGTGGGGGTGTGTGGTGGACGAATGGCACGGATATCCCCACTATGGGATGGTGGCCTGCTGGGGACAACAGACCACAATGTCTCAGTTTGCTTTTAAATAAGGCAAAGTTTTTAAAAAATGCACCTGTTTTCCTTAAGGGAAAACGGGATGCATTTCAAAAAGAAAAATTTAAGTTTCAGTTTCATTTTTTAAGAGTAGGCGGTGCTCCGTGGGACCACTGCCTGCTCCTAATAAACATTTTTACATGCTTTCACAAAGAGGAAGGTGTCTCGTGGAGACCTCTTCCAATTTGCATATGGGTTACCAATTTGGTAGTAAAAAGTGAATGTTTTGTGACTTCATTTCAGTAGCTAAACATTCGTACATGGCACAGCGAGTTCCTATAAGGAAGGAATACCCTTAACACGACCCTTTCTCATACTGTAACAAGTTACTGAATCGGTATTTGGGCTTTGTACATGCCAAAAAGCCTTTTTGTGTTCGCAATTGGGCCGATTCTGTGAATCGGCCGGTTTGTGCCTAGCAAAAAGGTTTGTACATGTGGGCCCTACTTAATTATTTCTTAAGTTGCTATTATTCATAAACACAAATATAGTTTTCTCAATCTGACAATCATATCCCAAATTTAAAACTCGCTAAATTTTATCAGGTTCTAGTTCTAAGTTTATTACTCTAACTAGTACAATGAGTGGCACAATTTACTCTATCATTCTATTCTTTCCTCCTTTTCTGCTCAAAATGGTTTCCCTTTTATACATTCTAGCCCGCAAACATGGCTCACCATGTGCTCTGTCACATATGCTTATCATTGTTTTCAAGATTTAGCATGCTTTACATATAAATGTTTCCATACAAAAAACGGGTATGATTTTGTTAAAGCACTGGGGGTAAGGAACATAATCAAAGGTCAACCTTAGCGAAAACATAAACCCCGTTTAAACATTGATACGTCATCAACACAAAGATACGATTCAGTGTGATTGTAATTACTGTGTAAATATTCTGTTCGATTTTTATTGCAGCACAGAAAATCAACATATATTCTTGATGCCATAAATATACACAAATAAAAAACATACAGAAAAATTGTCAATGTCACCTGAATGAAATGACAAAATACCAATTAACACAATTATATGAACAAAAATCCTCCAAAAGAAAAGTATCCTAAGTTATTACAAAGCTATCGAATAAACATAAACACGATTGCGACGTCCTAATCAATTTATTAGTGATTCTTTTGATAGTCTTTCATTTAATGTAGTCCTAGAGAAAAGTGCGTAGTTCCTATGGTCCTCTATGATATGACATCCACTTGTCCATTTAGCACCAGAGGGTTGTCCTATTAGTTCTGTTACACTCGTTCTCCAACAATATTGCTGATGGGCTTCAACCTCGCGCTTCAGCCTCCCTTACAGGCGAGTTCATCCAAAGGGTGCTCAGCTTATACATATGAGGGGGCATCCATGGCTGTTCTCAATTAAACTTGGACAGAGGAAATGTGAACCTTTGTCATTAGAGGAAGAGGAGCATCTTTCCAGGCACGGGTTAGATTAATGGCAGCATGATCTGTTTGAGCAGGAGATTAGTCTGAACCGGTCTGTCACGTTCCCGCCGTGTGCGATGAGGAGAATGTGCTGCTGCTTTTTGCCGGGTGGAAACTAGGAGCACTTCCCCAGCGTTAGTGGCAACAGAGGGTCCCAAAGGGTGATATCCCTAATGTAAACAGCATAAAGTGTCATTGTACAGTGCCCTATCATCAGCATGGAGCTTCAGATTTATCTAGTCCATGGCAGGGCCTTCTTTCTGTTGCATGTTTTTAAAAAAATGTTTATTAAACTGATGTCCATTGTTATAATGATGACTTTCCCATACATCTAACCATCATTGTATGCAGCTTCTTCACCATGTGCTGTACACATTTCTAAGCTCCTACACAATGTGTTTCGAGGCATAGAGATCTGAGGTACCCAGTTTTATCTTTAGACTCAGCCCCCCTTTTGTGGTTCCACTGGGACCCCTCCCCCCACTGCCTTGTTACCTAATACCGCTTTCCTAATGGACTTGCCTGGCACTCAAGGACACCTAACAACATGACGCACTGCAGCTTGGTGAAGCGTATTTTCGAGGCCAACGTACCCAACGTACACAAGTCTGTGCATTCAGCATAATGCTCTGTGTTTTGCCCCCATTCATCCCAGGCTGCTTGTCTGCTAGCCATGACCTTAGAAGGGAAATCTGGTGATTGAACATAAATTAATATTATATATTTTTTACTGCTGCTCACATAAATGTGCTTCGTTGTAAGTGACCCCCATTGCATTTAAGATGGAAGCTTACAGCCTGATTCATCAAGCCTAAATCGGCTCGCAAAGGGCCAGATTCTGAGAATCTGGCCCTTTGCAAGCGCTATTTTTGCATTTGGGATTCATCATCCCAAATGCAAAAATCGGTAATAGCGATTTCGCTATTTTGCGAGGAATTACATTTAAGGAATCTCTATTTGAGATTCCTTAAATGCAATTCATCATCCATTTAAAAATTGCGAATTCGCAATTTCGGCCCGCTATTTACCGCGAGGTCAAACCTCGTGGTAAATAGCGAAAACTTAGAAAAATGCTTTTAAAAGCATTTTTCTAAGTTGCATGTTGCACACACACATGTCCTTTGGACATGTGTGTGCGCAACACCTGTTTCAATTTGCATTTAAGGGGTGCTACAGGGTATCCTTTGGACACCCCTGGCACCCTTTAAATCGCTATCTTATTTGCGATTAGCTAATTGCTAATCGCAAATAAGGAATACTCCCCATTCATTCCTATGGGCCTTTTGGCACATAGGAATGAATGGGGAGTTATTCCTTATTTGCGATTAGCAATTTGCTAATCGCAAATAAGGAATGTGTAGGAATCGCATTTCTTTATGCAATTTCTACATGAATCCCGTTTTGCAAGTCCTTAATAGCGATTCCTTATGAATCGCTATTAGGGGCTCGCAAAACGGGAGAATGATGAATCAGGCTGTTAGTGCTGTGGGTTGTCCAAATGTTGCCTGGCTGTGCTGGGATTGCCCCCCCCCCCCCCTCACTTGCTGCAACACTGTACAAATCTGCTCACACTCCACCAGCTGTATAAATATTAACAGTGTGAGTGTCCCATGACATCAATGTCAGAATCTAAGATTCCCAGATTATGATCAAATGCAGCCCACCATATAGCAGGTCCTGCAAGGACCCTTCTGCCTCACTGAGAGAAACCTAGATACTTCTCCCTTATCGCACTTGCCTGTCACTCCAGGAAGGCACCTAGCAACATGGTATTGCAGCAGGGCTGCGAGAACAAGAGTTCCTCTTTTTACATCAAAGAGTGCAGCTACCAGTACCAGATAATCCTTGGCATTACAAGTATGCTAATATGGCGGCGCCCAAAAAACCATTCTGCCCCATCAAGAATGAAAGCTTTACGAACAGGAATGAATCTCTGACAGAACTTTGAGTTGCGCCATTACCTTAGAATTTCTCCAAATTCAGCAAGTGTGAAGACTGCTTCATTTCACACTAGGGACTCTTCTGACATAAGCTCTCCACAGTATTTTAGCCTGTACGAGAAAAAAGTTGTTACCTTGGGAGCGCTTCAATATCACTCCATGACTTAAAGTAAGGGTCTGCAAACCAGTCCTTTCACATATCCTGATCACAGGTCATAACCCCCTCTGAGAGAAAGATACCTCCCTTCTCGCCGGGCCATCCTAGTCACAGCAGATTAACGTTCTGTTCTAACAGTACAGTGGCAGCATTCATTCCATACAGTAAATAAAGACAAAGCGTGACCACCCGTGGTGGAGTAAGCATAAAAGTGTCAGGTCAACAGAATAAAAAAACGCAATCTCCCTCGCCCAGCAATGTACACATGGCATGCGGCCTGGAGATTGGCTGGGACAGAGAAGGGTCTTGCCACATAACTGTGTCTTTCCTCCATGATTGCCATGTTCTTAACTTACACGTGTAGGCGACCAGATACCCCTGTAAAAATACCAAATGGAACCAGGTGCTACCTTGCTTGCCTCATACATGGGAGAATTAAAGACACACTGATGTGCTCACCAATGGGAAAACATGGAAGAAGCCCACAAGTGAGGGGTAGAGACAGCACAACCTCCCCCTGGCACACCAAATCATGCAGGTGACCAAACCCCAGTTTATGGACCCTAGGCATCTCGCATAGGCCTAGCTATGGGGGCGCAGGCCTAGCTCTCAGTCTTAAAAGTTTAAAACAAATCTGTTAACGCTAAATATGGTTGTCTGGGACAGGGGAATTCTGTGTCTGCCCGCCCCAGCAGTGGGAGCCACGGGCAGTCAATGCAATAGGTACCCCGACCACTTTGTATTTGTTTTCATTTTATTTTTGTCTCGGTATTGGAGCCTCTTTTAAGTTGGCATCACAGCCTGCACTAACTAAATGGAGGGACCGCTGCTGCTGAGACCAGGGACCCCTTATCCTGCTGGTACTCTAGGTCAGTAGCATTGTGGGCATCACAGGCTGTAGCGGTTACAATTAGTAAGTGGTAGCGAGGCCTGGCACAGCACGATAGCCTGATGCCAGCGCTGGCACAGTCCCATCTATTCATGTATCAGCCACTTTCACGTGCACTTCCTTCCTATCTTGGCACCAACATAAAAGTGGCCCCATTATCGAACCATGAACCTTAACAAGCATTGGCATAGCCAATAGGTCTCGCCTTTGGGACGTTATAACTCTTTATCCATGTAACAGTTGATATTGTTGCACCAAGGATATTGTGCTGCATAACTAAATACTTATAAAGTCATAAAGGCGAGACCTATTGGCTATGCCAATGCTTGTTATTTGTTTTATAGTACAATATAGACTATATTGTACAAGAAAACGAATACAATTGTCAATTTAAATAAATGTGGAAAAATACTAGCTCTAGCGTCGTCTTTTGTTTGTGCCAAAAATAAATGTGGATAAATACAGAAAAAATGCCCAAAAAATAAATATGGATAAAGACTGACGGAAATGGCAAAGTATTTGCCATGGTAGTTTGTTCATAGATTAAGAATTGCATTATTGTAATATTGTTCTCTATGCTTCCTTATTGGTATAGTACTCTTCTGTAGTTCATTTCTTTGTTGGTATGCTGGTATGTTCATATTAGCTGGTAATTCTTTCACTTTGAGTAGCACTGATGTGGGCATTGTTGTGTGTTCAACAGGTTTGTTCTTTGAACACATATAACTCCTCATCATTATTCTTACCTGTAGGTATCTTGGTCCTGAGTCTGATAATGTAGCGTGATTCCAGTTGTCTTAGTTTTTTTAGTTCTTTACCTCCACGCTCATTTTGAGGGATCATATCTAATCCAAAAAATGTCATTGATTTCGAATTGCTGATTTGGCACTGGGCAAGATGTTTTTCTGTGGCATTATTCGAATCCTTGTTTTTTACTGCTCTTATATGTTCTCCTATTCTCTTCTTCAGCATGCATATAGTATTTCCGACATATTGCAGTCCACAAATACATTCTATGACATACACTTCAAATTTAGTATTGCAAGACCCTGTGGGGTTGAAACGCATTGGTGGAGTAGAGGTGTTCTGAATTGCGATTCCATGAGAATCGCAATTCGAAAATCGCAACTTCAACGTATGGATCTCTATTGAGTTTCATTTGGGATTCCCAGTGGGTCACATATAGTCTTACCTCATTAATATTCATGAGTTAGGTCTCAATTTGTGGCCCATAGGGAATTGCTAAAAACACTGGGATGGTGGCCTGCTGGGGACAACAGACCACAATGTCTAAGTTTGCTTTTAAATAAGGCAAAGTTTTTTAAAAATGCACCTGTTTTCGTTAAGGGAAAATGGGATGCATTTCAAAAAGAAAAATTTAAGTTTCAGTTTCATTTTTTAAGAGTAGGCAGTGCTCCGTGGGACCACTGCCTGCTCCTAATAAACATTTTTACTTGCTTTCACAAAGAGGAAGGTGTCTCGTGGAGACCTCTTCCAATTTGCATATGGGTTACCAACTTGGTAGTAAAAAGTGAATTTTTTGTGACTTCATTTCAGTAGCTAAACATTCGTACATGGCACAGCGAGTTCCTATAAGGAAGGAATACCCTTACCACGACCCTTTCTCATACTGTAACAAGTCACTGAATCGCTATTTGGGCTTTGTACATGCCAAAAAGCCTTTTTGTGTTCGCAATTGGGCCGATTCTGTGAATCGGCCGGTTTGTGCCTAGCAAAAAGGTTTGTACATGTGGGCCATACTTAATTATTTCTTAAGTTGCTATTATTCATAAACACAAATATAGTTTTCTCAATCTGACAATCGTATCCCAAATTTAAAACTCGCTAAATTTTATCAGGTTCTAGTTCTAAGTTTATTACTCTAACTAGTACAATGAGTGGCACAATTTACTCTATCATTCTATTATTTCCTCCTTTTCTGCTCAAAATGGTTTCCCTTTTATACATTCTAGCCCGCTTTCAAACATGGCTCACCATGTGCTCTGTCACATCTGCTTATCATTGTTTTCAAGATTTAGCATGCTTTACATATAAATGTTTCCATACAAAAAACGGGTATGATTTTGTTAAAGCACTGGGGGTAAGGAACATAATCAAAGGTCAACCTTAGCGAAAACATAAACCCCGTTTAAACATTGATACGTCATCAACACAAAGATACGATTCAGTGTGATTGTAATTACTGTGTAAATATTCTGTTCGATTTTTATTGCAGCACAGAAAATCAACATATATTCTTGATGCCATAAATATACACAAATAAAAAACATACAGAAAAATTGCCAATGTCACCTGAATGAAATGACAAAATACCAATTAACACAAATATATGAACAAAAATCCTCCAAAAGAAAAGAATCCTAAGTTATTACAAAGCTATCGAATAAACATAAACACGATTGCGACGTCCTAATCAATTTATTAGTGATTCTTTTGATAGTCTTTCATTTAATGTAGTAGTAGAGAAAAGTGCGTAGTTCCTATGGTCCTCTATGATATGACATCCACTTGTCCATTTAGCACCAGAGGGTTGTCCTATTAGTTCTGTTACACTCGTTCTCCAACAATATTGCTGATGGGCTTCAACCTCGCGCTTCAGTCTACTTTACAGGCGAGTTCATCCTCAGGGTGCTCAGCTTATACATATGAGGGGGCATCCATGGCTGTTCTCAATTAAATTTGGACAGAGGAAATGTGAACCTTTGTCATTAGAGGAAGAGGAGCATCTTTCCAGGCACGGGTTAGACTAATGGCAGCATGATCTGTTTAAGCAGGAGATTAGTCTGAACCGGTCTGTCACGTTCCCGCCGTGTGCGATGAGGAGAATGTGCTGCTGCTTTTTGCCGGGTGGAAACTAGGAGCATAGTGCCCACACTCCCAGCGCTTACTCCACTTTGCGCCCCATAACACTTACATACCAAGGAAACTCATGAGACAGGTTTGTAGGAAAGCAGTGGTGCAGGTTTATTTTGCACAACAAGTAGCAATAAGGTGGGTCATCTTACGGGCGATCCAATGCGGCAGCCCCTCGCTGACCCGCATGCCTAATGAGCCATTCTTGCACGGCGAGTCGATGCTCTGACGGTGCAGTCCATTATCACTTTCTTTCGTTCACTCCCGCCCCCCCTGTCAGGGCGGAGCGATGAGGCACACCCCCGGTCGGTTCAGGCCCCCCGACCGCCCGAAGGACTAACGGGGCGCCGACGCTGTTTCCTGGAACCCCCTCGGCTCCAGGTTCTTGGCTCAGGCACCCCTACTGTGCCCGGCAGAGGTATTGACTGTATCCTTCTGCCGCAGAGGTACCCCTACTGTCCATCTGCTTCCAGATCGCCCTGTGACTCCGCCTGCAACACAAAACAGACCGTTAACAGTTCAAAACATGCCTGCCGCTCTGCCGCTGGGTCTGGGCCAGGGAGGGAACAGCGCAGAGCAGCCAGGAACGCGACGGCAGGAAAGACCGAGCCTCGCTGCCGCGCTAACTTTAAACCCCT
This sequence comes from Lissotriton helveticus, assembly GCF_964261635.1. Taxonomy (NCBI): domain Eukaryota; kingdom Metazoa; phylum Chordata; class Amphibia; order Caudata; family Salamandridae; genus Lissotriton; species Lissotriton helveticus. Next base: position 549,846,441 of record NC_136065.1, on the reverse strand, counting down.
TAAGGGCCGCCCCTCTCACCTGGTGACCCGCGCCCATTGGACGCGCATAAAAAGGGGGCGGCCAGGAGCTGACGCGCACCGTTTTGCTCGCGCGGAATGTGGGACTAAGATGCTGTCTCGCTTAGCTCCCCTTCGCGTCGCGCGGCCAGCGGCATAGTGCCCACACTCCCAGCGCTTACTCCACTTTGCGCCCCATAACACTTACATACCAAGGAAACTCATGAGACAGGTTTGTGGGAAAGCAGTGGTGCAGGTTTATTTTGCACAACAAGTAGCAATAAGGTGGGTCATCTTACGGGCGATCCAATGCGGCAGCCCCTCGCTGACCCGCATGCCTAATGAGCCATTCTTGCACGGCGAGTCGATGCTCTGACGGTGCAGTCCATTATCACTTTCTTTCGTTCACTCCCGCCCCCCCTGTCAGGGCGGAGCGATGAGGCACACCCCCGGTCGGTTCAGGCCCCCCGACCGCCCGAAGGACTAACGGGGCGCCGGCGCTGTTTCCTGGAACCCCCTCGTCTCCAGGTTCTTGGCTCAGGCACCCCTACTGTGCCCGGCAGAGTTATTGACTGTATCCTTCTGCCGCAGAGGTACCCCTACTGTCCATCTGCTTCCAGATCGCCCTGTACTCCGCCACAGCTCTGGAGGAGGCCCCCGTCGATGACAGAGCCCCCCACCCACCTAGCTACTTTCGGCCGCTGTTTAGTGCACCCCTATCATAGTATCCACCACCACACCCTTTTGGAGATTTATTAGGACCGTTCCTAGGACTCGCCCTTGGTTACATAGGCCGCACCTCAATGGGGATTGCTTAGATACTGTTCTTAGGCCACGCCCTTAGTTACATAAGCCGCACCTCTAATGAGGACTGCGTGGACACGCCCTTAGCTACACAAGCCGCGCCTCTAATGGGGATTGCGTAGTTACTGTTCTTAGGCCAGGTCTCACTCTCACAGGACTAGTTACCACAACATTGATCTTGCCACCTTGGGACCTGAATAACCCATAATTCACTGCTCGGGGCGCCCTGCCTTCTTACTAGTGTACCTGGCCCAGGGCCATCCACCTCTTGTGAATCCTGCCGTTTTTTCAGTAGGCTGTTTACCTGCCAATATCTACAAGAGGAGCCGCACATCCTTGCTTAGCCCAGCTTCTCTGTTGCATTCTGCATGTTATTTGCAATATTTTATGGATGCTACTGGAAGACCGGTGATATTGGTCCCAGGAACCAAAGAGATGGGTATGGCAGGTATACGTTAATGCCTGCAGTGAAAAGCCCTCATGTATCATGCAGAAGACTGATCAGTAATTGTTGTAGCTTTTTACTTGCAGCTCATAAAACTAGAATCCTTCTAACGCCCCACCGTGGACTGTGAAGGATCTGGGACTCCTGTACCTCGTGACCCTCGCCGTCCCCTGAAACACCATGTATACCGCTGTCATTACCCACTTATGCAGCACACCAAACTGGAATCCTCTCTAATATAGCACTGTGGACTCAGAAGGATATGGGACTCTTGTACCTGTAACCCTCGCTGTCTCATGTGATACATATGCATACTGTTTCCTTCACCACTCCACAATGTATTGTCCCTGTATAACGCGCATGTTACCCAACCGTGCTCTACCATCCTGCATAGGGATGCGTGGTGCTGTTAAGCATAAAATAGTGCTATTTAAATTGTTATTTGGGTAAGTACCGGGACAGGTAAAGATGACTGGCATTCTTACGGTGCCTGCACTTATTTAAATTGTTATTCGGGTAAGCACCGGGACAGACAAAGACAACTGGCAGAGCCACCATCACCTATCTTACGTTTGTTCTAGGCCTGAGTGTCAGCACGTATTACAGTATTACACCACCCATTGTATCCTGACGCTCTTGCAACCTGCACACTTCACTTGTCCCTTCTGTAATGCACTGTTTGCTACCTCATGTATTTTGTTTGCCTCACCATCACTTTACCTCATATAACTTAACGTCTGCTTTTGTACAATATTACCTGTCGTTTCTTGTACTTATCGTGAAGAGCTCGCGCCTTCAGGTAACGTCCGTGCTATATAAAAACGCATAATAAAATAAATGAACAAAAGTTGACCTTGCATTGCATAATCGATTTTTATAGTTAGAGCCAGGCAAGGGGCTGTGCTGCCTGCTAGAGCACTCGGGTTCAGCTCTTTACTATCCTGCTCGAATATATGTTGTTAAAACAAATTCCTTCTCTGTAAGGGGCTGCTGATAGCTAGGCAGCCGGAAGGTGGCGACAGTGACTGTATAGTTGTACACCACGAAGCCTGTCGGGCATGTATCGCTTCCTTGATGGAAACAAGTTCAGGGGCTGTTTCCACTGGCGCCCTTAAACGACATTTTTAATATGGCCCAATTCCAACTTTGTCTGAGCCTGTCTGTGCACTGCTAGTACAACCAGATATATTAACTAATCCCCTGTTACAAAACGTATACAGTCACCGTGCACTTCATGTCACTCCCCGCACATTCTGCCCTGTATGTACCGCCCGGGCACACCCTCCAAATGGATGCATTCTCACGTAAACATTAACTCGCTCAAACATAACGATGGAACTGTTAATTTAAACTACAGCAGATGTGTGACATAGTCAGTAACTGTTCCGCTAGTTAGAAGGCGCATAAGCTAGCCTGAATTGTCATATACACTTCGCTTGTTACAATTCATTACCTTAATTCCAGCTCCGTTCGGCGCCAGAATGTTAAGGGCGTAGGCCACAACGGCCATCTCACATTACCGAAAATCAAATAGTAAACGCCTTAGCAATTGTGTTACTGACATTAGTATGAATCATACCAACTTAACTTTAAGCCGCCATTAAAACATGAATCCACTTTTGCGTCATAATGGTTACCTGGTGGATGTTGTGATGCTTTCAGTGGCATTGGGCCCGGACTAAAATGTAATATCCCTAAGTTATTTCTTTTACGCACTGTAATCCATCTAATGTCGCCTGTGGCCTAGAAGGATAAGGGACTCTAGTACCTTGGGACCTGCTATCCCATGTACACAACATGCATACTGCTTCATTTACCCACTTGTATTGTCCCTGTGTAACATGCATGTTACCTAATCAGCGCTCTGCCATCCTGCCGTGGGATGCGTGGAGCTATACAGGAATCAATCCTGTGCCTAATTCGTAAAGGATGTATTCTATCCTTAATGCGCATAGAGTCAGAAAGTGTTCTATTCATCGTTGGGAAGCCAATGAGGCTGCCTGAATAGTCCTGCACCCATCACTTGTTACGATTCGTTACCATAATTTGTCAGCTCAGGTAGTGCCAGAAGTTCCCGAATGGTATTAGATAAGCTACCTCCATCTGTGTAATTACAGCAATGGCAATTCTCTTTCCTGTAACTTTTTAAAGTTGGATATGCTCTTTAGAAGCAATGGAAAGTCTCTTCAATGTAACCTGTGAAGTTGCAATTGCTCTTTAGAAGCAGACCTTTGCTTCAAAATTGCCACACATGAGCCTCTTCGACACGTTCGTCAGAAACTTTTCATAACAGGTTTACTCGACCCTTGCATATGTTTGCCATGCGCTCGCCTTAGCCAAGCGTGGCAGGGTGAGGAAAAACAGATAAATTGTTTGGCACATTTATTAAGGAAAATATGCCAACAGTTACCGTAGACTTTTATTCTTACTTACCCACAAACTCGCACTTGCCTTTCGCGATTTGCCAGGCATTGAAATTGACTTATGTACTTCCAAGTATACAAAAGTATCGATCGCGTGCCATTACAGGAAGACTAGTCTACTGAACGTTATTTACGCTCCAGACCTCACTTGCTGTATTCATATTACCAAAAGGAAACCTAGTTTTAAAGCAATTTAACCCGCTCTCGTCCCTTTGAACAGTTCCTTCTTTGAGAACAGGGACCAAACCTGTGAGCCGTCAATAATATTGTAATCGTTTGCCACCACAATTACGATCACCAACTACCCAAGCAAACAGGATCGCACCGACCCTGAATTCTGCGTGGCCGCTCTGTAACAGCATTGCCAACGTAAGCACTTAACCTGTGTTTTATATGTATGCTTTCAGTAGGGAACATGTAATGCTTCCTCTTGAGGAAATTTTTTTATCACACCTCAAATACATAATAACTTCATTTATATTTCAGGGTCAAAAGCTAACTTTGTGTAGATGTTATTACTTCTTTCGGGTAGCAAATGCCACTCATTTTGGTAATTTGCGCTATGTGCTCACTTTCATAGAGTGTTGTATAGCTTCAGCGAACATAGGGTTGTGCCAGTTTGTAGAAGCACATTAGAAGGAATATCGTTCTAGTCAAACACGGCGTTCTGGTGTGTAGCATGTTCTGTTATGTGAACCCCCAGAGCATTTATAGTGGCGCGTGTCCGGTAGCAATTTCCCCGTTATTCTTAACGCAATATGTCAACCCACACTGCCCGAGTTACATTCCTGTGCACTTGTGCTCTGCGGGACCAATCAAGCTTTGTGGAAGTGACCAAACAAGCTTTGTGGAAGTGAAGCTCCGGTTACTAATGGATACGTCGGCTCACAAGGCTGGCTTTGAGCGTCCGCTGTGTACGCTTGTCTTATCTGCATGGTTAGAACCGCGTCATTGTCACTGTGGGCGTAGGAAATGCTGCGTGGCGAGTCGAGGCTTGTACAGGCGTCTGGATCACGTTACCGCATGCGCAAACAATGCCCGGCAGGAACACCATCCTAATGGATATCTGCCAGAGACAGGCAGACAGGTACTGCAGGCCCCGAATAGAACAATGAAAGACCGCAGCAGTGCAGAGCAAAACACAGCGCCTCTAACTGCTATTTTCATATACCGTGTCCAACCTGCTCCATGTTTAGGCAACTCCCCGCCTATTCATCTGTTCTAGCAGTGCCCAAAACCAGAAATCAATAAGTACTACTTATGGCATATTAAAGAGCTACTGCAGAGGAAACCTTTCTTACTTCAGGAATGTTTCATTTGCCTTTTAGTCAGACATAGGGGGTTTTATTTTTCCTTTTCTTCCTCGTAGATTGTTTCATCCCGCTCCCCTCGACGACGGAGTAACAACTACCTTCGAGCGAGTTGTCCTCTCCAATAAGTAATGGCGGGATGTGTGTGAGGGGCTTCGGTGCGAGTTCCCATGCCTCCCAGGTCCACGGGTCACAACGAGCGACCTGACCACCTTAATGGATAAATGGCGGGAAGACACAGTATGCCACGCTATCTTCGAGCAAGCTAACCACAGTAATGCGAAAATGCGGAACAGTAAATGGCGGGAAAGCATGGTATGCCCCACTACCTTCGAGCGAGCATACTATAGTAATGTGAACATTACGGAACAGTCGGAAAGTCCTTCGTGGCAGACAATGAGGCAAACTCAACCAATCAGCTGTTCCAGGTGGGGCACGAACCCACCACCCTGCCATGGCACAGTCTGAATGGTGCATAATAATTACCGCGCCCTACTCCGGTACCCCTATTGTGATCTGGGCTACCGGTGTGCTCTGGGCTAGACATTAACAAGCCGGCACTTCCAACACTGCCTGCCCCTGCGATGCATCCCCGTCGGGACGTCCCGGAGCACAGGCCGCCGACAGCCGGGTTATTTTAACTGGCGCCCTGGCAATCGACAATATACGTCCCTCGTGCACGCAACCTCAATTACGGCAGGCCCGCGGCCAAACTTCGCAACAGAACGCAGGACACAACACGGCGAACCATAGTTCAGGCCCTTGGCTAGACGGCGCGGTGCGAGTGTGGGCAACTCCTGAGGAGTACGTAAGGCACACAGAAAATTCATTACTAATGACCCACTAGAAAGAACGGGCCGGAGGGTTCCTATACAAGACAACTTAGTAAAACAACCGGGACGGGGCAACTCAAAGCAAATGTACAACAAGCCAGTCCTGTGTTACACCGGCCATTTCTTCACTCTCCATGCTGCTTATGTCTACAATGGACTCTAGGTGCGTCGCGTTCACATTGCCCTCGTTTACTCTACTCTACCTGATGTTATGTGGAGCATCACGCCGTAATGCCACATCTAATGCTGTTAAACCGGAATGAATTCCACATGACGAGCAATTGCCTAGCGCTTGTCATTACTATGGCTTAGACGCACGCTTTATATTTGGGCCCTATTTTCTGAATTTATGTATCTGCCCTAATCCTGTGATGTCGGACCTAATGTTGTTTTGTAGTCCCTATGCTGAACTTCGGGCCTGCGCTTACGGTCCACAAAAGGACGGAGAGAAATTACGTTTGCCAACCATTTCCCTTCCTGAATCTAGGTGTTGTGTTTAAGCCACACCCAGTATTACATACGCCACGCTTCTTTTCGAGACCCTCTACTGTTCTATCACACATAGGGCCCTGATCGTGCCTCTCTAGCTTTGTCTGTCGTGCTGTGTCGAGGATCACACAAAGTAGACCTACATCCCAGCCCGACCTAGAGGATCACGCAAAGTAGACCTACAGCCCAGCCCGACCTAAAGCAGGCCAGGCGCACTTGGAAGGCTCACGCCAACCCGCGCCTTGGGGCAGCATGGGGATCAATCCAGCAAGACCCCCGCGCCACTGTCTCTTGGACACTCGGGGACAGAGGTGACTACCTGCGTCTGGTATCAACGTCGGCTCGGTGCCTGCAGCGGGGCAGCGCAACACGAAATGTAAAACCTTAGCCAGGTGGCTGCCGGTGCACAACCAGCACCTCTGGGCTGTCCCCACCCCGTTATAGGGATAGACGAACCTAATCAGTATGCCATAATCTCAAGCACAGCATGAGCAGACTGCACCAGCAAAGTAAGCATAAATATGACGAACCTGACTGCACCCGGAGCCCTGGAGAACAGGAAGTCGAGGGGTGTATATATTCTAAAATTTAATACAGCAATGCTGCGCGCCTTAGTAGAGCACAATGCTGCTCAATGTGCATTTGGATATAGCAGCACTGTGCATCTCAGTACCGCACAGCGCTGAACACTGAGCATCTCGCTATAACCACGCACTCGGCACTGTGCTTCTCAGTACCGCACGGCGCGAACACTGTGCATCCCGATATAAAAAACGCACTGAGTGTCTTGGTAGAGCACAACGCTGGACACTATCTCGATGTACACAGCGCTCTGCATTTCAGTAGACCCTGGCGCTGCAATTGTGCATCTCAATACAACACGATGCTGTGCATTTCTGAAGAGCACATCGCCCAACCTGGGCACTTCGCTACATCACAACGCTGCTGTGCATCTCAGTACAGTCCAGAGCTGTCGCTGCATTTCAGTACAACACCGCTCTGTGTCTCGGTGGAACCCGACCTGCACATTGTGCACCTCGACATACACAGTTGTCTCTCTACTACACGACGCTGTGTATTTCAATCCATTATCTCTATCCTGCACGACGCCGTGCATTCCAGAACATCACCTCTATCCCACCGACGATGTGCACTTCAGGAGAAAATTGCAGTAAAAGCCGTAATCTCCGTCACGGGCCCCAGTCTGTACAAGTTCCCCAGGTGAAACTATAATAGCAGCAGGAACACCAAGACCATAGTGTAGGCCGCAGCACAACTATCCCACGCAACAAACACTGGAGCGTACTTTAAAACAATGACATGCATCACGTAATACCCACAACCACAGGCTGTTCTCATAGAATTGATCCCGTCCCTCTATGACACTGTGTGGCATAACGTCTCGCCCAATATCCTGCGCCACATGCCAGGCCAAGCCACACGCAACGCGCGCCCGGAAATGTAAGAATAATAATAATAATACAACATCAAGCCATGTGAGAACGCCCGTGTCTTGCAACCACCAGTTGCCACGTGGCAACAGGGTCGGGCCCTCTGGTAATCCACCTCAATTATCTTTTGTTCAACTATCGACGGAATTGGGCAAAACCGTGGTCTGGAAAGGGATATAATCCGCACAACCCCAGGTGAGCCGCTCGACGGCATCCGCCAGAGTTTAGGCTACGGCAGCCCTAGCATCGCGCTATCCGCTACTCCTGCTTCCGCCGGAGTTCAGCTTCATTGGCCCAAGCATCGCGCTACACACTACTCTGGGTCAGGGCCGCAAATTGATAGCCGAGAGGGCAGAGGGGGCGCCACACGCGGCGGGAGCAAACCCCCCCCCAGATCCCTCGCACCCGCTCCTGGTGCCCCACCTGCCCGCGACTAGGACCCCGAAGAATATGCCACCTCTTCCCCCCCCCCATGGCATCGAACCATAGGGCCCCTGTGCAACCTGGCTTAAACCAGGGACGGGGCTGGGAGGGGGGGCGAGAGTGTCGGCCCTTACCCAGAAGACGCAGCGAGGCAGGCCGAGGCCGGCAGTCGCACGATGACCGAGCCTAGGGAACGAGGCATCCGCGCAGAGCCGTAACAGCGCAGAGCAGCCAGGAACGCGACGGCAGGAAAGACCGAGCCTCGCTGCCGCGCTAACTTTAAACCCCTTAAGGGCTGCCCCTCTCACCTGGTGACCCGCGCCCATTGGACGCGCATAAAAAGGGGGCGGCCAGGAGCTGACGCGCACCGTTTTGCTCGCGCGGAATGTGGGACTAAGATGCTGTCTCGCTTAGCTCCCCTTCGCGTCGCGCGGCCAGCGGCACTTCCCCAGCGTTAGTGGCAACAGAGGGTCCCAAAGGGTGATATCCCTAATGTAAACAGCATAAAGTGTCATTGTACAGTGCCCTATCATCAGCATGGAGCTTCAGATTTATCTAGTCCATGGCAGGGCCTTCTTTCTGTTGCATGTTTTTAAAAAAATGTTTATTAAACTGATGTGCATTGTTATAATGATGACTTTCCCATACATCTAACCATCATTGTATGCAGCTTCTTCACCATGTGCTGTACACATTTCTAAGCTCCTACACAATGTGTTTCGAGGCATAGAGATCTGAGGTACCCAGTTTTATCTTTAGACTCAGCCCCCCTTTTGTGGTTCCACTGGGACCCCTCCCCCCACTGCCTTGTTACCTAATACCGCTTTCCTAATGGACTTGCCTGTCACTCAAGGACACCTAACAACATGACGCACTGCAGCTTGGTGAAGCGTATTTTCGAGGCCAACGTACCCAACGTACCCAAGTCTGTGCATTCAGCATAATGCTCTGTGTTTTGCCCCCATTCATCCCAGGCTGCTTGTCTGCTAGCCATGACCTTAGAAGGGAAATCTGGTGATTGAACATAAATTATTATTATATATTTTTTACTGCTGCTCACATAAATGTGCTTCGTTGTAAGTGACCCCCATTGCATTTAAGATGGAAGCTAACAGCCTGATTCATGTACAATCCGTTTTGCGTGGCCCTAATAGCGAATCATAGCGATTCGCTATTGAGGACACGCAAAACGGCATTCATGTAGGAATTGCTACTTAAATAGCGATTCCTACATGTTCTTTATTTGCGAGTAGCAATTTGCTACTCGCAAATACTCCCCATTCATTCCTATGGGCCAAGAGGCCCATAGGAATGAATGGGGAATTGCGAGTAGCAATTTGCTACTCGCAACTAAGATAGCGATTTTAAGGGTGCCAGGGGTGTCCAAAGGACGCCCTGTAGCACCCCTAAAATGCACTTTTGGACAGGTGTTGCGCACACACATGTCCAAAGGACATGTGTGTGTGCTACATGCAACTTTGAAAAATGCTTTTAAAAGCATTTTTCTGAGTTTTTGCTATTTACCGACAGGTCTGACCTGTCGGTAAATAGCGGCCCCAAAAGTTCAAAATCGCTATTTCTTGATGTTTCATGAATAGCATTTGAGGAATCTCTATTAGAGATTCCTTAAATGCTATTCCTCGCATATTTGCGACTTCTTAAATAGCGATTTTTGCATTTGGTATCATGAATACCAAATGCAAAAATCGCACTCGCAAAGGGCCAGATTCTCAGAATCTGGCCCTTTGCGAGTGCAATTTACCTACATGAATCAGGCTGTTAGTGCTGTGGGTTGTCCAAATGTTGCCTGGCTGTGCTGGAATTGCCCCCCCCCCCTCACTTGCTGCAACACTGTACAAATCTGCTCACACTCCGCCAGCTGTATAAATATTAACAGTGTGAGTGTCCCATGACATCAATGTCAGAATCTAAGATTCCCAGATTATGATCAAATGCAGCCCACCATATAGCAGGTCCTGCAAGGACCCTTCTGCCTCACTGAGAGAAACCTAGATACTTCTCCCTTATCGCACTTGCCTGTCACTCCAGGAAGGCACCTAGCAACATGGTATTGCAGCAGGGCTGCGAGAACAAGAGTTCCTCTTTTTACATCAAAGAGTGCAGCTACCAGTACCAGATAATCCTTGGCATTACAAGTATGCTAATATGGCGGCGCCCAAAAAACCATTCTGCCCCATCAAGAATGAAAGCTTTACGAACAGGAATGAACCTCTGACTGAACTTTGAGTTGCGCCGTTACCTTAGAATTTCTCCAAATTCAGCAAGTGTGAAGACTGCTTCATTAAGCACTGCCCCATATAGGATGTACAATTACAATGAACTCTATGCATTAACTGGAACGCTCAATGCGCCATCGACCAAACAAATGATTACACCACAAGCTATCGAGCAGATGCCACAGGGCATATTACCACTGTTCAGATGTTGGTAAGAAACAGCGTCAACCTTCACTGAAGAGACCATCTTTTGATCGCTCCAAGCTACGTGGCTTTTGCCTTGTTTCCCTTCTGCTTTTCCTGTCTAAGCTGCTTGAGACAATAGTGTTCTTACACTTGAAAGATTATGTGGAATCAAATGGGTTTCTTGACAGTCAACAAGCTGTGTTACACCCAGGTTGCAGCACTGACTCTACACTTTGTTTGTCTCAGAGTCTTGAATACTCGATGGTGGATATCATCTATCCCTGCGCCAAAACAAACCGCCAACGCCGCTGTTCTCAGGGAGGCAGCACAGCGCTAAGAAGCACTTCAGGAGAAAATTGTTACGCGGACACCACCCGAATGGAAATCACGCTCTGCCCCTGAGCCGTTGCACTGGGTCAGGCAACCAGCCACAGGACAGCTCGGTCACAAGCCACGCAGCATGAGGTAGAAAACCGAGCCAGGCAAAGACATTGTAATTAAATATTGTAATCATGTATCCTGCAACCCACAGTGTGGATTTAAAGAACTCAGGACAAAGAAAGGGGAAGAAGTTATCTGCTGTCCTCCCCTCCAATAAGGATAAGCTAGGGCGAGGGGAGGAATGTCACGGAATGAAAGCACCTGCCCACGCCGTGGATGCATTTGCTCAAAGAGCAGACGGTTTACTTTAAAGTTGGCCCATTCGTTCATCGAACCGTGCCCTCAGCAGCATTAGCACTCTGGTATAACCAGACTGGGCCACCCGGTTAGGCTCCTAATGCCGGCTTCCCAGGGTCCACGCAGGGGGCCCGCTAACTGGGCGGCCGCTTTAGTGACACAAGAGGGCACAGGAAGCAGCATTCTAGTGTTTCGGACCCTCAAGGGTCCGGATGGCCGTGTCACTTCCGGTCAAGGGTGGGCCAGGAGGAGGTATGTATACCTTTCCCTGCCCAATGGGTGCCCTCTTTGTACTTTTTCTTGAACTCTGACGCCATTGCCGATCCCCACAAGACCAGGACGACAAGGTTAGTCGGTGCGCCACGCTGCCTGAGCCCCTCCCCCTCTTTCTCCTGCTTTTCGGCCGCACGACCTTGCCCCAGGTAGTGGGGCTTTGCAATGCATTGTGTGCACCAACATCCTGAGCAGGCCCGATTCTTCGAGGCCCGCGAATTTTGGCTTGGTTTGGGGTGGGGTCTGGTTAATTTTGTGGGCTGAGTGTTATCCTTTTGTGGTACTGGGTAGTGCCCGGCTTCTTACGCTGCACGCTTCCGTGGCTCCCCCTGTGTTTTGTCTGTGGTGCTTCCAGGTGGTAAGGCTTTGTTAGATGTTGTGTGGCCCCACCTCCTGAGGCCCTTTTTTCATCTTGCCCCCGAGTTTTGGTTGGACTAGGGTAGGGGTGGTCCCCGGGCTCGGATGCGCTCTGGTTCACGCGGGTAGGGTGGGTGCTTTCCTGCAAGGGTCCATACAGTGTTTGTTTCCCGTCGCTGCACGTGTTAAGGCTTTTTGTTGCTTTTTTGTGGTGTTCTTGCATGCACGGGGCCCTGGGACTCTTATCGAAGCATAGCCCATTAGGGTGGCGGTGGGCCTCGGTCAGCACGGTGAGGCTGCCGCATCCTTTCTTGAAACCTGCTCCCCTCGCCGCAGGGAGCGCGTGTCTCCTACAGTGAGGGAGTTTTCCTCCAGGTTTGGCCTGTTTCGATGGAGACCCACGCATATGTTAAATATATTGTGTTGGGCTGGGGATCGCGAGGAGAGAGCGGCCAACAAGACCAAGACATAGGTGTAGCCTGGCTTCCAAGTAAAAGCCGGACTAGTTCAGGTCCCAATCTGGATTGGATTGAGGTGGGGTTTAGGCCTCCGGCTTGGGAGTGCGGCAAGGCCTCAACAGCGTTCGTCCAAAACCCCATCCCCCCTTTTTAGGTCTCGTGACCTATCAATGCGCGCAAGCGCATTGAGGGAGCGAGAATTCAAGTGCTGAAAACAATCGTGAAACCAAGGGTTTCGTTCGTGCGGTTTTCTTTAAGTTCACGTGAATCACGTGAGCAAACAAGCACGCGCATTCACGGCCGCACAGCACATCAAAGGGCTTCGCCCAGCGTGCGCTCTGCGGCTTCTCCTCCCCTAACACGCTGGCATTCACGGCCGCACAGCACATCAAAGGGCTTCGCCCAGCGTGCGCTCTGCGGCTTCTCCTCCCCTAACACGCTATCTCAGCTCTCCTGCCCCCATCCAGCTTCCCTCCGGCCACTCTCTAATTACCAACAGCCACCCAATCGCCCTACTACAGCAAGAAGGATGCACTGCATTCTACGAGACCTACTGGCAACGCCAGTGCTTGTTGTTATCAGCTAACGCAGTTGCGTTGTCCCTGGAGGTGTGGGACTTGGCCTCCAGGGCGGACACGTGATAGAACAGGCCCGCAATTTAGTGTGAGAGATTGGGGTGGGCCTTGGGCTCAGCAAGAGCGTGGTCAGGCCTCAACAGTGACCCCCTCCCTCCCCTCACCCCCTTTTTGCCTGTAACACGAGCACACTGTCATGGAGGTGTGGGGCTGGAATGCATGGACAATCTCGCACTGCCAGGCCCTGAATACATTTTAAGATTAGGGGGGGCCTCTGGCTCGGAGGGATCAGGAAAGCCACTGCAGCGTTGCCTCCCAGCCTGCTCCTCCAACCGTGAGCGCACTGCGCTTTGGTTTCTGTGGCCTGGCCTTCTGGGTACAATGGACAGTTGATATTGTTCGTTTGACTGTCTTACGAGCACTGTGCATTATAAATAAACCTGTTTCTGGACAATGCAGAGGTCCCACAAGGAAATGCTGTCAGTGCAGTTTTTATTGTCTCATGGGATGTGTTTTTTACAATTTTCATTGTAGATCATGCTAGTCCTTCTTAGGGGGCTTGTTTTTGTGCAGCGTTGTATGGCTGTGTTAATATGATCCATCAATTGCACTCACAGGGCCACATAGGATTGTAAGCAAGGGGCACAAAAAAATGCAAAGAGAAGGGGGCCATGTATTTTGCTTCAGGGGATACTGTGATGGAATGGGTTTAATAACAGGCAGGGGGGGATATGTTAACTCCTGTTGAATTTTTCTTTCAGCCCGTGCACGACTGTGATAAAGGCGAGGCCAAACGTCACAGCTATGACAGTCCAAGCATCAGGTATCTGGTCAATGCGGGCTGAGTGCACGCAGTACACCTGGATACAGGGACCTGGATACAGAATTGCAAGGAGTGTTGCTAATGTTTTAGTTCATTTTTCAGGTTTCAACTGAGCAAAACACAGGCATCACATAGGGAACCGTTTGCAAGGAACATTAACAGGTATGTATAGGGCGCTCACTGAAGGGGGAGACATGCAGGCAGACTTGTTTTTTTTTTTTAATTTTGTATTGACAACTGCAGGGGTACCGGTCACCGGTGGGGGCATGACTACGGTCCGGATCCGGGCGTCTTTTAAGTTGCTTTTCTTCATCTCCGCACACAGATTACACACGGAATTAGATAGGAAGGGCACGGTCCATTGAGGGCTTTATAGACGAGGACCAAGGTTTTAAAGCGCACTCTTTGGGCCACAGGAAGCCAGTGAAGCTCCTTCAACTTTTTGCGAACGCTGAGTCTCCTTGGGATGTTAAAAATGAGTCTCACCGTAGCATTCTGGACTACCTGTAGTTTTCTGATCAGATAGTCAGGTGCCCCTATATAAAGGGCGTTTGAGTAGTCCAGACGAGAGAGCACCAGAGCTCTGGCTACCGTTTCTTTGGCCGTTTGTGGAAGAAGGGGAAATAATTTGCGAAGAGTGGTCAAGGTTCCGAAACACGTCCCCGCCAGTCGCGAGATCTGGTCGCGAAAACATAAGTCGGCTCCGAACCAGATACCCAGGTTCTTGGCTATCCCACTCTCTCCCGAAGGGCATGTTGATTCACTGGGCCAGATAGACTCCTTAAAGTCAGTGGGAAATTGGCCGTAGAGCAGAATTTCAGTTTTATCCTCATTGCATTTGAGGCATGATCTAGCTAGCAAGGTAAATACAGAGGATAGGCATTGGCGTACTCCAGAGGTGCATAAGGTCTCCTTTTTCCATGTGAAGAGAAGCTGGGTGTCGTCGGCGTAGGCCATAATCTTAGCACCCCAGTTCTCTGCCAGCCGGATCAGAGGAGTTAGATAGATGTTAAATAAAAGGGGACTTAAGGTCGACCCTTGGGGTACTCCAGTTTCTACCCTTCGATTAGAGGAGTGGTAGGGGGGTAGCCAAATCTGCTGGGTCCGGTCAGATAGAAAAGACCTGATCCATTCTAATGCTGTGCCCGAGATGCCAATGTCCTCCAGCCTAGATAGAAGCTGGAGGTGGGGCACCGTGTCGAACGCGGCAGAGAGGTCCAAAAGAATAAGGGCCGCTCTGCCGCCTCCGTCAAGGCATTCCCTGATGGCCTCTGCCATCTCCACCAATGCGGTTTCGGTACTGAAAGAGGAGCGGAAGCCTGATTGGGCCGGATGAAGAGCTTCAGAGGATTCCACGAATCTCTCAAGTTGCCGGAATGCAGCCTTCTCGCAAACTTTGGCAAGGGCTGGCAGGAGTGATATAGGCCTGTAGTTGGAGGTGATCGATGGATCTGTGGAGGATTTCTTTATCAGAGGAAGAAGTTTGGCTTGTTTCCACTTGGAGGGCAGAATTCCTGAAGTGAGGGATTCATTAACCAGGGCAGTGACCATAGGGGTAATTACTTCGGCTACTCCGTTCAAGACCCTCGCAGGGCAAGGATCTATAGGTGACCCTGACTTCAGAGTTTTTAATATGGTCATAACATCTATATTTTCGACCTGAGTGAATTTGGTCATCTCTGCTTTAATCTTAGATGCTTGGGAAAGTGAAGGAGGAACTGGTTGGAAATTTAAGACTAGATCAGATTGCGGGGCAAGTGGCTGGTCAGGGGTATTCAGACTGTCTTGAATTTTTTGAATTTTCTCGATGAAAAAGTGGATAGTTGCTCGCACCAGTCTATGGAGGACAGGACTGCATTCTTCTCAGCTACCGGGGCAGTAAAGCTTTTAACTATGGAGAAAATTTCTCGACTGTTGTTTTTAGCTTTTTGAATTCTAGACGCGTAGGATTCCCCTTTAGCTGTTTTAATCGCTGCGTAGTAACTTTTTGGGGCTTTTTTGGGCTGCACGAAGTTCCATTTTAGCAGTAGGACAATAGTTCTTTCTCCATACACGCTCTAGCGCCTTACATCCTGTTTTTAAAATTTTTAATTGTTCGGTATACCAGGGGGAAGTGGGGGTGATCCTATGGTTGTTTTTTCCTTTGCTTTTTGGTAATGACCTAATGGAGGAATCTATCCAGGATGAGAAGTTGTCTACAGCTTCATCCAAGTTTTGTGCTTTCATTGGGGTGGAATGGGAGAGGGACTCCACCAAATCCGGAATATTAATTCTTCTAGGGCGTTCCCCAGTCTTGGGTGCGGATAACACACGGGTGTTATTAATGAACCAGGAGAAGTGAACAGGAAAGTGGTCTGTCCATGAAATGGGGTAGGGTGGATCAGTAGAGATGTTAAAGTTAGAGTATATCAAATCTAAACAATGCCCCCCTTCATGAGTAACAGATTGCACCTGTTGAGCCATCTGAGCCAAACTACAGATTTCTTTCAGCTCCTTTACTCCGGGGCAGTACTCGTGTCCGTATGTAGGTTAAAATCTCCCAGCATTAGGAAGTGTGGGAATCTGAGTGCATGTTGGATGGCAATCTCCTCCAGGGATTTGATAAAATTGCCTAGAGGACCCGGAGGGCGGTAGATCAATAGTCCCCCCAGAGTAAATTGGGGGGATAGTGCTAGGGAGAATTCCATAGCTTCTCCATCCTCAATCCTTCCTGTGCATTCTATCCTCAGAGTCCATTTCTCCTTGTAGATCACGGCTAAGCCTCCTCCCCTGCCTTTATTACGGTCCTGTCTGGTGATCTTAAACCCTCTGGGGACTGCCAGCTCAACTACTGGAGCGCAGCTCTCATTCAACCACGTCTCCGTAATGAATAGGATGTCAAGGTTCTTATCAATGATGAATTCATATACTTCCTCTGAGTGTTTTAATAGGGAACATGCATTGATAAGAGCAGCCTGAATAGGTGAGTTATTCGCTGTGTTAGGCTGGGGGAAGGAGGGAATAGGGGGACTAAATTTAAAGAAACAATTAGGGCAGGTTTGTGAGGGGGAGTCTGAGACATTCCAGTGGGCGCCATCACATAAAAGGTTGTGATTAAAAGCTCTCAGTTCTTCTGAGTTGTATGTGATAGGGGGAATGGTCCCATGCAGTGTGGAATCAGCAGGGGTCCTGGCCCTGTGCGCTGCCGGGGCGCGGACGGGCGCAGACGGGCTTGCCTTAGGTGCGCCTTCGGCGCGCAAACGGCGCTCCCGCTGCGCTCGTCAGCTGCGTTTCCTGCCTAGGCACATGATAAGAGGTGAGAGGGGGTGTGGCCTCAAGGGGGCGTGGTTAGCGAGCACGCCGTCGATGGCGGCCGCTAAACAAACAATTACCGCAGCAGCGTTCAGTCGGCTGCGTGGTATGTGGGCAGTGGAATTTCCTCCCAAAAAGAGGTCAGGTAGGCTTTGATATATTAAAATAAATCACAATGCTAGTAAACACACACATTTTTTAAATCGATCGTAGCGTACCGCCAGATCCCGGCTTCCGCCTCAGGACTGGGAATCAAGTTTCTGAAGTCGCTTGTATTTCCGCGCTTTTTAACAGGGTGGGGGGCGTGGCCTCAAGGGGGCGTGGTTAGCGAGCACGCCGTCGATGGCGGCCGCTAAACAAACAATTACCGCAGCAGCGTTCAGTCGGCTGCGTGGTATGTGGGCAGTGGAATTTCCTCCCAAAAAGAGGTCAGGTAGGCTTTGATATATTAAAATAAATCACAATGCTAGTAAACACACACATTTTTAAAATCAATCGTAGCGTACCGCCAGATCCCGGCTTCCGCCTCAGGACTGGGAATCAAGTTTCCTCTACCGTCCACCAGCGAGGCTAGTGTTAGTCCCCTATGTGTAACGAAAGACCTCTCAGCAGGGCCACCACCTAGTCCGGTGCCCGCAATGGTAACTACCCAACAGTTGTGCAAGCCCCCGTGCAAGTACAGTTAGTTACAGCAACCCCACTGCTATCTGGACGTTGCTCTCTGGCATTGCAGGTGTCCAAGGCGGCCAAGGAAGCCATTTGGAGGCGTGAACTGATAGACATTTTTTCCCTGCTATTACTAGGCCAGGATGGCATAGATGCCAGGAAGGTGGGTGTAAAGGAGGAGGACAAAAAGTTAAAGTTTCAGGCCTGGCCGGAGAAGAGAATAGAAAATTGGCTGGATGCTTCCTCCATTTTGTCGGCTGTCATCCTAGAAAAACAACCTGAGGCAGCGCAAGGGCTCTTGTAATATGGCAGGTTAATCCACAATGAGGCGATGAAGTGGGGGGAGTGGTTGGTTGAACTATGACCGGGACTTTAGTAAAAAGATGTCCATGTGTCCAGAAATGGTGTGGGACCAGAAGGAGGTCCAGCTATGGCTAGATCACATGGGTTCCCAAACATAGCAATCCACTGACACTATGGGCAAGGCACAGGCGGGACGGGGGACCGACAAAGGCTTTTTTCGGTGGGAATCGCATGGTTTCAAACCGACATTTCGAGGCGGGTTTAGGAGGGGTGGCCAGAGAGGGGGCTTTAGGAGGTTTTCCCCAGGGACATGCCGATTGTTCAACAAAGGTTCTTGCTCATGGGGCAAAACGTGCAAATTCCAGCATGCATGCAACTCGTGCGGGGGAACACACCCTGCCGTCAATTGTCGCGCTCAACAGAGACAGCCCGCCGGCAAAGGCAAGCAGGAGAGTTAAGGACATCGGCGCACCCAAACACCATGTCACACTCCTCCCCTCACCCAGTAGCAGCACCCTTTTGTCTCTAAGTCAGCAATTGCCTACATCAGTAGTACTCCCACTACCTGAGGACATTGCCCCAGTTCCTGTGGTGGTAGTCAAGGGCCCCTCACCAGTCAGACTGGCCAACCTCATGACTCTCCTAAGACGGCACCCAAATAAGCAGGATATCCCTCTACTGCTGTAAGGTTTCATCAAAGGTTTCAGGATTCCCTATGCGGGCGCACTGGGGAGTCGGGAGGGGGACAATCTGAAGTCAGCAAGAGAACAACCGGCAATAGTCAGAGAGAAGGTGGAAAAGGAGAGGGCCCTAGGCAGGGTGGCGGGACCTTTTCAGCGGCCCCCGTTGGACAATTTTGTTGTCTCCCCTCTGGGGGTGGTGCCCAAGAAGGAGCCAGGGTCGTTTAGACTGATACATCACTTGTCCTACCCTGAAGGAGAATCTGTTAATCATGGGCTAAAGGAGGGATCTTGCTCTGTCACGTATTGTGTGCTGGATGTAGCCGTGGACCTAGTCAGGAGGGCGGGCAAGGGGGCTTGGTTAGCAAAAGCAGACATCGAATCTGCTTTTCGCTTATTGCCAGTCCACCCGAGCAGCCAACACCTGCTGGGTTTCAGGCTAGATGAAAGGTACTTTTAGGACAGATGCATGCCCATGAGTTGCGCAGTTTCCTGTGCCTACATCGTGGCTTTCAACACTTTCCTCCAGTGGGCCCTGCAAGCAAGCTACGGGGTGGTAGGCATCACTCACTACCTCAATGACTTCCTTTTCATATTGGGGGAAGGCACGCAGGATTGCAGGGAAGCCCTGGAGAATTTCGAAGAGTTGGCTTCTCATCTAGGTGTTCCACTCGCGACAGGGAAAACAGGGGTCCGGCGCAGGTTTTAACATTCCTGGGGAAGAGTATAGAAAATTGGCTGGATGCTTCCTCCATTCCTCCATGGGGATCGCACTTGACACCATAAAAGGAGAGCCCAGGCTGCCAGCTGACAAGGTCCAGGACTTGACAAACCAGATTCAGTCACTAATAGGTCAGGAGAAGGCATACCTTGGTTCCATTCAAAGCCTTCTGGGGAAACTTAACTTTGCAGCCAGAGTTATACCAGCTGGGAGGGTATTTGCGCGTAGGCTAGCCAGGGCAACGGCAAAGGTAAAGAAGAAATACCACATGGTGAAGCTAAGCAAAGGTATGAAGGAAGATCTATCCATGTGGGATACTTTTCTGGCGAGTTTTAATGGCTCAGTTATATGGAGGGCACCCTGGGTGGAGAGTACTGAACTTGCGCTTTATACAGACACGTCAGGTAGAGAAGGTTTTGGGGTGATCCTGGACAGGGAGTGGTGCGCACAGAAATGGCCCAATTCTTGGCACAAGAAGAAAATCACGGCCCGCATTACAGTATTGGAATTGTTTCCTATAGTGCTAGCATTTCACCTTTGGCCGGCAGTACTATTAGCTAGAAGGGTTGTTTTCTGGTCAGACACCATGGCCGTTGTTCAGGCTATCAATTCACAGTCAAAAACTTGTCCCCTAGTTTTGTGCTTGTTGAGGGAACTGGTGCGGGCTTGCCTAGTGAACAATGTAGAATGCTGGGCGCGACACATCCAGGGGGTGCAGAACACAGCAGCTCTCTCTCATTTTCAGTGGTGCCGGTTCCAGGAGGCGTGGCCGAGAGCAAGAGAGGACATGACACCTTTTCCAACTCACCTCTGGTTCCTTCTGAAGTGGAAATGCGACTGATGGGGCTGGGCGAGCTGTCCCTGGCGCCAAGGACCAGTAAGCGTTACATAGCTTGTGTAGCTAAGTTTTGTACAGTGGCAGGAGCCTGGGAAGAAGAGAGGACATCACTAGAAAGCAGGGCGCAGAAGTTTGTTATTTGGGCCACGGACAAAGGGAAAAGCCATTCTTGGATAGCGGGCCATTTGTCAGCAATAAGCCACCATGCAAGATTACTGGGGCAGAAGGATCCAACAAAATCGTTCTTAATCAGGGCAGCACTGAAGGGCTGTGCCAGGTGCGAACCTAGGCTGCCAGACACTAGAACCCTTATTGATTTTGAAACACTGCAAGGGATGCTGGACTGGGTGCTCAAGGCTACGAATTCACCTTCTGAAGCGGCATTGTTCTTGGCCACTTTCAGCCTGGCCTGTTTTGGGGCCCTCAGAGTAGGCGAGTTGGTGGCAAGGTCCAAGCAGGACAAATCTGGGGTTGCATTGAGCAGGCAGGATGCAAGCCTCGTCGGAGACGCCCTCACAATAGTGTTAAGGAGGTCAAAAACGGACCAAGGAGGGAGGATGATTGTACTGTACCAGTTCGAAACGGCCAGGCATTGCCCAGTGCGTCTGTTCGCTGCCTACCTAGCGCTGAGCTCAGCAACTGAAGGTTACCTATTTATACATGGAGACGGTACCCCCCTCACTAAGTTCCAAGTATAGAGCATCATGCAGGCTTGTTTGGCTTTGTCAGGAAACAAGATAGAAGGTAAACGTTTTTGCAGCCACTCATTTCGCATAGGAGCAGCTACCACAGCGTTTAGGGCAGGCCTTTCAGCTGAATAAATCAAGCAAGTGGGGCGTTGGGAGTCCCAGTGTTACAATAAATACATCCGGCCTTGAATGCACTGTTTTGGGGTTGAGGACTGGAAAAGAGTGGATATTGACAAATGTTGGGACATCAACGACAATTTGCGGCATAAGTTGCCGGTGGTGTGCAGGGTGGTGTATAAGTACATTTAATTATTAAAGAAGTGCATTAAGGCAATATTACGTTTGACATGAACACATGATGGACATAAAAAACAATTTAGCAGCACCAGATGCCGGTGGCTTGTGGTGAAGTGCAACATGTACATTTAATATATAGACGTGAAGTGAGTAAATAAGAGCTTGCAAACTTTCATCTCTTTAATCGCCGGGGACTATGGTATGGGTGATTGGCCACTCGGGCGTTTTGCAATTGGCACGGTGGGCCGAGAACAGGAAATTGAGACACGGTTTCACAGCCACAGACATTACCTGGCTGGGATATCCAGGCATGCGTTGGACCTGCTTGCTGAAGAAGCTGCAGCAGAGACTGGGGGGGGGGTGATTTCCCCTCCTACTGTGTTGGTGATACACCTGGGAGGGAATGACCTGGCATCTGTGGGGAGGAAGGCACTACTCCATGAAATGACTGTCACCATGTGTAAGTTGAGCAGTCAGCTGGGGACCTGTGAGATATGGTGGTCTGAGATAACACCCAGGGGAAGCCATGGAGGTCTCGCGCAGGAAGGTCAACAGCGCCATGAGGTCATTCACGGAGCAAAGGGGGTTTGGTTTCATCCATCATGGTTTACTGCACACCAAGACCAGAGGGTGTTGGGAGGATGATGGAGTACACCTGTCCAAAGTTGGTATGGATCTGTTCTTACTGGATCTGGCGGAGGCTTTAGGGACAGCAGGGTGTAAGTAAGGAGGAATATTTTGGTGGGGGGCTCTGGGGTGATGGTGGCAACACCCAGAGCTGTGGCAGAGTTACAGGGTGACGCAGATGCTGTAAGGTACATATGGGTACCCTCTGCAGGAGCACAACAAGGGTGCAAAGGCCAAATATCCACAGGGAGGTCCTCTGGTTGGACCCTGGAGGAGCGACGGTGCCCCGTTAGTCCTACGTGCAGTTGTGGACCTGAGCAACCGGGGGTTGCCTGGCAGGCTCCGCCCCCCTATGGGGCGTGAGCAGAAGGGGTCTGCTGTTGGCCCACCGGTGGGAGTGGTCTACCCTCCCCCAAAATATGGGAAACACCGTTGGGCAGGGCCCAGAGTAATTTGTCTCATCAGGTGGCAGGCGGGGAGGGGCCGCCTGCCTCGGGATCACCCGAAAGCTAACCCACCAAGCTTGGCATCTTTGTAATGCTAATAAACCTGCAGCAATGTTTCTCCACAAATAATGTGTCTTGTCTGGTTATTTCTCTATGAGATTGCTGCATGGGTGGATGGTGAATGTTGCCGATATTGGTACTATGTCGGCTGCCCGAGGTCCACGCAGGGGACCCGCTAACTGGGCGGCCCCTTTAGTGACACAAGAGGGCACAGGAAGCAGCATTCTAGTGTTTCGGACCCTCAAGGGTCCGGATGGCCGCGTCACTTCCGGTCAGAGGTGGGCGGGGAGGAGGTATATATACCTTTCCCTGGCCACTGGGTGCCCTCTTTGTACTTTTTCTCAAACCCTGACGCCGTTTCCCACCCTACAGCTGACCCAGCATGAAGCAGGGCGTGGTGGAGGGGTTTTGTCTAATGAATTCTTTTGTGTTGCAAGCGGAGCGATCCAGAGGCTGTAAGGTACATATGGGTACCCTCTGCAGGAGCACAACAAGGGTGCAAAGGCCAAATATCCACAAGGAGGTCCTCCGGTTGGACCCTGGAGGAGCGACGGCGCTCCTTAGTCCTACGGGCGGTTGTGGACCTGAGCAACCAGGGGATGCCTGGAAGGCTCCGCCCCCCTATGGGGAGTGAGCAGAAGGGGTGGGCTGTTGGCCCACCGGTGTGAGGGGTCTACCCTCCCCCAAAATATGAGAAACACCATTGGGCAGCACCCCGGTGTAAGTTGGCTCATCAGGTGGCAGGCAGCGAGGGGCTGCCTGCCGTGGGATCTCCCGTAAGCTAACCCACCAATCATGGCATCTTTGTAATGCTAATAAACCTGCAGCAATGTTTCTCCACAAATAAGGTGTCTTGTCTAGTTATTTCCCAATGAGATTGCTGCATGGGTGGATGGTGATTGTTGCCGATATTGGCACTATAAACCTATACTTATTTCCCAAGTGGCAGTACAGAATCACAAGATGTTGGGTCTCTCAACAGTTCCCACGCTACAACCATTGCACTAGAGCTGCTAACGAATCCAATACTAACTTATAAGCCATGCAGTTGCAGTGTGCATTTTATGAAGTGTGCGTCAAAGAAAGTCAAATACCTCTGCTGGTACTCGAATACCTCATGAGTACAAGCTAGCTTTTCCAAGGCAAAATTATAACTGCCAGGCTATAGGATGAAGGGAGTGCACCGGTCGGAGACAAGGGAGAGCATGCCCGCATCTGGTCCAAAAGCCTTTCTTACTTGGGACAATTCTCGCACTGGTCCCCTCTCCCCTGCAGTATGGGGGAGGTCATATATGGCGGGCGTCCTCACCTGCTGCTACCTGCGGGCCCTTTTTGCCCCTGTAACCAACGGTCCTGTCACCTCTGCCCCTGAACTCCGGTAAGGAGCCTGCCTGGAAGCGCTGGCAGACCCACAGATGGAGGTGTCAGAGTACCCGACAGCGCGCTGTGAAAAGGCCCCATGGGAGGAGTCCCTCGGTGAGATGGTCCCTTTTTTGGAACCAGACAGGGGGAACTTCTCGTTGTGCATTTCACAGGGAATGAGGGCAGAGGAGTACATATGCACAGCTGGGGCGCTGACACACACCGCGACCCCCATGAAACTCCGGTGCAGGTGGGCAACTGACCCAGTCAGGCCACCCACACGCTGTGCTTTGCTCTTATGCCCCCCCACCCATCGCTGGTCAAAAAGTGCATGACCCTAGCCACACTCGACCATGCAGTCCTTTAATGGCACATTGCCCGGCCTGAGACCTGGGAGGACAGTGCAACCTGCAAGCCAGGTAATAGTCTCACTTACTGCATAGAACAGACGCCTGCAGTG
The DNA here is from genome assembly GCF_964261635.1 of Lissotriton helveticus. Lineage (NCBI taxonomy): Eukaryota > Metazoa > Chordata > Amphibia > Caudata > Salamandridae > Lissotriton > Lissotriton helveticus. The sequence continues at coordinate 549,822,239 of NC_136065.1, read as the reverse complement.
CCTCAACTGGGCAAGTGGAACCTCGACCATCATTTAGACAGCGTGTCCAGTGGGGGTCAAAGAGGGTGGCCAGTGGGTGGGGGCAGATATAAATACCTGTCCCCAGCCCACCGTGAACCCGAAATGACGTCGCTGGGGTGCCAGACCCGAGGGGGCAGGGACTCCCAGAGGGGGTCCCAGAGACAAGGTGCGGGGAGGTGCCTGAAGCAGCACTAGGGGGCCGCCCTCTTGAGGGGCCCACTGCGTGTGCCCCGGGCAGCCGCATTCATTTTGGTAACACGACAAGGAGCTATAAACTTCTACAAATGAGTATTGATAAAAAAAATGAACATGTATTATTGTATAGAATTACATGGCTGGAGGCACCCCTTTCACAAAAGATTACAAACCTGGTAATCAGGAAATGCAACACAAGCTGGAACACTGCAATGGCCGCCTCTCCCCCAATTGTGAATTGACTCTTAAGCCCTTGCCTTTTGCTGGTCGTTATCAGCCTCTTCCACAAACCCCGCCTCCACCCTGACGTAGGGTGGGTGCTGTCACTATGAGGGAAAATAATGTCCTGGGGGGATATGTAAAGGGACTGTGGGGATGCTATACGTGCAACTGAGGAGAGAAGTGGACCTGTTAGCTACAGAACACCATTGGGGGTAACAGCGTGCATCGTTGCCTTGCTCAGAATGTCAACCAGCAGTAGCACTAGGTCCGCCAAGCATCAAGTGATGGCGGAACACGTAGGTCTTTAGGCTTATGAGGACTCGCCCATTAGAAATTCCTACAGTTCCACATCAAGTGTACTTTCGTGATCGTGAATGGACACTTTTTATAGTTGTGGCACATGCAGTATTTCCCCCCCCCCCCAGATTGTGAATCAGTTAAATCTCAGCATTCTCTGCATTCAAAGTTTTTTACATGAATGAAATGAAATGAAAAATTCCACTTATATAGCGCATAACCATCTTCCGTTTGTGGACTACCCCCTAATTGTGTAAGTATTTTTACATACAAGTAACTGAGTGCTTGTGGCATACATGCGTTTGTCTAAGTATTTGGAAGACTGCGCTCTGCGGATCTCGTGGCTCAGTGGACTAATGCGTCCATTGCAAGGGCCTGTGTTCGACCTCATGGTCACAGGTTCCAATCCCGCCTGGTCCCCTCAGCCTTTCGTCCGTCAGAGGTCAGATAAAATGTGTGTCATTGAGTTGGGTAACAATGCACATATGTTATTCAGCGCCAAGAGACCTATGAGTGAACGTGTGCTTTAAAAATACAATTTATGTTATTATGAAGTTATGCATGTATAGAGCATCCTAATAAGTTCTTGTATGTGTTAGCTTATCTGCCTTCACACTACATGAAAAATTCACAGGCAAACATGCCTCAATAAACCTGTATGGCATCAAAGTTAACAGTGCATGCTTTCTTTTTCGAGCCTACTTATGTTTTTTTGATCATTCCTAGTCGACACATTTTTTTCTCTGACCCACTTAAAACTGCTTTTGTCGAATTCTTTGTTTCAGGCCTCTCTTTAAAATTACACCCACGCTCTAACCTGCTCTTTTACAGAAAAGTGTTAGGAACGTTCAGTTTCTCCTCAGCTCTAATCACATCTGGAATAATAACACACTGGCCCTCGTTCTATGTGGCAGCAATGCAATTTACTGCATGAAGCAAGACAGGACCTGTCTGAGCCTTTTATGATCCGTATTTTATGCTGATAACGGATCATACTGCTCCCTAATACTTTTATACCTCGGTGCTGTCCTTGACGCTTTGGAACACCTGATATATGGGACCTGCTTGAATGTTGGGCTTTTATTTTCCAGTCTGGTTCTTTCTCTGCTGTCAGAGATGATTGTCGATATCGCTCAAACTTCGTTACATCTTGATTTCCGCTTTCAGGTGGTTAGGGCGGCTTCCAAATCGGCGAATTACTATGCTCGGATAAACCTCCGATAAGCTTTCTCAAAGTTGTGTAATCCTAAAAAATGTTTTGCAACTTTGTGGAATCCTGTACATTTTATACGTCTTGAAAGGTCACGTGACTGTTTCCAAGGGTACTTATTGCCCCTGTATGGAGTGCTCCATAGTGGAGGGGCCGACCAGGAGGGTAAGAACCTCTGTGCCCAAAATCATTTTTCCTTATTTTTATTTTCCTCAAAGGGGTTCCATTTTTCTAGTGGCGAAAGCTCATCCCGACACCCTCCTCAATCTCTGCATCTTTGTCTCAGCAAGGAGCCGTGGGGCAAATTATCAAGGGAGGCGATAGTGAATTATCGCTACTTTAGCGGCCGTTTTCGGCCGCTAAGCGGCGATAATTCTATCACCCTATTAGCAAGCTGTCGCTAACAGCAGTTAACGACAGCTTGTAGGCGATAGTGAGCGGTTTGGGGCCCGCTTTACATGTCAGCGATATTTATCGCTAATGACATGCAAAGTGGGCGTACCCAACCTGTTAGCGACTGAAAGCAGTCGCTAACGTCGCTATCGCCTATTGGCAAGGCAGACGTAACGATGGGAATGTTCGCGCTAAGCGCGAATATCTCCAAAAACTAACACCTGCCCAGACCAGTTCTTAGCCATGTTATCCAATGGGAGGTGGATAACATGGCTGAGAGCATTTCGCCGCTAATGAATTAATATCGATGTATTCTCAGCGATATTCACCCATTTCGCCGCTATCGCCGGAACATTTTTCGCTTTGGAGATAAACGTTGCTAATAGCACGTTATCTCAGCGATTAATTCCGGCGATGCTAAGCGATCAAAAATCGTTGCTAAGCCTTTTTAGCGATAAATATCGCTACTTGTTGGTAATATGCCCCCAAGTGTCGTATAAAATGTTTCTCACCCCAAAATATTTTAACACCATCATGTCCCTTGCCGGGGAAATACACTTAGGGGCATATTATCAAGACCCGGCGATAAACTGCCGCTAAAGTGGCCATAAGGGGCTTGATAGTATGCTCTATAGAATTCCAATAGAAACCCAGGTTATACATCTAAGCTGGGCTTCTATGGGAATTCACAAGGGCATATTATCAAGCCCCTTATCGCCACTTTCGCGGCAGTTTCCTGCTGATAAAGCGGCGATAACCTTATCGCCGAGTCTTGATAATATGCCCCATAGCTCCTTCCTCTTACAGTGCTTCCTACGGTGAGAAGTTTTCATCGGTAGCAACAGTCAGAGGGGCATATTATCAAGAAACGGAGTTAAGATTATCGCTGCTTTAGCAGCAGGAAACTGCGGCGATAATGGGCTTGATAATATGCCCTTGTGAATTCCCATAGAAGCCCATGTTCTGTTGTGAACATGGGCTTCTATGGGAATTCTCTACCGCATATTATCAAGCCCATTATCGCCGCTTTAGCGGCAGTATTCTGCCGTTAAAGCAGCGATAATCTTAACTCCGTTCTTGATAATATGCCCCAAAGTCTTTGAGTTGCATCTCAAAGTCTCAGTTATCATTTTCTGTCTACCATTCTTTCTTTTTTTAATTTCTTTTTATTGAGGCAAAGCAAGTAATAAACAGATAAGTTCAACATAACTCATTACACTCGTAGATAATGAAACGACCAGTTATGCATCATCAAATATTAGGCATGTTCACAACCTTCTCTCCCCAACCAGCTTGTTTGAGCAATAGATTCTAGAGGTTAAGCACATATACCACTTTTGCAGATACCAAGCACCAGTTCATGTTTTGTTTCCAGTCTTTCAGACATGATGCCCTAGCCGCGTCACATAGACATGTAACATTGCACTCGCCACCACCAGACCCAAGGTCATCCAGGTTTGCTCCATGGGATTCAGATCAGTTGCATCCCAAATGTTGAGTAAGCACCATTTAGAGGAGGCTGACATCTCACTGTCGCACAGGCAATTCATGCAGTCCACAACAGAAGTCCAGGGGCCACATGTACGTTTGTTTTTGCATGCGCAAATGGGTTTGCGAACCCGTTTGCGCAAGCAAAAACAGCATGGGCAATGTAGAAAGCCTATTTAGAGAGTAGCAATGTATTTGTGACTCGCTAAATAGATTTTGCAACTCGCTATTAGGAAGGGGTGTTCCCTTCCTAATAGCGAGCGCAAGCCCAGGTATGAATGCTTTGTGTCAGCAATTGCGGTCACAAAACACTTGCAAATTACCACCCTCTTCAAGAAGGTGGTAATACACTCGCAAAAGGGAAGGTTTTGCAAATGCGGGGTAAAATATTTTTTAAGGGCAGGAAGTGGCCCCAGGGACCACTACCTGCCCTTAAAAAAGTGAAACACAAACATTTCCTTTTTAAAAAAAATGCATCCCGTTTTCCTTTTAGGAAAACGGGCTGCATTTAAAAAAAAACACTGCTTTATTTAAAAGCAGTCCCAGACATGGTGGTCTGCTGAGCACAGCAGGCCTCCATACCTGGGAGGGCCTGCCATGCCCAATGGGTTCGCAAATTGCGAGAGGCTCATTAATATTCATGAGCCTGTTAATTTGCGACCCCATTGGGAATTGCAAGCAGTGTGATACACACTGTTGTACATCCAAAATAGCGCCTCGCAAATTGTTAGTCGCAAAAAATTCACAGTTTTCAAGGCGCTTTTTTTGCACGTCGTACATCTGGCCCCAGAAGTATTGCACAGTGGGACAGCTCCAAATAATGTGAAAGAATGTCCCCTTTGACAACATTGCCTTTGGCAGCTCTTGTCTGGTACCCTACCTCTTTCTACCATTCTTGGAAGATTTTGCAAGTGAATTCCCACAGACATGAATAATACTCCCTTCCTTTGTGTGCTCCATTGCTCCTGTTCTTCATTTTTGTTTTATGATCAATGTCGCTGTCCATATGAATTAGAAAACCTTTATTCACTTATTGATTGACACATTCCACAGGCTGAAGGGACTGTTAGACCAGCTAGCTGGTCAAGTGGGCTCGGATTGTCAAAATAACTTTCTTACATTACCTTGTATTGTTGGTTTAAATGTAATGGTTGTGGAACTAACAGCGCTCTATGTGAACAAATGTCTGTCAGTAACTATCATTTCATGTTTCATGTAATCCAAATTATGAGAACAAAATGCTCCTCATTTTCCTTTTTATATACTTTGTTGAAAAATGCAATAAAAACCAGCTTAAAAAAACAAAATGCCTGTATTCACATACGTGCCAATGCACCTTTTCCAAATTGCATTGTGAATCACTTTGTGGGTGTTGAGTTGTAGGTGGGAGGGTTTAAACATGTTATTTTAGTTTCACTTTAGATATTTCATATGCCAGAATAAAAGAGTGGTTTTGTGCAGCTTGTGCTTATTTTTTCTCTCTTGTTTGGCTCTTTGCTCACAGTCTTTACTTCCCTTTTTGGGGGATGGTGAGGCAAATGGGATTATTTTTACTTGATTTATTTGATTGTTTAAATTATTTCTGCTTTTCTCGATCAAACATTTGGAATCTACATTCAGCATCAACTGTGAACCAGGTGCTATATATGTAATAAAGTACCCTCTACCATACATTATAACTATATTGTAAGTCATTGAGGAGTTCTGTGCACATGTAGAAGAACAAGACCGAAAGCTGAGTTCTTTAATAAAGCCAAATAAGTCTGAGGTGGCTTGCAGTACCTTTGGAATGTGAGGCAGATGGTCTTTTATCTCTTATAATGCATGGTTAGAACAACAACATTCCCTCAACCACTTAAATCTCCATTACAAGTAACCTGTAATAATGACAATAGAGACTGTATTGTACAGGGCTTGCAGGCTGCCATGTTTTACATATTGCAAAGAATCATTGTTGGGCTGTACAGACCTGTTATCATTGATCTACAGGGCAAAGTAGTAGGAGAACCAGTCATAGGAAATACATTGTGTTTTGCACTTGTTTGATTCCTCTGATGATTTAGGGGGATATTCACAAGGACTTATCTCCGATTTATCCCCACCTTAACGCATCAAAAGTGGAGATAGATCTAACACTGCATTCACAAGCTGGTGCAAACTGCAGACATCGCCTGTATTCCCCCGATAACTGCCCCAAAATGTATCTACACGGTGGACACCACCAACTAACCCATATGAGATGCAGAGTAGGCGTTTCTGTGCAAAAACACACGAAAAAACCACAACACCACTTTCACAATGAACTGCCAGATCTGCGATGCGACACAAAAACAGGCAATAATTCGTGGTAGCAGCAGGGATTTAACATCTGCCTTTTGCTGGTGGTAAGCAGGACGACTACCCACAGCACGAAAGGGAGCCCAGGTGAGAGCCACACCTGAAGACCCACAGATGCCATGGAGACAATGATCATGCAGCTCCGATACCCATGAGGGCCACAACATCCCCTGCCACCACCCCTCCGGACATACACAAACTGTGCAAGACACAAGAGCGACAACAAACGCATGATGACGCACAGTGCCAAATAAATACACACATGTGTGGCCAGAGGAACGAGAAACAGTCACACAGCACTGAAGTAACAACCAAAAACTTTATTCAAAAACCACACAAAACAACAATGCGGAAGACTCCTGTCGGGTCCGTCAGGGACAATCTCGATGTCACAGCCTGGAAAAGAAAGCACTAAATCAGGACGTGTGTCATGCACACATCAAATGAGTGAGACACAGAGAAACAGAGAAGGAAAGTGAGCCAGAGAGAGAAAAAGAGGGAAGGAAAGGAAGAAAGGGAGAGAGAGAGAAAGAGAGAGAGGGAAATGAAGGGAGAGAGAGTGAGGGAGAGAAAGACTGAAAGGAAGGGGGAGAGAGAGAGACACCACCACCCCTGCGCACACAGGCCCCACTGTTCACCTTGTGCCACCTGTGTGTCCATCAGCAGGCACATCACGTGCCCATGCGAGCTCCAGGTCCTGCTCACGGCACCATGGCATGGTCCACATCATGCGGGCCTGCGGTCCAGCAGGTCCCACACATGACGCTAAGTCTTGAGTCATCAATGGCGGAGACCACATCAGTGCACATTGTCATCATCGCAGGCTGCACACCCAGTCAGCAATTCCGTGTGCCGCTAACCCTGTGCAATGCCAGTCAGCTCCATGTGGTGGTCGGCCTGTGGTGGCCTCAAGGTCTTGGTGCCCCTAACCCTGTGTAACACCAGTCAGCGCCACATTGTGGTAGGCCCATGTCCGCAGCAAGGCCTTGGGTGCCACTAACCCTGTGCAACGCCAGTCAGCGCCATGTGGTGGTAGGCCAGTGATGGCCGCATGGCCTTGGGTGCCACCAACCCTGTGCGCAGCAACTCATGGGCCCTTTATGATTGAGCACCGTGGAGCGTCCGTCATCCAGTCACCACTGGCAGAGGGGAATATGATGCTGTCGGCCCCTTATATTTGCGGGGTCACATGGCATTTGACGTTTGTGCCATATGAGTGTGGTGTGTGCGCAGACCTGCCCTCAGGGAATGGCAGTGACATGCTGACAACTAGACCAGTGACCTGCACACCACCGGTGAGTACGCCTGCGACAGGTAGCCATTTGGGCCCCGCTCCGAGCATAAGCGGAGTGGTCTGGCCTGGCATACGCCGGACCAGCGCATGGCTTGCAGCAATGACTCAGGGGCTCTGGGCGTGGTTCAGTCCATGTCCGGTCAAGGAAGTGACTAATGCGTGTTACCCTGTTGTAGTGTCCACGGCACCCGGAACACAATGGGCATAGTATCACATGATGATTGGCATCCCACTAGATGAGCATCATTGACGTAAGGGAAATCACTGTCCATACTTCCATCCACACATTCATACATGAATGATGAAAGACATGAAACAGCAGTGTGGTACTGGATGTTTATTGCATATCCAGTGGAGTTTTGCAGCTGGAGCAGTACAGGGCCATGCCAAGCACACCACACAATATGGGCCCATATAGGGCCAGGCAGAGTCTATCCAGGGATGACAGATACTGCGGAAGAGGAAGGGTACAGTCCGCAGTCTGGTCGCCATGTCATTGGTCATCAAACATAATATGGCAGTCCATGTCGCGGTCCAAAGTGAGTGCAGCCGAGTGTATCGGGGGTCAGTGGGAGGTCATGAGGCCATGTGCGGCACCAAGCAGAAACAGGCCATGTAGCGGAAATTAATGCTAGTGCCTCCTTCTGACAACAATCCCACCCAGGTCCTCGTATGTGTGCTCTGCCCCGCCTGTGGGTGATGCAGTACCGGCTGCGGCACTGTGTGCCACTGACACTTCAGGGGCCTGAGGAGGATTGTTGGCCGCACTGTGTGACAGTGACACATCAGGTGCCGGAATGGATACGGCTGCTGCACTGTGAGGCACTGACACACCAGGTGGCGGAGATGTGGACGTTGTGGGGGCAGCAGCATTCATCAGCGCCACGCCTTGTGGCAGCAATGCCATGATGAGGATCTGCAGGGTATGGTAGATCCCAACTACATTTTGCTGATGTGCAGGGGTGGCTGCCATCCTTTCTGCCTCCATCCGCATCATGTCCTTCATGAGCCGCCGCATGTGTGCCAGCTCACGGCTGGAATCGCTGGAGCCAGTCTGAGCGGACAGGTGTTCTTCTCTCCGCATCATGACTCCAGCGATGTCAGTCAGGGCTTGTTGGAGACCATAGAGCGGGCAGTGGGTGTCCGCTAGGGACTGGAGCTGGTCCCTGATGGGACCTACACACCCATGGTTGGCATCCAGTTTGGTAGCCATGAGGCTGAACCCCACCCGCACCTGCTCAGCTGTCTCTCTCCGGCCCTCCAGTTCCTTGGGGTCTTGGGAGACTCCCGGGGCTGTGGGTGCCTCCTGCTGGGTGCTTTGGACAGTGGGTGGGGTCTCCTCGATGCAGCTGGGCTGCCCTGATCCTGGAGGTGAGTTGTGGATAATGTCCATGATGTGTTGAAGGGCTTGGGTGTCGATGCTGGCGGTGTCCTCCTCGTAATCAGTGAAAAGTGGCTGGGACTGCAGTGCAGGAGGTGTTGACGGTGCCTCTGCAATGTGAAGGGGAGATGGTATATTACAATGTGTCCACATGTATGTAGCCGCAATGGTACATGTTGACATTCAGACAGCATGGCATTGTACATTGTGTGTAGATCAGGGCCATGACCTAGAGTCATTGTGGGTGTGCACTGTGCTCTGCTTGATTGTGCATGTGTGCCATTGTGGCCCTCTCCACCCATCCCCCCATTACCTGGTGGTCACTCACCCTGTTGCGGATGTGTTGTGTCCTGTCGAGGAGTGTCCATTCCCCCGACACTGGCCACAGTCTCCACACTGATGTCAGTTGATGCCATCTCCTCCAGGTCATCCAGCACAAGCTGTGACGCTGGGCTCCCACCTCCAGTCTGCATTGCTTCCTTCTGGTTGGCTGCGAGTTTCTCCTTGGTCTTTCACTTGATGTCAATCCACCACCTCTTGGCCTCGTCTATTGAACTCTTCTGCTCTCTGACGGCATTCACTTTGTCCACGATGTTCCACCATATCCCATTTTTGGTTCCCAATCACACGTTGGAGGTGATGAACAGTTGTTAACGGTGTTCCATCACCTTCGTAATCAGGATCCTGTTTTCCTGCAGACTGACCATCATCTTCCTCTTCTTCTTGACCTTCCCTGTCACCGAGGTCCCAGGCTGGTTGTCCGGGGTGCTTGTGGGGCTGCGCTCGTCCTCTGCACCTGCTCCGGTTGCCTCCATGGTGCTTGGGTGTTGGTCAGTTTGTGTTTGGGTGTTTTTTCTACTTTTATAGTGATTTTTCCCTCCTGCCATGTGTGCATTGCAGGCCTGACGCTGCTTATTGCTGATTTTTCCTCGCACTTTGACCCATCGCATGTTTTTTCGTATTGAGGTTTGTGTTTTTATCTCCGTCGAGGTGGTTGTATCACAGACATTGCCGCGGTTTCGGCAGACTATTGCATACTATCATCTAGTTGTGAATTCCACGTTAACACAGGGTTATTTTACCGCGATCGGCTGCGATGTTTAAATGTGCGTTAGCATTTTTTGGGGATGTTTAGCACATGTTCTTGTAAATATACCCCTTTGACTGCAGTGTGGGCAAGTCAAACTGTGTTGTAACACTGGCTACCAGAACTTCTCCATTTGTTTTGTCTGCAGTCTCCATATTTAACTAAGATCCTTGGCTTTAAGAAGTTGTCTAACTTTGCCATTCTACTGGTTTGGGCATAGCCTAAGTCACTGTGGTAAATTCCCTGTTTTGGTAGCAGTGTTCTACATACCTAGACACATGGACCTAGTATCTTTTTCACTCTTTTTAGAATCATATCTATTTTCTATTATGCCCTAGTGTTTTGACTCCACTGAATTTTGATGTTGTTACTGCTTTCCTCTTCCATTTCCACCGGGTAAAATATATTTCTGCCTTCATTTCAATTACTGCATTGTGTCACCAAATATTGTCCTGCGGTTGGTCGTTTCTACTATTAATTTGTAGATCGAGGGAACCTTGGGAACTACAGTAGGAGATAAAAATGATCGAAAGCACATATTTAAGTAATAAAATAATGAAGGATAACAGACCCGCCGAGTTCTATCCTCCCTGTCAAGTTCCATGAAACTAAAATGTGTATTTACATTCAGCTTAGTTCCTAACTTGACAGCTTCCTCTACTGTTTTATGTTCATATGTATTTAATATGTGTGTTTATACATTAATAATTACTTATGGAGATGTTTGTGGTAAAAATGTTTATAAAGGTTCGTAGTAATTTAATGATGTGTCAAATCTAACATGCCGGATGTAGTTATCATTCATCTTAAATTAAGTAACACAGCATGCCAGGACTTTATTATTACGCCCTGAGACAGACTGCTGTTCAATTAACACTGAACCAATTACACCAATTATACTACTTCTGGAAACAAAACGTAATCTTATGAAAAAATCAACAATTCAAAGCATCTAATATGAAAGTGTCCTAAACCGAGGGAAATGTAATCTGCAAAGGCAGATCGTTTTTTTTAATCCGCTTAAATAAGATTTGAGAGGGATTTACAACTTGCATTTTTTGACCTTCAATAACGAGTGGAAAACTTAATTATATTCGCAACGCTTCTGATATTTACGTTTGTCAGTCGTGCACAGAAATACAATATTAGCCGAATGTGAATCTTATTATATCCACCAGAGAGCAGACGTGGCAGTAGTACTTCACATTATACATAGTATTATTTTGAGGTTAAAAATGTTGTGCTTTCTTTGGAAATAAATAATCAAAATCATGCGTTATGTGATGCATTTACAATATGTTATGTTGCCATTCGCTATTAGACTTTTAATATAGCAGGATTTCTGTGTACTAATAGCAAATATACACTTATTTTAACCCCAAAAATTAAATTCCAAGCAACACATAATTTCAAGTAGTACCACATCCAACCTCTTTAGACTGTGTAATTTCGTCCTATACCGCCATCCTGGAATTCTGGGGGATTACAGAGCAGGATGATAAAGGCCAATTGGTTTGTTTGCAAATACCACTCTATCAACATGGCTTCCAGGCAGGAGCATCAACATTGGATAACATTCTAGCCCTAGCCTACCTGGTAGAACAGTCCACCCAGAAAAAACAGCGCCCCTTTTTGCATGCTTCATTGACTACTCTGTGGCGCTCGTCTGTGTCAATAGGAACATACTGGGGAAAAAATTACAAAACTGGGGGATCACATGTTTTTCTTCTCTCTAACTATCTACCATGTACTATTGCCTATTTGTTTATATATTTGCAAATTCTGAATTTTCACCATTTTCCGCTTTTTTGATATTCTTTTTTTGCTCTGTGTATGGCATTTATAGTTATCGCCATTTGCTTGTTTGACATCTAGATAAGATTCTTTTTTTTCTCACTTTAGCTTCTATTCATGAGCTTGTATTTGATATGCCTCCTATTGTATTTCTTGTATTTTTCTTTTTTCAATTTTTGACCGAGTTGATTATTCTGTATTTACATATTGTAGTTCTTCTTCCCTCGGTTTCAAGTATATTGTAAGGTCCGCTTTTATTGTTCTACTACCCTAGCTTGTTGCTTCCTTCTCTCTAGTCTGGGATCTTTCGCTTTCCATACTGTTTTTCCTGACGGTCCTCTGTTTCCCTCTTCATGTTCCCCTGGTATGAGTTGGGTCTCCTACAGACCTACCCTAGCGGGTCTTTTTTTCCTTCTTTTTCCATTCTTCCCTTTCTCTTTTTCTCTTTCTCTGTTCTCTTCTTCTCCTATTGCTTTTTTCTCTTTCCCCTTGGTTCTCCTAGTGGTGCTTTTCTTTTTTGTGTCAGACGGTGCTGTTCTGTTCTTACGTTCATTCTTACTTCTTAATTTGTTTGTTTTTATGGTCCATCTATGCCTGGTTTAAATGTTGTTTCCCTTAATGTTAAGGGTTTGAATCATCCGGTAAAAAGGGCTAAAATTTTAGATTATTGTAAATCTTTGTCTTCGGATCTGATATTTTTGCAGGAGACGAAACTGTCTCATAAAGAGGCTCTGTGGTTGCGAAAGGGTTGGGTTCTGGATGTGGCATGCTCTGATGCTCTTGGTAAACGTAATGTCGTGATCACCCTTGTTTCTAAGAATTCTGGTTTGTCGATTCTTTCTTCTGACCATGATTCTGAGGGCCGTTGGGTATTATCAAGAGTATCTGATGGAATTAATGATCTTTATGCTTTGAATATTTATGCTCCGAATAATGATGATCCTCTTTTCTGGCAGAAGATCACTAAATTACTTTCCCACACGCCTCATAAGGGTAATCTAATAGTGGGTGGTGATTTTAATTTGCCGTTGGATCTTGTGTTGGATAGGAGTTCTGCTTTTTCTTTTCGCCCTCCTAGAGCTCACAAGCATTTGTTAAATATGTGCTCCTCTGCTAATCTTCATGATATTTGGCGTCTCCATAACCCTACTGGCAGTGAATTTTCTTTTTTTCCTCTCCTCACTCATGTTTTTCTCGTATTGATTACCTCTTGGTTCATTCATCTCTGCTACAATCTTCATCCTCGCCGTACATTCATCCTATTCTTGTTTCAGACCATGCTGCGGTTTCCTTCTCCCTTTTGGAGCTTGCTCCTAAGAAATCCTCCCCTTCGTGGAAGTTAAATACGGAGATTCTTCATGATGACGCTGTGGTCAGTGCTTTGCAAGCCGAAATTGAACAGTTTTTCTCTATTAATGAAGGTTCCGTTGAATCCCCAGTGGTTTTATGGGACGCCTTTAAATGCACACTTCGCGGTTACATCATTAAAGTTATGGTGCAGAGGAATGCTGCTATTAAGAAGGAACTTTCTGATTTAGCGGCTAGTAATAAACAAACTGAACTCCTTTTTCGCCAAACGAGAGATCCACAGATTGTACAATCTATCAAACACTTAAAATATTCCTATAATGCTCTTGTCACCAGGAGGGCTCATATTGGTTTTCAAGCACAAAAATCTAAACGGTTGCTATTGAAGAATCGTGCTGGTAAGATTTTAGCGGCCACGTTAAAGTTTCAAGATTCTGGTTATAAGTCATCTCAAATTTCTTCTATCTCTGATAGATCTGGCGCTAAAAAATTTCAAACTAAGGCAATCCTTGAGGTCTTTTGCGATTTTTATGATACTTTGTATACTCCTACTAATCCTTCATCCTTTGAGGCTTGTCAAGAGTTCTTGAAAACTATTCCTATTCATTCTGTTTCTGAGGCGGATGGGGAGAAACTAGGTGCCTCAATGACAACTGAGGAAATTACTCTTGCTATCAAGGATACTCGATCTGGCAAAGCTCCGGGGCCTGATGGATTTCCCATTTTGTTTTATAAAACTTTTCTCCCTTTCATGGTCCCTCGGCTGAAACTCCTTTTTGATGTGTTTATTCAACAAAGTGCAGTTTCGGGTACAGCGGCGGATTCTACTATTGTGGTCATTCCGAAGGAGGGGGAAGGATATCACGGATCCTAAAAATTTTCATCCTAATTCCCTCCTTAATATGGAGGCGAAAATTTTTGACAAGATTCTTGCTAAACGTCTGTAGTCCTATGTCCCTTCTCTAGTTCATCCATCACAGACGGGGTTTGTTAAAGGTAGGCTGGCTAGAGATAACATTCATACCTTTTGCCATATTTTGGGGGCAGCTAAACGTTCTACGCTTCCTGCTGCAGCTTTAGCCCTTGACGCCGAGTATGCTTTTGACAAGGTCTCTTGGCCTTTTTTGCAAGCCGTTCTTCGTGCTCATAATCTTGGGGATTCCTTTGTCAACATGGTGATGTCTCTTTATGCCCAGGCTCGAGCGAATATAAGAGTAAATGGGGCTACCTCTGAGTTTTTTAGTCTTCGTCAAGGCACTCATCAGGGTTGTCCCCTGCCCCCGCTTTTGTTTTTATTAGCTATTGATCCGCTCCTTAGGTTAATTGATCTTCATCCAGATATTAAAGGGTTTACGTTTGGTTCACAGTGCTTGAAGTTAGCGGCCTACGCGGATGATGTCCTTAGTTTTTTCTGATGACATTGTCTCAGCTATTCCTGCGATCACAGACACAATTGCTCTTTTTTCTAAGGTCTCTGGTTACATGTTAAACAGAGACAAGACGGAGATGTTTCCCCTTAATGCTTATTGTTTTCCGGCCTATATGGGCTCTGCTGGTTTCAAATGGCAATCTAAGCAGCTCAAATATTTAGGGGTCTGGTTTTGTAGTACTTTGTCTGATACAGTGGCGTACAATGAGGCACAAACCTTAACTAAAGTTCGTCATCTTTTGGATACTTGGTCTCCTAAACACATTTCTTGGTGGGGTCGTGTTCAAACTTTAAAAACGATGGTTACTCCTATTATTAACTTTATTTCATCTATGCTTCCGTTGAATTTATCCTCTTGCTTTTTTCGGGAGATTGATTCCATCACCTCTTCGTTTCTTTGGAATGATAAGAGGGCTCGAATCGCATATAAATCCTTAAGGAAACCCTACGATATGGGTGGCTGTAATTTCCCGGATTGGGGGAAGTATCAGGTGGCTTTTTTAACTTCTCAAGGAGCATTGTGGTTTTCCTCACTTCCTGGTCATACACCTTCTTGGATGTTCATCGAGCAGGCCCTCTCTTCTCCTCTTCCGGTCTCTTCATTTTTAACCACCTCTTCATTATCTATTCTTTTCTCTCGAGCTATTAGACTGGATACTGTTGCCGCTGTTAAATTGGTTGATCGGAAAATGGCTACTCCGATTCATAATTCCAGGTGGTCGTCTTTGTGGCGTAATCCCGAATAAAGGTTCTTATTGATCCCCCGCTAATTCAGTATTGGTCTGCCAAAGGTATCACGTTGGTACATCATCTTTATGACTCCAATGATGACCCGTTATCCTTTTCTTCTTTAGCTAGGCAATTTTCACTCTCCAATCTGGATTTTTACACTTTCTTGAAAAGTAAAGTTGCTCTTGCCAAAGTGGGTCTTGTTCCTGACGCCCCTTAGATTTCTTTACTTTCTTTGTGGCTCAAGTCTGGTCATGTTGCTTCACGCATTTATACATTTTTGACCTCAACATCTTCAGATTCTTGTACCATTGCGCAGCTAAAATGGTCCCGTCATTTTGGTGCTGCGCTAACGGAGCATGTGTCGTCAGACACCTGGCAATTGATAGGTATGTTCTCTCTGCGCAATACAATTGCTCCTTCTTTATTTCAATCCAAATTCTTCTCCATCAACCTTCTTCATTGGACTCCTAAGCGACTTTGTTCTCTCCATTTAAAGGATGCTGATTTATGTTGGAGTGGTGGCTTGGCGGTTGGTGACTATCCACATATGTTCTATCATTGCTCACTTCTCCGACCTTTTTGGAATCTTATTCATAAACATCTTATGTTAATTTTTCAAATTCAGTTTTCTCTTTCCTTTCCTTTGGTCTTATTGGGACCCTTGGCTTCTCAGGAACCTCTGCCGTTAGATACATTAGATATGCAATTGTTGGATCTTTTATTAACTGTGGCAGTTAAGGTGATTCTTATGGATTGGAAGTCTTTTGCTTCCGTTTCTTATCACACATGGTGGGCATGGGTATCCTTCTTGAGAAGTGCACACTCCTCTGTGGATAGGGCTCATCTCACTCCCACTATTTCTTTTAATGTATGGAGAACTTTAGATAACTATATGGATTTGGCTTCAAGGGGGTTGGTCGACCAATACCCCTTTGTGACGTCTGACTGACTGTTGTCTGTAGTGTTTTGTCTTGTTGCGCCATCAAGAGAGATCCTTCTTTTTCCTCTTTCTCCTTTCTTCTTTCATCTTCTTTCTTTCCTTTACTCTGTCCTGTTCCCTTTTCTCTTTCTCCTTGCTCTTTCTATTTTGTATATAATGATGCCGTTTATGTGTTCCTCTGATTCACTAATGCCACTCTGTTCCTTGATTTTTATTTTACTTTTAAGAAGTATGAGTTGTGGCAATTTCTCTGTTATTAATGACATATTCTGATGAACTTGTGGATTTTTTCCTTATCTTTCCTATCAGTATCATTATGAACTGTACCCAACTGTTTTTATCTTTTTAAAATCTTAATAAAAAATATTGAACACACAAAACTGGGGGATCACAACCACAAAACTGGGGGATCACAACCACGATTGCCCTCTACACTAGAAGCTGGATACTCGTCAAACTAACCCGGAACACAGAAACAAATTTGGTATACACAGACTGAGGGCTGAAACAATAATTATAATAATAATAATAATAATAATCTGAGCTTATACAGCGCCTGGTTACACTAGCCAGTGTGTCCCGGCACTCGTCATTGGCCCCAAACCTACCCAACTATAAAAGCCTACCATCCTGCCCGAGTGGACCTAACCCCTAGGTAATAAATAGGTTTTTAGTTGTTTGCGAAAAACCACCTCAGAGGCTTCCAAACGAAGCCTGTGGGGTAGGGAATTCCAGCGACGGGCAGCCAGAAATTGGAAGGATCTCCTTCCCATTCTAGCTCTTCTGATTTTAGGAACCTGCATCATGCCCACCCCTGTGATCTCAAAAGTCGGGTAGGAGCATAGGACGTTAAGAGATTGCAGAGGAAGCGAGGGCCTTTCCCATGCACAATCCTGTGACTGACACATAGGGCTTTAAACTGGACACGCTCCCTGAGTGGTAGCCAGTGCAGCGATTCCAGGGCTTTTTTTGAGGCAGCTCTTTTAGGCAGCATCAACACCAGGCGGCGGCAGCATTCTGGATAGATTGTAGTCTTTGGAGGCATTTCACATTAGCTCCCAAATAGAGGACATTCCCATAGTCCATCCTGGAAGTAACCAAAGCATGAACCAGGGCTTTCCTAGCTGTAACAGGTAACAAATCCAACGTCTTTCTAAGACTGCGCAGAATGCCAAAGCAAGTACCAGCGACCCGTCTGGTCTGATACTCATAAGATATTTTGGAATCGATCCAGATTCCAAGATTCTTAACTTGATTCTTTGGCATGGGTAGAGGCCCCAACGTCTGGGGCCACCAGGCCGAGGTCCAGACTGACAAAGTTTTGCGCACAATCAACACCTCAGTTTTATCGCCGTTCAACCTGAGACAATTGTCTGCCATCCAAACAGCAAGGTCTTGAAGACAAGACGCAAAATTACTGTCTGCATTCTCAGCTGGCTGTGCCAAAGCCACAACCATCTAAGTATCATCTGCGTAAGTCACCACTTCCACCCCATATTGTTCAGTTATTACAGCTGTTGCATCGGGTTATATCAGGTCTACATACTTGCAGAAACACTTGGACACCATAGAACAGAAGTTGGCACGGAAACTGAAAATGCAAAGAGATAAGTTTATTAGGACCCCATGGGGTGGTGGTACATTCCTACAGCACCCTTCGGTAATGCAAGAAGTATCACCCCGAACATCGGTGCGCGACCTCTTTTATACAGTTTAACAGCAATAAAAAGGTAGGTGGTATACATTAGAACAGTTTTAGGTACATATAAGGTCATTTTTGGAACACAGCCAACATGTGGGAGGGGTTTAATACCACTGGTCAGTTGGGAGGAACATTCCTAAGGAGTGACCACTCTCTAGTCCAAAAATCAGATGTACGCATGCGCGAGACTGACCATTACTAAAAATAGCCTGTTGCTCGGCAGGGTAAAGGTTCATTGGCATGAAGGAAGGACAAAAGGGCACGCTGACCACGAGGCAGCATGTTCATAGAAAATGGAAGCCACCGAATACAAAATGGCCCCCGCACGTTTAGTCAAGTTAACAGAAATGTTCGTGTAGCTGAGCTCAACGCTAACTCAGGTACTGCCAAATTACGACAGACGACCCTTTTAGCGTTTAGCTGAAGCTACCTCATAATGAAAGTAATCCGAATGTTCATCATTAATATCGATCAGCATAATTTGCTTGATTTCAGCATTACTCATCTGTACATTTTTAGCAATAGCTCGTTTGGATGGGATACAGGCTGTAATACATACAGTACATAAAGTAGGACCACATTGAATACATAGGCAACAAAAGAAAAATATCCCAATAATCACACATAGAACAGTTAGCAGTTTCCAACCCCAGGTACTAAGCAGAGCCCAAAACCAGCTAGAAAAAGTCCAAGTACCATTGTCAGTGTGAATTTCAGAGGCAATTTTGTGCAACCTAGAGATAGCATCATACACAGATGGTGAATTATCTGGCACATAAACACAACAACTACTTCCGATGATGCGGCATGCGCCCCCACGATCAGCTAACACTACGTCCAGAACCATCCGGTTCTGAAGCGTAACGATTCTTGTAATCTGAACCTCTTCAGTTAGATTCCCTAAAGCGGAAGCAGTTTCATTAGCAACTGCCTCCACAACACGAGTTAACCGCCTAATTTTCCTGCTGTTTAGGGCAGAACCTACAAAAGAGAACAACCCTAAATTAAAATCCACATATTGTTGTAGTGAGGTGTCGGTTTGGTCGACATCATCAATACCCAATGTTCTCTTAACTTTGTTCAGTATAAAATCGTGATATAATACAAAATCATTATGGTACATAGGTGGGGCAATAAACACAGGGGGTAATACAAAAGATATATAACATGTACCTAACCATCCAAGAGGAAGACGATGATAACCTTTATTACCGCAAATAAAATAAGTGTTTTGTGAGGCCACAAATGAAACACCATTGGGTGTATCAAAGGCAAGAGTAACATTGCATTCGCTTCCTCCCACCGGAATTGTTCCCTTATTCCTAATACAAAGGTCTGCTTTTGTATCAATAACTGTAATTACATGTAAACTGGTCATATTTGTAAGTCTCTGATTGGTGAAGATACGAGGCGTAGATATATTGTCCGGTCGATATTCTTCCCACTCGAATTTAGTTCCTTCTGCTTGTGGATAGCCATCTCGATCGTTATAGCAAACCTTGTTCAATCGAAAAAGTAGTCCACCTTTTGTTGGTCATCTCAATGTAAAGAGAAGTGTGTACCAAGCATTACATGAACCATTGTGGGAAAATGGAAGAGGAATAAGAGGTGTTCCTCCTTTCTTTTGATGTCCCGGTAACATCCCACAAACCCAACAGTTGGATGTATTTGTCATATTGTATGTGTGATGTAGAATTTGAATGAAACTGTTATTCAAGTAAGTCTGTCTATGTCTCTCCTCATGATAGGGCAAAGTAAAATGGAAATGTTCAGATGGAATTGGAGTGGTAGGCAGTAAATAGTCCCGGGCAGGAAACAGTCTTTCTATAGTCCAAGCTATTACTGCTATTACCACCATAGTCGTAGCAAAAAGAACTGCACCCAAATTTTTTCTATTTCTCAATGTCATAGGTGCCATAGTACAAAGAACGAAAGTTTCAAAAACCAAACTAAAAATAAGAATGTGGTGCTGAGAACCGAGGCTGCCGCTGGTGTCTTCTCCGAGATTCAAGACGGGTGTCGCTACACTGGATAGAACTGATCCCCCCCCCTTGATATTCCCGGCTTCCGTTTTCGCAAACCTCGGAACGGTTACCAACCAGTCACAAAAATACATAAATTTATTATTTCCTTGGCCGTAGATTGTACTTCACTCTGCCAGAAATAGCGTGGTCCGGGAAGGCTCCCTCCGACTCGTTGGGTATAACAGCTGGGCTTTTCTCCTCATTCAAGATGTCTCTGTAATCGGACAGCACTTCAGGGTTCACCAGGTCCGGAGAGACACGTCGGCAGTGCGTTGAATGTATCCACCGCTTCTTATTCGTGACTCGCACAGCCGTTTGCGTTGCCAGCAGCACTTGCTCAGGGCCACGCCATCTTGGCTCCAAACTGCTGGATCTCTCAAACACCCAGATCATGACATGGTCGCCAGGACGAAGATTGTGAGCCTCTCCGATGGAATTGTCGGGGAGCGCTTCTCGAACCTGTTGATGAATAGAAAGTAAATCATTTGTTAATCGTGCCAAATAATCGTTCATCATTATACAAGGCACATCATGTATCAAACGAGGCTTTGGAACTCCCCAGATATTCATGGGCCTTCCAAACACCACCTCATAGGGTGTGAGGCCAGTTCGAGAGTGTGGCACTGATCTAATAGACAATAATGCCAATGGCAAAGCATCCGGCCATTTCAAAGACGTGGATGCCACGATCTTTGCTAGCTTCAGCTTCAGAGTCGCATTATACCTTTCTACTAGACCTGCTGACTGCGGGTGGAATACAGCGTGGAATTTTTGTCTGATTTCCAATCCTTTCAGGACATGCTCCACTATCCTCCCAACAAAATTAGGACCATTATCATTCCACAAGAATTTACAAACACCATAACGTGGGAAGTACTCTTTGAGTAATACCTTAGCTGTTGTTAATGCTGTATTGTCCTTTGTGGGGTAGGCTTCAACCCATTTACTAAAAGCACACACCACCACTAGGACATACTTGAGGTTATTACAGCGCTCCAGTTGGATATAGTCCATTTGCAGTACTTCGAATGGTGCAGTAGGTGGAACAAACCCTCCTTTAGGAGTAGAGGTCCCTTTAGCAGGATTGTACTGTAGGCATATCAGACAGGTCTGCACTACTCTCCTAGCCGTGCTGGCAATCTCAGGATGCTCCCAAACTCGTGTAAGCAATTTCGTAATTGCAAGAGCTCCAATATGCGCCAGCCCATGCGTCATTTGAACCATTGCTTGCAAGTAAGCAGCAGGCAATTTCCATTTCTCCATGTCTTTGCTTCTCCAACAACCCTCATCATCCAATACTCTCTCTGTTGCCCATGTTGCAAGTTCTACTTCAGATGCTGACTTTTGTATGTCTAGAATTTCTTCTCTAGCATCATGCCATCGCTCGGCTTGCGATCTCACCACATACATAGGGGAGTCATTTTGCAACATAGCAGTCTCTCTCGCTATGCGGTCTGCAAAAGCATTTCCTTGCCCTATTTTGTCTGTCACATTCTTATGTGCACTACATTTTATTATCGCCACCTTCTTTGGACATAATAGTGCATTCAGGAGGTCGCATACCAACTCTCCGTACATGATGTGTGTTCCGTGTGAGGTCATAAACCCTCGTTCCCTCCAGAGTAGGCCAAAATCGAGCGCTACTCCAAAGGCGTAACGACTATCAGTATAGATATTCACACATAGACCAGCGCTTAACTCACATGCTTTCGTTAAGGCTATCAATTCAGCCGCTTGAGCAGATTTTTGTGGTATTCGTGCTGTTTCTACCACTGTCTTAAGTGTCGTGATCGCATAGGCTGCGGAAGCCGTACCATCTGGCAATCTCACACACGATCCATCAACCCACAGTTCCCCATCTACATCAGGAAGTGGCGTGACATAAACACAACAACTACTTCCGATGATGCGGCATGCGCCCCCACGATCAGCTAACACTACGTCCAGAACCATCCGGTTCTGAAGCGTAACGATTCTTGTAATCTGAACCTCTTCAGTTAGATTCCCTAAAGCGGAAGCAGTTTCATTAGCAACTGCCTCCACAACACGAGTTAACCGCCTAATTTTCCTGCTGTTTAGGGCAGAACCTACAAAAGAGAACAACCCTAAATTAAAATCCACATATTGTTGTAGTGAGGTGTCGGTTTGGTCGACATCATCAATACCCAATGTTCTCTTAACTTTGTTCAGTATAAAATCGTGATATAATACAAAATCATTATGGTACATAGGTGGGGCAATAAACACAGGGGGTAATACAAAAGATATATAACATGTACCTAACCATCCAAGAGGAAGACGATGATAACCTTTATTACCGCAAATAAAATAAGTGTTTTGTGAGGCCACAAATGAAACACCATTGGGTGTATCAAAGGCAAGAGTAACATTGCATTCGCTTCCTCCCACCGGAATTGTTCCCTTATTCCTAATACAAAGGTCTGCTTTTGTATCAATAACTGTAATTACATGTAAACTGGTCATATTTGTAAGTCTCTGATTGGTGAAGATACGAGGCGTAGATATATTGTCCGGTCGATATTCTTCCCACTCGAATTTAGTTCCTTCTGCTTGTGGATAGCCATCTCGATCGTTATAGCAAACCTTGTTCAATCGAAAAAGTAGTCCACCTTTTGTTGGTCATCTCAATGTAAAGAGAAGTGTGTACCAAGCATTACATGAACCATTGTGGGAAAATGGAAGAGGAATAAGAGGTGTTCCTCCTTTCTTTTGATGTCCCGGTAACATCCCACAAACCCAACAGTTGGATGTATTTGTCATATTGTATGTGTGATGTAGAATTTGAATGAAACTGTTATTCAAGTAAGTCTGTCTATGTCTCTCCTCATGATAGGGCAAAGTAAAATGGAAATGTTCAGATGGAATTGGAGTGGTAGGCAGTAAATAGTCCCGGGCAGGAAACAGTCTTTCTATAGTCCAAGCTATTACTGCTATTACCACCATAGTCGTAGCAAAAAGAACTGCACCCAAAATTTTTCTATTTCTCAATGTCATAGGTGCCATAGTACAAAGAACGAAAGTTTCAAAAACCAAACTAAAAATAAGAATGTGGTGCTGAGAACCGAGGCTGCCGCTGGTGTCTTCTCCGAGATTCAAGACGGGTGTCGCTACACTGGATAGAACTGATCCCCCCCCCTTGATATTCCCGGCTTCCGTTTTCGCAAACCTCGGAACGGTTACCAACCAGTCACAAAAATACATAAATTTATTATTTCCTTGGCCGTAGATTGTACTTCACTCTGCCAGAAATAGCGTGGTCCGGGAAGGCTCCCTCCGACTCGTTGGGTATAACAGCTGGGCTTTTCTCCTCATTCAAGATGTCTCTGTAATCGGACAGCACTTCAGGGTTCACCAGGTCCGGAGAGACACGTCGGCAGTGCGTTGAATGTATCCACCGCTTCTTATTCGTGACTCGCACAGCCGTTTGCGTTGCCAGCAGCACTTGCTCAGGGCCACGCCATCTTGGCTCCAAACTGCTGGATCTCTCAAACACCCAGATCATGACATGGTCGCCAGGACGAAGATTGTGAGCCTCTCCGATGGAATTGTCGGGGAGCGCTTCTCGAACCTGTTGATGAATAGAAAGTAAATCATTTGTTAATCGTGCCAAATAATCGTTCATCATTATACAAGGCACATCATGTATCAAACGAGGCTTTGGAACTCCCCAGATATTCATGGGCCTTCCAAACACCACCTCATAGGGTGTGAGGCCAGTTCGAGAGTGTGGCACTGATCTAATAGACAATAATGCCAATGGCAAAGCATCCGGCCATTTCAAAGACGTGGATGCCACGATCTTTGCTAGCTTCAGCTTCAGAGTCGCATTATACCTTTCTACTAGACCTGCTGACTGCGGGTGGAATACAGCGTGGAATTTTTGTCTGATTTCCAATCCTTTCAGGACATGCTCCACTATCCTCCCAACAAAATTAGGACCATTATCATTCCACAAGAATTTACAAACACCATAACGTGGGAAGTACTCTTTGAGTAATACCTTAGCTGTTGTTAATGCTGTATTGTCCTTTGTGGGGTAGGCTTCAACCCATTTACTAAAAGCACACACCACCACTAGGACATACTTGAGGTTATTACAGCGCTCCAGTTGGATATAGTCCATTTGCAGTACTTCGAATGGTGCAGTAGGTGGAACAAACCCTCCTTTAGGAGTAGAGGTCCCTTTAGCAGGATTGTACTGTAGGCATATCAGACAGGTCTGCACTACTCTCCTAGCCGTGCTGGCAATCTCAGGATGCTCCCAAACTCGTGTAAGCAATTTCGTAATTGCAAGAGCTCCAATATGCGCCAGCCCATGCGTCATTTGAACCATTGCTTGCAAGTAAGCAGCAGGCAATTTCCATTTCTCCATGTCTTTGCTTCTCCAACAACCCTCATCATCCAATACTCTCTCTGTTGCCCATGTTGCAAGTTCTACTTCAGATGCTGACTTTTGTATGTCTAGAATTTCTTCTCTAGCATCATGCCATCGCTCGGCTTGCGATCTCACCACATACATAGGGGAGTCATTTTGCAACATAGCAGTCTCTCTCGCTATGCGGTCTGCAAAAGCATTTCCTTGCCCTATTTTGTCTGTCACTTTCTTATGTGCACTACATTTTATTATCGCCACCTTCTTTGGACATAATAGTGCATTCAGGAGGTCGCATACCAACTCTCCGTACATGATGTGTGTTCCGTGTGAGGTCATAAACCCTCGTTCCCTCCAGAGTAGGCCAAAATCGAGCGCTACTCCAAAGGCGTAACGACTATCAGTATAGATATTCACACATAGACCAGCGCTTAACTCACATGCTTTCGTTAAGGCTATCAATTCAGCCGCTTGAGCAGATTTTTGTGGTATTCGTGCTGTTTCTACCACTGTCTTAAGTGTCGTGATCGCATAGGCTGCGGAAGCCGTACCATCTGGCAATCTCACACACGATCCATCAACCCACAGTTCCCCATCTACATCAGGAAGTGGCGTGTCCTGTAAATCGACACGACCCTTTGTTTGTTCGTCAGTCAGAAAAACACAATCATGTTGTTCTTCCTCCTGGGTCTCAGTAACCGGATATGGCAATAAAGTAGCGGGATTCAAAGTGGCGCACCTCTTCAATGTAATGTGTGGCGCCAACAGTGTTAATTCGTATCCCGTTAAACGGGCACTGGTTAGATGTTGCGTTTTCGTTCGGTTCAGCAAAGCATCTACTGCATGGGGAACTAACACCAACAATTTGTGTGACAAAACTATTCCCTCACTCTGCCGTATAGCTACCGCTGTTGCTGCAACTGCTCGAAGGCATCCAGGCAGTCCTCGAGCCACAGGATCGAGTACCGCTGAAAAGTATGCGCAAGGCCTCTGTTTATCTCCGTGTAACTGTACCAAGACTGACAATGCGCACCCATCCTTCTCATGTACATACAATGTAAAGAGCTTTGTATAATCTGGTGTACCTAACACTGGCGCAGAACAAAGAGCTTGTCTCAATTGTTCAAAAGCATTTTGACATTCGTCCGTCCATTCGAGGGGGAGTGGTGCAGTTTTGGACAGCAACGCTAACAAAGGCTTTACAATGTACGAAAATCCTACTATCCATTGCCTACAGAAGGACGTCAAACCTATGAAAGCACGAACATCCTTCTGCGTGCAAGGGACTGGTGTATCTAAGATTGCTTGGATTCGGTCTGATGTTAATGCACGTCCCTCTTTAGACAAAAGATGACCACTATATGTCACCTTTGGTCTACAATATTGTAGCTTCTTCCGCGAAACCTTGTGATTGTGTTCCGCAAGGAAAGAAAGCAGGGAGAGTGTAGTCTCCTCGCATTGTTCCTGTGTGTCTGCTGCAAGCAGAATGTCATCAACATATTGGATTAGTGCCACCCCAGACTGCAGATCAAATGAATCAAGTTGTCTTTTCAAAGCCTGACTGTAAATGCTAGGACTTTCTGTGTAACCTTGAGGAACTCGACAAAATCTATAAGATTTATTATTTAATGTAAAGCCGAACAAATATCGGCTATCAGGATCAATAGGGATTGAAAAGAAAGCGTTTTTCAAATCAATCACTGTAAATGTAGTAGCCGTGGGTGGAACCAAATTAAGTAAAGTGGTAATGTCAGATACTACTGGATACTGCGGTACAACTAGCTTATTAATTTCCCTCAAATCAATAATAAAACGATAGATCTTAGTATCTGTGTCTTTCTTTAGGATCGGAAGAATTGGACTGTTGCAAACATTATAGGGAACTTCCTCCACCACCCCTGCCGTTATCAAGTCATTCACAATATGTATCAAAGCTATTTTGCCTTCTCTAGAGATCTTGTACTGAGGAACACGAGGTAAAACCGCTCCCTCCTTCACAGTAATGCGCACAGGAGGAATAATCATTTGACCCACATCAGTATCGGAAGTAGCCCATAACGTACTTGGAAGGGAAGCTAATGCGTAGGCCTCTTGCATGAGGCACGATCTCTCAATTTCTGGGTAGTTTTCATTCAAAATGACCCGCACCCTTTCGGGGGCACAGCGTATTGTTGCACGAAAATGCTTTAGCATATCAAGTCCCATAATATTATCTGGTGTATTTGGAGATAATAAAAACGGACATGGGGCAGTGAATTTATCAACATGAAATGTAAGGGGTTGAGACAATGGGCTTAGTGAAGGTGTTCCATCGAACCCTATTGCTGTAATCGTTTCGCCAGACAGGGGAGCCCTTGGAACCAAGTGTTTAGACAGAGCACTACGAGTAGCTCCTGTGTCGACCAGAAACTGATCAGTAGAACCCAAAACATGTGCTGATATATATGGACCCCTTTGATCGACTGGTACTTCAACCGATTCCACACCCCATCCTACGCAATCCTATGCATATCTATTATCCTGTGACTCAGTATTTTCTCCTCCAGCTATCTGGTATTGATTCCGCCGATCAAAAGTATTATGTTCAACCTGACCACGACCCCTCTCTTCAAACCTACCACGATCATTCGCTCCACCTCTTGGTCCTGAATAACTATTCCGTGACCTTCCACTTCCTCGACCCCTCTGACTACGCTGTTCACGAAGTACCGGACAATCTGCGAGCCAATGTCCAAACTGCTTACAGTATGCACACTGATCCTCAGAAATGTCGGAACGAGGGGGAGTCGTAACGTACGATCCTCGTCTGCCCCTATCGTTCCCTCTCGATTGCGTAGCACAAACCTGTGCCAACATCACTTTCGTCTTTAAGTCCTTCGCTTTCTTATCACTACTTTCTTTAGCCTCTAGTTCCTGACGTTCATAATAATGAGCCATAGTTAATAAGGAGGCAGGCGTTGCCGTGGTCCATGAACTTTCACTAGCCTTTAATCGTTTTGCAATCTCCGGTAGGAGATTAGCCACATACTTATCTACGAATAAGTGCCTGCCCGTGTCTTCTGTTAATGATTGACCACTGTAATCATGGAATGCTTCCTCAAAACGTGAAAAGAAATCAGAAACCGATTCGTCTGACTTCTGCTTACACGACGCTAACACTGTCCAATCTATTTTCTTAGGAGGGACAAGCGTTTTTAATTTATTCAAGATAGCTGTTGGCAAATCTAGAATCAACTGACACGGTTTACATGCAGGTTCCCTATCTGAATCAGCTCTCACTATGTCCTTCCAATCTGCACCTAATATCGTTCGATCGTCAAATTTACGAATCATCCTCCACATATCAGGAGGCAATATCATCCCAAAGAAAAGATCGATATCAACTAACGTCATAATACACGAAGAAATAGCACCCTCCACACCTTCATAGAAAGCTGCTGGATTTTTACGGGGGTCAGGCAAAGCATTCTTAAGTGCCATAACATCTGCTCTATTCCATGGCGTATAAACCCAATTATATGTAAAATTGCCCTTTGAATCCTTAGACGTCTTATCCTCATCCGTACCATCCCCTTTTGGAGGGACGTACAAAGGTGCAGCTTCCCGCATAGGCAAAACATTAATCGCAACACTCTTATCTGATCCATAAATAGGGCACACTCGGGTATTTTCCGTCGATCCAGACGCTGATTGCTCTGATGCCTTGTTCGCCTCTCGAAATCGTGTCGCCTCATCTCGTAACTGAACCAACCGCCGGAAGAATTCGTCCGCATCTGAAAGAGCAAAAATACCTTTACGAAAATTCTCACGACCAACTGATATATCTTTAGGTTCCAAGTCAGGAGAGTGTTTTCTAAACCGCTCAACAACTTCATCTGTAAAATGATTTAAAAAATGCAACCGTTCTTTGTCAGACCACTGACTCATAAGATCATTAACCCCTGACACAGTTATAATATCACTGTTAAGTTTACGAGCAATCGAACGTAATTCCGTCATGCGCTCGGTATGTAACCTGGTACGCTGTTTATCCTGGCTATCCTCGTCCAAGTCCTCATCCGGAGCCGTAGGCTGAACATACGGAGGCGGGCAACGATCTAACAATGAAAAATCATCTAATTCATTAGTAAAGACAGGATAAAGAGGACGTCTAATAGGAAACTGACCATTAACCTGCAAGTTACGTTCTCAACTCTCTTTCTCTTTCTGTTCCTGCAATTCCTTCTCCTGTAGCTGCAAAGCTTTATCCCGAGCAGCCTTTCGCTGCTCTTTGTCTGCCAAGGCTTCCGCACGCTTCATTCGTTCACGCACCGCTTTCTCCCACATACGCACACAATCAAACATATCCTGTCTAGACCTGCGCTGAAACAAACACTGTTCTACATACTGGACTTTTCGCAAGTCGAATGACCCATGTAGTGGCCATTGCAACTCACGATCAGGTTTAGTGTATTTGTGCCATAACGTGCTATACATTATGGGAGGAAGGCCAAATTTAATGTACATTTCGCGATTAGGAGTCCCCTCTGGGGGAGCCGGCTGAGATTCATTTAATCGATAAGTGGTACCATTTCCAAAGCAGCACATTCCTCGGAGTGTGCAGAGAACAGGCATGTTCAAAATATCACGGAAAAACGCGATATTACATAAAATTGCACTTAAGGGTACTTACGCACGATGTGCCGTTCAAACAAATTCAAAAGCAGAGAAATATCCCTACATGCCTGCCTATGTGAGGTGCACTCCACATATAATTCAAGTCATAGGTCCAAACGTTAGCTAACTCATACAAATTCAAATTCAAATTCAAAAAGCCACAGTAAGTGTCAATAGACTACCTTACCAAACATAAGCTTACCAAATATCTTCAAAAATGTCCAGATTCCAACTGCCAAGTTACGTAGCCGAATTAGCTAAAACAGGCACTACACGACAAGCCAAAGGATCAGAATCTCAGTCGGGGACCGGCGCCACCTGGAAGGTCAGATCAGAAGGAAAACACCGTGGGTACCAAGACTCGGGTCACTCAGTGGCAGCGTACGTGTCCATAGCGAGTTTCCAATCCTTCGTCGTGACCTCTCCTTCGGGCATCCGAGTCGCCAATGAGTCC
This sequence comes from Lissotriton helveticus, assembly GCF_964261635.1. Classification (NCBI taxonomy): domain Eukaryota; kingdom Metazoa; phylum Chordata; class Amphibia; order Caudata; family Salamandridae; genus Lissotriton; species Lissotriton helveticus. Next base: position 549,792,882 of record NC_136065.1, on the reverse strand, counting down.
CTTCGTGGTTGCCAATTGTTGCATCGGGTTCTATCAGGTCTACATACTTGCAGAAACACTCGGACACCATAGAACAGAAGTTGGCACGGAAACTGAAAATGCAAAGAGATAAGTTTATTAGGACCCCATTGGGTGGTGGTACATTCCTACAGCACCCTTCGGTAATGCAAGAAGTATCACCCCGAACATCGGTGCGCGACCTCTTTTATACAGTTTAACAGCAATAAAAAGGTAGGTGGTATACATTAGAACAGTTTTAGGTACAAATAAGGGCATTTTTGGAACACAGCCAACATGTGGGAGGGGTTTAATACCACTGGTCAGTTGGGAGGAACATTCCTAAGGAGTGACCACTCTCTAGTCCAAAAATCAGATGTACGCATGCGCGAGACTGACCATTACTAAAAATAGCCTGTTGCTGGGCAGGGTAAAGGTTCATTGGCATGAAGGAAGGACAAAAGGGCACGCTGACCACGAGGCAGCATGTTCATAGAAAATGGAAGCCACCGAATACAAAATGGCCCCCGCACGTTTAGTCAAGTTAACAGAAATGTTCGTGTAGCTGAGCTCAACGCTAACTCAGGTACTGCCAAATTACGACACAGCCACAGGCGCCACATACAGATTAAAAAGGGTGCCACATTTCTGAGGAGTGAGAAGGATCGTGCTAACCCGTTTGTGACTTTTGGGAGGAGATTACTGCCACTGCTCGCAGCACCCGCTTCGCGGGTGCCGCATTGCCGCTAGGAGTAAGGAGAGAGCTCCTACCTGGGGTCACGTAGTTGCCTGCGACCTGGGGCAGCTCAGGCTGAAAAGAACACGCGCACTGAACGCTAGCAGGGACTCGATTTACCAGGAGTCCCTGCTCTACCAAGCACACCTGGTCCCGCGTTCTGCCGCAGCCACGGCCACAGGATACTTCATCAAGTTAAAAAACCTTTTGGCACAACAACTCCCTGGGTGCCGCATTTCTGAGGAGTGAGAAGGATCGTGCTAACCCGCTTGTGACTTTTGGGAGAAGATTACTGCCACTGCTCGCCGCACCCGCTTCGCCGCTAGGAGTAAGGAGAGAGCTCCTACCTGGGGTCACGTCGTTGCCTGCGACCTGGGGCAGCTCAGGCTGAAAAGAACAGGCGCACTGAACGCTAGCAGGGACTCGATTTACCAGGAGTCCCTGCTCTACCAAGCACACCTGGTCCCGCGTTCTGCCGCAGCCACGCCCACAGGATACTTTATCAGATACATAATAACCGCAGGCACCTGCGGCGCGGGACGTCCTGGGAGAAGCCCGGGACAAGGGCGGGACCATCTGCGGCCATCAGGGGCCAGAAGAGGCCGGGCTGGGCCCCCTCTCTTTCATCTACGGTTGAAAATTACCAGAGACATCCACAAGTGAGGTGTGAGACATTCTTTGATCTGGTTATTTATTTCAATTGCTGGTTTTATTTCTGTCCGGGACCTTTCTAACCTTTTTAAGGCATACCATATTGATATGGCTAAAACTAACCTTAAAGTGTGCCCTGGGACTGGGGGGGTGGGGACCCTGGATGCCTTTTTGAAACCGGCAGAATCTGTTGTGGCTAAGGAAATCAAACTTGTAGAAAGGATGTTATCTTTGGATCCATTTTGCCAAACCCTTCTCCCTTTACCAGCCACAGAGTCGACTGCATGCACCACCGCTCCCCCTGGCCCTATGGATCCCTCTCAGGCTCCAAATGTCCCCCTTCATCCTGACCAGGGGTCAGTTTTAGATGTTAGTTTATCAATCTCCTCTGGCTCATCTCCTGCACCTAGCCTACCTTCCTCACCCCCAGTTACATGCACTAGGCAGCTACGGGCTATGTCGGCCTTCAGTAGTAATGATCTATCGGGGAAAAGAAAGGCTAGCAACGCCCCTAAAGGAAGCCGGCAGCAAGCAAAACAGCCTAGGAACAAACATTCTGCATCTGGGTTGGGTAGACAGGAAGAAAATGTCATAAACCAGGTCATTGAGGGCAGGTCACAAGGAGGAAATGAGCATAATGTGCAAGATGTAGCAGACACTATGGGGGGCAAGATGTCTGAGTTCATGAGGCTTATGGACGAACGGCTGAGGGCATTTATCTCTCCAGTAATGGACAAACTTGAGAAAATAGACAGCAGACTTAATGCTATTGAAAAACATATCTAACAACAGAAAGTTCCAACGCCCGGGACTAACTTACCCGAAATGCATTCTTTTAGTGCACTTACAACTATAGTCACTGACTTGGTGGATTCTATGATGACTTCAGCACCCCAAGCTGTAGCATCTAATATTCCATCTATAGCCATAGGAGCTAACCAAGGAGCAAAGTTTGGTCCTAGGGGCCCAGTGGGGAGTTTAAATCCATTAGCACAGGCCTTTACAAGGGAGTCATCACTGCATCTCCCTCCGGAGGCATGTCCATATTCTATAATCTTGGCAAATGTCCCAAAACCTCAAGATGGTAGAGAGGAACACTGGACCACACTAAAAAATAAAGCCCTGCACTTCTTAAGTAATTAAACAGTGTTAGGTGAACACTTGTTTAATAATTTTAAAATGGTGAGAAGGGTACCATGGGTGGGCAAGACTAAGAAGATCATGAAGGGTGATTGTGTTGTTGTGAGTTTTGGCTGCCCCAAATGGGTTGACCATATTTTAAGGCAGGCAGGATCAGCTAGGATTCCCCATGACTATGTTAATGTACTCCCACTGTTTTGTTTTTTTACCCACCCCTCAACACTGGAGCTAATAGTAAGGGAGAGCACAGGATCAAGACAGTTCCTTCTACTAGTTCTGTTGCACTGAGCAACAGATATGAGGCTCTAAGTTCACCGGATACTAACGACTGACTTTGTGGCGGAAAAGTCCCGGATCAGGGAATGGCCTGTCCAGTTGACAATCATAGAGCGTGCTCGCCAACTGAAACAGGGTTACAGGGTTCCATTCTTTCTGGAGTGATAGACAGCGCCACAGCTACTGGTTTAAGAGATATTAATATTCCCCCCAGAGTAGCAGGCCAATTGGCAGCTTGAGAAGTCGGGGACCCTGTGGTAGGGGGTTCCCCAGATCTTCCAAAGAGAGCCGACGACCATATTTTAACATCATTGGTCTCATGGAATGTTGCAGGCTTTAAGAGTAAGGCAACATCTACAGATTGGCTGACATTTCTCAATGGGAGGTATTTAGTGCTCCTCCAAGAAACCTGGTTGCATGCTCCAGAGTATAGACCTGGATTCCTTAGTTTTAGTGTTCTTGCGATTCCAAGCCATTGTGGAAGAGCAAAAGGGGGACTTTTAACGTGGGTCAGACAAGACAGTAGATACAATGTGACCCAATTAGATTCCAAAAGTAGTGATATATTGCTAATCCAAATCCATTGCCCCGATCGCAGTGATCTTTTTGTTTTTAATGTTCACTCAAGGGGCATGCAGCGGGGGAAACCGTCCAAAACTGTTGAAGAATTAGAAACACTCCTTGAGTTTTATTCCAATAGAGGTAACACTATAGTAGCGGGAGATTTCAATTGATGCTTCGAACCGCTTGTTAGCAATGATGTGGACCTCACCACGGAAGAAGAAAGCATATGGAGCATCCCTCAGCTGACACTTTCGCCAATCAAAAAATGGACAGAGGCTGTTTTACAGATTAAGGCCCTGTGTGTTGGACAAGGGCTGCGAGCAATTAATGGTAGATCAGCTTCTGACAAACATGGGGCTTTTACTTTTAATAATGGTTTAAGTAAGAGCCGTATTGACTACATATTCACCAACAAGAGAATTGGTCCAATTTAAAGGACATGGTGGTTATAGAAAGGGTTGAAAGTGATCATGATCCTCTTCTCTTTACTTTCGTTTTATGGAAACCCCCAGAGAGAAAATTCCTCTTGACAGGGTTGACATCTAAGCATGAGCAATAATTCCCTTCCATGCAAACTTTTATTAAATCCGCATTCCGTGAAACACTTGGATTTGTGTCATCAGTTATTAAACTGCATCCACAAATGCTTTGATAAACCAACTTTACATGCTTATAAGCATATTAACCAATTCACAAAAATGAACTTTGGAAATGATAAACATCAGACAATTTGAGAGGTGATGATTTTGGGGTCCCCTCTAACCTAGGGGGAGGTCCAAGCAGATGCCTTGAGCACATAGAGCATATCATTCTGAACAATTCAGAGGTGGTCCCATTCTCTTAGAACCACCCCAAGCACAGTTATGGGCAAAAATACAACTAAAAGCCCCTGCAAAGCATTATGGGATGGGATTAGCATCATTATTAGCATTCATGAAAAGGTTTCAGGGGCAGATTTACGTTGCCTGACGCATCTCTGCAAATCGGCAGAGATGCGCCAGGAAAGATACGGAATGCAAGTTCATCCTTGCGCCACCCATGATGCGCCGCATTTACAATGCGGCGCACCATGGCGCAGGAATGAACAGATACGTGTTGCATCTTGGGTGAAAAGTTGGCGCAGTGCTGAAGTTGTGTTGCGTGCGGCACGCAACTCCAGCACTATTCCAACTTGCCCTATCTTTAAGGTGGTGCGTCAAGCCTGACGCCTGCTTCAAGCAGGCGCAGGGTTTTGACGCATCAGCATTGGGAAAGTGACTCAGTGAAATCTCGTAGATTTCACTGAGTCACTTTTCAGGGGCGTTCCTGCGACGGAACGCCCCCCCCCCCTGTGTGGACACGCCCACATGGAACCTGATGCAGGTTTCATGTGGCGCAGGGCCTTACACCGTGACGCATCTCCATAGATGCGTCACGTTGTAAATGCCTCGTAGGGATGCGTCACGTTTACGCCGCCTTGCGTGACGCAACAGCGGCATAAACGTGGCGCAAGGGGCTTGTAAATCTGCCCCTCAATGTTTTTGAATTTTACTCATCAGGGACATCTAGGGACGACAAGGTGAACTGCATCTTGATGTATAATATTTTAAATGCTATTGCATTTGCCTCATCAGGGACATCTAGGGACGACGAGGTGAACTGCAGCTTGATGTATAATATTTTAAATGCTATTGCATTTGCCTCATCAGGGACATCTAGGGACGACGAGGTGAACTGCAGCTTGATGTATAATATTTTAGGTGAACTGCAGCTCTTTGTAGAATGATTTAGATACTATAATATTCACTTCCCACTGCTAATCTCGTCCCATAATGCTTTGCAGGGGCTTTTAATTGGGACTGTATTTGTGCCCATAACTGTGCTTGTGGTAGTCCTAAGAGGATGGGACCACCACCGATTCGAATTGTTCAGCAAGAAGTGCTCTTTGTTTTGAAGGCATCTTCTTGGTTCTCCCCCTAGGTTAGGGAGGATCTCAAAATCATCACCTCTCTCCCTGCTTGCTAGAAGCTTAAGTTCACTTTTGTGAAATGACTATATGCGTTCTAGCATGTAGAAATACTTGTTATTTTATCTTGAATATATGAGGTTTTTGTTTTAATAATCGGAAATCTGTGTGTATAAATCATAAGGGGGCTGAGGCAGATCTAAATCCAATCCACATACATTTTTTTAGTACACTAAGGGATTTTTTTTTATAAAAAAGGGCCCTTTTAAGTCTAATAGGTCTGTTAAGAAGGAAGATCAGTGGTATGGGAAGTCATGCAGGTCCGCGTTCAAAGCTTTGGCTGTGGCAATAAAAACTAAAAATAGAGCTAGAGTTAAAAGTGCTTGTGGACTTTATAAAAAAGAACAATATGATGCTGAACGTGCTTGGGATGAGTATTGGAGGGAGCTGTACTGCGCAAGAACGTTCAATGTGTACCTTCTGGGATATGGTCAAGGGGGGCAGGGGGATCCAAAGGGGTGAACCAATCAATCATGTTTCGCCTGACCTCTGGGTCTCCCACTATGCCACTCAGTTTACATCTTAAGAAATGACCATGGAAGTAATTGAAGGTCCCGTGCTTTCTAACATGGGTGTAGCTCCCTTACATTTCAAGAGAATCGAGGTGAGAAAAGTATTGAATTCCATCCCCAAGGGCAGAGCACCTGGACTGGATTCTATTCCAGCCAACCTTTTTATGCACGACAAAGAGCTTTGGGAACCATATATCAAATCCCTTGCAAATGGTATCGCAAATGGCTCGCCTATACCAAATACCTGGAAGGGTGCGGAGATCATACCGATCTACAAAAAGGGGGAGCGCTCTGATCCAGGAAATTACAGGCCTATCAGTTTGATAGATTGCATTCAGAAGATGGTTGCAAGGCTTGTTCTGCAGAGAATCCTAGGCTGGTTCGAGGAGGAAGAAATACTGTCACCTCTCCAGGCAGGATTCCGCAGCCACACAAGTACTATAGACCAAGTTTTTAGATTTCTTTTAATTTATTGGCGGTGGTAGTCCTTGGGGGTGGTATGCTCTTTGCGGCATTCCTCAACCTTAAATCAGCGTTTGAATTGGTGCCTCGAGCAAAAATGTGGGCAGTTTTTGCAGAGCAGGGCATGCCACCTAGCATCTTGTCCTTCCTTAAGAAATTACACGAGGACAATTTTGCCCAAATCAAATGGAACCAACAGGGTAATGTTACAGATAAATTCCCTATAGCGAGGGGAGTACGCCAAGGGTGCGTACTAGCCCCGACCCTTTTTTCATTATACATCAACAGGGTGATGCCCCAAAGTTGGACGGTAAGTTGATCTCGTTGTTGATGTTTGCAGATGACACTCTTTTGATTTCTAAAACGCAGCAGGGTCTTCAACAACCCATTGATGTGTTTGAGGTCTTCTGCAAGGACCACGGACTTGTAGTAAATGTTAGCAAGACCAAGTTTATGGTCCTTCACAAGTCCAAATATATTAGAGGTAATGTGGCAATGAACGGGGTCAAATTAGAACAGACTCAGGTTTTTTTCATACCTGGGCATTACCTTCGCCTCCAAATTAGATTGGAAACCACACATCACGCAGTTGGTTACAAAGCACGCTCAGCTAACAGGAGCTCTAACCAAGGAACTATTCCTTTCTCGCACAAGGACAATATCGCCTGTATTGAAAATGTATGATGCTAAAATAGCCACAGCAGTTTAATATGGGGCGGAATTGTGGGGTTTCAGCAATCTTGCTTACTTGACTAGGGCCCAAAACAAGTTCTTACGAGGGGTCACGGGCCTTCCAGCATCGACCCCGCTGACTCCCCTTTTCTATGACTTAGGCTCCCAGCGCCTGGAGGATAAGGCCCGCTATAGACCGGTGGCGTACTGGAGGAGATTGTGGGTTACCCCAGAACTCTCTCAGTATGCACGGGCCTTCCTAAATGTTAGAAATGCTGATAAGGCTCATAAAATCCCCTGGCTGCGGGAGGTAAAGTCTATTTATTCTGCCATGAGCTTGGTCAGCTTATGGGAGGATCCTACAGCTAATATTTTTCCCCCCAGAAAAACCTTAAGAGATCTTTACTGGAGCCTGGTCACAATGAAGAGATTTGGTTCTACCATTGGTCCATCATTGACCGCGGATTTCTTGGAACTTAAACACTCACCTGCCCATGAAGGATATTGGGATTATATTACTGTCCCGGAGGCTAGAAAGAGATACCATCAATTCAGGGTGGGAAACTTACCAACTAATTCCTTCGCTTCTAAATGGAGAGAAGGACTTGCTCCCACTTGTTCTTTCTGCCCCACTCAAAAGGAGAGCATTTGGCACATTTAATTTATTTGCCCTGAGTATAAAGTTCCTAGACTGATCTGGTTGAAACCTATATGTTTACAGCTGAGTCGCCAAACAGGCTGTGAGGCATTAAGGATTCTTAAAACCGATACCACCCAGTCCGTGGTTATTGCAGTAGCTAAGTTTTTACATTGGACATGGAGAATCCGTATATGTAAAACATGTCAGAGTTGATCATTTTAGCCTTCCACTGTATACATATTCTATCTGTAGTCTTTTTTTTCTTTTAAAACTTATTTTAACTTTATTCCAATGTGTATAATGAAAGTTCGAATGTACAATACACTATACTTAACTGAACTTAAATTATATTTTTAACTTTGTGGGATGGATAGTTGTTTTGCTACTAAGGCCTGGGATGTTTTTCCTAAATTGGATTATGTAATTAATTATACTATATGCCTGATTATTGGTTTCTTTGTTAATTTTGCTGAAAATGTTGTTTTACTATTGTTGTCTTTTATGATTCGTCATCGAAATAAAGACCTTTTGATTGATTGATTGATTGATTGATTAAAAAGGGTGGGGCTCAGGCTGGAACCCTGTGGAAACTGTAGATCCAGGTTGATAGCCTTAGACCTATGGGGACCTAGTTGAACTCGAAAACTACGCTCGTGAAGAAATGATTCCAGCCAGTCCCTTGCCTTCCCTACCACTCCACCCTTCCTCAGACACTGCAACAAGGTGTGATGAGCCACAGTGTTGAACGCGGCACTGAGATCAAGGAGAATCAGTGCCGCGGTCTGACCCTCATCCACATGTCTCCGCAAGGCCTCTGTGGAGAAGAGCAAGGCTGGCTCCCTAGAATGGCAAGTACGGAAGCCTGACTGCGAAGGGTGAAGGAGTTTATGGGCTTCAATGTGTACTGTCAGTTGCTGATTGACCAACTTTTCAGCTATTTTGGCAAAAGATGGGAGTAGTGATATAGGACGCAGATTATTCAGCTGATAATTACTAATATGCTGCTTTTTCTTTAGTGGGAGAACCACCGCTTCTTTCCAAATTTTCGGCACCGTACCCGATCCAAAAGACAGCTCCAGCAAATATCTAATGTAGGGTTCCAAGATCTCACTATTTCCTCTCAAGATTTTAGCTGGAGCAGGGTCTTTAGGTGAGCCGGATTTCACACCACTAACTGTCTTATGCAGCATATCAAGGTTTGACACCCATGGGTGTCACCTCTCTACCAGACTGAACTCTGGCTTCCAGCGGGAAGGTAGAGTAAATATCCTTCACTTTATTAGCAAAGAATTATGCTATCAAATTGCAAAATTCTGCGGAACCAGCCTCAGGTTCCCCGATAGAAGCCAACGAGGATAGTTCTTTATAAACCTGAAACAATTCCTTGGCTGAGCAATCGGCCTTATCAATCCGCTCGGCGTAGTAAGCGGAGCGAATTTTCCTAATCAAGGCATGGTACGTCTTGAGACTAGATTTATAAACCCTCTCAGTAGTGGGCAGGTAACCATTTCTCCAGCCTCTCTCAAGACGCCTACAGGCTGTCTTTGCCTCCCTTAGTTCAGCATTGAACCATAGGGCAGATTTGGTTCGCCGTGTGGACCCCGTACTAGACCAAGGCACCGTCCTGTCCATAGCGAACCGAATGCGCTGGTCCAGGGCCTCACAGGCTAACCCAATCTCTAATCCTAATCCCCCAGGAGGCCCACCCTGAGCCAGGGCAGTACAGAAATTCTCAGAGGAAAAATTTGCCCATTTCCTCTGCCTTTTTTTATAGCCTCCCGATTTCCAAGGTGTATTAACGGGATTATAAGTAATTTGGAGAGGAACCAAAAAATGGTCAGTCCAACCCATCGGTACTGGAGATTCCATTTTAAGAGCTTCCCAACTAAGCGTGGGCGTAATATCCGTTTTGTTCGCGGAATTTGCGGATTTTTGGCAAATTCACGGTCCGCGAATCGCGTGAATTTGGCCAAAAATCCGCAAATTCGCAAGCTGTTGATTTTTTTGCTTGGTCGCACTTGATAAATATAATATCGCGCGCGCGGCGTTGACTTACCGTGATTCTGAGTCCACCGAGTTGTTTTTCTCCTGGTTTGCGTGTGCTGCGCCATTTAGGATCTTGCTGCATGATCGCGCGAGAGTTTTTCGAACGCAATTACGTCATCGCGGCTCGCCATCTTGCACAGCGAGAGTTTGACAACGCGAGTACGTCATAAGGGCCTGCGATTACGCATTGCGGGAGTAAACAATGCCGAACACGTAGATGCGGCGTGCAGCGGACTTCCGGCGGGAGATTTGAACAGCTCGCTTTCCCGAAATTGCAAAAATTGCAATTCTGCGCAAGAAATCCACCGCAGGAAGCATAAACCTTCTGAAAATGATGATTTTGACCAGAATAACTCCTCAGATTGACATTTGGCTGCACTTTTTGGTGCAAGGAGTCCATTTGGGGGGGGGGGGGGGTGGGAGGAAGGAAGTGCCCCAGAGTGTCCAACTTCCTGTTCCTGTCCAGCAGGCTCCTCCCAGTGCTTTGTCCATGTCCTAGTCACTTTTGATTTGGATCTGGAGCTGGAAGGATTACTTTTTGTGGCTGCTGCTTGATATTTGTATTTGAGGACTTTTTGGACTTTGGAGTTTGGATCACTTTTGGACTTGAGATTTAGGTTGGTGTTGTTTGTTTGGGGCATTGCAGTTGCTGCAACTACAGTTTTAAACATTTTTTGCACAACTTTAAAAATATATATATTGTGGGTAGCCACAGTATCCAGTAGGCCCAGGGTTAGTCATGGGTGCATGATTCAACTGTTTCTGTGATTTTGTTTTTAACTTAATTCTCATTTATGTCATGGAATTTTAGCTCACTGTTGTATGTTGATTTGTTTTTTAATTTTGGGGTGCCTGTAAAGCCTCACTAGCCAGTATGCACAGGGGTAGTGAGTGGTGCATGGACCAAGTCTTTCTGTGGGGTGTCTTGAATTTAAATATCATTGAGGGCATGGATGGCAGTGGATTGTGGTGATTTTTGTGTGTTTTTCGACTTTTTGGGGTGTTGTTATGGCCTGGCCATGTGGGTGGGGGCCATTTTGAGGCCTGGTAGGTAGAGGCAGGGTCTGGCCATGTGGTGGGGGTCAAGGGGCCATTTTGAAGCCAGGCAGTGTGCTCAGGCCTGCACCCAGTTTGCCTTGCTTTCAACCATTATGCCCAGGGGTAGTCAGTGGTACATGGACCTAGTCTTTCTGTGGGGTTTCTTGAATTTAAACATCATTGAGGGCATGGATGGCATTGGATTGCGGTGATTTGTGTGTGTTTTTTGACTTTTTGGGGTGTTGTTGGGGCCTGGCCTTGTGGGTGGGGGCCATTTTGAGGCCTCGTATAGGCAGGGCCTGGCCATGTGGTGGGGGTCAAGGGGCCGTTTTGAAGCCAGGCAGTTTGCTCAGGCCTGCACCCAGTTTGCCTTGCTTTCAACCATTATGCCCAGGGGTACTGAGTGGTGCATGGACCTAGTCTTTCTGTGGGGTGTCTTGAATTTAAACATCATTAAGGGCATGGATGGCATTGGATTGTGGTGATTTTTGTGTGTTTTCTGACTCTTTGGGGTGTTGTTGGGGCCTGGCCATGTGGTTGGGGGCCATTTTGAGGCCTGGTACAGGCAGGGCCTGGCCATGTGGTGGGGGTCAAGTGGCCATTTTGAAGCCAGGCAGTGTGCTCAGGCCTGCACCCAGTTTGCCTTGCTTTCAACCATTATGCCCAGGGGTAGTCAGTGGTACATGGACCTAGTCTTTCTGTGGGGTTTCTTGAATTTAAACATCATTGAGGGCATGGATGGCATTGGATTGTGATAATTTTTGTGTGTTTTCCGACTTTTTGGGGTGTTGTTGGGGCCTGGCCATGTGGGTGGGGGCCATTTTGAGGCCTGGTACAATCAGGGCCTGGCCATGTGGTGGGGTCAAGGGGCCATTTTGAAGCCAGGCAGTGTGCTCAGGCCTGCACCCAGTTTGCCTTGCTTTCAACCATTATGCGCAGGGGTGGTTAGTGATGCATGGACCTAGTCTTTCTGTGGGGTGTCTTGAATTTAAACATCATTGAGGGCATGGATGACATTGGATTGTGGTGATTTTTGTGTGTTTTTCTACTTTTTGGGGTGTTGTTGGGACCTGGCCATGTGGGTGGGGCCATTATGAGGGCTGGTACAGGCAGGGCCTGGCCATTTGGTGGGGGTCAAGGGGCCATTTTGAAGCCAGGCAGTGTGCTCAGGCCTGCACCCAGTTTGCCTTGCTTTCAACCATTATGCCCAGGGGTAGTCAGTGGTGCATGGACCTGGTCTTTCTGTGGGGTGTCTTGAATTTAAACATAATTGAGGGCATGGATGGCATTGGATTGCGGTGATTTGTGTGTGTTTTTTGACTTTTCGGGGTGTTGTTGGGGCCTGGCCATGTGGGTGGGGGCCATTTTGAGGCCTAGTAGAGGCAGGGCCTGGCCATGTGGTGGCGATCAAGGGGCCATTTTGAAGACAGGCAGTGTGCTCAGGCCTGCACCCAGTTTGCCTTGCTTTCAACCATTATGCCCAGGGATAGTCAGTGGTGCATGGACCTAGTCTTTCTGTGGGGTGTCTTGAATTTAAACATCATTGAGGGCATGGATGGCATTGGATTGTGGGGATTTCTGTGTGTTTTTTGACTTTTTGGGATGTTGTTGGGGCCTGGCCTTGTGGGTGGGGGCCATTTTGAGGCCTCGTACAGGCAGGGCCTGGCCATGTGGTGGGGGTCAAGGGGCCGTTTTGAAGCCAGGCAGTTTGCTCAGGCCTGCACCCAGTTTGCCTTGCTTTCAACCATTGTGCCCAGGGGTACTAAGTGGTGCATGGACCTAGTCTTTCTGTGGGGTGTCTTGAATTTAAACATCATTAAGGGCATGGATGGCATTGGATTGTGGTGATTTTTGTGTGTTTTCTGACTCTTTGGGGTGTTGGTAGGGCCTGGCCATGTGGTTGGGGGCCATTTTGAGGCCTGGTACAGGCAGGGCCTGGCCATGTGGTGGGGGTCAAGTGGCCATTTTGAAGCCAGGCAGTGTGCTCAGGCCTGCACCCAGTTTGCCTTGCTTTCAACCATTATGCCCAGGGGAAGGCAGTGGTGCATGGACCTAGTCTTTCTGTGGGGTGTCTTGAATTTAAACATCATTGAGGGCATGGATGGCATTGGATTGTGGTGATTTCTGTGTGTTTTTTTAACTTTTTTGGATGTTGTTGGGGCCTGGCCGTGTGGGTGGGGGCCATTTTTAGGCCTGGTACAGGCAGGGCCTGGCCATGTGGAGGAAGTAAAGGGGCCATTTTTAAGCCAGGCAGTGTGCTCACACCTGCACCCAGTTTGCCTTGCTTTCAATCATTATGCCCAGGGGTAGGCAGTGGTGCATGGACCTAGTCTTTCTGTGGGGTGTCTTGAATTTAAACATCATTGAGGGCATGGATGGCATTGGATTGTGGTGATTTATGTGTGTTTTTCGACTTTTTGGTGTGTTGTTGGGGCATGGCCATGTGGGTGGGGGCCATTTTGAGGCCTGGTACATGCAGGGCCTGGCCATGTGGTGGGGGTCAAGAGGCCATTTTGAAGCCCGGCAGTGTGCTCAGGCCTGCACCCAGTTTGCCTTGCTTTCAACCATTATGCGCAGGGGTAGGTAGTGCTGCATGGACCTAGTCTTTCTGTGGGGTGTCTTGAATTTAAACATCATTGAGGGCATGGATGGCATTGGATTGTGGTGATTTGTGTGTATTTTTCGACTTTTTGGGGTGTTGTTGGGACCTGGCCATGTGGGTGGGGCCATTTTGAGGCCTGGTACAGGCAGGGCCTGGCATTTGGTGGGGGTCAAGGGGCCCTTTTGAAGCCAGGCAGTGTGCTCAGGCCTGCACCCAGTTTGCCTTGCTTTCAACCATTATGCCCAGGGGTAGTCAGTGGTGCATGGACCTAGTCTTTCTGTGGGGTGTCTTGAATTTAAACATCATTGAGGGCATGGATGGCATTGGATTGTGGTGCTTTTTGTGTGTTTTTTTACTTTTTGGGGTGTTGTTGGGGCCTGACCGTGTGGGTGGGGGCCATTTTGAGGCCTGGTACACGCAGGGCCTGGCCATGTGGAGGGGGTCAAGGGGCCATTTTGAAGCCAGGCAGTGTGCTCACGCCTGCACCCAGTTTGCCTTGCTTTCAACTATTTGCCCAGGGGTAGTCAGTGGTGCATGGACCTAGTCTTTCTGTGGGGTGTCTTGAATTTAAACATCATTGAGGGCATGGATGGCATTGGATTGTGGTGATTTATGTGTGTATTTCGACTTTTTGGTGTGTTGTTGGGGCCTGGACATGTGGGTGGGGGCCATTTTGTGGCCTGGTACAGGCAGGGCCTGGCCATTTGGTGGGGGTCAAGGGGCCATTTTGAAGCCAGGCAGTGTGCTCAGGCCTGCACCCAGTTTGCCTTGCTTTCAACCATTATGCCCAGGGGTAGTCAGTGGTGCATGGACCTAGTCTTTCTGTGGGGTGTCTTGAGTTTAAACATCATTGAGGGCATGGATGGCATTGGATTGTGGTGCTTTTTGTGTGTTTTTTTACTTTTTGGGGTGTTGTTGGGGCCTGACCGTGTGGGTGGGGGCCATTTTGAGGCCTGGTACACGCAGGGCCTGGCCATGTGGAGGGGGTCAAGGGGCCATTTTGAAGCCAGGCAGTGTGCTCACGCCTGCACCCAGTTTGCCTTGCTTTCAACTATTTGCCCAGGGGTAGTCAGTGGTGCATGGACCTAGTCTTTCTGTGGGGTGTCTTGAATTTAAACATCATTGAGGGCATGGATGGCATTGGATTGTGGTGATTTATGTGTGTATTTCGACTTTTTGGTGTGTTGTTGGGGCCTGGACATGTGGGTGGGGGCCATTTTGTGGCCTGGTACAGGCAGGGCCTGGCCATTTGGTGGGGGTCAAGGGGCCATTTTGAAGCCAGGCAGTGTGCTCAGGCCTGCACCCAGTTTGCCTTGCTTTCAACCATTATGCCCAGGGGTAGTCAGTGGTGCATGGACCTAGTCTTTCTGTGGGGTGTCTTGAGTTTAAACATCATTGAGGGCATAGATGGCATTGGATTGTGGTGATTTTTGTGTGTTTTTCGACTTTTTGGGGTGTTTAACTGATATTCCGCTGGCTTCCATTGCTTTTAGGTGCACAAGAGAACCATCAGTGCCAAGAAAAAGTCCTGCAGCGGTGTGTGCAGCACAACATCACGTGACGTCACGTGTGGCCACAGACAAGACAACTCTGCAACTCGTGCAACTGCGGCCTGCTGTTCTGACATCTGAAGAAGATTGGCGCAAAGAAAGGTGGCCATAGCGCCTCAGCGAAAAAAGTTGCCACTGCCAGTAAGAAGGAGCAGGAGAAGCAAGTGGCACCACCTACCAAGGAGACTGGTGTGCCCACCGACACCTTTTTTGGGAAAAAAAACTACGCCTGCAGTAGCAGCGGTGTCCGCCGGGGACCAAGCTGGAAGCAGCACCTCCGCTTCATTGGGCTCAGTGTCACCACTCCAAGTTAGGTCCAAGACCATGAGTGCTGCTGCGGCAGCCACTTTGGTTGTTCAATCACCATCGACCAGTGATTTTGGCTCATCACAAGAAAGTACCATCCAATCAACGCCAGGTGTAACTCAGCTGATGAGTGTTCAAAAACCACAGCCTCAATGACAGCCACAGGTGCAACTAGTACATGCGCAAGTACATTCGCAAGGAGAGGCGCAAGGAGAGGCGCAAGGAGAGGCGCAAGGAGAGGCGTAAGGAGAGGCGCAAGGAGAGGCGCAAGGAGAGGCGCAAGGAGAGGCGCATGGAGAGGCGCATGGAGAGGTGCAACTAGAGGTTCATGGAGCGGCACAACTGCCTACAATGCTTGTTCCTCCAGAAGTAGGGGCACATCAGGAAATTGATATTCAAGCGGAGGTATCATCTGAGGAAGCCACTCCTCCTGATGATGATCCATTGTCTTCCAGAACCCCAGCAAGAAAAACGTCAAGGAGGGCTACCACTACTATTACAAGTTCTTCTTCATTCCCCCTTCATTCTGACGACCTTGATCCTGATTGGAACCCACAAATGCAGTCTGAGAGTGAGGCACGCCATGATCCGACAAAGGTAGCTAAGCCTAAAAGGAAGTTTCCCGCAAGGCTTCTACTTATGGGTGATGACGACGAACAAGAAGTGGTGTCTTCTGCTGCTGATGAACAGTCTAATGACGACCCAGTCATCACAGTCGTCACTCCAGCCCCAGCGGGTATGCAGCAGACAGACATTTTCACCCTAGTCCCGAATGGCTGCTGAGCGGGATGTGGGCGGCGTGGCACTGGTACCACCACCAACGCAGTTAACTACAACACCAACACGACCTACAGCGTCCATATTTTTTAGTCAGAAGGGCCGGCAGGGACCTTCATCCAGCTCGACCTCAAATAGTGGTGCTGTAAGTGAACAACAAAAACGAATTCAGCCACGCCCTTCCTCCACTTCATCTGGCATTGAAAGTCAAAGTAGCACCTCCACCACCAGCAGACATTTCCAGTACACAGTTTGGGACTTCTTTACTGGTAGCCAAAAGGCGGAAAACATGGTCGTTTTTTCGATTTGTAAAGTATTAGTTAGTCGGGGTAAGCTTGGTATCAACTATGGTACCGGAGGCCAGAGGGGTCATCTCCAAAAACACCACACTATCCGGTGGGAGGCGCACCTAAGGAAGATCCGGGAAAACCAAAGTAGAACTGATCCAAATGTATCCATTCACATTTTGTCTGATGCTGACAAGGGGGTGATTCATGTGCAGGGGGGAAGTCAAGAACCGACTGACATTTTTTCTGGTACACCCAGTACCCCTGGCAGCGGCACTGCAGTGGTAGCGCCCACACCCTCTACCCCTGCAACATGTATGAGGCACACTAAGAGTCTGGGACAGACACCAATGCAAAAAAGTACATCAATGAGCCTAACTGGTTTGAAGTCTGCATCATCATCATCATCATCATGTAAAACGGTTCAGCCCACCATTAGAAGCATGTTTTGGTCGGATGCGCCATTTGAACGCAACCACCCAACGGTACGTCTGTATAACGCAAAGCTGGCTAAAATGCTAGCGCTGGACCTTCTCCCTTTTTCTTTTGTGGAAGGGGTGTGTTTTCTACAATTTGTGGCATCAGTCTGCCCTAAATGAAAGGTTCCTAGCCGGTCCTATTTTGCCAGAGTTGCGGTTCCAGCACTACATCAAGATGTGCTGGAGGTGATTTGGGCAGATTTGCAGAAGAGTGCTGTTCACACTATCCACTTGACAACAGACATGTGGGGCCAGTTGCCAAGCCCTTGATTACATGTGCATCACTGCACACTGTGTCTCTTTTGCAGGGGTTAGAGACAAGACAAGTGCAGGTGTTGACCCGGACACAGTTTTTCAAGCTACTCGGAAACATGCAACATTAGCCATGTTTGCCATGGAGAAAACTCATATTGTACCTAGCCTCTGGCGATTTAGCACTATTTAGCGCGGGGACACACTGTTTTCTGTGTAGCCAGGCGCTTTAAAAATGGTTTTATTATTATTATAACCTTTTGGACGAGTTTGATAGGAAGGTCTCTGAATGGCTGCATCCAAAAAATCGCATAGTTGGTTGAGTTTCCACGGATAATGGCAGTAATATAGTTAAGGCCATGCATGATGGTGGCTATTTCAGAGTGCCGTGTTTGGCGCACAGTATTAACATCGTGGTGCAAGATTTCTTGAAAAACGAAAACACAGTCAGCAAGTCACTAACCACCTGCCGAAGAATCTGCACACGTTTCAGCCATTCTTTTAAGGCCCGGAAGGAGCTGAGGAGCATTTAACATGAACGTAGACTGCCAGTCAAAGGACTCATCCAGCAGGTGGCAACACGTTGGAACTCAACCTTTTACATGCTTGAGCGTCTGTCTGAGCAGTGGGGGTAATAAATGATTATGTCTATAAACTGGGTTCTACTATGAAAGACATGAGGCTAGAGTTGGAGGAATGGAAGCTAGTTGCAAGCCTGACAGACATGCTTCGTCCTTTTGAGGTCTTCACGCGTGAAGTCAGCAGGAGGACTGTTCTTTGGGCAAAGCTATCCCATTGTTGGTCATGCTAGAGCACCACCTGAAGGCGGTGTCTTCAACGTTCCAAGATGATGCTGATAAGCAAGACGCATATCAGTTGGCGGAGAGGTTATTAAGCTGCCGAGTTGACAATGAAAGGCTTAAAAACATACATACAGAACAACATTACATTTGTGCCACTATTCTGGATCCATGGTATAAAAAGGCAGTGGCCAGCAAAGCAATCATTCCTCACTAAATATATGGGATAGTGATTAAACTGTGTGAATACCTGTATCACTCTATCTCTTGTTGTGTAAACTACTACATAATTTGGTTACTAGCTATGTGAAAGTCTATATTAGTTATTAATTAGTTAAGTAAGTATTTGTATGGGATAGTGAATGAATGTGTGTATGGTTGGATGGGAGGTGTGTGACTGTCCAAAGTTGTGTAAATAGTTGATTTAGTAGGTATATGAGGTTAAGACTGTATGTGGAAACAGTTGCTTGGGTGAGTGAATCTCTTTATGGGTGTGGTGATGAGTAAATATATTTCTCAATGATACATGTCCAACAAACTAGAAATATAAAAGGCAGTGTATGTGACAGTTGTTGTATATAAATAAGTATACATAAGACTCAGTGATTGTATGAGTGACTGTATCGAAAACTGTATACTTGTAATAGTAATTTTATGCACACTAAGTATGAGTTACTATCTATATGAATAAACAAAGTGATGTTTGTATAAGTGTGTAGCTTAGTAAATGTAAGTATGATCAATTATTTGCATAAGTGAGTAGGATGACTGCATAAGTGAATAGGATGTGTGCTGGTGTGTAATTTTGATGTAGGTGTATAAGTTTATTTAATAGTGTTCTATTGATCTTTGTTAGCATGTATGAGTGAATCTATAGGTAAGTGTTTAGATGTGTGTGCAGATGTAGGAATCACTGAGTGGGTTTTTAGAAACTTGTATTGGTGTGTCAATGGTTTCAAATATGGTACTCCATATTTTATAATGAGTGTTGAAAGGTTATACTAGTGTATGATAAAATGTATCAGATTGACAACGTGGATGATGTCATCAGTGATGTCATCGGTGATGTCATTTGAGATGTCATCAGTGATGTCACTGACCATGTCATGAATGATGTAATATGTGACATCATCAGCAGTGGATTGCGGGAGCGCGAGTTATAGTTAGTACAACTAACTATAACGTGGGAATTTCAATGGTTTTGTACAAGTGAAATGTCCAACTAACTATAACACTCCTAAAACCTATGTTTTTTTCAGTGAATTTCTAAGGTTTTTTTAAATGCTAATTCCTAACTATAACAGGCCTCAAACCTATGTTTTTTCAGTGAATTGTAAAGGTTTTTTAAATGCTAATTCCTAACTATAACATATCTGAAACCTATGGTTTTTCAAAGAATTTCTAAGGTTTTTTAAATGCCAATTCCTAACTATAACAGGCCTCAAACCTATGTTTTTTCAGTGAATTGTAAAGGTTTTTTAAATGCTAATTCCTAACTATAACATGTCTGAAACCTATGTTTTTTTCAGTGAATTTCAAAGGTTTTGTAAATGACAATTTTAAAAAGTATTTATTGTTATTTTTATTTTTATTTTTTCATACTGATTTTCTACATTTCTTTAATCAGTTAATTTTTAGATATTTTATTTTTTAAATTACACTATAATTACATCATACATTACAAAATATACTTTCTCAGAATGAATTTCTTTAGTTTAAATACTTTGCAAATAGGCAATAGACTTTTAAGTACAGTAGTTACAGTTGTTGCAATGGGCAACTCAACTTCAAACACAATGCAACATTGAGGTCAATGTGAATTTCTAGTTAAATGTAATTAATTACTTTTTGGATTACTTTTCTAACCACAGGACTGGATCCTAAATTCAGTCTTGAAAAATCACCTGGAAACAGTTGAGTAAAAGCGTTTTGGTTACAGTAGTGATTTTTAAGGAATGTTATTGTATTTTAAAAGATGACACTTTGAAACTTTTTTACATAGAATCACCAATGTTATCCTATGGGAGGAAATTCACTTATCAGGTAAGTAGTGTTAACGTTACTTTTTCTTACTCAGTGGTGGATCCTGATTCCAGCATGGGTGCATCTCCTGTAAATAGTCGAAATAATGCGTTTAAGTCATACAGACAATTTTTAAGGAATATTTTTAGTTTGTGAAAATAGACACTTCGAAACTTTTCTGGTGAAAACCACACAATGGATTCCTATGATAGACACTTAGAAACTTTTCTGGTGAAAATTACAAAATGGATTCCTATGGAAGGAAATACAAGTTACTGGTAAGTACGGTTAGAAATACTTTTCAGGATCATTACTGGGCTCAAAGAAGCAGCACTGAGGTCACTCCTGATAACAGGTTAGTAAATCGGAATTCTTAGTTCTGCTGATATATAATACTTATTTAAATATCGAACCAAACCACATTCACTGGATGATGTCATCAGTGATGTCATCAGTGATGTCATTTGAGATGTCATCAGTGATGTCACTGACCATGTCATGAATGATGTAATATGTGACATCATCAGCAGTGGATTGCGGGCGAGCGAGTTATACTTAGTACAGCTAACTATAACGGAGGAATTTCAATGGTTCTGTACGAGTGAAAGGTGCAGCTAACTATAACACCCCTAAAACCTATGGTTTTTTCAGTGCATTTCTTATGGTTTTTAAACGCTAATTCCTAACTATAACTTGTCTGAAACCTATGTTTTTTCAGTGAATATATCTATATATATATATATATATATATATAAATATATATACATATATTACCTACTGGCGATAGCCAGTAGGTATATATAGTTAGGATTGTTTTCCATAGGGAAATCGCAACATTCTATTGGGAATAACTTTGGCGCCGGTTGAGGAATCCTCCTGCAATTTTCCTTAACTTTGCCTCGCGGCGCTCCGCTCCTTCCCTGTAGGTTTGGGGGGGATTCGTCAAGCGGGGGCCGAGATAAAAGGGGGGTCCCAAAACGTGTTTTCCCCATGTTAATTTCATAGGGCGGTTGGACTCACTTTTAGCCCGAACGGCTGAATGGTTTTCCACCAAACTTGGCAAAATTGTAGGGACTGGTAGCCCAATGTGCCTTTGCTATGTCTCAAGATATGTGCTCCAGTGGTTTTTACGAAAATTAACTTTGAAAAAATATATATTGGGCTACATTGGGCTATAAATATGTTAGAGCCCAAATGTAGCCCAATGTAGCCCAATGTAGCCCAAAGATGGCCACCAGAGACAAAAAAAAACAAATGTAGCCAAAATATCAGCCAGATGTAGCCCAACTATAGCCCAATGACAGAATGTCCCAGAGTGTTCTAAAGAACAACTAGAGCGCTAACAGTCTTACTTATGACAAAAGTATGGCACACCTGAAGTCATCTTGATTGGAATAAAGTGTTAACACTTAAAACATTTAGTTTGCAAAGGAACAAAATGAGGGGGTTCATTTTGCCATAGAAATTATGATTAGTGCTGAAGAAAGAAAAATTAGGGCACATTTTGAGTGACTTCTCAAATCCTCTTATATTTCATTAAAAAAATTCTGATATGCAGTCTCCCAAGATGGCCACCAGAGACAAAAGAGCCCAAATGTAGCCCAAATATCAGCCAGATGTAGCCCAACTATAGCCCAATGATAGAATGTCCCAGAGTGTTCTAAAGAACAACTAGAACGCTACAAGTCTTACTTATGACAAAAGTATGGCACACCTGAAGTCATCTTGATTGGAATAAAGTGGTAAAACTTAATACATTTAATTTGAAAAGGAACAAAATGAGGGGTTTCATTTTGCCATAGAAATTTTATATATATATATATTCACTGAAAAAACCATAGGTTACACACCAGTTATAGTTAGGAATTAGCATTTAAAAAACCTTTGAAATTCACTGAAAAAACCATAGGTTTCACACCAGTTATAATTAGCTGGAAATTTTACTCGCATAAAACCATTGAAATTCCCACCTTATAGTTAGTTGGACTCATTATAACTTGCACGTCTGCAATGCACTGCTGATGACGTCACATATTACATCACTCATGCATATATTTAAATATTTAAACATTACTCACTAATATATGTATTCACTAAGATACACTTAATAAGCCAGTTAACCAATCAATTTTTTTTTTAAAAACACTGGAAAAAACCATAGGTTTCAGGCCTTATATAGTTAGGAATTAGCATTTAAAAAACCTTTGAAATTCACTGAAAAAAACATAGGTTTCAGGCCTTATATAGTTAGGAATTAGCATTTAAAAAAACCTTTGAAATTCACTGAAAAAACCATAGGTTTCAGGAGTTATATAGTTAGGAATTCACTCAAAAAACTATAAATTTTAGTGGTGTTATAGTTAGCTGGACATTTTACTCATACAAAACCAATGAAATTGCTCCTATATAGTTAGTTGTACTAACTATATTTCGCGCACCCGCAATCCACTGCTGATGAGGTCATTCATGACATGGTCAGTGACATCACTGATGACATCTCAAATGACATCACTGATGACATCATCCACGTGACAATCACATACACCTTTTCATACACTATTACAATTTTTCATCACTGTTTGTAAAATACAGAGTATCATATTTAAATCCATTGTCACAGCAATACAAGTATCTAAAAATCCACTCAGTGATTCATAGATGTATACACACATCTAATCACTTACCTATGTATTCACTCATACATGCTGTCAATGAACAATAGAACACTATCAAAAATACTTATACATCTATATTGACATTAAACAACAGCACACATCCTATTCACATATGAAGTCATCCTACTCACTTATGCAAACAATGGATCATACTTACATATTTACTTAGCAAAACACTTATACAAACACCACTTCTTCTATTCATTTAGATAGTAAGTCATACTTAGTGAATTATAAAATCATTATTACAAGTATACAGTTATCCATACAGTCACTCACACAATCATTGTGTCTTATGTATACTTATTTATATACAACAACTGACACATACACTGCCTTTTATTTTTCTAGTTTGTTGGACCTGTACCTTTGAGAAATATATTTGCTCATCACCACACCCATAAAGAGATTCCCTCACCCAAACTGTTAGAACATGTAGTTTTAACTTCATATATCTACTGAATCAACTATTCACACATCTTTGGACAGTCACACACCCCCCACCGAACCACACACACTTTCACACTCCCATACAAATACTCAGTTAACTAATCAATAACTAATATAGACTTTCACATAGCTAGTAACCAACTGTAGAATCCGTTTACACAACAACTGACAAAGTGATACAGATATTCACACAGTTTAGTCACTATCCACTATATTTAGTGAGACATTATAAATTGGTCAAGTAAACAGTCAATTACACTGCTACTAAATCCTCCATCCACATATTTATTTATATATATCCACTCATTCTTCAATGTAAATTGCTATATATATAATGCATATTTAAATAACGAAGCAAACCACATTCACTGGATGATGTCATCAGTGATGTCATTTGAGATGTCATGAGTGATGTCACTGACCATGTCATGAATGATCTAATATGTGACATCATCAGCAGTGGATTACGGGTGCGCGAAATATAGTTAGTACAACTAACTATATAGGAAAAATTTCATTGGTTTTGTATGAGTAAAATGTCCAGCTAACTATAACACCACTAAAACTTATAGTGTTTTGAGTGAATTTCAAAGGTTTTTTAAAAACTAATTCCTAACTATATAACTCCTGAAACCTATGGTTTTTTCAGTGAATATATATATATATATATATATATATATATATATATATATATATATATATATATATATATATATATATATATATATATATATATATCAATGCTCGTAGGTGTCCACCTTTGAGTAGCACGCGAACAGCAGCTTGGTTTATGTATAGGTGAGGACGGGGATCCACTCGTAGACGCCGCTCCGTACGGGATCTGCCCGACGCGTTTCGAAGCTCCATATGCTTCTCTTCAGGGGCTTTAACGGAAGCGGTGTGCGCAACCGCCGACCCACTTCCCCATTTTATATATAACACACCCACCGATGGGAGGCTCAAATGAGACTGTGCATTCTGGGAAGTGTGGTCCGGGAAGCACACAATCAAGTCCTGCATGGACTCCACAAGTGGGCCCGTCCTCGATTCCAAGTACGACTGCTGCTTCACTTTCGTGACCCCCAGGGTACCGGGGTGGTGCATACTCCGCGGCTGGACGGCCGCATATAAATCAATGCTCGAAGGTGTCCACCTTTGAGTAGCACGTGAACAGCAGCTTGGTTTATGTATAGGTGAGGACGGGGATCCACTCGTAGACGCCGCTCCATACGGGATCTGCACCACGCGTTTCAAAGCTCCATATGCTTCTCTTCAGGGGCTTTAACGGAAGCGGTGTGCGCAACCGCAGACCCACTTCTCCATATTATATATAACACACCCACCGATGGGAGGCTCAAATGAGACTGTACATTCTGGGAAGTATGGTCCGGGAAGCACACAATCAAGTCCTGTATGGACTCCACAAGTGGGCCCGTCCTCGATTCCAAGTACGACTGCTGCTTCACTTTTGTGACCCCCCGGGTACGGGGGTGGTGCATACTCCGCGGCTGGACGGCCGCGTATAAATCAATGCTCGAAAGTGTCCACCTTTGAGTAGCACGCGAACAGCCGCTTGGTTTATGTATAGGTGCGGACGGGGATCCACTCGTAGACGCCGCTCCGTACGGGATCTGCCCGACGCGTTTCGAAGCTCCATATGCTTCTCTTCAGGGGCTTTAACGGAAGCGTTGTGCGCAACCGCCGACCCACTTCCCCATTTTATATATAACACACCCACCGATGGGAGGCTCAAATGAGACTGTGCATTCTGGGAAGTGTGGTCCGAGAAGCACACAATCAAGTCCTGTATGGACTCCACAAGTGGGCCCGTCCTCGATTCCAAGTACGACTGCTGCTTCACTTTCGTGACCCCCAGGGTACCGGGGTGGTGCATACTCCGCGGCTGGACGGCCGCGTATAAATCAATGCTCGAAGGTGTCCACCTTTTAGTAGCACGCGAACAGCAGCTTGGTTTATGTATAGGTGAGGACGGGGATCCACTCGTAGACGCCGCTCCGTACGGGATCTGCCCAACGCGTTTCGAAGCTCCATATGCTTCTCTTCAGGGGCTTTAACGGAAGCGGTGTGCGCAACCGCCGACCCACTTCCCCATTTTATATATAACACACCCACCGATGGGAGGCTCAAATGAGACTGTGCATTCTGGGAAGTGTGGTCCGGGAAGCACACAATCAAGTCCTGTATGGACTCCACAAGTGGGCCCGTCCTAGATTCCAAGTACGACTGCTGCTTCACTTTCGTGACCCCCGCGGTACCGGGGTGGTGCATACTCCGCGGCTGGACGGCCGCATATAAATCAATGCTCGAAGGTGTCCACCTTTGAGTAGCACGTGAACAGCAGCTTGGTTTATGTATAGGTGAGGACGGGGATCCACTCGTAGACGCCGCTCCGTACGGGATCTGCCCGACGCGTTTCGAAGCTCCATATGCTTCTCTTCAGGGGCTTTAACGGAAGCGGTGTGCGCAACCGCCGACCCACTTCCCCATTTTATATATAACACACCCACCGATGGGAGGCTCAAATGAGACTGTGCATTCTGGGAAGTGTGGTCCGGGAAGCACACAATCAAGTCCTGTATGGACTCCACAAGTGGGACCGTTCTCGATTCCAAGTACGACTGCTGCTTCACTTTCGTGACCCCCAGGGTACGGGGGTGGTGCATACTCCGCGGCTGGACGGCCGCGTATAAATCAATGCTCGAAGGTGTCCACCTTTGAGTAGCACGCGAACAGCAGCTTGGTTTATGTATAGGTGAGGACGGGGATCCACTCATAGACGCCGCTCCGTACGGGATCTGCCCGACGCGTTTCGAAGCTCCATATGCTTCTCTTCAGGGGCTTTAACGGAAGCGGTGTGCACAACCGCCGACCCACTTCCCCATTTTATATATAACACACCCACCGATGGGAGGCTCAAATGAGACTGTGCATTCTGGGAAGTGTGGTCCGGGAAGCACACAATCAAGTCCTGTATGGACTCCACAAGTGGGACCGTTCTCGATTCCAAGTACGACTGCTGCTTCACTTTCGTGACCCCCAGGGTACGGGGGTGGTGCATACTCCGCGGCTGGACGGCCGCGTATAAATCAATGCTCGAAGGTGTCCACCTTTGAGTAGCACGCAAACAGCAGCTTGGTTTATGTATAGGTGAGGACGGGGATCCACTCATAGACGCCGCTCCGTACGGGATCTGCCCGACGCGTTTCGAAGCTCCATATGCTTCTCTTCAGGGGCTTTAACGGAAGCGGTGTGCACAACCGTTGACCCACTTCCCCATTTTATATATAACACACCCACCGATGGGAGGCTCAAATGAGACTGTGCATTCTGGGAAGTGTGGTCCGGGAAGCACACAATCAAGTCCTGTATGGACTCCACAAGTGGGCCCGTCCTCGATTCCAAGTACGACTGCTGCTTCACTTTCGTGACCCCCAGGGTACCGGGGTGGTGCATACTCCGCGGCTGGACGGCCGCGTATAAATGAATGCTCGAAGGTGTCCACCTTTGTGTAGCACGTGAACAGCAGCTTGGTTTATGTATAGGTGAGGACGGGGATCCACTCGTAGACGCCGCTCCGTACGGGATCTGCCCGACGCGTTTCAAAGCTCCATATGCTTCTCTTCAGGGGCTTTAACGGAAGCGGTGTGCGTAACCGCCGACCCACTTCCCCATTTTATATATAACACACCCACCGATGGGAGGCTCAAATGAGACTGTGCATTCTGGGAAGTGTGGTCCGGGAAGCACACAATCAAGTCCTGTATGGACTCCACAAGTGGGCCCGTCCTCGATTCCAAGTACGACTGCTGCTTCACTTTCGTGACCCCCAGGGTACCGGGGTGGTGCATACTCCGCGGCTGGACGGCCGCATATAAATCAATGCTCGAAGGTGTCCACCTTTGAGTAGCACGTGAACAGCAGCTTGGTTTATGTATAGGTGAGGACGGGGATCCACTCGTAGACGCCGCTCCGTACGGGATCTGCCCGACGCGTTTCGAAGCTCCATATGCTTCTCTTCAGGGGCTTTAACGGAAGCGGTGTGCACAACCGTCGACCCACTTCCCCATTTTATATATAACACACCCACCGATGGGAGGCTCAAATGAGACTGTGCATTCTGGGAAGTGTGGTCCGGGAAGCACACAATCAAGTCCTGTATG
This sequence comes from Lissotriton helveticus, assembly GCF_964261635.1. Lineage (NCBI taxonomy): Eukaryota > Metazoa > Chordata > Amphibia > Caudata > Salamandridae > Lissotriton > Lissotriton helveticus. Next base: position 549,765,762 of record NC_136065.1, on the reverse strand, counting down.
GACTCCACAAGTGGGCCCGTCCTCGATTCCAAGTACGACTGCTGCTTCACTTTCGTGACCCCCAGGGTACCGGGGTGGTGCATACTCCGCGGCTGGACGGCCGCGTATAAATGAATGCTCGAAGGTGTCCACCTTTTTGTAGCACGTGAACAGCAGCTTGGTTTATGTATAGGTGAGGACGGGGATCCACTCGTAGACGCCGCTCCGTACGGGATCTGCCCGACGCGTTTCAAAGCTCCATATGCTTCTCTTCAGGGGCTTTAATGGAAGCGGTGTGCGTAACCGCCGACCCACTTCCCCATTTTATATATAACACACCCACCGATGGGAGGCTCAAATGAGACTGTGCATTCTGGGAAGTGTGGTCCGGGAAGCACACAATCAAGTCCTGTATGGACTCCACAAGTGGGCCCGTCCTCGATTCCAAGTACGACTGCTGCTTCACTTTCGTGACCCCCAGGGTACCGGGGTGGTGCATACTCCGCGGCTGGACGGCCGCATATAAATCAATGCTCGAAAGTGTCCACCTTTGAGTAGCACGTGAACAGCAGCTTGGTTTATGTATAGGTGAGGACGGGGATCCACTCGTAGACGCCGCTCCGTACGGGATCTGCCCGACGCGTTTCGAAGCTCCATATGCTTCTCTTCAGGGGCTTTAACGGAAGCGGTGTGCGCAACCGCCGACCCACTTCCCCATTTTATATATAACACACCCACCGATGGGAGGCTCAAATGAGACTGTGCATTCTGGGACGTGTGGTCCAGGAAGCACACAATCAAGTCCTGTATGGACTCCACAAGTGGGACCATCCTCGATTCCAAGTACGACTGCTGCTTCACTTTCGTGACCCCCAGGGCACGGGGGTGGTGCATACTCCGTGGCTGGACGGCCGCGTATAAATCAATGCTCGAAGGTGTCCACCTTTGAGTAGCACGCAAACAGCAGCTTGGTTTATGTATAGGTGAGGACGGGGATCCACTCGTAGACGCCGCTCCGTACGGGATTTGCCCGACGCGTTTCGAAGCTCCATATGCTTCTCTTCAGGGGCTTTAACGGAAGCGGTGTGCGCAACCGCAGACCCACTTCCCCATTTTATATATAACACACCCACCGATGGGAGGCTCAAATGAGACTGTGCATTCTGGGAAGTGTGGTCCGGGAAGCACACAATCAAGTCCTGCATGGACTCCACAAGTGGGCCCGTCCTCGATTCCAAGTACGACTGCTGCTTCACTTTCGTGACCCCCAGGGTACCGGGGTGATGCATACTCCGCGGCTGGACGGCCGCATATAAATCAATGCTCGAAGGTGTCCACCTTTGAGTAGCACGTGAACAGCAGCTTGGTTCATGTATAGGTGAGGACGGGGATCCACTCGTAGACGCCGCTCCGTACGGGATCTGCCCGACGCGTTTCAAAGCTCCATATGCTTCTCTTCAGGGGCTTTAACGGAAGCGGTGTGCGCAACCGCAGACCCACTTCTCCATTTTATATATAACACACCCACCGATGGGAGGCTCAAATGAGACTGTGCATTCTGGGAAGTATGGTCCGGGAAGCACACAATCAAGTCCTGTATGGACTCCACAAGTGGGCCCGTCCTCGATTCCAAGTACGACTGCTGCTTCACTTTTGTGACCCCCCGGGTACGGGGGTGGTGCATACTCCGCGGCTGGACGGCCGCGTATAAATCAATGCTCGAAGGTGTCCACCTTTGAGTAGCACGCGAACAGCCGCTTGGTTTATGTATAGGTGAGGACGGGGATCCACTCGTAGACGCCGCTCCGTACGGGATCTGCCCGACGCGTTTCGAAGCTCCATATGCTTCTCTTCAGGGGCTTTAACGGAAGCGCTGTGCGCAACCGCCGACCCACTTCCCCATTTTATATATAACACACCCACCGATGGGAGGCTCAAATGAGACTGTGCATTCTGGGAAGTGTGGTCCGAGAAGCACACAATCAAGTCCTGTATGGACTCCACAAGTGGGCCCGTCCTCGATTCCAAGTACGACTGCTGCTTCACTTTCGTGACCCCCAGGGTACCAGGGTGGTGCATACTCCGCGGCTGGACGGCCGCGTATAAATCAATGCTCGAAGGTGTCCACCTTTTAGTAGCACGCGAACAGCAGCTTGGTTTATGTATAGGTGAGGACGGGGATCCACTCGTAGACGCCGCTCCGTACTGGATCTGCCCGACGCGTTTCGAAGCTCCATATGCTTCTCTTCAGGGGCTTTAACGGAAGCGGTGTGCGCAACCGCCGACCCACTTCCCCATTTTATATATAACACACCCACCGATGGGAGGCTCAAATGAGACTGTGCATTCTGGGAAGTGTGGTCCGGGAAGCACACAATCAAGTCCTGTATGGACTCCACAAGTGGGCCCGTCCTAGATTCCAAGTACGACTGCTGCTTCACTTTCGTGACCCCCGCGGTACCGGGGTGGTGCATACTCCGCTGCTGGACGGCCGCATATAAATCAATGCTCGAAGGTGTCCACCTTTGAGTAGCACGTGAACAGCAGCTTGGTTTATGTATAGGTGAGGACGGGGATCCACTCGTAGACGCCGCTCCGTACGGGATCTGCCCGACGCGTTTCGAAGCTCCATATGCTTCTCTTCAGGGGCTTTAACGGAAGCGGTGTGCGCAACCGCCGACCCACTTCCCCATTTTATATATAACAAACCCACCGATGGGAGGCTCAAATGAGACTGTGCATTCTGGGAAGTGTGGTCCGGGAAGCACACAATCAAGTCCTGTATGGACTCCACAAGTGGGCCCGTCCTCGATTCCAAGTACGACTGCTGCTTCACTTTCGTGACCCCCGGGTATGGGGGTGGTGCATACTCCGTGGCTGGACGGCCGCGTATAAATCAATGCTCGAAGGTGTCCACCTTTGAGTAGCACGCGAACAGCCGCTTGGTTTATGTATAGGTGAGGACGGGGATCCACTCGTAGACGCCGCTCTGTACGGGATCTGCCCGACGCGTTTCAAAGCTCCATATGCTTCTCTGCAGGGGCTTTAACGGAAGCGGTGTGCGCAACCGCCGACCCACTTCCCCATTTTATATATAACACACCCACCGATGGGAGGCTCAAATGAGACTGTGCATTCTGGGAAGTATGGTCCGGGAAGCACACAATCAAGTCCTGTAAGGACTCCACAAGTGGGCCCGTCCTCGATTCCAAGTACGACTGCTGCTTCACTTTCGTGACCCCCAGGGTACCGGGGTGGTGCATACTCCGCGGCTGGAAGGCCGCGTATAAATCAATGCTCGAAGGTGTCCACCTTTGAGTAGCACGCGAACAGCAGCTTGGTTTATGTATAGGTGAGGACAGGGATCCACTCGTAGACGCCGCTCCGTACGGGATCTGCCCGACGCGTTTCGAAGCTCCATATGCTTCTCTTCAGGGGCTTTAACGGAAGCGTTGTGCGCAACCGCCGACCCACTTCCCCATTTTATATATAACACACCCACCGATGGGAGGCTCAAATGAGACTGTGCATTCTGGGAAGTGTGGTCCAGGAAGCACACAATCAAGTCCTGTATGGACTCCACAAGTGGGCCCGTCCTCGATTCCAAGTACGACTGCTGCTTCACTTTCGTGACCCCCAGGGTACCGGGGTGGTGCATACTCCGCGGCTGGACGGCCGCATATAAATCAATGCTCGAAGGTGTCCACCTTTGAGTAGCACGTGAACAGCAGCTTGGTTTATGTATAGGTGAGGACGGGGATCCACTCGTAGACGCCGCTCCGTACGGGATCTGCCCGACGCGTTTCGAAGCTCCATATGCTTCTCTTCAGGGGCTTTAACGGAAGCGGTGTGCGCAACCGCCGACCCACTTCCCCATTTTATATATAACACACCCACCGATGGGAGGCTCAAATGAGACTGTGCATTCTGGGAAGTGTGGTCCAGGAAGCACACAATCAAGTCCTGTATGGACTCCACAAGTGGGCCCGTCCTCGATTCCAAGTACGACTGCTGCTTCACTTTCGTGACCCCCAGGGTACCGGGGTGGTGCATACTCCGCGGCTGGACGGCCGCGTATAAATCAATGCTCGAAGGTGTCCACCTTTGAGTAGCACGCGAACAGCAGCTTGGTTTATGTATAGGTGAGGACGGGGATCCACTCGTAGACGCCGCTCCGTACGGGATCTGCCCGACGCGTTTCAAAGCTCCATATGCGTCTCTTCAGGGGCTTTAACGGAAGCGGTGTGCGCAACCGCCGACCCACTTCCCCATTTTATATATAACACACCCACCGATGGGAGGCTCAAATGACACTGTGCATTCTGGGAAGTGTGGTCCGGGAAGCACACAATCAAGTCCTGTATGGACTCCACAAGTGGGCCCGTCCTCGATTCCAAGTACGACTGCTGCTTCACTTTCGTGACCCCCAGGGTACCGGGGTGGTGCATACTCCGCGGCTGGAAGGCCGCGTATAAATCAATGCTCGAAGGTGTCCACCTTTGAGTAGCACGCGAACAGCAGCTTGGTTTATGTATAGGTGAGGACAGGGATCCACTCGTAGACGCCGCTCCGTACGGGATCTGCCCGACGCGTTTCGAAGCTCCATATGCTTCTCTTCAGGGGCTTTAACGGAAGCGTTGTGCGCAACCGCCGACCCACTTCCCCATTTTATATATAACACACCCACCGATGGGAGGCTCAAATGAGACTGTGCATTCTGGGAAGTGTGGTCCGGGAAGCACACAATCAAGTCCTGTATGGACTCCACAAGTGGGCCCGTCCTCGATTCCAAGTACGACTGCTGCTTCACTTTCGTGACCCCCAGGGTACCGGGGTGGTGCATACTCCGCGGCTGGACGGCCGCATATAAATCAATGCTCGAAGGTGTCCACCTTTGAGTTGCACGTGAACAGCAGCTTGGTTTATGTATAGGTGAGGACGGGGATCCACTCGTAGACGCCGCTCCGTACGGGATCTGCCCGACGCGTTTCGAAGCTCCATATGCTTCTCTTCAGGGGCTTTAACGGAAGCGGTGTGCGCAACCGCCGACCCACTTCCCCATTTTATATATAACACACCCACCGATGGGAGGCTCAAATGAGACTGTGCATTCTGGCAAGTGTGGTCCAGGAAGCACACAATCAAGTCCTGTATGAACTCCACAAGTGGGCCCGTCCTCGATTCCAAGTACGACTGCTGCTTCACTTTCGTGACCCCCAGGGTACCGGGGTGGTGCATACTCCGCGGCTGGACGGCCGCGTATAAATCAATGCTCGAAGGTGTCCACCTTTGAGTAGCACGCGAACAGCAGCTTGGTTTATGTATAGGTGAGGACGGGGATCCACTCGTAGACGCCGCTCCGTACGGGATCTGCCCGACGCGTTTCAAAGCTCCATATGCGTCTCTTCAGGGGCTTTAACGGAAGCGGTGTGCGCAACCGCCGACCCACTTCCCCATTTTATATATAACACACCCACCGATGGGAGGCTCAAATGACACTGTGCATTCTGGGAAGTGTGGTCCGGGAAGCACACAATCAAGTCCTGTATGGACTCCACAAGTGGGACCGTTCTCGATTCCAAGTACGACTGCTGCTTCACTTTCGTGACCCCCAGGGTACGGGGGTGGTGCATACTCCGCGGCTGGACGGCCGCGTATAAATCAATGTTTGAAGGTGTCCACCTTTGAGTAGCACGCGAACAGCAGCTTGGTTTATGTATAGGTGAGGACGGGGATCCACTCGTAGACGCTGCTCCGTACGGGATCTGCCCGACGCGTTTCGAAGCTCCATATGCTTCTCTTCAGGGGCTTTAACGGAAGCGGTGTGCACAACCGCCGACCCACTTCCCCATTTTATATATAACACACCCACCGATGGGAGGCTCAAATGAGACTGTGCATTCTGGGAAGTGTGGTCCGGGAAGCACACAATCAAGTCCTGTATGGACTCCACAAGTGGGCCCGTCCTCGATTCCAAGTACGACTGCTGCTTCACTTTCGTGACCCCCAGGGTACCGGGGTGGTGCATACTCCGCGGCTGGACGGCCGCGTATAAATGAATGCTCGAAGGTGTCCACCTTTGAGTAGCACGTGAACAGCAGCTTGGTTTATGTATAGGTGAGGATGGGAATCCACTCGTAGACGCCGCTCCGTACGGGATCTGCCCGACGCGTTTCAAAGCTCCATATGCTTCTCTTCAGGGGCTTTAACGGAAGCGGTGTGCACAACCGCCGACCCACTTCCCCATTTTATATATAACACACCCACCGATGGGAGGCTCAAATGAGACTGTGCATTCTGGGAAGTGTGGTCCGGGAAGCACACAATCAAGTCCTGTATGGACTCCACAAGTGGGCCCGTCCTTGATTCTAAGTACGACTGCTGCTTCACTTTCGTGACCCCCCGGGTATGGGGGTGGTGCATACTCCGCGGCTGGACGGCCGCGTATAAATCAATGCTCGAAGGTGTCCACCTTTGAGTAGCAGGCGAACAGCCGCTTGGTTTATGTATAGGTGAGGACGGGGATCCACTCGTAGACGCCGCTCTGTACGGGATCTGCCCGACGCGTTTCGAAGCTCCATATGCTTCTCTTCAGGGGCTTTAACGGAAGCGGTGTGCGCAACCGCCGACCCACTTCCCCATTTTATATATAACACACCCACCGATGGGAGGCTCAAATGAGACTGTGCATTCTGGGAAGTATGGTCCGGGAAGCACACAATCAAGTCCTGTATGGACTCCACAAGTGGGCCCATCCTCGATTCCAAGTACGACTGCTGCTTCACTTTCGTGACCCCCAGGGTACCGGGGTGGTGCATACTCCGCGGCTGGACGGCCGCGTATAAATCAATGCTTGAAGGTGTCCACCTTTGAGTAGCACGCGAACAGCAGCTTGGTTTATGTATAGGTGAGGACAGGGATCCACTCGTAGACGCCGCTCCGTACGGGATCTGCCCGACGCGTTTCGAAGCTCCATATGCTTCTCTTCAGGGGCTTTAACAGAAGCGTTGTGCGCAACCGCCGACCCACTTCCCCATTTTATATATAACACACCCACCGATGGGAGGCTCAAATGAGACTGTGCATTCTGGGAAGTGTGGTCCGGGAAGCACACAATCAAGTCCTGTATGGACTCCACAAGTGGGCCCATCCTTGATTCCAAGTACGACTGCTGCTTCACTTTCGTGACCCCCAGGGTACCGGGGTGGTGCATACTCCGCGGCTGGACGGCCGCATATAAATCAATGCTCGAAGGTGTCCTCCTTTGAGTAGCACGTGAACAGCAGCTTGGTTTATGTATAGGTGAGGACGGGGATCCACTCGTAGACGCCGCTCCGTACGGGATCTGCCCGACGCGTTTCGAAGCTCCATATGCTTCTCTTCAGGGGCTTTAACAGAAGCGGTGTGCGCAACCGCCGACCCACTTCCCCATTTTATATATAACACACCCACCGATGGGAGGCTCAAATGAGACTGTGCATTCTGGGAAGTGTGGTCCAGGAAGCACACAATCAAGTCCTGTATGGACTCCACAAGTGGGACCGTCCTCGATTCCAAGTACGACTGCTGCTTCACTTTCGTGACCCCCAGGGCACGGGGGTGGTGCATACTCCGCAGCTGGACGGCCGCGTATAAATCAATGCTCGAAGGTGTCCACCTTTGAGTAGCACGCGAACAGCAGCTTGGTTTATGTATAGGTGAGGACGGGGATCCACTCGTAGACGCCGCTCCGTACGGGATCTGCCCGACGCGTTTCGAAGCTCCATATGCTTCTCTTCAGGGGCTTTAACGGAAGCGGTGTGCGCAACCGCCGACCCACTTCCCCATTTTATATATAACACACCCACCGATGGGAGGCTCAAATGAGACTGTGCATTCTGGGAAGTGTGGTCCGGGAAGCACACAATCAAGTCCTGTATGGACTCCACAAGTGGGCCCGTCCTCGATTCCAAGTACGACTGCTGCTTCACTTTCGTGACCCACAGGGTACCGGGGTGGTGCATACTCCGCGGCTGGATGGCCGAGTATAAATCAATGCTCGAAGGTGTCCACCTTTGAGTAGCGCGCGAACAGCAGCTTGGTTTATGTATAGGTGAGGACGGGGATCCACTCGTAGACGCCGCTCCGTACGGGATCTGCCCGACGCGTTTCGAAGCTCCATATGTTTCTCTTCAGGGGCTTTAACGGAAGCGGTGTGCGCAACCGCCGACCCTCTTCCCCATTTTATATATAACACACCCACCGATGGGAGGCACCTCTCGTACGCTGATGACGAGCTGAGCTCGTCACGAACCGCGGTATTTACGAATCTTCAGCACACAGCGGGAAAATGCGCCGCACCGATGTGGATATATATATATATATATAAAAAAAATCTAGGCAAATATTCTGAATATATATATATAAACCCTGTTCATGCTGTCCTCCATGATCAACTTTTGTTTTAATTTCTTAAAATATTTCATGTTGCTCAAAATGTAATTCTAATAACATGTAATCAACATTATCACCCTTACTATGCATTTCCCCCATTTCAATTTCTACCTCAACATTATATTAAGTTACATACCCAGCAACATCAGTTGAATTATCAGCAGCAAATTGGATATCAATATTAGCCTTCCACATATGCAGAACTTAAGGGTTGTAGTCATTGATCCACTTTGATTTGTGTCCTCATTTTAAATTGTTTATGTTTTGGGGGAATTTACATCAGCAGCATGCTTAACAGAAGACATAGGATTATTCACTCCTTCTTTTTATGTCGAGTCTGGGAAGTGCATGTGCTGCTCTGAAAGGCATGCTGCATTCAGGTACGGACTTGAAGCTCCACCCACTCTTCGCTTATATTTTTCATTGGCTTGTGTCATTGTCCTTTGTAAACTCTGGCTCTTTATTTGTCAATATGCCTAGTAGTACCTCCTTAGTAACAACTTGTCTCACTTTGTAACCACCTGTTAGACCTGTCTGACTTTTTGCGTAGTCCCTTCAATTTATTATTTATTTTGTCCACTTTTTGCCCCTCATGCCTTTATTTATTTTTTTGTGTCCACTAGATTTTTATGGTGTTGGCCTGGGGGGATAGGTGCTCTTTTTCCCTCATAAACAGTCACCTCAGTTTAGGTGCCTTTCCTGTCAGGGATTTACTGAGTTTCACAAAATGGTGGCCACCAACTGTCCCCAACTGCCACATTCTAGACTGCCCCATAGGTTAACATTAGGCCTTGCAGAACTTTCTGGACCCTACTGGACCCTGTGTGGTTTGGCTATAAAAGGGCAAGGGTCAGGGAGCCATTTTGTGTAGTACAGGGAGTTGGAGGAGAGAGGCAGTGGTGTGAGGAGGAGGACGCACTGGAAGCAGTTAGTTTGTCTGTGTGATAGACAACCACTTCAGGGAGATGTTCCCCCTCTGGCCCCTGCCCAAACCCTCCCAACCGCCTTCTTCTTCTGTGAAATTGGCCCGGCTGTGGCGGAAGACCCCCCCTTGAGCCCTTGGCCCCTCTTTCCCCCGTTGTCCTAGCTCCTGCTGGGGACCTTCTCCCTACATTCCCCTGGTAAACTTCACCTACCAGTGTTTTGGTGGAAACGGATTGGGGCGAGGTGTGGCGCCCTGCGCCTCCAGGAAGCTGCAGTAGAGAGGCGAGTGACAGCGGAGCTTGTGCGGCATTGAGCACAGGAGGAAGTGAGTGTTCGACTCTGTGCAGTTCCAATAGTGCGGCAGGGTGAGGAGAGAGAGCACAGGCCCAGAAGCGGTGTCAGGGCAGGCGAGCAAGCAAGTGAGGCGGCGCCAAGCGGGAACACTAATCACCCGCGCCTGCGCTGCCTCGCATCCTGACAGTGAGTAGTGCGTCTTGCCCGGGAGCTGGAAACCCCGATTGCCTCAGCCCAGACGCCGCCCCCTGCGAGCCCAGGCGTCTAGGGCGTGCTTCGTGAGCGGAGTAGCAGCGGAGGCGGGAGAGCTGAGGGGAACCGAGTCAGCGCCACCCTCCGCTCCATTATCAAGTAAGGTGGAGGTTTAAGGGAGGAGAACAGCTTGACTGAGGGGATCACACGAGAAGCGGAGGAGGAGTTCTCTTGAGCCCTTTATTGGAATCACCTGACAGAACCCTCCCTCATTACCCGCTATTTCCTGGGGATCTCCGTGTTGAGTCAGGAAGGGCCCGGGAGAGCCGGAGAAAAGCCTACGTTTAACAAGCTCAGAGGGAGGCATTTATGAAAAATCTCCACAGTACTGGGGGAGTGTCCTGCAATTGCGGAAAGTTATAAACTTGAATGCTGAAGTGTGAGATTCTTTTACAGAGGGGGAGGGGAAGAAGAAACGGTGACCTCATTTTATTTACCTATGTGCAAGTGATAATTGAGCTATAGAAACATTCCATTTGAAACTTGAAACTGTCATTTTGGGGTTACTGATCTCTTGCGAGGAGGGTGTTGCTCTGTCAAGGGGAGGTAACCTTCCAGGGTTCTAAGACCTGGACATTTCTAATGTGTTAAACTGAAGTGGAGAAAGTGTCAAAGTTGTGGACGTTCTGGTGATATAATTAGAGAGCCTCCACTGGGGTGAGAAACCTAACACTGTAGAAGACCAACTTCTTTTGAACTGAATTCTACTGAGGTTATATGTCAACTGGAATCTTCTGACCAATTTGTACAGTATATTGAGATGTAAAATGACTGAAGAGTAGATAAATTATTTTTATAAAACAAGCTCGTATTTTTACACAAACATTGGTGTAGTGTCATTTTTGAGTGAGAGTGCATTAGATTACTGCTGGGTGGCTTGCAACCTTTACACATGTGCCTCTGTTGATATTGCCTTACCCTAGGCCAGGCTACCCTAGGTGACCTGACATATTTAGGTTCCAACACCACCCATAAGGACTGGCCCTCTTACATATGTTGTTACTTGGTAGGCTTTAATTACAGCCTCCGAGCACTAGTTTGTTTAAATTGTTTTCACCTGCCAGCTGTTTCAGGCAGGGCACGCTTTCTCCTAACACCTTTTTTTCAGGGCTCAACACAAAACAGCGCTGGGCGCAACTTTGGTTTATATGCAGCACCGAACGCGGCTACATGTTTTTTTCTTTTACTCTTTATTCATTTTTTTTGTTATTTTGAACAGTAGCGGTCGGCAGTAGGTGTTTCTGTAGGGCGGTGATGTGGAAAGGGGAGGGGCGGGGTTGGGGGTAGTAATGTGTGGATTACGGAGTTTTACAGGTAAGTAAACATTTAAATAAATAAAACGAATTTCGTTGCGCACTGCATCACAAAATGCATCACATTACTACCCCCCACCCTGCCCCTCCCCCTGCCCACGTCACCGCCCTACAGAAACACCTACTGCCGACCGCTACTGATTTTGAAGCACCCCATCCTGCACTTACACCTTTATAGATGTCATGTCCCTTTCTTTAGACAAGCAGAGTCCAAATAAGGATGATACGCCAGTACCGGTTCCAGGTTTAACTGCAGATAGAACCCTTTTCAGATCTCTTAACACATTTGTCAGACAGCGATTGTCATCAAACCCAGTTTCGCTTTGTCGCAAGAAAACTCCTTATACCACCTTCCAATTTCTTTAACCAGCCAAAAAAGGATTCGTGACGGATTAGTGGCTTTTGTTATGCTCTTTCTTGCAAACTCCTCTCCCACCAGTCCCATATCCCAATTGTACACCACTGAATGGTGCCACGGGAGCTTTTTTAGTACACAATCCAATATCCATAGAAGGTGCTTTTTCCCAGGCTATCTTTAAAAGAGTGATCCAGTCACCTTGCAGTTTTTTCAGGCTGAGCCGTTCACAAAATGTCATGTAATGAACCCGGTATGAAGAACTACACCTATTCTTTTTTTTTTTTTTAAATACAACACAGTAGTTGTTGTGAAAGGAATGGAGTCCATCTACATACCTTGCTGGGTAGGCTTCCTTTGTATCATATATTGACGCTGCTCTGGGCCTGTAAATAAAGATGGCTGTTTTTGAGAAACAATGTCTAAGAAGCAGCTGCATAGTTCCTCCTTGTCCATTTTTCATTTTTTTGACAACTAAGTGGTTACATTTTCTATTTACTTGAAGATTCATTGTTATGTGACCATAAAACCTACTTTGTGTCCAATATGCAGTGGGCTTATTTATTTGGACTTCATAAGAGACGGGACAAGGTATAGTAGTAGTCTGCAATTATAATGAAAACCTAGCTTCCCCTGACCACATTGATGAAGCCCAGATAAAGAAACGCCCATGTTTGTATTAAGATGTAGATTGTATTATAAGCAGCGAGACATTTTACACGAATATAAAATATTGCTGAATATCTATATTGTAATGTACAGCTTTCTTTCTAGATCTCTTTCATACATTTTGTTTGTTTAGATATATATGCATTCTATCTTTTTATTAATATGATGAACGCTGGTATAACTGCCGTCAACGTAAGTAAAGGTAATAACATGATGAAATTAAATGAAAGAAATGAAGAGATTTTTACACCATGAATTACCAGTCGAACATCCCGAGTTGTTTCTCTCAGCATATTCCAGCGACCATTTAATATATACCGTCCCTGCTCTATACAGGAATTCTAAACAAAATCGGCCACAAAGACATCTTACTACAGCTATCGAAGAGGCTGTCTAGTAGTGAGACTAGGGCTCAACTGCACTTGATAAGGTTACTGCCTTACTTTGGTGCCAAGCAGGGAGTCCTTTGAATGTAGGTACTGAGAGAGAAAGCATAACAGCATCAGTATCGGCTAAGTTCAAGTAAATACAAGCATTTAAAATACATAATCAATCAATAATAGTAATATATTTTTTTGCATAAGTGTAAAACTGTAGAAGCAAGTACTATTACACTTTATATTAGTAAAGTTTTACAAATGACCAAATACCTTCATGTCATACATAATGGTTCAAGGTCAACAGCTATCAGGCTTCAGAGCTCTGCTATTAGGACTCAGATCTAGAGTACACATGCATTCTCGAGCAGCATATTCATGCCATTTTGAAATCTACCTCTCCATTACTTTGTCGTGATTGTGCTTCTTGAATATGGATCGGCTTATTTTTTTACATTTCAACTACTTACTTTTAGCGATATATGTATTTTTATTTGTAGGCTTAATTTTCATCTTTTTATAAAAACAACAAAAATTGTGTTTTGTTATTAATCTACAAATAAATCAGTACACTGATGTTTTGTAGACAAATACTAAGGTAAACAAGGTCTTAAATGAAAGCATTATTTGAACAAAATATTTTCCGTGATCATTGGTGTTAAAGACTTGGCTAGATGTTGCTTTTTGACTCTGAAAGTGCACTAGGACTTTCTAATCAGGACACAGCCTCCATGCTCTTTCCCCTAAAAGTAATGTGAATTGGTACACCCATTAGAAAAGGTATTTTTCCCCTTTATAAGTCCGTGGAGGTATGTTCTAGTCTCCTGCTCTCCATATTCCATGGAGTATTTCTATGGAACATAGATTGCACGTTGAGGGGGTTAAAGTATTCTAGGGTGCAGTTGGCTGGAGTCAGACACGATGTGCTGTGGCCTATAACCCCTTTATCTATACCACATCATGTGTGGTCAGTTCTTTTGTGTCACCACAAAGTCCCTGGTATACGGTACCAGTGGTACTCAGGGCAAGGGTGGTAAAGGGGTCATCAGGGCTTGAGTAATGTATTGTGCCACTCTGTGTACCCCGAGTAGAAGTATATCTGCAGGTCTGCCATTGCATCCTTGCACGAGCAGCCTGTCTGCTCGAGATTGACTCTGCACACACCATGTGCTGCAGAGCCACAGCACTTCCTTAATGTAAGAAAGTTACTATTAAGGTTATCCTCCTGAGCTCAGGAGGTAGAGTGCATTATAATAATGGTGTGGACATATATGTTTACACATATATATCCCTACAGTAACCCTGTGAAGCAAGATTTTACTGTAAGTGACCGGCGGTCCATAGAGTAAAATGGCTGGCTATCAAGGAATCTCGAGATAGCGAGCTCCATTATGGAATGACCAAATTATGTTGTGTTTGGTGTCAAACACTGTGATTTTTCACCCCAACATGATTCTTGTGTCGAGGATGAGCTGGTATGCACAGGGGTGCCACTCTGAGTGGGTGCCCACCTAGGATGTGTGTAATTACTGGTGCACCATTCAAGGACAAGGCCCTTCCCGACAGGTCCAGCCCAAAAGGTGGGAAAATTAAATATTTACGAGACGTACACCTCCAAAAGGCTAGCAACACCTTTAAGGCATTCTAGGAGGTCTGTATTCCCAAGAAAGGGTTCTGCCATGTTTGAAGACCCTAACTCAGAGGACTCTGGATAGAAAGGTGATGTACACCCACAGGATGTTGTCACCCCTTGGGCGGATTAGCCGCAGGAATCAGTAGCCCATTAGCTACTGTCCCTCATGCCCTTAACGCCCTCTAAACTAGGACTTAAGGGGCTCCCCTGGCTCCGGAACCTCAGTTCTGAATTTGAATCCGAGAAGAGGAACAAAAAATAGGCAGTCACCCACAACAGGACTTTGAACTCTGCTGCACTGTAAAGATAGGACACTTAAGTGCCTGTGAGACCATATACTGGAACCATGTGTTCGACGTGTGTCTTTGTCAAACACTTGTTACTCCAAGCAAGAGAGACTCCAGTGGACACCAGAAACTAAAGCAAACTCACTTGGATTGGTTGGACCAGTCCCCTGCAAGCTGCTACTCCACTCCTCTCGACCTCCAGCTGCTGAAGTAACCAAGTAAATTTGCCGTATCCAAGTCTTGGTGATCGCCAGTCGAGTCATCGATCCCTCGAATGACATCTCCAGCCTGAGAGCACCTCACAGTAACAGTGACTGATGTTGGCAACAACCCCTGTGAGAAAGTGCTTATTTTGATGTTGTTAGCCCCCACTTTTTGCCTGGTATTTGACGTGGTTTTGATTGTAGTGCACAGGGACCCTGCCAATCATGTCCTCTGTGCCAGTGCTTGTTCCCTAAAAACTATTCCGCGATTGGCCCTTCAGTCCCCTGTAAGTCCCCTAGTAAATGGTAACTAGGGCATTGGGACTGAAGTGGGACCCCTCCGCTAGGCCATGCATATTGCTGCTGCAGGATGCATGCCCTGGTGCAGACCAAAACAACAAGGTCGACATGGCACGCTGCCTGTGTGTTATGCCAACTAACACTGACTAAATTATAGATAAGTCACGCCTACAGCAGACCTTCCAGCCCTAAAGCAGGGTGCTCTATACCATAGGTATGGGCATATCTGCATGAGAAGATATGCTCATTGCTCATACAATATTTAAGGCCATTCTTATATATTGTAAGGGATAGGGACGCCATAGAGAGTACACATGCTGGAAACTCGACAACTCGTGTTCCTAAGCACCATAATGGCTACACTGAACCCAGGAATGTTTGGTACAAAACTGCTCCTTTCAATAAACTAAGCGTGGGCGTAAAATCCGCTACGCCTGCGGATTTGCGGATTTTTGGGAAATCCGCAATCCGCGTATTTTGCGGATTTCCCACAAAATCCGAAAAAAAAAATCCGCGGACGTAACGGGTTCAAACTCGTGTATACAATGGCGCCAGCAAGCTGCCAGCGCCATTGTAAAATAGTTACAAAGTTAGCTTGCACAGGAAGCACTTAGATAAAATAAAGCAGCACCTGCTTTATTTTATCTAAATGCTTCCTGTGCAAGCTAACTTTGTAACTATTTTACAACGGCGCTGGCAGCTTGCTGGCGCCATTGTAAAATAGACAGTGACCCCTGCGCCCTTCGGCGCGATTGCATAGTAACACACACATGGTCGCTGGAACTAGTTGAAGCTCAAATGCAGTGACTCATTCATCAGCCCAGAAACAATCGTGAGCGTCGTGGAGGCTGGGCAGATGTGCCTTCTTCCCAAATCTACCATCGAAAATCAGCTGAGATGCTGGATAGAGGCCTTTGCATCCTTGCCTTTCACGAGCGCAATCCCCGTGCTGTTCCTGTGACCAGGAGGTTCTGTATCTTCATCTGCTGGTCTGATCGGTCTCGGACCTTTTATACACACAAGAGGCATGTGCACTCGCATGGGAGCCCGCCCGTTTGGCCCCGCCCACACACTTGCGGTGGGCACCGTCTTCCCGCCATTTACCCACTATGATGGACAGCTCACTCAAGGGACCCCTGCGCCCTTCGGCACCATTGCATAGTAACACACACCTGGTCGCTGTAGACAACTCTCTGGCACTTTAGGCAGCTGTAGTGTAGTAAAAGCACTATACATTTACCCAACGAGGTAGCACTTACTGATTATCCAGTAGAAAGTCCTCCAGTTGAGTAGAGGTATGGCACAAAACGGTGGCGTCTTCTTGAATAAATATGAAGGGCAGGGTTCATTCTGGCACGGTTGTCCTGTCACAAAAATTAAACCTCAACAGGAAGCACTTACAGATATCAATAAAGCATGTGCCCTAGTTGAAGCTTAAATTCAGTGACTCATTCATCAGCCCAAAAACAATCGTGAGCGTTGTCAAGGCTGGGCAGATGTGCCTTCTTCCCAAATCTACCGTCGAAAATCAGCTGTGATGCTGGATAGAGGCCTATGCATTTGTGTTCGCACGGGTTTCTGCCCGTTCGCGAGCGTTTTGTACAATAAAACCCTCGCGAACGTGCAGAAACCCGTGCGAACACAAAAAAAAAAATACGCTAGGATCCGTGGATTTTGCGTATTTCCGAAATACGCAAATCCGCAAATCCGCAAATCCGCGGATTGCCGATACGCAAAATCCGCCCATGACTCACACTGATTCCAGTGTGGGATTTATTGTACCATGTACTCCTAGGGCACCTCAGAGGTGCCCCCTGAAACCCCCAACCTTGGTGTGGTTACACCTCCTCCCCCAGGATGGGCACAGTGCTCAAGAAGGAAGCTTCAAAGTCCTGCCGCCTTTGTGATGCCAGCCTCTGCTGCTGTCAGCAGATAGCAGCACTCGGTTTACACCCCTACTGTGGGCAGGAAAGCCAGCAGGAATACTTAGGAGGTGTGCCACCTCTGCCAAGTCCACCCCTAAAGTGGGGGAGGCGAGGTGAAGCACATCTTTCAGTCCTTGCCATCTTGAAGATAGGGAGACCCCTCCCATCAGGGCTAGGTTGATGACCCCTCCCAGAGGAGGGTGACATAATTGAGGGTGTGGTTACCCCAGGTAGGGTGCCCATTGTCCCTACCTGCTACTCCCCTAAAACACCCCTAAATGTAATATTCCTGCTGACCTAAGAAGATGGACAAGGAAAACACCATGTAGCGAAGCCTGAAGACACCTACTTAATAGGCCCAAGCCCTACCTGCCTGTCTCCAACTTCCAAGACGCTGCAAAAGAATATAACGCCTGTTCCGAAGCCAGTGACTTCCAGAAAGAGAGGAAGACTGCCTGCTCTTTGACAAAGAACAGAGACACCAGAGGACAGCGGATCTGCCCCAAGAAACCTACAAAAATAGACTCTAAATCCTCTGGCCCATGTCCAGGTGGATCACCAATGCAGAACAGGTTCCACAGCGATCCGGACCTCCAAACCAGCATTGGCTGAACCCTCCATGACTTCATGACAGCACCTGCAGCCTGAAACCAGAGCCTCCCCTGACTGTGACTGCCTCTGGTAAAAAAGAATCTAGCACCTAAGGACACCTCTGCACTCAAAGCCCCTGGGCTTTGGTGAGCTAAATCGACAGTGCCCCTACAGCCCCCTACATCTATATGTGTCCCTGCTGTTGCTGGTCTCCCTTCTGTAGCCTTCAATGCGATGCCTGCTGCCCGGTTGTCCTAGGCAAGTTCCGCATTAAAAAGCATTAGGCGCCCAAAGCTGAATTTGCACCGGGCTGCCCCTGTGCCGCTGGTGGTGTATATTTGGTGCAGCTTTGTGGCCCCTGTGCTTGCTCTTACCCCAAATCTTGGCCCATGCAACTGATTTACCTACCTGCAACCTGTCTGGCTTCGAGGCCCCCCAGTCTCCATTGAAACGCATTAGGGTGAACTCGGAATATTTCCTTGCCACCCAGAAGCCCCTGTGCTGCTGGTGGTGCAGTTTTTGCACTCACCTGACCCTTGCCCCTTGCTGATCTTTGGAATCGAAGACTAGAACTGTAACTTGTGTTCTGATCTGTATAACTGCATCATTGTTTTCCTCCATAGTATAACATTGAACCCTTCGAAAATTGCACTGTGTCAAATTTTGAAAGTGCTAAGCATTTTTGCTGCAAAACAGACTTACCTCATTGCAAATATCTTGGTCTTAAAATAAAACTCAAAATAAGTTTATTTATATAAAAATGGTGTGGATCTCCTTTTTGAATTGTGTGTCTATTGTAAATAAGGTAGTCCTTTGTAGCCAGATATAATGTAGATAAATATAGTAGATTTATTTGTCAAGATAATCAGATCAGTAAATCACAGGAAGATGGTAAGTCCATATACCGCCCCACCAGGAGCAGCCTCTGTCCTGCTCAGCCTGCCACCAACTGATACTCCACAGCTCCCCAAGCACCCAACACTCCACGATGACCACATCATACCTCCAACATTCCAGTCATCTTCAGGCACATCCATGCACACACTGGCTGAGCAGTAAATAGAGGAACCATAGAGAAGGGAAGTGCAGCAATAGATTATAACACATCCCCCTCCCTAAGGAAACCAAACACAATAAAGGATAAATAAAGATGCATGAGAATACACTGAACAATTGAATTAAGTACATAAAACAAAATGAGAATGTAAGCCAATTCAAATGTCAACGAAATCACACACCTTAAATCACAACAAAAAGGGTTTCCGGAAAGCATTAAATACAAGAAAACCACAAGAAGATTCATAACCAGGTAAAACCCAAGATTGCTTCAACTCAAACATTCAACAGGTAAGAAGCAGTGAAAACTCACAAGAAAGTATCATAAGCAACACAATCCTTACTAGTATAACACTTAAAGAAAGTGCAGGAAAACCATTCACCCACCAACCAAACAGTGAGTGTACACGCATAGAACTTCACGTGGAAGTGCTTATTCTATGCAGACCAAACCACAATAACAACACAATCCTAACTAGGATAACACTTAAAGAAAGTGCAGGGAAACCATTCACTCACCAACCAAACAGTGAGTGTACACGCATAGAACTTCACGTGGAAGTGCTTACTCTATGCAGACCAAACCACAATTACAATACAATCCTAACTAGGATAACACTTAAAGAAAGTGCAGGGAAACCATTCACCCACCAACCAAACAGTGAGTGTACACGCATAGAACTTCACGTGGAAGTGCTTACTCTATGTAGACCAAACCACAATAACACCACAATCCTAATTAGGATAACACTTAAAGAAAGTGCAGGAAAACTATTCACCCACCAACCAAACAGTGAGTGTACACGCATAGAACTTCACGTGGAAGTGTTTACTCTATGCAGACCAAACCACAATAACCTATTAGGAAAACCATCACTCATCAACCAAACAGTGGTTGATGATAAAAGAAACACACAAGATGTAAATCCAGGAAAAACCAGTGATAAACACTACACCCCAAACTCAGGGCAACCCATAACGGAGAACACACGCCAAACCAAGTACACACCAACCCAAGTACACACCAAACCAAGTACACACCAAACCAAGTACGCAAGCAAGGACAATAAACACAACACACACTCTACCCCTCCCTTTCCATATTAATTAAAGAAAACCAGACAAAACAGACAGAAAGAACCAGCGACAACTGCAACAAACTCCCATTACAATATTATAAGCACTCAGTTGTAATTAGGCATCAAACAACAGCAACATAACAAATTAAAACAATAAACGTGGTCACCGTAGTCTACGATCGGTGAGCGATTTCTCACCCGAAAATTCATTCAGCTTCTCGTCCCAAGTCCAAATGTACAGCCCAGGTCCAGTGTTCCGAGTGTACCACCAGTATTACAGTCCCAGTTATGACGACAATGTTTCAAAAACATCCTGCGTTGGCGTGACTGCCGATGACCATCCTTAAGTGAGGGTGTTCTCACCCGAAATCTCCCAGCATAAATAGTCCAGCAATACGTCCCCTTCGACTAAAGAAGACAGCTCTGGTGATTAATCTCCCACTCGGATTTCGCTGACCAAGTTGTTCCCTTCGTTGTGACGAGAACCCAACCATTCGACATGCTAAAGAAACAAACGAGAGACTGACAAATGAAGTGTTGTCAAGGCAACATGGCCACCACGTCGAGCATAGCAGCGTAAACGACGTGAGAATCAAACTCAGCATGTTCACAGACGTCACAGGGGTCAGGAGTGAAGACTTCACCAACACTCCGAAGTGTTCTAGAAACGTCATCATTTGGATGCCAGCAGGGAAACCAGAAGGAGCTCCGCCGACCAACCGCCACAACTGTCACAGCGCAGCACACGGTGAGCTGACAAGGACCGCATGCGTTAAGAAATGTAAATACTCAATCACAGCCACAACACGCTGCAAGAGTGCAGATCCTGTTTCCTCACCGGCAGACAAGGGCCGTGCTCCTCACTAGTACACTTCACTTCACTCGGGTCTCAGGCCAAATTCAACGGGCAGAAGGACAGTCAGCATGTGAAAGCCATATTTTTTTTTTTAACCAGTAGGTGGCAGCAACAACACTCGACTCAGTCCAAAATGTAATTCTAAGCAGCCAAAACGATGCGAACACAGAGAAGACAAGTTAATTCTACAATTGTTACTCTGTCAGTCAGGGGGCTAAAAATGGTAGGCAGACCTTCAAAATCCAAGTTGCGCACAAGCAGGTAAATGTCAAACGCTCTGGTCTGCAGATAACATGTAAGACTGGTAATCTAAATCTTTCGTTAATAGGAAAGCCATTAAACTTTAAACGCTCTGGAGTGCAGGCTGTCCTGTTGTCTAAGAACACTGGTGAGGCTTACCAGAGCGCTTGTTTCACGTTTCCTTATTCTTTTCCTTTAAAATTCCTGTAGTTTCTCAAGTCCTTTGTTTTATGGTAATCCAGGGTATCCAGAGTAATGTAGGGTAATCCTTCACCAATACGTAGGTAGTACCTTTGACCTCATCGCCAGTATTATAAATATGATAGTCCTTGTAGTCAGATGTAGGGTAGATATATTCATTAGATTTATTGTCAAGATAATCAGATCAGTAGATCACAGGAAGATGGTAAATCCATATAACGCCCCACCAGGAGCAGCCTCTGTCCTGCTCAGCCTGCCACCAACTGATACTCCACAGCTCCCCAAGCACCCAACACTCCACGATGACCACATCATACCTCCAACATTCCAGTCATCTTCAGGCACATCCATGCACACACTGGCTGAGCAGTAAATAGAGGAACCATAGAGAAGGGAAGTGCAGCAATAGATTATAACAGTGTCCCTTATTTCTCAATGATGTACAATAAATGTCTTACACTCCTCTGTGTTAGGCCTAAGGTTGTTCGCCCATACTACCACTAATAGAGCACATTGGGTTTACATTGAGCCCTGTACACTTCTGGGAAAGCTCTAGATATGGTATACCATATACAGAGCCAGCTTCCTACATCCCCATTGCTCAGTATATAAGTATCATATTCTTCTACATATTCTAGGTATTCAAGGTACACAAATATGTGAAATATTAATAGAACCTGTCAAATCGGTAAAAGAAGTAGAAGAATTAAAATGTGTTAACAAAAATAAATGTTGTATTACAACATCACACGTTTCTCAAACAAGGCCAGGGCAAGCAAGAGAGTGTGAAAGAGCAGTTCAATGGGTCCTGTCTAAATTATGTGGTTTTGAAAGTCTTAGAGACTCACTTAACAGAGGCTAACTAGTTAGGCATACAAATAATTCTTGTATCAAAGGGGTGAATGCTTGCATTGTTCAGCATGTGTTCCTTTTGTTTTTGTCACCCTAAGTGGGAAGCATATGCCCAGATGTGGGTCCTGTGCTCACTGCACCAATGGATTCAAGCTAGCCTGGCTGATGAGGGGTGATGCCCCAAAACTGGTCCCAGGATGCTTGTTTCCAGTCCAGGAATGACCTGGCTTGGCAGTTCGGGCTGGACTGTTCCCATGACGATCAGGGTCAAGACTAATTTGTATATGGCTGGGTCTAAACTGGGATTGTATGGTGAGCAAAAGTACGATGGATGTAACCCAGATCTCTTGACTGGGGGTGAGTGTTTAATTTGCTCTTTATTCTGTCCATCATCTGTGTGTCTTGTTTTTACACAAACGGAGAAAAAACATGAAATTAAATGTGTAAAATAAAAAAATGGTGTGTACAATAAGGCTAGCACACAGATTGAAGTTTTTCTGTTGCGGAAGCATCAATCATCTTGTTAAGAGTACACTATTTCAGGAAAAAAGCTCCACTTGCAGAAAGAAAAATAAAAACAGGCTGTTTTGTAAGGGTTTGCAGGGAAGGGGATATCAGTGTAATCATTTTCAAGGAAGATGATATTTCTGAAGAGAAAATATGTTTTTTAGCTCAATGATACAATATGCAATAGTAATGCTGATTACCCACAATTTTAAATATATTTAGATGGTGAGGCTGATTCCATGTATGCTGACTCATGTTCCTTTTACACATTAGTTGAGAGTGAAGCTTTCAAACACAAGCCCGTGATAATGTAAAATTGGAGGCATCTGACATTTCTCCAAGCTGATACAATAAGGATCATATATTCCCTTGGAAGGGATTGTTCTATATATGGCAAAGTCTATGTGGTAAAAAGGGATTAAAATTTGCTGGGATGTCAACACAAGAAAGAATTAGGTGTTACCTTATGGCCCAGTGCAAAGAACAAGTGGCGATGATAACATTTGCATTGAGTTCCTTGATTGCTCTTCTAACAAACATATTACGTAACTTCCAACACTCAAGCTCAAAAGTGAAGCAAAACCAATTGTATATAAACCACATCCTATTCCTCATCTTATGAAAGAGCCCTTGGAATAGGAACTTACTAAGTTGACTAAGATGGGCATAATTTGTGCTCAAAATGGTTAGCACCAACACTACTAGACAACAAAGCTAAAAGACAGGACTTACACCTGTGTGTAGATTTACATTGCTTCAGTTAGAATATTTGGGTGGAAAGATACCCCTAACTCCTCAATAATGAAATGCTCAGCACATGTATGAAGCATGTTTCTCCAGTGCTAGAGACGCATCAATTGCATATCATCAAGTTGAGCTGCACACGGACTCAAGGGCACTTATTGCCTTCATAACACTGGTGTGGCATTCATCTTTTGCAGAATACCTTTTGGGTTGGAGTTTGTAAAAACAGTCTTTAAGAAAATGATGCAGCAAATTTTGAAGGGAGTTCCCAATACTATATGCTTTCAATATAATATATTACATATGTGTGTGTTGGGGGAGTAATTCTGCAGAGTTACAGAAAAACTCCACAAGATTCTGTAGAATTTTCCAAATGGGAGGAAAATATGCATCTTACACTGCTCATGCTGAAATTTACTGCCAGTAGCATGAGTGGCACTGAAAATCAGTGCAAACGGCACCATGCATTCCATAGGAGTGCACAGCCATTTGAGTTGATTCTGCTGCTGCTCGAGTTAAAAATTCACTCAAGAGGCAGCATATCTACTCTAGTTCGCAAGTGCCAGTGACTCCCCGACTTCAAAAAATCAGACTACAGAATGTGAAATCTCACTCACGCTTGCCAGCTCGCATGCCCTGGGAACTACCAGGAAAAAATGACACCACATGTTGCTTAGCAGAATTTGGCCAGAACTCTGCATTTAAGTGTACCAGGGAGGTGCCAAAATTCCACCTATTTAACAGGCGAAAAAGAATATTCCACCAACCCCTAGAGTGTATCCACAAACATTATCAGATTTTAGCGAAAGTCTAAAAAAGACTGAGAGATGCAGGTCTCACAGTGAAGATTAAAAAAAAGTCATCTGAGAGTCTGTTCAGGACAGTATCTTGACAACACCATTTCTGAGGAAATATTTTAACCCCAAATAAGCCCGGTACAATTCTGTATTGAGAACACCTCATTGTAGTAACAAGAGGAGCTTAAATCTATCTTGGCTTTAGTGGAGCACATGTCAAAATATGTAAAAAAAACTTCACAGTAATTTTCGGAAATCTACATGACCTGTTACAGAAAGTATCCCAATTTGAGTGTGATGTTGTGTAAAAAAGCTTTTGAAATGTTAATAAGGGCCATTATCACAGTACCTTCTTTAGGAGTTTTTAACACCAAAAGAAAAGCATCCTCACAACAGACGCACGTAATAGACGTTTAGGTGTCACCCTTTCCAGTTTGTGGATGATCAAGAAATAATTATAGAGTTCACTGTCATCTGTCTTTCTAAGGCTGAACATAACTACTCTCTAAATGACAAAGAAGAATTTGCTTGTTTTTGGGAAGTGAAGCTCTTCAAGTTCTATATTTGGGGTTTACCATTATCAAAAGCACAGTTCACAAACCCCTCACTTTTATGTTCACTGCCAAGAGAGCTGTGTACAGTGCAACCCCCCCAGGATTGCAAAGTGGATGTTAGTCTTAAAAGGACTCTTCTTTAAAATAGAATATGTTTCAGGTAATTAAAATGGGACAATTAACTTTTTGTCCAGATCACCTTTGGAAGACGTTGAAGTGGAAGAATCCCAGGATTGCCAGGTGCTTCAATTCCATAATACTGTAGTATCAGAATCTGACTGGAAGGAAACTCTGTCCTCAAATCTATTAAAGAACGGATCATAAAAGGCTGGCCATTGACACGCACTGATCTTGATGAAAACTTTGAAGACTTTTGAGAGGTTAGAAAGGAACTCAACATAAACAATTTGATGGTTCTCTGTAATGATAACATTGTAGCACCCACAACTTTAAGAGATAAAATTACAGATTTTGCCCATGGAGGCCATCTAGGTAGAAGTTTTACCAAAAGTAGAGCTGGATGTATATACTGGTTTCATAACATGTAAGTTTTCATTGAACAAAAATACAAATATTGTAATTGCTGCTTCTTGAGTAAAAAGAACAAAATCAAACACAAAGTGCATTTGTTTCCAATATCTGTCTCTATCAAGCTATTAGAAAACTGGCTTTTGATAGTTTTGGTCTCATCAATTCCTTAGGAGTACACAAAAGATTTATGTGTGTTTTAATAGATTGCAATTCCATTTGGAGCGTTACTAGGATGGTGTTGCAAGCCACAATAAAAGACCACATTTACTTTTTGGGGGAAATACCATCAACCCTAGTAACTGATATTGATGTCCAATTAACCTCCCATGAAATGACGGAATTTTTTTACCAAGTTCCCATTAAAGATGAGAAGCCTTGTTTTTTCTTAAAGGTAATGAGTTAGCATAGAGGGCCAATCATGTGCCAAAAAAGGTATGCAGTTTAGCCTATACCAGTGGTCACCCAGTGGAAAAATCTAGTCAGGTATATCCCCATTTGTGTCCACTAAAGATATGAAACCCTGCAAAAACTGTTTCAAGTTGGATTGATGGGGCTGAAAGGGTACCCATAGATCTTGAAAAATGTAAGGAAAGGAAACAAAGAAATCAAGTTGCAAACACTTCATGGTATGACTTAAAACGAGGTGTTAAGAACCCAAAATGGGTGGTGGGTGATTGTGTATTATCCAAAAGGCTTAAATGAAACTATGTTCATGTGAGTAAATTCTACAAACATATGCGTATTATTGAAGTCAAACCCAATGTTGAGAAAGTAGAGTAAGAATTTTAGAATTTTTTAATTTACAAAGCTTATAATAACCAAAAGTAATCAAAGTGCTGTCACAGAGGGAGGCACCAGAGCAAAAAGGGAAATAGCTGTAGCAAAGTAGATGAATCAAAAGCCAGGAAGTCGCCAATGGCAACAAAATTATAAAAATAACCAGGATTTCACCTGCCTATGAAAACTAGAATTGGAGTTCAGGTTCCAAATATTTTCCGAAAGGGTGTTCCGCAACCTTCCAGCTGCCACCAAAATTGCTCGCTCCCTCATCTAGTTTACGGAACCTGGGAGCTGTCAACGTGCCCCGCCCTACCGTTCTCATAAGTATGCTGGGAGCATACCAGTTGAAGACGGTCCTAAGATAACATCAACCCTGCTGATGGAGAGCATGATAGGGCTGGTTGGCATTAAAATACAGGGCATTACAGTAGCCAAGGCTAAAAGTAATGAGCGCAAAGACTCCCGAAACCCTTAGCTTCCCAGGAAAAAAGGGAATACTTTTCTTCAAGATCTTGATAATCCTAAAACAAGAGCTCACAGTTCGATTAACCTGGGTGTCAAATGTCAATGTATTATCACAGACCACCCCCATATTTTTAACGCAGCCATCCAAGCAGGAAGAGTACTGCATGTGTCTGACCACCATTTATCAGTCCAGATAGAATTTCCTACCCCAAAGACCACAATCTCTTTCTTTTCTCTGTACACTTTAAGCCATTTCTCCCTCATCCCCATACTAACTGCAGCAATACAGGACTGAGACTTGTCTGCCTTCCCTTACCCATCATCGGAGATGTAGATGATGATTTGGGTCTCATCACATAGGCCAATACCTGGAAACCAAACAAACGCACCAGTCTCACCAGAGGGGCAACATATTGGTTAAATAGTGTAGGACTGACGGAGGAACCCTGCAGAACTCCACAGGGAAGCTGGAAATGATTAGCTCTTAAATCCCCACAGCCGACTATAAGAGACCTCCTCACTAGAAAGGACCCCAGCATGTCTGAGACAGCATCCCTCAGCCCAGCCTACTACAGCCTTTGCACCAGCAGAGATAGAGATATGGTGCCAAAGGCTGTGGACAGATAGAGCATGACCAAAGTAGTTGCACCTCCCTGATCCACTTGCCAGTGAATCGAATCAGATGCCACCGGCAGTGCAGATTCAGTGTTGTGGTTCCTCTCAAACCCATTTTGGGAAGGGTGCAGGAGCTCATTGTCTATAAAGAACTTAGCTAATTCCTGGGTAATATGCTTCTCCAGGATTTTTGCTTAAGCCAGCAGCAAGGAAATCGGGTGAAGTGTTTTTAAATCACCCCAAACTCTTTTAAGATTTTTCTTAAGGGGATGACAATCGCCTCCTTTTAGCATTGAGGGTATACTCCAGAACCTGAGAATAGACCTTCTCCAATGATTCAGCAATTAAATCTGGGGCCAATTAAAGAAGTCTGGAGTGTCAAGTGTCATCCGACAATCCTGAAGTGGTTTGTCTTAATTGGGTTTTAATTTTTGCCAATGGAATGGGAGAGAACCTGGCAAAATATTTATTAGTGGACTGTCTAGATATATTGCCTACCATTGAAGAAGCATCTTACTTGTCCTTAGGCTCCTGAAATTCTGGAAAAATCTTAATAATTTTGTCTCACACAGCTACCTTAGTGCAAAACGTTTTGGGAAGTCTCCTACGCCTATTGGGTCGTGGTTGAAATGACCATGTATGGAGCATGGATAGGCTTTCCAGATGCCATGGTGAGCTACCTAGATGACATATGAGTGATCTTGAAGGACATGTAGATACCACCAAATCTAATAAAGAAGTTGATCTCAAATGATGGAGAATTGCCTCTGCATGCCAAAGGGACCATGAAATGCTATGAAGATGCCATAACCTGCACTTGAAATGTATATTTCCATAAGTATGTAGACATGCTATAATCTGATAACATCTTAATCATAAAACTGTTAATCTGGAATTATGAATTTGTTTATCAAACGTTTGGGAAGAAAGTAATGTTATAGAATCAATGGTTGTGATAGTATCTTAAGCAATACATAAAAAAACTGGAACACTATTTGGAAATCATTGTTGGATAATATTTTGGTCTCTATTAGGCACATGAATCAAAGGATTTTGCAATCGCAAACGGTGCAAATCGCAAAAATCGGCCGTTTGCGATCGCAAAATCTGCTTTTGGAATGCATGAAGGGCAGTAGCGGTCGGCAGTACGTGTTTCTGTAGGGCGGTGACGTGGGCAGTGGGAGGGGCAGGGTGGGGGGTAGTAATGTATGGATTACGGAGTTTTACAGGTAAGTAAACATATAAATAAATAAAACGAATTTCGTTGCGCGCACTGCATCACATGCATTCTCCATTCTGAGCACTCATCTGCATTTATTTATATTCTGATGGTTTTTCCTGGGTAGGGAAGAATGGGGGAGCTGACAGACTTCAAAAGTTACATTCCTCACCACACACAAAGCACTGATTTACCACCCACAGGTAGCCTGGAAGACAGAATATGGTTGAAAGGGGTCTTTGTGCACTTATGAGAACTTCTTTGACTTAAACCCCTACATCAAGAGCACTTTGGGTTATACATACTGGGGCTCTGACCCTACCAAATCAGTACATTGCTGGACCTGGAAACTTTGCTGAAATAAAGACTGCTGTGCTGTAATGATTGCCACTTTGCCTCAACTAAATGTTTTGAAGAACTGTTTCTCTTGTTCCTGCTTATCTCTGCCCTGCTGAGGCAAGGACTGGACCCACCTAACTTGAACCCAGAATGACTCCAAGGGCTTACTGTCTTACCTCCTGTTTTTTGAAGTCTCAGGGACACAAACGACTTCCTGCAGTCCTGCTGGTGCTGCTGGACTCTGCCATCTGTAAGGCCTACCCATGTTTGAGGTGCCCCCTCCAGTCCTGGGCCTCAGAAGTGGGTTCTGCAGCTGATTTCTGTAAAGATTGATGCATTGTCCCAAATGCATGAAAAATTCTGCCACATCTCCATTTTTACTGATCGAGAGTCAAGAATGATGTGCTGCGTACCTCGACAACAGCGTTCACTTAAACGAGGCCCGACGACGAAGCGGGACCTCCATTGAGTTGCTCGATGCAGTAGGCTCTCAATGATGGCACTGGCTCCAGCCAAGGTATTTCTACATTGGGATCTGTCTGGGTCCTGTAGCCAGTCTGCCCTCCATCGCTGTTGGCCTAAACTTTGAACTTGCACCAGTCCTTCGTGACCTCAAGTAACCTTTTGACCACTAGAATTTTCTAAGCACTATTTGTGTATGTATTCTTTAAAAATTCATATCTAAAGTTTTTTTGATTGCCTTTTTGTTGTTTCGGTCTTGTTTCACTCAGATAAATCTTCTCTATTTTCCTAAACCTGTGTGAAGTCTTTTTTGTGGTGTTTTTATTATGTTATTGGGTGTGTTTCACAAATACTTTACACATTGCCTTGTAAGCCTGCCTGCTCTGTGCTAAGCTACCAGAGGGTGAACACACATTAATTTAAAGTGTTTATCCAGCTTACCCTGACTAGGATTGTGGTCCTCATCCACACTTGGACAGGGTGCCGACCTCTGACAACTAAACACCCATGTATTATTTAATACTCTAAGAAAAAATAATTCAGGAAAAAACATATTGGTTTTAACGGCTTTGATTACTCCTACATGGGAATTATATATATATATTATGTTTATGCTTTTGTATTTTTTCCACTACCTATGACAATATCATCATACATAAGCTTTGATCAAAGCTATCTCTATGGGGCATCAATTATTTGCTCCTACATTTAGTAACAGAACTCCACACGAATACCTGGATACAAGTTAAACTAACTAACAGTCAAGAATTAAAGTCAAGAATTAATACTTATAATGGCAATTCTTTGTTTGCTCTTTACATTGCCAACTTATTCCTAAATCTGAATCAAGAAGATGGAATTTCATCCAAATTTGGCAAAAGAAGAATTTTACATTTAATATATGTTGGTAACCTCTCCTTAATATCCACTATACAGATCGGTGTTCAAAGGCAATTAAGATGCCTGGGAGAATACATAGATGGCCTATCTATAGATTATAGTAAAACAAAAATAATGTGTTTTGGTAAGTTAACAACAAGATTCATATGTTCCAATTTGGGGCTTTGGCACTATAATATGAGATTCCCAATACTCTTTTAACCTGTATCCATACTTAACATGCTGTAATAAGAACTTCAAACTTAATTTAAATACTTGGAGTGTCTGAATTTCTAGAGACAAAAGTTTCCTTCTTCAGCAAGATTTTTTGTTAGGGCCCTTAAATATGCTGGAGTATCACTGGAATTCATTAGCAGTTTTCTTGAATTTTTCAATGAAAAGGACCAATAGTAGAGTTGGAAGTCCGGGAGTGTAATACTACCATCTATGTTTTTCTTTCTGATATTTGTGAGGCAATTCTTAAACTCCTGCACCTCCAAATAAAACTGCGTAATTCTCCCTGTACATTTTTTTTTAACCATTCTACAGAGGTAGGAAATTAAAGAGAAAAGTACATTTTGGGAGGATCACCATTTTTACAATGTTGGTTCATCCTAGGATCAAATTGGGAGGGATGCCCACTGTTGCAAACGTTTTTTAGTTTCTTTAAAAATTCTATCAAAATTTATGTATGCAATTTCATTCAAATCCCTTGCCAGTCGTAATCCGAGATATCTAATTTCTGCTTTTCCTAAAGATGTTCCTAATGGATCATGCCAGGACATAATCTCGGCCTAATCTTTATTCACCAAGTATCCCAAAATGTTCCAAAAGTTACCTGCTACTTCCGTTATTCCGGAATTGAGGTATACGAGTCTCTTGTGTAGATTAATAAGTCATCAGCGTATAAGGCTTCTTTCTTTGTCCATCCAAGATATCAAAAGGGCAGAATTCTTCTAGCTAGAGGTTCTATGTATATATTAAATAACAGCAGGGATAATGGGCAATCATGTCTTGTATCTCTACTTATATCACAAGACAAATTTAGTGAGCTGTTGACCAATATCCTTGCTATTGGGCATGATAAATACTTTTGATTGCACTAAGAACATTTCCTGCTGATCCGTTTTCTCCATTACCTCATACAGATAAGGCCAACTGACTGAAAGGCTTTGGCAGCATCAACCATTATTATGGTTAGAAGAGTTCCTGAGACCAAGGCCACAACAACTGCACATACCAAATCCTGGGTTAGTTCTGAAAGCTGTCTTCCCTTCATGAAACCTTTCTGCTTTTCATATAATATATCCCCCTGAACTTTATCCAACCTTTTAGCGAGAATTTGAGTGAATTTATCATAATCCGAGTTTAGCAAGGATATTGGTCTAAACGCCTCACATTTTTTTAGGTACTTATCAGTTTTTGGTATTAATGCTATTATTGCCTCGTTCCATGAAGGAGGCAGGCAGCGTTGTTCCATCTAAATCCCATTTACTAACTTTAACAGGAAAGTTATATGTTCTTCCCTTAACACCTAATAAAACTAGTTTGGTAAGCGATCCGAGCCAGAGGCTTTCCTATTCCGGAGATCATTTATGATTTAATCTAAGTCCTCTCTGGTAATTTCCGGGTTTAGGAATGCGTTTTTATCTATTCCCAGGCTAGGAAGGTTATCCTACTATAACCATTCCCTAATCTCCATATATGTTGCTCTTTTATCTTCTGTGTATACTTCTTGAAAAAACCTAAAAAGGCTTCCCATATAACCCGATCCTCTGTGGATCATTCTTTGGTCTTATTTTTTACTACCTCCTTGATTTAATTTCTAATATTATCCAGCCTCACCTTCCAAGCTAGCAGCCTCCCACACCCTTCTCCATATTTATAAAGTGCCAGCTTGCTAGCCTTCCACCTCCTCTGCACTGATTCAGCGGTAATTTCACAGTAATTTCTCAATGCAAAACCTCATATACCTCTATTGTACCGCTGGAAAGGTGGCACCATGCATCACCTGCAGGAGACTTTACATAACAATTCTATTACTA
Organism: Lissotriton helveticus; assembly: GCF_964261635.1. NCBI lineage: Eukaryota > Metazoa > Chordata > Amphibia > Caudata > Salamandridae > Lissotriton > Lissotriton helveticus. The sequence goes on along the minus strand of NC_136065.1, from coordinate 549,734,006 downwards.
TTTAAGCCAATAATAAGAGTTGGTGAGTATTTTAAAGGGTTTATCTAGTCAAAAGTTAAGTTTCTCTGACCCTTTATTCATTAGTCAATTATCAATCAGGGTACAGAATTTGGAAAATAGGAAAATAATAATTCAAACAGAACATATTATAGGTTGCATACAAAGCATTCCATAAATGAAAGAAATGAGGCATCAAATGTCAATCAGATTTATTTAAAGAGTTCAGGAAAATATAATTCAAGAGTGAGTTTTTGCAAGGCTAATCAATAATTAATAATTGGCAAAAATCTCCCATAAAGAGAAATAAATGCATAAGACAAATACATCTTTTCAAACCTAGTTAGTTAGTCAAAGCATAAACTTAGAGTTTTAGCATCTAAATCTAAACTTTCTGCCCGGGTCTGTTCAATCTGCCTCTTTTTGCTTCACAGAGAGAGACAGCCCGCCCTTCACAAGACCACAAGGGTTTGTGATTTGCTTTGCCAAAAATATGATGTGCAAGGCTAGACTATGCCTCCCACCTCCCTCTAGCTCTCCTCGGATGCAATATCCTCCCAGACTGCACCTGTGACGTTCTCGTACCTAACCCATATGATGTCTGATCTCATATGCCCTCTAATTCTTGGCTGACTACACTAATAATGTTGCAGTTCTCAGTAGAAACTTGCACCGTGATTGGTTAGCATAGATAACAAGAGGGTCTCACCATCCTGTTCTCATTGGCAAATCCAATCCATACCAGTTTTAACAAGAGACGTGTTAATGCTTAATACAGTCTTATAATTCACCAGCAATAATTATACAAATATGCAACATTAAAGCAGAAAAATGTATCAGTCCACATCCTTCTTCCTTTCACATTGCAAGCAGGAATGATACTTTCCACAAACACTGGTACATTGGCACGATAACAAGAATGTACGGTTCACTGTGGCCTTGACTCCTATCTCCACTTGAGGCAAGCTGGTATAATCTGCGCATGCGTCTCTCCTTTCAGCACAATTCACAGCCATGCTGGATTCTTAGGCAGACATTTTATGGTGGTCCCATAAACAAAAACAACATAAAAGAGTATTAATTCATGAAAATAAAACCCATTATGTTTACCTCCCCATACTTGTACCCTGCATTAGTTATTACCTAGCAAAAGCTATTAGTTTAAAGCAGCTTTTCTATCATTTGTGCACAACATGCAAAAATGTGCAATTTAGAACATCGCATAATCATGCACCAGTGCAAATTTTCAAAGAGCACACAGTTAATACATACTCATAGCAACATGCTCTAATGTTTTCGATAGCTTTTCATGCAAAATACGTTTTGCCTCATGTGTAATGTTGGTGCAAGGTTAATTAATACACATTATAAGAAGATGTGTTATGAACGGAATATGCGTTTCTTTAAATATGCAACAAAGCCAAAGTCTGTTAGGACAGGAACAGGCAGTGTAGACTACAAAGAAATTGAACTGGGAAGAGAAAACACATTCCATGATTATTCTCAAAGCTAAGGAGGCCACTGAAATCACGAGTTTTCTCTACACTGCAAAAACACATGTTAATTCAGCACAAGCATTTCAGACTGACTAGGCCTCATTTCATGTTTCATGTGCCATGTGTTTTTCACTTGCACCAAAATCTGCGTAATTTTACAAGCAGAAAAATAAAGCAATGCATGACTCCCGATGAAATCTGAGCTACATCAGCATGTTCCCCTCCAAATATTCTACTAAAGATTCCTTTGATTACCTTAGGTTATTTCAGTGCTCCACCATTCTGGCTGTTTGCATAGACTCTGCTGATTCAGCCTGAATTTCCTTAAATCTTGTTTCAAGATTTAGAAGTTTAGTTCTGTACATCTTGCTTTTATATCCTGCCAGACTAAATTAACTGCCACTAATGAAGGCTTTATATGCTTCCCATACAATATGTCTCGGGCTGCATATTCATTTAAATTAAACAAGTCAACCGTATCCACCTTCAAAGCATTTATATTATCAATATCCCGTAAAAGAGTTCTATCCAAAGTCCATCCTACATGAGAGGGGAAATTATATAGTAAGATCCCTAATTGTATTGCTGCAAGGTCTGATAGATGCATTGGTTGATGTGTTATTTTACTAATACTCTTTTTCAATTTACCATCAATGAAGAAGAGGTCAATTCTGGAGGAGTGAAAATATTTTTTATTCTGGAAGGTGTCTTCTCTTTTCTGGCCCTCCTTTAATCTCCAAGCGTCTACTAATCCCAAATTCTTAATTAGTTGATGTAAACTCTCTCTCATTTTTGGGGAGTGCATTATGGACCTATTAGTAGATTTATCCAATGCTGGATACAGTGAGGTGTTAAAATCCCTTCCCATTATAATAAGCCATGCTGTGTATTTTAACATTACAGATCAATCACCTGCCCCCTTGGTCTGTGATAGTCTTTTTACAGCCTAGTTCGTACAGAAGTCTTAAAAATAATTGCTTCTGCTTTTACTTTGCTGGTTTGGTTAGTGCATACGAGATGCATGATCCATCGTTTTCTCTTGGGGACTTCGTCCCACTCTTCCCAGCGTAAATGTGTCTCCTGCAATATTATGACATCACTATTTGATAGTTTAACAACCTCCAGGATCTCTGTCCTCCTACTCTTGACCCTTAACCCATTAACATTCCAAGTCAATACCCTCAATTTCTGGGTCCCTTCACTGTCTGGTATGATTGACTTGAATGTTGATATCCCTTCTCCTACTAATCTTTGATTTTTTTATACACATGAGGACTACAAAATCTTTTGAACCCCCTTTCCTCCAAACTGGGTATTTCATTGTACCCTTTGAGGTCTTCCAAATCAAATGCTGATGTTTCCGGGATGTATTCCTTTACCAAATCAATACCAAAAGCTTTTATGTCCCCTTTTTCCATTCCTCTGGGATATTTAGGAATCTTAGAATATTTCGACTTTAGTTGTTTTCTATTGCTTCTAGTTTGTCTCTGATTTCATAATATCCATTTTTTAAACTTTGAATCTCCTTATGATTTGACTTTACCTCCTCTTGCCATGCCCCAATAGATACGTCCATTATGGCTAGTCTTTCTGTAATATTAGCCAATTTTTCCTCTAAGTTTCACAGACCTCGTGAATCTTTTCTTGATTTCTCTCTGTAGTCGCAAATTTTTCTTTTATTTCGCTTGACAGAGAAAGCCATGTCTGACTTATATCCGCACCTTTCAAATCTACGTTTTTAAAAGTACTTGTGCTATTTTTTTCAGAAAGAATTTGTTGGGCCTCTCCTGAAGAACCGGGTATCTGTGAACAATCCGTTATTATTTCAAATTGGTTTGAGGTAATAATGGGCTGGACAGCAGTATGTGGAGACCCTAATGTTTCCATATTAGACAAAGTCTCCAGACTATGTGCCCTATTTATTGAGGTAGAATTAGAGATATTATTTTGATTTTCCGTCTCCTTGATTTTAAAGAATGACCTTAGTCAGGGGGTAATTACAACTTTCCCTCCTCGGTTACTCACTGACACCCCAGCTGCTTTTACCCCCCTCCAGGGTGCACCTGAGGTTTTATTCTGTAAAGGGGGAGAAAGTGGGTATTTTCTCGGGGTGATCCTGAGGCATGCACTGCTACCCTCTCAAGTGCCTGGTTATGATTTTTCCCCCAATTTACTGCACTTGTTGTACTCCAAAGTGACCATTTCTTACGGGGAACCTGTTTTTTCCTTGTCTTATGGGGGCAGACACTGGATTACCGCTCACTGTTCAAATCGTGGCGTTCATTGAAGCTGCTTCAACCCCACTGCTAAGCTGAGCTTCAATACCCTTAAAAATCCCGGGAGATTATGAGCCCTCAAGACTTGGCATATTTCTGGGGGTTCATGTGTGTTCCTAAAGGCTCCCCTCTCACAGGCAACTCAACAGGAGCCTCCAACCAACCCGTACCTGCAGTGCCTGTAATGGTCCGGCCTGGAATCCCCCAGCAACCGATACACGCTGATACACGCCGCCAAATGCGTTCCAGCGTGCGCAATGAAATTCGTTTGATTTATTTATTTGTTAACACTACTCTGGTCGACCATGAGCCGGAGTTTACTAACCCCCATCCTGCCCCTCCCCCCATCACTCCCTCCTCAAGCCGCTACTGAAGTAGGGGATGTTTGAAGAAAATAACCCTCTTCAATGAATACCAGTATATATAATTACCAGATGTACAAAATGAAGGAGCTCTTCTCAAGTCCGAGTCTATACCTAGGATGGCATAAATTAAAAATTAAAACTTACAACCAATGCCAGACTGGAAGATTCAGTTTCTGTAGGCAATTTCACGGCCTCTGCTGCTTATTCTATGATGAAAGCTCAGGGCAGAAAATGTGCTCCATAGTTCATAGATAGTGTCTTTGCATTAGGATTAGAATGTCCACTGTTCCTACACCACTTATAGCAGTAAGGTGACATTGCAAGGATAGCCAAGGGCATTCCAGAATTGAGATGACCCGATTATGTTTTTCATTTTGCACTGGATACATATAACATGACCCATGGAGTTAAGTGGCAACCTAGGTTGATAGTTACTTCCAATGGCTAGCTGAAATGATGACACAAGTGGCACTTCTACATCCCATCACGTGTTCCAGTGTGAAAGCACAGATTATTTTATCCACATTCTGGCTCCCTAAAGAATATTTACTTGACACAACTCCAAAATGGCACTCGTTTAATCTCAAATGCATTTATACATGCTTGGCAAATCCAATGTGAGCATGCTGAACCTGAGCATGTGCAGAAGCCTGAAACTGTTTTTTATTGTAGCTCGCCAATAATTGTATCCCTCAAGTTTATAAAGAACATCTCTGATGTGTGTGCATTATCAACAGAGAAAGATAATCTCAGTCCAACATTGTATGTGACGAAATGTAATTTACTGACTCACAATTTAGAATAAAAAACATTAGTAAACCAACACCACTGGATTTATGAGCTCACATGGCTGTATGAAATTTACAAAGGTTGGCCAGAAGCCGCCACTGTCACAGGTTTCCTAGCTATCACCAGGAAAAGCATTTGTGAATTTGTAATTGTGAATGTATTGAGGTAATTCTGCATGTGCAACTGTATGTAGGGAAATACCATTACATCTTTGTACAGACATTTTTTCTCTATGCAGGGAAAATATTTTTCTCCTTGTAGAAACCATTTCCTCTACCCTCACTCATTTATAAAATGATCCCTTTCAGCCTGGTAATTTATTTACTACTGCCCTTGTCGAGTGTAAATGTCTGATCCTATTGAGGTTGTGTAAGGGTTCAGAAAAGATTCAGTGAATACTCAAGTGTGTAAATTCATCGGTCTGCACAAACTCGCAATCCAGGTCTGGGAGGACCCCTGGAAGGCCACTCCCATCCCCATTGGTATCAATTTACCCACAAGGAAAACTTTCTGTCATTAAATCTTTTTGTAAGTGGAAAACTAACATTTCCAAAAGTGCTTTTTCACGAATAAAAAAGGCAATTTGTGACTGGTAAGCTAAATTAACATAGGCAACTACCTTTGTGAAAAAGATCTCAAAACAGTTTTTTCACTTGAGAAACTGGTCCCCAAACATGGATTTACACTAGTAAAACGGGATATTTTCATATGTAACTTAAATATATATTCTTAAATATATTTGTAAATTGCTCTACAACACTATGAGGTGGCAGGTAAGGAAAGTTTGATGTTCTTACATCAATCGCTTTAGATGTCACATAACCGCTTTTGAAGCTCAAATATTACATGACTAGAGGGCTTCTGGGTGCTTTACAAAATATGTTTCAGACACTATATAATCCCTTTTTGAAGAGCTGAGAATAAAATAGTGCCTACAACCAGTCACCAGTTCAAACTAGAATATAACCACATAGCTTACAAGACATGTTGCACAACTTTCTTAAAAATAGTGGCAATTTTTTGGGTGGTCAGCTTATTTGTCATGTCAAAACAGCGCATTTGGAACGAATGATAATGAAATGTGAGATGGAAATTCTTCAGAACCAGTGTAAAATGACATATTTGTTTATTCAAATGAAACATATGAGGAAGAAAGAAAACTTGCCCTGCTGCAATTTTTTAGAACAGCCGGCTTTCCTTAATTGGCCATTTTCATATTTTATTCAGTAACTATCATTGACAAAGAAATAACATTTCCTCGAAAAACAACAATGAAATCTTTCAAGGGAGTCACTAATATTTAGGCGCCAAACAAATCCATTAGAAAGACAAAGGCGCTTGAGCCTGTCAAATAACGGTTAAGTGGCTTCCTCAGCAATTCACCTTTGCTGTTTAAGCATTTCTAATATTGTATAGCTTTCCAAAACTTTCTGAAGCGAGAACAAACACTCAGTCAACGCAGCCATTCATCATTTAGGCATTAATAGAGACCCTTGGAAGAGTTTCCCTGATGCTGACATTCAATTTGGCATTAGGAGGCAATGCTTCTAAAGGACAACAGGACAATATTGCACAAGCTCTTGCTTATGAAGCCAAAAAACATTTTTGCTTCTCTTACGTTTATTTAAGAGACTGTGCGTGAGAGCAGAAACTGTGGCAATCTTTTAGGATTTAAAGGTGCCAATAAGCACACGAGGTATTATAAATCATCTATTAGGACAAATGTATCCCACTTAACCAACTTCATGTTTTTGAACTTATACCCAACGTACCTAAAAACGTTTTACATAAACAATTACTTCAAATCATCCCAAAATTTGTTATACAAATACTTCATTTAAATAAACAAATATTAAATCTACAAAATATTTAACATTAACGCCCAAAAATTATATATCTAAAATATTAACAATACAAACCCCCCCAAAAATTTGCATTAACAAGAAACATTTAAACACCAACCTAAATATTAACCCATTGACCGTGGCGCAAATTCCACCACAGTGATGGGGAATTAATGAGTGGGCGTGTTTCAAACAACTCCCGGTCGTCCTCCGCACATGCCCACTATGACGTCAGACGGCCGGGGGCCGTCTGACGCACCCAACGGGTTAATAAATATTTATGTAAACACACACATACACACAAATATATACATATAGATGTGCATCCAAAAATATCAAAGTATATATTGTACATCAAATATAAAACCTATATTTATGTTTACCACGCATGCTGCAGGTGCACTGACTATATTAAACAACATTGGAACTCAGGCCTGAATGTGTGTGAGCCATTTCTTGACAATGCCTGGACTTCATATTCAATCAGGTCCGCTCCTGATTCATCACATTCATCACACATGTCATTTGAGATGTCATCAGTGATGTCATGAGTGATGTCACTGACCATGTCATGAGTGATGTAATATGTGACGTCATCAGCAGTGCATTGCGGGCGCGCAAGTTATAGTTAACTATAACGGGGGAATTTCAATGGTTTTGTATGAGTGAAATGTCCAGCTAACTATAACATGTATGAAACCTATGGTTTTTCAGTAAATTTCCAAGTTTTTTTAAATGCTAATTTTTAACTATAACGTGTGTGAAACCTATGGTTTTTTCAGTGAATATCTAAGGTTTTTAAATGCTAATTTTTAACTATAATGCGGGGGAAACCTATGGTTTTTTCAGTGAATTTCCAAGGTTTTTTAAATGCTACTTTTTAACTATAACGTGGCTGAAACCTATGTTTTTTTCAGTGAATTTCAAAGGTTTTGTAAATGATAATTTTTAAATGTATTAATTGTTATATTTTTTATACTGATTTACTACATTATTTTAAATTATATATTTTTAGATATTTTATTTTTAAATTACAGTACATATTTTTTATATAAATTGGAAAAATAAATGTTTTTAAAAATATTGAAATTGTAATTTTTTTTATATATATTTTTCATTTATATATATTTTAAATAGCAGGCAATGATATCCTATGGAAGAAAATTCAAGTTACTGGTCAGTACAGTAAAATTATTTTTCAGGAACAGTAGTGAGCTGAAAGATGCAGCACTGAGGTCTCTCCTGAAAACAGGTGAGTAAATCAGAATTCGTAGTTCGGCTGATTTTTGAGGAATTTTTTAAAGTTCCAAAACTCCACACTTAGAAACATTTTCAAGTGAAACATGTCAATGTTAGCCCATTGAAGGAAATTCAAGTTCCTGTAACTACGATTAGAATTACTTTTCAGGATCAGTAGTGGGCTAAAAGATGCAGCAATGAGGTCTCTCCTGATAACAGGTGAGTAAATCAGAATTCGTACTTTGGCTGATTTTAGAGGAATTTTCTAAAGTTCCAAAACTCCACACTTCCAAGAATTTCCAAGTGAAACCAGTCAAAGTTAGCCTATGGAAGGAAATTCAAGTTACTGTAACTACGGTTAGAATTACTTTTCAGGATCAATAGTGGGCTGAAAGATGCAGCACTGAGGTCTCTTCTGATAATAGGTGAGTAAATCGGAATTCGTACTTTGGCTGATTTTGAGGAATTTTTTAAAGTTCCAAAACTCCACACTTAGAAGAATTTCCAAGTAAAACATGTCAATGTTAGCCTATGAAAGGAAATTCAAGTTACTGTAACTACAATTAGAATTACTTTTCAGGATCAATAGTGGGCTGAGAGATGCAGCACTGAGATCCCTCCTGATAACAGGTGAGTAAATCGGAATTCATAGTTCGGCTGATTTTAGAGGATTTTTTGAAAGTTCCAAAACTCCACACTTACTGTAAGTATGGTTAGAATTACTTTTCAGGATCAGTAGTGGGCTCAAAAATGCAGTACTGACGTCTCTTGTGATAACAGGTGAGTAAATCAGAATTCGTAGTTCGGCTGATTTTACAGGCATATTTTGCTCAATAGTGAAGGAAGGGGGTGGGGCCTGAGGTAACATGTGTGAAACACACCCTCTGGCGCATTTTAGGTTGGGGAATTAATTCCTCTTCAATCCTGAGGTCCCCTGCAAGCCAACTAGCCCACCAGGTACCTCCCCTATTTTGAATAATAGTTCACCGGGGAAGTGGCGGTCCGCTGGGCGTATGTGGGGGCTTGAGCCCCCCACACAAGTTTTTTTCAAAAAAAATATTTTTAAAGCCAAGCCCAGGGGCATCGCGGTCCCCTGGGATGCGGAGGGGCCGTGATCCCCCTCCCCGCATACGTAACATTTATGCCCCAAGGGGTGGAGATCCCCGTGGCTGGGGTACCCTTCTTGCCCCCCATTATACATAAATACATTGCCCCCGGGATTTGGCCCCCGGGGAATAATTAACAATAAAGCGGGCTTCTATTTAAAACATTTTTTTTTAAAACATGTGTGGGAGGGCTCAAGCCCCCCCACATGCCCTAGGGACCGCCACCTCCCCTCTCTAATATTTAAAATAGGGGGGCCGTGACGGACCTCCCAGCCCCGGGGACCACCAACCCCCAAAGTTTTTTTTAACTCCTGGACCCTTGTGGTGGCCCTGGGGACCTCCACCCCCAAGGGCCAGCTCTTGCAGTGTCCCTAAGTCCCTACCCCGCCCTGCTATTGTAGGGCGGGAGCCTCGCGGTTCCCGCTCTACTATAGCAAACTGGTTTCCTATATGGAAAAAAAAGCAGATTAAAGTAGCCTCTCTTCCAAATAGGAAAGCATATTGCTTTTCATTAGAGGAAGCAGCATGTAAGCTGCTCTCTCACGAAAAGGAATGCCGGCTTCCAAAGGAGGCGGGAAGCCGGCTGGGACCGTGGGCGCATTGGGGGTCTCCTCACGGTCCCCAATGTTTTATTTGAGCCCCGGGGAATGGAGACCCCGGGGATAATAAAAATTAGTGGTAGGGGCTATTTTTTTTTTTACAGTAAAATTTTAATACGCCTCCCAAGCGCTGCCGTACGACGTATGATGCGAGGTTCCTAAGGTGTACCGTACGCGTACCTAAGCAAGAAAAAAAGAATACAAAAAATATGTTTTACAGATATCTATCAAGCTAATGTGTTTAGGTGTTGGTTGGTTCTAACAAGAACTTTTCTCTTTATTGGTACTTAAGTAAGTATCTTTTGCAGAGTCTAAACTTGTTGAGAAGGAGTGTTTTACAGTGTGCTGAACTTTTGACCTCTGTGGACAGTTGACTTTTGCATGATTTGTTGGGGGTAGGGTTCAAAGTTATGTCAGTTGTAAAGGGTTTAAATGTTCAACCAATAGAAATGTGTGTTTGGTTTTCAATTACTGTGTGAAGCAATTTGATTTGTTATTAACATGTGTATATGTGTAAATTGAGAGGGAAAGCGTGCCATTTTCTGCTTTTGCAGAAGTAGAGAGATTCTGTATAAGAATATTTTCTGTGTGACTGGCATTCTTCTTAATTTACAAATCTATTTCAAAGGTGAGTTGATAACTTGTAAGGGAATGCATGTGGTGTATTTTGTTTTTAGTAAGAGTAATATGTTTATCCTTCTAAAGTGTGTAGAATCACATTCTAAGTTTGTCTGTATTTGGATAACTATTGTGATAAAAACATTTAGAAAGTTAATCTGTTTAGTGAGTCAGCTTTGTGCAATAAAGTGCAGCACTAAAAAATGTAGAATGTGTGCAGTCATTTTTTTTTCAGTTGTAGAGTAGTTAATAGTGTAGCTTCTTTAGAATTAGGCTTGTGTTTTAAATCTACAATTTTCCAGTCAGTATACATACAGTACTGTAAACTCTGTGGGACATATTTACAAGCCTCTTGTGTGTCTTTGTCCTGCCATTCCAACACTTTTTTGATGCAATGTTCGCACATATAATGCAGCAAATTGTTTATGTATTTGCGAAATTTGTTAGCGTTGTGCACTGAAATGTTATATACATAGAATGTGTGCAGTCACTTTATCTTTTCTAGATTAGTAAATGTGTTTTTTTATGAAATGCAAGGTCTAAAATGTTTTATCTAGAATCACACTGTGTGTCTGTGTGCATTTAGGAATTGTTCTGAGAAAAGTATTCATAAGTGGTTATAAAGCTATCCCTTTTTGTAGTTTTGATAGAATTATAAACCGGTTATTGATTTTACATTTGCAAAATGACTCATGAGGGTACAGTAAAATGCAGTCATTATTTTTCTGAAATATGTGGAGTGATATTATCCCTTCAAGAGTAATTAATAGTGCTGCTTGTCTAGAATCAGAATTCTGTTTCCGTAGTCAGTATACATAGACTGCTGCATACACTGTGGGGCAGATTTACAAGCCCCTTGCGCCTTTTTGTTGTTCTATTGTGTCACTTGTGTCACTTTTTTGATGTTATGTTTGCAAAAATAACGCAGCAAATTGCTTATGTATTTGCAAAATGAGTCAGGGTTGTCCACTGAAATGTAGTAGTTATATATATGGAATGTGTGCAGTCACGTTTTTAGACTAGTAAATGTGTTTTTGTAAAATGTAAGGTCTTATATTTTTTGTCAAGAATCACACTGTGCGTCTGTGTGAATTTAAGAATTATACTTGCCCCTTTTTTCACATTCTCCCCCTCTCTCCTCATACTCCCCCTCTCTCCTCATACTCACGCCTCTCTCCTTATACTCTCCCTCTCTCCTCACATTCCCCATTTCTCTCCTCATACTCTGTCTTCTCTCCTCATACTTCCATGTCTTTCGTCATACTTCCCTCTCTCCTCATACTCTCCCCTCTTCTCATACTCCCCCCTCCTCATACTCCCTCCTCTCCTCTCCTCATACTCTCCCCTCTTTTCAAATTCCTCCCTCTCCTCATACTCCCCCTCTCCCCTCATACCCCCCTCACTCTTCATACTCCCCTATCTTCTCATACTCTTCCCTATCTCCTCATACTACCCCCTCTTTCGTCATACACCCCTCTCTCCTTATACTCCCCTTTTCTTCACATTCTCTTCCTTCTCTCTTCATACGTTCCTCTCTCCTCATACACATCCCTCTCTTGCTATACTCTCCCTTTCTCCTCATACTTGCCCCTCTTTCCATATAGTCTGCCCTCTCTGCTCATACTCCTCATCTCTCTCCTCATACTCCCCCCTCTCTCCTTACACTCCTCTTCTCTCCCCTTATAGTCCCTCGTCTCTCCTTATACTCTTTCTTTCTCCTCACACTCCCCCTCTCTCTCCTCATACTCCCCCTCTCTGTCCTCATAGTCCAACCTCTCTTCTCATATTCCCCCTTTCTCCTCTTTCTCCCCCTCTGTCCTCATACTCTCCATTCCCCTCACACTCGCTCCACTCTCCACTTACTTCTCCACCTCTCTTCATACCTCCTCCTCTCCTCATACTCCCCATCTCCTCATACACCCCCCATCTGCTCATACTCCTGCTTCTCTCCTCATACTACCCCCTCTATCCTCATACACCCAGTCCCATTATTGTTCCCCCTCTCTCCACATTTCCCCCTCTCTCCTTATACTCCCCTCTCCTCATACTCCCTCTTCTCCTCATATACCCTCCCCTCCTTATACTCTCCTTCTCCCCTCATACTCCCCCTCTCATCATATTCCCTCCTCTCTTCATAGTCTCCCCTCTTCTCATATTCCCCTCTCTCCTCATACTCCTCATCATACTACCCTCTCTTTCCTGATACACCCCCTCTCTCCTTAAACTCCTCTTTACTCCACATTGTCCTCAATGTAGTAGTTATATACATGGAACGTGTGCAGTCACTTAACCCTTTCGAGATTATTAAATGTGTTTTGGTAAAATAGAATGTCTTATATTCATATCTGTGTGAATTTAGGAATTATACTCGCTCCTTTTTTCACATTCTCCCTCTTCTCTCGTCATACTTCCTCCTCTGTCCTTATAGACATCCTTTTCTCCTTATAGTCCCCCTCTGTCCTCACACTCACCCCTGTTTTCACATACTCCCCCCTCTCTCTTCATACTCCTTCCTGTCTCCTTATACTTCCCTCTCTCTCCTGATACACCCCTCTCTCCTTATACTCGTCTTTTCTCCACATTGTCCTCAATGTAGAAGTTACATACATGGAATGTGTGCAGTCAGTTAACCCTTTCTAGACTAGTAAATGTGTTTTGGTAAAATAGAAGGTCTTATATTTTTTGTCTAGAATCACACTGTGCTTCTGTGTGAATTTAGGAATTATACTCGCTCCTTTTTTCATTCTCCCTCTTCTCTCGTCATACTTCCTCCTGTGTCCTTATAGACATCCCTTTCTCCTTATAGTCCCCGTCTGTCCTCACACTCACCCCTGTTTTCACATACTCCCCCCTCTCTCTTCATACTCCCCGTCTGTCTCCTTATACTTCCCCCTCTCTCTTCATACTCCCCCTGTCTCCCTCATACTCCATTCTGTCTACTCATATTCTCCCTCTCTTCTCATTCTCTCCCCTCTCTCCTCATACCCCCCCTCTGCTCATACTCTGGCCTGTTACTTCTCAGTCTCTCCTTATACTGACCCCTCTCTCCTTATATTTCCATTTCCTCATACTAGCCCCTCTCTTCTCATACTTCTCCCTCTCTCTTCATTCTCCATCACTTTCTCACCATACTCTCAAACAATTTCCTTATACGTCATCTGTCTCATACCCTCTCTCTCGTCATACTTCTCCTATCTCTCATCTTAATCCCCTCTTTCTGCTCATACTCCCTCCTCTCCTCATACTCCCACATCTTCTTATACTCTTCCCTCTCTCCTCATACTGTCCCCTCTCTCCATATTCTCCACCCTCTCTCCACATATTCCCCCCTCTTTCCTCATACACACCCCTTTCTCCTTATACTCCCCCTCTCTCCTCATAGAAATCTCTCTCTCCTTACACTCCCCTCTCTCTTTTCATTCTCCCCCGTCCCTCCTCATATTCCCCCCTCTCTTCTCTCTTTCACATCTTCAATTCTCCATTCTGTTTCCTTATATTTTCACCAAACACTCTGTGACTATTCTTGCACTACTGTAGTGACCCTTTCAGCAGTCTGTGATTATCCAGTATGTATGCACTTCTGTTATAAGTTACTCAGTTGTTTTTTATACTTAGTCATTGTACATTGTATTTATTTAGTAATAAAATAGTATATTTTATAGATTTATTTTCATAACGTTATATATATTTATTATAACAGATTATATTTATCAACAGTGAAATAAATTCATCATGGCTAGAAAAAGTGAAAAGAGGAAACAGCGTAATAAAGCTTATTATTTCAAGACAAGTTATGCACAAGAATCATCCGAAGAAGAGTCTGTGGTGAAAAAGAAAAAAACTCCTGGTAAGAAAGTAAGAATTTTTTTAAGAAGTTATCAAAAACTAGAAATAGTGTGGACAATGTGATTAATGAAAACACTGTATGTGTAACAAAAAAGAAAAGGAAGAGAAAAAGAAAAATGATATGAAAACATGTTCTAAAGAAGCCCTGTATAGTAAAAGGAGGCAGAATCAATTTCAGGAAATTAGAAAAAGAATGTTTTACAATAGAATTGTTTTAAATTTAGTGAAAGAAATAACGAAATGTAAAAGAAAATCAGCATTTTATAAGAAGAAGAAACATATTGAAACTATTGTTGAGAAAGCTTTAGAATTAAAAAATAAATTGTTTATTTTAATAATCAATAGAATTCAATTAGTAGATAAACCAACCAATTTAATGAAGGCCAAAAGTAAGTGGAGTAGACTGATTAATAGAACTAATTTTTCTGATGGTTTTTTTTGGGTGAATGGGAACATAGCCAAAGTTCTGAGGCATATTTTAATGAAGAGAGTTATCTTCAGAGAAATGATTTGTTACATGCAGTTGACACCAGTGGTCGAGTTATGAGGTTAGAAATAGTTGTCCTATTGAGAAAGAGAAAATTGTTCCCAGAAATGCAGAAGAGGTGTTAGCTGATGAAGTTTTAGGGAGACGTCCTAAAGCTCCAGTGTATACTTGGAATTGCAGTAGTATTTGTAGTGTACGACAGGAATCTATTGATTTTTTACGCAATTTCTTACGTGAGTATACTAAGAAAAGTGTTAAACAAAAGATTAAGATGTTGCAAGGACTAGACCCTTGCAGAGTGAGAGTAAATACTGGTTTGCAAGGTCATTCTCTGGCTTGTCCTTCTAAAAAAGTATGTCAAAGTGTTTTTGACCATTTCATGATGTTAGCAGTACATCACACTCAAATGAGGAAATTAGTCAGAACATTGTATTATGCAAAAAGTCCAGCACTAATGTTAAAAAAGTTGAACAGTGCTCTTTTGGGTGGATCTGTATCAGATGTAATGAGCGTTTGTGAAGAAATTGAGGCTAGTTAATTTGGTCCTGAGGAAGACAGTGCATAAACTGATACATTAATAGAGTAAATTGTGGAAGAGAATGTACAACATTCTAGTACAGAAAATTTTGAGCAAGAAGTTATGAAGTTTAAGGTGATTTCAGGTGAAAGGCCAAATTATTCTCGTATTTGTTGTCGACGAACTTATTATAAAAATCAGACCAGAACTGTTGACCTGTATTTAAAAAGTGAAAAGAAAATAATAATGAGTGGAAAGAATTTGCAACTTATTTGTTGGTAGAGAATTGTTTTTATTTGGGTTCTGATCAACATATTTGTAAATATTGTTATAACAAATTAAACGAGAACCGAATGCCTGCTAGATCTGTGAATAATAAAATTGAGTTGGTAAATATTCCTTTTGAACTGATGTATTTAAATACATATGAGTCTACTCGCATTCAATGTGTGCATCCATTTCAGGCTATTATTCGTATGGAGCCTAAGACAGGGAAATTGCCTCCTTCAGATTTACAGAGAGCATTAAAGGGAAGAGTTGTATATTTGCCTCTAGATTTAAAGAAAAATATTGAAACAATTGGTGTAGAAAATGTTGAAGATGAACCTCTAGTTATTCTTGTTAATGGCGTTTCTACTAAGATTAAGAAAATCTGGCAAGAATTAGTGGATGTTAGGAAAGTGAAAAATGCAACATTGTATCTCGTAAAAAATAATCAATACTATGAAAATGTGTATGTGGGAGAAGAAGAAATAACTGTAGAATAAGATAGTGACTCGTCAACTGGACAAATTGAAAAAGTGATGTGTCCAGAAATGAATAAATCTACGAGCATTACAGGGTTCATCCACTTCATTCCAAAGAAGTGATCGGGAATACTATTGAGTTATTCTAAATGAAGGAAGTGAAGGGAAGTACCATGAGTGTATGGGAATAAAGCTTGGAAGCTCGTTGTTTCCCTCAGTTGTTTCCAACAGCAAAAGGAGGACAATATGATGAACGACCTGTGCAGATTCCTGCATCTGAATACCAGACATCAAGATTGTATGCAGAAGATCAAAGATTTCGACAATGTATTCCGCATTTGTTTCATCTTTTATTTGAGAGTGACTTGTCTGGACTTGGGATGATTTACTTCAGTTTCTTCGAGAGGCAAATTCAAATATAGCAAATATTGAATACAAGACACCTGGAGAATTGTGCTCTTTGGCTCCTGTTAATGTAGGCAGATATTTCAATCATAGATTTGAAGCTATGATGTCTTTTATCACTAATAAAATAAATCCTCCTCTTGGAGAGGTTGTGGATTTCTTTTGGGGAAAGGAGTATCAAGCAAGAGGTGCTCCTCACATACATATGCTATTATGGATCAAAGATGCTCCCAAATTCGGAACAGATTTGGATGATACTTTGTTGTCTTTTATTGAAGAATATGCTACATGTGCTATACCCAAAAGCACAGAAGAAAAGGATTTAAGACAACAAGTTTTACGATTCCAAAGCCATAGTTGTGGGAAATACTGTCGTCGAAAGTACAAATCTAAGGACAAGTTCTACACCAAATGCCGTTTTGCATTTCCACGTCCTGTAATATCAAACGGAGGAGTGAACAGTTTTATGTCATCTTTGCGACATACTATCACAAGAAAGTCTCCAAAACAGCAAATTATGCTGATTATGGAACTATTCCACAAGATTTAAGAATTGGAAAAGTGACTGAACGTGGCAAAAAAGCTTTACAGAGACGATTACTTTCCAATGTGTTTCCAAAAGAAAATATCGCTCCTGAGAAACTATATATGAGAATTGCAGAAAACAAATCTGTAATCTGTTTAATGCCAACACTGCGTGAATGTTCTATATTCAATGAAGAAATTTTAAAGTTGGAAAATGAGGGAATTATAAAATTGGAAGCTATTGATAAAACACAGCATGAAGGAATTACTATTATTTTGAAAGAAAAGTTGAAGAGTAAATTGGATTCTTTAGAAAAATAAATATCTAAAACTGTCGGGTAATTTTACGACGTAATTTGGATGTGAAAAAATGTTTAGTAAATGGAGCAATGGGTAAAGTTGTTTATTTCGTTAATTACCAAAATAGAGATGGTGTTGAATTTTTGAAAATCAAATTTGATCAAATTGAAGAAGTACAACAAGTTAGTCATTGTTCAGCTCGGTTTTTGCTTGTAAAAGATTTGTATGTCTGCAGAAAACAGTTTCCAATTTCTTTGGCATATGTGGTGACCATTCATAAATCTCAAGGTTTAAGTATAGATAGTGCTTTGGTGAATATTGGAAGTACCGTGTTTAAAGAGGGTATGGCATATGTTGCTTTGCCTCGAGTCAGAACTTTATCTGGATTGTATTTGATTGATTTTGATGAGACAAAGATTAGTGCACATGTAAATTGTCTGAAAGAGTAGAATAGGTTAAGAAGAGAATATGCTCCCAATTTAGGTAAATATCCTGTATTTGAAAAGCGCGTCGTAGGTCGAAAAAGAAGATATGAGAATATCCGTAGTGAAGTTGCAGAGAAAGAAAAAAAAAAAGATGAAGCTGTGATTGCTAGCAAAAAGAAAAAGTACACTATTGAAGAGGTTGTTGGTTAACAGTTTGAAAATAATTCTGGTGTCAACTGCTATGCTAATGTAGTTGTTAATGTTGTTTTTTTTCTTGAAAGTTTGCAACAGCAAATTGTTGAAAATAGGGAAAAAAGATTTTGTTCATTGTTGTATTCTGTTCATGAGAAATGTAGTAGTGATAAAAGTAAAATACAAAGTGTTTCTGATATTCAAAGTGTATTGGACATATTTTCTGGTTCTAGTCAATTTACGCAGAATATTCAGCAAGATTGTCAGGACTTTTTAATGTATATGCTTGTTGTATTGGAAGATGAAGGTGTAGATATTGAAAATCTTTTTGGCCTTTCTAATAAATGGCAACATGACTGTGAAAATTGTTTGTTTACATGTAGCACTAACATAGACACTGAAAAATGTATATATTTGACGTGACCAGACTGTGCATCAGTGTCTTTTAACAACCTAGTTAGAGAAGCAAGTCAAAACATGGAGTGTAGGCAATGCAAATCACAAATGTCATCAAGATTATGTTTAGAAAGTTATGGCCACTATGTAATTTTAATCATGCAGCGTTGTACAGCTGATGGAATAAAATTGGAAACTTTAATTAAGAATTTTGTTGCTACTCTGGTATCAATATCAGGAAGAACTTTTGTAGCTGTAGCAATTATTTTCCATGATGGTCCTTCTACAATATATGGACATTACACTGCTTATTTAAAATGTGCTAAAGGTTGGATACATTGCAATGATAGTCAATTGGTTTTTAAACAACATTTGCCTAAAGAATTACCAAATTCTTATCGAATATTCTTAAAGCGAAAGTTTTAGGAACAGAATGTGGCCTGTATAGTAAAAGGAGGCAGAATCAATTTCAGGAAATTAGAAAAAGAATGTTTTACAATAGAATTGTTTTAAATTTAGTGAAAGAAATAACGAAATGTAAAAGAAAATCAGCATTTTATAAGAAGAAGAAACATATTGAAACTATTGTTGAGAAAGCTTTAGAATTAAAAAATAAATTGTTTATTTTAATAATCAATAGAATTCAATTAGTAGATAAACCAACCAATTTAATGAAGGCCAAAAGTAAGTGGAGTAGACTGATTAATAGAACTAATTTTTCTGATGGTTTTTTTTGGGTGAATGGGAACATAGCCAAAGTTCTGAGGCATATTTTAATGAAGAGAGTTATCTTCAGAGAAATGATTTGTTACATGCAGTTGACACCAGTGGTCGAGTTATGAGGTTAGAAATAGTTGTCCTATTGAGAAAGAGAAAATTGTTCCCAGAAATGCAGAAGAGGTGTTAGCTGATGAAGTTTTAGGGAGACGTCCTAAAGCTCCAGTGTATACTTGGAATTGCAGTAGTATTTGTAGTGTACGACAGGAATCTATTGATTTTTTACGCAATTTCTTACGTGAGTATACTAAGAAAAGTGTTAAACAAAAGATTAAGATGTTGCAAGGACTAGACCCTTGCAGAGTGAGAGTAAATACTGGTTTGCAAGGTCATTCTCTGGCTTGTCCTTCTAAAAAAGTATGTCAAAGTGTTTTTGACCATTTCATGATGTTAGCAGTACATCACACTCAAATGAGGAAATTAGTCAGAACATTGTATTATGCAAAAAGTCCAGCACTAATGTTAAAAAAGTTGAACAGTGCTCTTTTGGGTGGATCTGTATCAGATGTAATGAGCGTTTGTGAAGAAATTGAGGCTAGTTAATTTGGTCCTGAGGAAGACAGTGCATAAACTGATACATTAATAGAGTAAATTGTGGAAGAGAATGTACAACATTCTAGTACAGAAAATTTTGAGCAAGAAGTTATGAAGTTTAAGGTGATTTCAGGTGAAAGGCCAAATTATTCTCGTATTTGTTGTCGACGAACTTATTATAAAAATCAGACCAGAACTGTTGACCTGTATTTAAAAAGTGAAAAGAAAATAATAATGAGTGGAAAGAATTTGCAACTTATTTGTTGGTAGAGAATTGTTTTTATTTGGGTTCTGATCAACATATTTGTAAATATTGTTATAACAAATTAAACGAGAACCGAATGCCTGCTAGATCTGTGAATAATAAAATTGAGTTGGTAAATATTCCTTTTGAACTGATGTATTTAAATACATATGAGTCTACTCGCATTCAATGTGTGCATCCATTTCAGGCTATTATTCGTATGGAGCCTAAGACAGGGAAATTGCCTCCTTCAGATTTACAGAGAGCATTAAAGGGAAGAGTTGTATATTTGCCTCTAGATTTAAAGAAAAATATTGAAACAATTGGTGTAGAAAATGTTGAAGATGAACCTCTAGTTATTCTTGTTAATGGCGTTTCTACTAAGATTAAGAAAATCTGGCAAGAATTAGTGGATGTTAGGAAAGTGAAAAATGCAACATTGTATCTCGTAAAAAATAATCAATACTATGAAAATGTGTATGTGGGAGAAGAAGAAATAACTGTAGAATAAGATAGTGACTCGTCAACTGGACAAATTGAAAAAGTGATGTGTCCAGAAATGAATAAATCTACGAGCATTACAGGGTTCATCCACTTCATTCCAAAGAAGTGATCGGGAATACTATTGAGTTATTCTAAATGAAGGAAGTGAAGGGAAGTACCATGAGTGTATGGGAATAAAGCTTGGAAGCTCGTTGTTTCCCTCAGTTGTTTCCAACAGCAAAAGGAGGACAATATGATGAACGACCTGTGCAGATTCCTGCATCTGAATACCAGACATCAAGATTGTATGCAGAAGATCAAATATTTCGACAATGTATTCCGCATTTGTTTCATCTTTTATTTGAGAGTGACTTGTCTGGACTTGGGATGATTTACTTCAGTTTCTTCGAGAGGCAAATTCAAATATAGCAAATATTGAATACAAGACACCTGGAGAATTGTGCTCTTTGGCTCCTGTTAATGTAGGCAGATATTTCAATCATAGATTTGAAGCTATGATGTCTTTTATCACTAATAAAATAAATCCTCCTCTTGGAGAGGTTGTGGATTTCTTTTGGGGAAAGGAGTATCAAGCAAGAGGTGCTCCTCACATACATATGCTATTATGGATCAAAGATGCTCCCAAATTCGGAACAGATTTGGATGATACTTTGTTGTCTTTTATTGAAGAATATGCTACATGTGCTATACCCAAAAGCACAGAAGAAAAGGATTTAAGACAACAAGTTTTACGATTCCAAAGCCATAGTTGTGGGAAATACTGTCGTCGAAAGTACAAATCTAAGGACAAGTTCTACACCAAATGCCGTTTTGCATTTCCACGTCCTGTAATATCAAACGGAGGAGTGAACAGTTTTATGTCATCTTTGCGACATACTATCACAAGAAAGTCTCCAAAACAGCAAATTATGCTGATTATGGAACTATTCCACAAGATTTAAGAATTGGAAAAGTGACTGAACGTGGCAAAAAAGCTTTACAGAGACGATTACTTTCCAATGTGTTTCCAAAAGAAAATATCGCTCCTGAGAAACTATATATGAGAATTGCAGAAAACAAATCTGTAATCTGTTTAATGCCAACACTGCGTGAATGTTCTATATTCAATGAAGAAATTTTAAAGTTGGAAAATGAGGGAATTATAAAATTGGAAGCTATTGATAAAACACAGCATGAAGGAATTACTATTATTTTGAAAGAAAAGTTGAAGAGTAAATTGGATTCTTTAGAAAAATAAATATCTAAAACTGTCGGGTAATTTTACGACGTAATTTGGATGTGAAAAAATGTTTAGTAAATGGAGCAATGGGTAAAGTTGTTTATTTCGTTAATTACCAAAATAGAGATGGTGTTGAATTTTTGAAAATCAAATTTGATCAAATTGAAGAAGTACAACAAGTTAGTCATTGTTCAGCTCGGTTTTTGCTTGTAAAAGATTTGTATGTCTGCAGAAAACAGTTTCCAATTTCTTTGGCATATGTGGTGACCATTCATAAATCTCAAGGTTTAAGTATAGATAGTGCTTTGGTGAATATTGGAAGTACCGTGTTTAAAGAGGGTATGGCATATGTTGCTTTGCCTCGAGTCAGAACTTTATCTGGATTGTATTTGATTGATTTTGATGAGACAAAGATTAGTGCACATGTAAATTGTCTGAAAGAGTAGAATAGGTTAAGAAGAGAATATGCTCCCAATTTAGGTAAATATCCTGTATTTGAAAAGCGCGTCGTAGGTCGAAAAAGAAGATATGAGAATATCCGTAGTGAAGTTGCAGAGAAAGAAAAAAAAACAAGATGAAGCTGTGATTGCTAGCAAAAAGAAAAAGTACACTATTGAAGAGGTTGTTGGTTAACAGTTTGAAAATAATTCTGGTGTCAACTGCTATGCTAATGTAGTTGTTAATGTTGTTTTTTTTCTTGAAAGTTTGCAACAGCAAATTGTTGAAAATAGGGAAAAAAGATTTTGTTCATTGTTGTATTCTGTTCATGAGAAATGTAGTAGTGATAAAAGTAAAATACAAAGTGTTTCTGATATTCAAAGTGTATTGGACATATTTTCTGGTTCTAGTCAATTTACGCAGAATATTCAGCAAGATTGTCAGGACTTTTTAATGTATATGCTTGTTGTATTGGAAGATGAAGGTGTAGATATTGAAAATCTTTTTGGCCTTTCTAATAAATGGCAACATGACTGTGAAAATTGTTTGTTTACATGTAGCACTAACATAGACACTGAAAAATGTATATATTTGACGTGACCAGACTGTGCATCAGTGTCTTTTAACAACCTAGTTAGAGAAGCAAGTCAAAACATGGAGTGTAGGCAATGCAAATCACAAATGTCATCAAGATTATGTTTAGAAAGTTATGGCCACTATGTAATTTTAATCATGCAGCGTTGTACAGCTGATGGAATAAAATTGGAAACTTTAATTAAGAATTTTGTTGCTACTCTGGTATCAATATCAGGAAGAACTTTTGTAGCTGTAGCAATTATTTTCCATGATGGTCCTTCTACAATATATGGACATTACACTGCTTATTTAAAATGTGCTAAAGGTTGGATACATTGCAATGATAGTCAATTGGTTTTTAAACAACATTTGCCTAAAGAATTACCAAATTCTTATCGAATATTCTTAAAGCGAAAGTTTTAGGAACAGAATGTGGCCTGTATAGTAAAAGGAGGCAGAATCAATTTCAGGAAATTAGAAAAAGAATGTTTTACAATAGAATTGTTTTAAATTTAGTGAAAGAAATAACGAAATGTAAAAGAAAATCAGCATTTTATAAGAAGAAGAAACATATTGAAACTATTGTTGAGAAAGCTTTAGAATTAAAAAATAAATTGTTTATTTTAATAATCAATAGAATTCAATTAGTAGATAAACCAACCAATTTAATGAAGGCCAAAAGTAAGTGGAGTAGACTGATTAATAGAACTAATTTTTCTGATGGTTTTTTTTGGGTGAATGGGAACATAGCCAAAGTTCTGAGGCATATTTTAATGAAGAGAGTTATCTTCAGAGAAATGATTTGTTACATGCAGTTGACACCAGTGGTCGAGTTATGAGGTTAGAAATAGTTGTCCTATTGAGAAAGAGAAAATTGTTCCCAGAAATGCAGAAGAGGTGTTAGCTGATGAAGTTTTAGGGAGACGTCCTAAAGCTCCAGTGTATACTTGGAATTGCAGTAGTATTTGTAGTGTACGACAGGAATCTATTGATTTTTTACGCAATTTCTTACGTGAGTATACTAAGAAAAGTGTTAAACAAAAGATTAAGATGTTGCAAGGACTAGACCCTTGCAGAGTGAGAGTAAATACTGGTTTGCAAGGTCATTCTCTGGCTTGTCCTTCTAAAAAAGTATGTCAAAGTGTTTTTGACCATTTCATGATGTTAGCAGTACATCACACTCAAATGAGGAAATTAGTCAGAACATTGTATTATGCAAAAAGTCCAGCACTAATGTTAAAAAAGTTGAACAGTGCTCTTTTGGGTGGATCTGTATCAGATGTAATGAGCGTTTGTGAAGAAATTGAGGCTAGTTAATTTGGTCCTGAGGAAGACAGTGCATAAACTGATACATTAATAGAGTAAATTGTGGAAGAGAATGTACAACATTCTAGTACAGAAAATTTTGAGCAAGAAGTTATGAAGTTTAAGGTGATTTCAGGTGAAAGGCCAAATTATTCTCGTATTTGTTGTCGACGAACTTATTATAAAAATCAGACCAGAACTGTTGACCTGTATTTAAAAAGTGAAAAGAAAATAATAATGAGTGGAAAGAATTTGCAACTTATTTGTTGGTAGAGAATTGTTTTTATTTGGGTTCTGATCAACATATTTGTAAATATTGTTATAACAAATTAAACGAGAACCGAATGCCTGCTAGATCTGTGAATAATAAAATTGAGTTGGTAAATATTCCTTTTGAACTGATGTATTTAAATACATATGAGTCTACTCGCATTCAATGTGTGCATCCATTTCAGGCTATTATTCGTATGGAGCCTAAGACAGGGAAATTGCCTCCTTCAGATTTACAGAGAGCATTAAAGGGAAGAGTTGTATATTTGCCTCTAGATTTAAAGAAAAATATTGAAACAATTGGTGTAGAAAATGTTGAAGATGAACCTCTAGTTATTCTTGTTAATGGCGTTTCTACTAAGATTAAGAAAATCTGGCAAGAATTAGTGGATGTTAGGAAAGTGAAAAATGCAACATTGTATCTCGTAAAAAATAATCAATACTATGAAAATGTGTATGTGGGAGAAGAAGAAATAACTGTAGAATAAGATAGTGACTCGTCAACTGGACAA
This sequence comes from Lissotriton helveticus, assembly GCF_964261635.1. Classification (NCBI taxonomy): domain Eukaryota; kingdom Metazoa; phylum Chordata; class Amphibia; order Caudata; family Salamandridae; genus Lissotriton; species Lissotriton helveticus. Next base: position 549,709,459 of record NC_136065.1, on the reverse strand, counting down.
ATTGAAAAAGTGATGTGTCCAGAAATGAATAAATCTACGAGCATTACAGGGTTCATCCACTTCATTCCAAAGAAGTGATCGGGAATACTATTGAGTTATTCTAAATGAAGGAAGTGAAGGGAAGTACCATGAGTGTATGGGAATAAAGCTTGGAAGCTCGTTGTTTCCCTCAGTTGTTTCCAACAGCAAAAGGAGGACAATATGATGAACGACCTGTGCAGATTCCTGCATCTGAATACCAGACATCAAGATTGTATGCAGAAGATCAAAGATTTCGACAATGTATTCCGCATTTGTTTCATCTTTTATTTGAGAGTGACTTGTCTGGACTTGGGATGATTTACTTCAGTTTCTTCGAGAGGCAAATTCAAATATAGCAAATATTGAATACAAGACACCTGGAGAATTGTGCTCTTTGGCTCCTGTTAATGTAGGCAGATATTTCAATCATAGATTTGAAGCTATGATGTCTTTTATCACTAATAAAATAAATCCTCCTCTTGGAGAGGTTGTGGATTTCTTTTGGGGAAAGGAGTATCAAGCAAGAGGTGCTCCTCACATACATATGCTATTATGGATCAAAGATGCTCCCAAATTCGGAACAGATTTGGATGATACTTTGTTGTCTTTTATTGAAGAATATGCTACATGTGCTATACCCAAAAGCACAGAAGAAAAGGATTTAAGACAACAAGTTTTACGATTCCAAAGCCATAGTTGTGGGAAATACTGTCGTCGAAAGTACAAATCTAAGGACAAGTTCTACACCAAATGCCGTTTTGCATTTCCACGTCCTGTAATATCAAACGGAGGAGTGAACAGTTTTATGTCATCTTTGCGACATACTATCACAAGAAAGTCTCCAAAACAGCAAATTATGCTGATTATGGAACTATTCCACAAGATTTAAGAATTGGAAAAGTGACTGAACGTGGCAAAAAAGCTTTACAGAGACGATTACTTTCCAATGTGTTTCCAAAAGAAAATATCGCTCCTGAGAAACTATATATGAGAATTGCAGAAAACAAATCTGTAATCTGTTTAATGCCAACACTGAGTGAATGTTCTATATTCAATGAAGAAATTTTAAAGTTGGAAAATGAGGAAATTATAAAATTGGAAGCTATTGATAAAACACAGCATGAAGGAATTACTATTATTTTGAAAGAAAAGTTGAAGAGTAAATTGGATTCTTTAGAAAAATAAATATCTAAAACTGTCGGGTAATTTTACGACGTAATTTGGATGTGAAAAAATGTTTAGTAAATGGAGCAATGGGTAAAGTTGTTTATTTCGTTAATTACCAAAATAGAGATGGTGTTGAATTTTTGAAAATCAAATTTGATCAAATTGAAGAAGTACAACAAGTTAGTCATTGTTCAGCTCGGTTTTTGCTTGTAAAAGATTTGTATGTCTGCAGAAAACAGTTTCCAATTTCTTTGGCATATGTGGTGACCATTCATAAATCTCAAGGTTTAAGTATAGATAGTGCTTTGGTGAATATTGGAAGTACCGTGTTTAAAGAGGGTATGGCATATGTTGCTTTGCCTCGAGTCAGAACTTTATCTGGATTGTATTTGATTGATTTTGATGAGACATAGATTAGTGCACATGTAAATTGTGTGAAAGAGTAGAATAGGTTAAGAAGAGAATATGCTCCCAATTTAGGTAAATATCCTGTATTTGAAAAGCGCGTCGTAGGTCGAAAAAGAAGATATGAGAATATCCGTAGTGAAGTTGCAGAGAAAGAAAAAAAAACAAGATGAAGCTGTGATTGCTAGCAAAAAGAAAAAGTACACTATTGAAGAGGTTGTTGGTTAACAGTTTGAAAATAATTCTGGTGTCAACTGCTATGCTAATGTAGTTGTTAATGTTGTTTTTTTTCTTGAAAGTTTGCAACAGCAAATTGTTGAAAATAGGGAAAAAAGATTTTGTTCATTGTTGTATTCTGTTCATGAGAAATGTAGTAGTGATAAAAGTAAAATACAAAGTGTTTCTGATATTCAAAGTGTATTGGACATATTTTCTGGTTCTAGTCAATTTACGCAGAATATTCAGCAAGATTGTCAGGACTTTTTAATGTATATGCTTGTTGTATTGGAAGATGAAGGTGTAGATATTGAAAATCTTTTTGGCCTTTCTAATAAATGGCAACATGACTGTGAAAATTGTTTGTTTACATGTAGCACTAACATAGACACTGAAAAATGTATATATTTGACGTGACCAGACTGTGCATCAGTGTCTTTTAACAACCTAGTTAGAGAAGCAAGTCAAAACATGGAGTGTAGGCAATGCAAATCACAAATGTCATCAAGATTATGTTTAGAAAGTTATGGCCACTATGTAATTTTAATCATGCAGCGTTGTACAGCTGATGGAATAAAATTGGAAACTTTAATTAAGAATTTTGTTGCTACTCTGGTATCAATATCAGGAAGAACTTTTGTAGCTGTAGCAATTATTTTCCATGATGGTCCTTCTACAATATATGGACATTACACTGCTTATTTAAAATGTGCTAAAGGTTGGATACATTGCAATGATAGTCAATTGGTTTTTAAACAACATTTGCCTAAAGAATTACCAAATTCTTATCGAATATTCTTAAAGCGAAAGTTTTAGGAACAGAATGTGGCCTTTCAGGATTACTGCTATTAAGGTCGGCTGGTCCGGCGTTGTGGAGTGCTTTCTCACCATGGGTGAGGAGCTTCAAGGTGATCCTCTTGTGGACGTTGAGCCAGTGTACATCTTTCAGGTGGGGGGTAATGTACTTGTGGCAGGGGACATTGATGATCAGTTTGGCAGAAGTGTTTTGGAATCGTTGTAGTCGTTGTTGGTGTTTTAGCTGAGATTCCTGCATAGAGTGCGTAGCCATAGTCCAGTCTATTGCTAACGAAGGCCTGTGTCACTATTCTTCTTCTTTCGGTCAGGACCCACTTGTAGATCCTGCAGAGCATGCAGAGGGTGTTGTAGTAGGAGGAGGAGACGGTGTTGATTTGCTTAGACATAGAGAGGGAAGACTTAAGGATTAATCCAAGGTTGTGTGCATGGTCCGTGGGTGTTGGTACTGTTCCCAGTGTAGTTGCCTACCAGGAGTTGTCCCAGGCTGAGGGGTTGGATCCGAAGATGAGTAATTCCGCTTTCTTTGAGATCAGGTTTAGAGAGCTGTTCTTTATGCAGTCGGCGACGGCTTTGATTACCTTGTGGAGGTTAGTCTTGGTGGTTTGTGGCTCCTTGATGAGGGAGAGGATGAGTTGGGTGTCATCGGGTTAGGAGATGATGTTGAGGTTGTGATGGTGGATAACTTGTGTGAGGGTGGCCATGTACATGTTGAATAGCGTCAAGCTGAGGATTGAGCCCTGGGGAACGCCGCAAATGATGTTGGTGGTTTCAGATCAGAAGACTGGGAGGTGGATACTCTGGATTACTATTTAATGACTTCCAAACTAAAGATTTGACACATACTATTTGGCCATGAGGAAAAGTATCTACAACAATTAATGAATTTTTGTTGTATATGTTTAGTTTTTTTATGATTGTTTGACATGTCTTATATTTACGAAAGAAATTGCTCTTAGAAAAAAACATTTAACATATGTTTTATTTCTATTTGTTAGATTGCTATTGAGAATGTTTAATGTTTTTTTAAGATAATCTTATTGATTGTCTTTTTTTTGCCCGCTGTTTAATGTGATGAGTTCAATTGAATACACTGTTTCTAGTAAAATTCAATATATTCTGAGAACAGCAAAAAAGGCAAATGAAATGTTTTAGAAATTGTCTGTTGTAAAATATATATTGTAACTGTATTTTTTCTTCTCTTCCTTAAATGCTAATCTTATAATACATACTTTTTTAATATTAATTATTTTTAAGGTAAGTAGAAGTAACTATAAAAATGGGGAATGTGCTGTGCTTCTACACACCTGAAGAAAGAAGAGATGGACAGAGTACATATCTGTTAAAACATGATTTGTATCTTTTAAAGATATAACAAAAACTTTATACATACTGAGTGTCCCTGGAAATGTACTCTCTTTGAACATATATTAAAAAAATGCCAGCGAGTTCTATTAGAGGTATGTATAACATGGAACATGGTTTCAGAATAGGTTTCTGCAACGCACCAGTATGGTATTGAATAGAAAGACATGCTTGGCTAGAGGAGACCAGGGAGTTTCTGGATTAAAAGAGACCAAATTGTTCAATATAAAATATGTCACAGAGAGTGTTTTCAAATACTGTTTTTTGTTTAGAAGGACAGGATAAGTTACTATGTGTAGCTTTTCTTTTCTTTGTAAATATGTCCAAATCTTATACAATACTTTGTGTTGAAGTGACGTTCTATACCTTTTGCTGTGAGCATTTTTGACTTATATAAGGAATGACTACTTTCTAATTGTGTTAAAAGGTGAGTACTGGATAGGTCTTCAAGGATTGATATGTGTGAAAACACATAAAGTACTCAAAAACTAGTTTGATAATGGGACCTAAATAGACACAGATACACAGTGTTATTCTGGACAAGCAATAATATCCTTTGCATTTTACTGAAATACATTTACTAGTTTGGAACAGGTAGACATATTCTACATTTTTAGTACTGCATTTTACTATAACAGCCTGAGGCTTTTTCTATAGTCATAAGGAGTGACTGTTTGAAATTTTACGAAAACTTAAGAACAGGATAAATAGTTGATAGAGCTAGTTTTGTATTATGTTTTAAGAAGACTGATAAAGTGAAGTGTTTATATTTGTGTGCAAGGACGTACAACATAACAGATTAATTTTGGAAAGAGAATAATACCGAAGAGACAGTGGAAATCACCAACAGTTTCATTGAAGAACTAAACCAACTTCTATCAGACCGCAAAATTGAAATATTAGGCATAAGTACTGCAGATGTCAGCTGTGATTTCGAAGAAGAAAGCTTTGATGCTGATTTTATAGAAGCACTGGATGAGGTTAAATATTTGGAAGACATACATTCTGAAATTGCTAACCAGTAATATGATGTCGAAGAAATAGCAGATGCATTTGTTTTAGAAGTTCTGTTAAAATATGAGATGTCTGAAGAATACATGTATTCTTTAGTAATAATAAAGCATTGAGCACTATATACTAATGCATCAACTGTACTAAAAGTCAAGCAGGTATAGATTCACTTACACACTCATTACAACATTCTATTAATTTAAAGTATGCAAAATAGGTCTCAAGGCATGGACTGCCTGAAATCCCTATGCACTATACATGAAGTCTTGTATCTACCTACAAAGTTCTCTTTTATACCTTCAATTCCCCTATGTGTATCCTTACACTTTTACTAAACACTCTGTCACTGCTGCTTCAGTATTGTAGTGAGTTATTCAGCAGGATGTGCTTATTTATGCACTGTCCTAAAACTGAAGTTTTTATGAATTCAATCAGGCAATCTCCTTGCAGAACTGTAATCATCTAGTCAGTACCTAAGTAGTCATGGAGCAAAATATGCCTTAGGCCATGGACTGCTTCAAACCCCTGTAGACTATACATGCAGTGTTCTATGTACTTGCTAACTTGTCTTTTATGCCTTTAATTCCCTTGTCTGTATACTTACACTTTCAGCAAACACTCTATCCTTGCTGTTTCAGTATTGTACTGAGACATTCAGCACTATGTCTTTATCTATGCACTGTGCTAAAAGTGAAGCTGTTATAACATCAATGTGGCACTCTCCTCGCAGTACTATAAACATCCACTGATTACCTAAGTAGTTATGCACCAAAGTAGGCCTTAGGGCATGGTCTGCTTCAAACCCCTATAGACTATGCATGCTGTCTTGTATGCACCTGCAAACTTGTGTTTTATACCTTTAATTCTCCTGTCTGTATCCTTACACTTTGACCAAACACTCTGACACTGCTGTTTCAGTATTGTAGTTAGCCATTTATCAGTATGTGCTTCTCTATGCACTGTGTTATAACTGAAGCTGTTATAAATTCAGTCAGACACTCTCATTGCAGAACTGTAATTATACACCCAGTAACTAAGTAGACATGCAGCAAAGTACGGTTTAGGGCATGGTCTGGTTCAAACACACATGGACTATGCATGCAGTCGTGTATGCACCTGCAAACTTGTGTTTCATACATTTAATTCCCTTGTCTCTATCCTTACACTTTGACCAAACACTCTGACTCTGCTGTTTTAGTATTTTAGTCAGCCATTCATCAGTGTGTAATAATCCATTGACTGCATTAAAAAACTAAGGGGCTGATATACAATAACTGGCACAACCCCAGGGATATGCCAGTTATTGAGCACCATGACACCACCACCATGGATGCACCGTATTTAAAATGTGGTGCACCATGGAGAAAAAAACGGCACAGATATGTGATGCATCTGTGCTGTAAAGGAGGCGCATTACTTGACTTGGGTTGCAAGTGCAACGCATATTCAGCAATGCTCTGGGGGCTCTATGCTCATAATGCTATGTCAATCTTTACAGCTGCTTCAAGCAGATGCAGAGTTTTGATGCAGCATGAGCCCAAAAGTCACAAAGTGGAATCTTGTAGATTTCACTCAGCCACTTTTAGGAGGTGTTCCTGACCCGGAACACCCCCCTCCCTTCCCCCTCTGCGCAGGAATGCCTACTTTTGGTACAGGGATTTACAATGTGATGCACCTGTCAGATGCGTCACATAGTAAATACCACACCCGATGGTGCGTCTTTCGGACAACAGCTGCATCACAAAAGTAACGCAAGGGTGGTGTAAAAGAGGCACAAGGGGGTTGAAAATCTGCCCCTAATACTTCCAAATTCATCCAGGCAGTTTCACAAGCACTTCAAAAGGAAGCATAGACTTGTAACATATTAATGCGCATATGTTACATTCAAGTGCTTTGGAAGTACTACAGTACACTATAAGTAAACACCTTATAGATTTATGTTGTAGCACTTCCTTATAGTTCTGCACTTTCACATTCACCATACACTACTAATATATTCATTCATTTATTTATGCACTACACACTCATTCAAACAAAGTTTTACACACTATCATAGAAATATAGCTCTTTTTTTGACCAGTGAAGTTAATTCTGAAAATAACTGTTTTTTGTCTTTTTTTTAACATAAGAAAATAAACTGGAAACAAAACAGTGACCAACAGGAACTAATAAACAAAAAATAATTAGCGTCGTAAGCAACAGTGCTCCTGTTTGCGCTGTTTAATTAAATTAATTGACTGCTCCCCGTAGCAGAGCATCTCATTGCAAAATTTGCAATGGATGATTAAGTCAGCAAAATCTGTTTCGATATTTAGATGCGGAGTGCATGGCTGTGTGGTTGGTGCACTTGAAGTGCTGGGAACAGCAGGTGATGGATTGTCCCGTAGCCTATCAGAGCAAGCTCTCGCATAATTGCAAGGATGGTAGTGTTTCACATGGCGAACCATGCTTGCTGTCCCAAATGAGTACTTCTTGCTTGCATCTCCTCTTGACAGTGTGTCGAAAAGAAATAAATAAATGGTGGTAATTATTGACATTAAAGAAATACCTTGCAGTACAAAGAGACTCAAGGGGACTATGAATTTCTCTAATGCCCAGTCAACAAGATGCATCCAATGATCTATTACAGGAATGCAGAGATTACATCTTAAATTCATCTCTGGGGCTCATAGCAACCCTAGTGAACCACATTGAAGTAAAATCAAAGAAGAACTTCAAGAATTGGAAAGGGAAATAGCCACACTAGATATGAACCCAGAAATGACAAAATTGAAAGAGGAACTGGAACGACATATAGAACAACATGAGGAGACATTAAAATTAAGAAAACAGACAAAGTTCCAACAGGATAAGGAGGATTACACACAAGGGCGAATCTTCACATATGTCAAAAAATTTGACACACTCAAGCAACAAAACCAATTGTTTAAGCTCAAGCAGTATCTCATCATTGACATCCACGGACGCCAGTGAGGGAGACCAAGAAACAACATCAGATCCAACCAAACGTTCTTTTTTGGGGGACATGATCCTGGTCCTCCAACAGAAACATGAGGAACAAAATCGGAATGTAGCACAAAACCGAGGAGAGTGAGGAAAAGGACGCCATGGAGAATACAGAAGACAACAAGGAGAGGAATAAGAAGAAAGTGAAGTCACAGAGAGAATTGGAACAAAAACAAGGAGCATGCATCAGAAAAACCCCTTCTGAGTGAATTGGAAGAACTGACAGTAGTCAATCTTTATTAAAACACAGCATCAACTTTAGCCCTGTACAACAAATGGACACAGCACAAATAAGAATTGACATTTACATATATGTAAGAAAAATAAAGTTAGCAAAAAATATTTCTAGAGAAGAAGGAAATGGAGAATTATGTGAAGAGGAAAAAGAGCTTCACGCCAACGGAATCAACAGAGTTAAGCTTAAGAACAACAGATTTGAATGCCCTAATGACCTTGGTGTACTTGGATGTAACTGAGAAACAAGACACTATACCCGTGGAAACAGCGTGCCCCCAAATGGGAGCGGGAATGAGCCGCAAAAAACAGGATCACGGTTCTATCCGCAACTGGCACCTGGAAACAAAATAGATATATTCCAGGAAGCTGTAATCCAGGACCTCTATAAGATGAAAAAAAAACACTGTGATGATTTGACAGAAGAAGAATATCAAGCCCTTAAAAATGTAACAGAGGATCAAACAATCACCATAAAAATGGCAAAGGGGGCAACATTGTCATCTGGAACACAATGGATTATGAACTGTAGGCCAATTCTCAACTAAAAAACCGAGAGTATTATCAAAAATTGGAAAATAATCCAACTATTGCTTTTAAGGAAGCTTTGGATAAAAACATCACTGAGTGGCTGGCTCAAATCCTCATTGATTAGGATGAAAAGAAATATTTGACCACTGACCATCCGACAATGACTACCACATATTTCTTACCAAAACTTCACAAAAACCCACTGAAACCACCAGGGAGATAGTTTTGGGGAAAGGATAATTGCTGGAACCAGTAGCTAACTACATTGATTTCTTTTTGATGCCCTTCATGTTGAATTTAAACTGATATCTAAAGGACACCACTGACCTCTTGAGACATCTTCAAGACATAGCCTGGCAGGATTCATATATGCTTGTGACCATAGATGTAATTTCCCTTTCTACGAACATTGAGAATAACATAGGACTGCTAGCGATTCCTTTCTTCCTCAAGGAACGGAATATCAAGTACAGCCAACACAACCAAATGCTCCTGGATATGATAGAGACATGTTTGACCAAAATGTCTTTGCATTTGGAGAAGAGATTTACAACCAAATAAAAGGCTGTGCTATGGGGTTCTCCTACAGTTCGGGATACGCATGTCTGGTAATAAGGTGGTGGGAGCAACAACAGTCCTGGCACCCCAACCATGACAAATATGTAAACAAAACAACAATGTCGCTGCAATATGTAGATGACTTGCTAATTTTATGGGATGGGACAGCTGCAGAATTTCAAGAGTAATTTGAAATTCTAAATTCAACAGACGCAAATGTGAGATTCACATATGCCATTAACAAAGTCCGAGTTGTATTTTTGGACACAGAAATCTATGTCACCAACAACAAAATTGAGACAACTCTGCATCGGAAATCAACATGGACAAATGCCACATTACATGCTGATAGTTTTCATAAAGCATCAGTCATCGAAAATATCCTGTATGGGGAATTACAGTAGCAAGATTCAAACAAAGAGGATACAAGGCAAATGTTGTTAAGAGATGTTGGCAAAGATCCAATGAGAAATCAAGGGAAGAAATCCTGAAAAACACCCCAAAAGCAATCATGAAGAAAATCAAGAACCAGTGAGATTTGTTATGGATTATTCATGTGACGTAAAAAAGTCACCAACATTCAAAGAAAGACCTGGAAGATATTGCAGCTGGATTCAACAGTAGGAAGGATCATGGGAACCCATCCGAATATATCATATCGGCGCGCAAAGAACCTCAGAGATAAATTAATTCACAGTTACCACCGAAGTTCACAAAAGAATCTTAAAGGGTTACAATGGCTAAAAACGAAAGGCTTCATCAAGTGCCATAACTGCAAAGTCTGCCAGATAGCCAAAAACACCACACAAGCTAAAATGGCGAACAACAAAATGTGGCAAATAAGAGACCTGATAACATGCAAAAGCAAGTATGCCGTATATGTAATTGAGTGTCGTTGTTCCCTAAGATATATAGGGAGCACGATTTGTGAGCTGAAAAAGAGGATCCTCGAACACGTAATAGCGACGGTAAACAAGGATCGAGGAAACGAGGTAGCTAAACATATGGAGTCGCACCATGATAGAAACTGGAAATTGCTGAAGTTCTACTCGATTGAAACAATACCGGAAAACATAAGAGGAGGTAACCGTGAGAAAAAACTGCGACAGCACGAATCAATACAAATTTTGAACTTTCGAACTCTAACTCCGTGGTGGCTAAACCAAAGTGAGGAACTACATGTGCATCTGTAATAGATTAGAATATGCAAAGGCAGAAACAGAACCACACTTCCCGGATGGAAAGTATGATGTAGAAAAAGAAAAAAGAAAACACCACCAAACAAATAAAAAGAAGAAAAAAAGTAATTAAAATAAAACAACAAAAAAAGTCAAATGAAACAGAGTTGAGGAAACTAATTAAAAAAAAAGAAGGGGAAGAATTTGAACCATTAGTTGCCAGTCACAAGACAATATGAGTAAGCCCACTGGAGGGCATAATTTACACAAAAAGGAGAAATACAAACTGAAAAAGCAAGGAAATAAGCCCTCAAAAAAAGGGAAGATACAAAATCCACTAAATAATTCAGGAAGATCAAACAGAATCTGGCAGGAGCGAGGATGCAGAAATGTGTTGTAACAGGAACTTGTGCCAAAAAATCCATAATTGAGGAGAGTGCAACAGGCAGAAAGAATAACACAGCACATGGTTTGCTGCAAACAGATCAAAGTGAACCAAATAATGTCCCCACTGAAGCAAGATGGGACTTGCTAAGGCATTACACTTGATGGTCACAGAGACCGGGACTAATGACAAGCATGCCAGTAGAAACCGTTTCCCACATTTACCCCCTCCTTTCAAGTTTGCAAAATTGCAAAGTAACACTAAGTTGACAAGACATTTAGGAAAAATGAAATGCAAATAAATTAATAAAAATAAAAAATACGGAATATTTCGCAGTAACACTTGGTGAATTTTGAGGCACTACAACTTCCACAATGCTTTAGAATGAGACGTAGATTAACAATAGAGTCATTTAAAAGTTTTTTTATTGGTTGAAACATGCTGTGTCATTTCATACCATGATCAAGTTCCCTGCGAGAACGAAACGCGTCGGTTGGCATTTCAACCTGGAGGAATTTGGAAAATAATTATCTGGAAAATCACCACTTGAGAGTACCACTTAATTTTCCCCTAAAAATGAGGTTGTGATAATATATTTGTATATATATATATATATATATATATATATATATATATATATATATATATATATATATATATATATATATATATATATGCTTTCTTGCGCCCAAAGTCCATAAAGCACGCTCTCTGGACAAACAGAAAGTCACACAATCTCCATAGTGCTGTTTATTTCACAACGCGTTTCGCCGAGAAACGGCTTGATCACGTGAAAGAATGCAACAAAAACATTGGCTTTTAGCTTTGTAAACGCATGGTCATAGACAGAGGACTCACATAATCATAAGTTAATTACATTTGTAAACGTCTGCAACATGCAAGAATACCTCATGTCTTACACAAATAATAATAATTAATGATGTCTCTGTTTTTTTCAACACAAGAAAAATAGTAATGAAATAATAAACTCATGTTCAAAACAATAGTAATTGTCTCTCGGAAATTACCGAAGTCCACAAACTAAGGTCTGTTCCATCTGTCACACTTATTGTATCGAAACACATTAACATAGTATGGAACATATCGTGCAACCCGACCTGGTTGTCAGGCATCCCGTAACCCCTCCCATTCTCACACAAGATGCGTGTGGAACTGAGTGTAGGCTCCCATTGTCAATCATGTTCTGGAGTTAAGCCTCAATGCGGGAAAACAAAATGATAATGATAATAACAAACCATCTTATTGGCCAGTGCCCAAAGATTCCAAATAAATTCATCATCACAGAGAGACGCACAAGTGCAAAAAAACGGGTAATGGCAAGTGCCCATATGTATACTATCTGCAGCTGATTCCCCACAACGAGAACAGTTACTGCCGACATTCCCTCCCCATTTATGAATACGAGGCGGTGTTATGTACAAGTTAAACCAGGTTTTATAACATTGGACCTGTAAATTAGCAGAAATAAAGACAGATTGACTAAAAAAAAGTGAATCCTCACAGGCCCCTTGGCTAGCTTGGACCACTCTCTCCCAATAAGTAAAATGCTTAATCAAATCATCTGGTCTCCTAGTTCTCAATACTTTATAAATAGAGGAGATAGTTTATTGATTCCCATTAATAGCTTCTACTAATGGAATACGCTCCCAGGAGATGGGCCTATTAGGGAAGAAATCTCTAACCTGTAAATATTTAAAGAACTGTCTATTCTCTAGTCCTTATTTGACTTTGAACACTTCAAAAGACAGAATTCGCTTGTCTTTCATTAAATCCCTAACCCCAGTGATCCCCCGAGCTAACCATTCATTGAAATAGGCATCCTTAAAAATTTCAGGGAAGAGAGGATTCATAGAAAACGGTGTGTAGACATGCAACCGCCTAATGTCAAACATTTTTCGAACCAGTGTCCAAACTTTAAATGCGGCAAAAAGAGTTTTAAACCTAACCCTTTTAAAATAAGCTAGATCTATATGCCTAAATAAAAAAAACCCTACCTCCTCCCCCAAAATTAAATGATAAATCGAGTCGTCAAAGTAATCAAAAGAACCAAAATCCAACATCGGTGCTATATGTCGAATATATATCTGGAAATTAGGTACTGCCCAGCCTCCCCTTTCTCTGGAAAGTGTCATAAATTTCAAAGCTCGTCTTGGACGTTTGCCAGCCCAAAGAAACCATGAGATTATCCGATCTAGTTTTTTAAACCAAATAGAATCGATTAATACAGGAATGGCTCTAAGACAGTATAACATCTTTGGTAAAAAGGTCAATTTCACCACGTTACATCTACCCATTAAGGTTAAGGGTAGATTATTAATCCGACGAGCATCTAAATCCAATTTTTTAACTAACAGTTTAAGATTAATTTCAACAATCTGGTCAATTTCTGAGGTAATCTCTATCCCCAGATATTTCGCATTATTAATAATACAAGAATCTACAAAATTGGCTTTGTTATTACATATAATTTGAGTTTTAGTTTCATTGAGGAGGTAGCCCGATAATGCACCAAAACAAGATGTCAGGATGCCAATCCGTTGTGGAGCTGCCTGAGGAGAGTCAGTCAGAATAGCGAGATCGTCCGCATATCCCAAAATGTTGGTTGCTACCCCTTTAGACATCACCGGATGGATTAGATCATCATCATAGATTTTCCGAACGGCCAGACTCTGTTGGCATACACGCAGCTCCTGTACAGGGGACTCACCTCTAGGGTGAGAATCGGTAAATTAATCTCTGCCCCCTTCCCGATTGAGAGGGGCACAAGGCAAGGGTGCCCGCTCTCTCCCCTCCTGTTTGCACTAGCGATTGAACCCATGGCCATACGAATACTGGGCGAGGGTTTTGAGTGGGGGATACCGATAGCGGAGACGACGCACTGTGTCTCCTTGTACGCAGATTACCTGTTGATCTACATCCGTGACATAACAAGAGATCTCACCCCAATCTGGGACATCCTACAAGCCTTTGGCACTATCTCAGGACTCAAAGTCAATTGGGAGAAGTCGACCGTCTACCCGCTCAGCCCCCATTTAGCTCCACATACGGTGACGCTAGGCCCGCAATCGCTACATTGGAACGGAGCGGCCCCCCGATACTTGGGAGTGCGACTGTAGCAATACCCGGTGGACCTGTATGAAGGCAACCACCGCAAGGTGATGTCTGGGTTGCGATCGGTGGTGGCCTTCTGGAAAACACTACCCCTAGTGCCCATCGGCCAGGTAGCACTAGCAAAGATGATAATGGTGCCCAGACTACTTTATCACTTCGCCAACTTACCGGTGATCCCATACAAATCTTTTTTCCGGGAGCTAGACACACTGCTGACAAAACTCATATGGGACGACGGCCAACATAGAGTAGCGCTCAGTAAACTGCAGTTACCCACCACAGAGGGCGGCCTAGGAGCCCCATCCTTTGAATCGTATTTTTTAGTGGCGCAACTACAATGGTTGCCCCACTGGACAGCAGAGCGCCATATCATGGAAACTACTACAGACACAGGCAAGATACCCCTCCCGGTCATCAGACATATGCTTCTGCCAGGCACCAAACCAGCCCGCACACACTCACTCCAGGTATCTATAGCACCATTGGTTGTGGCCAAGTCAGACGACTTGTCACATGAAGATCACTTTATGTACTTCCATGCTTGGCTACAATACCCTCTAATTGTGTAGAAATGTGTAACAACCTTGTGACTTACCCCCTTCGGGGGGCGTGATATGAGAAATTTCAATAAAAAGATTTAACAAATAAAAAAATCATAGATTTTCCGAATTAAAGGATCTATATAGATAACAAACAATAAGGGGGAGCATGGGCATCCCTGCCTGGTCCCTCTGCGTATATGAATTGTCGCTGACAGATTTCCCATTACCGAAACATGCGCCGTAGGGTGAACATACATGCTTTTATTAGCCCTAATATATCTATCACCGATGCCGTAATGCTGTAATGCCACCCATAAAAAAGGCCAGGAGACCCTATCAAAAGCTTTTTCAGCATCAAGCAGAATCACGGCCATAGGGTCTCCTGTAACCTTAGTATAATCGAACAACGTGATGGTGCGACGTATATGTTCGATAGTTTCACGGCTAGGGACAAAGCCGTGCTGCAGCGGAGAAACCAGCTTTTTAATTATCCCGGCTAATCGATTGGCTAACACTTTAGAGTATATTTTATTATTACAATTGATCAGAGTGATTGGGCGGTAAGAGCCAGTATCTATGGGGTCTTTCCCCTTTTTTAAAAAAGTGACTATCCTCGCATTACGCCAAGAACCCGGAGGGGCACTCCCATTTTGAACACCTATGAAGAGCTGAAGCATTACCGAAATTAACTGAGTGCGAAAAGTCTTGTAAAACTCCCGGGCAAAAAATCTGGCCCTACAGCCTTGCCCCTTGGGATTGAATCTATAGCCATTCCGAGTTCTTCAACATTAATCTACATGTCTAGCATATTCAACTCATCCTCTGATAAAGCCGGGATAACTATGCCCTCAAATTATCCCTGGATCTTCATCTGATTTTCATTATTATCCTCAATATCCTCATCATATAATGCCTGATAACATTTTTGAAAAGCCAAGACGATAGCCTCTTCATCCTTAACCAGCCCTGCCTCTGGATCCATAATACTCAATATTTGTGTAGCAGCTGTCTTTTCTCTTGTTCTCACAGCTAATATCTGCCCTGCTCTTTCATTGCTTTCATATGCTTTAGAACGCCAGGCAAGGAATTTACTAGTAGCTTTAAACTGAGAGATAGCAATAATATCTGATTTAATAATTATAATCTGAACCTGAGCCAGATCGCCATTCCCTCCGTTCGATAATTCACTGACCAGTATTTTCTCAGACTCTTCTAATCTCCCATAAAGCTGCTCTAACTTCGCCTTCTCCCTTTTCTGGCTCTCCCAGCCATAGTGAATGGTGTCTCCCCTGATCCCTGCTTTAAGTGCATCCCAGACGTTCTGAATATTGGTGCTGCCTATATTTTCATTAATAAATCTAACAATCCATAATGACATGGCTTCCACATACTGTCTGTCTCTTAGCAGGCCTCGATTAAATGTCCAGACATTCGGTTTCCTAGGCCTAGATTGAATATTTACCTCCAAAACTAAGGGATTGTGATTTGGCATTACTCTCGGATATTTATAAATTGTACCCCTGTACCAAACTAGAAGAAATAAAAAAATGAATTGTGTGAGGGGCAGAATAATACGTAAATCCAGGATCCTGCTTCCTAAACAAAGCCCATGTATCAACCAACCCATGAAGTTCTTGAAGCTGCCTCAAAGATTTACAAACTTTTGGTTTACGACCAAGATATCCAAGATCTGGCTGGATAGCAAGCTCACACCCGATATTAATATTAAAATCCCCACATAATATACATGGGGATGGCCAACCAACTAATTCAAGATTAAGCTTATTGTAAAGCGTGGGGTCATCCAACACCTGGCCATATAAAGTGAAGAGTGAAAAAGCTCGATTTTGAAATTCTACATGTATGATAAACCATCGTCCAAACTCATCCACCAAAAAACGGGTTATATTCACAGCCCCTCTACGAATAAGGATAGCAACCCCTTTGGTCTTTGCCTCCAATTTTGTCCAGGCAGCCAGTAGGAATCCTTCAAACTCAAGACGTTTATGGGAGCTTGCCTCTATGTGGGTCTCTTGTAAGCAAATGATATCCGCCCTCAAAAACGGATATCCTCTCTAAATCTCCGTCGTTTAACTGGATCATTTAATCCACAGATATTTATAGATGTTATCCTAATATTCACAGCCCTTGAGAGAAAATTTCCAGCAATATACTCCAAATACTATAAGTGGGCCATAAAGGAAAAAAAAAACGCCATTCAATCCTGTCCCCCATGAGACTTCCATTCATTCCCTCTCTTTTCACACACCCCTGCACCAGACCCGCCCAACAAAACCCACCCCTCTCCCCCAATAACCAGGCAAAAAAGGTCCTCAGACCCTTGTGATGCCTCCCGCATATCCCGTGCCCCTGGTCACTCCCTGGATCCTTTTATACAAGCAAAAAAGGAGAAAAAATGCACATTTAGCCTTATCAAACATTCAGCAATCCCAAAGGACATACAAAAGAAAAAAGAAAACAATACAAGTTATGAAACATACCAATTTTGTAGAGAATTCCTACATCTATTGTTATGCTTACATCAAAGTATGCGAGTTCAGTGACATATACAATTAGCAGTAAGTTCCTTTAAATAATTCTCCGCTTGAATTTCTGACACAAACACTCTGGTCTTTCCTTGATAAATAACCTTCAATTTTACAGGGTTCATCAAGTAAACCTCACAGCCTTTTTTTTTAAATGGAATGATCAGCATTCGCAGCCGCCATCTCCTCTCCACCGTAGCGTGGCAGAAATCTGGGCGTACGAAAAAAGTGTGGCCTTCCACCGATCTTTTAGAGTCTGGTCTCGCTTTTTCGAAAATGGCTTGGCGCAACAAAAAAATTCCCAAAAAGATTAATATTGCACAGGGTTTGGTGTCTGGACCAGTATTCTTTTTTAAAAACAGCAGGAATCTGTGGAATCTTTGTATTTCGGTCTCCCAGGACCAGTGAAAAAGCTCAGGGAAAGCAGCCATGAATAATTTTAAAACAAACCCCCTTATATCTTCCCCTTTGGTTTTTTCTTCGATCACTAGAAGACGCAAGTTATTTCTCCGGAGGCGATTTTCAGAGTCCTCCAATTTCCATAATACATCTGTATATCTTTCATCATTGGCTGATGTCTTGGCTTCCACAGTCTCAAGCCCCTCTTCCAAACCCACTATACACTCTTCCAAAGCTGTAGTCCTGGCAATCACCTCTGCACAAGCTTTTGTATTTTTAAGAATGGCCCCTGAATTTTCATTGTTGCTAATTGTGCTCTTTTGTGAACTTGACGCGCTTCAGATTGTATAGACTTGAGCATCGCGTAAATCTGAGCATTTGAGGGAGATTGTAGAGATTCATTGCCTTGCTCCTCAGATTGCTGCCCCAAATCGCGACAACCGCCCGTGCCAGCTAAACTAGTTGCAGCCACAGAATAATCCAATTGTAGATTATTACTGGCTTCCGAGCAGGTGCTTCCACGTCGCCTTTGACTGTCTGAGGTATTTCTCTTGGCTTTACGAAGATGAGGAATAGCTCTTCTTAGCGTGTCCGCGGTGGTAGGTGGGCACCACCTGTCTTCTCCTGAAGTATCCGCCAGATTCTCAGAGTCAGCGGAGCCTTCCATTTCTGATTTGTCTGCCAGAAGAAAAAAACTCTCCCCATCATGCATATCAACGATACTGCCTATGCCGGGTTCCCTGTCAGATCGCCCTCCAACTGGAGTTTGAAAGAAGGAGGCAGAATCGGGATTGACAGGTAAGGATTGAAACAAATCCCTTCCGGCATCAGTTGCAGAGACATTATGGGTAACAGGAGTCTCGAGCGGCTGACCACCACTAGTTCCAATTTCTTCCCTAGTGAGCTTGGCAGAGTCACTGCCATCTTCACTACCATCTTCCTGTAAAGATGCAGCAGTAGAAGTAGGGGGAGGACCAGCAGTGAGTAACAGTGAATTAAATATAGCTTTGGTATTTATGGGCTTGGCAGAAAACATCCCAGGAACCACTGGGGCTTTACCTCGAATATTGCCAGATTGAGGTGCCTGAGTAGTCACTGTGCCGTCAATCCTAGCCCCAGCCCCTTGCGCAGCTGTCAAAGATTTTTCCATGCATTTCGCTTTCAACAGAGCCCCTTTCTTGATACTCACCGCTGCCCCCTTTCCCATGGGTTTGTCTGACTTGTCCGGAATGCTGAGCTTTTCCTCCAGTAGAGCCGCCTTTTTACTCCCCGTGAACGCAGCGGCTCCCTGAGGGGCTCCAGGTGATTTAACCACAAGCACCAGTGGAGCTCCATTCTTCTGTGGCGGCATAATCTTGCAATAAGCTCCAACCCGTTCGGCGTCCCGCTGGCAATCCTGCTTCCAGTCAGGCTTCACCGCAGACCATGCCTGCCGGGTCCCCAGGTGAGCTCGGCTACGGAGCTCCAGAGCTGTTAATCTAACAGCGCGTAGCCAGAATCTTTGGCGTCCCGGGTCCAGCCACATGTAATCCGTGAGTAAATGCAATTTTTCAGTGCTGAATGTTTTTAGGGCCTCGAAGACCTTGTAGCTCTTACTCCTTCACCATTTCCTCGGTGAATATCAGCACATTACTCCAGGGAGTGACGCCCGCACTCTTCACGCGGCCGCCATCTTGCCTCTCTCGCTAACTATTTTTTCAATCTCCATGTTAATTTCCAGAGGAAACTTTAGACAAGGCTACAGGTCGAACGGGTGAATGGAATTACCCCAAATTTGGCAGGGAGAAGAGTCTTGGTCTAGAAAGCACGCTTTTGTTTATTTGGTGTAAATTCGTTCAGTAGTTTTTTAGAAATATGGAAATTTACAGATATCAATATTTGGGAATTTCGCCATCTGATTGGCTGAGGTGTTATGAGCATGAGCTTGCTGCACTACAGTTGTGGAAGTAGTGTCAGCATGTGTTTATAACTACTAGGACGAACTACTGACCCATACTGGTCTGACAGGAATGTATGATGTTACTTAGCATGCCATTTCTTAGCATGCTTTATTTACGAAGTTTTTACTTCGCAAGTACCTTTATTCAGCAGCATTTTATAACGCATGCCATTACTTCACAAAATCGTAGAAAAACAAAGAAAGTGGCATTACTTAGCAGTACATTACTTTGCAGGTTATTACTACGCATGGAGATTCTTTTTTTCTTTTTTTCCTTACACGCCAACACTACCCTCCACGCCCCTACACTTCCCTAAACCCTAAAACACTCCCCTACACTACACATACACTACAGCACTACCCTAAACCCTATAACACTACCCCCTACATTACACATACACTACAACACTACCCTAAACACTAAAACACTACCCCCTACACTACACATACACTACAACACTACCCTAAACCCTAAAACACTACCCTACACTATACATACACTACAGCACTATCCTAAACCCTACAACACTACCCCCTACACTACACATACACCGGAACACTACCCTAAACCCTAAAACACTACCCCCTACAATACACATACACTACATCCCTACCCTAAACCCTAAAATACTACCCTACACTACACATGCACTACAGCACTACCCTAAACCCTATAACTCTACCCCCTACACTACACATACACTACAACACTACCCTAAACCCTAAAACACTACCCCCTACACTACACATACACTACTACACTACCCTAAACCCTATAACACTACCCCCTACACTACACATACACTACAACACTACCCTAAACCCTAAAACACTACCCCCTACACTACACATACACTACAACATTACTCTAAACCCTAAAACACTACCCTACACTACACATACACTACAACACTACCCTAAACCCTAAAACACTACCCCCTAAACTACACATATACTACAACACTAGCCTAAACCCTAAAACACTACCCCCTATTCTACACATACACTACAACACTACCCTAAACCCTAAAACACTACCTCCTACACTACACATACACTATAACACTACCCTAAACCCTAAAACACTACCCCCTACACTACACATACAAAACCCTTAAACCTTAAAGATAACACCCTGCATGACCCTAAAAACTACACTGCCCCACTTACCTCTCTCTCCTTGTGGTCCCTCTCTTCACCTTCAACCATGGATCCACTCTTCTCCTGCTTCATGGTGCATGTCGTGGTGGATAGTTTGCAAATAATTTAATTTGCAAAGTAATGGCATATGCGAAGTAACAGCATATGCGAAGTAAAAGCATGCTAAGAAAAAACATGCGTAGTAAAAGCACCTGCTAAGTAAAAAATGCGCACTAATGGTAAATCGTAGTAATGGCTGCTAAGTAATGGTAGATTACCGTCTGAAAGTCCTGGGGTACGGAATATATTTGAGATATTGTCTGGAGTCTCATGCTGCTTAGCTGAGCTGCTGCCGGAGTCGGGGATTAAAGTGTGAGCATAAACTGTGTGTCATATGCTGTGAAGTAATGTGCTCTGGCCACTGTGCCACATGTGCGCAAGTATTGTCAGCATGTAGTTACAGCTACCTGATGAACTTTTGTTTAGAACATTGTAGCTTGTGTATGGTGCTTAGGTAGTGTTGTATAGGGAGTGCACATGTAAATCAATAGAGTATTTGTAAAGCGCAAACTACTCACCCCTATGGGTGAGTAGAGCTGGGGATCAAAGCGAGAAGTCTGTGCTGCAAAGTGAGATGGTCTGGCCACTGTGCCACAGCTGTGTGGAGAATACATTTTGGCGACCGTGCGGGAGTTGCCGTTATATGGCCCTAAAATAGAGGGCCTAAGTTGAAAGTTATAGGGTGGCTCTAAAAAGAGCCCTTTTGTTCATTAGTTGAAGCTACATATAAGTGCGGATTCACAGCTTCAAGTTATTCAGGAACACTCAGTTTCCCTGATCTGTGAAGTGTACTCCATCACTTCTGTTTATATCCGCCATATAAAAACATATGCTGTTGTAGATGGTGCCCATTTTACGTCACTGAGGTATGCAGATACAGCTTTGTTGACTTTTTTCTGAGATTTTTCAATCTGAGGACAAAATTGTTTGGACCATTTCCACTTCTGTCTTTGGCATATATTGGAATATACAAAGACAGTTTGAGGCAAAAGTAACATCAATTGTCCAAAGGTGTCCTTCATAAGCATTTCCAAACTTACCCAGTCAATGTGCCTAGGTCGTTTCCAAAACGGTACCTGATTGGGCGATAAGCATTGTTTTTTAAAAGTTATGTTCACTTTTGTTTTGTGGGAAAGTATCTTTGCGATTAGTTAAGAAAAAGCATTTTTTATATGGAGTACATATTATAAGATAACATTTGCTCAACTCAACCACACTTGCTACTTGCATTTGGAAGGCACTGTTCGAACTTAAAACAATCGTGAACTTTTAACCTGCACGTGCCGTTAAATGTTCAAGGAAATGTTGCAAAAATGTATCATTAGTGTTAGAAATGGGATTTCTGGTTGGCTGAGGCTTGCGCCAAAGCCAGGCAGAAACCACCACTCTAGTCAGGGCAAGGGAGTTACACGCCAAGATAACCCCTGCTCACCCCCTTAGTAGCGTGGCACGAGCAGTATGGCTTATCCCGGAGGCAATGTGTAAAGCGGTTGCGCAACACACACACACACAGCAGCAACACACTAGGCACACCACAAAAAGGAGCTCCACACAAGGTTATATATAGAAATAGCCTTTGTATTACCATAAACACATTAGATCATAATCACACAATTACACTGTGCCAACTGGCAATGGGCAGTATTTACAGGGGATTATTTACACCAGATCATAATCACACAACTACACTGTGCCAACTGGCAATGGGCAGTATTTACAGGGGATTATTTAAACCAGACAGGGCTACGTGGGCCACTGTCAGAATCAACACTTAGTAGAAACAGCACTTCTAGAACATAGAATATTGTAACAAAAAATAACAAGTGTAGGACACAACCAGTAACTAAGTATGGGCGAAATTTGCGAATTCGCGCTCCGCGAATTCAGGCGAAAGCGAATTCGTGGTCTGAGAAATCCGCGAATTTGTGTCAAAAGTTTTTGTTGCGTGTTCGCGGGGCTTTTTCAGCGCGGCTATCGTGAGGTTACCCATGCGGTCGTACATGGGCTAGTTGCATGCTCGCATTGTGCAATTGCGTATTCGCGTCCGTTTTTGCATGCTCGCAGACAAAAAGTCTCACGGCCAAGCAAAAAAATCCGCGAGCTTGCAAATTGCGAATTTTTTTACAAATTCGAGCGATTCGCGGAACGCAAATTTGTCAATTCGCAAATTCCGTGAGCGGAATAGATTTTACGCCCATGCTTACCAGTAACCACTAGTAAAAGGTAGGTACACACTACGCAGTACTAATCACCATAGGCATAAATCACGCAGGGACACATAAACTGACTAGCATAAACTATTCTAGGCAAAACAACCTCCTAATCATAAAAACACAGTTAGAGAAATCACAGGCATAAAGGCATTGCACATTACGCATAAATCACATTACGCAATTATCATCACAAACCCAAATCACCTTGGGCAGAATCGCAGTAGGTACTGACCCCAGGTCAACTGGCCTTCAATGGGGCTCAAACACCTTTTGTCCCAAAAGTCAGGGCTGGCTGCGCACGCAGCCAAAGAAGAGTGCGCAAGAGTTTAGGGCCTAAACGTGGCAGCTGTCCACTAATTGCTGGGCAGCTGTAAAATGATCACGTGCCCCTTGAGCCCCTCTCTGGGACTCTCAAATTAAACTGAAGGTGCCACCATATTGCAGCTTGCCTGTGCTCTAGCAGGGCAGATGGTAAAAAAATGTGAAAAGGATGTTGGGCACTCCTGGTGCCTCCTGGGCCACCACTGGGGCTTCTTAATCAAAGATATGCCCCTGGTTGCAGCCCCACTTTGGGACTCTAAAAATGGTGCAGCCCCAAAGTAAGTATGGGCACAACTGTGCCAGTGAGTCCCTCTGACCCTCTTAACAATTGAGGGCTCGTAGGAGCGACCCACTGGCAAACGGGGCAGCTCTATCTCCGGGTCCCTCAAGGGGGTTTCTTCAATCACGAGACCCCCCCACGTTGGAGCGGCCGCAACGGCGGCCCACTCAGAACATGAGCCGGATTGGAACCGGCTCCACTAGCACACTCGTGGAGCCCCCACCAGCCCTACTTCACTCACCGTGCGGTGTCGGGTGTCTCTTGGGATGCACTCTCTCAGCAGAGTCCCAGCTGGAAATGCCGCACTTTGTCTCCTTCCTGCCGGCTGAGCTTCGGTCGCATCGCGGGGCTGAGGGACTGCCTCTGACACTCATCCCAGGGCGGGGTAGGCTCCCGCTTGGGTCTTCTACTCTGCACACACTACCGTCATGGAGCCTGAAGGGCTCCCGACGTCTCTCATCTGTCTACAGAAGCGTGGGGTGGGCTCCCGTCTGCTTCCCGTTTGCTGCCTTGGACTTTCAGGTCAGGCCCCGCCCATGTCACGGCGAGGGTTGCCTGACTTCCGGGATTTCCCGGATTGCGGCGGCATTTCGCCTCTATCCCGGGCTGCGGCGGTGATGCGGGGCAGATGAGGGGTAGACTCCCTCTTTAATTGAAATATAAAACGGGGTGGGCACCAGCTGGGAGTTACAAAAATCAGCACAAAGTCCCTGGCGGGGTGGGCACCCGCTAGGGATTTTTAAAATCGGCAAATATGCGGGGGAAATCTCACATGAGGCAGCTCCACACTGCAGGCCCCCAGCAGTCCTCCTGGGCTGAGCACAGCGCTCCTCAGGACAGAAAAGCCCCCTTATAGGATAAAAAATAAAGTGCTCCAAGGAGCTACAGGCAGAAGAAGTCCAGGGGAAGTCCTTCAGAGTTCAGGGGGGGCAAAGGCTAGGCACATGGGCCAGCTCACAGGGCCCTCCAGCAGGGAGGCAGCACCCAGTGGCGGTTCCTCCTGGCGCCCAGCAGCAGCAGGCCCCCTCAAGTCAGGAACAAGAGTGAACCTCTTCCATGGGGTCACAGCCCCTTTTTAATATACACATTTCCTTTGTCTAAGGCTGTACATGCAGATCTCCTCATTCACCACTGGGCAGACCCATCCTGACTCCTGGAGCCAGGCACACCAGCTAGCTCCAGCCAATCACAAGCCAGACAGTCAATTCACATTCACTGCACAGACATGCCAACTTCTAAAAGTGGCACTTGTACACTAGACACAGTCAATCTGTGCATGCCATCGCGCAGCATTTAATCTCACGAGTTTGCACATACCAAACTCGCCCCTGCACTCCTCTCACATCAGGAACAACCATGGACACATATATTCCCCATGCATTCCTAGGAGAGGGCAGGCCAATCTCACAATATGCACTCGGAGTGCGCACACACTTTACACTGGGACACAGTGTTAAAGTGCGCAGAAGCCTAAAACAACTAATACCAGGTCATATTTAAAAGCAAAAAGTTTAGGGGTAAACCTGCCAAAAGAGCCAAGCCCAACACAACCCCCTTCCAGCCAAAACGCAGGGCAGACCAATCACCACTGTGATGGGCTTCCCTGCTTTGGGCAATAGAACACGGATGCGGGCCCGCAACTGCAGGGACACCCTCCTGTTCTACGCCATGGTGAACCCATGTGGTTCCTTCTAAAAACGCTGTCTGGAACAACTGGGCTACCCCACTGGTACTCCCCAGCTGTCCACGTCCAGGACCAGGCCCTAGGCCACCCAGGTGCCACTGGTCCTTGCCCATTCGCAGAGCGGGGGGTAGTAACCCCTGGTACATAGTAGCCATTCTCCACTCTTCCAATCCTTAGGACAGTTCTAGACTGCCACTGATCCTCCAGCCTAGGGTCTGCACCCTCAGACTGACCAAAAGTCATGGGTGAGGCTCTCCTCCCCCTACCTCTCCTTCTAGGGTTCTGCCCTCTCCTCCTTTCAGAGGTACCCTTAGAACACCACTCTCCCAACCTAGAGTTTAACCCCTCAGGTTGCACCGTGGTCAGAGGCGAGGACTCCCTCCCTCCACACCCCCTTCCAGAGTTCTGCACCCTCCCAACTGGAGTGGTACCCCTGGAATATGATCCGGTCAGGACACTGGTTACAGACGTCCTTCCATCCAGGTCAGGCAGATCCTGAGAAATATGGCCTAACACCACATAGGCTATTAGGGCTGCAGTGCGCACTACTTTGGTGAAAAAATTCAGAACAATTTTGTGTTATTTAGAACATTTGACCAATGTTAAACCATGTTATAACATTTATTTCTTAATCATCTCAAATCATGAGCATAAACATATTCACATTTTGAATTTTAAATTTTAAACACATTTACAAAGTCATCTGAACCACAACCCAATGCATTTCGGGACATCTTGGTCCCTTCGTCAGGGGTTCCAGTAGTCACTGTAGAAATAACAAGGATGCAAAATCAAAAACGATGCCCAATCGCAAACAAGCAGATCCTGAACCTGGCCTCCCAACCTCGGGTCTAGAACCTTTGGCGGAATACTTGCCTGGCACTCCAGGACTTCTGGGGACTCACACACCACCCCCCTGAGGGTAACACATGAGTCATGTGTCGTGTGACAGTCTGTCTGGCGCAGATCTCCCGTCCCCCGTTCATCTGACAGTGCACAAAGATCCCACAAAAAAGAGGTGGTGTCACCATGGTCTAGCTTTACCTGTGTCATGTGTGTCTCCTGAAGGAGAGCAATCCCCACCCCGTGGCGTTGCAGATATGAGAAGATCAAAAAGCGTCGCGCTGGGGTATGCATGCCGCGGATATTCCATGTCAAAATATTAGTGTGTGCCATGGGATTGCGCGAGCCTTGTCAGTACATCGCCAGGGAGGCGCTTCAAGGGGGAGCTATGGGCAGCGCTCTGAGGGGATTCAACGTGCCGCATGTGAAACAGTGAATAGTGAAAAAGGAACATGTAACAAACTAAAAGGGCGAATCCCCGATAGGGTATACGTCCAAACTTCAATGGGATCCACCGTCAGTAGAGGTGGAGAGTCAGCGTTGTGGCTGTCATGTTGGGTGTGCAGGCAGCGGCCCAGAAAGCCCCCGCGGGCAGTAAAGACTCCAATGTGTTCCCCTATCCGGGGCCCTAAGAACAATAGATGAGTGTTTGGTACAGTAGAAGATTTACAATGTGCCAGGGCTGCTCGGACCAACTTCCAAGGCCTTCCCACGCAGCAGGTGCCCAGCCTCCCCCCCAGCCAGCGTGTCGTGACATAGCTAGGATGCACTGACAGTTCTGTGCACTAGGTTAACGCAAGGCACCGGAGTCGGCCATTAGCCCCCGCAGCGCATCACAGCCATCATGTAAAGGATACAGAGAGCATACTGAAAAACATAGACAGTCCAATAGGCCATCAGATGCTATCATCAGTCACGCTATGTAGTCGGCCGTCTGGGGCGTCACCGTAGGTAGAATAGTGTCATCCGACAGCACAGTGGACGGTGAGGACGGCCCGCTTGCAATCAGTTCAGCTTGCAGTCTATATTCCGTGCTCTCGACAGCGTCCATCCCTCCACGTGTTGTCACCGCCTCCAGCGCCTCCTGCCGTTCTTGCCTCATCTTATCCGGGCTGAGTACTGTCGGGCCGGGCCCACGGTCTTCCGGCCATCCCTTTTCCTCCTTCTTCTCCTGGAGCGTTGCTCTTGCCATCGCCCTCTTCTGTGCCTGTCGATCTTGTCCCTGACCATTGACCGGTCTCTTCCAGCCAGTCCCAGACGTCAGACGGTGTTTCAAAGAAGCGTGTGCCCTCCTTCGTGACCACTCTGAGGCGGGAGGTTAACAGCAAGGAATAGGGTAGGTCCAGCTCCTGAAGTAGTTTCTTTACCGCCAAGTAGGAGCCAGGCCGTTTCTGCACCGTCGCCGTGTAGTCTGGGAACAGCATTACGCGGCTATTGCCCACCCTGAGGTCGTCCATCTTCCTGGTTTCGCGGAGCACAGCATCCGGGTTGCGGTGGTTGAGCAGCTTGAAAAGAAATGGGCGAGGACTAGCCCCCGGCCTCTGGGCCTGCGCCGGCACTCGGTGCGCCCTCTCCACCACGAAGTGCGGGGACATCGCTTCAGTTGGCATGAGTGACCGCAGCCAGTCCTCAGTGTACCTTTCAGGGTGTTTCCCCTCTTCTCCTTCCGGCAGGCCTACCACCCTGATGTTATTGCGCCGAGAGCACCGTTCTGCGTCGTTCGCACGGTCCTCAAGTGCATGCACTCTGTCGACCAAGTCTTGCAGAGCGGAGGCATGGCTGCGGACCACCGGCTGCAATTCCTGAACTGTGTGACGTTGTTCCGTTACCGAATCTGACAGTTTGCGATGGTCCGCATGGAGCAGCATAAAGTCGGACGTGACTTTGTCCAGTCGTGCTTCCAGAGAAGTCTTGGTTTGCGCCAGTGTGGCGCCTATGCGCTCCACCGCCGCCAGAACAGTGTCCATTTTGGCTGCCGGGTTGGCTTCGGGTTCCACTGCTTTGCGTCTCCATTCTTGCGGGAGTTCCGCGCCCCTCGCTTCTTGTTGTTTCGCTATGTTTTGGCCTCGTAGCCTGCCCATTACCAACTGCTGCGCCGTAGGCATTAATACACCAGTCTCTGTGCCTAGTGGCGGCCTGAGAGGGGGGGCCCCCCCGCACTCGATCAGGTGTTGTTGCGCGTCGAGCAGGTGGGGAGGTGGGGCACCGCCTCGCTGGTCACCTACCGCCAGGTGTCACAATTTGAGCAGGTAGGGCCCAGTGGTCGCCCGGTCTGGACTCTTGTTAGAAAAGCCCGCCCCCTGGCGGCGAGGCAGGCAGCCACAGGTGGTATGCCGCTCTCAAGTGTACTCTCCTCACGGTCACACAGGGGGAAAGTCTCTTGTCCAGTGCCCTCCTTCAGGCCAGTGCCCGGCAGCGGGAGCACAGGAGGAGCGGACAGAGTAGCTCAGTGGGAGGAGCTCCGCAACAGGAGACTGTTTACAATGGCGCCCGCAGCGAAATGGTTCCACGGCTTATGAAGCATTCAGCCAGGTGCGGTGTCTCAGTCTCGTATCTCCTGCCCCTCGCCGCCACACGTGGGCTCCTCAGACCATGCGTAGGGAACAGCCAGGGCCTAGCAGCCACACAGTCCAGCCTCCAGCAGGTAATGCGTGTCTCGCCGCAGTGGGGCAGGGAGCTTAGACTATAGTCCGTTCTCGGGTCGTCTCAGTACTGGCCACCCCTTGTCCAGTTTCCCTCTTAGACGCCGCCCCAGTGTCTAGTGACGACGGCGCGCAGAAGCGGCTAGCGCCCTTCGGGGGCATGGGCTTTACTTCACAGTGTCTCTTAAGATGGCGCCCTGGCCAAAATGGCTCCTCGGCTGTCGAGTCTCTAGATTATGCTCACAGCTTCTACTGCACAGCACCTGTCCTCCGCTAGTGTGCAGGGGGGTCCCCGGTATCTCTGTAGCAGTCAACAGGGCCTACCAGCAGCGTATCCAGTCCCAGCAGTTCCCAGCTTGGTCCCCCAGGAAGTGCCCGCACCAATCGACCGTCCTGCACCAGGGCAAGGCACCACTCCATAGCTCACCGCCTGTCCGCCGCAGCACGCCGCAGGCTTACCGTCGTCACTTATGTGCAGGCGGCATCACGCACCAGCCAGGAGGAGCCTGCCGCTGTCTGTCTCACTGTCCCCTGCCGTACTGCCCTCAGGGTAGGTCCGCCAGTTATCAAGGCTTCGTCAGCCTCTCCGGTGTCTGGGCGGCACGAGCAGTGCACCCGGAGCGGGTCTCTGCGCCTCCTCTCTGCGCTGCCCATCCGTGTCGCACCTCCTGTGTTTACCAGGGCTCGCGGCCTCTCACTCCCGGCTCCGCTCACCCTCCGCTTCACCCCCGGGGGGTTTTCTCCACCGGCAGCCGCTGTACCGCACGGGCACACATGTCGGGCAGAAGGTTCGGCTCCTTGAAGCTCTGCCAACTCGTTGGTGCCAGGCGCCCTCCGCAGTATTAGGGACTTGGGCGGACTTTCGTGCCTTTCAGGAGTCCGCACACCGCCACCGCTCAATGGACGCTCTTTCACCACCGGCAACTCGTTTCTCGCCGCAGTTCCCTCGCGCGGGTTCCGCAGTTGTTCCCGCAGCTCTACCGCCCTGTAAACAGGAGTTAGGAACACTTGACAGGGGAATTTCAGGATAATGTAGGGCCCGCCGGACGGTGCTTTAAAAAGTTGCGTCTGCTATGTTTGCCTGGCTAGCCACGCCCCCCTCAGACCCACCACCCTCATGGCGTGAGGCCCAGGCCCTATCCTCCTCACTGTGCTCCAGTCCACAGTCATCCTTCTACCATTGGATTAGGCTTTCCCTAAGTTTGGACGGGGTGTCTGACCCATTCACTGCTATGTCTCTCTCTTCACAGAACTCTTCCAACTCATCCATAATGTATCTAAACAGACCACAGAAATTAAAAGCAGACTCCATTTTGGCAGGATGCTCAGGGACATGTACAACACAGGGGACCTAACTGTCTGAGCTGAAGCAAGAATACACAATCTAAAAATGACACTCTTAGGAGAAACAATAAAATAAAACTCAAACACAATAATCCCCAAACACGTGATTATCTAAATGCAGAGTTTGTAGTGCAACCAGTTGTCACTGTGGTATTGTGCAAACACAAGTCCTATCCTCACCGCTGACAACCAATGCTAGAAATGGGATTTCTGGTTGGCTGAGGCTTGCGGCAAAGCCAGGCAGAAACCACCACTCTAGTCAGGGAAAGAGAGGTACACGCCAAGATAACCCCTGCTCACCCCCTTGATAGCGTGGCACGAGCAGTAAGGCTTATCCCGCAGGCAATGTGTAAAGCGTTTGCGCAACACACACACACAGCAGCAACACACTAGGCACACCACAAAAAGGACCTTCGGACAAGGTTATATTTAAAAATAGCCTTTGTAGTACCATAACACACATTAGATCATAATCACACAATTACACTGTGCCAACTGGCACTGGGCAGTATTTACAGGGGATTATTTACACTACAGAGGGCCACATGGGCCACTGTCTGAATCAACACTTAGTAGAAATAGCCCTTCTAGAACATAGAATAATTGTTGTACAAAATAACAAGTGTAGGACACAACAAGTAACCACTCGTAAAAGTTAGGTACACACTCCGCAATACTAATCACCAACTGGGCAGCTGTAAAATGATCACAGGCATGAACGTGCCTCCTGAGCCCCTCTCTGGGACTCTCAATTGAAACTGAAGATGCCCTTACGTCACAGCTTGCCTTGCAGGGCAGCTGGCAAGAAAATGGGCAAAGGATGTTGGGCACTCCTGGCATGTCCTGGGCCACCACTTGGGCTTCTTAATCAAAGATCTGCCCCTGGTTGCAGCCCCACTCTAGGACTCTAAAAATGGACTTGAGCCAATGGTGCAGCCCCAAAGTAAGTAAGGGCACAACGGTGCCTGTGAGCCCCTCTGGCCCTTCAACACTTGTGGGCTCGTCGGAGCGACCCACTGGCAAACGGGCTTCTCTATCTCAGGGCCCCTCCCGGGGGTTTTGTCAATCACGAGGCCCTCCCACGTTGGAGTGGCCCGCAACAGCGGCCCGCTCAGAACATGAGCCGGATTGGAACTGGCTCCACTGGCACACAGGGGGAGCCTCCACCAGCCCTCCTTCACTCGCCGGGCGGTGTCGGGTGTCTATTGGGATGCGCTCTCTCAGCAGAGCCGCACTTTGTCTCCTTCCTGCCGGCAGAGCTTTGGTCGCGTCGCGGGGCTCAGGGACTGCCTCTGACACTCGTCCCAGCGTGGGGTAGGCTCCCGCCTGGGTCTGCTACTCCACCCACACTACTGGCATGGAGCCTGCAGGGCTCCCGACGTATCTCCTCTATCTACAGGAGCGCTGGTGGGCTTCCGTCCGCTTCCTGTTTGCTGTCTTGGACTTCTGGGTCAGGCTCCGCCCACTTCACAGCAAGGGTTGCCTGACCTCTGGGGTTTCCCGGATTGCGGCGGTGTTTCTCCTCTATCCCGGGCCGCGGAGGTGATGCGGGGCAGGTGAGGGGTAGGCTCCCTCTTGAATTGAAATATAAAGCGGGTGGGCACCCGCTAGGAGTTACAAAAATCTGCACAAAGTCCCTGGCAGGGTGGGCACCCGCTAGGGTTTTTTAAAATCTGCAAACATGCGGGGGAAATCTCATACGAGGCATCTCCACACTGCAGGCCCCCAGCAGTTGTCCTGGGCTGAGCACAGTGCTCCTCAGGACAGCAAAGCCCCCCTTTTAGGATAAAAAGTAAAGCGCTCCCAGTCGCTACAGGCAAAAGAAGTCCAGGGGAAGTCCTTCAGAGTGCAGGGGGGGGCAAATGATGGGCCCAGGGGCCAGCTCACAGGGCCCTCCAGCAGGGAAGCAGCACCCAGTGGTGGTTCCTCCTGACACCCAGCAGCAGCAGGCCCCCCTCAAGTCAGGAACAAGAGTGAACCTCTTTCATGGGGTCACAGCCCCTTTATATATACACATTTCCTTTGTCTAAGGCTGTAGGGCAGGGGGAGAACCAGCTACAAGTTGTTCTTGAGCACTTTGTTTTGCTCAGCTCCTCTCCCTATTCACAGGAAAGGCTAGGGACATTAGACGCACCACAGGGGGCGGAGCCAGCATTGTGGAGGGAAGGCACAGCCCTATTCAGGTCCCAGGTGCCACTCCTCCCTCCCATCTACATGCAGATCTCCTCATTCACCAATGGGCAGACCCATCCTGACTCCTGGAGCCAGGTACACCAGCCAGCTTCAGTCAATCACAAGGCAGACAGTCAATTCACATTCGCTGCACAGACATGCCAACTTTTAAAAGTGGCACTTGTACACTAGACACAGTAAATCAGCGCACACCATCGCGCAGCAATTAATCTCACAAGTACGCACATACCAAACTCGCCCGTGCACTCCTCTCACATCAGGAACTACCATGGACACACATATTCCCCATGCATTCCTAGGGGAGGGCAGGCCAATCTCACAACATGCACTCAGAGTGCGCACACACTTTACAGTGGGACACAGTGTTAAAGCGCGCAAAAGCCTAAAACAACTAACACCAGGTCATATTTAAAAGCAAAAAGTTTAGAGGTGAACCTGCCAAAAGGGCCAAGTCCAACAGTTAGGTTTAAAAAAATTGATGAACTTTTAACCTCCATGTGTTGTAGAATGTTCTAGAAATTGTGTAGATAGAATACGTTGCATTTCTGGCTTCAATGTGTACTTGAATATTAAAAAAACTGTTTATATGTAAAAGTAGAAAGCCAGTAATAGAGAGACGTTTTGAAAGCTAAAAGAATCAAGGAACTATTGTAATTTGTTCTTGATCACCGTAGGTAGTTATCACTTTTACCGGTATGAAAGTGCGGTGTTGCTCAGAGTGGCATGGTGGTCATATGATATGGTGCTACACTCGGGTAGGAAACCGAGAGTCTAAACTAAACTAGTCTAAAGTGATGTGGTCTGGTGTTTGTAGCATACGTGTGCAAGTAGTGTTAGTAGACGTTTATACCATACAAGGAGTGGGAAGCAAACTACTGGCCGCTACTGTGTATTGATAGTATTCCAGAAGCGGGAAGCAAAGTAGTTACGCCCACCTGTGTGAAGACTTGGAGATGAAACCCAGATGATTGCTGTAAATTAATGGGCTCTGGGCGCTGTAGGATACTACCCGCTGTAGTATAAGTGTGTAAGTAGTGTTAGTATGGTTTATAATATATAGGGAGTTTGAAGTGAACTACTCACCCCTACTGGTGTGAAGACCTGGGGATTAAACTGTGAGCCTTAATTGTGAGCTCATTGCTGTAAAGTGATGTGCTCTGGGCGCTGTAGCATACCTGTGGAAGAAGTCTTAGTTTACGTTTGTACAATATAGGGAGTGGGAAGCAAAATACTTACCCCTACCGGTCTCAAGACTCGTGGATGAAACCATGAGCTCATTGCTGTAAAGTCATGTGCTCTATGTAGTATTCAAATGTAATTCATAGTAGAATGTTAGTATATAATTCTCCTAGAATCTAAGTATGTAATGTTAGAATGTAGGTCTATCATGAGGGGAACCTTGCGGAGTTTGTACACGGTGCTGAATTAGACGGTTGCTTTGCTGTCTGCTCCTGTTGGTGGTTGTTTCAGGTGTCTTGTTTTCTTGTAATAAATCTACTTATTGGATCCACTGCTGTCTGCCTCTTCACTACATAAATTTGGCGACGAGCAGGAGAAGGCAAAAAGTAGGCACCACTCAACAATATTTCAAAATTGCTTGTGTTGTGCTGAAGACCTGTTTTCTTTGTGTAGCTGTTTCTACTCATGCTAGGGCCGTTGGCTCATTGAACTATGTCATCCGACTTCTGGTAGGATTTATATTTTTAGATTCTGTGCTTCCTCTGCTTCTTCAATACATTCTGGTCACTGTACTACATGTGTGTAAATAGTGTTAGTATGCGTTTATACTAACAAATGCATCATGGCCCTAGGGAGGGCGACCTCTCAGGCGCAGCTCATACAATGACCCGGGGTGTGCATCCGCGGGACATTTGTGTTTGCTATTAGAGGGTGGTGCATGGCTTCCACCCTGTGACAGCAAACACTTGTTCGACTCCTTGAAGCAAGAGGAGGAAAACCTTGTATCGCTGTAATAGAGGGGATGCGGATGGTAGAAATGGAGAGAAAAGAAGAAACAAAACAAAGCGGGGTCTCACCTTTTTTTTAAATGAGGCCCCTGGAGGGTAATGGTCCGTGGCCAATCCAATTATTATATTGCGGGGTCTCTGTAGGACTGGGGATCTTAATGTCAAATGTAAATTAGGCGCAGAAGGCACAGAGACGTTTTGCAGCCTAGGGGAGTGCCACCTTCCCGGTTAGTGTTTACTAATTTTCCGGGGGGTTCGAGGCCAACTGAATTCCGGGGATCGTCACACTCCGGGTTTTTATTTAAATATGCAGGGTGGGCCTCGGCAGTTCCTGAAGCCTCGGTGGTCCTAGGCAGTGCCTTATTTGTTCTGTAATCACACGGGCAGTACTTATGGTGTTACAAAGTGATACACTCATACAACTTTTGCAGTTGTACAATTACCCAGGCTTCAATTGTCTAATAGTCAGTTAGATTATGTTTGGTAGGTGCACTTTAATATCAAATAATGTTGTCCTTAAAATCTTCTATAAACAGATGATTTTCACAATAAATAATAGACAAATGTCAGAAAAAGAAGACCTATACACTCAGTTATTTATTTGAAAAAAGTAACCTTTATTAAAACACAAATAAATAGAAATGTAACTTTAATAGAAGAAATATTATAATAAAAAAACGTGGGTTGGGCTCCAGTGTAAGCAGGGTAGAAACCTGCAAGACAAAAATGAAACATAAGTATGTGTGCTATGTGGATGTGGTAAAGGAAGGTAGTCCCAATGAAAGGACCATAGTGAGAATGGAAGGGAGGGAGAGTGGGTGGAAGGGAGAAGTAGAGGGAGAGTCAAAAGAAGAAAGGGAGGCGGAGACAGAGCGTCGACCTATTGCACCCAGCCCTTAGTGTTTACCCTCCATTACCCGTTTGTCTAGGATGCTGGGGCCTGCGAGAAAGAGTGTGGTTCAGCAAGTCCTTAAAATTAAATACATGAGGCCAGAGATTATGGGCCATATTATGAAAGAAGGGCGATAACATTATCGCCGCTTTAGCGGCAAGAAAGTTCCGCTAAAGCGGCGATAAGGGGTTGATAATATGCCCTTGTGAATTCCCTTAGAAAACCGAGGTTCTGGTGTGAACCTGGGCTTTTATAGGAATTCACAAGGGCATATTATCAACCCCTTATCGCCGCTTTAGCAGCAGTTTCCTGCCGCTAAAGTGGTGATAATGTTATCAATGTTCTTTGATAATATAGTCCTACATTATTAGCTACAGGAAAATCACTTGCATGCACCTGTGCACCCAGGGTGCTGCACCCCAACCCCTTCCCCTGCACTGTGCTCAATTGTAGGTCTTGCACACCGAGGCTTCACTGCTCACCTGCCACCACTGGTGTGTCCCATGACATGTTGGTGCAAGCTCCTAGTCCGGGGTACGTTTGTAAGGTAGACCCGGTCTCCGGTCGGGGACGGTGTCTTGATACCACCATGGAAGGTGCCATAATGCCAGGGCATTATTGTGGGTTCAGCTCCCGCTCCGCCCTTCTTGAGGCAATCAATGGAATGTTTGAAAAGGGAGAAATAATTTAATGGTGGAAACGTCTGGAGGTAAATCAAGCTTGATAGAAAATAGGAGTTGGGTGCATCCTTCGTTTTTGAAGTACAATCTACCAACTGTTAGTGGTGATCATGGTTCAAAGAGGAGTTGGAGTGCACAAGAATGCACAAGGTTAAATAATAATATGTTATACCAACGTTCACATACAAAGGAACAGAGCGTATGATAGAAGCATAATGTGCACGTGTAATGCAGTGGCCGGAGCCTATGTGCATGTACACTTAGTAATGAGCTCACTACAGTATCCTAAAAGCCAATGACACATGTCTGTAGGTCATCGCTGCCCACTGGCTCAGGCCTACAGTATGGTACAGCAGGTCCTTAAAATGAGACCGATGTGACGGAATGAGGTCAGAGATCACATCATTATTCATGGCAACATGCGCACTCATGGTGATGCACCCCACCCCTCCCGCAGCATTGCGCTCAACAGGTGTCTGTAGGGCAGCACTGCCCGTAGGCTCAGGCCTACCTTATGGACATGGTACAGCAGGTCTTTAAAATGAGACAGAGATGAGAGTGAATGAGTTCGGAGATCACATCATAGCACATGGCAATATTGCTTATTCGCATGTGTGCACTCTAGCTGATGCATCCCACCCCTCCCGCAGCACCGTGCTCAAGAGGTGTCTGTAGGGCAGCACTGCCCGCTGGCTCAGGTCTACAGTCCGGTCCAGCAGGTCTTTAAAATAAGTCAGAGATGAGACTGAATGAGGTCAGAGATCACATCATTACGCACAGCAATATCATTTGTTCACACCTGCGGAGCCAGGCTGAAGCACCCCACCCCTCCCTCTGCACCGCGCTCAATTGGAGGCCCTGTGCACCCAGGCCACTCTGCTTACCTACTGTCATTGTTGTGTGAGCAAACACTACGGGCAGCAGTGCTCACAATTCAGATGTAGTGTTTATTGCAGGAGAGTGTACACCTTATGGATTTCTTTCGTAGATGACGGGCAGTAGGGCTCAAAATTTAGAGCCTGTGTTGACTATCAGGATATATTCTTTATTGCGCATTGTGATATGCGAGGTGGATGCGGCATATCATTTGAGATAGTGTGGAAGAAGAGGGACGTGTGGCATTGTGGTTATCCTATTTATACGTATGGAAAGTGGGCTGGGCTTGCATACGCCAGGCCAATGTAGGGGTGTGAATAATTATTCTAGGGACCTGGGCGTTGTTCAGTTCCTGTCTGGCCAGGAAGTGTACTTATGTGTGTTTCTTTTGTAGTTTTGACCTCACTGAGTGTGCAATTTAGATTAGTGTAGCATGTGTTGGGAGGACAGAAACTCTTGTTAATGAGATGGTGTTTGAAAAGGTTGAATGGTGAACATTACATGTCGTTTTCATGGTTGTGGATATGCACAGGAACGCATGTCAATGGTGTTCGGTATTATTGAAAGTGTTGCTATCGCGAAGTGTAAACATGTGAATGTGCTCGGATGGAGGGCGGATCAGCAGGGAGGCTACGTCATACACCGTAATAACGCTCATTACAGTCAAGCAATGTATGTCAAACGTGAAACTGAAAGTCTCACATATGACACACTACTATACTGGTAAAGTCTGACAACAGAGCGTACAGCAATATAAATCTATACATTACTGTTTACTGTTTGATACATGTGATCTAGGATGTTCTGTCTGCCCGTGGCTGATGATACTCCTTAGAGCCACCAATACCCAGGCCGAAAGGCAGCACAATAATTTGCGCACACACACACCAGGGGCGTCGTTTAACACATATTTGTTTTTTGATGGAACATTTGAGATGCATGGCAATCACACATGGAAGGCTAATATAGAGAGCATGAATATTGATCAAAATGATTGTTGCATGTTGTGTGTAGTATAAGATATGTGTATACTGGAAAACACTTTCTAAGCAGATAAGATGTCTCTCATCAAACGCTGTAGAGAGAATAAGTAAAATGGGTGGGGTTGTTCAACTGTTACAATGGGAAATGTTATGAACCAATCATCTGCTTTTTTTTAAGGTCACATGGCAATCGTGCACCGAGCGCGTAAGGAGGCCGCACCCGATGCGATTTTTTTTTTCTTATTTTTTTTTTTTGGAAAACCTTTATTGACGTATAAGTGTACACCGCTATTCAGCCGAACATCCCGGGGGCACGGCAGCACGTTAGAGACACAATAATATGGCATACGTCGATCACATTTCCGGATAAGTGAGGTTCAATTTTATTTTAAGCAGGATGACATCAAAAACATAGAAAGCTGCAATATAACGGAAAGAAATGTGGGGACCAGGTACCAGGCCGTAAAGCGTAGTCATAGTATGGGCGGGCCAAACAAGAATTCTTGCAGGATGTAAGACGAGCACAAATAAGGCATGGGTACTTTATCAAAGATCAGGATATACAAGCATACAATTACTATAAGTACCGAGTAAACGCCCGCCCAGATCTTCCCTACAGCGCAACCACAGCTCAGACACAGAATACGACAAATCAATGAGAACTCAAAGACCAACACGATAAACTGATCCCAAACGCAGAGAAAGGAAAAAGGAAAGGGAAACCAAAAGAGCGAAGAAAAAGGCCATATAAACAAAAAGAGAAAAAATAAACCCCTCCCCCCAGCCCCCCACACCGCACCCCTGCAGTTGGCTACGGCCTAACCCCCCAGCAGCGTGCCTGTCGCCCAGTATCTAAACCCGAAATATAGAAGAGAGAAGAAATATAGAAAAGAGAAGAAACATAAAAAAAGAAATATAAGAAAAACGGAGGAGGGCCCAAATAACGGCCCCATTTACGCCCCCCTCACCCCCCCTTCATATATCAGAAAGCATGTAAGCCCACCAAGATGGAAAGTGAGCGTCAATTTATGTCCATCGCAACCCCCCAAAGTCACAAATATAAGCCAAAGTCCACATCGTCACCGAGATACCCGTGAAGTACCGTAAACAGTCAGTGTTATTTTCATTGGAAAACCTCACATGCAGCATTACAGATAAAAGCAGGACAGAGCAAAGAATCGCAAATCACCAAGTCAAAAAGATTCAGAGTCTCGCGCAGCGAGTGACAGTAATACAGTTATCTTTGAACCGGAATAGCCCATTAAATCAGGATTCATAGTTAAATCTGTCCACATTGTTCCAGTATAAGAGGATCCCATTTTATAATACGGTAGAAGGATCAAATGGCCAGCGATAGTGCGAAATCGTACTCCAAGCTAGTCTTAAAACAGGATAATAGTCTGCAATAGAGATACACAATTGGGAAGTCAAAGAAGGACTTGAAGCGACAATAGCAATGTACTAGCACTCAACATCATACTCATGAAGCAGCAATAATAAAAATACACGTAAATACACATTACAGGAGTCTTCCCAACTCAACTAAAACCACTACCCCGACTAAGAAAGAAATATACTAAATATAAGGGAAAGGGATACAATAAAAAGAAAAAAAGGAAAAGTAGGGCCATAGAAACAAAGAAGTTATGAAAAAACACTTCCCATCCCCCAACCCCCACCCTACATACCAGCAGAGGGCTACGGCCCACCCCCTCCCGGAGGCATGCCTGTCGCCCCAGTGAGAACCCCGAAAATGGAAAAGCCCGGAGGAGGGCCCTATCCCCGGCCCCATTCCCACCCCCCCCACCCCCCCACAAACCGAAAGCATGTGAGCCCACCACGATGGAAAGTGAGCATCAATGTACGTTCATCTCAACCCCCCAAAAGGCACAATGAAAAGCCATGTTCCGCATCGTAACCGGGACCATACATAAAATGCCGCAAACAGTCAGCTATCAACCCTGGCCAGTCCCAGCAGAAGCAGACAAGTTCCCCAGTCCCCGAGCAGGCATACACGATGGACCCGCTATCGCAGTAGTGGCCACCCGGGCCTTCAGCAAAAACAGCGGCACAGAGTCAGCACGGTTCCTCCAGGGTTCACTGTCCGTTGTCGAAATAACGAGGCACTTTTGTTCAGGAGATGGAGCAGTTGGCAAGGAGGTAAAAAGGGCAGCAGACACGCAGCTCCGGCCGCCAAGCTCACTGGTCTCACAACCCAAATCTGCACACCCCAGGGAGTCCTCGGCGTCAACCGACTGGAAAGTGCCGGGCACCCAATCTACATTGCGCCCATCTGCCTCTGTAGATCCCGCAGCAAGAGCAATGATCGCCTGGGAGCCATTTATGACCAGCCACCAACGTTTCAGGGCTGAGTGCAAGTTCGTAATGGCCAGGAAGACATCTCTCACTGTAGGTTCCATCCCTCTTTCGCCAATGTACAATGCACTACCCCTCTCAGAGGAGCCACCGAACAGTATAAGGAGCAGTCGGAGCAGGCAGCTAGGATATTAACATTAACACAGGGCCTGGCAGCGTGTACTAGTCGAATACGCAAAGCGCAGTGGGCGCAACCCCATACGTATATGACGTAATGCGTGGCTTGGTACTGCGTACCCATCGGATACCAAAGTAGCACCTGGGGTGACTTCATGCATATATGATGTTACGCGTGACGCGGTCTCACAAACCCGTTGGATACGAAATGCGCATTATTTAAGAGTTTAGAAATATGGCGGATAGGATTTGTGTGTTGATGGAGCTTGGTACGCTACCGGTATGGGAGTGCAGTTTTCACCCCCCAAAAAAATACATATCTTTTGGGGAAGATATAAAACATTACATAATTTTTAAAGTTCAAAAAAAGAAGTATAATAGAGTTCCAAAATATTTAAAAATATAATATAAAACATATAGGTTTTATAAGCATTAAAATATGAAATTAAGGTTTTACAGACGTTATAGGTAGGAATTAGCATTTGAAAAACTTGTGAAATTCACTAAAAAAACTATAGGTTTCAGGGACATTATAGCTAGTTGAACATTTGACTCATATAAAACCAGAGAAATTCGCCTGTTATAGTTAGTTGAGCTAATTATAACTTGCGCGCCCGCAATCCACTGCTGATGATGTCACATATTACATCACTCATGACATGGTCAGTGACATCACTGATGACATCACTGATGACATCTCAAATGACATCAATAGTGACATCACTGATGACATCATCCAGCGAATGTGTGTTTCTGTAAAGTTTAAATATTTTTCATTTATATCTATGCCAAGGTGTATTGAAGAATGAGTGGATTTACCAGCTCCTGAATGGATTATTTAGTAGGTGCGTGACTCATTGTATAAGTGAGTGATTGAACGTGTCTTACTGAATACATGGGTTAGTGATTAAACTGTGTGAAACTCTGGATTAGTCTCTCAGTTGGTGTGTAAGCGGCTGCATGGGTTGGTGAGTAGCTACATGACTGTCTATATGGATTATTGATTTGTTGTCTAAGTATCTGTATGGGTGCCTGAGTGTCTGTGTGGGTCGCTGGGGCGTGACTCTGTGCATAGATGTCTGAGTGGGTGATTCACTGGTTGTATGGATTCAAAAGTGCATCTGAGAAGGACTGTATGGGTGAGTTAGTGTGTGTATGGGTGTGTTGGTGAGTGAATCAATGTCTCAGTAGTATATGTGTAAGTAACTACATATGTTTTAAGGCAGTATATGTGAGTGTTGGAATATATAAATTTCCTAGAGAGAGAAAAAGAAATACATCCACAAGCCGTAAGATACTTCATAGTGTGTGCGGAAAGAGAGGACATGTAAACCAAAGTCGTGTTTTCATCAGTGATGCCTTGTGTTCAGACATAAAGTAAAATTAATTTAGACAACTAACGTTATGTCATGATCAAAATATCCTAACTAAGGGTCCCTGGTGATGCCACAGATGCTAGGTCCACGCCCAATGAGACTGAATATTACAAATAATAAGTCCTCACCCTAACTTAGCGCAACAACATGGCAATCCATACTTCATCTAAAACCATCAATTTGAGGACTCTCACCTCCAAACTTTAGTATCCTGCACCGTATTCCAAACTGTGTTTCGATATCTATTCACGTAACATCCTACAAGTATTTCCAAAAATATATATATATATGTCTCAAATATACGTACTGTAATACTCTCACATAATACAATATTGTATTTATATGCAAAGTTGATTATAACTTCATTGGTCTCTGTTAGACCACATAACGTTACAGAAACTTTAATTCTTACCTCCTAGTCTCGATTCAATATACTCCTTGTATTCCAATCCTATCTCTAATCACCACACGTGTACGTGTCTGTAAGTAAAATACACCATAATAAGATATATACTCTTATGTCCTTGATAACGTGAGAGCAACCCCTTTCTCTGGCTTACCGTTTATATTAGTTCTCTCGCGTGTCAAATGGCGTTCTGCGCCAGCGCCATCTTGTAATGGCTTTTTATACTACGTTACTCCTCACGTCCTATCTCGCTGTTCACACTTATTATTCCTGTAATTACTATCCGTGTTTATTTAGACCGTATTTGTACACAAATACTAGTCAGTTCAGTTCAAAGTGAATCTCAGTAACTAAGCCGTGTTACTATACTCGTAATTCAAAAATCAACTCCGCACTCGTAATTTCAAATTCATGAATCTAATACCTTTAGAGTGTTTGAAGTCCGCATCGTAGTACACCCCATTAGTTGGTTATGCCATATTGATTTAGTATTATGTTAATATTCGATTAAGCACCTGGTATACTGTTATACTGCTATGTCGCAAACAGACGCCATCTTAGGTCAGGCATAGTATATCACCTACTATATTAATTCTCGTTCTTATCACACCTGTATAATATATATTCGTAGAGAGTCTACATAGAATTATAATGTTCCAATTATATATATCCTTATCTCATCTTCCCATAGTAACAAGACGTCAGTGCTCATTGTTCGTGTATCCCGGGCATCCGCAGTATCCTCAGCCCCCCATTCCTCATACAGTTGTTGAGCAAACAATTTGCACAACGGAGAAAAAGACTACGAGAGGTAGTTTAGAGTAGTAATTGGTAAAAGCTATGTACATCATCATATTTTCACGGCATATGATAAAGCTTTACAAGTAGTCAAATGTATATAACAGTATACCAGGTGCTTAATCGAATATTAACATAATACTAAATCAATATGGCATAACCAACTAATGGGGTGTACTACGATGCGGACTTCAAACACTCTAAAGGTATTAGATTCATGAATTTGAAATTACGAGTGCGGAGTTGATTTTTGAATTACGAGTATAGTAACACGGCTTAGTTACTGAGATTCACTTTGAACTGAACTGACTAGTATTTGTGTACAAATACGGTCTAAATAAACACGGATAGTAATTACAGGAATAATAAGTGTGAACAGCGAGATAGGACGTGAGGAGTAACGTAGTATAAAAAGCCATTACAAGATGGCGCTGGCGCAGAACGCCATTTGACACGCGAGAGAACTAATATAAACGGTAAGCCAGAGAAAGGGGTTGCTC
Organism: Lissotriton helveticus; assembly: GCF_964261635.1. Taxonomy (NCBI): domain Eukaryota; kingdom Metazoa; phylum Chordata; class Amphibia; order Caudata; family Salamandridae; genus Lissotriton; species Lissotriton helveticus. The sequence continues at coordinate 549,666,320 of NC_136065.1, read as the reverse complement.
TCACGTTATCAAGGACATAAGAGTATATATCTTATTATGGTGTATTTTACTTACAGACACGTACACGTGTGGTGATTAGAGATAGGATTGGAATACAAGGAGTATATTGAATCGAGACTAGGAGGTAAGAATTAAAGTTTCTGTAACGTTATGTGGTCTAACAGAGAGCAATGAAGTTATAATCAACTTTGCATATAAATACAATATTGTATTATGTGAGAGTATTACAGTACGTATATTTGAGACATATATATATATATTTTTGGAAATACTTGTAGGATGTTACGTGAATAGATATCGAAACACAGTTTGGAATACGGTGCTGGATACTAAAGTTTGGAGGTGAGAGTCCTCAAATTGATGGTTTTAGATGAAGTATGGATTGCCATGTTGTTGCGCTAAGTTAGGGTGAGGACTTATTATTTGTAATATTCAGTCTCATTGGGCGTGGACCTAGCATCTGTGGCATCACCAGGGACCCTTAGTTAGGATATTTTGATCATGACATAACGTTAGTTGTCTAAATTAATTTTACTTTATGTCTGAACACAAGGCATCACTGATGAAAACACGACTTTGGTTCACATGTCCTCTCTTTCCGCACACACTATGAAGTATCTTACGGCTTGTGGATGTATTTCTTTTTCTCTCTCTAGGAAATCTATTAGAGAGTAGGATACTTTTTGGTTAAATTGTAAATAATGTATATAGAGAATGTGACTTATTGTGGATATTTTGGGTTGCAGCCCTGAGGAAGTCAATGGTCCTACTGACCAGACGAAACACGTGTTGGCTGCATCGTTTCATATGTTGGATTTATGATTTGGAATACAACTGGAACTTATGAATTGTGATACAACTGAAGAAATTGGATATTAAATGGACTGGTGAAAACCGTAAAAGACTTTTGTGATACTGAACGAGTGCTCGGATGGACAATTTACAGCTTGTACCCTTGTGGTTATCTTTGGGGTTGTGGTAACCAGCCCCCTCATTCTTTGAGCACCACATTTACTTTGATTCTAGATTTCACTTGTACCTTTACTGTGCTGAGCGCTCATACTAACTGTTACCACTGAGAATTGTGGAATATATAAATGACTATACGTGAGAGTAAGCTATTTGAAGAGTGGGTGCATAAATGAATGTCTGCTGGTATCAGTGACTGTATAAGACAGTAAGTATGTGTTAGTATTTGCATAAATAAGTGATATGGTGTCTGTATAAATAACTCAGTTGGTGTGTATAACTGTATACATGAGTAAATGAGTATGTAATTCATTCTTTGCATGGCTGACTAGATGTGTGAGTAACTCTATGGATGAGTGGTAGAGTTAGACTGTATGTATAGGTATATGAGTACATATTATAGTACTGTATTGATGAGAAACTGTATGTATAAGTCACTGGTTGTGTGTATAGACCTAGGAAATAGTCAGTGTTATGTAGTATCTGGCATTGTTGTGTGTATGGTTCCAAACATATTAGTCTGTATTTTAGAGTGGGTGTATCAAAGTTTATACTAGTGCATCAGTATGTGCATCAGGTTATCACGTGGATGATGTCATCAGTGATGTCATTTGAGATGTCATCAGTGATGTCACTGACCATGTCATGAGTGATGTAATATGTGACATCATCAGCAGTGCTTTGCGGCCCACGAGTTATAGTTAGCTCAACTAACTATAACTGGTGAATTTCTCTGGTTTTATATGAGTCAAATTTCCAACTAACTATAACGTCCCTGAAACCTATGTTTTTTAAGTGAATTTCTAAGGTTTTTTAAATACTAATTCCTAACTATAACGTCTGTATGACCTGTGTTATTTTCAGTGAATTTCAAAGGTTTTTTAAGTCTTATTTTCATATTTTAATATTTATAAAACCTATATTTTTTTAATTTTTAAAAAAATATTTTGCAACTCTATTATCCTTTTTTTAACTTAAAAAATTATTTAATGTTTTATATCTTCCCCCAAAAATATGTATATCATGTATTTTTTGGGGGGAAAACTACAGTCCCGTACCGGTAGTCTACCAAGCTCGATCAGCACGCAAATCATATCCACCACATTTAAATGATGCGCATTTCCTATCCGACGGGTTTGTGGCACCACGTCCCGCGTAATAACATATACATATGAGGTCGCGCCAGCTGCTACCTTCGTATGTGACGGGTACACACTATCAAGCCGCGCTTTATGTCATGTATGTATGGGGTCGCGCCCGCTGCGCATTGTGTATGCAACGAGTGCAGCTGCCACACCCTGTGTTACATCATAGATGTAGGGTGTCGCACCGCGTACGCCATTTCCTCTTTTTTTGTCTCAAAACTATATCTAAATAACTTTAAAGTGTATATGAGAACAAGCGACAATCAAAAATATTTTAAACATTTATATGTTTCTAACTGTAATAAAAGTATATTATAGTAAATATATTTTCTCAAAATCACGTCAGGTGCGGTCTCCTTGCACCCTGGGTGTGCAATTGCCATGTGACCATTAAAAAAAGCATTTCATTATTTCATAACATTTCCCATTGTAACAGTTGGAAAACGCCACTCATTTTAGTCAATCTTTGTACTGCATTTGATGAGACACACCTCTTCTGGTTAGAGGGATTTTTCATAAACTTTTTGCTATGTATACATATCTTACACTTCACACAACATGCAGCCATCATCTTCATCAATATTCATACGTTGTGAAGAAGCTTTCCAGCTGTGATAGCCATATATCTAAAAGCTACATACCCGATGTTTTCTCCTCTACCAGAGGTAACATGGTTGGATATGCTGAACACAGCACAATGTAATGTGGTACGGCCAAGGGGCAGTATCATGCATAGATAATGAACACAATGACACAGATAGATAGTGAAAGTGGGTACGGGCACGTGCGCTTGACACCTTTTAATTTCCAGAGTCACATATCCAGTGATGTCCGTGCTGGATGCGTGTGGGGTGAGTGTAAAGCAGCCCTCAGGGAATGTTTGCTGCTAGCATCAACTACAACAGTAATCATTGGATCACACACAGAGATTCAATATTAAAAACATCAATAATTTGTGCTGCAGTAAGGTAGGGACATTAGATGTGAAATAATACAGAAAAAATTCCATCGTTAAAGAACCACAACTTGTGGTATACCGAGACACAATCAATAGATCTGCAATAATACACAAAAAGATGATATCATAAACGCTCCATCATCATCTGTAATAGCAGCTCGATCTGAATTGTGAACACTGCTGTCTGCAGTGTAGGCCAGACAAAGCGGTCAGCAAAGGCCCGCAGCCACATGGCATTGACTTGAGCTAGACAGTTTGCAACACGTGAAGCAACAAAACACTGCAATGATGCGAATGAGTGGTGCAGACAGAGCGCACTGGAGCAATGTCTTTTCCTACAGGACTGCTTCATCTACAATACCGACTCAATCTCAAATGTGAACACTGCTGTCTGCAGTGTAGGCCAGAGAGATCATTGAGCAAGGACTCACAGCCACGTGGCATCGACTTGAGCAGCCCAGTGTGTCATACGCGAAGCAAAAAAAAAACATATGCGGAGCCTGCAATGATGCGTATGCGTGGTGCGGACGAGGAGCACTGGAGCAATGTCTTTTCCTACAGGACTGCGTCATCTACAATACTGACTCAATCTCAAATGTGAACACTGCTGTCTGCAGTGTTGGCCAGAGAGAGCGTTCAGCAAGGGCCCACATCCACGTAGCATTGACTTGAGCTCCACAGTTTTCAATCCGCGAAACCACAAAGACCGTGTGAGGAGCCTGCAATGATGCCTATGAGTGGTGCAGACAGAGCGCACTAGAGCAATGTCCTTTCCTACACAGCTGCGCCATCTACAATAGCGACTTGACCTGAATTGTGAACTCTGGTGTCTGCAGTGTTAATTGAAGGCATTACTCACGGATGTATGACGTTACAACGCATACTTTTACAACGCATACCGTTACAACGAATTTTTTACAACGCAAAAACTTTTACAACGCATACCATTACAACGCATGTTTTTACAACGCAAGTACTTTTACAACGCATGCCATTACAACGTAAGTATTGGTAATTATATAATTTTTTTTATTTTAAATTAATTGTAATTAATATAATTTAATTTAATTTAATTAATGTAATTTTTTTTTTCCCCTGTACCCCAAAAAAACCCAAATTAACCCAGAACCCTAAAAATACCCCTGTACCCCAAAAACCCCAAACTGTCCCTGAACCCTAAAAATACCCCTGTACCCCAAAAACCCAAAACTGTCCCTGAACCCTAAAAATACCCCTGTACCCCAAAAACCCAAAACTGACCCTGAACCCTAAAAATAACCCTTTACCCAAAAACTGAAAACTGACCCTGAACCCTAAAAATACCCCTTTACCCAAAAACTGAAAACTGACCCTGAACCCTAAAAATACCCCTTTACCCAAAAACTGAAAACTGACCCTGAACCCTAAAAATACCCCTTTACCCAAAAACTGAAAACTGACCCTGAACCTTAAAAATACCCCTTTACCCAAAAACTGAAAACTGACCCTGAACCCTAAAAATACCCCTTTACCCAAAAACTGAAAACTGACCCTGAACCCTAAAAATACCCCTTTACCCAAAAACTGAAAACTGACCCTGAACCCTAAAAATACCCCTTTACCCAAAAACTGAAAACTTAAAAAAAACCAAACATATAAAATATAAAATATAATTATATACTTACCAATACTTACGTTGTAATGGCATGCGTTGTAAAAGTACTTGCGTTGTAAAAACATGCGTTGTAATGGTATGCGTTGTAAAAGTTTTTGCGTTGTAAAAGTTTCGTTGTAATGGTAGTGCGTTGTAAAAGTTGCGTTGTAAAGGTTGTTTCCCATTACTCACACACACAACCATGATTACTTTTTCTCACTACCTCTTCACAAAAAACTAAAACATAAATTACAGAAAACTCTGCAATAAATAAATCAAAACAATTCGAATTGCGATTTCATCTGTCCACAGTCTACACTATTCACTGTTACTTTTGACTTGCAAGATGAATTTGGTCACTTTACTAAACCTATAACTCATCTAAAAAAAGTTAGTCAAGCAAGTATACTAAAACAATATTGTGTATATTTCAATAGACGATGTAGTTACTTGACTACTGGATTCTGTAATTAAACAATCACCACTCTAAATTGTGAACCCTGCTAACGGCAGTACAGGCCAGAGGCAGTAGTCATTATGGCCGCACAGCAAAGTACCGTTGGATTAGAAAGCATGGAATTGGTTGCTCTGGATTGAAGGGGTTACACAGAAATCAACACAGACTTTAACTTATGACATCCCCAATCACAGAATCAAGACCCCGTTTCACTGTTTGTACCTGTTATATCGCGGTGTACTCAACCCACTGGTGTCAACCAAGCACAATAATCATGAACAGCAGTTAGCTACGCAAGCACAGAGTCTGTTGCACCTCAATGGAGGCAGTTCTATAAAAACCAAGCAGAAAGTAATATCAGACATCTTCCATTGTGGGATCAAGACACCGTTCCACTGTTGGGACCTAGAGTTGGTTGCACCTGGCCAAAGGGAGTACCTTCATCTCCACTCTCAGATGCAGTTCTAGCAATGTCCATTGTGGGATCAAGACACCGTTCCACTGTTGGGACCCAGAGTTGGTTGCACCACGTCGAAGGGAGTACCTTCATCTCCACTCTCAGATGCAGTTCTAACATCATCCATTGTGGGATCAAGACACCGTTCCACTGTTAGGACCTAGAGTTGGTTGCACCTGGTCGAAGGCAGTACTTTCATCTCCACTCTCAGATACAGTTCTAGCATCGTCCCTATGATATCAAAACACCGTTCCACTGTTGGTACCTGTTGGACTACTGTGTCAGTAGTATACAGACCACTCCAGGCTGGGCGCTGTGTGCCTATGTCGCGGTAGCCAGCGTTAATCTCAGGAGCCTTCCAAGCTTGCAGACTTCTGCCCAGGAGCTTCTGCCGGCACGTGGTGGGCCCTCTTTTACATACGAGGGTAAATATGCCGTCAAGGGAATTTGTTTGAGTAGTATTTGGTTAGTTGAAAACTTGCTTGGTAGGATTAACCAATATATCCAATGTGAATTCAATTCGTCAACATTAATTAAACCAACAGAAAATATATAACACGTAAAACATGAAAGACGAACACAAAGGTGTAATGAAAAAGAAATTTATCAAATTCAATGGTCAAAGCTATAATATACAGGTGAAATTCATTCAGAAATGATTAGGTTTTGTAGGCACAAAAGCAAATTAATTGAGACAGAGACTCAACAAAACCTAAATACACCTATCTAAAATCAATATGAAATAAAACAAGACCTAGATGAGGTGAAAGTCGACGTTTCGGTCTCTTAGAAGCTACTTGGTGAGACCATCTTCAGGACAGAAGTCATATGTATACTGTATAAAAGACCAGCGTAATCTGAAAATATAAATATTTACAATTACAAATCCATATTAAATATGTACATATTAATAACACCTTTGTGGACAAACAGTTTAACAGTAACTCAAGACAGACCTATTACAAACATAACGAGAAAATGCATGTTCAATGAAATACATTGCACAAATATTATTTCAAAACATTTGGACGAAGCAAACACTTGTGGTTATGTCAAATAATTTAAAGAAAGTTTAAATGTGACATATTTCCGTATATATGGGAAAAACTTGCATTCAATCAAAAGTTGACATATATGTACATCATTAAAGAAAATTGTAATTCAGCATTTTTTAGAGAGAGCAATTTAACACATGTAGTTTATACATTTGTGCCAAAGACATTATCACAGGAAAGAATTATTGTCTCATTGACGTCTTGCATTCAACAACGAAGCCTGTTACATTTTTTCATATCTATAAATGGTACATTTCTTTGGAACCATAGAGTGAGTCAATGCGTATGCCGTAGATAAAGGGTATCTTGGTTTACCTTATTCAATTTGAGAACGCTTTCTATTGATAGGATAGCGCCTTGTGCGGGGAGGGCGATTGGACCTTTACCGCTCCTAGAGGAACCATACATAGGGTCACAGACATAGATAACGAAGTTCCTGACCATCATTACAAACTACTTGTCATATTTACTTTGGTTTAGTCTCAAAGGAAATCTGTAGCCCACTATGAATTTAGGAAAGACAGTCCAATTTATAATTAATTGTCAAAAATCGGGACGTTTTGAGAGCCGCAACATACCTATTCTTTTGTGTAAGACAAGCTTCTCGGTATATCCGGCAGCTATGTATGTTCAAGTGCGTCCACAAGGCGTGTAAGTCAAGGTGAACACCACAAATCTACAGGGAATTATTCACATATAGGCATTTTAAAAATACAGCCTTGGCTTGCTTGAAGATAAAAGCTGCAGAGTTTAAACATAACGTACCTAGCGCTACAAAGCAGGGAGCAATCCAATTTTCAATAGGATTTCCACAACAGGTAATGGCGATCTAGTAATCTTATTCTAGAAAGGGAGTTGCGCCGCGGTCCCAGCGAAAGTCACGGACCCGGGGAATCAGAGGTAGTGTACACTCTGCAAACAGAAAAGACACGAGCGGAGTCAGTTGTAGATTTAAACGCTCTAACCACCCGAGGAAGTAGTAGCCTCAGCATACTAGAATCCAATCAGCTTACCTGACGTCTCTAAGCAATTATGATTCGGCCCTTGCCAACTATATTTTTTTTAAAAACACGATTCATTTGATTGCTTCGTTTCAATTACACTCTACCGTGGCGGACCGACGTTAGTCCGTCATCGCGCTCTAAATCAGCTTTAAAACGAACGAATCCGGCGGGCGCTGGCTCGTTGCATTCGATCTTCCTTCTATGACCGCTGTGCTTAGAGACGTCAGGTAAGCTGATTGGATTCTAGTATGCTGAGGCTACTACTTCCTCGGGTGGTTAGAGCGTTTAAATCTACAACTGACTCCGCTCGTGTCTTTTCTGTTTGCAGAGTGTACACTACCTCTGATTCCCCGGGTCCGTGACTTTCGCTGGGACCGCGGCGCAACTCCCTTTCTAGAATAAGATTACTAGATCGCCATTACCTGTTGTGGAAATCCTATTGAAAATTGGATTGCTCCCTGCTTTGTAGCGCTAGGTACGTTATGTTTAAACTCTGCAGCTTTTATCTTCAAGCAAGCCAAGGCTGTATTTTTAAAATGCCTATATGTGAATAATTCCCTGTAGATTCGTGGTGTTCACCTTGACTTACACGCCTTGTGGACGCACTTGAACATACATAACTGCCGGATATACCGAGAAGCTTGTCTTACACAAAAGAATAGGTATGTTGCGGCTCTCAAAACGTCCCGATTTTTGACAATTAATTATAAATTGGACTGTCTTTCCTAAATTCATAGTGGGCTACAGATTTCCTTTGAGACTAAACCAAAGTAAATATGACAAGTAGTTTGTAATGATGGTCAGGAACTTCGTTATCTATGTCTGTGACCCTATGTATGGTTCCTCTAGGAGCGGTAAAGGTCCAATCGCCCTCCCCGCACAAGGCGCTATCCTATCAATAGAAAGCGTTCTCAAATTGAATAAGGTAAACCAAGATACCCTTTATCTACGGCATACGCATTGACTCACTCTATGGTTCCAAAGAAATGTACCATTTATAGATATGAAAAAATGTAACAGGCTTCGTTGTTGAATGCAAGACGTCAATGAGACAATAATTCTTTCCTGTGATAATGTCTTTGGCACAAATGTATAAACTACATGTGTTAAATTGCTCTCTCTAAAAAATGCTGAATTACAATTTTCTTTAATGATGTACATATATGTCAACTTTTGATTGAATGCAAGTTTTTCCCATATATACGGAAATATGTCACATTTAAACTTTCTTTAAATTATTTGACATAACCACAAGTGTTTGCTTCGTCCAAATGTTTTGAAATAATATTTGTGCAATGTATTTCATTGAACATGCATTTTCTCTTTATGTTTGTAATAGGTCTGTCTTGAGTTAGTGTTAAACTGTTTGTCCACAAAGGTGTTATTAATATGTACATATTTAATATGGATTTGTAATTGTAAATATTTATATTTTCAGATTACGCTGGTCTTTTATACAGTATACATATGACTTCTGTCCTGAAGATGGTCTCACCAAGTAGCTTCTAAGAGACCGAAACGTCGACTTTCACCTCATCTATGTCTTGTTTTATTTCATATTGATTTTAGATAGGTGTATTTAGGTTTTGTTGAGTCTCTGTCTCAATTAATTTGCTTTTGTGCCTACAAAACCTAATCATTTCTGAATGAATTTCACCTGTATATTATAGCTTTGACCATTGAATTTGATAAATGTCTTTTTCATTACACCTTTGTGTTCGTCTTTCATGTTTTACGTGTTATATATTTTCTGTTGGTTTAATTAATGTTGACGAATTGAATTCACATTGGATATATTGGTTAATCCTACCAAGCAAGTTTTCAACTAACCAAATACTACTCAAACAAATTCCCTTGACGGCATATTTACCCTCCTATCTAATTACCCAAGCCCTCAAGGGTTTATTGGGTTGCTCACTGTTTGTTTATTACTCTTTTACATACGGCAGGGTTGAAAAGTGAACTGTGGAGCATATGTGCGTCGCAGCGGCCATGACGGTTTCTGGAGACCAGCACACTGAGAGCATCATTCATGCAGCCACCTTCACTCACAGCATCAGCCTCGTGGCTGTGTAACCTGCGCAGACCTGGCAGATATGTTAGCCATTCTGGAACAAAACCACACCCAGAGAAACGTGCCTCTTCTTCAAACCCCTACGCTAGCCTTGCATACGCTCAGCCAGCCCACTATGCTAAACAATTGGCGGGGAGGAGGCACGTATGCGCTACCTTTCCGTTATCTTCCCTACTGACTGTACTATAATGGTTGCTTCCACTGTCTACTTAACTCAATAGACCATCAGTGTATGTTGTCATGTACATGTCTGTGCTCTGCATTCACAAGTCTGTCCGACACATCCCCTCAACACTGTGCATTGTATACTTTTATAATCGAGAATTGCTTGCCACCTTTGCACATACTTTGCTCCCATCTCTCCCCACATTCTGTGTTGTGTGGCAGAGGTACCATGCCATGTTTGGTTTGTATACATGACTAGCCAGAGTTCCCACAGTAGGTAGTGTTGTTGTGTCTGCTAGGTATACATGTTGTTTGTCATGTTGTATGCGATTATATAAAGTAGCGTATTTATTCACGAGCAGTTGTTTCTCCCACTTACATATTGCTGTCTTAGAGCGCATACAGAAGTTTTTGTCACAGGTGAAAATTTCACCCACAATGGCAGTCATTCATTACTATCCAAGAATGTCCAACTACACGGCGCTTCTAAGCTTACAGCCCCCAATCTTGCATCCTTTCTTAAAAGGACGCCAACTCCCACAATCAGACCAACATTCACACAGCTTTCTAATGGCAGTTATCTGCTTCTCAATAACCTGCACTCCTACGGAATGTGAGCTGACATACCGTATGTCCTTACTGTTTCAAACCAAGTAACTTCCTGTGGTAATGTCTATTGCCACACACACAAACTAACTTCCAAACTTCAATTTGGCCTTCAATCCCTACTTTGAAAACAGATTTCATTAAACAAACCAAACTGAAGGCGCTTTTGTTCACAACAGAAGTGTCCCTCACTTCTGCAAAAGAAATGTATCGACTGCAGATACCATGAACTTCAAGTAAAATACACTCCCTTTTAAATATAAACCTCCCATTACACTTTGTGAATTGTTACACAGTTTTCAACACATCTCACACTCAGGGTATGGCACACTTTTTTACCACAATCTCCTCCGGGCTTCTCTCACACTTTCAAACTGTTCTTCTTTTAATACCAGACTTCATTAATTCGATCATCTCTGGAATAACAGGAACAGTGCCCATAATTCTCGTTTTCTTTGCGGCTACCCTACTACTAATTTTGCTTGTAAAAAATGGTTGCGCTCTCTGTGGTAACAGCCATGTCCGACTGAATACGCCTCTACGCGAAGCTACATCAATACTCTAAAAAAATGGAAAAACTTTTCAGCTGCCTGCCTCTATCTAGTATCAGAGCCAGCTACAAAATAACCATTATTTACACATATGCAATCTGTGTACAACCATCTTTTTATTGCAAAACTTGCCCATTCGACTGGCGAATGGATCTATGCCTTGCCAACATCCCAACAATCGCTTGCGATTTCCAGCAGATAATGCAGTATCTTGAAGACCATGAACTTGATTGTTCAGGCAGTGGAGCAATGGCGAATGCAATGCAAAAAGGTATCGTGGTGGAATGGGATTTCTGCACAGCAGGGAAGGATCTCCTGCAACGTGCGACCTTTCACAACATTGCAGATTGCCTGCCAAGTCAAATTGCCGCTCCAGCATTTGAGGAACATTACTGTCTCTTCGAGGATATGAATTGGATCGCTTTGCTTTTCTCACACAATGACAACAATACCCTTTTGGAACATTACGCATCTCAAGCTGCTGAAGAACTTCTGGACTAGAATCTCCAAGATTTGTAAGAAACTCATGTTATTCTTGGATGGATTTTTTCCATCTTTTTTTACTTTTTCCTTTACATTGTTTTAATACACTTCAATTGTACTACTTTGATATAATAACTTTCCAAGTATACTCAGACATTTGAACTCTGTCTTCATTACTGCCCCTTATGTCTCCACTCTAACCAGGGATCGGTGATGTATGGCCTATGAAAATACGCTATTTACTTGCTAAATTAGCCTATACCCAACACCCATTTAGAAAACACTTCTACTCTTTGTGCACATGTTTCTCTGCCTGCCTCTTATCCACGAAGCCTTTTCACACAACTTTCCTCATCGTCAGCCTCTGCTCACAACCTGGCAATCAAAATGAAAAAAGACAACATTGTTTAGGAACTGGTTGACACAGTGTGGTAATCGTACCCAACCTTTATTTCCATTATACAATTTAGTCATTCATGTCTAATAGCTATTGTTTATGTCACATTGAACTGTAACATGTAATATGGAATTCACTGATGCAGGATCTTCAGTTTGAACACAGCAGAAGCAGCTGGAGTTTGCCTCAGCTGGATACCTTAGCTCTCTGCATAAGAATGCTTTTTTGAAACAGCTGAAGACAATAATGTATGGTTTGACCAGAAAGGTAGCGAACGCGCTTCTCAGAAGTGCAATGCGTGTGTTCCTCCTCAAAGTTCCGATGTGGGTAGAACTATTACCAATGCTCACATGCACCATATTGAATCTACTGTACAAGAGATTTCTGACTGTTCTACTGTTGATAAATTTGTGCTAGAAAAAAACGGAGTACCAGGTTACCTAAGAAGTTTGATAATTACATTTTACAATTTTTTTTGTTTGTTTTCTTAAAGAGCACATGTGGTAATTGTATCCTACCTTTATTTCCATTATAAGATTTAGACTCATTAAAGTGTAATAGGTATTGTTTCTGTCACATGGAACTCTAACATGTAATGTGGAATTCACTGATGCAGGAGCTAACGTTTGAATACAGCAGAAGCGGTTCAAGTTTGCATCAGCTCGATGCCCTAGCTTTTGCACCAGTTGGTCCATTCATGGCACTTAAATAAAGACACTTTCTATTTTAATTTCAAACTCCATCGCATTAAAACAAATATCAGAAGAAAAAGTGTAGGTCATTTGATATTTATTTAAATTCGCATCAAGAAGAAAGGTGTTGACAATTGTTACAGTGAAGGCTTTAAATTTACACTGCTACCTTCTTGTCACATTATTTGTATATTTTTTAAAGTACCCTGATTTGATTCATCAAGATAAAAAGTGAATATTTTTCTATATACACATGTCTTTGCTCTATTTTTTCTGTATGCTTGTGCACTTATGATTCATATCGTGCATGATAATTAATGTTCTTACTTGTGATTCTTACACACTGCATGAAGATATTGTACTGAGGTACTGAATTGCTGGATTTACCCAATGATCAAGGAAATCATTCATCTGGCTTTGTAATTTAATTATATAAATATTTTAAATTAAACACTTGAATAAATCCCTTCAAGGCACCTTTACCCTATCATTTCATTTTGCCCGGGCCCTCAAGGGTAGTTTGGGTTGCCTATTTTGTTCTGGAGTATATAAGTGACCGGATGGCAGAGTGACTGTATAGATAAGAGCGAGCTGGTGTCAGTGATTGTATAAGAGGGTAAGTATGGGTTAGTATCTCTATGAATAAGTGATGTGCTGCGTGTATAATTGTGTAGGTGAGTAAATGGCAGTGTGCTTGACTATTTGGGTGAGCGACTAGTCGTGTGACTAACCGTCAGAACTGGTAAAATTCTGTTGGGTTCCTCAGGAGCAGTACCCTCAAGAACCCAGCTTCCAGCAGCCTTGTCTCAAGCTTAACTACACTGAGTATCAAAATGACTACACAGGGGAAAGGGAATTAGGGAGGGTACTGCGGGGAGTGAGACCTAGAACAAGACGTTGTCCTTGATTAACTTTTCTTTTCCTGCTTAGTAATCTCTTTGACTATATTTAACATGGGTTAAACAATGACACATACCTGTAAAGAAAAAGCAGGTTATGCAAAGAACAGTCATTACGTACATCTTCTCAGGCTTCACTGGCAATTTCTGTTCCTATAATTCTCAAGGATACAATGTTTTGGCTAAACAACCATGTTTTAAAATGAGGCGCACATTCCTATAAAGAGCCACTTGGCTTTGGACACAATATTTCTGTGATGATGTGCTTTAACCACTGTTAAATATCACAGTGGTACTTCCAACAACCTATTTGCAGTACACAACACATTACGTATGCTAATGAGGCAGATTAATATTCAAATGCCCAAGGGAGCGCTTCAGGACTATGTATTAGAGTTCAAATATGTAAATGTCAAGGAAGCGCATCAGCGCAATGCACTGAGTCCAAATATGCAAATGTTCAAAGAGCACTTCAGCACGATGTGACACAATGCCAAAGTCATCAGGTATGCAAATCTCCCCAAGAGCACTTTAACGCGATGTGCTGAAAATGCCAGAGTCATCAATATGTAAATGCCCAAAGAGCCCTGCAGCGTGATGTGCCAAGTTGCCAAAATCACCAAACATGAAAATGACCAAAGAACACTTCAGCCCGATATACAAAAATGCCCAAATCACCTAACATGTAAATGACCAAAGAGTGCCTTAGCGCGATGTACAAAGTGTCGAAATTATCAAACATGTAAATAACCAAAGAGCGCATCAGCGCAATTTACAAGGTGCCAAAATTACCAAACATGTAAATGCTCAAAGAGAGCTTCAGCATGATATGCAACCTTCTTTCAAAATTCAAAATAACAAAAACAGCAAATAACAAAAACAGCACGTAGGTCCTTTCACAAGGCTGTTGGTTAAGAAAGGAACAATCCTCCCTGGTTGTAGCTGAGAGAGGATCTACAACCTGGGAAAAGAAAACATAAGTCTCTTTGCTACAACCGGAATCATCTTTCAGCAACCGGAGAACAGGAACAGCTGCTGCTCAAGCTCAGGGTTCTCAATAACCAGCAATGAGAAGAGCGTGGCCCCTATTTAAAGGGCTCAGGTTGAAGCTTCCAGATTCCAGCTCAAAGGTAAACTACTGGAGTTGAGAAGGGACAATAGGCCTTGAAAACATCATAGGCTGCAACAAGCACTGGCACAGACAAATGGCAAAATCACAACAAGCATTGGTAAAAACAATGGAAAACAGTAAACAGGTGCCAGACAAGGTGCACCAGGAAACTGACGTGACAGAATCATGACAGTCCACCCCATCAAAAGTGCTCACACTGCCAGTCATCTGGGAGCCTCTGGATGCTGTCTGTGAAATTTACATATCAAACGTTGTGCATGAATAGCATCCTGTGATTCCCATGAGTCTTCGTTTGGACAATAGCCTTTCCATGAAACCAAATACCACAATTTTCCTTTTGTGCGCTAACTACCCTTTATACTGTGTACTTCATATTCTTCATGATCTCCAACGATGAGCGGTGGTGGAGCAGCTTGGCATTTGGTCTTTGCTGGTTTTAACAACAAATTGTGAAACACAGGTTATATTTTCATGGAGCTTGGTAATTTTAATTTAAATGCTACTGGATTTACAAATTTTTCGATCTCACATGGTCCAATAAATCGTGGATGAAATTGATATTTTGTTTTGAACTGTAAATTTCTTGTAGAGAGCCAGATGGAGTCACCTATCTTGTATTTTGGTCCTATTTTATTTTTCTATCAGCAAATCTTTAAATAGTTTGTTTTTGTTTTCTGTACGTTTGTTTGCAAATGTTTTATAATAGCAGTCATTCCTTGTACTCTAGAGTTCAAAGATGGTATATTAGTTTGAGGATGTGCTAATAGTAATGGAGCATAATGTGGATTACAGCCTTGATTCGCGATGAATGGTGACATATTCTTGGAAGCATGTTTTAAATTATTGTAGGCGAATTCAGCTTCTCAGAGGAGATTCACCCATGAACCTTGTTGTTTAAATAAATAGCATTGTATATATTGTTTTAATACCAGGTTCACTTGCTCTGTTTGACCATCTGATTCCGGATGGAAACTTGTGGACAAGTTTCTTTTTATCTGTAAAGTGTCGCACCAAGCCTTCCAAACTTTTGAAGTAAATTGTGCCTCTCGATCGGAAGTAATAGTGCGAGGCAAGCCATGTAATCTTACTACGCTTTGAACCAGTAAGGTTATTAACTGAGTTGTTGTTGGCATTTTCTCACAAGCAATAAAGCGAGCCATCTTTGACAGTCTGTCGACCACCACTAAACTGGTGATTTTCCCTTGATCCTTGGGTAAGTCTGTAATAAAGTCCATGTATATATCTTCCCAGAGCCGTATGGGAGTAGGAAGGGGCTGCAATAATACCTTTTTGTGCGCTATGGTCTCCTTTAGCTTAAGCACAAACATCACATTGAGGTATATATTGGATAACATCTTGTCTCCATGTAGGCCACCAGAAATGTCTTTGGGCAAGCTCTTGGGTTTTTGCTATTCCTGGATGTCCAGTTAATGGTTTTATGTGACACCATTGTAAGACTTGTTTTTGTAATGATTTTGATGGAAAATATAGGAGTGTTTTTTTAATAATAATATTTCGAGCTTTGTCTTTTTGTTGCCAAATTAAGTTCTGTTTTAAGGGCATACTTTTTCTTAAGTCTTGAAAAAATTGTTCAGACCCGGTAACTCCGATACTCTGATTTTTTGGAATTATGGATGGAGGTGTAATTGCCTTTTTTGTTTTTTCTTCTGCTGTTTTGCATCGATATAAAGCATCTGCTTTGTTATTTATTTTGCCCAGTCTGAACGATATTACAAAATTAAATTCTGAAAAGAATAATGTCCAATGTCACTGTCGAGATGTCAAACCTCCAGCACATCGTAAAAATTGGAGGTTACGATGGTCCAAATAGACAGCCACCATATGTTTTGCACCCAGAAGATAATGGCGCCATTCTTTAAAGCAACCCTGGGCCTTGCAGAGTTGGTGGATTTTTGGTAACTCCGTATTCCGCGTAGAACGTGGAATTACCCAAAACTCTGATCTGCTGCGTAGCAGAGTTTTTCCGTTGTTTTAGCTTCCAAAATGGTTTTTTGAGCATGCGGTAGCATTTTAAAGGGATCCCTGCATTTGCCAGCGAGTTTTCCTATCTGTTAGGGTGGGCCACAAGATTTTGGTAGCCTGCCGCACGATCCTGCGAGAGTGTGCGATCGCGAACACGCCATTCGGATGTGCCATCGGACATCCGGTGGAAGTTTGGTGACGCTCACGATGCCGAACACAAAATATTTGCAACCTGGAGGCGAATATCTCTCGAGCAGCATAAAACCTTCTTGAAAATTATGATTTGGATGAAAAAACTCCTCAGGTTCACATTTGGCTGTACTGTTTTTGTGCAATGAGTCCTTTTTCTTTTTTTACTTTTTTTGAAGAGGAAGGAAGTGCCCCAGAGTCTCCAACTTCCTGTTCCTGTCCAACAGGCTCCTCCCAGTGCTTTGTTCATGTCCTGTTCACCTTTCATTTGGATTTGGAGCTGGAAGGCTCACTCTTTGTGTCTGCTGCATCATATACCATTGGATTTGAGGAGTTTTGGATGTGAGCACTTTTGGATTTGAGATTTTACGAGTAATTTGGTGTTTTTTGTTTGATTGGGGCATTGCAGTTGCTGTAATAAATGTTTTTGTAGTTTTCATCCTTTTAAAAAAAGTGTATTGTGGGTAGCCAGTAGGCCCAGAGCTAGTCATGGGTACATGGAACAACTGTTTCTGTGGTGTCTGTTGAATGTATACATCATTTAGGGCATAGATGGCATTGACTTTAATTGCAAAATGTGTATTTTTTGGTGTGTGTTAAATAAATGCCTTTTTTGTGTGTGTGCGTGTGTTGTGTGGTTGTTGTGTAACTTGCACACCTTGTTTAAACCTGTGGAATTCCGTTTTTGCATTTTATTGCATTAACTCTGTGTTGTTTAGCATGCCTCCTTTGCCTGCCCATTATTGACCTGTTTCAGTTAATTGTTTTCCAGGCCTCCTGCTTGTTGTGACTGTGAGTGACCATGTGGTTGGTGGCCAATTTGTGGTGGCTGTTTAGAAGTATGCTGCTTTTGCCATATAGGCCTGCATGTGTTTCCTTTGTTCATATTGGCCTAGGCTTCTTGTTGTTGTGGGCCTGGCGTAGTGGTTGGTGGCCATTTTGAAGCCAGGCAGTATGCTTTTGCCATAGGACTGCATTGTCTGTCTTCCCTTTCTTATTGTTGTGGTCCTGGCCATGTGGCTGGTGGCCATTTTGAAGCCAGGCAGTGTGCTTTTGCCATAGGCCTGCATTGTCTTTCTTCCCTTTCTTGTTGATGTGGGCCTGGCCATGTGGCTGGTGGCCATTTGAAAGTCAGGCAGTGTGCTTTTGCCATAGGCCAGTATTGTCTGTCTTCCCTTTCTTGTTGTAGTGGTCCTGGCCATGTGGCTGGCTTCCATTTTGAATCCAGGCTGTGTATTTTTGCCATAGGCCTGCATTGTCTGTCTTCCCTTTCTTTGTTGTTGTGGGCCTGGCCATGTGGCTGATGACCATTTCGAATCCAGGCAGTGTGCTTTTGCCATAGGCCAGCATAGTCTATCTTCCCTTTCTTGTTGTTGTGGGCCTGGCCAAGTGGCTTGTGGCCATTTTGAAGCCAGCCTTTGTGTTTTTGCCATAGGCCTGCATTGTCTGTCATCCCTTTCTTATTGTTGTGATCCTGGTCATGTGGCTGGTGGCCATTTTGAAGCCAGGCAGTGTGCTTTTGCCATAGGCCAGCATTGTCTGTCTTCCCTTTCTTGTTGTTGTGGGCCTGGTCATGTGGCTGGCTTACATTTCAAAGCCAGGCAGTGTTTTTGCCATAGGCCTGCATCGTCTGCTTTCCCTTTCTTGTTGTTGTGGGCCTGGCCATGTGGCTGGCGGCCCTTTTGAAGCCTGGCTGTTTGTTTTTGCCATAGGCCTGCATTGTCTGTCTTCCTTTTCTTGTTGCTGTGGGTGGCCTGGCTATTTTGTAGAGCCAGCCAGTGTGATTTTGCCAAAGGCCTGCAAGCTTGTGGCCTAGTCTGCCAATAGGCCCCAGCTACTGATGGATGCATGAAATGAAACAACTGTTTCTGTGGTGTCTGTTGAATTTAAACATAATTTAAGGCATGGATGGCATTGGATTGAATTGCAAAATGTTTATTTTTTAGGGTTTTTCACTTTTTTGTGTGTGTGGTGTGGTTGCTGTGTAACTTGAAAATCTTCTTTAGCTCTGTGGATTTTCGTTTTTGCATTTTTGCATTAAAGCTTTGTTGTTTAGTATGCCTCATTTGTCTGGCCATATAGGCCTGCTTGAGTTCATTGATTTCCAGGTCTCCTACGTGTTGTGACTGTGAGTGACCATGTGGCCGGTGGCCATTTTGTGATGGTAGTTTAGTAGTGTGCTGCTTTTGCCATATAGGCCTGCATGTCTTTTCTTTGTTCCTCTTGGCCTAGGCTTGTTGTTGTTGTGGGCCTGGCCATGTGGCTGGGGCCATTTTGAAGCCAGGCAGTGTGCTTTTGCCATAGGCCAGATTTGTCTGTCTTCCCTTTCTTGTTGTTGTGGGTGGCCTGGCCATGTGGCTGGTGGCCATTTTGTGAAGCCAGCCAGTGTGCCTTTGCCAAATGCATGCAAGCTTGTGGCCTAGTTTGTCAATAGGCCTTTCATCCAGTAGGCCCAGAACTACTCATGGGTGCATGAAACAACAGCCTCTGTGGTGTCTGTTGAATTTAAACATCATTTAGCCCATGGATGGCATTGGATTGAATTGTAAAATGTTTTTTGGGGGGTATTTCACTTTTTTGTTGAGCGTTAAATACATGGCTTTGTTGGATGTGTGTGTGTGTGTAGTGTAGTTGTTGCATACCTTTCCAAACTTTTTTAGCCCTGTGGATTTTCGTTTTTGCATTAAAGCTGTGTTGTTTAGCATGCTTCCTTTGTCTGGCCATATAAGCATGCTTGAGTTCATTGTTTTCCAGGCTCCCTGCTTGTTGTGACTGTGATTGACCATGTGGCTGGTGGCCATTTTGTGGTGGTAGTAAGTAGTGTGCTGCTTTTGCCATATAAGACAAGGGTCCTTAGCTTACCAAAATAAAGTGTGAATTAAATATAGGCCATAATAGGAGACTATATTTGTCCTCTGTCCAGCCGGACAGGGTATTTATTTAAACACAATGGAACAGTTGAGTAAATGGTTTTTAGGCACAATCCTGTACCATACTCAAGAAAGACAAACAACAAATAAGAAGATTTCACAGGAAAAAAAGAGCAATGCTGGCCAATTTTAAATCAATGTTGAATTGAAGCATTTGACAGAAAGCGCTAGACACAACTAGGATAAAACACAATGGTTATGTTGTGACAACACTACATGAAGTCGACGTTTCGATCCCTTTTTGCTCTAATTACACGGGATCATCATCAGGACTAAAATTGACAACATTTGCCTGCATGTATTTGCGATATGACCGCCTGTTAAGGAGGAAGAGGGAAAGAAGGGGAGAAGTGGTAGTCAATGGCTGAATTAAAGAGTGATACTTCAACGAATCAGACAGTCCAATTACTTTGCACATTTTACATTTATTCGGAAACGACTTAACGTGTTCTAATTGGTGTCTTGAACAGGGTGAGGTTACCAAGCTTTCATAACTGGGTGCATAAGTGACTCGTGTCGGCATACTGAATCATGCTTGTACTAGAATCAAGAGAACACAGAGGAAATTACTTGTGTATTCTAAAACTGAGAGATATAGATTACTGAGATTAATTACCTGTGAAACAGTATTAGTCCGAACACTTTTTCACAGGTAATTCCCGCGAACCGCACGCATAAAAAATCCGCGGTTAAAAATCCGCCAGTAGAAGTACACGTATTAATCTCAGTAATCTATATCTCTCAGTTTTAGAATACTTTCGGTGGCATATAAGGACCCCGTAATCAAATCCACTCCACATGGGCCCATATAATCCGAAAAATCAGGTAAAAAACGATTCACTGCATGCCTTGAAAATAAATAAGCGGGGTATGACTACTAGTACCTAACGGGACCTTCCATCCTCTAGGGGGAACAATATTACCTTAACTGTGCTGTCAGCCACCCGTGGAGGCGAATACGTCACACGCTTCCGATCTAAAGAGCTCAGAACTGGGTAAGAGAAATTTCCCCTGGCTTTAGTAACCACAAGGCGCAATCACTCCGACCCCAGGACACTGTATGAATGTACACAGTTGTTTTGTTCACTCGAAGGTTGCCGAAAGTCACATAAAATGGATCCCCAGAGACTGTGTCACTTAAATTACTAAGATCTGTCACTGCGAAATCCTCTGCGGTTTCTCGACGTTAGTAGAAGCATGACTGAGTATGCCGACACAAGTCATTTCCTCTGTGTTCTCTCGATTCTAGTACAAGCATGATTCAGTATGCCGACACGAGTCACTTATGCACCCAGTTATGAAAGCTTGGTAACCTCACCTAGTTCAAGACACCAATTAGAACACGTTAAGCTGCTTCCGAATAAATGTAAAATGTGCAAAGTAATTGGACTGTCTGATTCGTTGAAGTATCACTCACAGCAGGCAAATGTTGTCAATTTTAGTCCTGATGATGATCCCGTGTAATTAGAGCAAAAAGGGATCGAAACGTCGACTTCATGTAGTGTTGTCACAACATAACCATTGTGTTTTATCCTAGTTGTGTCTAGCGCTTTCTGGCAAATAGTTCAATTCAACATTGATTTATAAGTGGCCAGCATTGCTCTTTTTTGCCTGTGAAATCTTCTTATTTGTTGTTTGTCTTTCTTGAGTATGGTACAGGATTGTGCCTAAAAACCATTTACTCAACTGTTCCATTGTGTTTAAATAAATACCCTGTCCGGCTGGACAGAGGACAAATATAGTCTCCTATTATGGCCTATATTTCATTCACACTTTATTTTGGTAAGCTAAGGACCCTTGTCTTGTGAAGCATAATTCCCCACGGTCCTCAGCCAACTGTTTGGGTTCCCTTGTGATATCAAGAAGCTTTTGCCATATAGGCCTGCATGTCTTTCCTTTGTTCCTCTTGGCTTACTGCTTCCTGCCCCTATGCCAGATGCAGCTCCCTGAATGATGTGATACGCAAATTAAGGCCAAACAGGTTTCACTTTGATGAAATTTGTATTTTTGTTTTTGTCCTTCTTCTTTCCTATCCTTCCTTAGTGTACACATAATACCATGAAAGCCCTTGTTGTCAAAGTCCCACACATGGCTACACTGTTATACTTTTTTTTATAACTTAAACTGAGTTAATAAAATGTGATAATATAACACTAACAAGTGTGACCACCACACACTATGTTATATATTATATTTGTTTGTTTGTACTAGTAGTAATTGAACCACAACAATAAATGCAACATTTCACTGATGTTCTCCTCCTGGCTTCTTTGTGTTTAGGTGCACAAAAAGACTTAGGAGGAGTTGTCATCATCACCCATTGTACTGCCAGACAGAATTCCTGCTGCGCACCACATCACGTGATGTGTGACCGCAGACATCTCTGTAACTTGTGCACCTGCGTCCTGCTGACATCAGAAGGAGATGGCCCCAAAGTAAGGTACCAGGTCCTACAGTACCAAGAAAGTTGCTAGTGAGAAGAAGGAACAGAAGAATGAAGTGGCACTGCCACTTACCAAGACTGGTGTGCTGGCCAATATGTTCTTTGGGAAGCAACAAATTATGCATGCATCAGCGTTGTCCGCAGAACCAAGCGGGGAGCAGCACCTTCCCATCAGCAGGCCCACCCCACCAACCTAGTCCCAAGCCCATGAGTATCGCAGAGGTAGCCAGTCTACTTGCGCAAACGCCAACAAGCAGTGATGTTGAAATGTCATTATTGCAAAGTGGTACACAATCGAAGGCGGAAACTCAGCAGATAAGTGGGCAACAACAACCAGAACAACAGCCAGAACAACAGCTGGAACAACAGCCGCAAGAATAGTCGCAACAACAGCCGCAACAACAGACCACAATAGTAGTTGTTCCTCCCGAAGTAGGGGCAGTTCAGGAAAACGAGCTTCCTGCAGATGAAGAAGAGAAAGCCACTCTTTCAGAAGATCCATTGTCTTCCAGATCCCCAGCAAGGAAAAGGAGGGTTAGTCCATCATCTTCTTCTTCAAGCCCCCCTTCTGATGATCTAGATATCACTTGGAACTCAACAGCTCAGCCTGAGAGTGAGGCACGCCACGCGACAAGGCTAAGGAAAAGGAAGGTTCCAGAAAGCCTTATAGTTATGGAGAAAGATGTAGAAGAGGAGGACGATGACGAGCCAGTCATCATGAAGATCACTCCTACCCCAGTGGAGAATGAGGCCAACATTATTATTATCCCATCCCATTTTGCTGTGAGGGATGTGGCACGGATACCACCAACACAGGTAACACCAACATGACCTCCAGCTTCCATATTTGCATTTGCAAAGGCCCGGCAGGGACCTATATCCAGCTCAACCACCACCTCAGTAGGTAGTGGTACTGAAACTGCACAGAAGCAAATTCTAGGCACACCCTCCAGTTCATCCAGCATTGCAAGTAGCACCTCCAGCAGCACAAGTAAGTTCACATCCCCAGTTTGGGACTTCTTTTCGGTCAGCAGTAAGGTAGAGAATGTTGCTAGATGCTCAATTTGTCGACTTGGTGTTAGTTGGGGTAAGCTTGGTACAAACTATGGTACCTAAGGCCAAACAATCCATCTGAAAAAACACCACATGATCCAGTGGGAGGTGCACCTACATAGCAAACAAAAAAGTAAAACTGCACCCATTGCTGTTGATGGTGATGAAGAAGTAGAAGAAGATATGATCACAGTAGAAGGTGAACAAGTTGGAGACATGTTCTCTGGTACAGAAAGTAGCCCTGTCCCCAGCAGTGTAGTGGTACCGCCAACATCCTCAGCAACATCTCAGTGGAACAGTAGTAAGAGTCAGGAAAAGATACCAAGGCAACAGCGTACTGCAATGAGAAATAGTGTCATTGAGCCTTTCTGGGTTCAATAAGTCACCTGCATCAGCTGCACAAGAAAGGAAAAAAATCCAGCCTACCATTGTCAGCATGCTTAGGTCGAAGGGGAAGTACGAACACAACCACCCAAGGGCACATTTGTACAATTCAAAGCTTGCTAAAAAGCACTGGACCTTCTCCCTTTTTCTTTTGTTGAAGGGGTGGGGTTCCTTGAATTTGTGACAGCCATCTGCCCAAAATGGAAGGTTCCCAGCTGGTACTATTTCCCCAGGGTTGCTGTTCCAGCACTACATCACGAATTGGAATTGCTTGGACAAGCTTTGCAGCAGAATGCTGTTCACAATATTCACCTGACAACAGACATGTGGACCAGTTGCCAAGCCACTGATTATATGTGAATCACTGCACACTGGATCTCTTTTGTGGGGGTTAGAGAAAAGATATCTGAAGCAGGTGTTGTTGACACTGCGGAGAAATTTAAAGCTACTTGGAAACATGCAACTGTAGCCATATTCGCCTTGGAGAAATCTCATAATGCTGCAAACATTTTGGAAGAGTTTAACAGCAAGGTCTTTGAATGGCTAGGCCCAAGAGGGCTTAACATTGGTTTTGTTGCGACGGATAATGGCAGTAATATAGTTAAGGCCATGTATGATGGTGGCTATTTCTGGATCCTGCTTTTGGCGCACTGCATTAACATTATTAATCAAGACTTTGAAAAAACATGCATGAGTCAGCAACTTACTGACCACCTGCAGAAGAATATGCACACATTTGAGCCATTCCTTTAAAGCCCAGAAGCAGCTGAGGATCATTCAATGTGAGCATAGAATGCCAGTCAAAGCACTCATTCAGGAGGTGCCAACGCATTGGAACTCAACTTATGACATGCTTGATCGTCTGTTTGATCAGTACAGACCAATCAATAACTATGTCATGCAAAGAATAAGGGATGCAACTGTGAAAGGCATGACCCTACAGATGGACCAATGGGGCCCAGTCAAATGCTGACAGAGCTGTTTCTTCCTTTCGAACTCTTCACACGTGAAGTCAGCAAGGAGGACTGTACTATGGGCCAAGCTATCCCATTGTTGCACATGCGAGAGCAAAAGCTGGAGGAGGTATCTGAAACGCAGGTATGGAGGAAAAAAATAAAGCATATTAGTTGGTGGAGAGCTTATACCCTCCCTTAGCTGAAAACACAAGGGTGTAAACTTGCATTGTTTCAGAAAAACATTACATTTGTGCCATAATTCTGGATCCACAGTACAAATCGGCACTGAACACTAAGGGCCATATGTATCAAAAAAGAGAGCAATTCTCAAATTTTGATTTTAACCTAATCACAATTAGAGAATCGCAAAATGCAATGTATGTAGGATTTGCAAAATATTTTGTGAATCCTACATATTCCTTATTTGTGAATCGCAAATTGAGATTTGCAAATAAGGAATATTTTCCCATTCATTCGTATGGGCTAGAAGGCCCATAGGAATGAATGGGAAGACATTCTCAATTTGTAATTACCAATTAGAGAATCGCAAATTGAGAATGCAATTTCAAGGCTGCAAGGGTGCCAAAAGGACACCCTGTTGCACCCCTGAAATATGCATGTGTGCACAATTTGCACAAATAAATGCTCTAAGGGCATGCATGTGCGACATAAGGCACTTAAAAAAATCTAAAAAGTGTTTTTTTAAAGAAAATTGCAAATTACCACCAACTTGAAGTTTCTGGGAATTTGCAATTCCTTAAGGCCAAATAGCAAATTTCTGGTGCTTCCAGAATTGCATTTAAGGAATCGCAATTTGCAATTCCTTAATTACATTTGCAAATTAGAGAATCGCAAATTTTGCAATTCTCTATTTTGCGAGTGGCTTTTGGGATGACACATCCCAAAATGCTTTTTCCAATTCGCAAACGGGCCGATTCTGAGAATCTGCCAGTTTTCAAACGGGAAAAAGGTTTGAAACATATGGCCCTAAGACATTAATTGCTTTTTCAGAAGTGGATGTTGCCCAGTACAAAACTTGGATAGCTGAGGCAGCCAGTGACTTGGAAAATGAACTGCTGGTAAGTAAAGGCCCGCTACTCAAACTCACAACAGGTACTGCAGCAGGGGATCTGGCATCAAGTTTACCTTTCGAGCATGAGGGCAGAGCGTTTGGCTCAGAGCTGTCACCAACACTATCGATAACAGCAAGAACTGGATCATCAGCCCCAGTAAAATTGGCACTGGATTATTATTTACAGCAAGGGCTTGCTAGTTCCAGTGCTGATGCAAAGACAAATGAGGCCCAGCAAAGTGGAGCACCCCTGAACATTGAGTGGATGGTCCAGGCCTATCTGGATGACCCAACAGATGTCTACATTGTTCAAAACCCATTGCTTTATCAGTAAGGAAAAAGGGGCCAATGGCCAGTGCTATCTGGCTTGCCCTATCACCAAGTGTCTCTTGTGAGCGTGTTTTCAGTGCTGCTGGTGCCATTGTAACAGTGAAAAGGACCAGTCTCTCGCCCAAAACTGTGGAAAGGTTAACCATGATCAAAATGAATCAGCACTTTATACCACTGAATTACAAAATACGTGAATCAACACAGGAAGATGAGGACAGCGACTTAGGTGACGGAAGTAGTATCTTAGATGATTACCTATTTCTGGATGAGCCACCTGAGTTTGAGGACCAGCTATACTTATCTGACAACTAGGCTTTGAACTTCTTACTTTCTTTCTTCCTTATTTTACTTTTTGTTTATGTGTGTCTCTGTCTTTCTGGTTTGAAACTTCGAATCACAACAAATCCATCACCACAGTCTTGTAGTCCTTTTATTGCCAAATTGTATTTGCAGCTCTGTGCATTTAACTTAAGTCCACTGCTCCGAGTCCTGCTCCATCTTCTGACTCTCTCTAAATCCATTTCTCTCAAGCCAGATGATGATTGAATGGAGAATACAGTACAAGAAAATCTTGCCTCGTCAGGTCCCTCCAAAAGAAGTGGAACATGATGACTATTGTCTATCCTCCTTTCCGTGCCGAGAGACACTGCCCCTTAACTTAAGATGAAAACAAGGAACAGGTAATGATGGCATGCATTGGAGGCTGAGTCTGAGGGTTTGTGTTGTTGTTGTTTGTTGTGCATGAAGTGGAGTGAATTCCTTGTGTACTATTATTTAATCTACACACTAAAAGTGACTCAAGTCAATGTTTCCCTTCTTATTGTTTAATAACAAAATTGTACTTCTAATGCTGGTCAACCGATGTATTTTTGAATCTGGAATCTTGATTCACTCGGTACACAGCCGACTGAGTTGGACAACACCATGACGATGACCACAGTGACATAATATCTTTGCAGTCAGTCAGTAGGTTCAGAGATAATTGATGGTATAACTCAGGGCATTTCATGAGTGGCATAAAAGGTAAAAAAGGCAACAACACACAGACACCAACACTACACAGACACCTACATGTCTGTGTAGTGTTGGAGTTGAGTCACGTGTGTAGTAGTGGTGGTATGACTGACAGCTGTGCAAGTCACTGATTTAGTTACTTACTTTGAAAAATCCTATGTTGCTGTATATGTGACATATGCGCTCTGTCTGGCTCAGTCAAAATCTAAGCTAAGTGGAGGTTGGGTGGCTATTGTGGGCCTGCTCTGTCCTGTCGCTGTTGTAGGTTAATGCTGGAAACAGAAAACGGAGTAGACATGATTTAGACATGCCGCTCTGAAAGTGTTTGCACTCCTCCGTAATTTATGGGGTTTTTCTCATTGATTTTTAAATATCCCTTTTGTTTTTCTATCTACACTTCCAGGCCAGCCTTTACCCTTTGCTAAACTGAGAAAAACAACTCACACTCACCTACCAATCCGCATCCACCCGGCAGGCAGTGGCACCCAAGATTGACGGATGCAGCGCCCATGGAAGGGAGGACCAAGAGGAATGCTGAGATGCAACTTTCCAATTTGACCAGTGTAACATACAGTAACACTTTAGTATCAACATTAATCATTTTTCAAATAATTTGATAACATTTTCCTCTTCAATCGTTACGACTATGTGTTGTTTTTTGCTTTCTGCTTATAATTGATCCCTACAGCTATTTTTTAATTTTTTTTGCTAGCTTTAAAAAGTAAGCCTGGTAAAACAGAAGTAAAAATGTATGTAATGTGGGTCTCTCTGAGGGCAGACAGGCATGGCAAATTGGATAATAATTAATATTATACTGCTGCCCTGTACTGTCTACTAGTCTAGTTAGTAAGTACTACTTTCCAATAACCATCAAGTCATCATCATCATGCATGCATTTCCTTTTTCTCCCTAAACAGATTTATGGATATGATGGTCGTCTGTCAAGATTGTGTTTTGTTGTTTGGCCATGCGTAGTGTTTTTCTTTGTCAAACCTTTCCCCAAAACCCCTTTCCCAACCATTCTTCAAACCCTAACCCTCTTCCCCCGGGCTGTGTGATTTATATTGAGGTGTGACTAGTTTAAATGTACACCAATAATTAATCACACGCTTGCTGGGGAGGATGTGGTGAAAGCAACATTGGTTCAATTTTAAGGCAGGGTGAGGATCTTCTTCTGCTTGCCCACCCAAGCTCAGTATATTTGCAAATCAATTTTTTGTCCAAAGGAACCTAATCCATCGTAATGAATTGCCGGCATTGATTGGATTCATCATCCTCTTACACAGCACTAAAGGTTACACTTGAGTGAGTCGACACAACTACAGATTGTTGTAACTTGTTGTACTAGACTATCCCCGCACCATTATGTTTTATTTTACTTTAGCATTGCTAACCAGCATTATTATTATTGTTTGGCAGTCTTCTTGTGTACTGTACGGTACTTTGTTCTACTACTCCTCCCAGAGACTCTCTCAGGTAACTGACTGTCTCATTTTCTTTTTTTGCAAATGCTACTGCCAGTGTCTGCTACTACCACTACAACCATGGCGGCTTGGAAAACCAAACCATCATCACTATAACCAGCTATCGCTGTGCCTCAGTTTAAACATCAATGACAGGTAAGAGAAGAAGTTTGGGGAGGCATAATTAATAATGGAAATTAATTGGTTAATTAATTCACACACCCACATCATTGAGTCCAGTGGCAGACTGCATAGACTAGGAGGAGAGACTGACAGTATTAGTAGGTCAAATCACTCAGTGAGGATACCACATCTATCTGTTTGTGTGTTACAAAATTGGCAAATTATTTTGCAGCAGTAAAGGAAGGAAACCGTCTGACGTAAAAGAGTAACTCCCCCACAAAGCATTCACATTGTATGTAAAGTTTAACTATACATATAATTTAATCCCCATACAAAATAAACGATTGTAAAAAATGCCACAACACCTGACCCCAACCAATGTCCAAAAAGTCAAAATATAGAGTCCAAACAATGTCTGTGGCATTGAATTCCAAAATTAGCCATAATAAATAATAAATATAAACCCAAACTTTTCCCCAACGAAGCCCAATGCTAACCCATCAAACAAAAGAATAAAAAATGGCCAATCCAACGGGATCTCAGTCTATCAGCGGGCTCACTGTCTCTTAAGGACCTCCCCTAGCTGCTTCTCAAGGCGAGCCATTTGGAGGAGCATGCTGCACTTAAAGGCTCGGCATCCACGGGGGGGCAGCAGTGCTGGAAGTAGTGCGGCAGGAAGCTGACAGACCGTGGCGCTGTACCACTCAAGGGCCAGGGGCCTGGCTAGGGTCCGGGGCATTGGTGGAGGCTGCATCTGCTGCCGCCTCCTCCTCTGCCAGAGCCACCAGCCGCCAATACTCATTCCGAATAGCCTCATGCTTCCGGCGCAGTGCCATGGCTGCCAACTCCTTCCTGTCTGGTCTTTTGGTTGGGAAGGAGGACCTATATCAAAAAAGAAAAAAGACTATTGTAATGCTGTTAGCAAAACAATAACACAAAATGAATTCTACATATAGTGGCACAGTAGCACTAGCAAGCATGACATTGTGGTAGTATGGACTCGAGTACACCAGTTTTCTTCTTCTCTCTTGTTTAGCTAAATTAAGTACCCTTGTTGCAGCCGGCATGCCAGCTTATTCAGCTTGCGCTCAAGAAAAACATTATACTTGTGAAGCTGACTCACATTATTTTTATTTACCACTATCTGCACTCTGCAGGTGGAGAAGCTGATTATGGGTGGCACTGGCCATACTCTTTGTAAATCAAGGCCAGGACAACTGCTCAATTTCACTTTCACCCTGCCTACTACAACAAGGCAGATGATATCTTAGCCAAATGATCATTGCTTATATATATATATGTATTGGACGACATGAGGTACTTTGTTTTGATTAATTGTGTAACCGGTTAGTAACCAATCCATGCCGCTGATAGGCGAGTGAAGGCCACCCATGGCAGGTTGAAACAGTCAAAAATAAATTCATAAATGTAGTGAGTAGGCATCGGAGTCGGAGGGAGGTGCTTGATAACATACATACACAAAATATATGCTGTGCTTGCAACCTATTGTGAGTCAAGGGAGTATTCTGAACATGCAATTTCTATTCTCCTTGGATTTGCTTGCTACTCTGGTGCAGTTCATTTTACAACCTCATCAAAGACTCTGCATCCAGTGACAGTCTCCACCTATGCTATGAATATGATGTGATGAACACCATCCAGCCATCATCCATTCAAAGTAAACATGTCTATCATTCTTCTTAACCATTCAACAAATCTTAGTTTGTTTTAACAACAAACATGTTTTTTTTAAACCACCACCCATGCATCCTTCCTTCCTTGCTTGCCTTTGAGTTTGACCCCTGAAACACCCCCGAGGAATCCTGCTATCACCCTTACAGTTTCATCCACCCAGGCCGGTATCTTTTTTTCTTTCACCTTCCACCCATACTTCAACCACCCATGCATCTGATTCCTTCCTATCAGCCACCTATGCATGCATTCCACATGGCACGTATCCTGCTCTGCCAATCAGATATATTTACATCTCGCCCATCCTTCCTCCTTTCATCCTTCTTTCCCTTTTCAATCAACCCATCCAAAAAGGTTGTCTGACTCTTAGCGCCCCATTAGGATGTCGGGCGGATCACCACCGCCATGCGAGCGGTGGCGATATGCCCGACATCCTTCCCCGCCCGCCACCCATTTCCCCCCACCATATTACTATGGCTGTGGGACCGTGGAGGAGGGTTCTATATGGTGGCGGTGTCTGTTAGACACCGCCATCCATATTAGGAAGGCAACGGGAACATGCTTTTCCGTGGTGGCGTGGCGGGAATCTCCTGCGGGGCCCGTTGCGGGTCCCCAGGGATTTTGGGAGGTGGGGGGGCAAACATGGGGGGTACCTATGTACAACATGGCAGGCACCGCACGGTGCCTGCCATGTTGTGCATTGAAGTACACGACGTGCATTTTTAGCATTGCGGCGGGCGGTGCTTTCTGCACCGCCCGCCGCAATGTTAAAAATGCGGATTGCGCCTGCCTGTGTGGCGGGTGAATCCTAATGGCCCCCACGGGACCGCCGCCCTTATGGTGGGTGGTCCCATTTTACAGCAGGATGGCGGGCAGACAAAGTCCGCCCGCCATCCTAATGGGCCCCTTAGTCTTCACTTTCCCAGCTGAGTTGAAGTCAGATTGAAGAGGCCATTAGTTACTAAACTTCTCCCACCGCTAATTCTATTGCTCACCTCAAATGCTAAGTAAAGGGTGTCTTCTTCTTCAACCATTGTTCACAACAACTTAGCCTCTCTCAACATACAATGTACACCCTTGCAGCGAGTGTGTAACTATAGCCAATAAGTAAGGAATATAAGTATAACTTACTACCGCCTGCAACTGCTGCTGCCTCACCCACTCCTGTGACAGCTGCAGCATCCACTGATC
The DNA here is from genome assembly GCF_964261635.1 of Lissotriton helveticus. Taxonomy (NCBI): domain Eukaryota; kingdom Metazoa; phylum Chordata; class Amphibia; order Caudata; family Salamandridae; genus Lissotriton; species Lissotriton helveticus. Next base: position 549,634,820 of record NC_136065.1, on the reverse strand, counting down.
CCTCCTGGCTGGTTTCGCCTGCCCCGCCGCTGGCCCCGGCACTGGTGGTTGGTATGCCTAGAAAAAACATTACACATTTTTTAGATGCCTTATACACCTCCCCCTATTTATTCTTTCAACTAGCAAGATTGAAAAATCTGTTAAAACACATGTATATTCCACATACATCCCTAGAGCAAAACTGGTACTAGAGTAGAGAGTAGACACTAGTAGGAGTATGTCCTATCCTAACAAAAATAGTAAAATATCTGGTTGGGCATTTTGTTGGTGGGAATTGTCATAGCCTATCAAGATTAAGAAGACTAGAAGAGGACAGCCCAAAGGACTTTACTCAGTGCCTAGAGATATTGGTGAATCTGAGTTGTAAAACCTTTTAAATAAAAATATGTGGCCAAACTGGGCAAGCTTAGCTACAGACAGACTAATAATATAGTAGTAGTACAGAGAGTCAGAGCAGAGGCAGTTAGAGGCAGGTATAACAAGAATTTAGAAACAGATAGTCTAGATCAAAGAAGATTTGGTAAAATAGAATTAGGAAATGGAAATAATAGTTTGGAAAAAATTAGGTGCAGTAAAAGTTACGGAACTATAATGATTAATATTTACAAGAGGAAGACTTACTGGGGGCAGCACCAGAGCCCTCAGTAGAGGAGCAATCCTGGTCCTGGTCCTGGTGTTCTTCTCCAGCTGCTCTCGCCAACTCCGATCCCGTCTTCTTGCCTCTGAGTGTTGATCTTGTAAGATATAATAAAGAAAGAGACAAACATTGATGATTGGTGTGAAACAAATACAATATTTTAAAAAACGCTCCAAAAAACAATTGCAATCAAATTGACCTGTCTAATCTGATCGACTGGTAGTATCACGGGATCCGCAGACCATCTAGTTATCATTTATGAATACTAATCCAGTGTAGAAAAAAGATATAAATCTTAACAACAACCTAACCAAGTAAGTAAAACATGCTTAAACTAAAAAGTAACTGTTATTTAAACTTAAAATTATAAAATAGCAAATAACTTTTAACACACTCTCCAAATTCCCTCTTTTGACATACTCTTCCTAAAAAAAAATCTACGACTTGAAAATATGATAAACTACCACAAGATAACAACTATAGTAAACCAGCAACCATATAGGTAAAAGTAAGTATACCTAAATTAATAAAAACATTTAAACTCACCCAGAAATGAACAAAAATAAACCTTACAACCTGAACCCCTACAAACTATCAACAAATTAGCATTTACACTGAAACTTATATTTCATTCATTCAACAGACAAAAAGCACCTGCTCCACATTAGAACCCCTAAAAAAAGCTGCAAACAGTGGGAAACATCTAAACAGAACATACATGTAAGTATACTAAATAGAAGTAGTTGCGTTTTTTACAAGTTAATAACTAACGTGCAAAAATTACAACTTATAATATGTATTTATACTACTACGCTTTTTTCAAATACAATGACAGAAACTGCCAAACTTATCACTTCACAGATTGCAAAGCAGTTACTAATTCACATGGGCTACACCTACAGCCAAGAAAGTGCATCATCAGAAAGTATAAACTGGTAATGTACTAAGTATTATTCTAGTGCATGCTATGGGAGAGTAACTACAAAAGATAATGTTGTAATTCATGTAAGAGAGCATAACCATAAACTGAATGTGACAGAAATCGAAGTAGGAGAAATACTGTATGATGTAAGATAGGTAAGCCCTAGCTCCCAGGAACCCACAAGCAAAATACTTAAAGATATACTACCTAGAGGCCCCAAACATATAACAGGACAACTACCACCTATACCTACTTTAAAATGTTTAATTGCATGGACTAAAACGGCCACCAGTTCTACCCCACCTGCATTTAGAAGAAATGAAGACATGCACTTACCTGAACATATACAATAACACATAATGAGGAGCCTTTCCTTTTACATGACAACCTAAATAATGAGAAATACATCCTAATATTCTCTACAGCAGACAACTTAATGAAACATATCCAATGTTAAACCTGAATGATGGATGGAACCTTCAAAATGTGTGTCGAACCATTCACTCAGATACACACCATACATGGTGAATATCAAAGCACAAATATCCCATTTATGTATGCCCTACTACCAAATAAACAAATAAGCACATACTATGACCACTTAAACCATATAAAACAAATAACTACTACCCCCAAAAAATAATAATAGATTTTGAGCAAGCCAAGGTTCAAACCATTCTAAAAATGTACACCAACACAGCCATACAAGCCTGTTACTATAATTTCAATCAAAGTACATCCAGACACTGCCAAAAATCTGCACTTAATGTAGAATATGCTACACAAAGGCAAATTGCCATTTAACCAAATTAGAGCACTAACCTATGTCCCTGTCACAGAAGTGGTCAACCACTGCAATTTACTAATAGAATGCCCTTTCTACCAACAAAATGAAGACAAATGTAGTGCTCAAATGGACTATTTTGAAGACACTTGGGGGCCCATTAGGATGGCGGGTGGATTGTCCCCGCCAGGGTGGCGGTAGACACCGCCGGCCTGGCGGGGGCAATCCGCCCGCCATCCTCTCCTGAATGCCCCCCGCCATACTAAGATGGCGGGGGACATTCAGGAGAGGATGGCGGGCGGATAGACCGTCCGCTGTTTTTTTGCCCCGGTCGCCTTGCGGCCGGGGCAGAAAAGGTTTAACATGGTGGCGGTGTCTATTAGACACCGCCAGCCATATTACGATGGGCTGTGTCAGATGCCTTTCTGTGGCGGCATCAAGGCATGCGGTCTTCACTTTGGGGGGCCCCTGTGGGCCCCCAAAGTGAAGGAGGTGTGGGGGTGCACACGTGGGGTACCTGTGGTACCCCCCTGCATTTACATGAACAAAGAAGCAGGCACCGCGCGGTGCCTGCCGCTTTGTGTATGTAAATGCGTCACATGCATGTTTAGCATTGTGGTGGGCGGTGCTGAGTGCACCGCGCGCCACAAAGCTAAACATGCAGAATGCGCCCGCCACAGTGGCGGGCACATCCTAATACCCCCCACGGGACCCACGCCATTATGGCGGGTGGTCCCAATCACCCATGGGATGGAGGGCGGACTAAGTCCGCCCGCCATCCTAATGGACCCCTTTGTTCGGCAGACTGTATCACTCCAGACACAGGTGTCATCCCAAATTTTAAATTCCATGGTGGAATGTCTATGACAGCACCTAGGGAGAGGAAGCAAAAATAAACAGAAAGGTAGTAGGATCGCACAACACCTTCCAGTCCACACTGGGCAGAGCCTAGCCTACACTCTTTAAATTTATATAAGTATTACAAAATAGCAAAGCTACCAACAACTGCCAATAGATCAATCTGTTAGCCAAATTTAGTCTAAACTTAGCAAACAAACCAAAAGATTGTACGACATGTCAAACTTTTTATAAATAACAAACAAGTAGATTATTTAGAAATCATACAATAAAGTGCATTATAACATAAATAGTAGCCAGTCGAAGGCTGCAAAAACTATGACAAACTATAAACAAACATACCACCCCTATTTTTTAAATTAAATATGATATTTTATTAGATCAGTAAAACAATTCTTTTAAATCCTAAACTTAATAAAGACTGATATAATAACATTCATTATTTTTCTTTTCTAATTTAACCATCACCAGCGAAGTAAGTTGAAAACAAACTCAAACCATTACATAAAATAATTACAACATATAAGCCAAGAAATTCAATTTAACAATGATATAATTCTGACATAATCAATATAATATCATATTTTCCACCCAAATGAAAAGAAAGAAAACGTACTGTTCTATAGCTGCAGATCATTCTATATATCCATGTAATTAAAAAAGTAATCCACCAATAATTAGGTAAATAATATCCCAAAAATTGGGAAAAGTACAAAAACCAGGGGATTTCAGGGTGGTGTGTCTTTCATGAATCCTATGGCATTTTCTTACCCACAATGCCTTGCAAACCTCAAACCTTGCCAGAAGTCACACATTTTCCTCCCATTTCTGTGAGGAAATCTTCTGGAATCCGCAGGAATCCATAAAATCCTAACATCCAGCATTGTCCCACTTGTGCAAATAAAAACACTTTGCCACTTTTGTGGTTGGGCCAAATGGCTGCAACAGGAATGGAACACACCAAGGTCAATTAAGAGTCCCCACACAAGGGCTCCCTTTGACCTTAATTTGACCTGTTCCTGTCTCAAGCACTAGGCCCAGCCCCACAAGTGAGGCAATGCTAGATAGTAGGAGTTTTGTGAATCCCTGTAGATTCCAGAAATTTCCATCACTGAAATGTAAGGAAAATGTGTCATTCCAGGCAGAATTTGAAGTTTGATTGCCATTGTGGGTAACAAAACCTCATGGATCCACGCAAGGTATACCACCATGTACTCCCCTAGTTGTCTAGCTGTAAAAAAATTGCAGGTTTGCTAGGTTTCCCTAAGTGGCAGCTGAGCTAGGACCTAAAATCCACAGCTACTGACTTTGCAAAAAATGAATCAGTTTTGAGTGGGAAAATGTGATGTATCCATGTTGCATTTGGGATGTTTACTGTTGCTTGCTCCAAGCTTACCCACACAAGTGAGGTATCATTATTATTAGAAGACTTATGGAAATGCTGGGTGGAAGAAAGTTTGTGGATCCCTGCAGATTCCAGAACTTTCCATCACAGAAATGTGAGGAAAATATGTGTTTTTAGTCAAAGTATGAAGTTTGCAAGGGATACTGGGTAAAACAACCAACTTCCAAACTCCCAAAGCCTATAAGGATATATGAAAATCAACCTTCTGAGGAAGTTGAGGATATGCGTCTTGTGCAAAGGTTTTGTGGCCATTGCCCAAACAAGGAGGTACAAACAGCAAAGACACAGCAGCATTGGACCTCAAGCAAGTGCAATGCATTGAGGCTTTTATATGCTCATATTGGCGAATCACCTAAAAATCTTTTTGCAACTTGGCTGAGAGAACCAGGTAAATTGTTGACCAATTGTGTGAGAGGGATAGACAAACTGAACACGATTAACTGCTGTGAATGAGAAGTTAAGTTATAGTGAACACTATGGTGTATTCTTATTACCACATCATACCTAAAACACTTGAGGGGAGTTCAGTCAAGCCTTCGGAGGGAGTCACACCAGAGTGCTAGTGTGACAATTCATGGTGAACAGTTGGCCAGTTTTCTTATTTTATCCCAATCCATCCAGGATTGAGTCAGGATTTATGGAAAAAGTTAATCTCAGTTCATAGGGAGGCCGGACTCTCTTGCAAAGGGAAGGTGAAACTAGGGACAAAGAGGGGTTTGAAAATAAAACCATTGACCTTAGCCCAACCTTTAACACACAGCCAACAGCTTCCCTACTACTACACCTCCAGGTGCTGCTTTTCAATCAGCCTCAGCTAGCACCATTCATATTTTTCAGTCTCTTCAGATTTCATTAGCCGCTCCAGAGAGATTCCTAAGAAGTACGCAATCTCCCTTGATCAACGTAAGCTGCATTGTTTCTCTGCAATCCAGCAGCATTTCCAGGCAAGTAAACTAATATGGATTTCATTTGGTCTTATTTGAGTAGGTCCACCCCAAACACTTAATGAAATGATCCAATTCTGTGCAACTTGGTGGCATTCTGTGGGGAAGGGAAGAAGTTATTCAATGGAAAACCCATAGTCTCTCCTTAGAACAGGAACTCAAAACCCTGAAACAGGATCATAAGATTTCTTTACTTGAAATCAATAGCTAGCTAGTAACCCCACAACACAGTGCCCTACGTATGTTGGATGTGGTAGGGAAGGTTTTATTTATTTCATGTTTATTTCACAGACGTTTGTGCCGCTTGTTGGAGACTTTGAGGTAGAACCAAATAATGCCAGCAACCATAATCCCCTCATAGTGTCCCATAGTATAATAACCCATATAGGGAAAGGGAAAGGAGATGGACGCTCAATTCTTTTTAATTGAAACAAATGGTAAGACTAAATTGGAATAAAATAAACCTCTCTGCATTTGAGGTAAAAACTGTTACAGGTAACTATGACTCGATCTTGAAGTGTTTTCATCATGACTCTCCCACAGCTGAGATCATTCATGAATTCAAACTGATTCGTTCGGACGTAGCTAACAATTTTACAAAATCAATCAAGATCAGGGATCTCCCGGAGACAAGCTAGTTTAATGTAGAATGTTCAAGACCCCAAAAGATAATTGCCACTCCATGTTAACCCTTGCGACAGGATCCAAATTATAAATGCGAGGAAGATTTATAAAAGCACAGTTAAGAAGAGGAAAGAAGAAATGAAGAGTTTAGCTTGGGATAATTTGGAGAGAGCCAGCTCCCTTAAAGACTCTAAAGTTTCTGGGATATTATAAATTGTCCTCTATTCACCGAAGAGGCGAGAAAGTTGGATTGCCTGATCCTGTTTTTTTGGGGGGAAACTCACTTTGTGGCTGTATTTAACCTGAATGACCTCCAGCTAGAGACACATAGTGGTGTGTTGCTCCCAGACCTAATCTTGGCTTCTCTTCTAAGTGCATCAATCTTAGTTATTGAGGTTAAGGAAGCCATAGCAAAAGAAATTAACATTTAAGCTCCTGGCCCGGATGGAGTGCCACTAGACTTATTTAAAAGTAATTCCAAGCTGTGGGCTCCTTTACTGGCTAATGTTTTTAGATCTGTAGTGATTGGCCCTATCCCATTAACTTGAAAGATGAAAATTGTGGTTCCAGTGTTTAAAAAAAGGTAATAGGAGCGGCCCTGCCTGTTACAGGCCAGTTTCCCTTATTGATTCCACAGCGAAGCTGTTGAGGAGTGTTTTCCTTGCCCGACTTGAAACCTGGGTGACTGACACAGGGGTGACGGCAAGAACACAGTATGGCTTTAGAAGAGGGATAGGCCACACCGAACAGTGCCTCAACTTGTCCCTAATTATGGGCAAGTAGTGCGGAAAATGGGTGTTTAGGAAGCACTGATTTCTCCTTTATGTATCCTTCACGCTTCCACCTCTGTTACCATAAGATATGGAATACAAGGGAAAAAAACAGGCCCTTAGTTTCTACAGAAGGTTTCCAAGAGGGATGCATTTTAGCCCCCTTTCTTTTTTTAATTTATACCAATGGCCTAGATGCTATTTTATCAGAGAAGGAAATTGACTGTCCTACATAGGGGGCACACCACTTCCCCTACTTTCATACGCCGATGACACTGTGCTAATGGCCCTGATCGCAAATGGCCTCCAAAAATTTACTTAATGCATATACAGATTTTGCCCTCCAAAAATGACTTAACGCATTTTATGTTGGCACTTATATTATGGTGTTTGGTCCTAAAATGACCAAAACTAGAAAATATGCTGTAAGGGATGAGATAATTGATAAATTGAATAATTCTATTTGTTTAGGGAATATTTTTAATAATATGATGAACTGGGAACCGCTTTTTACTGCAAGGGTGCAAAATGCGGGCAGGGTTCTCAAGGGGCTTTTTTGGTTTGCCTGTAAATTGGGCCATAAACCAGTGACTGAGCTGGTTACACTTTATAAAGCAAAATGTGTGACTGATGCAACACATGGAGTAGGAGTGTAGGGTTACCATAATAACCACCATTTACAGATCATGGAAAATACATTTATAAAAAGGCCCTTGATGATTCCAAATAGTGCCCCACACCCTTTCATCCCCGTGAGCTGGAGATTGACTTTGTGGAGGATTGTATAGACTAGGCCCCCTGCTATTATGGGCTAAAATCTGGTTGTCTGAGGAGCTAGTTTTCTCAATAGAGGTCATTAAAGACTGTATCAATTTGGAAGGAGCATTATCTAGCCCTTTCCTCCGATTTGTAAGAGATAACCTCTAAAAGCTAGTGTTGGGGCACTACTTTGATAATCCAGCTGGTATCTAGGAAAATGCAAAACACATCATAAAAGAGGCACACTATATGGGGGCGACTAGACGCCGCTCTCAACCGGGGGTGATAGGCCTCCCTTGTTCATTTCCTCTCCAGCAGCAATTTTATCTAACATTCACCATAAATGTACAGACACAATTTTATTTATAACAAGGTTTTGTTTACTCACCTTGTATTTTTGAGTGGCTTTCCCGAAACAGTCGAGGCACTACTTTGATAATCCAGCTGGTATCCAGGAAAATGCAAAACACATAAAAGAGGCACACTATACGGGGGCGACTAGACGCCGCTCTCAACCGGAGGTGATAGGCCTCCCTTGTTCATTTGCTCTCCAGCAGCAATTTTATCTAACATTCACCATAAATGTACAGACGCAATTTTATTTAACAATGTTTTGTTTACTCACCTTGTATTTTTTAGTGGCTTTCCCGAAACAGTCGGGATGGGCAGATAAACTCTCGCCTTGTCGTTGTGATAATTTGGGAGCTCAGAGCACATTGCACTTTATGCTTTTTTGCCCCTCTGTAAAGAGCCAAGAGGAATTTTTTTAATTCTGATTTACAAAGAAATTAGGCCATTCTCTTATAATTAGGGTTTAAATTACCTTTACTCTTTTGCTACTCATGCTATGTGTACTAAGGTTTCTAGCTACATTAAAGTCGCAATGGCTATTAGGAAACGGTACTAGGTATAGTAGCTGAACTCGAATACTGTAATTTTCATATACACAATTCAAGCATTGATGTACTCTTTAGGCAAGGGTTATACATTGTTGTGATAAGAAGTACTTTGTAAAATGGATTGCATTTTTATCAAAATATTGAATTTTAGAATTATAGCTTTTTTAAATAATTGTTTTTTTATTAATCCCCTCCAATGTTGATTTGTAAATAGGCCACTGGAATGTTATCTTGTAATGCTGGTTTTATAAACTTTTATGGCTTTCTTCTGCAACTATTTTGACTTGACTTCATTTTTTTACTTACATTATGACTTTCAATCAGTTAGTGGTTGAAACTGAGTATCCAGAGAAAAAGTGGGCCTCTCTCCTCCATCAGGGTTATTGGGGAGACTGAATGACATACTAGCTCAGGTGATTTACCTTCCTGACTTTAGTGAAGAACTGATAGAACTTATGTCTAGTTAGACCATAGGTTATTGGAACAAACAAAAGACAAACCTTAATCAGAGCCAGCTGAACATGAGTTCACCTGAACTCCAGACGGGATGATGGAGGAAGAAACAGTAATGGAACAGATTCTTTGAAAATAAATGGCATAAGAAGTCCTCTGTCTTCTGGAAAAACTGAAATTATACATGTATTGTGGCAAAAGTGGTCATTTCATATAGGATTGTAGAGCAAGAAGTAGGGTAGGTGATATATGGCAACCAATTAAAGGTCAGGCGTTAGTCCTAAACACCATTGATAACCAAGGAAACTCCGAAAAGTAGGACTCTCGGGTTTGAAAGAAGTCCCAGATGGAAGGGATGCTTCTTCCGAGACACAGAAATTCTAGCCAATACACAACAAACCACAGTGGCTCACATCAACATTATTGCAGAGATCAAGTTGCCAAATGAACTGGTGATAGAATTAGCCACCTTGTTAGATTCCGGGCCTCAAGAAATGTAATTGATCGATCCTATGCCCAGAAACTGGGAATCCCTTGTGTTAAAAAGGATATTACCAAACCTGTAAAAGCAGTGGATGGGATTACCTTGATCTCAGGGCCTGTCTGATATCACACTTGCCCATTTGTAATGCAACTAAGCTCTGGCAACTATGAAAGTATACATTTTGTTTTAATGGATGCCCGAACTCTTAATAATTCTAGGAATACTGTTTCTAATGTGACTTGACCCTGTAATCCATTGGGGGCATGGTATGTCTAGTTAGTGTCAGAATATTGTACACAACACTGCCAAAGGAAAATGGTGCATCAACAAACTCTAGAAGATAGTCCTGCCAAAGTTATTGTCTTACAGGAGCATAGAACCACAGGTGTGTTGTGTAGAAACTTTACCAACTTTGTACTCGGATTTTACAGATGTATTTGACAAGGAAAGAGCTTGCAAATTGCCCCCAGACAGGGTCTATGATTGCTGAATTGATTTCGTTGTTGGTGCAGCCATACCGTGTAGTAGAATCTCTATGCTATCTGAACCTGAAAACCATCACTTGAGGATGTACTTGGATGAAAATGTGGCTTCCGTATTCATGCGTCCCTCATTAACACCATCATCCTTGCCTCTTTTTTAATTGTTCGTGAGAAGGGAGGGGAGTTACACACTTGAATAGATTACAGACCAATCAACTGAATTATGGGCAAATACAAGTACCCATTTTCCACTTCTGTCTGTCCTGTTGGGCCAACTTAAAGGTGTGTCACTATTCACAAAATTAGATCTCTGGGATGAGAACCACCTCATGCTAGTTTGAAAGTGTGATCAATGGAAGACCTCATTCAGAATCAAAATGGATCTTTCTGAATACCAGGTCATGTACTTCAGACTTTTCAAAGCCCCAGCTGCGTTATAATATCTCATGAACGATTTCCTACATGGATATTTAGATGTTTTCTGTATCATCTATATAGATGATATTTTGATTTACTCTGACACTGAACACAAATATATTCAAAATGGGAGTACAGTACTTATGATAATGCTGGAAGACAGATTATTTGCTAAACAATAGCAGTGTCAGTTTCATGTTACAGAAATAGAGTTTCAGTAAATGTGATTAGTCCTGATGGCATTCAAATTGATGAATGCAAAGTGTGTGCCATAATTTAGTGGGCTATACATACAAATATTAAATCTGTACAAAGGTTTTTAGGGGTTTGAAAACTTTTACAGGCACATTATAATAGATTTCCAAGCAATAGTATAATCCATCACCATATTGGTATGGAAGGGAGTTCCGTTTAACTGGACTGAGGAAGTTGACTTAAGAACAAATTCACACAAGTCTGATTCTTCGGCATCCAGATATCAAATTATCATTTCAGTCGGAAGCAGATGCCGCCTATTTTATAATTGGAGGAGTTATCTCCCTGAGACACCCGGAGACAGGCCAGATGTCCACCATAGCATATTACTCACAGAAATTCTCTTAGTGAGTTGAATTATGCAATAACCAACAAGGAATTGCTAACATTAGCTGATGGGGAACTTGCTCACAGAAGAAAACTTTTACCCCATGTCAACTTCAGTGGTCACTATTTTTCTCAGATGTTCTCTTTGTGATCAAATACCATCTGGGCACAAAAGGGCAAGGAAGATGCCTTATCAAAATCTCAAGGACAGATATACAAAGAAACCCACCATTAATATTGACCCCAATGTCATGGAAAAAACATACAATATATCACACAGATCTCATAATCAAAGGGAAGGACTTTTTAACTGAAGGTAAAATACATACCCAAAATTGAGATAAAGCTGTTTGGTTGCAAGAAGCACAGAATAGAGAGGAATGGAATGGAATGGGTTATTGTTTTATTACTAGCACAACTCTACAGCTGCAAGTTTGATTCTGGATGCAAGACTCTAATTTAGTGGGACATTTGGAAGCAAAAAAATCTGAAACAGCTATATAACAATATTTCTTGTGGCCATTATTATTCCAGGACATTAAAGATTATAATACCACTTGCTCAGTATGCACTCAAGGGAAGATAGAACGTACAAAACTGGTAAGAAAGCTATGATCCATACCAATTCCCCTAAGTCCATGACACACCATTTCAATGGATTTTGTCATAGAAATACCCCCCAGTAGTGGCCACATTGTAATTCTAGTAGCAATAGATAATTTGACCAAATTTTGGGCATTTTATAGCATTCCCAAGTTACCAACAGTAGCCACTTTGGTGACAATATTCACAGAACACGTAATAAGACAATACAGAATACCACATGTTCTAATATTAGATTACTGTTTACAATTCACGGCTCGCTTGTGACAGGAATTGTGTTCAATGATTAAAATAAATGTGAGGTTGTCAACCTGTTACTGTCCTGAAACAGGCGTAGCAACCAAATGCCTCAAACAAACATTGGAACCAAATTGGGGATTCCAGGTACAAAACAAGAACAGGTCTGAAGATCGCATGTATGCATGGCAAGGTTTGTGCATAATAACCCGGAATATTCACCTCTAGGATATTTACCATTCTTTATGGGTATCATACAAACAATCTACCCTTTGAGTGGCCTGCTGTTTCCTGAAATCACTCATACAAGAGGACCATCTAAAACTCTAGCAAGCTACTGGGAGAATAACCTGCTTTGCAGTGAGCCTAAGGCTTCTGTGCATGGAGCAGCGTATGTGCTGGTGGTCCTCCAATGTTACAGGGCCTTCCTACTCGGTCCTGGTAACAAGATACTATTGGCAGAACATATGAGGCAGGACAAGACCTTTGGCGTGCTTCTCACCCATTTTAGTGGGCCCAGATGAGGATAGGCTCAAATGCATTCTGTAGGACTTGCCTCATATGCCAAGTGAGTGGGAACATGAAGAACAAGCTCAAGGATCCCCTGACTCCTTTGCCTGTACTTGCCCCCCCTTAGAGAGGGTAGGCATCAGCATTGTTGGGCCCTTGGACCCCAAACCTGCCTTGATCAGCAGGTTTACCCTGGTTTTGGTAGACCTTGCCAAACGCTACCCAGAGGCCATCCCTCTGTGAATCATCAGTACACCTTCGGTAGTTAGGGCCTTAATGGGGATTTTTATCCAAGTGGAGTTCTCCAAGGACATGGTGTCAGACAGGAGCACCAACTTCATGCCAGCGTACATGAAGATCATGTTGAAGGAGTGTGGGGCAATCTCCAAGTTCTCCACACCTTCCCACCCCCAGACAAATAGGCTTGGTGAGAGATTCAACAAGACACTCAAGGGCATCATTATGGGTCTACCGGGAGCCCATGTGACAGAAGTGGGACGTTCTCCTGCCTTAGAAATTCCTTCCTACTGGACCCTTTTGAAGTCCTCTATGGTCACCATGTAGGGGTACCTCTCAGTTTGGTAAAGGAGGGGTGGGTCAAGCCTCCCAAAAAATCCTTCAGCAAGTGGTTAGCTAATGCTAGCCCTTCGCAAGCAATACAAATATTCTAGATGAAAGCTTCTGAGAAAATAGACACTAGCTAGGAGGTGCTCAAGCAATGGCATGACCAGAAGTCCACTCTGGTCAATTTTGAGTCTACCTTGCACACAACAAAAAGGGGGAAAGATTAAAATTCTACCCCAACCTCCCCAGTCAATGACTCGACACACTAAAAGGAGGTAGGAAAGTGTATATTGGATGTGGCACGTGCTCAGTGAGTAAAAACTGCCCTCACTCACAAAATTGTGACATGCTTTCTCATCGGGCTTGCTAACTGACACCCCTGTGCAGACATATACCCGGGTTGAGCAAAAGGGTAGGGGAGACAATATAAACATAGAGTTTTGGGATCCCTAAAGAAAAGTGCAGTCAGTGAATATTAAAACTAGCTTGGATGTGTCCCTGATTACAAGTTTATTCCTGGGCCACCTGGCTAGGGTTAGAAATGTGAAGGATGGTCGAGAAAGGAGAAAAATAGGATTCCTTCACCCCTCCTTACTGCAAAGGTGTCAACATGCTTCTGCCGCTGTAACTGTGCCCACAGTGTTGGGTCACTCAGGCATTCAAAAGGACCTTCAGGATCTCAAAATGTAACACCCTCTGATCCTGATTAAGGTATCTCCCATTAGATCACCTCACTCTCCTAATATAACATACTTTTCTGTAGGAGCACATGTCACCAGCTCACTCAGCATCCATACCCATTCATACTGCCTAAAATACCTGCGTTTCAGCCTAGCCAAAAGCTTTGGGTGATGGAGCCCATTAAGTCCTCAGCATTCCGTCCATCTATACTGCCTACAACATCCAAGTTTCAGTCTAGCCCGGAGGATTGGGTGATGGACCCCTTTGAGTCCTGGGCCCTTCAAGATCATTGAACAGGACCCTATGAGGTGATTAGGAGGAAAGGGGAAGCCACCAACCTGGTGGACTTAATGAACCCCAGAAACCCCCTACGGGTCTTCCTCCTTAATTGTTTTCATTTCCAGGTTCTTATAAAGTGACTTGCTACCCAAGCACGGACTTCTAACAGTTCTAGCAGTTCTAACAGGAGACCTGAATGAGGAGGATTATAATCACTTCAGGAGAACAAATATGTTTTCAGTTGTTTCCTGAAATTAGGCAGGTTGTCATTACATCCTAGATTTAGCGTGAGTGAGTTCCAAAGCTTGGAAGCCAAATAAGCAAAGGAACATCCTCTACTTCTAGCTGTTTTAATTCTTGATATGGTCAAGAGAGATTGGTTGTTTGATTGTGAGTCCCGTACACTATGGTGCGGAATAAGGAATTGCCTCTGGATATGTGGCCTCCGAGCATGTCTTACTTTGTGGACTATACAAAGAGACTTAAACTCAATTATCTTCCTTATAGAATGCCAATGGAGGCTTGCCAGCACCCGTTGTGCAATATGAGATTTAGGGATATTCAGCAGAATTCTAGCTGCAGCATTCTGTATAACCTGTAATTTTCTTGTGACAAACACAGGGCTCCCAAGATAGAGAGAATTACCTTAATCAAGATGAGACATAATGAGTCCTTGGATAACAATTCTGCAGGTATCAATGGGAAGCCATTTAATGGTCTTCCTAAGGGCTCTTAAAAGTCCACAGCATGATCCAGCTAATTTCTTGGATTAAGATTCTTATCAAATATTATTACCAGGCTTTTGAGCTCGTATTTTGGTGTGGGACATCCACCCAGACCTGGAGGCCAAGAGAAATTACTCCAGAGGGTGAGATTATTTCCTACCAGCATCACCTATGTTTTATTGCTGTTTAGTTGACTTGACTATACCTTCAGATAGATAATTTTTTAGTTCAGAGAACATACTTAAGATATGAGGGTTTGGGCTAACTGCGCTATGATCTTCTTTGATAATGTGAGTTATCTTCTGCTTTGTGTTGTTCCCTAAAGAATCATAAATAAGGCTTACCTTATTAACTGAGTGGCAAGCAAACGCTTCACAGAGCTCATTAGAGGGAGTGGGGGCTGACCCTGTGACTTTAGATTTCAAGAAGGAGTTCACTATGCTGTAGATTTCCCTGGAGGACTGTGGAGACTGTGTAATTGTCTCAGCATTATCTGTTAGTCCTTCATTCCTAATAGCCTGTTGATACTTTTTCACCATTTTTTTAAATACATTTCTTTTTTGTGTGGCTCATAGTTTCATCTCCAATTCCTTTCCTCCCTGTTTCAAAGGTCTCTGATTTCTGGTGTAACCCAGGTGACACTTGGCCTTGTTTTCTGAGACTTCAACATTTTCTCTGGAGCCTGAGTCTCCAAGGATGATTCTACACAGTCCTCAAATGCCTTATAGATGCCATTTATTTCTCCATCGTGTGAGCACCCTTGGTCCTGAAGACATTTTATCCAGTCAGGGTTGTTAATTTAAGACCATTGCTTAGTTACTTTATGGCTGGGTATGTGTGGCCAAGCCCTGTCTATCTAGGTTATCCTGAATTCAATCAAAAAATGGTTTGACCAAAGTACAGATCATGGTTTGCTTACCGTTATGGTGGTAATGTTCAAAAAGATGGGATCTAATTTTTTCCCGTTACTGTGGGTTTGGGACTTTACTAGCTGTTTAAGCTGAATAGCGGGCAAGTTGAGAAGAAGTTATTGTGAATGACTAGAGGTAATATTATCTAACTGTATAATTAGATCCCCCAAAAGGGTGAAGTTGGCAGATTGAAGGTTATGAGAGGCAATAATATCTGGGACATGGTGCAGAAATTCTGCCGCTGGCCCTGGGGACCTATAAAGCAGCAGGCCTTAAAAAGTGAATGAACGCGAAAGCTTAATAGAAAATAGGAAGCTCTCACATCCTGTTACTGGTTTTGCGTCTGCTTTGCACTCCCTGTTTTCTCTAAAAAAAAATGGCAACTCTGTTTCCTTTTGTAATTGCCCAATTGATTCTTACAATTGCATAACCTGGAGGGAGGACGACTGCAATTTCCGGCCCACTATTAGTGTGATGCCACATATCTATTAAAAAGAGAACAGATGGTTGTTGATTCACGAGTAAAGTAAATAGCTGCTCGCTGTGTTTAGGCAAAGATCTACAATTGATAAGGAACATAGTATTTACATCACTGATCTGGCATAGCATATCTTTTCCAATTTGCTGACTCTTTCCTACTGGATTATGAACACCACCTAGCTCTGCTTTAAAGGACTCAAACTGCTGTCCATACCCAGGGCAGTCACTGGGCCAGGTATCTTGCTCTATTCTGTGTTGACAGGTTTTCCTGGTTAAGCAGTTAAGGTTGTTTAGTGAATCAACATTATGATGTGTGAGAAATGGGTTTTCTGGTTGGCTATGGCACGTGCCTAAGCCAGGCAGAAACCACCCCTTTACTCAGGGCAAGTGAATTACACATCTAAGATAACCCCTCTTCATCCCCTTGGTAGCTTGGCAGAGAAATCAGCCTTATCCCAGAGGCAATGTGCAAAGCGTTTTAACAACACACACACACTGCAGTGACACACTAGGCACACCACAAAAGAAACTCCACACAAGGGTATGTAAAAATAGCCTTTGTATTATCCATAAAATACATTAGAACGTAATCACATATATACACTGTACCACCTGTTCCTTGGTATTACTTTACAGGGATTACATAAACTACAGGGCCAATCGGGCCATTGTCATAGAATCACAACTCATAGTTAGTGAAGACAAACAGTAACTGCTGGTAAGGGTGCACGGAGCACACCACCTCTAGGCATAACATATCATCAGCAATGCCCATAGGGAACACTCGCAGCTGTGCACATATCCTGGAATACCATACGTACATCAGGCCCCTTCTAGGCGTAGACTACACAGTAGGTTATGCATACACAAAATCATCACTGGGGAAAAACACCACATATCTTTACCACTGCACACATGGGTACTCAGCATAGCACAATATGCCTTAATATCAGCAACAGTGCACCATAGCATTAGGCATACATCACACATTACGAATGCCCCATGCCCCTCTCAGACATAAATATCAACCATGGTACTGCTTAGCCCAGCAGGCGTATTTCTCAGCAGGACATCTTAGTACCCTTTCTGCTGGGCCTACATGTTACCAGTACATCATGCCCCCTAACACGCCATGCCTCTCTTAGGCATACACATAACTGCATGTATCACAAAGCTTTGGGACTAAACCTTGCAGTAGGGGTCACCAATAACCTCTGGTAGGATCACACTGAGCTTAACACGCTGGGCCTAACATTAGCAGCAGGGCACCAAGGTACCCACTTTCACTAGGACCCACTTAGATATAGGGGCAACCATCAGGCAGTCCAGCATTGTGCACGGGGGGCCCAGCTCGCGGCTTCCCTCACAATGCCCCATTTTCAAGGTCAGAACTCAGGCCACTGCTTGCAACCCACGTGCAGCTGCCCGTGATTCGGGGGTGCAGCTGCCAACACTTGCCTCAGGCTCCCTTTGCCGGGAGCATCAAGTACGGTGGGGTCACTCACCCCACAAACCTCAGGCTGTACTGGCTCTTTCGGTATGACACGCCGGTAGCGGGACATGGAATGAAGTCTCCGTCAGCGTCGTCCCCTCTACCTACCTTCTCCAGCAAAGGTTTCCGTCTTCTTCTTGGATAGCGGCCACGCCGCCTTCCATACTCGGGAAACACACGGGGCTCTACTCTCCTCATGGGAGCCCCGCCCAACCAGGCAACAGCTGCCTGGTTTCTGGCACCTTCAGTCTTCACTTCCAGCATCCCCACCCGCAATAAGTCTTCCTGGGGCATAGCTCTGCCGACAACCAGTCACAGACGTTTTGAAGAAATCAAATATCCTTCTGGGGGTCTCACTGATACTTGGTCCTTTTAAACCAGCAAAGAAGAAATTGGCACAGAAGCTGAAATATAAAAGATCATTTTTATTAAACTCAAGTGAGTGAGACTACGTCACACAGAAGCCTTAGCAACTGAATGAGGCAGTCTGAGGAGTACAGAAAACAGAGGCTTTATATATGCTAAGGGTTACATACTCAGCATAAGACTAAGGGGAAATCCTGGCTCATGTAAGCATGCGAAATGACTAAGATGGGCATACAAGATCTGCTTGCTCATCAAAGTGGGAGGAGAGTTACTTCTCCACACAGCAGCAAAAATAGCCTGACAGTTATACTTAGAGGCGGGTGCATTCTACTAGCTAGGCCCTTCTGGGCATGTGCGAAGTGGAAGATGCTAAACATAGTTTGTCTCTAGGCAGACTACAAGAGCAGTTAACACTGAGGGAGGATAGAGCACATGGCAAACAAAATGGCTGCCAGAAATACAAAATGGCTTTCACAAAGCGGATAAGATAACTTCTAATCACAAGATGGCTTCTGCTAATGCTAACCCATTGTTGCCATTTTACAACAGACAGCCGTTTTAGCATTAGCTGAAGACATTCCTATGATCCAGTAGGAACATAGAAAATATTTACACATTAATTTTTTCATAAATTTGATCAATTTCCTAATTCATTGCTAGGTGGGCATTTTCCATCCTAAACATTTCATTAAGCTGGCATGAGCAGGAATACAAGGGGAACAGAGCATTTAGTCATCATTAACATTCAGATAGCAGTAGAAAGTAATGACCACTGAGGCAAGATGGCCGCCATGCTGCTGTAGAGAATAGCCGCACATTCTCTTTCTCCTGACCCGCAGGATATGTAGCTGGAATCTGGGAAAAAAAGGGATATGCCGATCCTTGCAACCCCAAGCAAAGTTTATATTGTTGGTGGTACGGCGATACAGAAGTCCCTGGCGGTGCTCCTTGTCTTACTTGGAAGACATCTGAGAGAGGCTTACAAGCGAGGCACCAGCACAGTTGTTGAGATGGCACAGCGCTTGGGAGCAGTGCCAAAACTGACAGGCACGAACAAGCGATCAGCCCCGGTTAGCACTGGCTCTCAATCGAGGAAAGGAGAGAAGGCAGAGAAAGCTGCCAAAGAGAAAGTCGGAGTCAGAACAACGGCGCAAACAGGTACCCCTGGATCTAAGGGGCAGCAACTTCAGAAACGCTCCCAAGCGGACAGCGGAGCTGTAAAACAACAGATTACTATTTTAACCAAGGACTTGAGGCAACCCACCGTCTCAGAGGCTTTTGCGGGGAAACTCCAGCCGGCGATCACGGTTTCCGAGGTTTCTGAGGCTCCGGACGAGGCAGATGCGGGAACAAACACCGAGGCAGCGCTCAACGACCGCGAGGGCGCAAGCACGGCGGCGGTTGCTAGGCAGCAGGGACTCCAACCGTGCACGCCTCATGCGGAAGCCGCGCTCGGAGACAGAGACGCTGGAAGCGCAGGCAGCGCTGTGAACGCTGAGAATGCCGATGCTGTCACACACATTGACACGGAGTCCGGAGCAGACCAGGTGAGCGGGGAGATGTCAGGACAGCCAGGGGTAGAGCTCGGAGATTCAACAAACTTCAACAATGCCCAAATGTTAGAAGCATTAATGCAGGTGAATCTCGCTCCTACCCCCGGGGACCACAAAACATTAATGGAACCTACCACCTGGGGAAGCATGCGGAGCATCGAGAGCTGTGCATTGAAGGGGATTAAAGCGGATAAAGGAAGGAGAGTGCGCTCCCCTGAAGGAGAGAAATTCTATTCTGTGACCGAAGGCTCTGGCTCTGACTCTTCCTTATTGGGCACAGAGGATGAGGACGAAATATCAGATTCCTCATTAGAGACAGAATCAGAAAGGTCACATACTGGTAATTCCAGAAATAAAGAGACACAAAGGAAAAAAAGAAGAACTATGATAAAACGAGATAGAGACATAGATAGATCTGCTTCAAGTACAAATAGAAAATTGCTTTGGGACTATGGTAACACCACTAAGATGTACCAGGAGGAAGGAGGAGATGATAATTTTGCTGCAAGTACCAACCAAGACATTGCCGAACCACCGCCTCAAGCAACCTTAGAGGGAATGTTTAATATGTTAAAACAAATGCACACGGAGGCTAGGATGGAAAGCAGGAGAGCAAGACAGGACACTAAAAAAATACAAGCAAGCATCAGGAAAATGAATAAAAAATATGAAGAGGTGGAAGAAAGAGTGGTTCAGGTCGAAGAAAGAACAGGCAGATTGGAGGATGAAGTTACAGACTGGCAGTCTTTCAGAACGGAGCAAGGGAAGGTGGTCGAGGACCTACAATGGAAACTAGAGGATTTTGAGAACCGCCAGCGGCGTAATAACCTGAGACTTCTTGGCCTGGAAGAAGGAGTGGAAGGGAAAGATCCTAGGGGGTTTGTGGTTAAACTACTGAAAGGTGTATACCCAGAGGCACAGTGGCAATGGGAATTAGAGGTCCAGAGGGCACACAGATTTCCACTGATGCAGAAAAAAGCAAGAGGCGCTAGTCAGGAAGCTCTTCCAAGGGCTATGTTAGTCTTTTTTGGGAATTTCCTGGCCAGGCAGGAAGTTATGGATTCTGCCAGGCTGGATAAAAAAAGTCATTTGAAGGGACCACATTCTTTGCCAGGCCCGATTTCTGCCACGCGACTGTTGAAAGGAGGTGGAAGCTCAGACAGCTAATTACTCCGTTTCAGCGCCAGGGCTCTGAAGCATATCTGATGTTTCCAGCGAAGCTGAAAGTCATTACAGGAGGCCGTGTTAGAATGTTTTTCTCAGAGATAAAGGCAGGTGAATATCTGGCAGAAATAAAGGAGAGCGAAAGGGGCAGGAAGAGTAGGGACGCTGAACCAGTATAAGAGGCATATTGCAATACTCAAGAAGTATTGAATATGTCAGCACTATGGGTAGTTTGGGCAGGAGAAGGAGGCGGCACTACAGCAGTAAGTTGCCACACATAGGTCATACTTGACCTATTTGCCTGTAGAATGGGGGGGGTAGGCAAGGGGAGGGGGGTTGACTGGGGGGTGGGGGGGGTGGAGGGGAGGTGAAGAAGTTAGGATAAACACAGCACAAAATAGGAAGATATACAGAAATGAAAAAGTGGTAGCATATTCTAAGAGGAGGATTTCTGGTAGTTCAATCATCAAGATAGGATGGCGTTAAGGCTTGCGACTATTAATATCTGTGGGCTAAACGATGGCGGGAAGAGACAGAAAGTAGCGGCTATGCTTAGACTATTGAAGCTGGATGTAATATGCCTCCAGGAGACGCATGTGAGGGGGAAGGATAAATACCTTATGGATCAACTTGGGTATGAGGTATTAGCATGTACACGACAAGATTTTAAAACAAAAGGAGTGGCGATTCTTGCTAAGAAAGGAATTGTACAGGTAGGGAGGAAAAAGGAGGATGAGGAGGGGAGATGGGTTATAGTAGAAGGGGAGACAGCTGGGGGTCGGTATACATTTGTCTCAGTATATGGCTCTAATGAGGATGAACCTGACTTATTTGATTTTCTGGACATTGAATTGGCACTTTGTGCAGAACCGGTGATATTTTGCGGGGATTTTAATGTCAATGGGTTATCAGGGTTGGGTTTGTCGGGTGGGGGGATGCAGGGTGATCGGAAAAAAAGAACACGAAGGGCTATCAATAACCTAATGTTTCACAATGCACTGGTAGATGTTTGGACAGTCAATAATCCCGCTGGTACAGGTAGTACCTTTTATTCCGCCCCTCATAGGGTAGTGGCCAGATTGGATTACTTTCTGGTCTCTAGCTCCCTATTACCAGGTACAAAAATAGAAAGACTTCCTCGGGTCTTCTCAGACCACAACCCCCTGATATTATCTATCCCTCAGAGCAACAGTACAGTATGTAAGGAGTATAATTGGACGTTTGAAAGAGGGCTACTCAGGGAAGAAGAATATGTAAAAAGGATGAAGATATGGATTAAAGAATTTTGGGAAGTAAACAGAGGTACAGCTGCCGCAGGGGTGGTCTGGGACACATGTAAAGCCGGGATAAGAGGAGAAACAATGGCATATACTTTTAACAGATGTAAAAAGGAAAAACTCGAACTAACTGGCAGATTGCATGATTTAATGGAGTTAGAACAACGGCTTATACAAGCGGCCATTACCCAAGAACCTTTAGATGAGATTCTATTGGAAATAGAATTTAAAAAAGCCGAGGCTAGCGAGAGTCTGGCAAACAAAGCGGCAAGCAATTATTTAATGAAAAAAGAAAAATGCTACGAGTTTAATGAAAGGGTTGGGCACATGCTAGCAGTGCGTACCAGACAAAATTCGGCAGCAGGAGAAATAAAGGAAATTAAGGATAAAGGGGGGAAAATTGTGACTAAGGCAGAGGAAGTAAGAGAAGTATTCAGGGAATTCTATACCGATTTATACGATCAAGATCTTGGGAATGTTGATACGGAGATAGAAAATTACTTAGTAGGAACTGCACACGGGGAACTGGCCGAGGTGGATAAGGAGACATTGGAGTTACCATTGACATTGGGGGAAGTGCAGAATGCAGTATTCAAACTCCCCTCAGGAAAGGCAGCAGGGCCAGACCAAATCCCGGCAGAATTTTATAGAATTTTCTGGGATACCCTGGGGGGCGATATGCTGGAAACTTTAAGACATTCACAGAGGGGGGAAAGTACTCCACAGTCTTGGGCCGGGGCAAACATTATAGTAATCCTGAAAAAAGGCAAATCACATCTGGATCCTGGGTCATATAGACCAATAACATTAATGAATGCCGACGCAAAAATTTACTCCAAGGCACTTTCATACAGATTAAGTAAGGTAATTGAGGGCTTAGTGTGTACAACACAACATGGATTTATCCCCGGGAGAGGGACCACTCAACATACAAGGCAGATGGTTACCATACTGGACGCAGCAGATGCCACAGGGGACCCTGTCGCGGCTATTTTCCTGGATGCAGAGAAGGCCTTCGACAGGGTCTCTTGGAGGTATCTGTGGAGGGTCTTGGGCTGGTTTGGCATAGGAGCGGGCTACATTAAGGCTATTCAAGCACTATATTTAGAACCAAGGGCTAAGGTGAGAATAAACAGAGGGTACACCAATGAAATACGCATAAGACGAGGCACACGACAGGGCTGCCCGTCTTCGCCACTATTATTCGCGCTATATATTGATCCCCTCCTGCGCAGGCTGGAAGGAAATATCAATATACCCCCGATGAAACTAAATGGTGCGGAACACAAAACACTTGCATATGCAGACGATGTGGCGGTGGTTACCCCTGAACCTAAGCTAGCCATTATAGAAATAGAACAGGAGGCGGTTGCGTTTGGGATAGTTTCAGGCTATTCACTGAACAAGGGAAAGACGCAAATCATACAAAATAAATGGGTAAGCCATCAGGATATAAGAGTAGCTCCGGAAGTTATGTATTTAGGTGTTAAAATAACAGCCGACCTAGATAAGCTCGTAGAAATTAATATGACTCCACTATTGTCAAAAGTAAAAGTAAATACAGAAAGATTGAATAATCTGCATCTGACCTTGATGGGACGGATTAATGTAATAAAGATGATAACGTTCCCTAAGCTTCTATACCTGTTTAGATCAATTCCATTGTTTTTTGATAGCATGTGGTTTAATAAACTAGAAACAATCTTGAACAAATTTATCTGGGCCAAAGGAAAGACAAGGAGAGCCTACAGACATTTAACAGTATCTAGAGAAAAAGGTGGCTGTATTGCAGTACTGCCAGGGGCTGCTAGGTGGGGGAGGCACAGATCATACATCGGAAGACAACCCAGGACATTCTAATGTCTATACTACATTATTGGGAGAGGGGGCAGTAAATGGGTTCCTAAATACAATCGACTTTAGCTATTTTAAGCACACACGGTTCAAAACACTAAAGGCGGCCTATAGGGTCTGGAGAGGGGTCTCAAAAAAACTTGGCTTGGGAAGATACAATAACTATACACGACTGTACACAAACGGCTCATTACCAAAGGATATTTTTGGGGATGCTACTATGAGGGATTGGCATAACAAGGGTATAGTGAAAATAGGAAATTTGCTCGATTGTCAGGGTAATATGCTACAGTTTGGGAGGCTCCAAGCAAAATTCAGATTAGAACACCATAGCTTCTATAAATACCTCCAAATCAGAAGCTTCTTAATGCAAAAACAGGGTGGCATGGCGGGGTTGGGTCAATGTAGAGTCATGGACTATATTGAATTAGCAGACAAATGCACAATAAGAAAGCTATATGCAGAACTGAAAGATACTAAAACTGATGAAAGGGGGAAATATGCACAAAGATGGACAGAAAAACTGGGGTCAGAGATAGAAAGTTTTCAGTTGTCTCTGGATCTGGGCAGAACAGTACTATGCTCAGGTACTATGCTCAGCCACTCTGCAATCACAACATTTTAAGACTGTGTTCTCACTATATCATACCCCAGCTAGAATCGCCCAGTGGGGGGGAATAACTGGAATAACATGCCCCCGCTGTAACTCAAACGAAGCAGATATTGTACATATGTTCTCACAATGCCCTCAATTGTATACCCTGAAAAAGGCTATTGAAGAGTTTTTCGAGAAATCACTCAAGGTTAAGATAAAACTTACAGACAAATTAATTATACTAGGAGTGGGGGATACGCCAGGCAATTTTCCAGTAGAATTTATGTTTGTCTCAATGGCGGTGTACCGTATTTGCATAGCAAGAACCTGGTTGGATAATGCTACCCCCCCCGTTCCAAGTGTGGATCTCAAGACTTCTGCCTATTTATAATCTGGAAAAGGCAATCTATGACAGGAAAGGAAAGAGAGCTAAGCTGCTTGGCAAAAGGATATGGCAGCCCATTACAAACTGGAAAAACAGTAGATTAAACCCAGGATAAATCGAGGGATGGTTAATATTACATTTCTCTTCTTTTCCCTTTTTTTTTTTTTTTTTATGCTTTTTGTTTATCTTATTTTTTCTATTTACGTTTATATGCACCAGAATAATAACTATATACGTGTAATATATGCATAACCACTGGCGAAATTGCTGTATGCTGTAACTTATATAGGAATATATGGAAAAATGTCAAACTGCTTAATAAAAATATAAAAAAAAAAAAAAAAGAAAGTAATGACCACTATTACAAATAGAATTATCATTTTTCTAGTCCTAAGCAAAAGGAAATCCTGAAATCATCTAGTAAACACCTTCAGGGCTCCTATGCATTTCAGTGACTATTATATACTCAGGTGAGACAGTGGCGATCCTTATCAATGCTCTCAGGTGAAATGGGAATACCCTTTATCAGACTAGAGACAGAACATTACTTTAAAACGATGCCAGCAGAACAGTAAGAACAGTCACACAAATTCACTTCTGGTGGACCATTTTGGATGCTAGGGGCGGAGCCACTAGAGGCTATTCCTCTTACATGGCAATTCAGTCAAATGGGAACATATCCAACACCCACTGGAAACACTTGTGCAACTATGCCAAAGTCCGTTCTAAGCCTCTCTAGTAGGCTTCTATCGTCCATCAAATCTGCTTCCGTTGTCTTCTTCCGCGTTGGGCCTCTCGATCCAGGCCTTCCATGAAAATAATGCTTCTCAGTATCTGTTGGAGTACCATCCTAGCAAACACTCACAGCTCACTCGAAAGTCTCAATGTCTCAATGCAGTGCACCAGTGTCTATCCTCTGTGGCAGGCACTACAGATATTGTGCTCTTCATTGGTTGTGGGCACAGATCATCTCGTGCAGACCCAGGTACTGCTTAAACAGAAAAAGCAATACAATTTCATCTTCAGCTACATTCTCAGGCTCCAACACTCATTATTCAGTGTCAGAGGACGCTCGGGTTGCTCTTTCATTTTATTTTTCCTTTCAACATGGGTACCACAATGTAGTGCCTTTTGCCAATCTTGGATCATCCAGTGCACTGCCCTTCCGTTGGAGCAAAGAAAAGGGGGGTGGGCAAAACTCAGGCCAAGGGGCTCAAGGGACCGCGCGCTGTCAGAGGTTACCAGCACATGACAGGTAGAAAACTGAAGCCTCAAACCAGCCCTGCCATCAACAACAGGGATCCTTCTCTTTGGCTCTTTTGCACTGAAACTCTTGTTCTGGGGCAAACAGGGAACCAGCTCCTCCTTCTTGTCTGATGTCCAACGCTGTCTGATGGAGGAAGCACAATGCTTTGGAGATGCCATTGATGGCGCATTGGCGATCGCTGTCCAGCCTTGCTACTTTCTGGGTGCTGGGACTGTAGGTCCAAGATGTCTGCCCTTCATCTGTAGCTGTGACCGATGGGAGTTAGGATTCATCTTTATCATTGTTCTGCAGGTTATTATGACTCTTCCTTTTACTCTGGAAGATTCCGCAGAACCTAGTGACATAGGAAATGTGACACAGTTGTTAGTTTCCTTCAATTTAGTACAAAAACTGTTCATTGTATTTAACAATGGGACTGCAAGCAGGTGGCCTCCAATCTGCGAGGGAGTGGCCATACGCCATGGGATTACTCTGGTCTATAATGCACTGTCACTCTCAAAGGTAAAGGCAGTACTTCTAGTCTCTTCAATTGGGTACCATTCATTATCCTCACCAACTTCAATGTGGGAGCATTATCCTCTGCCATTTACGGATAGGTAGCTACATGGGAATTCTATCTAAATGTGTGTCCTCACACATAGTGGCATTGTCTAATGGGGTAAACATTTTATTTTTTTGAATGATTACGTCTAGGTGTTCCTAAATTCCTTATCTAGAATGTAGTGTAGTTCCTATTGTCCCAATAGGCTCTGCGCATTGGAATAATACCTACAGCAGTAAAGGCCTAGACCAGACGTTAACTAGGTCTACTACTGTCGATACTAGACTTAATTTTTGGGTTTGCCAGCGTAGCTCAGAGTTCGCTAGAAACTTTCTCGAATGTTCAGGAAAGAATTAACTCCCCTGATTAGACAAGAAGGGATTTAGTTTCTGACAACCATAGAACATGACAACTTTGCTCTCCCCTAATCAAGAGTCAATCTCGAGAGTCGTGTGAGCACAAGGCAATTATTTTACTCAGTCAGTACGTACATTCTTAGTCTCATCAGATTGTAGAGAAAAGGAAGAGACGGGCGTGTTCAATAAAAAGGTGTTATTTATTGATCAGTCTCTTTTCTCGTACAAGAGAAATGGATCGATATTATTGCAATACTTATAGTTAAGTAAAGTGCATACATTAAAAGCAATAGTATAAAATAATACTGTAAAAACATTGATATGGTTTCTGAGCCATATGATGTTTAAAATGATTAAAATATATTTACATACACATATACATTTGACTAAACGTACTCAACTGGTGTTTCTAAATACGCCTACCCCGTGTACCTGACCTAAGTCTAATGCGTGGGCGGGAATAGAAAGTTACAGTTTAAGTTAAGTTTGTTTTTGCCAAGTGAATAACTAAAGAATTCTCTGGGAGGGGTTATTCAGTTCTGTACCTGGAAGTTTAGGATGAATGAGGAATGGTATCTCTTTCTCTGCTCTCGATATTCCAGGCTGCCTGCGAGGGCTGCCCAGAAACGCCGGTGCTGGGTCTCTCGGCTTGAGATAGCAGCGCGTCTCTCAGCGCGTCAGGAAGGCGGGGCTGCGCCAGCGGGCTCTGCTTCTGCTCTCGGCTTCGGCAAGTATGGCTGCTCCGTCTTGTCACCACGCGTGTGTTTGCATAGGGCAAGATCGGCAATATTTATACCTTAAAGGTGCCGAGATTGACGTAAGGATGGACATAGATACGTCAATAAAGATGTCATACGACTTGCTCGTTAGCACATTCTTTTACTGAAGTTCTCTGTGAAATCAAAACAATGGCCGCACGGATTTTCCAGGTTGTCATAGGTTTGATTTGTTATGAGAACGTCGTATGCCTTATCAGGGGCTGGAGGAATGTCGCTTGTCTAATTAGATCTCAAGCGTTATGACCTAATCAGATAACACGTTCCTGTGCCGTAGTGTGACTGCGTCAGATAACGGTATCTGCATCATGGGGGCTGTTCTTGCCTCATGGGCTGACTGTTAGTTAACTTGATAGTTAGTTTAACCAGAATAGGGTCAGGAATAGGGGGATATAGGGTCAGGAATAGGGGGAACGAATGTCTTACGTTAGTTTTATCGCCCTTTCCAAACACGTTGGGCGCCATGTAGTGTAGTTCCTATTTTCCCAATAGGCTCTGCGCATTGGAATAATACCTACAGCAGTAAAGGCCTAGACCAGACGTTAACTAGGTCTACTACTGTCGATACTAGACTTAATTTTTGGGTTTGCCAGCGTAGCTCAGAGTTCGCTAGAAACTTTCTCGAATGTTCAGGAAAGAATTAACTCCCCTGATTAGACAAGAAGGGATTTAGTTTCTGACAACCATAGAACATGACAACTTTGCTCTCCCCTAATGAAGAGTCAATCTCGAGAGTCGTGTGAGCACAAGGCAATTATTTTACTCAGTCAGTACGTGCATTCTTAGTCTCATCAGATTGTAGAGAAAAGGAAGAGACGGGCGTGTTCAATAAAAAGGTGTTATTTATTGATCAGTCTCTTTTCTCGTACAAGAGAAATGGATCGATATTATTGCAATACTTATAGTTAAGTAAAGTGCATACATTAAAAGCAATAGTATAAAATAATACTGTAAAAACATTGATATGGTTTCTGAGCCATATGATGTTTAAAATGATTAAAATATATTTACATACACATATACATTTGACTAAACGTACTCAACTGGTGTTTCTAAATACGCCTACCCCGTGTACCTGACCTAAGTCTAATGCGTGGGCGGGAATAGAAAGTTACAGTTTAAGTTAAGTTTGTTTTTGCCAAGTGAATAACTAAAGAATTCTCTGGGAGGGGTTATTCAGTTCTGTACCTGGAAGTTTAGGATGAATGAGGAATGGTATCTCTTTCTCTGCTCTCGATATTCCAGGCTGCCTGCGAGGGCTGCCCAGAAACGCCGGTGCTGGGTCTCTCGGCTTGAGATAGCAGCGCGTCTCTCAGCGCGTCAGGAAGGCGGGGCTGCGCCAGCGGGGTCTGCTTCTGCTCTCGGCTTCGGCAAGTATGGCTGCTCCGTCTTGTCACCACGCGTGTGTTTGCATAGGGCAAGATCGGCAATATTTATACCTTAAAGGTGCCGAGATTGACGTAAGGATGGACATAGATACGTCAATAAAGATGTCATACGACTTGCTCGTTAGCACATTCTTTTACTGAAGTTCTCTGTGAAATCAAAACAATGGCCGCACGGATTTTCCAGGTTGTCATAGGTTTGATTTGTTATGAGAACGTCGTATGCCTTATCAGGGGCTGGAGGAATGTCGCTTGTCTAATTAGATCTCAAGCGTTATGACCTAATCAGATAACACGTTCCTGTGCCGTAGTGTGACTGCGTCAGATAACGGTATCTGCATCATGGGGGCTGTTCTTGCCTCATGGGCTGACTGTTAGTTAACTTGATAGTTAGTTTAACCAGAATAGGGTCAGGAATAGGGGGATATAGGGTCAGGAATAGGGGGAACGAATGTCTTACGTTAGTTTTATCGCCCTTTCCAAACACGTTGGGCGCCATGTAGTGTAGTTCCTATTTTCCCAATAGGCTCTGCGCATTGGAATAATACCTACAGCAGTAAAGGCCTAGACCAGACGTTAAATAGGTCTACTACTGTCGATACTAGACTTAATTTTTGGGTTTGCCAGCGTAGCTCAGAGTTCGCTAGAAACTTTCTCGAATGTTCAGGAAAGAATTAACTCCCCTGATTAGACAAGAAGGGATTTAGTTTCTGACAACCATAGAACATGACAACTTTGCTCTCCCCTAATCAAGAGTCAATCTCGAGAGTCGTGTGAGCACAAGGCAATTATTTTACTCAGTCAGTACGTGCATTCTTAGTCTCATCAAATTGTAGAGAAAAGGAAGAGACGGGCGTGTTCAATAAAAAGGTGTTATTTATTGATCAGTCTCTTTTCTCGTACAAGAGAAATGGATCGATATTATTGCAATACTTATAGTTAAGTAAAGTGCATACATTAAAAGCAATAGTATAAAATAATACTGTAAAAACATTGATATGGTTTCTGAGCCATATGATGTTTAAAATGATTAAAATATATTTACATACACATATACATTTGACTAAACGTACTCAACTGGTGTTTCTAAATACGCCTACCCCGTGTACCTGACCTAAGTCTAATGCGTGGGCGGGAATAGAAAGTTACAGTTTAAGTTAAGTTTGTTTTTGCCAAGTGAATAACTAAAGAATTCTCTGGGAGGGGTTATTCAGTTCAGTACCTGGAAGTTTAGGATGAATGAGGAATGGTATCTCTTTCTCTGCTCTCGATATTCCAGGCTGCCTGCGAGGGCTGCCCAGAAACGCCGGTGCTGGGTCTCTCGGCTTGAGATAGCAGCGCGTCTCTCAGCGCGTCAGGAAGGCGGGGCTGCGCCAGCGGGGTCTGCTTCTGCTCTCGGCTTCGGCAAGTATGGCTGCTCCGTCTTGTCACCACGCGTGTGTTTGCATAGGGCAAGATTGGCAATATTTATACCTTAAAGGTGCCGAGATTGACGTAAGGATGGACATAGATACGTCAATAAAGATGTCATACGACTTGCTCGTTAGCACATTCTTTTACTGAAGTTCTCTGTGAAATCAAAACAATGGCCGCACGGATTTTCCAGGTTGTCATAGGTTTGATTTGTTATGAGAACGTCGTATGCCTTATCAGGGGCTGGAGGAATGTCGCTTGTCTAATTAGATCTCAAGCGTTATGACCTAATCAGGTAACACGTTCCTGTGCCGTAGTGTGACTGCGTCAGATAACGGTATCTGCATCATGGGGGCTGTTCTTGCCTCATGGGCTGACTGTTAGTTAACTTGATAGTTAGTTTAACCAGAATAGGGTCAGGAATAGGGGGATCGATTCAGAACCTATAGGAATACATGACAAGAACACCTCAAAAGGGAAATTACATGATACCGATTATCAGGGACATGCAGATACCTCCCTTTAATAATTGTGCATCAGGTGCACTATGCAATACACAGGCTAATGATCAAAATGTGGAAACAAAAGACAAGAACTAGAGACTCCTGGTATTTCCATGATTAGAACACATCTGATCCCACCGAAAATTAAAGCAGCAGGAACAAAAGGGTAAAAAAAAGAAATTAAAATAAGCATTGAAAACTTGTCATGTTCAAAAACTAAACGTAAGGTATCTCCTATTAAGATGGAAAACTTGTCTTACTATAGTATTGAGTCAGTTAACCAGTCCATCACTACCCTGACAGTCAGACTGGAAAACATCGAAGTGGGCCTAAAGAAAATTCTTGAAAACCAGTCTGGTCATACAAAAGGGAATTATACATAATATGGGGGTCCCTAGTACATCACTGCAGTCTGGAAGTGTGAACTTGAACAATACACCAACAATAATAAAAGGGCTGACTGGTGAAAGGAATACGGAAAAGGGAAATGGGACTAGGACACAGGTAAAATCCCCAATAACTAGGCACAATGCGACATCGATCAGGGGAGAAGCGGCAAAAGAAAAATCTATAGGAAGAACAAGAAATCACTTGGGTGATAGTGAGGCATGTGACACAACACCAAGAGTACGGGTGATACACAAAAGACCAAAGTAGTACCCTCCTTAGGGTCCAATCAGAGAACATTTAATCAAGGGCTGCCCGTCCCTTAAGGGAAGGGGCAGTAACATGGCTAACTGCAGGTGACACACTTTTAATCCTATATATCTCTTTTTCTTTTCTTCAATGGCATTATAGCCAAGTAGACATACACTGATGTAGTGTTGTCTGTCATGTTCACAGCATGAAGTATCATATCTGTGAAATTTAGTTACCAGAACAAGTCCAACCAACTGTTGCGTAGCGATGGGCATCGTCATGACCATCCCCTCAAAAAAACAGAGGAGCTTGTAATAGCATTAAACAACAAAAGCATAGAAACAAAAACATGCATAACAGAAAAACACACATGCCAAGCCATCAGGTATACTTGCTGTATACCAAGCACAGAAAGCGTAGACAAATTACAATAGCATATGTAAATGAGCGGTGACGCACAAAATCATGCCATGCACTTTATGCACTGTGTACCTACAGCCCAAAACCCAATATTCTGGCCTGCTTAATTTGTCAGGCTTAACATTAGTATTCAATTTCCTTACTTTCCTCACCCCCCTTTGACTGCAGGCCACCTTAGTGGTGATTGGCTGTCAAATACAACTTACTGTGTCGCTTCTGACACACAGGACCAGTAGGAACAATTCATAAAAGGACAAAATGCACAAACATGAAAAACACACAAACATTTCTTTTAAAAGGAGTTATAGAAAAACACATCTTGTTTCAACATACTGCTGACAGCACTCTTCTTTTTGCAATTTACATGTTGATTAGGTCCCACAGGTACATATGGAACACTCGTTCCACCACCTCGTGGAATGGACCATCACTGATGCGTTTGCTATTGACCTCTGCTATTCCACTACTTTCCTACGCCTACTGTAGCATTCTCTGTCCGTTCTAATCTTCTCTTATCCTAATTTCCTACCTATAGTCATTCAGGGCGCATATTTCACCTTTTTTCCTGTCAAACCAACTCACGTATCTTGTCAGCCTTAAAACCACACAGAACAATCCATGAATGGTCTGTGGGCAGAAGCAAAAAATACACAACACAAAAGAGAGACACTTCATATAATACACAAAATATCAACTGTAACCATCTTGTTAACTGTGCAAATGACTAAAACATGTAAGCATGTTAATCCACCTTAATTTTGACTGTCCAAAAGTAAAACTGTTTCACAGACACTCTGTGTGTCCCTTGTGCCACAATTTTTACAGGGAAAAATAAATCTGAATTTGCTAATAGTTTTTACCTAGGCATGTATCCCACAAAATTCTAAGAAAGAGCTTCATCTTATTTTCTGTCTAAAACGAATGCAACATTTTATTTTCTGTTAAATGAAGGCAACTATGTGGTCATTATTTTTCAAGAGCAGAAGCAGTGTGCAATATACTTGTCTAACAATCCAGAAGTCAGCTATTTGTATTATACCTAAATGTATGAATTTACTGAAGCCTAAGGCACTTTAAAGCTCCTGTAAATGGCAAGAATGCTGTTTAAATAGTCTATTTTACCCAATTTCGACTTTGATATTTGGGGCACTGAAAAATGAATATCCTATAATTTCTTTACATATTAATCATCCTCAGAATGTTCTCTACAAATTGCAGAGATTGGACATTATACATATCTCATGTAAATCCTTAGAAAAATGAGTTTTTTATGCCTGCGCCAAGTGAAATTCCATATGCAAATATCGTCATTATGCAGTACAACACAACTTAAATTAAATGTTAATGCTAGGAGGTCATAGAATGAGTATTAAGCTTCATAAATATTAAAAAACAAATTTAAAAGCACTTATTTGTTTTATAATTTGTTTCATAATTAATAATTATGTTTAATAAAACCAATAATTTTGATAATTCCACATAGAAAAAGCAAGCTGCATCCCTTGCGCATCATTTTTAGATGTATTCATTCGTAAGCCTAAGCACAGAAGCCTAACTTAAAACATAAAACATTTTTGCGCCACTTTTTTTTTTTTAGAAGGACAAATATTTAACATCAGAACCAAGAATGTGCTTATAAAAAGCTTTAAGAAAAGGAAATCCTCAATTGAAAATATTTTCCTGGTATCTAAAATAATGAACCTAATTCTTGTAACTTTTTTTAAAACAGCAGTCTGAAATGCAAAATTTTGCCTCATGTATAACTGACGAAGTCCTGGCAGAGTGAACATTCCTGTCTATTCGTGGCCTACAAAAAAACAACAGCTGTTTGCTCAGCGGCAGTAAAAGCTTTTTCTCAGTGTTGATTTGCCATTTTGTGTGATCACTCTGTTGTGTGTTGCCGTGAGAGAACGCCCTGCCTGCCCGTACGCCCGCCCGCCCGCCTGCTCGTTACAGACATTGCAGGATGTCGCAGAAGAAGCAGTGGAGAAGCGTCAGAAGCACTACCCCCTCGTCCTCACGTCACGCGCTAGGTAGCGGCAGTACCCGTATCGGCACCTACACCAGCGCCTATGAGGTCAGAAGGAGGAGCAGAAGCGGTAGGGGGAGACGCGAAAACGAGAACACAGTGAGCCGTGCCGGCTGACAGTGGCTGAGGAGCTTCGTTGCTGAAAATCAGCATACCGCGACCTGAAGGGACAGGGCACGTGGCATGGGCACGGAGGCAGAGTCCTTGCACACACAACAGAGGTAAGTGGAGGGGCGGAGAAGCAAGGAGAGGAAGTGAAAGCCTCTCTGGGCTTGGGACCCCTGGGTCACCTGGGACTGTCAAATTAACGGTGGCAATTGTATTTAACCTCCAAAATTCCCACACTCAACTACATTCAACTATAGTGAGCGTGGAATGTGGAGCTGGGCGCCTCTGTCAGAGACCAAAAGTGATTGGGGATTTGGCGCTAGGCACTCTGTTGGACTAATTTACTGGCTGCTGGTTACACCTTAATAGTGTAAAGTAACCCTGCACTTGAGGAGTTGGTGGAGCTTGTAACTCCTGAGGGTAACTCCAGAGATGGCCCCAAAAAAATTGAAAAGCACAGTGGAACACAACTTGAGGCCGAGATTAAACCTAGCAAATGTAGGGAAACCGGGCACCTCAGAAGAGAGCAGGGGGAGCCCAGAGTTGACACCAGTAAAAGCAAAAAGTTAAGGAGCAAAAAGTAATATAGCGGCTACTAAAAATCCAGGTAGCTCCTCATCAAATTCAGTAAAGGAATTTGTGGGAAAACACTTAAAAAAAGTATTCACACCCATAAAAGATCAAGAAATTGTGTCAATCGAGTCAGTATCACATAATGAGAGTCTCGAGAGAAAGAGAGAGAGAGAGAAGAGAACGGGTACACCTCCCTACTCTTGGAAGTACATATGTCCGAATCCCTAAATATGGTCAACCAGTCCTTGCAGTTACTACCGGACCATAGGGGTTTAGCGTCTCTACGGCTGTCATCATCACCTTGAGCTCTTTTTTCCTATGATCTGGAAGAGGACCCCAAGATAGCCCGATTCCACAGGAAGACACAGGGAGAGAAAAAGAAAGAACCACGAGCAGTAAGCTTCATCAGAGAAGAAGTGAAAATAAAAGCCCTCCTGAATTTCGTGACGTTAGTATAGACCAATGTGCGGGACTGAACTTAACTCCAGAGATAAATCGGGATCTCTCTGCAATCTCTGCTATCTCAATGTTGGATCTCTGCAAGGACTCCTAGAAGTGACTTTGTCTAATAATGTAATTTTAAAAACACAAAAAATGTATTTAGCTAAAATAGAGGGGGAGCTACAGGGAATCAGATCCCACATGCCAGATATGGTAAGACAAATCCCTGATCCTGACCCTGTGCCGGAAGCACGGGCAGAGGCTCAGGTAGAAATTGTGGAACCTCCTAAAGAAAGTCATGAGGTGTACATCTCAAAGTGGCCAATGAGGATAATAAGAAGAGGAGAGCTGGCTAGACGTGGGAAAATAAATAGAGTGAGAGGGGCAGGTAAGAGATCACTAAGTAAAGGGAGAGAAATTCTAGAGAAAGGGCTAAGGATGGAAAAGGAAGTCTGTGAAAAAGGGAATGAAATAAAGGGACCCAAACCCCATTTGAGTACAATAAAGAAGAGAACCCCAAAAAAGCAGGAAAAAATGTGTGCCCCCATAATACCCCAGCACCTGAAACGAAACAAGTTAATAAGAAAACTACATCACAGATCAAGGTGTCCGGTAGACCGTTAGGAGGAAATTAGCAGTAATGGGTCACCTGGGAGGTGCGAGTCAACAGGCCTAGCATTCAAACAAACAAGGCCAATATTATACAACCTCTGATACCAAACAGGACAATGAAAGAGGGTAGCGAGAATATGAGGCTATACCTTGAACCAATACCTTTAAGGAAAGGGTGGAAGAAGTTAGAAAAGAGGTTGCCCTTTAATAGGTCACAACTTCTGCAGGGCTTCGCCAAACGCCGTAATCTGAAAGCTATAGGATCGAATGACCTAAAACAAGTGGGCTTTAGGCAAAACAAAGAAGGGAAGGAGGTCACTAGTATTATGCTGTATTCAAAACTGGTAAAAAAATATGATTGAGAAAGCAGCAAACGAGTTACAGAAAGAGGGAATTAGACTACTAGCCGAAGAGGAGGTACTAGGAGAAATAGATGGGGAGGGGTGGCAAGGAAATAACTTCCTAAGATGTCACGCAGGTTTGGGAAAGAGACAGGTAAGGATAAGGGATCCAGAAGAAGATGATGGAATCCCATTGGGAAATATACAAATAGTAGCAAATAATTCAAACTTAGAAAACTGGTGGGGAAATTGGAGCAAGGTTACAGGCCAGGCGGGTCCCTCATCTAGAGCTTTCGAAGGTCAGGGGGAGGAAGGATGGTTAGATGACATCGAATAGGTAGAAGATACGCCACATAGCATAAGATTGGCCTCCTGGAATATAAACGGCCTAGGAGATGCAGCTAAACAAAAAAATATAAGGGAATTAGGTGAAAACACAGAGATCATGTGTATCCAGGAGACCTGGCCATGTGGCAAAACCCCTACAATCGATGGCTTCTTCCAGCTAAACCGATTAGCCAAGAAACAAAGATTTGGCCGTCCTGCTCGGGGAATAATGACTCTGGTGTCAACAAAAATTGTGAAGAAAGTGTCAGAAATTACCGTAAAATGTAAATGGTTACTTGTCTGTAGAATAATGTTATCGGGATTTATGAAAATGAACATGATATTGCTTATAAATGTATATATGCAATGGGACACCATAGAGGAATATGCTGTGGAAATGGGGTTATTTATAGAAGACGTAGATTCGATCTGTGAAAAGTATGGCATGGATTTGATTATGTTAACGGGCGATTTTAATCATAAATTCCACCCAAAGAATGTAGACTGCTGGTTCCAAGAAATACTAGAGGCCTATGAGATACCACAAGCTTGCTTCCCAGAATGTATAACAAGTGCTAAGGATTCCCAGTTGGGAAACTTTTTGGGAACAAAAAATCTTTTCTGTCTAAATGGAAGATGCTCCTTAGACTGTGG
Source organism: Lissotriton helveticus (assembly GCF_964261635.1). Lineage (NCBI taxonomy): Eukaryota > Metazoa > Chordata > Amphibia > Caudata > Salamandridae > Lissotriton > Lissotriton helveticus. The sequence continues at coordinate 549,597,739 of NC_136065.1, read as the reverse complement.
ATGGGAGGCCGGTCTTTTCAGTTCATGGCAGCCCGTTGCTGGAATGAGCTCCCTCTTTCACTTCGCAAGGCTAATAACCTTCTGGCCTTCAGGAAGGAGCTGAAGACCGTCCTTTTTTCTGCATAACCTGTGCGCCTTTAGTGTATTCACCTCTGGGTCTTCTTGGTTCTGTTCAGGCCTCTTTGCTAAAGCGCCGGGACACCCTTTCCGGGTAGCCGTGCGCTCAAAAAGTGCGGTTTTAACATAACTGTCCAGCAAAAAAAAACTTTAAATTGGGTACTCAAAATTGTCCAATTGATTATGTTTTAGGTCCCCCTGGAGCTTCCAACTTATAACATGTAATGTAAGGGACATTTGTAACGCGCAACTTTCACTCCAAGGAGTATCTTGGCGCTCACACAACTCAGGTGTAAGAGTTGGAAGAGAAAAGGAAGTCCTGCTTTCTACACCACAAATACACCAGAGTCCTACATGAAGCGTCAGGCAGAGAGAAAATCCAGGTTTTTAATGCCTTCCTAAAAGGGGCTTCTTGAGAGAAAGAACGTAAGAGGAGGGGAAGCTTATTCCAAGCCTTGGTGCCCAAAACAAAAAGGGATTTGCCACCTTTAGTGGCCGCTTGAAACGGGGAAGAGTAAGTAGGTTCTGGTTAGCCGACCTCAAGCAGCGCGTAGGGTAATATCTTTTAAACCCACTGTGTATATAACTTGGGCCTCGTTGGTGAAATGCCCTGAAGGTAATTAAAAGAAGTTTAAACAAAATTCTTTTACCTATTGGCAGCCAGTGAAGCGTGTCAAGTGCTGCTGAGGCTGACGATTTACGAGGCCAACGCAGTACAAGGCGAGCTGCCGCGTTTTGGACCATTTGTAGTCTGTGGAGAACAGTTTTATTAGCTCCAACGTATAGTCCATTACAATAGTCCAGCCTCGAACTTATTAAGGCAACTGCGACAGTTTTCCTCGCTGATAACGGAAGTAGATCGAAAAACTTCCTCAGTGCTCTTATGATCTGAAAGCACATGCCTGCTACTGCCACAGCCTGGGGCTTAAAAGATAACTGATTGTCAAATTTAATGCCCAAATTGCGGGCGGCAGTGATTGTATTGGGGGGTGCTTCTGCTTCCGCAGGCCAGCACAGATTTGGGGAAAAAAGATTCTGATTCCCTATTGGTAAAATTTCAGTTTTTCCGGCGTTACATTTCAAATGGTTAGTAGTCATCCATTTAAAAGTAGTTGCAAGACATTCCTTGAGATCTTCTTCGGCACCAGGCCTTTCCCTATCCAACACCAGTATGAGTTGAGTATCGTCAGCGTATGAAATGGCACTGATCTGGAATGACGCGATCAGTTTCATAAGGGGTACCATATAGAGGTTAAAAAGGACAGGGCTCAAACTAGAGCCCTGAGGAACCCCAGAGCTGACGTCTTTAGCCTCAGACTGGTATGGACCTAACAGGGTTTAGGATCCTGAATAGAGAAGGAAGCGCAATATGAAGAGCAAATTTCCCTCGGTGGCCACAATATATTGAAACAGATGTTTTACTTTTTTCAAACTTTGTTTTACAGCCAACTGCAAAAGGGTGACAAATACAATAAAGACTTCTATGTTTTTTTAACAAAAATATAAATTTTTATTCATTATTTCCATATTATTTCTTTTAGTACCATCTTATTTCATATTAGTTCAAGACTGAAAGAAATTCATTTTTTTAAACAAATTTTCAGAATTTTCTAATTTATAACTGCTTTCATAGTAAATACATACGGGTAGATGCATCATTGTTGCCGTTTGCGATTCCTAAATTGCGAAAATTAAGGAATCGCAATTTAGAAATCGCAAATGGCAATGCATGAAAAATTCGCAATTTCTTTTGCGATTCGGTATTTTTCCTTAATTGTGATTCACAATTTGCGAATCGCAATTAAGGAAACCCTTCCCATTGATTCCTATGGGCCAAAAGGCCCATAGGAATGAATGGGAAGGCATTCAAATTTTGCAAATTTCATTTTGCGAATCGCAAAATGTGAATGCAATTTCAAGGGTGCAGGGGGGGTCCAAAGAACCCCTCCCTGCACCCCTGAAATTTAACTTTAAGATCCATTTACACACACACATGCCCAAGGACATGTGTGTGTGTAAATTAAAAGTTTCAAATATGTAACTTGTGCATGTTTGAAAGTTTTGGGTAAATTAGCATGAAGTTCAACTTCATGCTAATTTACCCCTTCCAAATTGAGAATTTGCAATCATGCATTGCATTTAAGAAATCTCAAATTGCGATTTCTTAAATGCAATCGCAATTTTAGAAATCGCAACATGGTTGCGATTCCTAAAATTGCAAAAAGCATGATGCATCCAAAATTTGAGAATTGCATTCGCAAACGGCCGAAAATTGCGATTCGCACCGTTTGCAAATGCAATTCTCAATGATGCATCTAGGCAATAATTCTCACAAATTTGAATACATTGATATTTCATTTACAAAAAAGAAAAAAAGAAGAAAAAGCATAACATTATATACTTAATATAAAATACAGGTCTATATACAGAAAAACACAATGAACCAAAATAATACTTCCCCTGGTAACCGACAATTCATCATACATATCCTCACACATTCACAACCTCACCACATTCAAACCAACACCATCTGAAAAAAAGGAGGAAACTGGGCCCAATTAGCAGAGGACCCTGCCAATCGGTAAGTATCAAAGTGGATTATGAGACTTCGCACTTAGTCGACGAGCGTTTCGGCGGCTCTAGGCCACCTTCCTCAGGACCTCTTCCAGATAGACAAAAACAATTGCCCAGGGGACCTAAAAGTATATAATGAATACAGTCACCACAAGTGATCCCTATTGGGAACAAAAGAGAAATATGCAGAACGTAATGTATTCGAGCTCACACAAATTATTCCATGTGACCAGCCAACATAAAAATTGTCTAATAGGGTATATTTACAAATGAACAAAACAAGCAACAGGAAGAGAAACAACATTACAGTGTCATTTTACGGCATGAAATTAAGTTCAATTCTGTTGGTACACCTCTTTCTATACATATATCTACACTGTAGATCCTTCCCTATTCCATTCAAGTATATCTAAATACTTACAAGGGAACACACCACAATTTACTAAACCTGCCCACGAAGGGTGAGTGAAGTAGTTGAAACTTGATGGCTGTAGTGTTTCAATTCAATTACATGGAATGAAGTTCTGGTTTCCTAGAAATTTTAAAAGGATCCACGTAAAAAACTATGTTCTCCATATTATCGGGTTAAGATAAGGTGCAATCAAAGAGGGTCAATGTATCTTACCCACATTTTTGACACGTTTATTTATGCGGAGTCCCTATAGGTGCCATCACAGGCCAAGATGATACATTCCATAGATGCTGAGAAGAGACAGTTGACAATGAGTGAGCAATTATGTGTTTTTTCAAAAGGCATAGTCCATCTATTGGTCAACTTAATTAATCGAACCTACCTTGTTATTTGAGTTATTGTTGTAAGAAGCATTATGATCTTCATTTTCCTCATAGTTTTCTTATTTTTTCAATGGAGCTCAAGTCTATAAATTTACAGCTGACAAATACTCTGTGTAAATATACGGTATTTTTAATTACAAAGATCCAGATCTCATGATCCATTGGTGATGACATATTATACTCAAATCAAATACTGGCGCATATTGTTCGTGTATGTGAAATTATCAGGGATATATTGTAAAAAAGGCGCCCGAGGAAAGAAAAAGAACTTTTCACCACCAGGGAAGGATCATATGCCTGTGTCTCGAGAAGATCGATACATTTTGAACTTTAATATATATATCTTTCTAATAAGCATGGACACTCATATTCGTCCATTTAGACGTTGCATAAAGTCCCATTTTTGCTACCAAGGCTAAAGGGATCGTAACAGTATCGAAGTTGCAATAAATCGCATGAGCATGTCTCCTTTAGAGTAAATTTACTCATTCATTGTACCAGGAGAGGGAAGCGCGATATTTAAATAATTGCTATTCCAATCATACTACTATACGTAACGTGTCATAGAACCACCGTTACTCATAACAAAAGTATAGTAGGAACACCTTATTATTAACGTGAACTTCTACAGGTACAGTGTTTCCACTAGAAAGCGGAGGGTTATCTCTACTACATATTACTACACTAACACAGTCTTTGGAATAGGAAGGGTTACATGTTTGATATATTTATGTAGCAACCCCAGGTGAAGAGAGGGGAAGCATGTTAGGCGTTTATAGATAAATTACGCGTCCAAGATCATAATTACGATACTTAACACAGAATCCAGTCCTTAGAGTCAAAAACAAGTATTTTGAAAGATTGTATGTTCGACATAATATATTATCAACTCATAATATAGGGTGGAAAAGTCAAAAATTCCCCTAAATACGGCACACGTCTATCCGATAGCAAAGAGCGGTTAAGATAACCCATACACGCTTACCTAGCTTCGAGATGGCTGTAGTCCGACGTGTCTCACAACTTCATGACCCGAATCGAAGTAACGGTTCCTAAACGGCCCTGTATTTTTGAATCCTCGTGATATAAACGAGGATCTCGCGATAAACTCGCGTTGCACTAGGGGTCTGTGATTTAGGCAAAGAAGAAGTAAAAAGCGGACTTAAAGGCCGCCATTGAAGAGCAGGAAAAGTAGGTTGAAATAATGAATATAGTTCCCTAATTCATTTTAATACGGGGATGTACCTTACGAAGGTAAAAAGCGGATTACAATACCGGCATTAACATATAATATATTTCGAAATGACACCTCCAGAATTTTTAGAACCTAATGATGGGAGAGAAGATCTCGCGATAGAAGCGCACTACACTGCGGGCTCATGGATTGAGAAAGAAGGGGGGTAGAGAGCGGGGGGTAGAGAGCGGACTGTAGTTTCGCCATTAAGGATCAGAAAAAATGAATCGATATAATAGATGCAGTACCCTGATTAATTTCAATACGGGGAAGTACTTTAAGAAGGTAAAAAACGAGCTTAATAGCCCTAATTAAATTAAAACTTTACATTCATGTCAAAAAATATTCTGTCATAATATTAAGAAGTCCGATCGTTACCTCAAAACCCTCTCCTTGAAGAGCATCTCTTTAAATAGAAGGCGATTTCTTAGGTCAACATTAATATATTGTCCCAGAGTCACTATCTATTTGTAACTTCTCATAAAAAAGCAAGAAGATGAAATCTAACATATGTATAGCCCTACTACTAATATAAAAAAACAAAATAAGAAGATCCCAGTAAGGTTTAGAAATAAGTTTTAACAAAAGATAAAGCCAAATGTTCTAAGGTTATATTCCATTTACCCAAGGAGTAAAGATAACCCCACACACAGGATATGTCTCCTATATGTTAAAGTGCAAATAAGTATGATGGTAAACAAACGGGACATACAAATTTAGAATCAGTCATCTATGAAATTATTTAGTGACATACCAAGCGATTTCCTCGTTCAGGCCACGTTTAACGCAATCCAAATGGTAGATCCAGAAAGTCTCCCGCTTCTTACCAGTCATTTCTACCGGTGAGCCCAATCTGGGTTGTACTTTTTCCAGAATTGACCATTTCAGTTCCAGTTCACAATGATTCATGTCCAAACAATGTTGGACCAAAGGTGCCGTCAGTCTCTTAGTCCTGATTGCGGACTTGTGTTCACTGAATCGTAAACGGAATTCTCGGCCAGTTTCCCCTACATAGGCTAGTCTACAAGGGCAGAAAAGAATATATATGATATTGCTACTGCGACAGTTTGTTAAACAACATAACTTAATATCCTTGTCATTGTAGTTGAGCATATCTGATGTTATTGCTGAGTCACAGGCGTGGCAAGAACCACATCTGTGGTTGCCCAGTATGACAGGTAAGCCTGTGATCGATAGCTGTAAATCTACAGGTGGTCTTTTAACCTGACGTGTATGGACTAGCATGTCCTTGAGATTTTTGTTTCTCCTGTAGGCTAACATGGGTAGTGGCATAGGGGGAGCGCTTTCGTCAGAATTCAAGATTTTCCAATGTTTGTTTATCACATTCCTGATTTTAAAATTAAGGGTCAAGTGGTTTATGACACACGTAATGCGATTATGGCTCAAGCCCTTCGATCCCTGCAAGAGTGCCCCTCTATCGTAGTACTTGGCTCGTTTGTATGAGTGCCGTACAAGATGGTGAGGGTAACCTCTTTCTAAAAGTCTGTTTTTCAAGGCATCACCATGTTCATGGGAAGATGTCATGTCCGTGCAATTGCGCCGGATGCGTAAGAATTCACCAAAGGGAATTGATTCCCTTTGGCAATTCAGATGATAACTATCAAATTGCAGAATGGTATTCTTTGCAGTAGTTTCCCTAAACAGGCTCACCTTTAATTGTCCGCTAGTGCCACAAATCCTGATATCCAGAAAGTCCACCTGGAAGCAGCTGTGATTCGTGGTGAACTTGAGATTTGTATCACTAGCGTTGAGCCACAAAATAAATGCCTGTAACATATCTGCAGATCCGCTCCAAATAAAAAAAATATCATCTATAAAGCGTTTCCACATAGATATGCTTTCATAAAAAGGGGCCATCTCATTGTAGATGTTGCATAGTTCTCATTCCCCCATAAAGGTATTTGCCCCACTAGGGGCACAAGATGCCCCCATTAACCCCTTCCACGCTCATGACGAGCTGGGCTCGTCATGCAGCAGCCTCCTGCTACACTGATGACGAGCCCAGCTCGTCATGAATAATGGGGTTCAAGGAGTTCCAGCACAGGAGAAAAATCCCCATAGCGTTCAAGGTGTTAATGTGCCCTTAATTTGTTTGTACAGGAAACCATTGTATTCAAAGAAGTTATTTAATAAGACCACCTCAAGGCACTGTAAGATGAAAGTATCTGGCCGATTGTCTGGAAATCTGTGTAAGAGAGCTGACACCGCAAGTAACGCTCGACCTTGAGGGATATTAGTATATAAAGCCTCAATATCGAGCGTTACTAGGATGTCAGTCACTGGGTTAAATGGAATGCCCTCTATCTTATTAATGATGTCGCCAGTGTCGTGGATGTAAGAAGCATATCTGTGTGTGAGGGGACACAGAAATGTATCGACATACTTAGATAGGGGTTCGGTACAGGACCCAATGGTAGATATTATGGGCCGCATGGGGGGATTAGTTTCCGATTTATGAGTCTTAGGCAGACCGTAGAGGGCAGATGTCACTGGACAAGATTTGTTCAAGAAAACATACTCATCATCACAGATGTAACCATCTGCAAGTGCAATTTGAGTCATTTCTTGAATATGACTCTTCAGTCTCTCAAGTTCTCTCCGCTGTGCTGGTCTGTAATGATCGGTCACCGACAGTATCTCAGACTTTTTTTATCATACTCATTTTTATCAAAGATGGCGATCCCGCCACCTTTGTCACAAGGCTTGATGACTAAAGAAGAGTCCTTCTTTATTCTCTCCAGTGAAGCATGTTCTAGTTTAGACAGATTAAATAGAGGTTTGTAGGGGTTTTTCGTGATCCGGGCAATGTCCCGAAGGGCACTTTGTTCGAATATCCGGACATCTGGTCCCACCATATCCAAAGTAGGTGTAAATGTCGATGGTGGTTTGCATTTGGACAAATTACTGTCCTCCTCAGGTGTAGGTCGATCGGAGAATCTGTTCAACCTAACTTTCCTAAAGAAAGCAACTAAATCCTCATGTAGTTTAAATTTATTGAGGCAAGCACTCGGCACAAATGAGAGACCCTTACTCAACATTTGAATGTCTTTAGATTTGAGTATAGTTGTTGATAAATTGTAAATCGGTAGACTCCCGCAATTTTGTTTGGCTTCATTAGTATATTACTTACCTCCAGTCCATTGGATGGTTGATCTTGCCATTCCGCTGAAGTTGAAGGTTCAGGAAGATTTACTATCGCAGTTTGATTTGACCTGGTCGGTGTATTATCTACCACCAATATTGCTGATTGCGGGTCTTGACATACTGCTGTGGTTGAGGGCTCATTTGTGGTTGGGCTCCTTGATCTTGCCACCGAACATTCCTTCCCCGGTATTGGCCCCGGGGTAAAAAACCACGTCCATGGAATGGTCACTGAGTGGATATGCCTCTAAAAGGCCTAGAGTTATATTGACCATTACCTGGATCTAGGTAATTATCTCCATCAGAACCTGAAGATCCTGAGTCTGAGAAGTTGGTGAATCTCCTACGAGGATAGCTATTGTAATTGGGGTTATAATTACCTTAGGCCCCATCTTGATAGTAATTACGATTAAGATAGGGATAAATCTCTTCGGTAAACCATTTCACATCTTTCCGTAATTTCTCTGTCTTTTTGTTGGTAAGGTAAATGTCAAAATCCTTCATTTCTGCCTGAGATTTCTCGAGTCTACTTCTGGCATCTTCCTCAGCTGTGGAGGCGCTCAGTTTTGCTTCTAAGTCAATAATCTCCTGCATCAGGGTGGATGCTATTTCTTTGGCCGTTTCGATGATAAGCATCATCCAGTCCCTGGAGCAGCGGTTAGAAATAAGTGACAACCGCTCCAGGAACTTTCTGATTTCAACAAATAATGCAGGGGCGTTATGGACTCATAGGCCTGATGGAATTACACCTACTTTGAGATATTCGAACATATAAAACGCATGGGATTCAATGCGTTTAAGTTTTTCCCGCATATTTAGAAGGTTCTGCCATTCACTATTATCTGTCTGATTTGTGGAAGAGGAGCCTGCATCCCCTGTAACTCTGCCCATTAATGAGTTAAAGTCTTCATCAGAAAACCCAAAGGTCTGTAAACCATCCATACTGAGAGTGCACCTAGATCAATTGACTACACACTTCACAATAGTTACTCACAAGTCTGAAGTGTCGTCTGTAAGATAGCTGAAAAATAAAATAAAAAAAGTAGAGAGAAAAAATACACACACAGATTACCCAAAGAAATACCCAGTCTAATGGTCACATAGAAATATCTGTGTCAGATCTACAAAAAGTGTTTTAAAAGACAACCACAAACACTAATAATTTAATAAAGAATCCCACGGTTAAAAAAATAGAGAAGGAAGCGACCATAACATTGTAGTCTTGGAGATCCCTGATGTACAGCTAGAAACTCGTACCCAAGTAATGGAACAATGGATGGATTATCCAAAGCGACTTGCAACTAGGTTAACGGGAGAATATGTGGCCAGACTAGTGAAGCTACAACAGAATTTAAATCTGGACGCAGTAAGTGGCCAGGGCCTAGATTGGTATGTGGGAAAAATGGAGTAGGTGGTCCAAATCCTCAGTGAGGGACTGAGAACCGGTAAAAAAAAAAACTACAGGGAACAGTTTAAAGGTGGAGAAACAAGGAGGATGGTTCACAAGGGAATGTCGGGAAAAGAAAAGAGAAGTGAGGAGAATGGCGCGCTGTAAAGCCCTAAAGGGTGGGCAGGGTAGTGGAAATGCCCTAGCATCCCTAAAAAGAGAATATAATATGTTAATTAGGAGGACAAAAAGGGAATTTAAAGAAGGCTGTTGGCTAAAGTTATTGGAGGCTATCGAGGCAAAGAACTTACGCCAGTTCTGGAAACTAGTTCATTCAGCAGCAGACCACCAACCAGCTGTAATGAACTGTGTAGTGGAGGACGCAGCCTGGGAGGAATACCTACAGGACTTATATAGCCCTGGGAGTAACCGGGAAGAGAATCAGTACACAGACTGGAGCGGTCTGGTAGCAGATATAAAACTTGACTTCTCGGTCTCTGTAGTTAAAAAAACGATAAAGGGCCTGAAATTAACAAGAGCAGCAGGCCCTGACAACCTCCCGCCACTGACAATCAAAACCCAAACAGACTGGTGGGCTGAATTTTTTGCCAATATGTTCCGAGTTATTTTAGATACTGGGAGGTTTCCCGATAACTGGAAAGGGGCAATAATAAGGCCCATACATAAGAAAGGTGATAAGCACACCCCAAAAAACTACAGGCTAATTAATCTGTTAGATATTGGGGAGAAGATATTTACTAAGATAGTGTTAGCCAAACTAAAAACTTGGGTAGAAGTGAACTCAATTGTCCCTGTAGAACAGGGGGGATTTAAGGAAGGGCACTCTACAGTGGACCATTGCTATGCCCTTTCGGCACTTGCCTGGAAGTCGACGGAACAAACGGGGAATATGTTCTGTTGTTTCGTCGACTTCCGGGCAGCCTCTGATTTGGTGGACCGCGGGAGGCTATGCGAGTGCCTGATTAAATATGATATCCCAGTTGGCCTATTAGCAATCCTAAAAGAATTGCACAGAGGGAACTGGGCTCAAGTAATTAAAGACACTCAAGGGGCACTGACAAGGAAAATAGACATAGCAAACGGGCTAAGACAGGGCTGTGTCTTGGCCCCACTCCTCTCTTCAATTATTTTGGCAGATTTGCCAGCAGCACTGGAAATAGAAAGAAGCGGCAACCCAAGAATGAGTGGCAGGAAGGTGGCAAGCTTATACGCGGACGACCTAGTGATAATTGACCAAACGGAGCTAGGACTACAGAGAAAATTAAATGTTTTTAGTGACTATTGTAAGGCCAAACTTTTAGTAGTAAATATGGACAAAACAAAGATTCTGTGCTTCGGTAAAAGGTCCAAAAGATTTAGCTGGTACCTAGGTAAAACAAAATAGGAAACTGTAAAGGAATATAAATACCAGGCTAAAATAGAAACCATCATGGGATGGGAGCCCCCAAAATGCAGAGAGAAGTGAAGGTGTTCCTGGATCTTACTGGTCACTATAGGAGGATTGTCAAGCGGTATGGCACCATTGTTGCCCCTTTGACTGAACTAACTTCAAAGAAGTAGCCAAGGAAGGTAATCTTGACAGAGGTCTGACAAATCACCTTTGATACCCACAAGGAGGCCATGTGTTCAGCCCCTTTAATCAAGGACACTGGTGCCTAAAGGCATGGCATAGGGGCAGTATTGTTACAGTTAAATGAGGAGGACCTAGACCAGCCGGTCACCTTCATTAATAGGTGGTTACTTCCCCGGAAACAGAGGTTGAGTGCTAGCGAGAGAGAAGCCATTGCTGTGATCTGGGCCCTGAAGAAGGTGAGATCATACTTGTGTGGGACTCACCTCCGGGTTCAGACAGACCACGGACCCCTCAGATAGCTGATGCAGATCAGGGATCAGAATCCCAAACAGCTTACATTGTTCATCTCCCTACAGTAAATATACTGCTGATAGTAGTCATCCCACCTTTCAGCTGGGGGGAGGCACATGTTAGACCTATCAGCTTTAAGATGGTCTTCAAAGTTTTAGGCTCCCTCCCCTTATTTGTGCTGATCTCGGTTTTAGATGTCTTAGGTCACTGCACACTTTACCACTGCTAACTAGAGCTAAAGTGCATGTACTCACTCCTTAAAACATGGTAACATGGGCTTATCCCCAACTGGCACATTTAATTTACTTGCAAGTCTCTAGTACAGGGGTACTCCAAGTACCTAGGGAATGTAAATTAAATGATAATTGTTGGCCTGCATCACTGATTTTTACCGCCCTCTTAAGTAGCACTTTAAGCATATCTGAGACCAGACATTCCAACCTGTGTGTGCAGTTTTGAACTGCCATTTCAGCCTGTCAAAATAAGCCTGTTGCCAGGCCAAACCTTCCATTTTATTACATATTGGTCACCCTTACAGTAGGCGCTGGACAGCCCAGTAGGCAGGGCGAAATGTGTTTAAAGAGCAGGACTCTACTGGTCGTGAAAAAACTTTTAAGTTCACTTTTCACCAGCTGCGGTCCGTGCAGGTATAAGTGTTGGGGTGGTGGGGCCGCATGGGGGGGGTTTCAAGGGACAATGCAGAGGGAAAGTGTAATAGTTATTTAATTTTCCCTCTGCATCATCCCTCAAAATCCCCCCTCATGCGGCCCCACCTCCCCATCGCTGTTACCTGCACAGACCGCGGCTGCTTTTCACTACTGCAAGGCCTACCTCTCCCATGGAATAACATCAGAGTCACCTTATTACATTTAACAAGCTGTAATTTCCATATGGGAGCAGATAATCAGTGCATATTTAGTGTCGTTGAACTGTAATGAAAAATCCTAACTTACAGTGAGTGAATTTTTAAATTGCAATTCTCAAAATGTACCTTTTAAAAAGTGGACATTTTCCTGCCTTAGCTACTTAGTGCCTGCAGCCTATCTCTGGGTCACATGACTGGGTGTAATGCATAGTTGGGCTTTCTGTATTCCTCTTAGATACCCATACACAATAGAGAACTTAGTTGTTCCTCGCTGGGCTATCACTGACAGAATGGGTGGGAAGAGATGGGCGCAGACCCATTAATACTTGAATAGGCTGTATCTTACCTCCACTTAAAGGGCTGCATAACCCCTGTAGTTTGCCAGGACGTGAAAGTCAGGATGCCTGGATACTTCAAAGGGAATTTCTAGAGCCTTCTCCTTCTCCAACAGAAGGGCACCAGGTATGACTATTGGGCCTCAGATACCACCTCTTCAGTTCACTTCTGCACCTATGAATACTCTGCCAGTAAAAAGAACTGCTGTGCTGCTGAAAGGACTGCCACTCTGCTGGACTGCTTCCCTGCTCTTCTGACCTACTGTCCTCTTGCCTGGGTGAGAAGGACTGGACCTGCATCTGTTGAACCCAGATCCCCAGAGTGACTCCAAGGGCTAGCTGACTGGCCTTCTGACTTAAGCCTCAGTGATAGAAGGCTCAAACAACCATGAACCCACTACCTGGGCTCTGCCATCTGTTAGTCTACCCTGCAAAGTGGTGCCACCTCATTCCTGGACCCTTGGAAGTGCACATAAGTTGCTCGACCAGCCTCTCTCGACCCAGTTGACCGAAGCATCTCCCCTGCAGCACGGCACAAACCAGAGCAGAACCAATTCTTCTTCGCTGATGTGTGGATCGGACCCTTTGCAGACACCCCCATCACCTTTGCAGCCTACAGCCTCTTCAGAACCGCCACTGCATAATGCCTCCTTGGCGCAGGCCCTCACTTCCCTCAGTGATGGACTCCGCATTGCAGCTTCTTAGAACTGCATTATGTAGCTTGATGCTGGACTTTCCATCACACACTCTCATCAACAGGATCCTCAACAATAATGCAGGACCTCGCATCAGCACCTCCTTGCACCTCAGAACTGACGCATCACCCCAGGGAGCAACCCATCTTTGATGTGGTTCATCGCAACACTCTTCAAACCAGGATTTAAGGTACTTTGTTCACGTGGCCTAACTGGATCACTGTATTCGTCCCATGCTCCATTTGTGGTTGGCCTGAAATTGTTCCTTTTCCCAGTTTGGAACAACCAGAATCCTCAATTGGTGCTTTGTGTTTTTTGGTGCTATTTTCACTGAAAACTTTCAAATTCATATCTCCAGTTCTACAGATTGGTTTGTTGTCATTTTGGTCTTGCATTATTTATTAAAAATGACTCTAGTTTTCAAGACTGGTGTGGGATCTTTTTGAGCTGTATTTTCACTGTGTTACTGTTTGAAGTGTTCCACATATACTTTACACATTGCCTCTTACTAAGCCTGGCTGCTCTGCGCTAATATACCAGCGGGTTCCGCATATGTTAAGCTATGGTATGCCTCACCCTGAAAAGGATTGTGGTTGTTGCTTGGCCAAAGCTCACACCAGAGTCAACCAGCAACCCAATTTCCTACAGTGTAATTAAACCATGTTTTTTGCCACAATATTTATTCATTTGTATGTGAGTATAGACATCAGAAACTTTATGTTTTCATGTCATATTTGTTTAATCCAAAATGTATTTTACTTATATATATATATATTTTGACATGTAAATTTATACTTTTAAATGTTGTTTCAGATGCATCCTCTAACCTCCACAGAACAACCCTGCCAAAATGCGTAGATGGCAACCTGGAATGTTCAGTGCTTTTTCTGACCTTGACATCATGCAAGAATGTAAAGTGATAACAAAATACCTCTTAAACTTAAAACCTGCAAACAATCTTGGTTTATGCCGTTAGCTTGAGCCACAACTTCTGTCTCTGAAACTAAATCCTACTGCAAGCACACCACTGATGAAAACGATGGCAGTTCTCCAATTTGTTGCCACTGGATCATTTCAACACACCGTAGGAGACTGAAAAGGGATGTTCCAAGTGACCTTTAGTGGTGTACTACAGAAATACGTAACATCGATGATGACCCACAGAAACATCTTTATCCAGATGCGAAGTAGTGCAGATAAAATATACAATGTGAAAGCTTAATGTTATGCTTTAGGAGGCATTCCAGATGTCATAGGTGCCATTGTTGGAACAAACATTGCCTTGGTACCACCACACAAAAGAAAACAAGTACACTGCAACAGGAAAAACGTTCATTCAACAAATGTGAAGTGGTTTAGCTACCTCATCTGTACATCAGAAGTGTCTGTGCATGCTTTATTGGACACAACCATGGTTTGATTGTGCTATATAGCAGCATATAACAGCAAATGGCACAATTTTGAAATGTGAGGGCCTGGTTTTGTTGGTATGTGGTCTGGCTGAATATATGAGAAAAATGCCATAACATTGTTATGTCAACATTACAAACTAATAATTTTAAATCTTACATTATGTTCATATTTACTGTTTTGTAGGAGACTCACTCTATCCTAGTAGAACGTGGTTATTACCACCACTGAGAAATCCAGCAACACCAGGAGAAGTCTGCTTCAATAAGGCATATGGTAGAACTCGTAGACATGAAGCAGGCTATTTGGCTTCTTAAAGAAAAATTTCGGTGTTGGATAAGTCTGGTAGAACCTTCCTCTACTCACTGCAAGATCACTATGCTATGTTTTATGCTAAAAAGCATTGCTCTGTGGCGGAGCATTACATTCATCCTAGATAATGACTACAATTGGGAGGCCCAGGGAGATATTGAAAAATTGCCAAATGAAGATGACAGTGATGAGGAAGAAGTGAGTCTCATACGTCAATATGCCATTGACAACTTCTCCTCATAAGGGTAAATATTAGGTAATGGAGATAATTGCAAATACAACAATCTTCGTCTACATGTGACAGACTATTGCAGTCTTTGCTTAAGTAGTAAGTTTAGGTTTTGTCCACATGAGGTAGTTTTATATAGTGATGTGTAATACTGTGTTTACTACATTGCAGAGTGAAAATCCTCTTTATGATGCTGCCATTGTGTCAATAGCATCATGTGAAGGTTGTTTTTTTGAAGTTGCAACGTTGTGGTACAGTCCTTTTTAGTCTACTTAAGTATTAATTTGAGATCACATATTGATTGTGAACATGCTTCTTTTCCCATAGGACAACATACTCTGTCATCGTCAGTCGCAGAAAAGAAGCATTGGTGAGTTATTGAATTGGTAAGTTACCTCACTTGTGTTATACAGATGTAATATCTCATCAATCTTTTTCCTGTTGTGGTAATGTGTATTGTTCTAAAATGTTAATATATTGTCACTGCTAGCATCATTACAGTGTGTGTGTTCCTATGAATGCTCCTGTTGGAGTATATACATAAGTAATGTAATGGTAATGGTATATACCTAAAATGTGAAATCTGAATATACTGTAATACTTTTAGAACAGGACAGGTTGGTTTTGTTTCATGTGATTAAACGTTTGTGTCAGTTTTTGAGATAAGCTGTGAAAATGATTTTTAATATCACAATTTAACCATGAATATTGTATAATGATGTACGTGGAATATCTGGAAATAGGTATAAGTTATTTAAAAAAATACACTTTGAAAATCCAGCAAAGGGTTCAAAAACAGTTTGAGGGCAGTGAAAAAAAAATTTTTTCACTGAAAAGAAAAAATGATGATGATCACATTTTTTTTACTATAAAACAGAACTGGCAATGTTGATGGATGATATTTTTTATTTTCAGCCACATTTATTTAGAGAAGGTGTCCAAAATACTAATTATTATCAGAAGGCAAATATGTCCAATGAATTGTCCCAAGAGTTACTATTAGAGTTTCACTGGAGTAAATTACTTATGCTTCTTGATTGTGGTTTTGGTGTGATCCTCTCCCACTGGACCTGATGATCTACCCCTCCTCATAGTGACTGTTGGCTCTGCAGTTGTAGGGTTAGAAGTGTGGCAGGTGGGTCCTGTGGTCACAGGGCCTCCCTTTCTAATGAGGAGCCTGGTCATGATGGTGTGGGTACACAGAAAGGGGCAGAAAGTCCTTCAAATGACTAATAGTCCCTCATATGTCCCTAAATCCATCCAGCACCACCCAAAATAGTGATCACAAAACACGCTTGTGCCTGTCATTTTGGTCACTGTTCTCCCCCTGCCGCTGTTTGATGTGACTAAGGCTCTCTGAGAAGCTCTTTGACCTGGCCTGTGTGTTCTTCATGCCAAGAGGCTGCTCCAAAGATGTTCTTGCCCATGGATTCCCTAAAAATATGGTCATCAGTAGTCTCATTCTGCTGTTCAAATGCTGGCCTACCCACAACTCACACTCCCCTGTGGCCTTTGCAGAACTGGCTACTACACACTGGGTCCTGGCTCACCTTCAGATATTGTTGGTGTTGTAGCTGCCAAGACAGGAGCCAGGACTGGGGTGCACACTACAGATACTGTTTGGGATATTGGGCCACAGGAAGCAGTGACAATTACTGCCTGTTTTGGAGAGGGAGACACAGCAAGGGTGATATAACTTGTGGTAGGGAGAGTGAGGCTCACCGTAGCAGCCTTCCCAGGCACACTTGATGGACGAGGCTGCTCCTGATCTGGAACAGGACCAGCAGGAGTTGTGTTTGAATGGTGGTAGGGCTTGTAGGTGTTGTTTCATAACCATCTGTTCTGGGAGCTAGTGCTAAAATATGAAATGATGTGCTGATTGCTAGTACATCTGTGTGCAATAGCCTTAGTTTAATGGAAAGTGTCAGCCTTTTTACTCTCATAATTCATATCTTACAAATTCTAAAAGTTGAATCTAACATTGATAAACGTGAACACTTCTTGGATGTTAAAGGAGAGGATAACTACATTCTCCTTTCATTATACCATAAATGTACACATTTCTTCAGTTAGACTTAGAATCACAAATGTTTCCTTACTATGGTCAAGTAAAGTGGTCAGGTTTTCTATCACATCACACTTGTAAGTCATCTGCCAAGAAAGATATGCAGTCCTTTATCATGTTGAGCTCCATTGCTCCACCAGATATTGTCATTATTTGTTTTTATATTTGATAACTACATCACATTCACTTCCCTTTTATATGACATGAGGCATAACTTTTAAAGAGAACCAAACACATGTAAATCCTTCAGTTTGTTAAAAATACAATAACCCCCATTTAGCAGATACAAATGAAAGGTTGACACATTGTAAGTGTTAAACCACAGACACCAGAAACCTTCCTTTAACTGTGTATGTTAACATGGACTCTTTGAAGAATATGACACTTGAATTGATGTCTTATGCGTCAAATGGGGTAGAAGCTACTGTGTACTGCACTGAAGAATGACTCCATGTAGATTATATGATGACTTATCAACTTGATTAAATATTACTATTTTGAACACTAATGATAGGGACAAGGTCCATCAAAGACAATAGCATGCAGTTTTTAACTTTATGTGGAAATGCATGGGAAAAAAATCACTGCAAACACAATGGTTACATGTTACCCCAGTACAACAATTTTATGCATGAAGTAAATATAAATGAGATGGTCTTCACAAGCCTTTATCAGAACATTTGCCATACATTTATGAACAATATATAGCAAGAAAACAGGATTAAAGAAACAATGTAATCTCGTGTGGTGCCAAGAAGAAAGTGAACAATTGCTGTCTACTATACTGTGGTTGTACTTACCAGTCTCAACTCCACCTGGTACTCTGGCAAATCTTTTAATGAGTAGGATCCCATACACCTTTTCCTCCCAGTACAAGAGGTTCATCGACCTGAAGAACCACCACCAGTCTGCTGGGCCTCTAGGGGGGCTTTGAAAGCCAGGGATCTTTCCTACCCTGAAGATCGTTCCAGTGCTTGCGTATTTCCTCCTGAGGATGCCTGCCGTTAGATACAGGATTCACTCTTGAGACAATTCTCTCTCACTTTTGCATTTTATGAGTAATAGTAATACTTTTGACAAGGGCTCCAAACAAGTGTGGCTCTATCCTAATGAGCCCATCCACACTGGCTGTCAATTCTCCATGAATCTAGGGTTTCAACTTTCAACCTTGGTATGAAACTAGAAATGAAGTGAATGCCAGGAAACAACTAACTGTAGAGTCAATGGAAAAATAAACACAGGGAAAGCAACTTAAAGTAAAAAAAAAAATGCCTAGATGCTGGTTGCTTGTGAGAAAGCCAAAGGATCATGGTATGTGTTTCATAGTTTGCTCTGCATATCTAATTACTAATCACATCACTATCAGGTGCATAACTTACACATTCAACTTTAAGACACAATGCCATGCCACGCATAAATGGGTAATGCAGTATATTTACTCCAAAAGAACAGCGCTGCGAACCTGGTCAGATGGTGGACATATATTAATTTGGTGGGTGGAATACCACCACACCAATGCCAAAGGAGTGTAATCCAACAGCAGACAAGGTAGAGCCACTAGTAGGGAAGATCTACCTCTGCCAAGCCTGAAGTTCTCCCATCCAATATGTAAATCGGGCAGAAGATACTCCCCCAGGTCGATGACCTAATTTACACCTCCGCCGCAAAGACAGACAGCCTAACCAAAAAGATATAAATCAGACTCTTTATCATCGAATCGGAAAGCTATCCCAATTTTAGTTTGACATTGGCAAAGACTGATCTTGAACCTTTATATATCACATTAACTTGTGTGTTAAATCAATGGCGCTTAAAGTTTTATGAATTATTACTGAAGTGACATCTTACATAAGATATCAATTTGAAACAAGTTCCTGCCATCCTACTTATTCTGCCAAAGCAGTGGTCGAGGTGGGGGAAAAAAAGTAGGGGAACTGTGGGCGGAGAATCAGAGGGCTGAAATAACCCGAGGATTGGGGCAGTGGGCGGAGTAAGAGGTGTAGCCAGAAGGAGCAAAACATACCAATATTTCGTATTTGTTTTGCATTTCACTGACCAGTAACAGCTCATTACGTTATTTAATTCAAATTGACATTAAAATGCATTCACAAATGGGATATGCATCCAATCACAGAATGTCCCAAATATGCTTCAAAGTGCTATCACAAGCCATTTGTCACTCAGCCGTGCAGTTTCTGTCATCAGCGCTTTTCCTCCCCTTTTCCACAAAAGTATTTCTCAATTGCTGCATTATTCCAGCGACTTCAAAGCAGGCAGCACATGTTAAAAGTGCCTGTGCATTAAGCAAAGAGACTGTGAAGTTTGTGAACTTATTTTAGTGTGCGTGCAAATCCTGCACTGCCGAGCCCTGATGAGTTGCAGCTACTATTGCTGAAACAAGGCCAATGGAGGTACCAATGAGTGAGGCGGATCGGCATCAAGGGTTCTGTGACCTGAGGGACAGAGTCACTGTTGCTCTAGGGTGTGCTTCTTCGTATGCCTGTCGACAAGACGGTAGATGAACTTAAGAATGGATTGCCTTGAAAATTAACCCACACTTGCCACCCCTAAGGTCCACCTGCTGATGAGAAGACACCAGGGCTTTTAAGGTCTAGTGGGGCCATCTAAGGTCTAGCAGGGTATTGTGCTCTGAGGAGAGTGTTCTGGTGGACTGGTTATGAAGGCTGAACCTGGTTACCCAGTTCCAAATTCGGCATCTCAGACCATAGTGCCACATCCTCTCCCCCACTGGACATCATTCTGCCCCACTTAGAGAAAATCGCACTGCCTTCAACTACAACCAAATTGTGCCCCTCTATAAACACCTAGATGAGATTCAACTCAAATTATACACTAGACAAGAGTAATATCCTGGCTGAAAAAAGTGCCAACATTCTAGAAAAAACAAACACTCATAGGGAATACAACGTAACACTTTTACACTCATTATTCAGAAATCAATTAGCGTTTTTGCCTGAAAAGTTAGGCACATGACTCCAGGGCCCAGAAGGAACCTGTTTCAGTGTCCATTGCGTATATCCTTATAAAATGTAAGCAGTATGGTTTAAAAAGACCACATCCATGAACACAGGGCTGCAGTACACATTTTATGAACTAAAATAAGGAAAACAGCTGATATGGATCACATTAAATGTTTTCCAATCCACTCATCAAACAGGTATTGCAGTATCTCCAAGAATGATGCACTTCCCCACTTGGGGAATAATGCTGTTCAAAGAAAGATGAGAAAAGAAAAGTAGCGCTTCCTTGGCAAACTCTGTAAAGTGGCACTAGTGTATTTGAATAAAATCAATCATGCCAATTTGCAACCACTCTCTCTGGCTTTATTTAGTTATGTATTTATTGTTCAAATTGTAAACTTTGTTTCTCTCCTCCGAGGCTGCAATTTGAAGTAGAAATATGTCAGAAAGAGACATTTGCAGCAAAAGTGTTACCTCTTTTTTTGGATCCATTTCGCAGGCGAACTTAGGAAGGGAAGCAGAGGAAATAAAAGTCACGGTTTTCAGGAAGTGACCTGGAGCACGACAAAAAGATAGAGAGAAAGAGAGGGGGACGGCTGCTAGCGGTGGAGCAGGAGAAGTGGACACTGTCCTTGACTTCTCTGGGCAAGAAGGAAAAGACAGCCCTTTTCCTTCTGTGCCCGCCCGTCCTTGAACAGCCACGAACGGCCGGGCTATTTCGGCCATCCTGGGATGCATATCTAAAATAATAAAGTAAGGGAACGGACTGTAGTAAATTAAAGAAGTAGGGGCACGCCGTGCCCTGCCGATCCCGCCCACCTCGACCACTGTGCCAAAGGCCCCTTCACTAATACTGATCACAAGTTTCCTTCTGTTTCCTTTGCTAACTTAATTTGGTGGCTTGAAATGATCTCTTTAGTGATCCAAATCCACTTACCGTTTTCTTATCCTTGCCCCTTGTTGCAAATTGTAATGAATCATTAAGACCTAGGGCTGAATTTAGTGATAATGAGAGACGATTATGATGCTCTAATACTGTCCATAATGCCTTCCAGAAAAAGTTGTTCACTTTAGCTTATGAAGATATCATGAAGGAAAACGCTTTTGCAGAAGTCTTCTGGGGATAATACAAAGTAACTCTTATTTTATTTCTCATGACGAGCTTGACCTACAATATTTAGAGGTAGCTGTATGGTTGCCCCCTGTACATTTGTGCGTCTCCATATGGGCTAAAAATGCAGTCAAATTAATGCAAGTGTTCTTCCATGACTGCCTATACTTTGCTGTTGAGAAAATATTTGGGAGGTAGAAAATATGAATGCTAAAAAAATTGTTAGATTTTATAGTTCCTTAAAAATTAAAGAAATTGAGTCATTCAGGTTTCCAGATAGATCTCATGTTTTGTCTCTTTGTGATCATTGGGTACGGCCTTGCCTCGAATACATTTCAAATATTAATGGATGAAATCTTTTATTGAGATTTAGATTTGGTATCATGCATCGTGCATCATAACCCTTAAGTGCTGCTTTTAGAGCTGTCATTGTGACTATGGATCTCAGAAAACGTGGATGCATATTATGCTGTTTTGTGATATCTGCAAATTGCCAAGAGTGAGACATCACAAACAACGGTTAAAGGAATTACATTTCCATACCTGCCAACTTACAAAATAACTTCACCGTTTGAGGAAAGGCCAGGGCTTGGTGCTGAGAGCTATCTGGGTGGCACTCTGCCTCTCAGTAAGGACCCCACCTCTCACAAAAAATCCCAAAACAAAGGGTCATCAAGACTGTCGCTGATTTCCTGTGGTACATCTCTTGCTAACAGCCTCTGAAAACGAGCTGCAAACCCACTGCTTACTGTGGTTTTCTGCTCGTTTTCCCTGCTGCCATTTGATTTTGGCTCCTCACTGTGTGTTCTGTGAAGGGAGCTTAAATCGTGTGACATACAGGGGCATATGTACAAGCCCCTGTCGCCAGGGAATCCTCACTTTTTGTGACGTTTCCGTGGCGATAGGGGACTTGTCTTATGTACAAGGCACCCTTTCACACTATTTTAGCATGAAAGGGGCGTGCAGTGGGTGTTGTGGTGGGCATTCCACTGCAACACCAATTGCAATTGATGCTGCCCCCTATGTACAATGGTGGCGTACTTAGGAGGCAGTACCAAGTTTA
Source organism: Lissotriton helveticus (assembly GCF_964261635.1). NCBI lineage: Eukaryota > Metazoa > Chordata > Amphibia > Caudata > Salamandridae > Lissotriton > Lissotriton helveticus. Next base: position 549,575,519 of record NC_136065.1, on the reverse strand, counting down.
AGACCAGGAAAACCCTTGTCTTAAGGTGGTGAAAAGAGGAAAAATGCATTATTTCTCCTCGTTTTTAGGTCTCGCCTACATAGCGCGCATGCCCTACATAGGAGAAGGGCCTGTAGTCATCGCCACAGCTTTGGGGGCAAAAACGTGAAGACATCACAACTCCATTTCCCCACCTCTGCGTATTTCAGTATTGGCTGCCTCCTGACAACTGGCCAGCATGCAAAGGGGAAGCAGAAGCCGGCCCCATAAAATCTCCCAATGCGCGCCCCCAAAGAGTAGGCGATACACTTTTGCATGAGATACATAGTATATGCCCTTCCCTTAAGCAACACCGACCATTAAACACAGAGCTTCTCCCATCCTTCTCATGAAAGGACCCCAGCCTTGGAGTTCCCAGCACACAAAATCGCGTGCAAACAACAGATGCCCTATTTGCGATTACACCGCAGTGCTGCGAAACCTTTACAATGCTATTACAGGATTGCAAAATGCACCATTTTATTCCCAAGAGTATCGCTCCCACCTCAAACACACCAAATCCACACACACGCAAAAAGAGTCAGCTATTTAGCATTATTGAGCAGTGTTGCGAAATGTTTGCAGATCAACTGCGTGCTCGAAAATGTCTGGTTTAACCCAGATTGTTCCCTGATGTATGTAGCACCCCAAGTCTTAAACAGAGACTCAGGGTACTTAATGCCTTGTGCCCCATCTCCAGCAAGGACTCCGCCAGACCAAAGAACACTCATATTTATTGCTCATTGCTATTGCTTGTTTCCATTATCTACGCCCAGGGCGCTGTCTTAACAAAGGACAGCTCGGGCCTCCTTGGAGGCATGGCAGGCTTAGTTAGCCTTGCTGGGGTTCACACATGACTCGCAGATCACCTCGGATGTCAGCAGCAAGTGTTTATTCCATGTGCTGTCTCCCCACTCGTTTATTTTGTGCAGTTTCCGGTTTCTTAAACTTCGTATTAAAAGACAGTCTCCTGTAATTCTTGCGGTGTCTCCTCGGTGCTGTTGACAGTTTTTGGGTCTCGGCCTACACAGTGCGCATGCGCTGCATAGGAAAGGGACCTTATGTCATGGGCACAGCTTTCCCTGCAAAAACGTGCGCGCGTTCCATTGCTTCCAATGGCAACGCTTGCACGTCTGGCTATTTCCTCACGGGAGCCAGCAGCTGGCGCCATATGGCAGCAATTATCACGCCTTGCCCCTCGCTCCCGCAACAGAATCACTCAGTCCCCCTCCTCTCACTCCTCCCCCTGCTGCCTGCAGCCACGAACACTGAAAGATGTTCGGTGACGGCTTGGATTAAGTGGCTTGCTTCTCCTGCACTTTATAGTGCCCAAAATACTGGAACAGGACTAGAAGCGCAGCAATTCACACCAGGTTACTATGCAGCTCTTTTCACAGACTGTCTGACGAGTTTGCCCAGTGCCCATGCACCAACAATGAACGTGGACTGTCACTTTTTTGCTTTATTTTTAATTAGTAATTCACTTTGTAGTTTGCACACGCTGTCTATTGTTTTTGGCTATTTTTTATTCATACAGGCCCCCTACTCTTGTCCCTCCCCCTGCTGTCGGCAGCCTGCCGTACGTTCGCTTTTTTTTTTAAATGCACCATTACCAGAGTAAGCGCGCCTCTCAGGATTGGGGGCCTCTGGATATTTCATGCATTTCAGAGACCGGCAAGGAGACTCTGAATGGAGTTGTAGTTGCAAGTGGGCAGTGGCAGGGCTCACAGCTGCTTGCGTGGCGCTAGCGTGTAGATAATTTTAACTGCTGTTTGTGTGCAAACTTGCATTTTTAAAAGCCGGATACCAGCGTATCTATTTTTATTTCATTTCTCTGCAGGGCACTTGCTTGAACACTCTGGTGGGGCCATACCCTCACGGTTGAGGCTTCTACCCCCCCCGTACTCTCCAGACTCACCGACGCAGTTTGGGGCGGCTGCCTTGTCCATCCTTCCTCCACGCCTCGGTCCGACAGGGTGACTAGCACCGTTGAGCGGAGGGCGTGGAGGTGAGAGGCAGTCACTTCTGCTGCGCGAGGGGCCGGTTAGCGGTCTAGTGGCTGGGAGGCAGACGGGCTGAGGGATTCAAAAGGCACAGGAGGATTGGCTCGCGTGGCGGTGAGTGGGCAGTGGCAGGGCTCACAGCTGCTTGCGTGGCGCTAGCGTGCAGATAATTTTAACTGCTGTTTGTGTGCAAACTTGCATTTTTAAAAGCCGGATACCAGCGTATCTATTTTTATTTCATTTCTCTGCAGGGCACTTGCTTGAACACTCTGGTGGGGCCATACCCTCGCAGTTGAGGCTTCTACCCCCCCCCGTACTCTCCAGACTCACCGACGCAGTTTGGGGCGGCTGCCTTGTCCATCCTTCCTCCACGCCTCGGTCCGACAGGGTGACTAGCACCGTTGAGCGGAGGGCGTGGAGGTGAGAGGCAGTCACTTCCGCTGCACGAGGGGCCGGTTAGCGGTCTAGTGGCTGGGAGGCAGACGGGCTGAGGGATACAAAAGGCGGATGTTCCCCCGGAAGTGCAGCGTACGGGCGCAGCGGGCGCGACGAAGGCGCGCCGAAGTGTCGCCAAAGTCGAGCCCGTCTGCGTCCGTCCGCGGCCGACTGCGGCCCGGGGCGGTAGACCCTGTTCCTGATGGTAAGATCTACTGGGACAGGGAGCAGCTCCTCAGCCTACGTCCGGAGACCATCTGCTCCCGCAGGCACTGCATGTCAAGTGAGGACGAGGAATGTAGCCAATGTCGGTATCGCTTCACTACTTCGCTGATAACAACCAGGGAACATGCCGCGCTATTATGCGGTCTTCTTAACGTGAGATCACTGCGGAAGCATAGACTCGATATATTCGAGCTGCTCACGGAGAGAAAATTCGATCTGTTATTCCTCACGGAAATGTGGCTTGACCAGTTTTCCGACTCAGAGGCTATTGAGGCCATGCCTGAGAATTACTCCATAGTCAGGCAGGATAGATCTGTGGGGAAGGGAGGAGGAATAGCGATCCTTTTTAAGAAGAGTCTTGAATGCTCATTGGAGTCTACCCCGGTCGCGGAGAGCGAAGCTGGAGCATTTACCATACAAATTAATGGGGGGATGGCTATTAAAGGCTTGCTTATATACAGACCGCCTGGGTCCTGTATTAAGTTTAGGGAGAGTCTGCTAGAAAGTGTCACTGAGGCAGCGCTACGCAGGGACAAATTTCTCCTATTGGGAGATTTGAATCTGCACCTAAATAGTCCAGAGGATAAAGGAGCGGAGGAGTTCTGTCGGGACATTCAAGCCCTTCAGCTTGAACTCAAGCTCTCAATCCCCACGCATCGTCAGGGTCATTTGCTGGACCCGGTATTTGCAAACTGGGGAGGGGTTCAAGTCTCCACAGTCGAGCCGATCCCCTGGACAGACCACTTTTTGGTGGTATTTGCTATTAACAGCATCAAACCTATAAAACATAGTCAGGCACCCCTGAACTACTTAAGAAGGAAGTGGGAAAAATTCTCCTTGGAGGCTTTCAATGAAGCACTGATAAGGGAAGGCCAGCCTGGAGGTGAGGACATTGAATCTGCTGTTTTCAACCTGAACAGGCGCATTATAGAGGCGCTAGATCAGACAGCACCACTCTGCCGTACATCTGCAGGCGGCCGCAAGGAAAGATCTGCTCCATGGTTCAATGGAGAGCTGCGGCGGACTAAGGCAGAATGTAAGCGTGCTGAACGAGCCTGGAGAGTATCTTATGACACTCATGCCAGGGAAAGGTTCTTAGAGAAAAGGCGACTGCATCACAGACTGATTAAAAAGTCGAAGGCGGCCTTTTATGCAGGGCAAATTCTAGGGGCGAAAAACTCTGCTAAGGAGCTCTTCTGTATCTATAAGTCACTGACTACTATTGACTCGTCTGTAGACCCGAAGAGTTGTTCGATCGAAACATGTGATCGCATTGCCAATTACTTCTCCACCAAAGTCGAGAAAATCTACTCGACCTTCCTCAACTCTCTTTCCATGGGGACAGAGCCTGAAGTAACATCAGATGGCATGGAGATTTCGGGGCTCCTCACAAATTTCATCACTCCTCCTCCTGAGGAGCTAGTCGGGACATGTCTCTCAGTAAAATCTGGCTCCCCTTTGGACCCGGTGTCTCCTAAGTGGCTGGGGGACAGCCTGGGAGTCCTGGAGCCTTACATAAGGCATGTCTTGGATGTTTCCCTCAAGTCAGGTACACTACCTGAGAGGTGGAAACAGGCGGTCGTGCTCCCCCTCCGAAAGAAAGCTCACATCGGTTTTGAGGTGTTGGAAAATCTGAGGCCTATCTCACTACTACCTTTTCTGTCCAAAGTGGCTGAGAAGGTGGTAAACACCCAAATTATGAATCATGTAGAGGAGGCGGGTTTGCTACACGATACGCAGTTCGGTTTTAGACCGCGTCACTCCACTGAGTCCGCCCTTCTCATGGCAACAGAACATCTGAGACAGGGTGTAGACGAGGGGCATACTATGGCCTTAATCCTGCTCGACCTCAGCGCGGCGTTCGACACTGTAGCACATTCCACCTTGCTACAGTGTCTGAGCAAAGGTGGCATCGCTGGCACCGCGCTGAGGTGGATCCAGGCCTTCCTAACGGGAAGGAGTTTCCAAGTAAGGCAGGGTGATTGTTACTCCAGTGGAGTACCTTTGGGCCAGGGCGTGCCTCAGGGCTCGTCCCTGAGCCCGACCCTGTTTAACTTGTATGTGGCGCCGGTTGCATCTATTGTGGAGAGTCATGGCCTCCAATTGGTATCATATGCTGATGATACGCAACTGGTCATCTCCCTGTCGCAGGCGCCCTGTCTTGCTGCGGATGGCTTCCGATCGTGCATGAAAGATCTTGCCGATTGGATGGCCATGAACTGTTTGAAGCTTAACGGCAGCAAGACAGAGGTGCTGGTGGTAGGGAGAGCCCAGTTGGCCTGGTCATCAGCCTGGTGGCCATCCTGTCTCGGGCCGGCCCCCACCCCCTGTCAGGAGGCAAAAAACCTTGGCGTATGGTTCGACGCGGGTCTTACCTTCGGGCCCCAGATCAATCGTGTGGTCGGCGTATGTTTTGGGATTCTGAAAAGGCTGAGGAAAGTCCTTGACTTACTGCCGTTGGAAGCTCGCCAAACCCTGGTACATGCTTTGGTGACCGCAAGGTTGGACTATGCGAACCTGCTGTATCTGGGGGCTCCAAGTAAAAGTGTTGGACGCCTTCAAGTGCTGCAGAATGCGGCAGCACGCTTGATTCTTAGGTTGCCCAAAAGGGCGCCCTCGAAGCAGGCCTTGCAAAAACTACACTGGCTGCCTGTGAGGAGCAGAGTCGAGTATAAAGCTCTCTGCACCTGCCATCGGATTTTGAATGGCAGGGCACCCCGACCTCTGCAGAGTTTGATCGAAGCTTACGAACCTGCCAGAGCGCTTAGATCTGCGGGCGGGGGACTGTTGAGGATCCCCAAGGTGAAGAAGGCTCGCATGGGAGGCAGATCCTTCAGGCACCTAGCACCAAACCACTGGAACAAACTTCCAGTAGATCTTCGCTTGGAACCAGTAGAAACTAGGTTCCGAGCTAAATTAAAAACCCACCTCTATGTTAGATAAGTTAGCCCGCTTAACAGCCTCATTTCTCTGTTTTATGCCCTCTCATCGTCAGCGCGGGGACACGCCGGTGCGCGTAACTCAGCGCTCTACAAATGCCCCTATTATTATTATTATTATTAGGAAACTAGAAACCCATCAGTGTTTTTCTGATGGATGAGGAACAATTAAAGGACAGGAGTCTAATGTCTCATGCGCAGTTCGCAAATTCCGCCATATACATCTTTGGAAACTGAAAAAGTTCCTTTATCGTAGATTCCCTCATTGTGAAAGGCGGAAGTATGGCGGGCGCACCGGCCCCCACCCGCTATCGGTGGTGGGGCAAGCCCCCATCGCGACACCATGACGCAGCGGGAGCGCATCCAGATCGTTTGGACCCCGGGTCTCCTAGTGACCTGGAAGTGATTCAATCACTTCCGGGTTACTGTGGAACGAAGGCCAGGCCAGTTAGATCCGGCCTGGCCAGGGAGGGGTTAAAAGGCCAGGGAGCGCGTGAGTCTGTCTCTTTGACTCCACGCTCCAAGGCCTTCCCCTCCAGCCTCTAGGAGGCTGTAATTCTGTTTCTTCTATTTTTCAGATGGCTCGAGGGCCGGTGTTGCCGGAATTTAAGAGCTGCGGGGTCTCTGACATGCGATGTGCAGAGGGAGCCGAGGCCCACCAGCGGCCCATAATTTTGCTTTACATCTTTTGTCTCCACTACAGGTTCACGGTCTCATTGTGGTGGAGCCGGCAACCTATCTCGGCAGCGGGACAGTGGCGGCCTTGTGCGGACATCGGCACATGAAGGAGGATTCCAGCCGGAAGCCCCATAGCATGGTGGGCAGCCTTGACCAGTCGTCGCTGCGGTTCCCGGTGGCACACCGTTTTATTGCCAAAGGCCGCTGTAGGCACAGGGGCAATTGATAGCTGGCACCGCCGCTTTGAAAAATGGCAGTACTGTGAACGGCATAGCGTGCACTGCAGTCCGAGAGCTGGCACCGCCGCTTTGAAAAATGGGTACGTTCACCCGGCAGTTTATGAGCATTTGTCGTGTTGCTGTACCTGTCTTCGCGCTGTTCACGAAAGTGGTCGGGATCTGGTATGCCTAATGGTTAGGGAGTCTGTGATAGCTCAGTGGGATTGTGGGCACACGCTGCAGAGATGTCTTTAAGTTTTGATCCTGCGGGTTGGTGACATCTGCGAGTGTCTCACTGGGAAGATTGTGTGCCCTGTCCATGTTGTTGAATACTGAATTAATGGTATCTATACCTACGGAGCATCCAGAAGAAATAACACAACACTTTGGTACTGTGCGTGCTCTAAGACACTGGTTCAGGCCTGGCCTTGGCGACATGAATGACCTGAAGTCGTTTTCATTAAAATAGAGTGAATGGGCAACCTTTGAAATAAAGGCCATTAAGCAATAACAGTTCTTAATTACTCTCCGGATTGTGGCAGGACCCTAAAAAGAAGGCCTCCCCATTAGCGCACCGCGCGGCAATTATTAACTCCTCACGAAAATACGCAGCAGCGCAAGGTCAGCAGAGGGGACATTACAGGTTTAGGCATTTAACAAGTATTTTGGGCACGCTATCAGTAACAAGATTGTAATCAAGACGAAGTATCCTTGCAGCAGCATAGCCGCGAGAAGCCCGATGCTGGCACGCTCCTCTCTGGCCAGGGCAGTATGTATGGACAGAGGCACTTACCGCCTGTACTACAGCAGAGTTTGTGTGTTCCTTTCTTATTACACCGAAGTATCAATGCCTTAGGTAGACGGTAATAAGAGAATTAGAGACAAGTGTTTTTTAATCAGGTATAATAAGACGTACACATTTTTTCCGCATCTGCTGCATGAAATATTGTCCATTCCAACACCCTATGTGTGTGTAGTTACTTACCGAGTGCACAAATGAAAATTGTGTTAACAGAAATTGATGTGTCAGAGACATTCTGCTACTGAATGTTTAAATTATCTGTACTTTTCGGTAATTACTTTTTTTTTTTCCTTTTCCTTTTCTTACACTGTAATTCTCATAGTCATACTGCCATGATTCGGGACCTAGCAAGGGGAGTACAGCTTTCAATCTAGCCGAACTGGCTGATGTCCATGTGTTATAGAATATAACACGGTATGCAAACAATACTGCCTCATGGTGGAATACATTGTGTCATCTCATTGTCATTGGTCTGCAAGGATCGATACAGTGAATTTTGGGAGATATTAAGTTACAATGCGCTGAGCTGTTTACTGTCGCTGCACCTACTTAACTTTTAGTTGTGACTGCAGCAGAAAGCCATTAGGGGAAGATAATATTTTATTCAGGTGAAACATTCCCTTTCTCCTCAAAGGCAAAAACAAACGTTGTGGGCTTAGTAAAGAATTTCATTTTATGTATATTTGCAGGAAGTAAGCCTTACAACAAAAAAGTAAGTACCAGCACCTGGGTTCAAATGTGAGGTTTGACACAGTTTTTGTAAGTTATTTACCAAAGGTGTGAAGTTTTAGAAAGAGGCCACATGCCCACGTCCTCTTGTTACTTTACAGGAAAGTGAAATACCTTTAATCTTAAATTTGACATTAGCATACCTAATTTAAAAGAGCTGATTTAATAGAAAAGATCTTATTCCCTGGGTTTTATTAGGATCCAGTCTTCTTGTGAGAGTGGTGCCGGAAATAACATGTCATTGTACATCCTGCTGTCATTAAAGAAGGAGCAATATCAAAGTGAAATACATAAGGGGAATACATGTTGAGGAATTCTAAGGCCTCGCGGTAATCTATACCATGCAAGTGACATAATGAGAAAAGGAAATGAACACTAATCTGTGCAGTGTAACCTGGGCTTGACCGATTATCCCTTTTACTCGTGACCTACATTTAACCCCTGTTCACCTTTTACACAGTGTTTTCAAATCTGAAATGGGACACACTCAGGTATAGTTATAATAAGTTGTGATGTGCGTTATAGTTGGAAATACAAGCACCTCAGTGAAAGACCTTCAGCTGTGTTAGGCTATAGAAACCTGAGCGCAAATCCTGGTGAGCTGTGAATTGTAATCAACAGATAGGATGCAGCCATTGTCATTGCTGGTTTGGGTTGCAAGTTGAAGGATATATGCACACTGCTCATACCTTCAGGCCTTTTAAGGCTCAGGAGCTGCAGGATGTTGACGCCATAACACCTCCCCCGAGGTAGCTAGGTAATTTACAAATCATATGATCCCCTGCAGAGCTGTATATGAAGGGGTCCACCTGTAATGCGGCTGGTGCTATTGCTAAGTACACTCATAATAGGGCTATGCGTGACTCTCACAATGGAACTTCCGTTTTAAAATTAATTATTAGAAACACCCAGCCTGCATTAGCCGGGGGCATGTCACTTTGTTTGCAGCTCTCTTCATAGGGATCCAGGAGGGGAGATGTCACCTGGCCTTCTCCTTCAAAGGTTGCATTTGTTGGGTCAACTGGATAATCGCAGCAATATAAAGGACAACAGGAGGTGCTGGGCAGATCACTTAATCTCCAGCGCAGGAAATATGAATGGACCCGCCATCATCTAATAAAATGGGGGCAAGGCTAGGCGCTCTTCGAGACAATTCGCTTCCAAAGTTCCTCATTTAATGCAACAGATGTTAAGCCAGGCTCTCACAATAAAACTTCTAAGACAAAGAAAGTCTTAAAAAGCCAGTCGCAGGGGGCCAGCTATCGCAGGCTGACAACTTCACAGGAAATGCAAGTTAAAAAGATTCTGTAAATGTCGGTTATAAATCAAGCCAGTCATTCCACTTCTGTGGCATTACTTATCGATGGGGGTTTCTAATGATCTGGGGAGAGGATGCGATCCTTCGGCTAGACTGCCGACTTTGGTGCTGGAGACCAACCAGGGACCGAGCCTCTGGGTCGCATCCACATCTTGTGATTCTGGGCAAATCACGTAATCTCCCCGTACCTGAATGTGTAATGTTAATACGGTGCTCATGGAAACAGCTCCAATACCTTCGGGTCGAATTCGGGGTATATAATATGCAAAAATGTGCACCTTAAAACATTTTTAAATGCGTCAGCGGCAGGCCTTGGGTATCAAAAGGATTGGTTGGGGCAATTTGTTGCCACCAGAATGAGTGAACCATGGGTGTTTTTTAAGGCAAAACCTGACTTGCCTTACTGTTGGCATCACATCTAGACACTCTCATTGAATGTTGGTTTTTCAAATGATCGTTATGTAATACAACTGATGCTATACTAGCCTTTCACATTAGGCTAGGACCATTCCCGGTTCACAAGAAACACAAATTATATATTCGGCTAAACACCTACTGGTGGAGTACGTTTTGCATGTTACAGCTATTGATTACAAGGTTTTTGTGGTCAGTCCTTCGAGGTACTGGCCTCGGTGAGGTCACTCAAGTGCATTATCAACGCTTATGATGTCAAAGCAGTACATCCCTAGCCTTGTTGTCACACCTCCGGGAGTACCTACACACGCAGGAACATTTACACATGTGGATTAGGGGCCTGTGTCAGAAGCATCTAGGCACCAATTATAGGTACACATGAGGTGCAGAAGTACATTATTTCATGCAGTGCTATGACGCCGGTTCGCGTCTACCCGTATGCGTAGTATGCCTGTCGTTGTCACACGGTATCTATCCGCCCTCGTGCGCATACACATATGCACATTAATGTATTGTGCCACACAGTAACTTAGCACCCATGTTTGGGCACCTGTGTAGTAAATGGCTGTGTGACTTCACAGGGTAACATTCCGTCCCCCCCCCCTTTTATGCTTGTACATGTTGTGGTTTGTCACGCTGTATTTCTGCACCCTGTGCTTGAACACTTATATAGTGTGATGTCCGCGTGCGGTCATACACTATTGACGTCCTGGGCACTATACAACTAAGCACCCTACTGCTGTGTTGTTGCATGGTGCCTATTCCCCGGGGGGCTTGTGCAAATCGGTACATTCAGCTACCTATGTTGTCAGACAATATCTGAGAACTATTTGGGCACGCATAATTGGGTAAAGGTTACAGGTGTAGTATCACGCAATATCGAAGCATCTGTGGCCGGCATAATATATCTCTGGGTTGCGGCCCAACAGTACCTATGCACCCTAGGCTGAGGGGGTGCGTGAAATGAGGGGGTGCAGTCTCATGAAGTAGGGCTGGCATGTGAACTGTATCTGTCGTCTGTAAGCCAAAAACACTAATCTGTTGTTTGTTTTTCATTTATGTATGTCCGGATCCATGGCGGATACCTGGGAAGTGCTCCACACAGCAATAACTGCAAGAGGCGGACAGCCAAGGGGACCGGTAGATTCAGAACGTGAGTGGCAAGCGACGACATCAAGGTGATGGGTGATCAATCAAGGGCTCAAGAGGTGCCAGCACTGTATTGGTTATTTATAGGTGTGTTAACTATTGGTGGTGACTGCCACAGTAATATAGCAGTACGCTGCTTCACTTGATTCAGTATTCTGCCGCTACGGCGTCTGTGCTCGTGGGTGCCATTGTAGCGGACACAGTAGGGTATTCCGTAGTAAGGAGGTAGGCATACGCAGAACATTTTCCCTGCGCATAGTAGGCAGGAGAAGGTGGTCACAAACTCCATGGTATGCTTATAGGAGATCCTGGGGCCTGTGGTTCACTGGGTAGCCTTCCAATTTACACCAACAATGAGTGTCAGTGTCTGGGGTGACGTGTCTTATTAGGCACAGCGTGATGCCATCAATTGAGCCCATTTAGTGGCCCCATGTCGGTATTAGTTGCCACACGACGGAATGTCCACTCTCCCTCAGTCTGACAGCCCTAACATCTCTATCCCGCACTTGGGTGGGGTGGGGAATGACTGATCCAGAGCTTCCAATGGGAGGAAGTGAGTCTGTGAGGCCATGGGTCCACTCGAAACATCTACCTTGTAACAAAATACTGAGGCTAGCTAGGGCTTGACACTTACAGACTATAGCTCAGGGGTGCATCTAGGGGAGCCGTGCTTCTTAAAAGACGGCGTCCATTTGTCCACACCAGGGGATGAAATTGTCGCAGAGAATCTTCTTGCCTAGTTAGTGGTGTATAGGGACAGGGCAGGACCTTGCAGCGAGTGGGCTAGGTTTGTGAATTTTAAGGACAGGGCATGACCTTTCTGTATAGGAGGGTAGGGGGGCAGATAGTCAATCAACTACGCTGGCCTGTGGCGGTAAGGTTATGATAAGTGAGCAGTAAATTTGAGGTCCTTAGAGGGCGAGGTCATCCTTGAATGGGGTCGCCCAAGGGGAGAGACAAATGATCTCTCCTAGAACTCCAGGGGCAGGTACTGCCTGTTGGCTACCTGAGTGCGGGGGAGGGGGGAGTCACGCTTTCTCTAGGCTGGTTGGCCACCCCGCACATGCACAATGACGCCAGTAAACGGCACAGAGATGCAAGGGCCCCATTTAATGGAGTTAATGGAGCACACGGGGGTAACGGGGGGGGGAAGTACCGTCACGGTAAACGGGCCCTCTGCGCATGTGCACTTCGATGGAAGGGCGTGGTTAATAGGGCTACTGGGGTAACCAGGGGGAAGTACCCTCTCGGTAAATGGCCCTCTATGCATGCTCACTCCAACAGGAGGGCATGGTTTAAGTGATAAGGATCTGACACCAGTTAGTGACCTTGCCATAGGCCCAAATAGGATACGCAGAAAATTATGTATTGTAAGATTTATACGTTAGATTCAGATAGGAAATACCTTGTACTAGAATTATGTTAAGTTTAGCCATCTGATATCTGTATATATCAATTGTAATTGAATGTCATGGAACGTTTTCTGTGTAATTGTGTGAATATTGTTTATTTACATTTTTGATTTATTTGTATGTTTTAATAAATACGGCCGGGGGTTGTACGAACCCCGCCTCCAAAGAAATCCCTCTCATGCCCTTGTTAATTATGTTTGTTACGGAAGGGGGGGTCCTCCGGCAGTCCCTGGCCATATGCAGTTTAGACAGTGGAACAATTTGCACAGTGTAAAAAGGCACAAAAGGGAAAGCTGAAGCAAAGTAGACTAACGTAAACCGAAGTGCCATCAGCTCGGTCTTAGTTATTCATACTCAAGCAAGCACAGGAACAGGCTAGATTGAATAAGGCTTAAGTACAGAGTACAGATCGGTCAAGAAGTACATCCGAGGTACTGAAAAGGATGGCACCTTCACTGCAATGAAGATAAATGCTCTTTGGGAGTCGGCGATAATGTCGATGATACTATCTCAGAGGGGGTAAGTATCAAAACATAGCCTTTTTAAAGACTTTATTCGGGCTGAAGACACTGGCTCAGGAGTGAGGCTGGAATAGTGTCTCCAATCCCTCTTTGCAAATGCAGACATTTACAGCACCCTTGCCTTCAGATGCATTCGAATTTTCAGCTGCTGAACTACCAGCAATTGATAAAAAATAAATAAATACAGCCTCAAATTTTGGATCTACCACATCCGGGGTGGTTAACAGATGTTTGTGACACATTCCTAACTTGCTGTTTCAGCAAATGACCTCGAGGGTGGGAAGGGAGGAGGGGGGGAAAGGGAAGGGGTGTTGAGCTGCACCGAGGGACCCGTTGGAGGCGCGAGTTTGTAAGCCACGGGAGGAGTAAGTAGTTAGCCCATGATCACAGGATATCTATCCGACGGCGGGACTCAGCAGAGCGGACATTAGATCACATGCCCTCCTGAGAGTTTTACATACTGCAGATGTGTTTGGGAAACTATGAGAGACACAAGGGAACACTTCTACACCCAGGCAATAAAATGCAGAACTCAATTGACAGAATATCTGCACCATCCATGTTGTGTCACTCTATCGGCACAATGCATTCTGGATCTTGTAGTTTCACTTTATAGCTGTACGGATATGACTCATCATCTTAACATGTAGTATCCAAAATAAATGCTGTTGGTTCACACAGTCCTAGAGTGCGTCTCTCTGAGTCATCTTCCCTGCGTTCCATTACATCCTATGTGAAGTTTCTGGGTATTTTTTGGTTTATTCGGCTTGTTACTTCTCGTTCTCTGCACGGTATTCAAGGGCAAATACCCAATTAAATCTGTTGTAATTTCTCTTTAAGGTTTACATTCTGTGTTGGGAATATAGTGACATTAGCGAGAACGTGTTGCTCGAGCTGAGTCAGACAGAGTCAGTTGTAATGTTGCCGCAGCCACAAGTTTTCCGGTGGGTGTCGATTAAAAGTGAATATCACTAAATTTACAGCATCTCTCGTTATATTACTGGTGATGATTACTTTGACGCCCACCGAAGAACACAGCGTGATAAGAAGTAAGGAGTTATAGATAAGAATAAAAGGAAGCAAGGTCAGTGACAGTTTTACAGTGGAGGTCGAGTTAATTGTTTATTTAACTGAAGACTTGCACGAACGATTTAGTTAACAAAGTGTTAACCGGATTTGCTTGTGGCTGAAGAAGAAGCGATTAATTAAAACGCAAATACAGAGTTATTGAGGTACTGTTGGCAGCATCATTTAAAGTATGCGTGTGAAGTAATGAGTAAGAATCTTACCGCGCGCAAGGAGACTCCGACATTGTTTTCACTATGAGTGACGTTTGATGTTTGAAGTGAACGAGAGACAGGATATACGCAAACTGACGTTATGTGTGCTACGGCGGAAAAATGAGAGCATGCGCGTAGCGAACTGGTCTCACAAATGTAAACAGTGAAGACGAAGGGAAAAGAAAAAAGGGTTTCAGTGAGCATGCGTGAAATGGATTATGCTCGCAGCATGTTTTCTTAGAAATTAAGTATTTCTGGATTATTTACAGTGAAGGAAATAAGAAGAATTGAACAACAAGAAATAGATACATATTGAATGAAAAAGACAAGCATGGAAAAAACAAGCATTTTCAAGATAAGTAAATTTTTTCAATTTATTTTGTTAATTATTATCTCATTCATTAAAAAAACACAACTTGCTTGAGGATTGTGACAATGAAAGGAAGAGGAAACATGTTTTATTATTTGGAAATGTCATGCTGAGCGACTTATCAATGGATTTAAGTTAGCTTATTATTTTTCCTTCTTTTTGTTGAATTGTTTTTTTAGATCGTTTTGTTAGTCTGTTTTATTAGCTTGTTTAGTTAATTTTCCTTACAGGATGTCTATGGCTGTTGCGATGAGTCAACCCCCTCAATTCTTGAGCGAACAAGGTGAACCTGTCCTTCCATGGAAAAAGTGGAAACCACTTTTTGATTCCTATGTGATTGCCATTAGTGGGGAAACATTTTCTGCTGCAAGGAAGCAAGGTGTATTGTTGCACAATCTTGGCATCGAGGGTAGGAATATATACGACAGTTTAGATCCTATACTTATCGGTAGAGGGGCAGGAGAGCCGAATGATGTTTTTGAAATGAGTATTCTTTTACTTCAAAAACATTTTGGAACACGTTTCAATGTGGTTATGGAAAGGCACAATTTTTTTATGCGTGTTCAAGGAAAAGGAGAGAGTGTTGGAAATTATGTTGCAGCTCTCAAGTCATTAGCACAAACGTGTGAATTTGAACAATTGACAGACTCTCTTATTCGTGATCAACTTGTTCGGAGCACAAATGATCCAAAAATTCCGCAAAAATTATTGTCAAAGAATCCCGATTTAAAAGAGGCCATAACCATTGTTGAGAGTGTTGAACACACCTCTCATTGGGTAAAAGAAATACGTAAAAGTTCGAGCCATACTGAACCTATTGTCAATTTAAGCAAAGATTACCAGGACAACATCTTCTCTGAAAACCAGGTGGCAGCTATCAATTAAACGACTAGTAAGCAGGAGAAAAGTTCTACTAAAACTGACAAACAAAAGTTCAATTTTAATCCGAATAAGGATGGGAAATTCAAATGCCCAAGGTGTGGGAGCCAAAATCACGGGTCTAACTTTCCTAATTGTTTTGCCAGAAGCACAAATTGCAGAAATTGTGGGAAAAAGAGTCATTATGCTCCTATGTGTAGTAACACAAGAGTAAATTGGATTGACGACGATGAAGAATTCACACAACAGGGAATTCATTGTATTACTGATGGTACACCTGAGAATATAAATGATGTAAAGTCTGTAGACTCTGACACTGTGACTATGCCTGAATGTGATGTGTGCATTGGGGATGAAGTTGTTCCAGTTCTAGCTGATTCTGGTTCCCCATATACTCTGATAAGCGACAAATTCTGGTTTCACACTTTTGGTAACAAGGAAATTGAACTTTTGTCACCCGATATTAATCCTGTAGGATATGGAGGACAAAAAATTGACTTAAGAGGTTATTCCATACAAACTATTTTGTTTAAAGACAGGGAAACAGTTGGTAAAATCTATGTTGCCAAGCGTGGGAATAATCACTTAGGTTGGCGCCACCAAAGAGATCTTGGCATTATTTTGAATCCAAATGCACTTGAACAAGTCATGTTGATTTCTCTACAGGGTGATGTCCAGGACATTTTAGACAAGTTTCCCGGAGTTTTTTCAGTGGAAAACTTGGCCTTTTGAAGGGCTTCAAACATAAAATAATTTTAAAGGAAAGCGCAAAACCAGCTGTGCACAGAGTAAGGAAGGTACCTAATCTTATGATGAATCCACTCCAAGAGGAAATTGAAAGACTACTTCATTTAGGAGTTATTGAGGAAATTGAGGGGCATATTACCAACAAGTAGCGATAATTATTGCTAAATAGGCATAGTGAACATATGTAGACAAATATTGATTATTATGGCCCTCTCTTTGTTCCCCTTGATGCAAAAAATGTTTTTTTTTAAAATGAATAAATAGGCATAGTGACGATTTTTTTATCACTGCCTATCGCTGGATATGTTAGCGGATAAAACATGCTATTAGCAAAGTTTTTCTCCAATGTGCTAAAATATCCAGCGATAGCGGCGAAATGCGTGAATATCGCTGAGAATACAGCGATATTCAGGCATTAGCGACGAAATGCTCTTAGCCATGTTATCCACCTCCCATTCCTCCCATTGGATAACATGGCTAAGAACTGGTCTGAGCAGGCGTTGGTTTTTGGCGATAGCGGGAATATTTCCATCTCTACGACTGCCTTGCTAATAGGCGATAGCGAAGTTAGCGACTGCTTTCAGTCGCTAACAGGTTGGGTATGACCACTTTGTATGTCATTAGCGATAAATATCGCTAACATGCAAAGCGGGCCCCAAACCGCTCGCTATCACCTAAAAGCTGTCGCTAACATCAGTTAGCAACAGTTTGCTAATTGAGCGATAGAATTATCGCCGCTTAGCGGCCAAAAACGGACACTAAACCGGTGATAATTGCCTATAGTCCTCAGAATGGCTCGCTTCAATTGTTTATGCCTCTAAACATAAAGGAACTAACATTAGGATGTGTGTGGACTTAAGAGGTCTAAATAACTCTATTTGGGTTGACAGAAAACCACTTCCCAACATCAACCAGACATTGATGAGACTAGGTGGTGCTTCTCTGTTTAGTGTTATGGATTTATCCATTTCCATTTGATAACTTTATTTCGGCCAGAAGACCATAAAAGTGCAATAAAATATATACAGGCACAACAGTAAAATCACAAATACAGTTGAATTAAAAAAAAGTATTAAACAATGAGTTATCAAAGGATAAATGTATGGGTAAATACGAGACATTGTTTTCATGCTAAAAAAGTACTTCTTCTCCGCCACATGCAATATAAAAAACGGGAAATAGCAAAAACAATGGGAGGGGCAGTATCATAGGTTAGAACTCTTAAAGCTTGAGCACATTGTCTAAAACCCAGATTTTTACACAGTGGAAGGATCCAGCATTTCGGAGTTCCGCTGTATGCGGGGCAGAAGAAAAATATATGTACAATGTCTTCCCTCCAATGATTGCAAGCAGGGCAGTTGGCCTCCATCGAGTGTGACCATCTGGATGTTAGTGCCCCTATCGGTAGGGAACCATGCCTCAGTTGAACATACAGTTTTCTTGCGAATGGGGGCTGTACCATGTCCAAAAACACCTCCATCCTGGGGCTAACTTTCGTCAATAAAAACTCTGTAGACAGCCTTCCCAAGGATGTCGAGCAGTGTAGAGTTTTTAGGTTGTATTACCTTACAGCCGCCACTATTTGGGACCTTTGCGTCCTCACGCAGCTGTCTTCAGGTGCGTCCCAAAGTTGTGACATACCAATTTGATGAAAAAAAGCCTTAACATGGGCCAGCCAAGGTATGTTCTTAAGCTGTAGCTGACCCCAGATTGCGATGAACTCTGCCCTAAAGGATACAAGCTCCGGCACAGACCAAAGCCTTCTCCAATAGAGCAGAGGTCGTGCAGCTACCAGCTCGTCGATGGGTTCCAAGCCCAGGACTAGGCGTAGTGGTATGAGGGGAGTACTTTGTGGAAGAGCAACCAGGTGGCGCATGAAGGAATGTTCAACCTTCGATAGCTCATGTACTTTCATGTGTCCCCAAAGTTCTGCGGCATACAAAGCTGCTGGCCTGACCTGTATTTTGTAAATCTCAAGGGCAGGAGTGACAGGTTTAAAAGTCGTAGCACTATGGAATCTACCTATGCCTCCCATAATCTGGGCCAGTCTCAGGGAAGATTTAGAAATTTGGTGATCCCAAGTGAAATGTTCAGTCAATGTGACCCCCAGGTATACAAAAGTCTTTACACGCTCCAGGGAGGTTCCATTCAGCGTAGGATTTGGGCGGATGTGTCTCGGGGGATTGAAGATCATAAACTTGGTCTTCTCCAAGTTGATTTCCATCCCCCGTGAGGCACAGAAAGACACAAACCCGTCCAGAACCCGCTGGATGCCCGTTGATGTCCGCGATAACAATAGGGTGTCATCCGCGAACATCAAAGCGGGCACCCTACCAGTGGCCAGGCAAGGAGCATCGTTGTCCCTGACGCCAGAAAGTACATCTATCAGACCATTGACATATAGGCTAAAGAGGGTGGAGGCCAGTACGCAGCCCTGACGTACACCCCGGGTAACGGGGAAGCGAGCTGATAGTTCCCCGTTCCTTCCACATCTCACCTGTGCATAATTCCCTGTATGGAATCTGATGAGGGCTTTAAACAAATAGGGAGGGAGACCAAGCTCCTCCAAGACCGTCCAGAGCCTCTCCCTGGGAACCAGATCAAATGCGGCCAGCAGGTCCACAAAAACAAGGTAGAGGCTGCCACCCTCTATTCTTGCAGTTTTCCAGTATAGGACCTGGAGTCGGAAGATCTGGTCCATGGTCGAGACCCCTGATCTAAATCCGGCCTGGAGGGTGGTTAGGACTTTAATCTCCTCCATCCAACCCAATAATCTATCGAGTAGGATTCGCCCCATCAGCTTCTGGGTAGTGTCAATTAAGCTGATTGGCCTATAGTTAGATGGAGCAAGTGGACATCCCTTTTTAAAAATTGGAACAATCTCAGCTCCAAGCCAGGTCTCAGGCAATGCCGAACCTTGTAGGACCGCATTGAACAAGACCATCAGGTATGGGGACCAGATTTTAGGTTGGGAGCAAAAAAGATCTCCTGGGAGCCTATCGAGACCGGGAGCTTTGTTTGGGGGTAGCCTCACAATTGCCAACTCCACTTCTTTGAGGGAAATAGAATCAAGATTAGGTATGGTAATCCTCTCTAGAACACCCACTTGTCCCATCCTATCACCAGGGCCCGAGACCCCCGGCAGTCTATACTCATGCGGGGAGTCTGGGGCCACGGAAGCCACAAGGGCTGACTGATTGTCCTTTCTCTTACAAATTGGATCCCCGGGACCCAAGACCCCGGCAGTCGATGCTCGTGCGGGGGGTCTGGGGTCGTAGAAGTCCCAAAAATGTGGGTAGTGTCTACATTTTTACAGGGGGGGGCCCCGAAAGCCCAGACCCCCGGCAGTCTACGCTCGTGCGGGCGGTCTGGGGCCGTAGGTGCCACAGGGACCAACATATTGTCCTGGTTATTACAGAGGGAAATCCCGTGCCCCCAGGCCCCCGACATTCCATGCTCATGCAGGGGGACCATAGCCATACAAATCTGGGGGGGTAAAATTGCTCTAGACAAGTTTTCCCGCCCTTGGCAATCGCGTATCCATGATTCAGGACTAGTATAAAGTGACCTGAAATGCGACTCCCAGACTATGGGAGTGATGGTCGAGACCCCACTATCTCGCTCACCACCCGCCGAGGAGGTAGCAATGGCCCAAAAGTTCTTAGAATCTTTTAAGAGAAGTGACTGTCTCATTTCAGCCCATCTAGCTTCCTCCCACTCACTCTTGGCCCTGTTAAGTTCCTTCTTATAAAGTGATCTTGTGGCTTTAATATTAGTGGTATCCTTGGATTTAATTGCCATGAGGAGGTCTTTCTTAGATTTCTTACAGGCGTGGTCATGCCAAGGGTGTGCTTTAGTCCTGCGCGATTTCATCTTGCTGACAGGATAAAATACATCCCCTAGGCTCACAACCAGCTTCTTGTGAGACTCAATAATTTGCCCATGGGAAGTAGCACTCCCCATATCGCTTATAAGTGGGGTGGCAATCTGATAGATTTCGGCAAGTCGGCTTGGTGAGTCCACACACGAAGGCCATTTGACCCTTCTCCTATTGTTGGATATAATGTAGGGAGGCACTACCATATTATTGCTAGGAACGGGATTGGTTAGGCCAAAAGATCCAGGCTTAAACGTCAGGACCAACGCATTGTGGTCACTGTCGTGCCTTGGGATGACCTTAAAATCTTTAAGCCTGTCCCAATGTTTGGCTTCTAGCGAAAGATAATCAATGGTGGAAGTACGGTTGGTCCGGTTGTATGTGAACAAATCCGAACTATCGTTATTGGTCCTTCCATTGCATGCCCGCAAGGACGTTGCAAGGGTTAAAGATTTAATTTGCAATACTAGCGGGGTCCAAGCCCTTACCGGAGCGATCCTTGGGGCAGGAATATGCCAAACCAAATCAACCTCATCCTCATCGCATAGCTCGGGTCCACCCAGAGGCTCGAACTGGCAATTAAAATTGCCACCAAGGATTATCGAAGTTACCGGGTCAAGTATTTGGAGGAAATGGGCGAGAGCTTTAATAGTGATCGATTCCTTCCCATTCGCGGTGGGCCTTGAGTAAATATTTATAATAGCCACGCGAGATTTATCAATGGTCTTAAGTACGACACATTGTATATCAGGTGATTTGGTATCCACAAGGGTGACCTGCACACCGAGGTGTGCGCCCACCCATATGGATAGGCCGCCAGAAGGACGGCCTTTCCCCCCAGATACTGCATGGATATCATAGGTGGCAAAACCGGGACTAGCACTCTCCTCTAAGGACCAGGTTTCTTGCATCATGCAAATATCACAATTGGCCATGAAAGAAAGCCACCCTGGGCCAGGTAGCTTGCTCTTTAACCCGGCCACGTTCCATGAAAGGATTCTTATACTTCCTTCCGTGGCCTCTTTTGTACATTGCGCACCCCCTTGTTCCAATAAGAACTCCAGGCCCGATCTCTATGGATTTATCAGCAGCTTACCACCAGATTTTGCTCCATGAAGATTCAAGACCCCTAACATCTTTTGTAACTACGTTAGGTGCTTACAGATTCGTAAGGATGCCTTTTGGTCTGGCAAGTGCGGCAGCTTGCTTTCAAAGGGTGATGAAAAGTTTTTGTCTGGAATTGACTCTGTCATATTTTTCCAAGATGACATTCTTGTCCATGGACAAGATACAGCTAAGCATGATGATGTTCTTTTTAAAGTTTTGTCTAGGTTGGAGGAACATGGCCTCACCTTAAAGAGTGAGAAGTGCAAATTCAAAGTCAACTCGGTGTCATATCTTGAGCATTCTATTTCGGTTGAGGGTATCAGTCAAAAGATTGACCTGGCGGAAGCCATATTAGAGGCACCACCTCCTTCTAACAAAGAGCTGGTAAAATCTTTTCTTGGTTTAGCAGAATATTATTCGAACTCTGGGTCATTTTATTGTGCACAAAAAGACTATTTTGACCACTGATGCAAGTGTGCGAGGTTTAGGGGCTGTCCTATCTCAGGTTGTTGATGGAAAAGAAAAAGTAATTGGTTTTGCTTCACGATCATTAAAAGGAGCAGAGGAGCGTTATTCTGTAATAGAACGTGAGGCTCTTGCCTGCTCATGGGCCATTAATCACTTCAGATTCTACTTGTGGGGTTTACCATTCTTAGTTAGATCAGACCACAAGCCATGTGTACATATTTTTTCGTGTAGGAATGTGGAGAGCATCACTCCAAGAATTAAGATATGGATTGAAGGGCTTTGGGAATATAATTTCCGTGTGGAATACTTGCCTGGACTTAAAAATTTTCTGGCAGATTTTCTGTCGAGAATTCCTTTGGAAAAATACTCTGCATGCAACCTTGATCGTGTAAATGTTTCTTGGGTAAAGGAGTCAGCTATTAACCAAGAAGAATGGTAAAGTGGTTTAGTCAGTGATGATGCAAGGACAATAGTTATTGGATTTTACTGTCAATGGCTGGCCTTGTTTAAAAGAAATTCCTGACTGTGCCAAAGGTTACTGGAATGTTCGAGATGAATTGAACATTGTGCAAGGTTAGCTTTTGCGGGGTGATAGGTTGATACCCCCATTTCAGATGCATGAGAAGATTATTAACCTTGCACATGAAGGGCATCTTGGCCGCAGTCTTACTAAGGCTAGGATCCGAGAGTCTTATTGGTGGCCTGAGGTTGACTGTCATGTTGAAGAATTAGTCAGGGATTGCACTATTTGTGCTGGGAATGACAAATCCAGGAAAGTAAGGTCTACTCCTCTTTATCCTGTTGCTATACCTGAACGTCCTTGGTATAAACTTGCAGTTGACATAGTTGGTCCATTTGGCAATTTAGCTCCTTCTGAGAGATTTGTTGTTGTCCTAGTGGATTATACATCAAAGTCGGTGTCTGCTTCTAGCATGAGTTCAGTTGTGACAAAAAATATTATAGAATTTCTCAAGGATTCATTTACTTTTGAGGGTGTTCCGGATATCCTCGTTTCTGACAACGGGGTTCAGTTTACTTCTCAAGAGATGTCGGATTTTCTTAAAGACCTGTCCATCAACCACCAAAAGACTGCTCTTTATACTCCCCAGGCTAATGGTCTAGTTCAGAGCATGAATAGATTGATTAGAGCCTCTGCCCAGCCTGCCTTAGAGATGAGAGTTCCGCTTAAACCCATACTTAGGGAGAAGTTATGGGCACACAGAAATACTCCAACAGTGTGACTGGTTATTCGCCTTTTAAGAAAATTAAGGGAAGAACAGCTGGTTCTAAACTTAATCCCTTATGGTTGAGTATAAAAGACAGAGGTTGTATTGTAAAAAACTGGAGAGTTAAAAAATATCAAAACAATTATAAACAGAGGTTTGATATTAAAATGGGGGCAAGAAAGTTTGATTGGAGAGTGGGTGATCTTGTCTATGTGAAGAAAGCAGTTTGGTCACCAAAAGGTGAATCTAATTATTTTGGTCCAAGGCGTATTATTAAAGTTATGAGGAACATTGCTATGCTTGATGGAGGGGATGTATGGAGCTTGTCTCGTTTGGCAAAGTGCACGAAGGGGGATGAATATGTAAAGTCTAAATCTCCGTTTTTTCAGTCCAAGTATGGTCACTTTCTAGGCAAAGTGATCATGCATGTGTTAAATTGAAATCTCAGACTAGTCTGCCACAAAATGATGTTCCACAGAGTTCTAACAACGAAGTTTGTTCTGATTCTTATTCTCGCAGTACTAGAGCCAAGAGATCACCGTTGTAATTTCAAGATTATTTTTTAAAGTAGTTGTTTTAATTGCTTTCTTATTTAGTTTTGTGCATTTGTTTTTTTAATTGTTTTTTCAAAATTATCTTATTTGTCATTATTATAAAAGTGAGATGTGTTGTAATTTCTCTTTGAGGTTTACATTCTGTGTTGGGAATGTAGTGACATCAGCGAGAACGTGTTGCCCGAGCTGAGTCAGACAGAGTCAGTTGTAATGTTGCCGCAGCCACAAGTTTCCCGGTGGGTGTCGATTAAAAGTGAATATCACTAAATCTACAGCATCTCTCATTTTATTAAAATCTTTCAGATAATTATACCTTAACGGACCTTCAACGGACACCTGGTTAGTGCAATCACTGCTTTGGAGGTGGGAGGGGGGATTGGGCGAGGGGGTGATTGATGGTTCCACCTGCACCATGGTGTCTGTCATCGTGCATCCTCCTTGTCTGTCTCACAGCACTCCCTTCTGTGGCATCTCAGCCTTCTGCAAGCCACGACAGGCATCGGCTCGTGGCCTGTGGACAAGGTATTGAATTTTTTTGGGACAGAGTGCTGTAACAGTGTAGTCAAGGCCAATCATTTCTTTCAACTTCTGTGACATAAAACATCCGTAACTGTGAAAGCGCTGTAGCAAGCACCCTATAAAATACATTTCTCTCTTAAGACATGCCTCTTTTTCATGCGCTTCCCTTCATCCGCTCCCAAACTTCAGGCACACAGCACTTTGCATTCTGGGATCCGTAGTTTTTAGTGCCGCCCTTAGGTGCCTTGCATGTTAGGTCTTGACGAATTTACGGAGCGTCTATGAAAGCCGCGCACACAGGGCATTAATACATAGAATGACTATCTCTATTGGCACAGGCGACTCTCTCGTAGTGGGGATATCCGCGCCATTCGCTCTTTACCAGGCTCACCCCTCTCCCAGTAAGACACTTACAAATGATTGATGTCCTCTGCGTAGCTTTATTATAATACCACATTCCATTTCCGTTGTGGATGAAACTTCCCACATTTACCATTTATTAAATCCACACATAAATGCTGCGCCCATACATATGCGCCACAGTTTACCATATATATACAAATTGGCATCTCTAGAGGAGTGTTGTACCAGCAGGACACAACACCACCCCTTTCCAAGCCACCAGCTACTAGGGTAGAGCCAGAGAGTCCAGGACCACCAGCAGGACGGCCCCCTCTCCCGCCAGCCTAGAGCCGCCAGAACTGCCTCCCCTGCTCCAGGGTTAACCGTTTTCCGTCCAAAAGGAGTCCCTCAACCTTTTCTCTTATCAGGGACCCCGCCACAGGGCAAGGAGCCCCACTGGCGCTCTTGCCCTCCCCCCATACTAACTCCCAGCCACTCTACCAGGGTGTAACTCAATGGCCCCCAGGATAGTTTGCACAAACACCTCCAAACCCACCCTGGTCAGGTGCACTCCCCCTGACCGATACTCATCAGGAGTCAATGTCTGCAGCAGGGTATGTCTAATAACCAGTATCTGTGAACCCTTCAACAACTTTTCCACCTCTCTGTTCATTTTTCTCACTGACGTATTCATTGCTGCTGCCGGCACATCACCCCCCCACTCCCTCCGAGTGAGAACCTCTGACCAAATAATTGCTGTGTCCGGCAATGCCCTTCTGCTCCAAGTAAGAAGAGAGAATAATGCCTCCTTGGCTCCTCGTCTGCCCCCCGGGACCATATTCTCAGCCCCGACATGAATAACCAGCATGTCTGGAATAGGCAAACCTGAATTAAGCGCACTCCTCAAAAGAATTGAAACGCCTTCAGCCCGCAGACCCTCCAACCCTAACCAGTTGTGGACCCTTCCCAAGGCCCTCTGCGTCCTGTCCACCCCAGATTCTCCAAACCACTTCCCCGTTCTGCATATGACCGAATCTCCACACCAGCATACTTGCATCCTCTGGCTTACCACCCCTGCAAGCGAGACCAAAGACAAAATAGAAAGAGAGAAGTGGGTAAATACCAATCTGTTGAGAATACCCCCTACCTATACCAGCTGTGGTCGCACATAGCGCTCGAAACTCGCTGACTTCCACCTGCCCACTCTCTTGATTGCACCCTGTGATAGTCCCAATTCCGCAGCTGTAGTAGCTGCCCCAATACGGAACGAATGTGACGTAAAATGAACTACGTCTTCTCCTAACAATTCCAGAGCCCGCTTGCATATACGCGTAAACTGGAATTTTGTCAGCGGTGTACCATCCTCATGCACCAACAGCCTATTGTCCTCACATCCAGGCCTCATCTGCATGAACCTCTCCATCAACATCACCGGGCAATAGCCTGCCCCCTGACTTGCCCTCAGTTGCACCCATACTCCTTTCCCCATTGGGTCAGTCTTCGACCGCCGTACCCTGACCTGCAGCAAACCTGCTGCAATCACCACATCCTCCACAGCAATTCCACCCTGTCTGTCCCTCTTGGAGTTTGACACCAGCTCTGATACCTGGAATGCCCCAAAGAATGCTAAAGAATATGCTAGTTGCAGCAATTGTACCTCATAATGCGACCAACATACCTGTGGCAAAACCGCCAAGATATTCACCAACCTTTTGGAATCGATCGGTCTCCTGGTATCCTTTTCCCCTGGAACCAAACGTGCCCATCCCCTCATAGCCCTTCTAACTCTAAGGTCTTTAGTGGGATCCCTCACCCCTTTTATCCCTGCAAAGAAGGCTATCGCTGATAATTGTCTGCGCACCAGAGCCAGAGACCTTCCCTCATCCCTCTGACTAACTATGAAACTGAGCACGCCTTGTGGTGTAAATTCCCCCACACCCCTTTCGCTCTGCAAGACTGCCATGTAAACCTGCCAGTCCCTCTCATACCTACTCTTAGTCTTGGGAGCAACCGACGCTGCTATGAGATCGGGAGCAATGGGGCACCAAGCTTCCACAGGCTTTCCGGGAAGGCTGTCATCTGAGCGTCTGCTTGTGGCCATCGCGCTCTGAATTCTGTCAACTTGAAACGAGACAGAGAATCAGCTACTGTGTTAACCACACCTGGCACATGCTTCGCAATAAAATGCACATTACGCCGCAGACACTCCCGCACCAGCACTTTCAGCAAACGGAGCACCCAAGGACATTTGGCCCTTTGATTGTTCACCGCCAAAACCACTGACATACTGTCAGACCAAAACACGATTTTCTTGTTCTCCAGCAAATCGCCCCATATCTGAAGAGCCACAATAATGGGGAATAACTCCAGAAATGTGATGTTGCGAACCAGCCCCCTCTCCAACCATTCTGCTGGCCAATGCTGCATACACCACCTTGCTCCTAACACAGCACCAAACCCAACACTACCTGCTGCATCCGTGTAAAGTTCCACATCTCTATTGTCCTGCGCTGGTTGTTGCCATATCACTGACCCATTGAAATCCTCCAAAAAATCCCTCCATGTGACCAAGTCATCCTTCATCTCGGTTGACAACCTAGTGTGGTGGTGCTTTTCCTTCAAACCTGACATCGCCCTGGCAATATTCCTGGAAAAGACCCTGCCCATAGGTATCACTCGCAGTGCAAAATTCAATTGACCCACCAACACCTGTAGCTGATGCAAAGTAACCTTGCGTGCCCTCAAGCATTGATCCAAGGACCCCTGAAACGCTTTAACTTTTTCTTGAGGTAGCCTGCACACTCCTGCAACCGTGTCTATCTCAATACCCAAGAACGTCAACTGGGTTGTTGGTCCTTCTGTTTTCTCCACCGCTAGGGGCACCCCCAAGGCCCCCGCCAGTCGCTGAAAACCCACCAGAGCCTCCTGACAATCTGACCCGCCTGCCGTTCCCATAAACAGGAAATCATCCAAGTAATGCACAACCTCTCGCGCGCCCATCACCTCCCGCACTGCCCATTCCAAGAAGCAACTGAATGTCTCGAATACTGCACATGCAATGGAACAACCCATCGGCATACATTGATCCACAAAGAAATTGCCCTCAAAAGTGAAGCCTAGCAACCTAGTGTCCTCCGGGTGGACCGGCAATAGGCGAAAGGCCGACTCAATGTCAGCCTTTGCCATCAGTGCCCCTCCCCCCAGCAGCTGCAATTTCTGAATGGCAGAGTCAAAGGTGGTGTAACGAACTGCACACAATTCTGGATCCAAACCCTCATTGACTGACCCACCTGCCGGACTTGACAAGTTGTGAATGAGACGGTATTTTCCAACCTCTTTTTTGGGGACTAGCCCTAGGGGGGAGCATACCAGGTCCGGCCTAGGCATTGCCTCAAAAGGACCTGCCACCCTCCCCAGAACCAACTCCTTCCTAATCTTCTCCCACGTTACTTCTGGATTCCGTAGCACTGACCGTTGGTTGCGGGGAGGAACTGCAGATGGCACTGCAGTCGAGGGAATGTGAAAACCGTACTTAAAACCTTCATACAAAAATTGTGCTTCCGACCCCCTCTCATACCTTGCGAGCAGATGAGTCAACACTGGGATGCTTATGGGCGTGGGCAGTTTCGGAGCTTCACTGAGAGGGGCGAGGTTTTGGTTGAGCGGGAGCTGCAGGGGGAGGACGGGGCTCCTTAGGCTTTCCGCCCTTCTTGAAACACTTGATCTCTGGGTGGCCAAACATCCCACAGAAGGAACACATGTGCCTGAACTTACAAGCCGTCCCTCTATTACATTCATTCTTGTTGTATTGCCAGCATGCCTGTTTCTTTTCCCCGGCACCCCGGTCTCCTCGAAACGAATGTGTAGGTTTGCTAGTTGGCACCGCTGAATAAAACTCCCCATGCCAAATATTAATCTCGCGCTGATCCCATGCTATCTCGGGTTTCACCGCCTTCATCTGCCTGAATTTTGTGTCATATTGCAACCATGCCGTTCCCTGAAATTCTGAAGCCGCCCCATGAATCAATGCCATGTAACTTATCAACTGTGCCGCCAATGCAGGGAAACGTTCCACCATAATTGCTGCATATATAGCAAACCCAGTCACCCAGTTCTTCAATGACCATTCCACCCAAACCTTCTTCTGTTTCATTTCCCCGTCTTTTCCTGATCTGGTTTTCCCCGGAACCACCCCTGCATTAATCAGATCAAACACATCCACATACTCCCCCTTAAAGATCTTCTCCCTTGTATCTGCCGGAACGTGCCAAGTTATACTCGCCGACGGTGTCATTGCCAATGATGCTGAGCCGTATAAAACTGGGCTATGCATAAGGGGAGCATGCGATGATGGCACTGTAGCATTAGATGGAGTCGGGGACATCGTAACTGGCCCCGCCCCCAAAG
The DNA here is from genome assembly GCF_964261635.1 of Lissotriton helveticus. Taxonomy (NCBI): domain Eukaryota; kingdom Metazoa; phylum Chordata; class Amphibia; order Caudata; family Salamandridae; genus Lissotriton; species Lissotriton helveticus. The sequence goes on along the minus strand of NC_136065.1, from coordinate 549,546,882 downwards.
CCATTGCGTTGTTCACTGGGCCTTGAGCTGTGGTGGCCATCACCATAGGTGCTTGTACTACTCCCCCTGGCTGAACCCATACCTGAGCCACCCCACCATTTTGTGTTGCCACCACCGGGGCCTGAACTGTTTCCACCAGGGTGCGTGCTGCCGCAACCGACAGGCCCCCCCCCCCCACTCCGTCGCTGTCCCCCTGGCCACCACTGCATTCTGTGCTGACCCCTCCCTAGGGGACAACCCCCTTTCAGTTGCTTCAGTCGTCGCGCCTACGCTCGCCACCCGCCTTGTGTCCTCGACCACCAGGGGCAGGCCCTCTGCCATCGCCTCACCTGGATCGGTCGTTCGCTGTCCTGAGACCCGCTTGGTCTTCTGCTGCTGCGCGTCCATAAAGCGAATGGGCGTCCGCCGAACCCGTTTTGCCAAAGTGGACTCCTGCTGCCCACTCGCACCCCCATCTTGCGATAGGGTCCTCAGAGCCCAATCGATACCTCCTTTCTTTGCGACCTCCCACAATGCCGCCAACGAACGAAATTCCTCTGTTGATGCAGGGGCCTCCTTGCCCCCCCGTGCCCTCTTGGGCGGCATTGTGCCTACTAAGACAGAAAATATAATCATTAATGAGTCACACATGCCTGCCCCTTCCATCCGGTATTGCACTGGCGCGCCACCTAGCCTGCGCCACCCCTGCCCTTCTGGACCCATGCACTATACTCGCCCCCAATTGCCTGCGCGCCACCAATCCTCTAAAGGTCCTTTACATAATTTTTGCTGCTGCAATTCTCTGCATTTAACCCAAGGCAATGTATTCAAAAGCTGGAAAAATGCCACCCCGCAATCCCTTTACACAACCCTGCTTGTACATGGCATTCTGGCGCACTGAATGAATATGCTGCTAAATAGGTGCAGGGATCCCCGTGAAATATCCAGACCACCCGTGCGTGCCTGACTGAAATACACTGCATCTAAATGAAAGAAGCAGCCACTGCAATCTAATCCCAAATTCTTTCAACCTGAATACCATTTATAAATACATACCCATGTCGAATTATCTGTTGTGCAAAGCATAGAGAACTAGCTAGCGCCCTGTCTATGCAGCGCCATCAAGCTGCGCCCCCCGTTTCTTCAGGACGTATCTCCTAACCCTGAATACTAACCCGGAGCCTTGGCCCATCAATCATCCTGACACCGCGCTCTGGCTCCCCTTCCCATTTCCCCTGCGGTCCTCTCTCCTTACTTTAAACCCTTATTCTTTTTATTTTTTATTTTTATTATTTTTTTTTTATTTCATTTTGCGCATCTCTATAGAGACTTGAACCGTGCTGTAATAGGGAGTCCCAGGCCAACGCGCACCGCTGCACGCCACGCGGGTGAAAGGGATCCCCCTCCCTCCGCCTAACTGATATCCCGCCTGCGATATCGCCGCCATGCGCTTACCTAATTACCGACTTATTAAACCAAGCAGGCTTCCTCGTCCGGCCCGCATGCGTTTCTTTCTCCTTTTATTTATTTATTTATTTTGTATTTATTATTATTTTATTTTTTAATACTAATGGAAACATAATTAAAACCATCCGCATCACCGGGGCCCGAACCCGCGGCTCCCGGCCCCATCCATTACTGCCCCAACTCGCTACGCTATGGCCTCTCACCTGTGTCTCGAACAACAAGGCCACCAGGCCCGACACGCAACTCCACAACTCCTTCTTGGCTGGCCTTCCTGTTCCCCAGGCGAAAGACAAAGAGGGCTACTCCCGGTGTGCTGCTCTCCTTTATCCCTTAGGGAGGAGGGTCCTCAGACGCCCACCAAGCATCTCGTATTCCCGAGGCACCCTCCCCATGACGTCCCAACACAGAAACGAAACCTATCCACCGAGGCAGGCACGGAATGCCCACTAAAGGCCCCCCTCCTCTAGTCGCGGGGGTGGCCTCTCAGGACAGCTCTGCCAAGGGACCTCGCCACATGGAGATATTCTCTCCAACTCCTGTCGGCTGAAGGTCGAGATCTTGCCACCTGTTTCTGGCCTTTCTGCCGCCGGCCAGGCAGGTGTATAATCTTTTCAGTGCACTCTTCAGAAACAAATTCCTTTGGCTTTTAGAAAACTCCCTCTGGACACCTGACTTGTATCCGTTTTAAACCGGAGCAGCTTTGGATAGTCCTTGTTCTCGGTGGGCCTGTTGCTTAAGGCCCAGTCAGGGCCGGCGCTAGGCATTGGCAGTGTGGGCAGCTGCCCAGGGCCCCCTGCCCAGCCGACAAACATGGGGCCTCGCACCTCTTGGGGCCTCACAACTCTGGTGTAGCGCTGCAAGGCCCCATCCCTCACAATCGTGTAAATCTGGCAGTAATAAACGAAGTGGCCAGTGGGCCACTTCGCTGGGCTCCCCACACTCACTGCCATGACTCTGAGGAACAGGGAAGGGGCGGCTCATCCCCTGAGCCTCGCAGCTGTACACCGTAAGTGCGATGCTCAGGGAACAAAGGGCATTTCCCAGGCTAATCACGTCCCGTGAATGGGGATCCAATCTGGTGCAGCCCACACAAAGGCAGGGCAGGACACCCTGTGTCGCACACGTTTAACCCTTCAAATGGCAAGCAACTCTCTTTCAGCCCTTGATGAGCTGTGAAAGAGATGCTTGTGTACAGCAGACAGGGCATCGGTGCATTACAGGAGGGGTCCTGAGCAAAGCAGCTTCAGTAGAGCATTCAGCTACCTGGATACAAACAGCATTAAATGAATGCATGCCACATATTCCAAGGATCTGTACTGAGAGTATGCCTTGTAAGGTTATCTCAAAGTGCTGTCACAATGTTAAATCACTAAAGGAGGCACAGGGAGATTATTATTTGCGCGGAAACAAACAGTTGATTATATTAGTACAGCCAGGATCGTGACACACTTCTACTTGGTGCAAAGGGTATGCACAGGGCCACTGTAATTATGCAGCAGAAGACAGCCAAATTGTGTGGCAGGGTTCGCTAAATTATGTGGTTAAAAAATAAAAATGTCTGCAGTGTAACACAGTACATTTTGTCATAGTATTACTTCATTATTCTCTCATTTTACACTTAACACTGTCGGTGGATAAGCTGCTCCTCATTAGTATCAGCTAAACACCCAAACATAGTATTAAGCAGCCAATAGGTGACCAGTGAACCTTTGAAATGGGCCTTTCATTGCATGGCAACACGTGTTGCTGGGTTTTGAGTAACTTTTGAAGCGTTTGAGCAAGAAACATTTTTTGGCTTAACATCTGTAGATTATGTAGCAGATGATGTGGCAAATGCGGAAAATTTGGCATTGCAAATAATTGCATAGTTTCAGTGGCCCTGGCTACACATTTACCACTATATTGCATTTTGGTGAATATACCATGTGATTGAGCACTTCTCCTCTCCCAGGTGATTGCGACTTTGGAGGTCCTCCTGTGGAGCGCCACACCAGTGTTCCACGGGAGGACCGCCAAAGCAGTCTCCACACCGCCTGCTGGATTACAACTGTAATCCTTGGCAGGCGGATGTTCGGCGACGTGGCCTCTCTAAGGCTCATAGGAGAGCCTTAGAAAGGCACCGCCATGGGAATGCCGCAAACTTTCCTGCACGGGAAGGAATGCACGATGTCATGCATTCCTTCCTGAGCAGAAACTAGGGGTGTAAAACTACAGGTGCCCCCCCCTGCATTCACCCCAACGCACAGAGGCACAACGGAGCCCTGTTAGGGCCTCCTTTGTTTCCTCAACACCACCCTTTTTGTATAAGTCTTACTGATATGAAAAGGATGGAGGTGAGGCAACTCGTAATATGCTCGCCGGTCCTCCTGTGGAGCGCCACACCAGTACTCCACGGTAGGACAGCCAAAGCCACTGCCCGCCAGATTACAAGTGTAATCCTTGGCGGGCGGATGTGCAGCGGCAGTGCCTCTCTAAGGCTCATAGGAGAGCCTTAGAAAGACACTGCTGTGGGATTGCCACAGTATGTTCCTGCATGGGAAGGAATGCACCATGTCATGCATTCCTTCCCATGCACAAGCTGGGGTTGCAAAGATACAGGGAGGCACAACATGTGCCCCCCCCCTGCACGCACACCCACGCACAGAGGCACAGGGGAGCAATTTGCCTCACCACCACCCTTTTCATGGCAGAATCACCGTCATGAAAAGGATGGTGGTGAGGCAACTTGCAATATGCTCAGCGGTACTGCCAGCATACTGCAGCCTCTGACTGGTTGCAGCTGTCCTGTGGGAGTCCAACTGCCAAAGTCATAATATGACGGGTAGACTGCCACGGTGACTACAGCGGTCCAATGGACTGCCGCAATTGTAATCAGGCCCTTAGTCCATATGGTAATCATACGCTTTCTAGCAGTTTTTAAATGGAATCAAAATACCCCAATCTTGCCAAACAAAGGAGCACAGCAATAAGTTCAGAAAAGTGATTGCCCAAGAGCACACAATTTGTCCAGGCGGGAGACCGGGATAAAAAAAAAGTGGCTCCCCTTTCAACATCTACAGTTAAACCGTTGGACCACAAATGGAGTGTCAGTGATTCCTATGGCAAGGCGGAGGGGGTGCCGTTCTCAGAGAAATGTCATTCTATAATAATATTTATTTACATCCTATTTAGGTTAAATTGTAAAGCTGAGATTAAATGCCAAATATCAAAGTTCCCTGGGTAAAACATGACCACTGTACAAGGTCCTGTGGCAGGGGTTACTACTACAAACTGCTAGAAATGTATATTTGCTACTGATGTTTAAAAGCTTTAGAAATGTATTCCATTTGAATACCAGAGTTGCTTTTCTGAACTTGTCACTCAAAATTTGCAATAGTGAGTAGTTAAGGCTTACTCCAGGATGTGGTAACTGGATCAGAAATCATATATAGTATGAATAAGCAATAACAATCAATAAACACAATCTCCAATTGAATTATTTTAAGATGGTCCGTTTGTGTCATAGGCAGAGAATTAAAATGAAGTTCCGAAATATTCTATGTGACTTGCAGTTCCTCTGCTCCGCAATAAACTTCTTCTGATGTCTCTGCAAACACGATGTGTCTCAAAAGGCACAAAGTGTCCTGTGAAACAAAAATTGGAAATTGGCCACCTTACTATAGCCTCACAGTGCTAGACCATGCCTGTGAGCTCCAGGGGACCCCTCTCCTGGGACTCACAGTGCTGGGTCATATCTACGTGGCCCAGGATTGGAGACTCTTTTCCACTGAGACTTGCGGCAATAGACCATTGATGTGAGGCCCAAGTCAGTGGTGCCTCCTGTCATGGGCTGTGCCACACCAGCCAGTTGATTTGAGTACCAGGGGATGGCCCCCCACCCTCCCCTTGGCCTAGCAGCGCTCTACCATTGCTGGGGACATAGTGGAGTGGGACGACACCCCTTTGGCCTCACAGCACTAGACCATAGATGTGAGGCTGAGGGAAAAACTCACTCCCCTGGCCCTCGCAGCTCTGGATCATGGGGGGAATGTCCAGGGGAAGAAACCCCCATTAACTGGCCTTGCAGCGCCAGACCATTGTTGCGAGACCCAGGGAAGAGGGCTCCATTACACTGGGGTCCGCTCTCATGGACTTCCCAGCTCTATACCATGGTAGAGAGGCCCAGGGCAGTGGGGGGCTTAGGGATGGGGGCACTCTAGGGCACAAAGCTGTGGTCCAGTGCTGCAAGGCCCAGGGGAATTAGACTACCTCATCACACCTAGTACCAAGCCAGGGGTATTAGGTGCCCAAGGTGCCCAAATTATGGCAATATGTTAAAGTGCAGGCAGTGGACAAGGTTGAGGGGACTCGCTTCCTTTGCACCATGGCCATGGCACCATTGCTATGCAACTTGGCAATCTTTCGTAGGCTTCACAGCTATGTTTTTGCACTGTGAGGTTGAGGGCAGATTCTCTCCTGGGCCTCTCAGCCATGGTTGGATGCCCAGGGAGTGCCCAGCCATGAACTTTGAGGCACTGTTCCATGGCTAGTAGACCATGGGGGGGGGGGAGCTCTCTCATGGGTGCAGCTATCAATAGTGCGTCATGTGCTGTGGCTCCAGGGTTCATGGATGGCAAGGAGCCAATGCACCAAAATTACTGCTGCGTTTTACTGTCCAGCTTCATTTACTTGCATCAGAGCCCATACTATGCCACTGGCCCCTTCTCCCATGCACCTCAGAGCCATGACCCAGAGCTGCGAGGAACAGGAAAAGCCTATCCTCTCCTAGGCTTTAAAGCCTTGGTCCAGTGCTCAGAGACCCAAGAAAGGGAGCCTTCTGTCCTAGGCCTCCCAGCACTGAACCATGGCTCTGAGGGTCGGAGCTATAGATAGCATAGCAAGTGCAGTGTCACTATTGCCTTGTGGTGTTTTGGGGTCAATGCACTTAAATTATGGCAGTATTTTACTGCTCATTCAGTGGCCAAAGGAACAATTTATCTCGTTTGTCCAGGGCTCAATGCACCACTGGTACGGCACAGTGTTTCCCTTCCCTCTCAAACATGTTCCTACGCTGCAAGGCCTTGCATCACAGGACCATCCCCGTGAGACCCCTTGTAGGGGCATAGCTAATTATGGTGCAGCAGTTACAGTGAAATTGGACTCTGGGGTGCTAGAACCCCAATGTACCTAAATAATGGCTGTCTTTTACAGGACTATGGCTGCGAGGCCCATGGAATGTGGCCCCTCCCAGGGTCTTAGGTATCGTTAGTGCAGAAGGTACAATGGCACTGGCGCCCGAGGTGTTTTGGACCATAATTACCAAAATTATGGATGAATTGTACATCCATCTGAGGGATCGGGCGGGGGGAGAAGATTAGTCCATTTACCTTTCCTTAACCATGACCCATGGCACTATAGTTACACCGCTGGCCTGCTCATCTACGCCTCACGACCATGATCCAGCGCTGCGAGTCAGGTGAGGCCTTCACTCCCCAGGACATCCAGCCATGGTCCAGTCTAGGGAGGCCCACCAAAGTAGGATGGCAGTGTGTAGGACTGCTCTGTTCTTCATTTTAGTGTTTGCACAGCATACTGTAGTGAGCTCCTGCAGGATATCAAACGTCTAACCCTTTTTGCTTGCCAAGGAACTTATTCAGACAAGTCGTCTAATCAATATGTGTTATAAAAGATACAGTTTAGCTGGAGAGCCTGGGGCAGCCAAGCACAGTGGCATATCTTAACACAGGCTCTCCTGTACGGGGAGCATCGTTTACTAACATGGTAACTGGGATGGAGGACTTGTACCAAAGGAAGTGCCATACACAGGCCACTGTATTAAACATTTTCACCTTTAGAGTTGCTAAAATTAAGGCATGTAAACAATATGAATGAATCACCCCAGAACGAGCAGCACTCACCATAAAATCTTTATGATAATGGCGAGTCAGCCCATGAGATAATGGCAGATAAGGAGTACAGGAAGGACATGATTTGCCCAAAATCAAACAATTTGGTCAAGTAGGAGAACCAAAATTGCTTGTTTGAAGGCACATAAGTTTCCGAGTATGTTTTATATGTTAAAGAGACTTTGTGCCTGATTAGGGCAGGGTGTAATGGAATGAAAACCTCAAAATTAACTCCGTGATTTTTGGTTACCTCCATACATATACCTTGTTGGTGACACCACAAGCATGTTAAGTGTCCTGCAAAGTAATAATAGAAAGTTCACTTCAGTACCGGGCGGATGCCTAGGGATAGGGTGGGTGGAGCATGTTCTTCACGTTTAGAAGTTAGAGATTGATTCTTTTCATCAAAAGATCGCAGCCATGGCCTGATGCAAGTTCTAGGACAGGGAGAGCGCTCCCATGTGCTTTGCATTGCTGGACCATGGTGGGAAAGGCTCTGGGATAGGCCGTCCATTCGGTGGGCCTCGCAGATATGGTCAAGCGCTACATGAGATGAGGGGTCAATTCCCTATCCTATATAAATACTGCATGCACATATACGTATCTAATTCACTAATCTTGAAACAAACAGTTAACATCTGATTGAATGTATATGTTTTGAAAAACCTAGGCCAAACCTTTCCATCCAGTGTGACCAACATAATGTATTTCCAGTTAGTTAAAATTTAAAATATATGTGTTTATTCTAATAGTGTTAATATTTATGTTATTGTTTTACTGATACTGCACCAAGAAAGTTGCTTCTTGCAAAGTCGCTCAAAAATAGACAATTGATGTCACTTCCTAGACGTCATTTTCTGTGATTTCACAGTGTATGCAAACTAGGGGGGCCTCACGCATTTCCTTTCTGCCCGGGGCCCCAAAAGTCCTAGGACCGGCCCTGGGCCCAGTCGCGACTTCAGCAGCAGAAGGTTATGAAATAAAGGAATAATAATCCAACCCGGAGAACACTGATGAAAGAGCCGTGGCAGCAGCGGATGGAAAGAGGATGGTGAAGGGCTATTGCATGTTTTACAGGAACTTGTTTTTACTTGATTATCTTAGTTTGACTTAGTGCCACCTAGAGAATTCTCATTTCCGGGCACTTATTGAAAGAACTGCTTGTTTTACTGTATAGTACTGTTTTGCATAGCCAGGGGGAAGCCTGCAACATGTCAGGTACAATATATATATATATATATTCACTGAAAAAACCATAGGTTATAGACCATATATAGTTAGGAATTTGCATTAACAAAACCTTGAAAATTCACTGAAAAAACCATAGGTTAGAGACCATATATAGTTAGCTGGACATTTTATTGACATAAAACCAATGAAATTCCATATATAGTTAGTTGCACTAACTATATATCGCGCACCCGCAATCCACTGCTGATGATGTCACATATTACATCATTCATGACATGGTCAGTGACATCACTGATGACATCACTGATGACATCTCAAATGACAAATGAGAGACAAGATGGCGGCCGCTCCGGACTGTTTACAATGTTGACAGCTACGTTGCCGGTTAGCTGCCCGGTTAGCTGCCCGGTGAGCTGCCCGGTGAGCTGCCCGGTGAGCTGCCCGGTTCGCGTACCGGGACGCGCCTCTACGGCGTAAAATCGCAAAAAATAAAAAAAATATATTTTTTGCCCCGCGGGGCACTTTAATATCCCCCTCATCAATCCTAGGGGGTCAGGAGTGGTCTACCTTGCCCCCTTTCCTTCATTTCCCCCTTCGTTTTTCACCACATCTTGTGTCTCGATCGTACCGAGAGACAAGATGGCGGCCGCTCCGGACTGTTTAGAATGTTGACAGACACCGGAGAGCCAATCAGCTTCGCTTCGCGAAGTTCCGTTACGCGTCAGGTACGCGAACCGGGGCGCTAACCGGAGCGCTGTCACAGATATATATATTTTTTTAAACGTTAATTTCTCAAAATCCACTGGAGCACATATATTGAGACATAGCAAAGGCACTTCGGGCAAACCATATCTACAATTTTGCCAAGTTTCATGTAAATCTATTCAGCCGTTCGAGCTAAAAGTGAGTCCAACCGCCCTATGGAAAAATGAATGGGAAAAACGCGTTTTGGGACCCCCCTTTTTTCTCGGCCCCCCTTGATGAACCCCCCCCCAAATTTTCAGGGGCTGCTCAGAAACAAAATGTGCCATTTTCCTGAAAATTTCAGCCAATTCCGTCCACAAACGCCAAAGTTATTAGACATAGAATTTTCAGAAATCCCATAGAGAAAAAATCCTAACTATATATACCCACTGGCTATCGCCAGTAGGTAATATACATATATAAACATATATAATCTGCATATCTATATAAATATAAATGCATGCATACATATACATATATGCATACATATGCATGTTATTTACATGAAAGTTTTAAAAACACTAATAAAAGCAAAGCTAAAAAGCCACCTCATTACAAACAGAATGGCTTTAACTTAAACGAGGGCGAGATCTATTGCATTTTCAATGCTTGTTTACTTTGGTTCTACCAAGAAGGCATTCAGATGTGTCACACATTTGCCATAAATTCTGAATGTTAGCACTCTAGTTCCTCATTAGATCACTGTAGTAAAGCTAGTGCTCACCAGGGAAGTCTGCTGCTAATCATGGTTTGCAGCCATTTTCCCGCATTTTTTATCCCGCAGACTTTCAGTCCGCATACCATTATCCCGCAAGGTCATTGACCTCGCATACCATTATCCTGCATTGTTTCAAAACGCATGTGCATTTATCGCGCATGCCTTTACAAAGAATTACGTTTTAAAGGCATGTATGGTAAATGCATTTGCGTTGTGAAAACCACGATGACGAGAGAGGTAAGTGGGTTTGTGTTAATTTTTTCGTGGGTTAGTGATTGTGTAGTGTAGTGTTGTGTAGTGTAGTGTTGTGTTAGTGTAGTGTAGAGTTGTGGTGGTTGTTTAGTGTAGGGTCATGCTGGGGGTAGTGTTTTAGGGTTTAGGGTTGTGTTGTAGTGTTTGCGTAGTGTAGGGTCATGCTGGGGGTAGTGTTTTAGGGTTTAGGGTAGTGTTGTAGTGTTTGCGTAGTGTAGGGTCATGCTGGGGGTAGTGTTTTAGGGTTTAGGGTTGTGTTGTAGTGTTTGCGTAGTGTAGGGTCATGCTGGGGCTAGTGTTTTAGGGTTTAGGGTAGTGTTGTAGTGTTTGCGTAGTGTAGGGTCATGCTGGGCGTATTGTTTTAGGGTTTAGGATAGTGTTGTAGTGTTTGCGTAGTGTAGGGTCATGCTGGGGGTAGTGTTTTAGGGTTTTGGGTAGTGTTGTAGTGTTTGCGTAGTGTAGGGTCATGCTGGGGTGTAGTATTTTAGGGTTTAGGGTAGTGTTGTAGTGTTTGCGTAGTGTAGGGTCATGCTGGGGGTAGTGTTTTAGGGTTTTGGGTAGTGTTGTAGTGTTTGCGTAGTGTAGGGTCATGCTGGGGGTAGTGTTTTAGGGTTTTGGGTAGTGTTGTAGTGTTTGCGTAGTGTAGGGACATGCTGGGGTGTAGTGTTTTAGGGTTTTGGGTAGTGTTGTAGTGTTTGCGTAGTGTAGGGTCATGCTGGGGTGTAGTGTTTTAGGGTTTTGGGTAGTGTTGTAGTGTTTGCGTAGAGTAGGGTCATGCTGGGGGTAGTGTTTTAGGGTTTTGTGTAGTGTTGTAGTGTTTGCGTAGTGTAGGGTCATGCTGGGGGTAGTGTTTTAGGGTTTTGGGTAGTGTTGTAGTGTTTGCGTAGTGTAGGGTCATGCTGGGGGGTAGTGTTTTAGGGTTTTGGGTAGTGTTGTAGTTTTTACGTAGTGTAGGGTCATGCTGGGGGTAGTGTTTTAGGGTTTTGGGTAGTGTTGTAGTGTTTGTGTAGTGTAGGGTCATGCTGGGGGTAGTCTTTTAGGGTTTAGGGTAGTGTTGTAGTGTTTGCGTAGTGTAGGGTCATGCTGGGGGTAGTGTTTTAGGGTTTAGGGTAGTGTTGTAGTGTTTGCGTAGTGTAGGGTCATGCTGGGGGTAGTGTTTTAGGGTTTAGGGTAGTGTTGTAGTGTTTGCGTAGTGTAGGGTCATGCTGGGGGTAGTGTTAGTGTAGGGTCATGCTGGGGTGTAGTGTTTTAGGGTTTTGGGTAGTGTTGTAGTGTTTGCGTAGTGTAGGGTCATGCTGGGGATAGTGTTTTAGGGTTTACGGTAGTGTTGTAGTGTTTGCGTAGTGTAGGGTCATGCTTGGGGTAGTGTTTTAGGGTTTAGGGTTGTGTTGTAGTGTTTGCGTAGTGTAGGGTCATGCTGGGGGTAGTGTTTTAGGGTTTAGGGTGGTGTTGTAGTGTTTGTGTAGTGTAGGGTCATGCTGGGGGTAGTGTTTTAGGGTTTAGGGTAGTGTTGTAGTGTTTGCGTAGTGTAGGGTCATGCTGGGGTGTAGTGTTTTAGGGTTTAGGGTAGTGTTGTAGTGTTTGTGTAGTGTAGGGTCATGCTGGGGGTAGAGTTTTAGGGTTTAGGGTAGTGTTGTACTGTTTGTGTAGTGTAGGGTCATGCTGGGGGTAGTGTTTTAGGGTTTAGGGTAGTTTAGTTGTTTAGTGTATGTAAAGGCATATTTGTTCTAAAAGTTTTCGTTATTTTAATTTGCGGCCTAATAGTACATGCGGTATTTCGTCATATATTCGCTAATCATACTTTCTATGGCAAAATGAACCCCCTCATTTTGTTCCTTTTTAAATTAAATGTTTTAAGAGTTACCACTTTATTCCAATCAAGATGGCTTCAGGTGTGCCATACCTTTGTAATAAGTAGGACTGTTAGCACTCTAGTTGTTCTTTAGAACACTCTGGGACATTCTGTCATTGGGCTATAGTTGGGCTACATCTGGCTGATATTTGGGCTACATTTGTTTTTTTGTCTCTGGTGGCCATCTTTGGGCTACATTGGGCTACATTGGGCTACATTGGGCTACATTTGGGCTCCAACATATATATAGCCCAATGTAGCCCAATATATATTTTTCAAAGTTAATTTTCGTAAAAACCACTGGAGCCTATATCTTGAGACATAGCAAAGGCACATCGGGCTACCAGTCCCTACAATTTTGCCAAGTTTGGTGTAAATCCATTCAGCCGTTCAGGCTAAAAGTGAGGCCAACCGCCCTATGGAAAATTGCATGGGAAAAACACGTTTTGGGACCCCCCTTTTTTCTCGGCCCCCCCTTGACGAAACCCCCCCAAATTTTTAGGGGCTGTTCAGAAACAAAATGTTCCATTTTCCTGAAAATTTCAGCCAATTCTGTCCTCAAACGCCAAAGTTATTCGACATAGAATTTTCAAAAATCCCATAGGAAAAAAATCCTAACTATATATACCTACTGGCTATCGCCAGTAGGTAATATATATATATATATATATATTTTTTTTTTCACTGAAAAAACCATAGGTTATAGACCATATATAGTTAGGAATTAGCATTTACAAAACCTTGAAAATTCACTGAAAAAACCATAGGTTATAGACCATATATAGTTAGGAATTAGCATTTATAAAACCTTATTTTACTCACACAAAACCATTGAAATTCGCATATATAGTTAGTTGCACTAACTATATATTTCGCGCACCCGCAATCCACTGCTGATGACGTCACATATTACATCATTCATGACATGGTCAGTGACATCACTGATGACATCACTGATGACATCTCAAATGACATCACTGCACCGGAGAGCGCCCCGTTAGCGCAATAAATTTTTTTTTACAAAAAACAAGAGAAGGAGAGCATAAGAGAAAGAGAAAGAGAGAGTAATGTTAAGAGACAGACAGCAAGAGAGAGCAACACAGAGGTACTGTGTAATACATAGTAAAACAGTGTAAAAGATATAAGAAAGTGTAAGAGAGAAAATGAAAAAAATGTAAGGCTGTGAAACAAAGAAAGAGAGAAGAAGAATACTAAAGCAGAGGCACATGAAGAATCTGAGTGGCTGTAAAGAGTAAAAGGAAAGAGAAAAAATGATGTACAAATAAAAGGTAATAACGGAACCAGATTGAAATAACACTGGTGAGGGAGAGAGAGAAAAAAGTAGTGTGCATAACTAAAGAGGGATGAAATAAGATGGATAAAATCGACTAAAGTTAAAACATGTGGATTGACTGAGAGAAAAAACTGAAAGAAGAAAAGAAGAAGTAACAGAAATGGAATAATTGAAGCAGCAAAGAAATGTAAATAATGTAGTGTGCTTGAACTTCAGGGAGAAAGCATAATGAACAAGTAGTGAAAGAGTGAAGAAACAGAGACAATTACAGTAAGAGAGACGGACTGAGTGAACGGGAGTGAGGAACTGTGAGAACAGAGGGACTGAGAAAAGGAGTGGAAGGAGTGCAGTAAGTAAATCACCCACACAACACAACAGCTACCCTACCTCAAAGCACTCTAAAATATTATTTTACTGTTTCTCTTGGTTTTCTCCTTGTTACGCTCCCCGGTGCGCTACCCATAGTATAAGTAAAGAGGGGAGAAAGAGGGAGAAATATTGAATTAGGATAACACATGGTGAGTGACAAAGAGAGAGGACAAAGAGAGTAAAGCAAACAGTACCTGAATGGGCTTGAGTAAAACAGCAAAAAAAGATAAGTAATGCAGTGTGTGTGACTTACAGGGAGTCAGTGGGTGTAGGTCGGAGTGTGGGTGTGTAAGGTGTGTCTGTGGGTGTGGTTGTGTGGAGTGTTTTGGTGTGGGTAGAGATGAGGGTGTGTGAAATATGTGTGAGAAGTGTATGAGTGTGGGGTGTATATGTGTTCGATGTATGTGTGTGTATGGAATGTGTGTGTGTTTTTGAGGAGTGTGTGTGGGAGGTTTTTTTTGTGTGTATGAGGTGTGTGGGTGGTGTGTGTGTGGGGTGTATGTTACAGGTGTGTGTATGTGTTGGGAGGGGGATGAGGTATATGTGTAGGAGTAAGGTAAATAATTAAGAAAAAGAGAATGAGTGAAGAAGCAAAGGAAGGGAACAGTGGGTAAGTGAAGTAAAGAATAGGGATCAAAAGAAGTTGAATATGAGAGGGTAAATAGGGAAAGGGGAGTAAACATGGAGAATAAGAATAAGTGAGAGAAGCAGAGTAAAAACACAGGAGTGAGGTAGATTGAGAAAATGTTAGTGACCTTAAAGCAAAGGGTGATAACAAACTACATTTTTGTAGTCATACTTACCATATAATAAATGTAACTTTAATTTTATTTACTACAGTTGGTATCTGTGAAAGAGAGAAGAAAAAATAAGTTATAATTAGTAAAATATGTATTTTAAATTAAAAGATACAAATGAAGAGCTAAAAACATCATAACACTCTATTTAGAAATAAAGTTAGAGTGAAGAACACAGAAAGGGAAATAAACTAAGGAAGAAGGACAAAAAGAGGGGAAAAGAAATAGAAGGAGAGCAAATTACAAAGAGTAAGGCATATAGATTCACTAAGAAAAAAGAGAGAAGAGCAGAGAAATGAACTGAAGGTAAGAAAGATACTAAAACAATGTGAGTTAGCAAAACTAAATCAGGAAACAGAAGTAAGTAAAAAGATAATGACTGAGACAGAAAACAGTCTAATTAAGGATGCATTTAGAAGAATGAGGAATAGAAGATAACTGAGAGTAAGTAACAGTCATAGAGTGAAAGGATGAAGGGAGACAGAATAATATACAACAATTGAAGGAAATGGACTGAGGAAGTTATAAGGTAGACACACTAAGAGAAAAACTGAGTGAGGTGGAGTACAATGAGTGAGAAAAGAAAAAAAGTAAGTGAGCAAAAAAAGGAAAGAGAGTAGAAGACGACTAAAACAGTGGTACTGAGAGAAAATAATTTAGTGATGAAAGTAAAGAGAAGGACATTAAAAGAAAGGAAATGATGGATAGTAACGGAACCAGAGTAAAAGAAATGGGATGAAGAACGATGAGAGAGGAGCAGTGACGTTGTTGTAAAAGAAGTAATAGAAGGTAGATAAACACAAGTGAAAATAACACAAGTAGAGTGAGGCACTGAGCACAGAGAAGTAGTGAACGAAAAATAGAGAGAAGAGGTCAAAAGTAAGGAGCAAACAAAGATAAGCGAGGGAGAGTGGATGTCAGAGAATGGGAATACAATTTAATTTACACAATCCAAAGTATAGAATAACTTCTACAACATGTTACATAGTTTATTTTTGCTGTTCTCAGAATATATTGAATTTCACTTAAAGCAGTGAGTTCAAATTACTCATCATATGACAGCGGAAAAAAAAACACAGTCTAAAAGATTGTGTTTTAAAAAAACCTTATATACTGACAAATGACAAATGTACGCTAATCTTTGATTGACTTACTTTTCCTTGAGGCCAAATAGTATATCATGGAGGTCCTTTTTTCATTGCATAGTACTTTGCTGTTCACTTAGAAATCCATTTAAACGACTTTCTACAAGAAAAGCTCCAAGAACATCTGAAATATTTTCAAAATTTTAATATACTCCTTTTTTTCAGTCATGACTCTTTACTCATTCTTGCACCTTTCCATTTGGCCAAATAGTGTCAGATGTATGAGTATATATGAGTACTCCTCCCGTCTTCATAGGCCAATTACCTTTACCTACATTTTGGCTGTAAAAACACTAGGTATGAATTTATAAAGCCAAAAGGCAAACGTTGTTTGAAAGTCAAATGAGTGTCGTTACATTGGGTCCAACCTTTAGAAGTTTTTAAATAGCATGTGTAATGCCCTGATGTTGTAGAAGGACCGTCATGAAAAATAATAGCTACAGTTGCAAAGGTTCTTCCTGATATCGATAACTGAGAAGCCACAACATTTTTAATAGAAGTTGTCAATTTAGTTCCATCAGGTCTACATCGTTGGAACATTAAAATAACATAGTGACCATAATTTTGTTGAAATAATGTGGACAGCATTGCAGACTTACATTGGGTACACACCATATTGTGATCCGCTGCTTTAACTAGATTATTGAAAGACACTGATTTGCAGTCTGGTAAAGTTAAATATATAAATCTTTCAGAGTCTATTCTAGTAGTACTTGATGAAGCACAGTTATCACAGTCATGTTGCCATTGATAAGAAAGGCCAAATAGATTTTTTATATCTACTCCTTCATCTTGTAATACATCAAACATATATTTTAAAAATTCCTGACAATCCTGTTGAATATTCTGTGAAAATTGATTTTGACCTGAACATATATCTAGAAGATTTCTAATTTCTGAAACACTTTCTATTTTTGCTCTATCACCACTACATTTGTCTAACACAGAATTCAATAAACAGCACAATGTTTGTTCCCGATTTTCAACAATCTGTCTTTGTAAATTTTGAAGAAAAAAAACAACATTAACTACTACATTAGCATAGCAGTTGACACCAGAACTGTTTTCAAACTGAAATCCAACAACATCTTCAACAGAATCCTTTTTGTTTCTCTTTACAATTACACTTTTATCTACTTTATGCCTTTTTGCTGATACCTCACTGCAATTACTCTCATTTCTTCTTTTTCGGCCTACCACACATTTTTAAATCAGAGGATATTGAGGCAAATGTGGAGCATACTCTCTTCTTAACCTATTGTATTCTTTTACACAATCTAGATCTGCACAAATCTTTGTTTCATCACACTCAATCAAGTACAATCCTGATAAAGCTCTGACTCGTGATAATGCCACATATGCCATACCCTCTTTAAACACAGAACTTCCAATGTTCACCAAAGCACTATCTACACTTAAACCTTGAGACTTATAATTTTTCACCGCATATGCCAAACAAATAGGAAACGGTTTTCGGCGAACATATAAGTCTTTCACGAGCAAAAATCTAGCTGAACAACGACAAATTTGTTCTATTTCATCAATGTCATCAAATTTAATTTTTAAAATTTCAATTCGATCTCTATTTTTGTAATTCACAAAACCAACAACATAACCCATTGCTCCATTTACCAGACCTCTTTCAACATTTAAATTCCTTCTTAAAATGACACGACAATTCAAACACACATTCAGTCTTTTCAAAACCAGCAGTTTTAGATATAGTCTTCTCTAATGAATCCAATTTTGATTTCAAATTTTCAGACAAAATAATTGTTGCTCCCATATGCTCTATTTTATCAATAGCTTCCAGTTTCACTATCTCTTCATTTTCTAACTGTAACATTTTGTTGTTGAACATGGAACATTCTTTCAGAGTTGGCAACAAACAATTGCCAGATTTCTTCTCGTTAACTTTCTTAAAAATGTTCTCTGGAAGAATGTTTTCATTTGTGTACAAATTTGAAATTAATCGTGCATGTAAAGCTTCTTTCCCTTGCTGACTTACTTTTCCGATCCTTACATCTTGTAGAATATTTTTATAATCTTCATCCTTTGCCTGCCGCATATTTTGAAGCAGTTCTGCATATTTAAAGTTTAACCATATATTAACGTTTCCAATGCTCCCTAAGCACTTCCTGATATCTTCATGAGTGAGTATTTTGAACACAGGTTGTCCTTTCACTGGAGTCAACTGCAGAAGATCTCCAAAAACAATAATATGTTTTCCTCCAAATAATGTTTAGGGGGTTTGTGAGGAGCACTCGTTTCAACACAAGTTTCAATGTAATCAAACGATGCGGCAACTAATCAGGTTTGTCACGCCTGTCAGTGAAAATGATAGTTAAGGTGAGAGATAATCTCAGCTAGTTGCGTACAGTACACTTGGTGTGATCCTACACCTTAAGTATTTGAACAACCTCAAACAAAATATAACGGTCAATCAGTTATTTTATTTTCATATGCTGATTCTTATTGAGTTTTTTAGTTAATCATTACATAAACCATTCTGTAGTTGTAATACAATCATATGTACACAATTTCTCGCATTATTTGTCTCAATACAATATGTTCTATATGAGTTTTCTACCACTCATCATACATGACATTTCACTTATATTGTTGTACATGCCCAATGCATTTCGCCACCTTGGTGCCTTCATCAGGGGCTGATCTGCAATGAAAAATGAAAACAACAGGAAACTATAAGTATTTCTTGCAAAACATGTGTCATGGGGGTCTGTGTTTACACTTATCACATTTCATACCTTTTAAATGTGGTGAGTATGTTCAATCAGCTAAAAGTTGAAAGACGAGAGACCAAGAATGTCAGAACGTAATACCAATGTTAAGTCTCACAATAACTACATAAGAAGCAGTGTGGAACTCGCTTACCCGACAATTTTCTTGGATTTAATGACCTATGAAGGGAAAACCGTTTATACCCGGACGTTAGTCACAGCCAGACAAATGTATCTTCTTAGAATCATGTATAAAAAGAATCCTACCTTAACTGGGTGGGCTGTCACGACCTATAAACATATAATATGTTGTTTAGATACTGAGACATAGTGTCATTCATATGTAAGATTTTAGCCTTCCGTATCGGGTTGACATACCTTCTGAGTGGTTTGTTGTATCCTATGGTTAAAAACGAATAGATTTAGAAACATCTTAGGGCTTAAACCTCGGGAAAATATCAATGAGTCATATAGTAATCTGACTGCCTCAAATACCTTATTATTCCGCTGTCGATATGGTGTACAAAGTACTCAAACAGATTACCGTCGATATAATAGTTTGAAAACCCGCACCGGATCCGTTGTTTATCTTAACTGAGCGGGCGTCGTATATTAACACAAAGAAAGGACTAAAACGAAGAACACCATCTAATCTGAAAGGCAGAAAGCGCCATTTCGAAAATATATGTGGAGTATTGAACTCTAGTCAATTTCTATTTAAGAATGTATATTATCAATGCTCATGACATGAGTATCAGTACAAAGATGGTTCCATATGTGAAGTTAACAAAGCCGCATCATTTCTCTGGATAGTAATATCCACGTCATGAAATAACGTAGATGAAAAACCCTCTGTAGTATTTCACAACAATATCCCATATTATAAAATACTGTGACGGATGATAAACTGATGACGTTATATCAAATATTATATATCCACGTAAAGTAGTCACGTGGGGAGGGGGAGCTCTCTGTCACCTACGTCTGGTGGTGCGCCATCTTGGAAGGTGATGGACTATAAAGAATGGTATCCTAATGCTGTTAGTTTAATGCAAATATTCACTCAAATAAATTATAAATTAAATGATAATGAATTCCCGATACGATATTGTAAATCACAATAATTCCTTCATTAATTATGGGTACTAGATGATGATAAACAAGAAAAGGCTGTCATGAGTATGAAAACCAGGATAAAGTTAAACGTTAAGATGTCGTGTATCTCATTGCCCTGTGTGAGCTGTGTGAGTATGTAGAGTCAAATAAATTCACCATGACATCCTCATCAACATTTAAAACCTCGTGCAACATAATATCATAGTAGCACAGACTCTTCCTAAATGATGATAATCATTATCCAGTTATACAAAATCATAAATCGTCATGATATATGCATATTACAATTCCATTGCTCCCAAACTCTCATATTATATTCATATTACATCAACGCAAAGTCAAGTTTATCCTAAATCATGATGACATACACTTATTCTCAGTAATGTGCACGTGATTCAAATATTACATTATAATGAGTCATTGTATATGTTGTAAATGCATCAGTCCCAAGTTATCAAATTATATTCATGGTACCTATTCACCAGAAATACTCATAATTTCTTTAGAAAATACTCCTATTATAAGAGTGTTTTGCTCTGGCTGTGTACTATGACCTACTGCTGATTAGGGTGTTATAGGTAGCATGATAGATCATATCTGTCATTCAACCCTTTCGGTTGCATTGTCTGCAATTGTTTAATCCAATAAAGTTCTCGTTGAAGGAGTCTTTGTCTGTTGTCAATCCCAGATTGAATAATCACTTTTTCTATAATGAAACACCTTAATTGAGAAATGGTGTGACCAATTTCTTTCCAATGTGTTGCAAGTGGTGATGATAAATATTGGTTGCGTATTCTGCTTTTATGCTCATTTAATCTAGTTTTAAATTTCCGCTCTGTTTTACCAACATACATTTTGCCGCATGGGCACTTGATCCCATAGATTACATTTTGAGTATTGCAGTCACTGTTATGTCTCAATTTTATTGTTGTTCCTGTAGTTGGATGTGGAAAGGTATTCCCAATAATTATATTATTACAGTTTGTGCAGTTTAAACAACGTGTTGTGCCCTTGTAATCAGTGGTCCGATCATCCGCTCCATTGTGTTTCAACAATTGTCTGATGTTAGATCCTCTTTTGTAAGCATGCATTGGTTGTTGAGTAAATATACCATTGAAATCTTTTTCTGTGGATAAAAGTTCCCATCTCTGGTTGATGATACGTTTAATTTTTGTTGATGATGTAGTGAACTTTGATACAAAGACCATTCTCTCCTGATCAGTTTTAGGTTTTGGTTGAAACAATGTCTCTCTACTCATTTGTGTGACTCTCTCTCTGTTGCGTGCCACCGTTTGCTCTGGGTATCCACGTTCTTGGTATCTTTGGGCATACCGTTCAATGTTAGCCTCACATGTAAGTGTTTGGGAACAAATCCTCTTAATGCGGATGAATTGGGAGAGGGGTAAATTCTCCACAAGTTGCCTCGGATGAAAACTGGTATAGAATAATGCACTGTTTCGATCCGTTGGTTTTGTATATAACTCTGAGGAAAAATCCGCAGGATATTTATGAATCCTCACATCTAAAAAATCCATAGTTTCACGGTCCATTTTGTGAGTGAATTGAATTCTTGGGTTCACCAAGTTGAGATGTTGAATGGTGTCAAGTAATAAATCCTCAGTGCCGTCCCAAATCAGAAAAATGTCATCTATAAAACGACAATACATTTTAACATGTGACCACATGGGAGTTTTGAACAGATGTTCTGCCTCAAATTGCGCTATGAAAATGTTCGCGTATGCAGCAGCCCCTGCAAAACCCATGGATGTTCCAGTCATTTGGGCATAGAAATGTTGATTCCATTCAAAGTAGCTGTTATTAAGGCAAAATTTCAGCAATTGTAGGAGAAACACTTTATCTGTGGGTAGATCCCCCATTTGCAAAAGTGCCCATTCCGCTGAGTCTAACCCGGCAGAGTGCGGTATTGAGGTGTACAAAGAGATTACATCAATTGTACAAAGAATCCAACTTTCATCCACTTCACCATGTATTTCCGAGATTTTAGTTAGGAAATCACTTGTATCCCTAATATAGGATCTCCAACTTTGAACACATTTTTGCAAGAAAAAATCCAAATATTTTCCGAGGGGGTCAAAAATAGACCCACATCCCGAAACTATGGGTCTACAAGGTGGATTTGTAGGATGTTTATGTATCTTGGGGAGCATATAAAGTTTAGGACAACGTGGATTACTGGTAGTCAAGAAATTCTTTATTTTCTCATCAATCCATCCGCGTTCAATAGCTGCTTGCAGTAGATCCTTAAGCATTGATTGTAATAATCCTATGGGATCTCTATCCAGAAGTTGATACGTATCAGAATCAGAAACATGTTCATCGACTTTTGCCATGTAAAATTGCATATCCATTACCACTATCGCACCTCCTTTATCAGCTGGTTGTATCTGTATTGTTGAGTTCATGGCCAAGTTGTGTAATGTCCGTTGTTCAGATCTTGTGAGGTTACCATATTTCTTTGACTTGTAGTCCAAACTTTTTATGTCTTTTTTCACCATTGTTTCGAAGGTGTCAAGCATTTTATGCGAAGTTGGAGGTTGATACGTACTCTTAGGTTTAAACCTCATGTTGTATTCCGTTTGAATGACTTCTGTTGGTGGTGCTACGTTACTGAAAAAATGTTTTAATCTCAGTGTTCTCATGAAACGATGAAAAGCTACTTCCAATTCCATTTCATTAACTCTGACTGTTGGCACAAAAGATAATCCCTTATTTAACACTCTTATTTGTTGCTGTGTGAGAGTAAGAGATGAGATATTAATAATCAGACTACTGTCCTCCCGCTCCTTAGGGATTTTCCGGCCATTTCCTCGCCTGGTTTTTCGCTGGTGATTGTGACTATAGGTTGACCCATAGGTTGTAATCCTTGGTCTTGTGTCTGGGACAAAAAAGCTACATTGCCACTGGTTGTTGGTTGTTGAATACTGTCCGAGGATGTCGCCTGAATCTGGCTGGTTAATTGAACTGGACCACGAGTGATTGATGTTTCCTTGTCAGTTACTAAACTCTCTTCTGAAGAGTGTATTGGTGCTTGTACTTTTTTCGGATGGTATTGTCGACGGGCATAGATCTCCGCCCAAGTATACACTTCATTCAGTTTATAATCTATGGTATCTCGTTTATATTTCCTGAGTTTACCCTCCTGAAGTTCTCTGCTATATTTTTCAAGTTTCTGAGTTAATCCATCTATGCTCATTTGCCATGAATCAATTTCCATCCTAGTTTCAAGTTCTGATTTCAATATTGAAATTTCTTCTTCAAGTTCCCGGATTGTTTTAGATAACTCCTCAATGATCAACAGGATCAAATCCAGCGAACATTTATTTAGTATATTATACCACTTTTCCATGAATTTTGCGTTTAAATTAAACCGAAACAACATTGGCTTAATAGATAGTCGTAATCCTCTAGGTATGCGTTTTGCTTTGTGATATTGCACCAGTGTTGATGCATGCATTTTCTGGTTTAACTGACGTCTAGTGAGATATTCAAGTTGTTTTAATTGCTGACTGATAGAGCCCCCATGAGCATCCATTGTACGTATTTCCTGTATCATAGAATACATTTTGTCAGCCTGTTCCGATGTATAAACCATTGTGCTAGCTCTATTGTCCGTCATGGCTGTAATATTATCAAACTGCATCTCGATGTTGGGTGCTTCCCCACCGGTTGACAAAAATATGAAAAAATGTTTAGGGGGTTTGTGAGGAGCACTCGTTTCAACACAAGTTTCAATGTAATCAAACGGTGCGGCAACTAATCAGGTTTGTCACGCCTGTCAGTGAAAATGATAGTTAAGGTGAGAGATAATCTCAGCTAGTTGCGCACAGTACACTTGGTGTGACCCTACACCTTAAGTATTTGAACAACCTCAAACAAAATATAATGGTCAATCAGTTATTTTATTTTCATATACTGATTCTTATTGAGTTTTTTAGTTAATCATTACATAAACCATTCTGTAGTTGTAATACAATCATATGTACACAATTTCTCGCATTATTTGTCTCAATACAATATGTTCTATATGAGTTTTCTATCACTCATCATACATGACATTTCACTTATATTTTGTACATGCCCAATGCATTTCGGCACCTTGGTGCCTTCATCAGGGGATGATCTGCAATGAAAAATGAAAACAACAGGAAACTATAAGTATTTCTTGCAAAACATGTGTCATGGGGGTCTGTGTTTACACTTATCACATTTCATACCTTTTAAATGTGGTGAGTATGTTCAATCAGCTAAAAGTTGAAAGACGAGAGACCAAGAATGTCAGAACGTAATACCAATGTTAAGTCTCACAATAACTACATAAGAAGCAGTGTGGAACTCGCTTACCCGACAATTTTCTTGGATTTAATGACCTATGAAGGGAAAACCGTTTATACCCGGACGTTAGTCACAGCCAGACAAATTTATCTTCTTAGAATCATGTATAAAAAGAATCCTACCTTAACTGGGTGGGCTGTCACGACCTATAAACATATAATATGTTGTTTAGATACTGAGACATAGTCTCATTCATATGTAAGATTTTAGCCTTCCGTATCGGGTTGACATACCTTCTGAGTGGTTTGTTGTATCCTATGGTTAAAAACGAATAGATTTAGAAACATCTCAGGGCTTAAACCTCGGGAAAATATCAATGAGTCATATAGTAATCTGACTGCCTCAAATACCTTATTATTCCGCTGTCGATATGGTGTACAAAGTACTCGAACAAATTACCGTCGATATAATAGTTTGAAAACCCGCACCGGATCCGTTGTTTATCTTAACTGAGCGTGCGTCGTATATTAACACAAAGAAAGGACTAAAACGAAGAACACCATCTAATCTGAAAGGCAGAAAGCGCCATTTCGAAAATAAGAGTGCTAAATAAGGGATTATCTTTTGTGCCAACAGTCAGAGTTAATGATATGGAATTGGAAGGAGCTTTTCATCGCTTCATGAGAACACTGAGATTAAAACATTTTTTCAGTAACGTAGCACCACCAACAGAAGTCATTCAAACGGAATACAACATGAGGTTTAAACCTAAGAGTACGTATCAACCTCCAACTTTGCATAAAATGCTTGACACCTTCGAAACAATGGTGAAAAAAGACATACAAAGTTTGGACTACAAGTCAAAGAAACATGGTAACCTCACAAGATCTGAACAACGGACATTACACAACTTGGCCATGAACTCAACAATACAGATACAACCAGCCGATAAAGGAGGTGCGATAGTGGTAATGGATATGCAATTTTACATGGCAAAAGTCGGTGAACATGTTTCTGATTCTGATACGTATCAACTTCTGGATAGCTATCCCATAGGATTATTACAATCAATGCTTAAGGATCTACTGCAAGCAGCTATTGAACGCGGATGGATTGATGAGAAAATTAAGAATTTCTTGACTACCAGTAATCCACGTTGTCCTAAACTTTATATGCTCCCCAAGATACATAAACATCCTACAAATCCACCTTGTAGACCCATAGTTTCGGGATGTGGGTCTATTTTTGACCCCCTCGGAAAATATTTGGATTTATTCTTGCAAAAATTTGTTCAAAGTTGGAGATCCTATATTAGGGATACAAGTGATTTCCTAACTAAAATCTCGGAAATACATGGTGAAGTGGATGAAAGTTGGATTCTTTGTACAATTGATGTAATCTCTTTGTACACCTCAATACCGCACTCTGCCGGGTTAGACTCAGCGGAATGGGCACTTTTGCAAATGGGGGATCTACCCACAGATAAAGTGTTTCTCCTACAATTGCTGAAATTTTGCCTTAATAACAGCTACTTTGAATGGAATCAACATTTCTATGCCCAAATGACTGGAACATCCATGGGTTTTGCAGGGGCTCCTGCATATGCGAACATTTTCATGGCGCAATTTGAGGCAGAACATCTGTTCAAAACTCCCATGTGGTCACATGTTAAAATGTATTGTTGTTTTATAGATGACATTTTTCTGATTTGGGACGGCACTGAGGATTTATTACTTGACACCATTCAACATCTCAACTTGGTGAACCCAAGAATTCAATTCACTCACAAAATGGACCGTGAAACTATGGATTTTTTAGATGTGAGGATTCATAAATATCCTGCGGGTTTTTCCACAGAGTTATATACAAAACCAACGGATCAAAACAGTGCATTATTCTATACCAGTTTTCATCCGAGGCAACTTGTGGAGAATTTACCCCTCTCCCAATTCATCCGCATTAAGAGGATTTGTTCTCAAACACTTACATGTGAGGCTAACATTGAACGGTATGCCCAAAGATACCAAGAACGTGGATACCCAGAGCAAACGGTGGCACGCAACAGAGAGAGAGTCACACAAATGAGTAGAGAGACATTGTTTCGACCAAAACCTAAAACTGATCAGGAGAGAATGGTCTTTGTATCAAAGTTCACTACATCATCAACAAAAATTAAACGTATCATCAACCAGAGATGGGAACTTTTATCCACAGAAAAAGATTTCAATGGTATATTTACTCAACAACCAATGCATGCTTACAAAAGAGGATCTAACATCAGACAATTGTTGAAACACAATGGAGCGGATGATCGGACTACTGATTACAAGGGCACAACACGTTGTTTAAACTGCACAAACTGTAATAATATAATTATTGGGAATACCTTTCCACATCCAACTACAGGAACAACAATAAAATTGAGACATAACAGTGACTGCAATACTCAAAATGTAATCTATGGGATCAAGTGCCCATGCGGCAAAATGTATGTTGGTAAAACAGAGCGGAAATTCAAAACTAGATTAAATGAGCATAAAAGCAGAATACGCAACCAATATTTATCATCACCACTTGCAACACATTGGAAAGAAATTGGTCACACCATTTCTCAATTAAGTTGTTTCATTATAGAAAAAGTGATTATTCAATCTGGGATTGACAACAGACAAAGACTCCTTCAACGAGAACTTTATTGGATTAAACAATTGCAGACAATGCAACCGAAAGGGTTGAATGACAGATATGATCTATCATGCTACCTATAACACCCTAATCAGCAGTAGGTCATAGTACACAGCCAGAGCAAAACACTCTTATAATATGAGTATTTTCTAAAGAAATTATGAGTATTTCTGGTGAATAGGTACCATGAATATAATTTGATAACTTGGGACTGATGCATTTACAACATATACAATGACTCATTATAATGTAATATTTGAATCACGTGCACATTACTGAGAATAAGTGTATGTCATCATGATTTAGGATAAACTTGACTTTGCGTTGATGTAATATGAATATAATATGAGTGTTTGGGAGCAATGGAATTGTAATATGCATATATCATGACGATTTATGATTTTGTATAACTGGATAATGATTATCATAATTTAGGAAGAGTCTGTGCTACTATGATATTATGTTGCACGAGGTTTTAAATGTTGATGAGGATGTCATGGTGAATTTATTTGACTCTACATACTCACACAGCTCACACAGGGCAATGAGATACACAACATCTTAACGTTTAACTTTATCCTGGTTTTCATACTCATGACAGCCTTTTCTTGTTTATCATCATCTAGTACCCATAATTAATGAAGGAATTATTGTGATTTACAATATCGTATCGGGAATTCATTATCATTTAATTTATTATTTTTTTTGAGTGAATATTTGCATTAAACTAACAGCATTAGGATACCATTCTTTATAGTCCATCACCTTCCAAGATGGCGCACCACCAGACGTAGGTGACAGAGAGCTCCCCCTCCCCACGTGACTACTTTACGTGGATATATAATATTTGATATAACGTCATCAGTTTATCATCCGTCACAGTATTTTATAATATGGGATATTGTTGTGAAATACTACAGAGGGTTTTTCATCTACGTTATTTCATGACGTGGATATTACTATCCAGAGAAATGATGCGGCTTTGTTAACTTCACATATGGAACCATCTTTGTACTGATACTCATGTCATGAGCATTGGTAATATACATTCTTAAATAGAAATTGACTAGAGTTCAATACTCCACATATATTTTCGAAATGGCGCTTTCTGCCTTTCAGATTAGATGGTGTTCTTCGTTTTAGTCCTTTCTTTGTGTTAATATACGACGCCCGCTCAGTTAAGATAAACAACGGATCCGGTGCGGGTTTTCAAACTATTATATCGACGGTAATCTGTTTGAGTACTTTGTACACCATATCGACAGCGGAATAATAAGGTATTTGAGGCAGTCAGATTACTATATGACTCATTGATATTTTCCCGAGGTTTAAGCCCTGAGATGTTTCTAAATCTATTCGTTTTTAACCATAGGATACAAGAAACCACTCAGAAGGTATGCCAACCCGATACGGAAGGCTAAAATCTTACATATGAATGACACTATGTCTCAGTATCTAAACAACATATTATATGTTTATAGGTCGTGACAGCCCACCCAGTTAAGGTAGGATTCTTTTTATACATGATTCTAAGAAGATACATTTGTCTGGCTGTGACTAACGTCCGGGTATAAACGGTTTTCCCTTCATAGGTCATTAAATCCAAGAAAATTGTCGGGTAAGCGAGTTCCACACTGCTTCTTATGTAGTTATTGTGAGACTTAACATTGGCATTACGTTCTGACATTCTTGGTCTCTCGTCTTTCAACTTTTAGCTGATTGAACATACTCACCACATTTAAAAGGTATGAAATGTGATAAGTGTAAACACAGACCCCCATGACACATGTTTTGCAAGAAATACTTATAGTTTCCTCCAAATAAGACATCATAGTCTTTTCTAAGAATTTCTGGCATTCTCAAATGCACAAAAGCAAGCATTATATTTGACACCATGCTTACTTCATCAATGATAAGAAGTTTCATTTTCTTCAGGACTCTCGAAACTTTGGAACACGCATCTCCAGATAGCTTGTGATACTCCAATTTGTTATCATGCTCCACTGGCAGCATCAGTAAACGATGTAAAGTAATCCCTTTAATGTTATGTGCTGCCAGCCCAGTTGGAGTGGTAACAACACAAGACAGCGGTGATTCAGTCCTTTTCTGCAGATAAGTTGCAATGGCTTTAATCAGAAAAGTTTTTCCAGTTCCCGCTTCTCCATTCACGTGGATCACTGACATAACCTCGACAGACCGAATATCGACTGGACAAAATATCGATGACTAATTATCGACAACAAAATTATCGATTTACTATACTTACACAACAAACATCAAAAATATCGACTACACAATATCGACTACTAAAAACAACGACTACAACAATATCGACTCACAACATTATCGATTTCTAAAACACCGATTATCAAATATTTATATAACAACAGTCAAAATATCGATTACACAAACATAGATAGCAAATTTATCGATTGTAAAAAAATCGCCATTAATAGATCCTAAAATAAATGACTTTATTATTTAATAATTAAGTCATACTGATCATAAAAAACCAGATTTAGTTAATATAAATAGATGACATATATTATTTATTTTCATAACATTTACAACACACAATAAATACTAACATACATTTTATAATACATAAACAATGTTTCGACCTTCTACACATTTTTTACAACTAATTATATATATTCCTCCACTTTACAAATATCAAAATAACATTACCTAGAACATTACCTATACAAAATAAATCCTTACACATTCAATAAACGTTAATTTGCGTCACCCATATAAGGAAAGCAATTAGCATAACAGAAAAAAAAATTCAAATCAACAAATAAAAACAGACTATCCATTTAAACAACCAATCCTATTTCTGAAACAATTAACCTAATACTATATAAATGAAATAATAAGTAACTAAAAACGCAGTATACATCTCCTAAGTAAAGGAAGACGAAACTCTGCTGGATTTCTGGAAGAAAACTGATGGACTTCAACAGAAAGAGACCTACACATATCTAAAGTAAGTACTACTACATTATTAGTCAGCGAAAATGTAACTCTCAAAGCTCACACCTATATTTTAAAGCAAAATACATCAAATATATCTTTTTTTTTTAGCACTCATCCTACAGATGAAAAAAAAAAACAGAAGACCTACACAACACCTGGACATCAAAAGTTACATATAAAAAAGTAAGTATATATTAGAAATGTAAAATCGAGAATTAATAGATAGGTAACTAAATCTAAACTAGCAAAAAACGTCGAACAAATTATCATAAATAGTAATAAAATATTTCTACACATTTTCTCAACTTCCACAGGTACAAAAAGATATACACAGAAAATAACAGTTTGAAGAACATCAACAGCTGAAAATAACGACTTGAAAGCATCAAAACATTTACAGGTAAAATACAAATGTGTGAAACTGTATAATGTGATTAGAACATTTTTTTTCCTTAAAAAATATTTACATTCTCTTTTAATTACCTCCTAGCACTACAATACTATCATGACTGAAGGAGCTAAATTCATTTATTCACAAAAAGGGAAAATGCTTCTTTGTTACATGGGATATGTCTACACTCAAGAGAAACAAAAAGATTTGAAAGTGTTTTGGAAGTGTACGAAATATTATGCCAACAAATGTTATGGTAGAGCTATAACTCAGGAAACTACTGTTACTTATACTAAAGAACATAATCACCCACCCAATGTAACAGAAATAGAGATTAGACAAATGCTAGATTCCCTTAAAGAAGCTAGTACTAGCACTGATCAACCAACAACTGCTATTCTGAAACACCATTTAAGTGTACTTCCCCAACATGCTTCTAGCCAATTACCATCTATAGAATCCCTTAAAAGAACAGTAGCTAGACAAAAAAGAGCAACATGCACTACTCCTCCCACACCAAAAACTTTAGAAGAAGTCCAAATTCCACCTGAACTCTCTGTAACTCACAATAAAGAAAATGTTATACTCTATGACAACAAATCTAAAGATAAAAGAATTATACTGTTTGCCACAGCAAACAACATGACAAAACTTACCCAATGCCAAACTTGGATGATGGACGGTACTTTTTCTGTATGCCCCAAACCTTTTTATCAATTATACACCATCCATGGTCATTTCCAAAATGCAAATATTCCATTCCTTTATGCCCTTCTACCAAACAAACAGCAAACTACCTATCAAGAAATACTAACTGAAGTCAAGCAACATACTAACAACTATTTTCCACAAAAAATTATCATTGACTTTGAAAAAGCTATGATAAACAGCATCCTTAAAACATACCCACACACAGCAATACAAGGTTGCTATTACCACTTTAATCAATGTATCTGGCGACATCTACAAAAATCAACCTTGAGTATCCAATACGCCACTGATAGCACATTTGCTTATCAAATCAAAAAACTCATCGCCCTAGCCTATGTTCCACTAACAGATGTAACTGAGCACTATAACTTATTAATAGACAGCCCCTACTATAAAAGAAACGAAGATAAACTAAGCCCTATGCTTGACTACTTCGAAGACACATGGGTAGGAAGGCTACACAGATCAGGCCATAGAAGACAACCCAAATACCAAATAGCTTGGTGGAATGTCTACCTTAGCACACTAAATAAGGAAGCAAAAACAAACAATGCAGTTGAAGGATGGCACAATGCCTTCCAAGCAACTACAGGCCGAGGAACGCCTACCCTTCACAAATTAATACAATCCTTACAAAAAGAACAAAGTTACCAGGAGCTCCGAATGGAGCAATCAGTAACTTTGATTGGACCTAAACTCACCAAAGAAACTAAAAAAATGTATAACACACTCCAAAGTCAAGTTACCCTCTATCCAACTAGCAAAGGACTAGAATATCTATCAATGATTGCCAAAACTATTCTTTAAAACATTACATAACTATACACGTAAAACTAAACATATTTTTCCTAAAATTCTTCATTATAATATGTAACAAATTGCAATTAAATTATCAAATACATAATATTAACATATATAAAATGTATTTAGATAATGTATTTACAAAATGTTACATACAACGTAAGTAAAGCAAAATTAAAAACAGTTTTCCCACCCATTAAAAATCCAGAAAATACTTATATTTCTGATGCAGCTTCAAACGTAATCCAATTCCAAGCAATCCATAGGACACCATTCCAAAAACCCATACAATCCATGAAAGCCCAAAAAAAATGCAAAAATACAAGCAAATGCATAGCGACTCCTTTCCACTTCAGTAGACACCAGATACCATAGAAAACCCAAAAATCCGTAATGGCGAAAAATAAACGCTCCAAGAAAATGTAAAAACCCAAAAAATAGTGTGCAAAAATAAGAGTATATAATACTCGTTACACAGCTGTGATCAAAAAAGAAGGGAGTCCTCCAAAACAGCGAAACGCGACGATAACCTAGAAAAAATAAATAACATACCCACCCACATAAAAACACCCATACATATATAAAAACACATATTTATACATCAAACATATTATCTTAGTAACATTTAAACATATTACCTCACCTCACACACCTACAACAAAAACGCGGTAAAAATCCAATATCGTACACTCTACCTAACACCGAACACACAATCTTCTCTAATTAACTCTACCTACATAAACATAAACACAGCACACATACACTAGCAATAAGTTCAGAAACTTATAAAACACAATTAAAACAAACTTACCCTCTCTAACGCGAAGCAGCACCCAACAGCGATCTGTTGAAGCACCAAATACGCCTAAGTAACATTACGCGGTTAAAAAGTAGTCCCTGTATACAGCTAAATGCTATTTAATTTCTATATTCCAACACTTTAAAAAATACACAGAGTATTATATTAAGTGTAAATATTTATTTAAAGTGTATAAAATTATTTCATAAATATTCATAAGTTTGAAATAATTATTCAACTGTTATGTTATAGTTAAAAAATTAATTTTTGATTTATAAATACATTTAGTAAATAATGTTAATGTAAAAATAAATTGCATATATAAGTTTGTTACAAGAAATGTTTTTTTTAAATTTGCAAATATTATGTAAAACATTATGTATGTATATAATAAATGTTTTTGGTGTTTATGTATTTAAAAATGAATATTATAAATATGTTCAATATTCATAATAATTATTTCCAAAAATATAACATGACTTGGTAATAAACAAAAATTTTACAATTACAAAAAAATGTACATAATTTGCAATCACAATAAATTCAATGTGTATCTGAATAAATATTTTGTTATTAAATAAAAAGTACATATTACCAATTTGTTTCAGAAACTATTTAAATGTTAATATATGTAAAAGATAAAAAAATTATGTTAATATAATTTATGTGTTATAAACATATACATGTACTTCATATTTTTGTTATGTTAATAAAAACATTGAATGAAAATTTTTGATTATAAATAAAAAATGATTCTCTACTTACAAATAAATTTTTATATGTGAATAACCAATTTTTCATTTATGGCATTTAACCCTGTCTATGTTTCCTTCTTTATTATTGTATATAAATATTATGTGCATATTAAATAATCTATTTAAAAATACCTTATACATTTAAATATATTTAAAAATTGTATTAATATTTAAAGTCCTACAATACCAATAATTGTTTTAATGTATATTAATTGAAATATTTTATATAAAATATATGAAAAAGTAACTAATTTAATAGACATTTAAATTGACCATATTTTTACCCTGTATCCCTCTAACCTAAAACCCTAAACTGACCCAAAGCCCTAAAAACACCCCTTTACCCACAAACTAAAAACTGACCCAGAACCCACAAAATACCCCTTTACCCACTAACTGAAAACTGACCCTGACCCCTAACAATAACCCTTTACCCACTAACTGAAAACTGACCCTGACCCCTAAAAATACCCCTTTACCCACTAACTGAAAACTGACCCTGACCCCTAAAAATACCCCTTTACCCAAAAACTGAAAACTTACCCTGACCTCTAAAAATACCCCTTTTCCCACAAACTGAAAACTAACCCTGCAACCAAAAAAATACCCTTTACCCAAATACTGAAAACTGACCCTTAACCCTAAAAATAGCCCTTTACCCACTAACTGAAAACTGACCCTGACCCCTAAAAATACCCCTTTACCCACTAACTGAAAACTGACCCTGACCCCTACAAATACCCCTTTACCCACTAACTAAAAACTGACCCTGACCCCTAAAAATACCCCTTTACCCAAAAACTGAAAACTGACCCTGACCTCTAAAAATACCCCTTTACCCACAAACTGAAAACTAACCCTGCAACCAAAGAAAGACCCTTTACCCAAATACTGAAAACTGACCCTTAACCCTAAAAATAACCCTTTACCCACTAACTGAAAACTGACCCTAACCCCTAAAAATACCCCTTTACCCACTAACTGAAAACTGACACTGACCCCTACTAATACCCCTTTACCCACTAACTGAAAACTGACCCTAACCCCTAAAAATACCCCTTTACCCAAAAACTGAAAACTGACCCTGACCTCTAAAAATACCCCTTTACCCACAAACTGAAAACTGACCCTGCAACCAAAAAAATACCCTTTACCCAAATACTGAAAACTGACCCTTAACCCTAAAAATACCCCTTTACCCACTAACTGAAAACTGACCCTGACCCCTAAAAATACCCCTTTATCCACTAACTGAAAACTGACCCTGACCCCTACAAATACCCCTTTACCCACTAACTGAAAACTGACCCTCACCCCTACAAATACCCCTTTACCCAAAAACTGAAAACTGACCCTGACCCCTAAAAACACCTTTATCCACAAACTGAAAACTGACTCTGAAAGAAAAAAATTACCCTTTACCCAAATACTGAAAATTGACCCTGAACCCTACAAATACCCCTTTACCCACTAACTAAAAACTGACCCTGACCCCTAAAAATACCCCTTTACACACTAAATGAAAACTGACCCTGACCCCTACAAATACACCTTTACCAAAAAACTGACAACTGACTCTGCACACAACATATACCCCTTAATAACCAAACAGAAAAGTAACCCAGAAGACTAAACCAACCTCTTTCCCCAAATACAAAATAATATATATATATGAGAATATCTATAATTATATATATATATGTTATATATATCTTTATATATCTAATTATAAATATATTATATATATATGTAATTAAATGTAATTAGACAAATATATTTCATATATATATATTTTATATTTAATTATTATAATATTAGTTATATCTATTTATATCTATATAATTAACATATTTTAAGTCTTTAACAATTATTTCATTATGAATACCAATTAATTAATTAACATATGTCATTACTTATAATTAATTAACTTCCCACCCTATACCCCTATTAACACACAACCCACTACATAACATAAAAATGTGAGATGTAACATAATTTACTATAATAGCATTAATGTTAATAAATTTACAATTACATAAAATATAATTAACATATTTAATTTATTTTACAAATATTTAATTATTCATAACAATTAACTAATTAACATAATTAATTACTTACAATTAAATTACTTCCCACCCTATTCCCCTATAATCCCACAACCCACTACATATCCTAAAAAAGTTTGATTTTACATATTCAACAATAATTCCATTTATTTAAATAAATTAACAATTAAATTATATATAATTAACATATTTTAGATAAATAACAAGTATTTACTTATTCTTACAAATTAATTAATTAACAGATTTAATTACTTACTATTAAATTACTTCCCACCCTAATCCCCTATAATCCCACAACCGGCTACATGAAAAAAATGATTTAAATAAGCATAATTCTCAAATAAGCTATTAAAATAACATATTTACCAATTACATATTATATATTTAATTAAATAGTAATTTAACAATTAATTACATATTAATACCAATAATTATATTTACATATTTAATTAATTAATACCAATTAATATATTTACATATTTAATTAATTAATACCAATTAATATATTTACATATTTAATTAATTAATACCAATTAATATATTTACATAATTAATTAATTATATTTAAAATACTTCCCACCCTATTCCCCTAAAAACCCACTACCCGCTCCTCGAAATTATTATAGTAATATAAATTTTTTTTAATTTATTAATTATTTTTAACATTAATTCTATATAAATAAATAAATAAAATTAATACATTTTAACACAAAATGCTATTATAAAACATTAAAACAATGTACATTGAACTATTACATATTATATATATACATATTAAAATTCGATATCATGAGAGTCGATATTGTGACAGTCGATAACACAACTTTCGATATTTTTAAACTAATAAACATATCGATATTTTTTACTGACGATATTACTTACTCGATATTTTTTATGTCGATATTTTTTACATACATAACAATCGATAAAAAAAAAATCGATATTACTTACCTCGATATTAATGCCATCTCGATATTCTCTAGTCGATATTATGTCCAGTCGAAATAAATGACTCGATATTAAGACTGTACACCATTCACGTACAGTTGGACAGGCTTAAATGATGTACATGAGCACTCTTTTTTCTCATGACTGAATCCATGTTCAAACTGTTCTGTGACTTCGTCATATATCTGTTTCTGCTCAAGGTTTAGTTGTTTCACCAAATCTTCTAAGTTAACTTCATCATCTTGAGCTTGTTCCATAGCTCTTTCCACCTCATCCATGGCAGTAGCAGCTTCATTTTGGATAATTGGTCCTCCTAGTGGATCCTGACTCAATGAAGCAGAACTCTGACTACCTTGAGAACTGTCTCTCGCAATCTCTTCAGCAATTGTGGCTTCTTGCTCTATTTCTTCATTCAACATTTGCAGATAATTTGGAAAAACAGGACATTCTATGGTATCCTTCGTTGCATTAAAGGAGTCTTCATAACAGAGAAAATCTCCAAGAAGTTCCTCTTCTTCACGTCATGGTTTAAACAGTTGCAAAAGAGCCAAATAATAAAATTCTCTTTTATCTGGATTATCACAACTCAATTTGCGATGATTAATCAAATGACCTTTTTTCTGTTTCACTAGACATCCTTCACATCCAATGACTCCATATATTCCATTATTGATATCTTCTCTGATGTTCCTCTTATAAATACATCTTTGCAGAACTTCATAGAGACAAGCGTTCTCAAGGTGATGACTTCTATTTGGATAGTATGTATCCAACATGTTTGTCTTCAAAATATCTATACTTTCTGGTTCTTTCTCCGCCAAATACTCTATCTCTTGTACAGATTTCAAAACTCGGTTTCGTGTTGCAGCAAGACCTAGACTCACCCAAATGATGGTCCTAGATTTGGCATAGAGACTTGCTGACGACAATCGATCAGAACATTCATATGCTCCAATTTCTCGATGCGACAACATCTTCAGACTGTAACTGTACAATTTCTTGCTTAGACTCTTTTCATGTGAAATGTCCTCCCACATTTCCTTCAGTTCTGTCTTTTCTTTTTTTGTGATGTAAGACGCCACATATCGAGCTACAGCAATAGAGTTGTCAGCAACGAATTGAATATCCATGTTAGCATTCCACATGGACAAAATCACTGGATTGTAGTCGTTGATGTACTTGGACTCTTCGTCTCTTTTTAAATTGTATGTATTTTTTGGTGATTTCCTCGTCACAGTATGTTGCAGAGAAGACATTAAATTATTTACTCTTCCTTTAGAAATCACTGGTCGTGGAAAAGCGAAACGACATTTTGTGTAGAACTTGTCCTTGTTTCTGAATTTTCGACGACAGTACTTTCCACAACGATGGGATTGAAAGCGTAAAACTTGTTGCCTTAAACTGTTTTCTTCCGTAGTTTTTGGAACAGCACATGTTGAATTCTCTTCAATGAAACTCATGACTGTCTCATCTGAATCTGTTCCAAATTTGGGTGCATCTTTAATCCATAACAACATATGTATGTGAGGAGCACCTCTCGCTTGATACTCCTTTCTCCAAAAGAAATCCAAAACCTCTCCAAGGGGAGGATTTTTTTTGTTGGTAATAAAATACATCATAGCTTCAAATCTATGATTGAAATATCTGCATACATTCACTGGATCCAAAGAACACAGTTCTCCAGGTGTTCTGAATTCTATATTTTGTATATTAGCATTGGCCTCTCGTGGAAATTGAAGTAATTCATCCCATGCATACTCGGCACAGCTAACACAGGTAACATCATTGTAAAGAGTCAAATGTATTTCTATTAAACATGCACACATTCTTTATTCCTTTTAAAAAATGTAAAAACTATTTATTTTCCCCAAAATCGTTTTTTACATCACATTTACAAAACACAGCACAGGTCCTATGTAGAAGCATTCCATGGCACGACTAAAAATTCACAATTTTACAAAATACAATTAACACTTTCACATGAAGCTTCACAATTTTACCAAATACAATTCCTCTATGCAAACAAACTCAATATGATTCCTACACTGAGTTAACACAGGTAACATCATTGTAAAGAGTCAAATATATTTCTTTAAACATGCACACATTC
Source organism: Lissotriton helveticus (assembly GCF_964261635.1). Classification (NCBI taxonomy): domain Eukaryota; kingdom Metazoa; phylum Chordata; class Amphibia; order Caudata; family Salamandridae; genus Lissotriton; species Lissotriton helveticus. The sequence continues at coordinate 549,508,791 of NC_136065.1, read as the reverse complement.
TGTATTCCTTTAAAAAAATGTAAAATAAATTCATTTTTCACAAAATCGTTTTTGACTTCACATTTAAAAAACACAGCACAGGTCCCAAATAAAAGCATTCCATATCACTACTAAAACTTCACAATTTTACAAAATACAATTCCTCTATGCAGTAAAAACTTTTTACCAAGCATTATCAAAAAGCATGACACAAAGCAACATTAAAAAACCACAATTTGCTTCCAAATCTTCTCCATAGAGTATACAAGACTCTATGTATATTAAATGAATCATAACTCACCTTTACAAATGCTTTAAGAGATTCAGAACAGTGTCAGATACACACACCAATATTTCTTTAGCAGAGCAAAAGGTATGTTCTCCAGGCACTGCAAACCATAAAGGCACAGAAAACCTCTAATTCTACACACATATTGCTCATGGTAACCAATCAAAACTCTTCCCTCTGTATTTTCAAACCAACACCCTTCCCCCCCTCAGCCTTTTCTACCTGTTACCATAGCAAGTCCCTCCTCACTGAGCTGCCAGGGTTAAAAGTTTATTCTACAATGTTGCAAATCACCTCTGCAAGGATGATTGACCTGCAAATACACCAGCTTATCTGGTGCCATGTTTCTTTAAATGACTTTTTTTTAACCATTCAAATTACTTCTTACACAGAACACAACCATGCACCCTAACTTTCAGTTTTCACCTATCTCATTCTACCAATCATTGCTTGTGATTCAAGAGCACTGAAACCCCACAGGTTTTTTTTGCAACCTCCTATTGTTCCAACTGCCATTTCTTTTCCACACTTCATCTGACTGCATCAGAATCTCCTCTCACCATGTATTCTGTCTGGATTATTGGACATAGCTATATCCACTGGGCTCAAAGGTATGCTAGTACCAGAAATTTTCACAACCTTGATTTATCAAACGTGAACATCAAATGGATTGGCCAGAGAGGATAAAAATGTCACCGATTGATTCCATTGGTGAAAACCTTTTTGCATTTGCCACACCCTGACCTGTTAATTGTGCACTGTGGAGGAAATGACTTGGGCACTTTGACTGGTGTAGGTCTGGAAATGCTTTTAAAGGACACCTTTGATCAATTGATGGCACTTTTTCCACAAACTGCCTTGGTATATTCCAATATATGCCAAAGGCAGAAATGGAAGTGGTCCAACCAATTTTGTCCACAATTTGAAAAAGCACGGAAACATGTGAATAAATCTGTTTCTGCTTACATGAGAGACTATGGAATGGGTTCAATATACAACAACAACTTGCGTTACAACATGCAAGATATTTACAGAGAAGATGGTGTGCACTTCTCAGATGAAGGGAATAGAATATTCCTCCTGAATTTAAGACTGTGCATTGGTACCTACTTGTAGGTACCTAAATCAGCCACAGAATCCAAAAGCCCTTTTCAGGGCTACCCTATCTCTGATCACTCCAAATGATTATCTTTTTTTAACTTTTTTCACTATTTTTCACTATAGTACGCTCCCCGGTACGCTTCCCGGTGCGCGTACCGGGCGCTCCCCCCGCGAAAAATAAAACCTTTTTTTTTCTTGTTTGCCTATTTCGGCCTCCTAAGACCCCCTCAGAAAACCTAGAGGGTCAAGGAGTGCCTACGATGCCCCCTTATACCCATTCCCAACGTTGTTTGACCTCCATTTTCTCTCTCAAATCTACCGAAACACAAAATGGAGGACTCCCGTAGCGCTGCCGGTACGCGTACCGGGGCGCACACCGGGAAGCGCTCCCAAAAATGTTAAAAGTTAATTTACATAAAAACCACTGGAGACACTTTCACCAAATATAGAATAGCTCATACTACATACCAATCCATACCATTTTCCCAAATTCGATGGAATTCCATTGAGCCATTTAGCCTGTAGACCTCTCTAAATACCCTGCGGTAAATTACTTCACAAAAACACATCTAAAGTGTTAGAATTGACAACCAATTAAAATGTTACTTTCATTTTCTACTTTTTTTACCTGACATTTGATTGGTTATGTACCTGAATATATATAAAGAAAGAGAGGGAAACACAGCCATTTTGACTACTACTTCCTGGTGTACATTTCAAAAGGATTTTCACTAATAACTTCAACTTCTTTTTAAAGGTAAGTTGTTATTTTAAAAACTGAAGTATATTGTGCACTTTAAGTTAATATGGAAAACTTTTTCTGATAGTTATATACTATCCCTCTGTAATAGTTATATATTTAGATAGACTTCTCTGTTATAGTTATGGATGGATTTAGGCTTGTCTTGTATAATTATGAATTTACTTAGGTTTCATCACATACACTTTTTTATATTTCTACTTCCAGCCTGATACCATACACTGCCCAAAGATAACTTCACTGTTAAAAAATCAAAACTACCTGTCTGAACTTAAACCCAACAGTGCCCTATCTCTACTGATATATTTGTTTTTTATGCAATTTACAGCAACATAATGGAAGGAGATCAAAATAAATGTAATATTTCATTCGAACTTGATCTTCAGGACAACCCAGAGGAAGAGAATAATGATTCAGATTTTTTGGATCAGTCTCTTGATGAAGAGTTTCTGAAATATGTGGAAGAAATGGAATCATGTAATCCAAATGAGGACATTCCCGACGACATAATGTTGGAAGTCTTATTAAATTTTGAAAAATCAGAGCAATAAATTGATATTTAATAATTAAAAATTGTTCCAGACATTATTCATTTTTATATGTAATCAATGAAATAGTACCAAAATGAATATAATATAATGTGAGATTAATAGTATACTGTGCAACTTTTTTGTTTTACATAGTAAATTTGCTCATAGATACTTCCCTTCTCCCACTATATTATCTCCAAAGTGTATTTGACATCTCTTTTTCATCTCCTGCCTCCATGTTCTTTATGTTTTCCTGACAGACTATGGTATGCATTCCATATACCAAAATAACTTCTATAACAACATGCAAATTATCTACATAATAAACGGTGTACATTGAATTTAAGACTCTGCATTGGTACCTACATGTTGGTACTTAAATCACCCACACAACACAACAACTCTAATCAGAGATACCCTACCTCTAAGCACTTTAAATTATTATTTTAGTGTTTCACTGAGTTTTCCCCATGTGTGGGGGTGGGGAGGTGTGTGTGGGGGATGTGCGCGGTGTGTCTGTGAGGTGTGTATGTGTGTGTGTGTGTGTCTGGGGGGGATGAGGTGTATATCTGTGTGGGGTATGTGGGTGTGGGTGGGGATGTGGGTGTGTAAAGTGTGTGTGTGGGTGTGGGTGTGTGGGGTGTTTCGGTGTAGGTGGAAGTGTGGGTGTGTGAGGTGTGTTGGCTCCCCGTAAATAAGAGGATTACTTTCCGCCTCCTAACACACGCACACAAAGCACTTTACGAACTTGGACCCGAATGCCTCAACACACGACTGTCCTTCTACACCCCCTCCCGTCAGCTACGATCCTCCAACCAAGCCCTTGCCACTATACCTCGCATCAACAAAACCACCATGGGAGGTAGGTCCTTCTCCTACCTGGCAGCTAAAACTTGGAACTCACTTCCTACTCACCTTCGCCTTACTCAGAACCACCTAGCATTCAGAAAGCAACTTAAAACTTGGATATTCGACAAGTAATTCCCCACCCTTCCTCAAGCGCCTTGAGGCCCTATGGGTATGTAGCGCGCTATATAAATCTTTTGACTTGACTTGACTTGACTTCTGTTTGGGGTGTGTGTGGGTGTGGGGAGTATGTGTATAGGATGTGTGTGTATGTGTGGGATGTGTGGATGTGTCTGTGAGGTGTGCGTGTGTGTGTGGGGGGAGGTGTGTGGGATGTGTGAGGTGTGTCTGTGAGGTATCTGTGTGTGCCTGTGTGTGTGTTGGGGGGGTGAGGTGTGTGTGTGTGTCTGGGTGTGTGGGATGTGTGGGTGTGAGTGTTGATGTATAAGGTGTCGGTGTAGGGCTGTGGGGTGTTTGGGTGTGTAGGTGGGGATGTGGGTGTGTAAAGTGTGTGTGTGGGTGTGGGTGTGTGGGGTGTTTCGGTATAGGTAGAAGTGTGGGTGTGTGAGGTGTGTTTGGGGTGTGTGTGGGTGTGGGGAGTATGTGTATAGGATGTGTGTGTATGTGTGGGATGTGTGGATGTGTCTGTGAGATGTGCGTGTGTGTGTGGGGGGAGGTGTGTGGGATGTGTGAGGTGTGTCTGTGAGGTATCTGTGTGTGCGTGTGTGTGTGTTGGGGGGGTGAGGTGTGTGTGTCTGTCTGGGTGTGTGGGATGTGTGGTTGTGAGTGTTGATGTATAAGGTGTCGGTGTAGGGCTTTGAGGTGTTTGGGTGTGGGTGGAGGTGTGCGTGTGTAAGGTGTGTGTGGGGAGTGTGTGACTGTGGGGGTGTAGGGTTGTGTGCGTGTGGGTGTGTGTGGGACGTACTTGTAGGTACCTAAAACAGCCACACAACCCAAAAGCTCTTTTCAGAGCTACCCTACCTGTAATCACTCAAAATGATTATTTTTCATTATTATTTTCACTATTTTTCACCAAAGTACGCTCCCCGGTACGCTCCCCGGTGCACGTACCGGGCGCTCCCCCCGCGAAAATCGGAAAAAAAAATTAAATTTTTTTTTACCCGAGAAACCCTTTTATGGCCCCCACATCAAACCTAGGGGTCAGGGGGGTCTACCCTGCCCCCTTTTCATTATTTTCCCTTTTGTTTTTACCACCTCTTGTGTCTCGATCCTACCGAGACACAAGATGGCGGCCGCTGCGGACTGTTTCGAATGTTTACAGACACCCGAAAGCCAATCAGCTTCCCGTGCGCAGGTCGCGTGGCGCGCCCGGAGCACTCCCCGCTTCGCGCACCGGGGCACGCTTACAGATATATACATTTTTTTTAACCTAAATTACTCTAAATCCTCTGGAGCACATATCTTGAGACATAGCAAAGGCACATCGGGCTACCAGTCCTTACAATTTTGCCAAGTTTGGTGAAAATCCATTCAGCCGTTCGAGCTAAAAGTGCGACAGACCGCCCTATGGAAATTAACATGGGGAAAACACTTTTTGGGACCCCCCTTTTATCTCGACCCCCACTTGACGAATCCCCCCAAACTTTCGGGGAAGGAGCGGAGCACCGCGAGGCAAAGTTGCTGAAAAATTCAGGCTGATTCCTCAACCGGCGCCAAAGTTATTCCAAATAGAATGTTGCGATTTCCCTATGGAAATCGATCCTAACTATATATACCTACTGGCGACCGCCAGTAGGTAATATATATATATATATATTACCTACTGGCGGTCGCCAGTAGGTAGTTATAGTTTGGATCGTTTTCCATAGGAAATCCGCAACATTCTATTGGGAATAACCTTGGCGCCGAATGAGGGATCTGCCTGTAATTTTCCTTAACTTTGCCTCGCTGCGCTCCGCTCTTTCCCTGAAAGTTTCGGGGGGATCCGTCTAGCGGGGGCCGAGATAAAAGGGGGGGTCCCAAAATGTGTTTTCCCCATGTTAATTTCCATAGGGCGGTTGGACTCACTTTTAGCCCGAACGGCTGAATGGATTTCCACCAAACTTGGCAAAATTGTAGGGACTGGTACCCCATGTGCCTTTGCTATGTCTCAAAATATATGCTCCAGTGGTTTTTACGAAAATTAACTTTGAAAAAATATATATTGGGCTACATTGGGCTATATATATGTTAGAGCCCAAATGTAGCCCAATGTAGCCCAAAGATGGCCACCAGAGACAAAAAAAACAAATGTAACCCAAATATCAGCCAGATGTAGCCCAACTATAGCCCAATGACAGAATGTCCCAGAGTGTTCTAAAGAACAACTAGAGCGCTAACAGTCTTACTTATGACAAAAGTATGGCACACCTGAAGTCATCTTGATTGGAATAAAGTGTTAACACTTAAAACATTTAATTTGCAAAGGAACAAAATGAGGGGGTTCATTTTGCCATAGAAATTATGATTAGTGCTGAAGAAAGAAAAATTAGGGCACATTTTGAGTGACTTCTCAAATCCTCTTATATTTCATTAAAAAAATTCTGATATGCAGTCTCCCAAGATGGCCACCAGAGACAAAAGAGCCCAAATGTAGCCCAAATATCAGCCAGATGTAGCCCAACTATAGCCCAATGACAGAATGTCCCAGAGTGTTCTAAAGAACAACTAGAACGCTAACAGTCTTACTTATGACAAAAGTATGGCACACCTGAAGTCATCTTGATTGGAATAAAGTGGTAACACTTAATACATTTAATTTGAAAAGGAACAAAATGAGGGGTTTCATTTTGCCATAGAAATTATATATATATATATATTCACTGAAAAAACCATAGGTTATAGACCATATATAGTTAGGAATTAGCATTTACAAAACCTTGAAAATTCACTGAAAAAACCATAGGTTATAGACCATATATCGTTAGGAATTAGCATTTAAAAAACCTTATTTTACCCACACAAAACCATTGAAATTCCATATATAGTTAGTTGCACTAACTATATATCGCGCACCCGCAATCCACTGCTGATGATGTCACATATTACATCATTCATGACATGGTCAGTGACATCACTGATGACATCACTGATGACATCTCAAAATGGTGGTGCTCTCATGCTAACGCCAGCTTCAGTCTGAAACATCCAGAAACACTGTAGACTACCAATTCGATCAGTTCCGGTAGCGCCCCAATGTAACCCGGTAGAGAAGAACTAGCCCTCCCCTCTTTGACTGATGGTTCTGTCCCTTCTGTTGTCATTTAACAGAACTATTTAGCCTGCTGAAAGGGGTTGTGTTCCGACCGCTGGTTGGTGGAGACATTTTGACTATATTCTGGACCTGCGTTGTCGCGTAATGCGTCATATGACGCGCCGCGTCAGCGCATCCGGAAGTCATCCGGGGCGCGACGCGCAGCGCGTAACGTAAGCATAACAGGTCATGTGACTTGTTAATAAAACTTTTCATTGGTTCATTTTACTTTTCTTATTCTAATGATGAAAGGCTTGGTCATATGACCTAAAAATTACGCTTTTTATTACTTTCGAACATTATTTTTTCTTAAATATATGTTATGATGTTCCAGGCTAATGTACTTTCCCGGAAAATTTACAACTGTCCTGCAAGTAAAATATATTCTTTTTTCGAGAAAAAGGGCGTTTCTTCGTCCCATGACGGAGCCGTTGAGCAAAAGAGGGTCGACCTGCTGTCTTAGTCGCCGATACGCCTAAATATGAGATTCTTATCGATCACTTTATGTTGCAGGAGTAGAAAACACAACAGCCCTTGACCATTTATCTTTACTGCGTTCCTGCGTATTATACCTTTTACCCTTCATGTGATTGGTCTGCTTTATTTCACTTGCCTTTTAATGATTCTAAAACAGTGACTATTATTAAAAACTTTACCAATGTATATACTACTACCATGTTTTCTTTTAAAAACCTTTATTGTGAAAATTTCATTATACAAATACGAGCCTATAACCACGTGGGCCGGCCACGGAGCAAACTGTAATCGTATATGATGAGTAGACATTTACACTGTAGAGGAACGTAACGGGCGGGCCATTAGGTTGCAAGAACTAAGGTGTCTAACAGTTGCGGAATCGGTGGACGTACATTTTATAATTAAAATACGACAGGGCCAGTTACAATAAAATTATCTAGATATACATTTGCGGGCAAGTACCATGCGTGACGTTAATTCGAACTTTCAATAGTACAGTAATCAATAACACATCAGAACTTAATATCAATAGGGATGTCGAAATACTCAATCAATTCTCGTCCCCGCCCGCCATGTGCTTCAAAATTGCATACGTATCTCGTGATTTCAAGGTTCTGCAACCAGTACACAACAAGGAGTTACGAGTCCCATTTATTCCGGCGCCATTTTGGGCGAGGACGGGCAGGTCCAGGATATAGTCAAAATGTCTCTACCAACCATCGACTATGATGATGTTCATATGCTGTATTTATAGAGTAACACTCATCTGTCCACATGAAATTAATTTGCCACAATCTAAACATGTCATTTTAATCTTTGCAAAGTTCTTCTAAATATTTGGGACCGTTTCCCTTGCCTCTGATGCTGTCAGTGCCACTTCTTTGGTGAATGTACTGGCAGGTCGGGGGTTCTCCTCCAAATCTCTCTTTTATGCAGCACTATAATTAATTGGTGCCACCTCTCCATATGACGATGCATGGTATAGTTACCATAACTATATTTTTTTTCGGTTCCTCTGGAGAGTACATCGTGGCAGATGAAGCGTATAACGTACCGGGCATTTACCTTTTTTTGCATGTAGAGGAAAGGAAAAAAAAAATCGAGCGTCCGAGTTCTAAGGTGTCCCAGGGCCATTTTAGTGGACCAGGCCCAAATCCAAAGAACAGGCCGCCATTTTGAGAGTCCTGTTGCAGCCGCCTGTCGCTGTAGCATCAAGAGCGGCCAAAACTCAGCTGAATGGCAACTGAAACGGTAAAGGGGCGCCCCACTACAGCAGACGAGCTTCCACCTAGGAAGGCCCGTTCACGCCGCCTCCCCCCCCCTTCGGGCACCCCACGCCGTTATTCGGAGCAGTATTGTAGGATGGCCACACCAGTGCAGCAACTTGCTAGACACCACCTCGGTGGTAACCGAATCTCAGCGCCTTGTGGTGTCTTCTATTCAGAAAACATTGTTGTGCTGCCTTCGACCTATTCGCCGCAAGTGCACACGCAACTCAGCTGCATAGCTTGCTAGACACCACCTCGGTGCTAACCGAATCTCAGCGCCTTCTGGTGTCTTCTATTCCAAAAATATTGTTGCGCTGCCTTTGGCCCCATTCGCACATCGGTCCGCTACTGCCGCCATCTCACAGGCCAACGGGGCGCCCCACGCCGACTTTCAGCATTGTAGGATGGCCACACCAGTGCACCTTACTAGACACCACCTCGGTGCCATCCGGATCTTGGCATCTCAGCGCCTTGTGGTGTCTTCTATTCAGAAAATATTGTTGCGCTGCCTTTGGCCCCATTCGCACATCGGTCCGCTACTGACGCCATCTCACAGGCTAATGGGGCGCCCCACGCCGAGTTTCAGCATTGTAGGATGGCCACACCAGTACAGCAACTTGCTAGACATCACCTCGGTGCCATCCGGATCTTGGCATCTCAGCGCCTTGTGGTGTCTTCTAGTCAGAAAATATTGTTGCGCTGCCTTTGGCCCCATTCGCACATCGGTCCGCTACTGACACCATCTCACAGGCCAACAGGGCGCCCCACGCCGACTTTTACCATTGTAGGATGGCCACACCAGTGCCACAACTTGCTAGACACCACCTCGGTGCCATCCGGATGTTGGCATCTCAGCGCCTTGTGGTGTCTTCTATTCCGAAAATATTGTTGCGCTGCCTTTGGCCCCATTCGCACATCGGTCCGCTACTGACGCCATCTCACAGGCCAACGGGGCGCCCCACGCCGACTTTCAACATTGTAGGATGGCCACACCAGTGCGGCAACTTACTAGACACCACCTCAGTGCCATCCGGATCTTGGCGCGTTGTGCTGCCTTCGGCCTATTCGCACATCGGTCCGCTACTGACGCGAACTCACAGGCCAACGGGGCGCCCCACACCGACTTTCAGCATTGTAGGATGGCCACACCAGTGCTGCAACTTGCTGGACACCACCTCGGTGCCATCCGGATCTTGGCGCGTTGTGTTGCCTTCGGCCTATTCGCACATCGGTCCGCTACTGACGCCGCCTCACGTGCCAAAACGGGGCGCCCCACGCCGACTTTCAACATTGTAGGATGGCCACACCAGTGCGGCAACTTACTAGACACCACCTCGGTGCCATCCGGATCTTGGCGCGTTGTGCTGCCTTCGGCCTATTCGCACATCTGTCCGCTACTGACGCGAACTCACAGGCCAACGGGGCGCCCCACGCCGACTTTCAGCATTGTAGGATGGCCACACCAGTGCTGCAACTTGCTGGACACCACCTCGGTGCCATCCGGATCTTGGCGCGTTGTGTTGCCTTCGGCCTATTCGCACATCGGTCCGCTACTGACGCCGCCTCACGTGCCAACGTATTTTCTCCGCATTTTATACCCTATGCCGCATAACAGGTCATGTGACTTGTTTATAAAACTTTTCATTGGTTCATTTTACTTTTGGTTTCCTAATGATGGAAGGCTTGATCATATGACCTAAAAATAACACTTTTCATTGGATGAAAACTTTTTTTTTTCCCAAACGATGAAAGCCCCACCTTGTTTCTGGATGTTTCAGACTGAAGCTGGCGTCAGCATGAAAGCACCACCATCTCGTGGCTCCGTCGTGGTCATTCCGCGAGCAATCATGGCAGCCGCTCCCCACCAGAAGCCTGCAGGAGTCGAGGGCCCCCAAAACTTTTGTTGAACCCTCAAGGCGGAGGGGACGCTTTCGAGAATGGGGTCCAAGACCTAGCAGACAGTCGTCCGATTTCCAAGGTGTCCCAGGGCCATTTCAGTGGACCAGGCCCAAAAAGAAAAGAGCCTGCCGCCATTTTGAGAGTCCTGTGGCAGCCGCCTATCGCTGCACCGCAAGAGTGGGCGCAACTCAGCTGAATTGCGGATTTTGACACAGTGGACCAAAAGCGGACGGAATGGCAACTGAAACGGTAAAGGGGCGCCCCACTACAACAGACGAGACTCCACCTGGAGAGGCCCGTTCACGCCGCCTCCCCCCCCCCCCCCCGGGGCGCCCCACGCCGTTATTCGGAGCAGCATTGTAGGATACCAAAACCAGTGCGGCAACTTACTGGACATCACCTTGGTGCCATCGTTCTGCTGCCTTGGAACTATTCGCACAACAGTTTGCTACTGATGACCCACCCCCCGCGACGCCCCACGCCGGATGCCGAAATCAGTGCGCCACTCAGGCAACATCACCTGGGTGCCGTCCAGAAATCTGGACGTTGTGCTGCGTTGGGACTATTCGCACAGCCGACCGCTACTTCGTTGTTTTTCCCTAAAAATGTTTATATGTTTTTACTGTTTTTGTTTTGTTGTATATATTTATAAGTTATTAAAGTTTTATAATCTTACTACTTTGTTGGAGTGCTATATATTTTTAATGTGACACATAATTGTAAAAACTTTGATGTACAAAGAGTCATCCCTGGAATCTTCCGCTTCAGGCTCGGTCCCCTCCCCAATCACAATACAGGATGGTTTTCAGATAGTAGGAACGCGTGTGCTGTGACGGATCTCATCGAGTGTGGGCCTTGATCTACTATAACTCCTTTGAAGAGGGGTGATTCTTTACAGCTGGGGCCATAAACTACATCTGCAGGGCTAGCTGATAGCCTAGGACCGGCCTGGACAATCGGACACAGAGGAAAAGGAGTGTCAGAGGGTGCGGTAGTGAACAGGGCGAAAGGGAGGTGTCGGGCGGGCACAGGGTGTGATTCTCAGGGAAGAACAGCGCAGATGGGGGGAGGTTTATTACCCATGCATAAGACAGAGAGCGGGGGTGACCAGTGCCTGGGGGAGATGCTTGCGAGGGTGGGGAGCCATGCTAAGGATCGACAGCGTGCAGAGAGTGGGTCTGGTCAAGTCATCTAAAATGGCTGCCGTGCACGACAAAAGTGTGGCATTTGAAAAAAGGCAAGATGGCGCAGACAATGTTTTTCAACACTTCCTGATTTCCTTCGAATCGAACGTTAACAGACGTTGGGGCATATTACCAAAGTTAAGCGATATTTATCCCTAACGATGCTTAGCAACGAATTTTTTACCGCTAAGCATCGTCAGAAATTATCGCAGATAAACCTTGCTATTATAAAGGTTTATCGCAAATGCCATAAAAAACGACCGCAATGCATTAATATCGCTGAAAACTCAGCGATATTCATGCATTACCGAGCTAAAGCTCTTAGCCATGTTATCCACCTCCCATTGGATAACATGGCTAAGAACTGCTCAGGGCAGGTGGTAGCTGTTGGAGATATTCGCGCTTAGCACGAATATCTCCAAAAGTTGGTAATAGGAGATAGCGATGTTAGCGACTGTTTCAAGTCGCTAACATCTTGGCATGCCCACTTTGCATGTCATTAGTGATAAATATCACTGACATGCAAAGTGGGGCCCAGGATGGTCGCTATCTCCTACTAGCGGTCGCTAACTGGTGTTAGCAACAGCTAGGTAATACAGAGATAATTTTATCTCCGCGAAGCGGAGCGCTGTTACAGATATATATCTTTTTTTGAACGTTAATTTCTCAAAATCCACTGAAGCACATATATTGAGACCTAGCAAAGGCACATCGAGCTACCAGTCCCTACAATTTTGCCAAGTTTCGTGCAAATCCATTCAGCCGTTCGATTATTATTATTTTTATTTTTTTTGCCCCGCGGGGCCCTTTTAAAACCTCCACATCAAACCTAGGGGGTCAGGGAGGATCTACTATGCCCCCTTATGGTCATTTGCCCCTTCGCTTTGGCCTCCTCTTGTCTCTCGATCCTACCGAGAGACAAGATGGCGGCCGCTACGGACTGTTTGGAATGTTTACAGACGACGGAGAACCAATCAGCTTCGCAAAGCTCCGTAACGCGAAAAGTACGCGAAGCGGAGCGCTGTTACAGATATATATCTTTTTTTGAACGTTAATTTCTCAAAATCCACTGGAGCACATATATTGCGACCTAGCAAAGGCACATCGGGCTACCAGTCCCTAATATTTTGCCAAGTTTCGTGCAAATCCATTCAGCCGTTCGATTATTATTATTATTATTTTTTTTGCCCCACGGGGCCCTTTTAAAACCTCCACATCAAACCTAGGGGGTCAGCGAGGATCTACTATGCCCCCTTATGGTCATTTGCCACTTCGCTTTGGCCTACTCTTGTCTCTCGATCCTACCGAGAGACAGGATGGCGGCCGCTACGGACTGTTTGGAATGTTCACAGACGCCAGAGAACCAATCAGCTTCGCTTCACAAAGCTCCGTACCGCGAAAAGTCCGCGAACCGGAGCGCTGCCCGGTCCGCTGTTACAGATATATATCTTTTTTTGAACGTTAATTTCTCAAAATCCACTGAAGCACATATATTGAGACCTAGCAAAGGCACATCGGGCTACCAGTCCCTACAATTTTGCCAAGTTTTGTGGAAATCCATTCAGCCGTTCGGGCTAAAAGTGAGGCCAACCGCCCTATGGAAAACTCAATGTTAAAAACACGTTTTGGGACCCCCCTTTTTTCTCGGCCCCCCCTTGACGAACCCCCCCCCAGATTTTCAGGGGCTGCTCAGAAACAAAATGTTCCATTTTCCTGAAAATTTCAGCCAATTCCGTCCACAAACGCCAAAGTTATTAGACATAGAATTTTCAAAAATCCCATGGAGAAAAAATCCTAACTATATATACCTACTGGCGACCGCCAGTAGGTAATATATATATATATATATATATATATATATATATATATATATATATATATATATATATATATATAATTCACTGAAAAAACCATAGGTTATAGACCATATATAGTTAGGAATTAGCATTTAAAAAACCTTATTTTACTCACACAAAACCACTGAAATTCCATATATAGTTAGTTGTACTAACTATATATCGCGCACCCGCAATCCACTGCTGATCATGTCACATATTACATCATTCATGACATGGTCAGTGACATCACTGATGACATCACTGATGACATCTCAAATGACATCACTGATGACATCACTGATGACATCTCAAATGACATCACTGATGACATCACTGATGACAACATCCAGTGACTGTATTTTTCTGTAAAGTTAAAATATGTCTTACATATTGAAGAATGAGTGGATGTATAAGTGTCTTGATGAAGGATTTAGTAGGGGCATGACTGACTGTATGAGTGACTGATTAAATGTGTCTCACTGAGTGCATGGGTTAGTGACTAAACTGTCTAAATTTGTGCATCATTATGTCTGTTGTTCTGTAAACTGCTGCATGTGTTGATCAGTAGCTATATGATTAACTATATGGGTTATTGATTGGTTGCCCAAGCATTTGTATGGGAGACTGAGTGTGTGTGTGGGTGGCTGGGAGGTGTATGACTCTCTGCATAGATGTGTGAGCAGTTGATTCACTAGATGTATGGGTTCAAAAGTGCATGTGGAAACAGCTGTATGGGCGGTTGACTGTGTGCATGAGTGTATTGGTGAGTGAATGGATATCTCAGTGCTACATGTCAAAGTAAGTACATATGTAAAATACAGTACATGTGAGAGTTGACATATATAAATAACTGTGCATAAGAGCCAGTGAATGTGTGAGTGGCTGTATGGATCATTGTGAACTTGTATCCAGGATTGTATAAGTGAGTAAATATGTTTTAGTATATGTTTGAATAAGTAAGGTGTGTATAACTGTATAGTTGAGGAAATGGAGGTGTGATTGATTCTTTGCATGACTGACTAGGTGTGTGAGTAACTCCATGGATGAGTGACAGTCTGTGAGTGTATGTTTATACTGAGTGTATCTAAGATTATATAAGAGTCTGAAGAGGTTCATCATAATATCACATGAATGATGTCATCAGTGATGTGATCAGTAATGTCAAATGAGATGTCATCAGTGATGTCATCAGTGATGTCATTTGAGATGTCATCAGTGATGTCAAATGAGATGTCATCAGTGATGTCATTTGAGATGTCATTTGAGATGTCATCAGTGATGTCATCAGTGATGTCATTAGTGATGTCATTTGAGATGACATCAGTGATGTCATCAGTGATGTCATCAGTGATGTCATCAGTGATGTCATTTGAGATGACATCAGTGATGTCATTTGAGATGTCATCAGTGATGTCATCAGTGATGTCATTTGAGATGTCATCAGTGATGTCATCAGTGATGTCACTGACCATGTCATGAATGATGTAATATGTGACATGATCAGCAGTGGATTGCGGGTGCGCGATATATAGTTAGTACAACTAACTATATATGGAATTTCAATGGTTTTGTGTGAGTGAAATAAGGTTTTTTAAATGCTAATTCCTAACTATATATGGTCTATAACCTATGGTTTTTTCAGTGAATTTTCAAGGTTTTGTAAATGCTAATTCCTAACTATATATGGTCTATAACCTATGGTTTTTTCAGTGAATTTCATTGGTTTTTTAAAAGCTAATATCTGTAGCTGTAAAATGTATTCTTCTTTAAATCCCAAAATATATGTTATATGTTTATTAATAATTTTTTTTTAAATATTTTTTTTCTTCGCTCCCGGTTCGCGAACCGGGAAGCTTCCCGTTAGCTCAATTTGATGCCGCGACCCGGTCCGCGAACCGGTAAACGTTCCGTTTGCGCAACTGCCGCGTTAGAAATCAACATCGTGACGCGTCGCGGAAGCGCGACGTATCACGTTGTCGCGTAATGCGTCTTATGACGCGCCGCGTTAGCGCACCCGGAAGTGCTCCGGTCCGCGAACTGAGACGCGAAGCGCAGCTCCCCGGAAGCGATCAGGGGCGCATCGCGAAAGCGCGACGTATCGCGTTGCCGCGTAATGCGTCTTATGACGCGCCGCGTTAGCGCACCCGGAAGTGCTCCGGAGCGCGAACCGAGGCGCGAAGCGCAGCGACCCGGAAGCGATCCGGGGCGCGTTCCGCAGCGCGTAACATAAGCGTAACAGGTCATGTGACTTGTTAATAAAACTTTTCATTGGTTCATTTCACTTTTGGTTTCATAATATGTAAGGCTAGGTCAGGTGACCTAAAAATAACACTTTTCATTGGTTTAGAACTATTGTTTTTCCCAAATGATGAAAACCCCTCCTTCTTTCCTCACTCTGACTTTCATCTTTGTGAGAGGAAGACCTTTTTTGATATTTCAGCAATGGCTTCATTGGTAGCTTCAGCTGGTGGACCCCCACCACCACCACCACCTCCTCATGGGAAGAGAGGACCACCTCCCCAGTTCATCAGCAACACAGAGGAGGAAGAGGATGAGCAAGAGGAAGAGGAGACAGAAGGACCACAGTTTTTAGAAGAGCAGCCCCGGGTTTCTCATTGGAAAACCAGTTTTATTTGGCAGTTTTTTTCGATCCCTGAAGGGCAGAAGAAAGTAAATGCCAGATATGTCACCTGCCTCATATGTAAGGAGAAGTTATCTAGAGGCACCTTAAAAAAATACAGCTTCGGTAACTACACCATGCATCGTCATATGAGCAGGTGGCATCCATTAAACTACAGCCGGGCAGAGATGCGTGACCAGCAGGACAACCCAACGACTCCTGTGGCCAGGTCATCATCACAGATATCTTTGACAGCAGCAGAGGCACGGGAAACCGCGCCAAACATTCAGGACAACTTTGTCCATATGAAGTTTACCTGCTTTTATTGTGGTGCATTACTGTCTTGTGGCAATATGAGTATTACCTTAATCAACCGAGCTTATGAAAATCACAATTGCCCTAAACGCCCCAGACAGTAAATTTTTTTTTTGCTCCTGTTGAGCCGTTTCCAATGCCTGTTTTTTGTTGTTTCCCCTCCATCACAAACAAAAAAAAAACCATAAAACTGTTCAAAAAATACAAAAAAAACAAAAAATGTTCAGAAAAATAAAAAAAATATATAAAACAACAAAAACATTAAAAAAAAAGTTATTTTCAGAACTACCTCCCCTTTAAAAAAAAATTGCTAGAATGTTTAGCACTCTGGCAAGCTCTATTTCTTTTGGTTCGCTTCCCCGTTAGCTTCCCGTTTCGCGAACCGGGAGCGAACCAAAAAATAAAAAAATAAAAAAAAAGAAGAGTTAGTATAAGGGAAGTAAACAGAGAGTAATGTTAAAAGAAAGACAGCTATAGGGAGTAAACCAGAGATACTGTTTAATAGATCTATTTACCGAAGAAAAGATGGAAGAGGGTATAATTGTGAAAAACAAAATAAAAAAGGAAGTGAAAGAAAAAAAAGAGAGTAGAACAATAACAAAGAAGAGTTTCTTGGAGAATGTGAGTGAATGTTCAAAATAAGATTAAAACATGTGGAATAACAGAGAGAAAAAACAGAAAACAGAAAAGAAAAAATAACAGAAAAAGATTAATTGAAACAGCAAAGAAATGTAAATAACATAGAGCCATATCATCAACATAGCCAATAAAAGTTTTGCAGCTTTTATCGGCAGAAATGTGTCGCTAAAGCCGCTTTTGCGGCAGAAAACTGCCGCTAAAACCACTTTTGCAGCAGTTTTCTGCCAATAAAAACAGCAATAATTTTATTGGCTGTGTTCATAATATGCCCCTTAGTGTGCTTCAACTACACAGAGAAAGCATTATGAACAAGTAGTGAAAGAGTGATCAGTCAAAGACACTAAGAGTAATAGAGACGGAGTGAGTGAACAAGAGTGAGGAACTATGAGAAGAGAGGGACTAAGAAAAAGAGTGGAAGGAGTTGAATAAGTAGGTAATAGAGAAAGGAATGAGGAAAGTAGCAAAGGCAGGACACTGAGGGTTAAAGAAATGAAGCTGTGGAACTAATAGTAGGTGAATGTGATAGAAATGTAACGAAAAGAGTACAAAACATTTACCTTATAATTGTTGTTAACTTACTCACTTTTTATTTTTATACTTTCAATCTGTGAAAGAGTGAACAAACATTTGAAAAATATTAAAACATGTATTTAAAAATTAGAAAAGACAAGGGAAAAGATTGAAGGACAAACAGTTTTTCAACAACTTTGACACTTACAGAAGCTTCTGCTTCTCCAGGCCCCCTACACAGTCCTAAAGATATACATTTTAAACTAACAGTATCTTGATGCAGATGAAGTGAGGCCTATCTTAAAACATGGTGCATCTTTTGCACTGCTGTTGTCTCACAAAAGTGTCGCAAGACACTAACATTTTAAATGATTGTTTCAGGATGCCAATAAGATGTGTCCTATCTAGAGGTTTGTTTGAGGTGAGGCCTACTCAGGGTTCCAAATGAAATTTCGAGTTGTTGAAGAAAACAGAGGACATAATACATGTGAAGGCCTACCAATGAAGTATGTCATGTCCACTTCACTCTTGAACAAAGGCCAGACCTCTTCTGTGTCCGTGGACAGACCTAAAGTTCATCTGCACAATGTCATTCGTAAACTTAGGAAATACTGGTGATGTAATTGAAAAATGTGGAGTTTCTTTTCCTCATTTCACAATCACATCACCTGTGTTGCCTTTGGTTAGGTATCTCATAGTGCAGATGGAGTCTAGCATATCAAAGAGTACATAGAAGTTGAGCAGTATATACAACAATTTTGACATTTACAGAAGACTTAGCTTCTTATCTTGTTGGAGATGAAGTCAGGCCTGTCTTGCAACATGGTGCATCTTTTGCATCACTGCTGCATCGGTTTCATGTGGCACGGGTTTTTTACAGCATGACACATCTGCCTAGATGCATCAATTTGTAATTTTGTCGCCTCATAGCAAATCTTTTGCACCGCCGCTGAATCACAAAAGTGACGCACAGTGGCGCAAAGGAGGCATACACCTATCATAAATCTGTCCCTAACATTTGAAATGATTGATTCAGGATGACGATAAGGTGTGGCCTCTCCAGAGGTTTGTTTAAGGTGAGGCATACTCAGGATTGCATATCAAATTTATGCTTGTTGAAGAATACAGAGGAGATAATACATGTGAAGGCCTACCAATGAAGTAAGTCATGTCCACTTCACTCTTGAACAAAGGCCAGACCTCTTCCGTGTCCGTGGTCAGACCTAAACTACATCTGCACAATGTCATTCGTAAACTTAGGAAACACAGGTGATGTAATTGAAAAATGTGGAGTTTCTTTTCCTCATTTCACAATCACATCACCTGTGTTGCCTTTGCTTAGGTATCTCATAGTGCAGATGTAGTCCAGCATATGAAACAGTACCCAGAAGTGCAGCACTGCATGCAACAACTTTGACACTTACAAAAGCTTCAGCTTCTGCATGCCCCCTACACAGTGCTAATTATATACATTTTAAACTGATGGTATCTTGCTGGAGATGAACTGAAACCTATCTTGCAACATGGTGCATCTTAGTGACCCACAGCGGAGCAAAAGAGGCGCACGGCCATCATAAATCTGACCCTAACATTTTAAATGATTGTTTCAAGATGCCGATAAGGTGTAACCTATCCACAGATTTGTTTCAGGTAAGTCCTACTCAGAGTTGCAGATGAAATTTAGGTTTGTTGAAGAATACAGAGGAGATAATACATGTGCAGGCCTACCAACGAAGTGAGTCATGTCCACTGCACTCTTGAACAAATGTCAGACCTCCTCTGTCTCCAGGAACAGGCCTAAACCTCATCTACACAATGTGATGTGTAATGTTAGGAAACACAGGTAATATAATTGAAAAACGTGCAATTTTTTTTGCTCATTCCACAATCATATCACCTGTGTTTCCTTTGCTTAGGTATCTCATTGTGGAAATGTAGTCTATCATATGAAAGACTACGTAGAATATGAGCACTGTATGCAACAACTTTGACACTTACAGAAGCCTCACCTTCTCCATGCCTCCTACACAGTTCTACATGTACATCATAAATGCAAACAGTACAGAATTAATTATACATGTTAAATGGTTTATTTTTGCTGTTCTCAGAATGTATCAAATTTCACTAAAAACAGTGACTTGAAGGTATTCATCATATAACTGCGGGGAAAAAAAACCACAATCAAAATGATTGTGTTTAAAAAACCCATACAACATAACAAATCAGAATTCAGAACTCCTTAAAGTTAACTTACTTTCCATGACGTCGAAGGATGTCCTATGAACAGCTTACACTCTGTTGTGCTGTTATTACTTTCAGCCCGCCACTTTCTGAAAGAAAACCTCCATCGTTTTGAAAAATATGTTACATACAATAAATGACTTCTCGCTCTCTACCACACGTTTCCACAAGGCCAAATCATGTCAGAGCCATTTATAACTCTTGGAATTCTTGTAAGCCAATCCCGTCATGTTGTATTTCCGCAACTTTCAGAATTAAAATGTTGAAGATCATTTTCACAATCCTGGACTACTAATATCTTACCCTTCTTGCTCACTCATGTTCTACATTTCCTATGACACTGATACTGCTTACGATGAAGCAGACTTACACTACCTCTATGACTACTACAATTATTTAATTCTCTACATCACTTTTAATCACAAAGCAATATAAAACAGTAGACAGCATTGCAGACTTACATTCCCTCTACTCCATGTTTTGATTGGCTGCTTGAATTAGCTTATAAAAAGAAATAGTTTTTCTGAACTCATTCAAAGTGCACTTATTTTTCCATGACGTCCAGTGTTATGGTAAGAAGTTATGTCTCTGTACTACACTTATCCTCAAGGCCAAATCGTGTAGGAGCCATTAGAACGTCTTGAAATTCCTCAGAGCACATCCCGAGATTCTTTCCCTAAAATTTTGGTTTTAAAAACACCAGGTAAGAATTTTTAAGGTCATACGTCAATTTTTTTTTGAAAATTAAAACAGAATCGTTGCAGAATGACCAGCCATTTCTAGACTTTAAATAAGCTGTGTAATGTCCTGATGTTATTGAAGGACCGTCATGATATATAATTGCTACAGTTACAAAAGTCCTTCCTGATATTGACAACTGTGAAGCCACAAAATTTTTCATTAAAGTTGTCAATTTTGTTCCATCAGGCCTACATCGTTGGAACATTAAAATGACATACTGGCCATATGTTCGTATAAATAATGTTGACATCATTTCAGATTTACATTGGCTACATTCCATGTTGTGATCAGCTGCTTTTACTAGCTTATTAAAGGAGACTGATTTACTGTCTGGCAAAGTTAAATATATAAATCTTTCTGAGTCTACACTAGTAGTACTTGATACCCTACAGTTCTCGCAGTCATGCTGCCATTGATAAGAAAGCCCAAACAGGTGATCTACATCTACACCTTCAGCATGCAATACATCAAGCATATACATTAAAAACTCCTGACAATCTTGCTGAATATTTTGAGAGAATTGTGTTTGGCCTGAACATCTGTCTAACAGATTTCGAATTTCAGACACACTTTCTATTTTTGTTCTATCAGTGCTACATTTCTCTAACACAGAATTTAACAAACTGCATAATCTTTGATCAGAATTGACCACAATCTCTTCTTTTACATTTTCTAGAGAAAACAAAACATTAACCACTACATTAGCATAGCAGTTGACACCAAAAGTGTTTTCAAATTGAAAACCAACAACATCTTCAACAGAATCCTTTTTGTTTCTGCTTATAATTTCAGGTTCATCGACTTTTCGTCTTTTTGCTACAACCTCCCCAGTATTGGTCACATTTCTTCGTTTCCGGCCTACCACACGTTTCTCAAACAAAGGATATTGAGGCAAATGTGGCGCATACTCTCTTCTCAACCTATTGTATTCCTTAACACAATCTAGATCCGCACAAATGTTTGTGACATCACACTCAATCAAGTACAATCCCGATAAAGTTCTAACTCTTGACAATGCCACATATGCCATACCCTCCTTGAACACAGAACTGCCAATATTCACCAATGCACTGTCTACACTTAAACCATGCGATTTATGGATTGTCACCGCATATGCCAAGCAAACAGGAAACTGCTTACGGCGAACATATAAGTCTTTTACAAGCAAAAATCTAGCAGAACAACGACCAATTAGCTGTACTTCCTCAATGCCATCAAATTTAATTTTTAAAAATTCAATTCCATCTCTATTTCTGTATTTCACAAAATCAACAACATTACCCATTGATCCATTTACCAGACCTCTTTCAACATGTAAATTCCTTCTTAAAATTATACGGCAGTTCAAGCACACATTCAGACTCTTTTCAAAACCTGCAGTTTTAGATATAGTCTTCTCTAATGAATCCAATTTTGATTTCAAATTCTCAGACAAAATAATTGTTGATCCCATATGCTCTACTCTGTCAATAGCTTCCAGTTTCACAATCTCTTGCTTTTCTAAATTCAACATTTTGTTGTTGAAGATGGCACATTCTGCAAGAGTTGGCATCAAACATATTCCAGATTTCTTCTCAGTAATTTTCTGAAAAATATTCTCAGGCACAACATCTTGTTCTGGATATAAATTTGACAGTAATCGTGCATGTAAAGCTTCTTTCCCATGCTCGGTCACTTTTCCTATTCTAACATCTTGTAGAATATTCTTGTAAACTTCATCCTTCGCCTGACGCATATTTTCATGCAGTTCAGCATAATTGAAGTTTAACCATATATTGACGTTGCCAATGCTCCCTAGGCACTTCCTGGTATCTTCATGCGTGAGCATTTTGAACACAGGTTGCCCTTTCACTGGTGTCAGCTGCAGAAGATCTCCGAAAACAATGATGTGTTTGCCACCAAATAACACATCATACTCTGTTTTGAGAACTTCTTGCATTCTCAAATGCACAAAGGCAAGCATGACATTGGAAACCATGCTTACTTCATCAATGATAAGAAGTTTCATTTTCCTCAAGATTCTTGAAACTTCACAACAAGCATCTCCAGATAGCTTGTGATATTGTAATTTGTTGTCATGCTCTACTGGCAGCATCAGTAAACGATGTAAAGTAATCCCTTTAATGTTATGTGCTGCCAGTCCAGTTGGAGCGGTGACAACACAAGACAGCGATGACTCAGTCCTTTCCTGCAAATAACATGAAATTGCTTTAATAAGGAAACTTTTTCCAGTTCCCGCTTCTCCACTCACGTAGAGTCGGACAGGCTTCAACGACGTACATGAGCACTCTTTCTTCTCATGACTTAATCCATGATCAATTTGCATGGTAACTTCGTCATATATTTTCCTCTGCTCAACGTTGAGTTGTCTTTCCAACTCTTCTAAGTTAACCGCATCCTCCTGAGCATGTGCCATGGCTCTTTCCACTTCATTCATAGCAGTGGCAGCTTCATTTTCGATAACAGGTCCTCCTAGTGGATCCTGACTCAATGAAGCAGAACTCTGACTGTCCTGAGAACTGTCTCTGGCAATCTCGGCTGCAATCGTTGCTTCCTGCTCGATTTCCACATTCAACATTTCTACATATTTGGGAAAAGCAGGACATTCTATGGTCTCCTTGGCGGCAGTGAAAGAGTCTTCGTAACAGAGGAAATCTCCAAGCAGTTCCTCTTCTGCACGCCAAGGCTTGAAAAGTTGCAAAAGTGCTAAATAGAAAAACTCCTTTTTTTCAGGAGATTCAACACTCAATTTTCGATGGTTTACCAAGTGGCATTTTCTTTGCTTGACCAGACATCCCTCACTTCCAATTACAGCATACACTCCTTTCTCAGTATCTTCTTTGATGTTCCTCTTGAATATGTAATTTTGAAGAACCTCATACAGACAAACATTCTCGAGGTGACTGCTTCGATTTGGATAATATGTATCCAACATGTTGCTCTTCAAAATGTCGGTACTGTTTGGCTCCTTTTCCGCCAAATACTCAATTTCCCGCACAGGTTTCAGAACTCGATTACGCGTTGCAGCAAGACCAAGACTCGCCCAAACGATACTCCTAGATTTGGCATAGAGACTTGCTGAAGACAACCGGTCAGAACATTCGTAAGCTCCGATTTCTCGATGCAACAACATCTTCAGACTGAAACTGTACAACTTCTTACTGAGGCTCTTTTCATGGGAAATGTCCTCCCACATATCCTTCAATTCTGTCTTCTCTTTTTTGGTGATGTAAGATGTCACATACCGAGCCACAGCCATACAGTTATCAGCCACAAACTGTATATCCATGTTAGCATTCCACATGGACAAAATCACCGGGTTGTAGTCGTTGATGTACTTGGACTCTTCGTTCCTCTTCAAATTGTATGTGTTTTTAGGTGATTTCTTCATCACATTATGTCGCAGCGAAGACATCAAACTGTTTACTCTTCCTTTAGAAATCACCGGTCGTGGAAAGCCGAAACGACATTTGGTGTAGAACTTGTCCTTGTTTCGGAATTTACGACGACAGTACTTTCCACAACGATGGCTTTGGAAACGTAGAACTTTTTCTCTTAGGCTTTTCTTCTCCTTTGCGTTTGGAACAGCACACGTAGAATACTGTTGTATGAAACTCATCACTGAGTCTTCTGGATCTGTTCCAAATTTAGGTGCATCCTTGATCCACAACAGCATATGTATGTGAGGAGCACCTCTTGCTTGGTACTCCTTTCTCCAGAAGAAATCCAACACCTCTCCAAGAGGTGGATTCTTCTTATTCATGATGAAAGACATCATAGCTTCAAATCTATGATTGAAGTACCGGCATACATTGACTGGATCCAAAGAGCACAGTTCTCCAGGTGTCTTGAATTCGATGTTTTCAATGTTTCCATTTGCCTCTCGTAGAAATTCAAGTAAGTCTTCCCAGCCATACTCGGCACAGCTCAGAGTGAGGAACCATGTGGGAGTTCCTAAGTTCCTCAGCATACATTTTAAATCACCATGACGACGGTACCAGTACTCATTAGTACCACGCTGACACGCCATGAGATTAATCAGGTGAGAATCCAAAATACTGTCTTGGACATTGACTTTATCCATAAAGTCACTTGCCGAGATGTTTTGCATGTGTATACCACTTTTCAAGATGTGGTTCACTGCTTATGACAGTCCAGACAGATCGCTTTCAAACAGGAGATGAAACAAATAGGGAATACATTGTCGAAACCTAGCATCTCCTGCATACAATCGCAAAGTCCGGTATTCAGAAGCAGGAATTTGATGAGGTCGCTCATCATATCTTCCTCCCTGACCTGTTGGAAAAAGCTGTGGGAAACACCGAGCTTCCAAACTTTCCTCCCAAACACTAATGGGACTCCCTTTGGCTTGTTTCATTTGAAACAACTCAATAGCATTCCCCCTGACTTCCTTGGAATGCAAAGGATGAACACTATAATGTTCATATATTTCTTCACTAGTAGAGGGTTCTACTTTCTCAATTTGACCAGCACACAAATCGCTATCCTCTTCCTCACTTATTTCCTCTTCTGCAACATATATATTCTTATAGTACTTATTATTTTTTTTCAAGTACAATGTTGCCTTTTTGACTTTCCTAACATTCACTAAATCTTGCCATATTTTCTTATTCTTTGTCGGAACCCCATTAACTAAGATAACCAGAGGGTCCTCTTCCACTTTTTCTACTCCAATTGTGTTAATGTTTTTCTTCAAATCTAGAGGCAAATAAACAACTCTTCCCTTTAATCCTCTCTGTAAATCTGATGGAGGCAATTTCCCTGTCTTTGGCTCCATTCTTACAATAGCCTGAAAGGGATGGATACGTTGAATCAAAATAGATTCATAAGTATTTAAATCCTTCAATTCAGAAGGAATCTCAACCAATTCCAGATTATTATGAACTGCTCTAGCAGGCATCTGGTTTTGATTTAATTTGCTACAACAATAAGTACACACACGTTGATCCGATCCCAAATCAAAACAATTTTCTACCATCAAATATGTTGTGAAATCCTTCCAGTCACTATTATTTTCCCTTTCACTTTTTGCATATAAATCTACTAACTTAGTCTGATTCTTATAATAAGTGCGTCGACAACACACACAAGTGAAATTAGGCCTCTCACTTGATTTCACCTGAAAGGTCGCAATTTCCCTCTGAAAATTATCTGTACTGGAAACCTGTACACTATCTTCCACATTACCCTCTTCTTCTTGGTCAATTTCAACATTCTCCTCTTTACTTCCAAAGTAACAAAACTCAATTTCTGCACAAATATTCTTCACATCTATTTCAGAACCATGCAAAAGAGCAGCGCATAATTGTTTAAGCATAATTGCTGGACTCTTAGCATAATACAACATTCTAACTAATTTCCTCACTTTATTATGATGCACTGCTAGCATCCTGAAATGATGAAAAACACTCTGGCATACTCTCCTGGAAAGACAAGCCAGTGAATGACCATGCAAACCTGTCACTTCTCTCACTCTGCAAGGATCTAATTATTGCAACAACTTCATTTCTGCTTCAAACTTTTCTTATTAAATGTCCGTACAAAATCACAAAGCAAATTGATGGAATTCTGTCGCACACTGCAAATACTACTACACTTCCAGGTGTACACAGGACCCTTAGGACGTCTTCCTAAAACCTCATTACCTAACACCTCTTCTGTCTCTGTTGTCACAAGTTTTTCTTTTTCAACTGGACAACCATCTTTCACTTCATAAGCTCGACCACTGGTGTCAACTGCATGCACCAAATCATTATCCTGGAAATAACTCTCCTCATTAAAAAATGCCTCACAACTTGAACTATGCATCCATTCTCCGGAAAAAACTTCACAAAAATTACTACGATTAACTATTCTCTTCCATCTACTATTTCTTTTGAAATCATAAATTGCCTTGTTTAGCTTCCTAATTCTATTGATTATCAAAATAAATAACTTACGTTTAATTTCAAATGCCTGATCAATAACTTTCTCAACTTTTTTTTTTCTCTTATAAAAAACCACTTTCTGTTGACCTTTCTTAATATTTTTTAACAAATTGCCAATTATCCTGTTGCGGAACATTCGTTTACGAATGTCCCTAAACTGTTGTTTCCTTCTACTATCATGCACAGAGTTATCTCTTGCTCTAGCAGTAACATTTTTGATTGGCCTTTCCTTTCCGTTTAAAATGCTTCTCTTTTTCTGGACTGAAACATTTTCTGTAGTAATATTTTTTTTACTACAAATATTTCTTATAAATATTTTTGTGCTCTTACCCGGTGCTTTCTTGGTGACTTGACAAGTTTTTTTGTTAGAGGACTGCTGCATTATATCATGTACCTGCTGTCTTTGACGTTTTGCAGCCTTTCTAAGTCTTTCTTTCGTTGGCATGCTGAAATCTTGAAATGATCTGCAGTTGAATCTGTGGTAAAATATAATAAAAAATGTTATTAACCACTATTACCAAACAGTAAATCAATAACAGTCATCAAAAACTTAACACACTACTTGACATTTTTAGTGCTTGGCAAATTTAGAATACAGAAATAGCAGAAAAGAAATGGAATTCATATTCATTTTACCTGTGCTGTTTTATATGTGAATCTGATCTAATTTTATGAGCATATTTTAATATTTTATTGTAATCACTACACATAACCTGTTTTTGAAGGTGTCTTTATTTTTAAATGAAACGGTTTACATTTTTACTTTTCATTTATTATAAATTTTTAAAAATAAATGTTTATAGTTCCATAGGCTCAAGCACGTCAGCTTCCCACCCTATGTCATACAATTCTGACAAATCTGCATCCTCATCATGTTCTTCTTCATCCTCAGGATTTAAATCATCCAAGGGATCTACTTCCACTGATGTTTCAATTACGAGTTCAATTATGAGGTCGAGATCAACTGATTGCTGATTGTCGCTCATGTTGATGTTGTCGTTATCTTTAAAGAAAGAGAACAACAATGAGATGTTGCAGAGTAAGGCACAAATCTCAGGGACTATAATAGTAAAATTGTTTAACAAGAGTAACATTTTGCAGCTATTATTTAGCCATGACCAGCGATGCTGAGGAGGTAAGGCCTATGTCCAAGTTTTCAGTGAACAGGACTCATCTCTTCTTAACCTTGGATAAGCCTCACCAACTCTGTGTCCCCTGCTCATACTTAAATGCAAAGTGGCAGATTTATGTTAACTGACGCATTCCCAGGGATGCACCAGTTAATGGGCACCGCTGCTCTGCCACCCATGGTGTGCCGCATTTACAATGTGGAGCACCATTGAGTGAAAACAGCACAGATGCGTCACGCATCTGTGCCGCAAAAGCAGCACATTGCAGGAATCACGTCGTAAGCGCAACATGTCTACTGCAATGCACAGGAGCAAGCCACACATTGCATGGTGCATCACTCCTTATGCCTGTTTCAAACAGGCGTAATGATTTGATTCAGCAATGCTATAAAGCTGAGTCAGTGAAATCTTCTAAATTTCACTGTGTTAGTTTTACAGGGCTTTCTTGCAAATTAATGCATACCTTGCAACAAAACACCTATATGAAAACTGACGCAGGTTTCATGTGGCACAGGACTTTACAGCATGACACATCTGCCTAGATGCATCAATTTTTAAATATGTCGCCACATAGCAAATCTTTTGCACCGCCGCTGCGTCACAAAAGTGACGCACAGCGGCACAAAAGAGGCACACGGCTATCATAAATCTGTCCCTAACATGTTAAATGATTGATTCAGGATGACGATAAGGTGTGGCCTATCCAGAGGTTTGTTTAAGGTGAGGCCTACTCAGGGTTGCAGATTAAATGGAGATGGGGCACCCCTGAGCCTTGCTGGAGCTGCATGGCACTTGCGATGCAGCTCCAGCAATGCGCCACCTTTACGGCACAGATGCGTCACGCATCTGTGCTGTTTTTGCCCCATGGTGCGCCGCATTATAAATGCAGCGCACCATGGGTGGCGGAACAGCGGCGCAGGATGACTGGCACATCCCTGGGGATGCACCAGTCATCATAAATCTATCCCTAAGCTTCTTATCTTGTTGGAGATGAAGTGAGGCCTGTCTTGCAACATGGTGCATCTTTTGCATCACTGCTGCATCTGTTTCATGTGGCACGGTTTTTTTACAGCATGACACATCTGCCTAGATGCATCAATTTGTAATTTTGTCGCCACATAGCAAATCCTTTGCACCGCCACTGCGTCACAAAAGTGACGCACAGTGGCGCAAAAGAGGCATACACCTATCATAAATCTGTCCCTAGCATTTTAAATGATTAATTCAGGATGACGATAAGGTGTGGCCTATCCAGAGGTTTGTTTAAGGTGAGGCCTACCTACATTCATGGGGAAATTAATTAAAATGTCCTTAAGACACATGAAAGCGTTTTTTTTAAAGCCTTTGCAGCATTTTTGGGTCACTTTTAACATGGCTATGTAACTTAAACAATCAAAATCTAAATTTGCCAAGCACAGGAGGGAGCATATTTACAAGGAATTTGCACCACGGGGAAAGGTCTTACATTAAAATGGAAAAATGACATCAGAGACACTCAAATGCCTTATAAAGAAGCATACACCATTATGTCCTTGTCATAAATGTTAAAAGCATTCCTTTTCCTCGAAAACGATTTTCAAGTCTTAATTTGAAAACACTGCACATGGGGAAATGACTTAAAATGTCCTTAAGACACATGAAAGCGTTTTTTGATTGCCTTTGCAGCATTTGTGGGTCACTTTTAACATGGCTATGTAACTCAAACTATCAAAATGTAAATTTGCCAAGCACAGGTGGGAGCATATTTACAAGGAATTTGCACCACGGGGAAAGGTCTTACATTAAAATGGGAAAAACAACATCAGAGACACTCCAATGCCTTATAAAGAAGCAGACACCATTATGTCCTTGTCATAAATGTTAAAAGCATTCCTTTACCTCAAAAACGATTTTCAAGTCATAATTTGAAAACACTGCACATGGGGAAATGACTTAAAATGTCCTTAAGACACATGGAAGCGTTTTTTGATTGCCTTTGCAGCATTTTAGGGTCACTTTTAACATGGCTATGTAACTCAAACATTCAAAATCTAAATTTGCCAAGCACAGGTGGGAGCATATTTACAAGGAATTTGCACCACGGGGAAAGGTCTTACATTAAAATGGGAAAAATAACACCAGAGACACTCCAATGCCTTATAAAGAAGCAGACACCATTATGTCCTTGTCATAAATGTTAAAAGCATTCCTTTACCTCAAAAACGATTTTCAAGTCATAATTTGAAAACACTGCACATGGGGAAATGACTGAAAATGTCCTTAATCAATCAATCAATCAAAGACATTTATAGAGCGCACTACTCACCCGTAGGGTCTCAAGGCGCTTGGGGGGGGGGGGTGCCTTTACTGCTCGAACAGCCAGGTCTTGAGCTTCTTCCTGAAGGAGAGGTGGACTTGGGTCAGGCGCAGGTCGGGAGGGAGGGAGTTCCAGGTCTTGGCGGCCAGGTAGGAGAAGGACCTTCCTCCTGTGGTCGCTCTACGGATGCGTGGGACGGCGGCGAGGGCGTGGCTGGTTGATCGGTGGTGGCGTTTGGGAGCGTAGAAGTTGATTCGGTTGTTGAGGTAGCTCGGGCCTTGATCGTGTAGGGCTTTGTGTGCGTGGGTGAGGAGACGGAAGGTGATTCTTTTGTTGACGGGGAGCCAGTGCAGGTCTCTTAGGTGTCCGGAGATGTGGCTGTTGCGTGGGATGTCGAGGATGAGTCTGGCTGAGGCGTTCTGGATCCGCTGAAGTCTCTTCTGGAGCTTGGCGGTGGTTCCGGCGTAGAGGGCGTTGCCGTAGTCCAGTCGGCTGGTGACGAGGGCCTGGGTGACGGTCTTCCTGGTCTCCGTGGGGATCCACCAGAAGATCTTCCGTAGCATGCGCAGGATGTTGAAGCACGCCGAGGAGACGGCGTTGACTTGCTTGGTCATGGAGAGGGAGGAGTCCAGGATGAAACCCAGGTTGCGTGCGTGGTTGGTCGGTTTGGGTGCGGTGCCTAGGGCGGGGGGCCACCAGGAGTCGTCCCAGGCGGTGGGCGTGGAGCCCAGGATGAGGACCTCCGTCTTGTCTGAGTTCAGTTTCAGGCGGCTGGTCGTCATCCACTCGGCTACCTCCTTCATCCCTTCGTGCAGGTTGGCTCTGGCGGCGGTGGGGTCGTTGGTCAGGGAGAGGATCAGCTGGGTGTCGTCGGCGTAGGAGATTATGTTGAGGTTGTGTTGGCGTGCGATGGCCGCGAGGGGGCTCATGTAGACGTTGAAGAGGGTAGGGCTCAGCGAGGATCCTTGAGGGACGCCGCAGATGACTTCGGTGGCTTCTGACTTGTACGGTGGTAGGCGGACTCTCTGTGTTCTTCCGTCGAGGAAAGAGACGATCCATTCCAGTGCCTTCTCCTGGATTCCGGCGTTGCTGAGGCGTTGCACTAGGGTGCGGTGGCAGACAGTGTCGAAGGCCGCTGAGAGGTCTAGGAGGATGAGGGCCGCTGTTTCTCCGTTGTCCATCAGGGCTCGGATGTCGTCGGTGGCGGCGATGAGGGCGGTCTCGGTGCTGTGGTTGGCTCGGAAGCCGGACTGCGAGGGGTCGAGGGATCCGTTCGTCTCGAGGAAGGCGGCCAGCTGTTTGTTGACGGTCTTCTCGATGACTTTGGCAGGAAACGGGAGGAGCGAGATTGGGCGGTAATTCTTGAGTTCGGTGGGGTCTGCTGTAGGTTTCTTGAGAAGAGCGCTGAGTTCGGCGTGCTTCCAGCTCTCGGGGAAGGTGGCGGTGTCGAAGGAGGTGTTGATGATGTCCCGCAGGTGGGGTGCGATGACAGCGTCGGCCTTGTTGAAGACGTGGTGAGGGCAGGGGTCGGTCGGCGATCCGGAGTGGACGGAGTTCATCATGCGGACGGTGTCTTCGGTGCTGATCGGAGTCCAGGTTCGGAGGGCGGCGGTGGGCGGCGTGGCTGTGGTCGTGGCGTGCGTCGGTTGGGTGCTGAAGCTGTTGTGTATGTCCGCGATCTTGTTGTGGAAGTAGGAGGCGAGGGAGTTGCAGAGGTCTTGCGAAGGGGTGATGTCGTTGTTTCCGGCGTTGGGGTTGGAGAGCTCTTTCACGATGTTGAAGAGTTCCTTGCAGTTGTGTGCGTTGTTGTCCAGCCGGTCTTTGAATGCAGTTTTCTTGGCGGTGCGGATCAGTTGGTGGTGCTTCCGGGTGGCGAGTTTGAGGGTGGTCTTGTTGCCCGGTGTAGGTTCCTTTCTCCAGACTTTTTCGAGCGCTCTGCAGTTCTTCTGGGAGCTCTTGAGTTCGTCGGTGAACCATGGGGCTTTCTTGCTGCCGGGTCTGCTGGGCGGGGTCCTCAGCGGGGCGAGTTCATCCGCGCAGTTGCTGATCCACTTCGTGAGGTTGTCGGCGGCCTAGCTGGGGTTCGCTGAGCTGGCAGGAGGGTGCTGGCTCAGGGAAGCGGCGAGCTGGTCGGCTGTGATCTTGTTCCAGCTTCTACGGGCAGCCTGTTGCTGGTGGTGGTGGATCGTTGTTCTTTCAAAGGTGAAGTGTACGCAGCTGTGGTCCGTCCAGTGGAGTTCTGTGGCGTGGCTGAAGGTGATGTCTTTGCTGGATGAGAAGACGGCATTGAGTGTGTGTCCGGCGAGGTGGGTGGGGGTGCTCACCAGTTGCTTCAGTCCAAGGTTGGCGAGGTTGTCGAGCAGGGTGCTGGTGTTGCGGTCGTTGTTGTTCTCCAGGTGGAAGTTGAGGTCCCCCAGGAGGATGTAGTCGGTGGAGGGGAGGGCATGCGGGCTGACGAAGTCGGCGATGTCCTCGCTGAATTGAGTGCGTGGTCCCGGGGGTCGGTAGATCAGGGTGCCTCTGAGGGTGTTCTTCGGGTCGGTGTGGATCTGGAAGTGCAGGTGTTCGGCGGTGGTAAGGGTGTTGTCGGTGCTAGTCGTGATTCGGATGGTGTTCCTGTGGATGATGGCGATGCCTCCTCCCATCTGGTTGGCGGTGCGGTCCCTCCGGGTGATCTTGTAGCCCTCTGGGATGGCGATGGCGATGTCGGGCGCTGAAGAGGCGTTCATCCAGGTCTCCGTGAGGAAGGCGACGTCGGGGGCTGTGGTGTCGAGGAGGTTCCAGAGTTCGACGGCGTGTCTGTGGACGGAGCGGGTGTTGAGCAGGATGCACTTGAGGTGGTTGCTGCTGGTGTTTGGCTTGGCAGGTGCTGGTGCCGGGCAGGTCCGGATGCAGGTGAACTTGCAGGCGAGGCAGCTGAAGGGTCCGTGGGTGCGTCTCGGGGTGGCTTGGTGGCATCCCGGGGCTCGGCCGGTGTTGAGTGCGATGAGGGTGGCGGCGGTGTGTGTCAGGCGGGTTGGCCGGGGTCCTCGTGGGCCAGGGGTCCTGGCACTGGGCGCGGTCCAGGCGCGGACGGGCGCAGACGGGCTTACCTTTGGCGCGCCTTCGGCGCACAAACGGCGCGCCCGCTGCACGTGACCGCTGCGCGTTCGCACGGTCGCCATATATGGCGAAGTGCGCGGGGGGGTGGAGCAGCTGGGAGGCGGGAGCGGGGAGGGCACAGAAGGCAAAAGGGGCGGGTTAGCGGCTGTGGCGGGAAGCGGGGAGCGGGGAGGGAGGACGAAGGGGCCAAACGAAGCAAGCAATTCAGGAGGCAAAAAACAAGTTACAGGGAGACAGGTAACAAAACACTATACAGAACAGTAAATACGAAGGGGCAGATCAGGCGGTCACGGACCACTCCGCAGAAGGCAGGGGGCGTGGTCACGCGGCGGCAGCTCGGCTAGCGAGGCAGAAGGCGGGGAAGACGCACGCAGCAGCTGGTGGCCGTGCGGTGCGGGGGTGTCCTAGAGCTAGGTCACACTCACCTGCGTCGCACGGTCGCCATATATGGCCAAGTGCGCCGGGGGGCGGAGCAGCTGGGAGGCGGGAGCGGTGAGGGTACAGAAGGCAAAAGGGGCGGGTTAGCGGCTGTGGCGGGGAGCAGGGAGGGAGGACGAAGGGGCCAAACGAAGCAAGCAATTCAGGAGGCAAAAAACAAGTTACAGGGAGACAGGTAACAAAACACTATACAGAACAGTAAATACGAAGGGGCAGATCAGGCGGTCACGGACCACTCCGCAGAAGGCAGGGGGCGTGGTCACGCGGCGGAGGCTTGGCTAGCGAGGCAGAAGGCGGGGAAGACGCACGCAGCAGCTGGTGGCCGTGCGGCGCGGGGGTGTCCTAGAGCTAGGTCACACTCACCTGCGTCGCACTGTCGCCATATATGGCCAAGTGCGCGGGGGGGCGGAGCAGCTGGGAGGCGGGAGCGGGGAGGGTACAGAAGGCAAAAGGGGCGGGTTAGCGGCTGTGGCGGGAAGCGGGGAGCGGGGAGGGAGGACGAAGGGGCCAAACGAAGCAAGCAATTCAGGAGGCAAAAAACAAGTTACAGGGAGACAGGTAACAAAACACTATACAGAACAGTAAATACGAAGGGGCAGATCAGGCAGTCACGGACCACTCCGCAGAAGGCAGGGGGCGTGGTCACGCGGCGGAGGCTCGGCTAGCGAGGCAGAAGGTGGGGAAGACGCACGCAGCAGCTGGTGGCCGTGCGGCGCGGGGGTGTCCTAGAGCTAGGTCACATTCACCTGCGTCGCACGGTCGCCATATATGGCCAAGTGCGCGGGGGGGCGGAGCAGCTGGGAGGCGGGAGCGGGGAGGGTACAGAAGGCAAAAGGGGCGGGTTAGCGGCTGTGGCGGGAAGCGGGGAGCGGGGAGGGAGGACGAAGGGGCCAAACGAAGCAAGCAATTCAGGAGGCAAAAAACAAGTTACAGGGAGACAGGTAACAAAACACTATACAGAACAGTAAATACGAAGGGGCAGATCAGGCGGTCACGGACCACTCCGCAGAATGCAGGGGGCGTGGTCACGCGGCGGAGGCTCGGCTAGCGAGGCAGAAGGCGGGGAAGACGCACGCAGCAGCTGGTGGCCGTGCGGCGCGGGGGTGTCCTAGAGCTCCTTAAGACACATGGAAGCGTTTTTTGATTGCCTTTGCAGCATTTTAGGGTCACTTTTAACATGGCTATGTAACTCAAACATTCAAAATCTAAATTTGCCAAGCACAGGTGGGAGTATATTTACAAGGAATTTGCACAACGGGGAAAGGTCTTACATTAAAATGGGAAAAATAACATCAGAGACACTCAAATGCCTTATAAAGAAGCATACACCATTATGTCCTTGTCATAAATGTTAAAAGCATTCCTTTTCCTCAAAAACGATTTTCAAGTCATAATTTGAAAACACTGCACAGCTCCTATGCACAAAAACACCCTGTCAGTACTAATACTTCACATTTTCTCCAATTACAATTTCTCAAAGAAACAAAATCTATTTGTAAAACACTTGAGGCAAAGCAACATTTTAAAAACACAACTTTCTTCATAATTTTCTCCTTAAAGCACACTATTCTCTATCTAAATTAAATAAATCTTTTCTCACCTTAGCAAATACTTTATGAGTTTCAAAACAGTCTCAGAAACACACCACTTTGTCTTTAGCAGAGCAAAAGGTATGCACTCCAGAGTCTGCAGCTATCAAAAGCACAGAAATGCTGTAATTCTTCACACATATCTCTCATGTCACCCAATCAAAACTCTTCCCTCACTTTTTTCAAATCAAAACCCTTCCCCCCTCTGCCCTCTCTGCCTTTTTTGCATAGCAACCACCTCTTGGAAGACCTCTGGTGTTTGCAAGTTCACACAACAATGTTTCAATTGAACTCTCAGTGCACCTGCATATCCAGTGCAATCTTTCATTTAATGATTTTTTCTTGACCATTCAAAATACATCTTTCAAAGAACTCATCCATGCACCCTAACTTTCTGTTTTCAGCAATGAAAATCCACCAATCACTGTTACTGCTTCATTAACACAGAAACTCCACAGTTTTTTTAATTTTAAACTCTTATTTTTTCAACTGCCATTTCATTGCCACACTTCATCTGACTGCAGCAGAACCTTCTCTCACCATGTTTTCTGTCTGGATTGTTGGACATAGTTACATCTACTGGGCTCAGAGGTATGCTGATAACAGAAATGTACCTAACCTCAATTTACAAGATGTGGAAATTAAGTGGTTTGGCCACAGAGGATTAAAATGTCACCAATTGATACCATTGGTGAAAACCTTTATGCATTTGCCAAAACCTGACCTGTTAATTGTGCACTGTGGAGGTAATGACTTGGGCACTTTGACTGGGGTAGGTCTGGAAATGCTTTTAAAGGACACCTTTGAGCAATTAATGGCACTTTTTCCTCAGACTGCCTTGGTATATTCAAATATATGCCAAAGACAGAAATGGAGGTGGTCGAACCAATTTTGTCCACAAATTGAGAAGTCGAGGAAGCATGTAAACAAATCTGTTTCAGCTTACATGAGAGACCATGGAATGGGCTCCGTGTACAACAATAACTTGCGTTACTACATGCAAGATATCTACAGAGGAGATGGAGTTCACTTCTCAGATGAGGGCAACAGAATTTTCATTCTGAATTTAAGACTGTGCATTGGTACCTACTTATAAGTACCTAAATGTACCATAAACCCAAAAGCTCTTCTCAGAGCTACCCTACATCTGATCACTCACAATTATTATTTTACTCTAACTTTTTTCACTAATTTTCAACAAAGTACGCTCCCCGGGGCGCTACCCGGTACGCGAACCGGAAGCTAACCTCGCGAAATTTTTTAAAAAAAATGTTTTTTTTTCGCACATATGTGCCTCCTCAGCCACCCTCAGAAAACCTAGGGGGTCAAGATAAGTCTACCGTGCCCCCTTCTACCCATTCTGAACATTAGTTGCCCTCCATCTTGTATCTTAATTCGACCGAAACACAAAATGGTGGACTCCCGTAACGCTTCAGGTTCGCGTACCGGGGCGCTCGCCAGTTCGCGTACCGGGGCGCTCCCCGGGAGCGCTCCATCAAAAAAGGTGGGAAAGTAATTTACAGAAAAACGACTGGAGACACTTTCACCAAATATAGATTAGCTCATACTACATACCAATCCCTATCATTTTCACAAATTTGATTGAAATTCCATTTAGCCATTTAGCCTGTAGACCTCTCTAAATACCGTGAGGTAAATTACTTCACAAAACACATCTGAAGTGTTGGAATTGACAACCAATGAAAATGTTACTTTCATTTTCTACTTTTTTTACCTGACATTTGATTGGTTATATACCTGAATATATATAAAGGAAGAGAAGGAAACACAGCCATTTTGACTACTACTTCCTGGTGTACATTTCAATTGGATTTTCACTAATCACTTCAACTTCTTTGTAAAGGTAAGTTGTTATTTTAAAAACTGAAGTATATTGTGCACTATCAGTTAATATGGTAAACTTTTTCTGATAGTTATATACTATCCCTCTGTAGTAGTTATAGATTTAGATAGACTTCTCTGTTATAGTTATGGATGGAGTTAGGTTTCTCTTGTATAATTATGAATTTACTTACGTTAAATCACATACACTTTTTTATATTCCTACTTCCACTCTGATACTATACACTGCCCAAAGATAAATTCACTGATAAAAACTGCCTATCTAAAATTAATCCCAACAGTGCCCTATCTCTACTAATATATATTTTTTTTATCCAAATTTCAGGCAACATGGAAGGCGAACAGAAAGTTTCATTTCAAATTGTCCTGCAAGAGAGCAGCCAAGAATTAATTGATCCAAATTATATAGAATTTATGGATGAAACTTGGGACCAAGAACTACTGCAATGTGTGCAAGCAGTAGATGACCTCCTTCAAAATGAGGACATTTTACACACTCAGAGATTACAAGCTATGTTCAATGAAAATGACGACATTTCAGACAGTGAAATGTTAGAAATGGTATTAAATTTTAAAACACAATCACAATAATAAATAATTGCTTAAAAAATAAAGAAATTAAAAAATAATCAACAAAACCAACAATCAATTAACATACAGTATTTGAAAAGTCTATCATTCTTTTTTCCTTATAGTACGCTCCCCAGAACGCTTCCCGGTTCGCGGACCGGGCGCCCCCCATGCAAAAAAACAAAAAAAAATGTTTTGTTTTTTTTGCACTGCGGGGCCCTTTTAAAGCCTCCACATCAAACCTAGGGGGTCAGGGAGGATCTACTATGCCCCCTTATGGTCATTTCCCCCTTTGTTTTGGCCTCCTCTTGTCTCTCGATCCTACCGAGAGACAAGATGGCGGCCACTCCGGACTGTTTAGAATGTTGACAGACACCGGAGAGCCAATCAGCTTCGCTACGTGAAGTTCCGTTACGCGTCAGGTACGCGAACCGGAGCGCTGCCCGGAGCGCGCTTACAGATATATATCTTTTTTTGAACGTTAATTTCTCAAAATCCACTGGAGCACATATATTGATACCTAGCAAAGGCACATCGGGCTAACAGTCCCTACAATTTTGCCAAGTTTCGTGCAAATCCATTCAGCCGTTCGGCCTAAAAGTGAGGCCAACCGCCCTATGGAAATTAACATGGGAAAAACACGTTTTGGGACCCCCCTTTTTTCTCGGCCCCCCCTTGACGAACCCCCCCCAAATTTCCAGGGGCTGCTCAGAAACAAAATGTTCCATTTTCCTGAAAATTTCAGCCAATTCCGTTCAGAAACGCCAAAGTTATTAGACATAGAATTTTCAAAAATCCCATAGGGAAAAAATCCTAACTATATATACCTACTGGCGACCGCCAGTAGGTAATGTATATATATATATTCACTGAAAAAACCATAGGTTATAGACCATACATAGTTAGCATTTACAAAACCTTATTTTACTCACACAAAACCATTAAAATTCCATATATATAGTTAGTTGCACTAACTATATATCGCGCACCCGCAATCCACTGCTGATGATGTCACATATTACATCATTCATGACATGGTCAGTGACATCACTGATGACATCACTGATGACATCTCAAATGACATCACTGATGACATCACTGATGACATCATCCAGCGACTGTGTGTTTCTGTAAACTTTAAATATGTTTTACATATTGAAGAATGAGTAGATGTAGAAGTGTCTGGATGAAGTATTTAGTAGGTGCGTGACTGACTGTATGAGTGAGTGATTAAATGTGTCTCACTGAATGCATGGGTTAGTGACTAAACTGTCTTAATTTGTGCATCATTATGTCTGTTATTCTGTAAACTGCTGCATGTGTTGATCAGTAGCTATATGAGTAACTATATGGGTTATTGATTGATTGTCCAAGTATTTGTATGGGAGACTGAGTGTGTGTGTGGCTGGCTAGGAGATGTGTGACTCTGTGCAGATCAATGTGTCCTTGTATCAATGATTGTATAAGAGAGCAAGTATGTGTTAGAATATGTTTCAAAATGTAAGGTACTCTATGTTTAACTGTATAGATTAGAAAATGGAAGTGTGATTGATTCTTTACAGGACTGACTAGGTGTGTGAGTAACTCCAAGGATGAGTGGCAGAGTGTGAGTGTCTGTATAGGTGTATGAGTGCATATGATAGTGTTGTAAAGATGAGTGATTGTATGTATGAATGATTGTATGGGTGAATGAGTGAATGTGTGTGTAGACGTAGGAATCAGTGTGTGCGTATGTAGTAACTAGTATTGGTGTGTCAATGGTTTAAAAAATTATATTCTGTATTTAACACTGGGTGTAACAGAGGTTATATTAAAGTGTGAGGAGATGCATTGTATTGTCACATGAATGATATCAGTGATGTGACCATTGATGTCAAATGAGATGTCATCAGTGATGTCATTTGAGATGTCATCAGTGATGTCATTTGAGATGTTATCAGTGATGTCATTTGAGATGTTATCAGTGATGTCATCAGTGATGTCATTTGAGATGTCATCAGTGATGTCATCAGTGATGTCATTTGAGATGTCATCAGTGATGTCATCTGTGATGTCACTGACCATGTCATGAATGATGTAATATGTGACATCATCAGCAGTGGATTGCGGGTGCGCGATATATAGTTAGTGCAACTAACTATATATGGAATTTCAATGGTTTTGTGTGAGTAAAATAAGGTTTTGTAAATGCTAATTCCTAACTATATATGGTCTATAACCCATGGTTTTTTCAGTGAATTTTCAAGGTTTTGTAAATGCTAATTCCTAACTATATATGGTCTATAACCTATGGTTTTTTCAGTGAATTTCAATGGTTTTTTATTAGCAAATATCAAAAGCTTTAAAATGTCAAGTACATGGTAGGTAAAAACATTTTCGTGTTTATGCACGCTGATGTGCTTTGAACGCTGCCCCCCCTCCCCTCTTTTCTTTTAGGAGTATTCTCTCTTTGCAGATAGTGAAGAGTAGGTAACGCAGGCCTTTGCCCCCGTTGTAATCCGTCGTGCCTGCTTCCCTCTCCATTTGATTGATTGTTATCCAAGCATTTACTGTTTTGGAATTGCTTCTCTTTGGTTCATTCTCTATTTACAAACAAGCACATAGTCGCAATACTCTGTTTAGTCTTTGCAGATAGTGAAAAATCGTTAGAAAAAACAAAAGGAATCAAGCAAAATCAGTAGGCCACTAATGGGATCTCTTTTTGACCTCGCTAAAATAGAAACATTAGGAACAACCCCTCATGAGAAATATGAAACTAGTGAGAGGAACCGAGCTCGACGCCATGATGGCTGCAAGACAGCTCGGCTCCGCCGCCCACCCCGCCCAAAATAACGACAAACCCTATGCAAATATTATAAATATATACAACACACCAGCAAAGTAACAGGGTAAAACGTTTTATTAAATAACTATTTACATGGCAGCCTGCTGCAACATCGATCCAAATACATGCCGCCATTCCCGGGATTTCTCCCCGACTACTCTGCGGCCTACGAGATGGAGAGGCCGGGGCGTTGACTATGCGGGGCCTCCGGCCGAAACCACAGCGCCAACGATCGCTGCTGACGGAGGGGAGCCTTGCCGGTGAGACCACTGATCTGAAGAACCGCTGCCTGCGGTGCCTCCCTGAGCCGCTTGACGGAGGCCCCCGAGGGGCGGTGTGGTGGCGCGGACTCGGAAGGGGCGCTTGGCTCCTGCCCCCTCCCCAAGTCTTGTTGCCCTGCTGTGGCTTGAGATCGCCCCCGACATAGGCGGCCGGGGTCCGGCGGAACTTTTTGTCTTTTGGTGACTCTTCCATTCTGGACCTTGTCCCACAATCCGTTTGACCTGAAGACACGTCCTGCGGTGCCCCTGTCCGACCATCACATATACCTGCACCAGGAGACGGCGTGGGGTGCACTGGAAGGATGAGGCGGCGTGAACGAGCCTCCCCCACCTCCCCAGGTGGAGGTTTCTCAGCTGCACCCCAGCGCTTAACTCGGCATCTGAGTTACGCCCACTCTTCCGGCACAGTGCCTACCTGCGCCACGAGACGGCGTGGGGTGCACCGGAAGGGAGAGGCGGCGCGAACGAGCCTCCCCCACCTCCCCAGGTGGAGGTTTCTCAGCTGCACCCCAGCGCTTCACTCGGCAGCTAAGTTACGCCCACTCTTCCGGCACAGTGCCTCTCTCGGCCAGCTGAGTTCAGCCTGCTCTTGCTATTACAACGTCTCACCCGCCATCCGGCTGAATTGCACCCACTCTTGCAGTACAGCGACAGGCGGCTGCCACGGAGCTCACGAAATGGCGATCGGCTCCACAGACTTGGGCCTGGCCTGCAAGAATGGCTCTGGGCAACCCTGGAACTCGGATGCTTGACTGCTAGGGCATGGGCCCCATTCCCAAAAGCATCCCCTCAGCCTTGAAGATTCTACAAGAGTCACCGGGGCCCCCGACTCCCGCAGACTTCTGGTGGGGAGCGACTGCCAT
This sequence comes from Lissotriton helveticus, assembly GCF_964261635.1. Lineage (NCBI taxonomy): Eukaryota > Metazoa > Chordata > Amphibia > Caudata > Salamandridae > Lissotriton > Lissotriton helveticus. The sequence goes on along the minus strand of NC_136065.1, from coordinate 549,467,397 downwards.
GATTGCTCGCGGAACGGTCACGACGTAGCCACGAGGTGCTCTCATGCTGACGCCAGCTTCAGTCTGTAACATCCAGAATTATTGTAGTATCACGTTGTCGCGTAATGCGTCATATGACATGCCTCGTTAGCGCACCCGATGCGCGAAGCACAGCTTCCCGGAAGCGATCCGGGGCGCGGAGCGGAGCGCGTAACGTAAGCATAACAAGTCATGTGACTTGTTAATAAAAATTTTCATTGCTTCATTTCACTTTTGGTTTCCTAATAATGTAAGGCTAGGTCATGTGACCTAAAAATAACACTTTTCATTGGTTTAGAACTTTTTTTTTTCCCAAATGATGAAAACCCCTCCTTGTTTCCTCACTCTGACTTTCATCTTTGTGAGAGGAAGACCTACAGTGCCTCGCTCGGCCACCTGAGTTACGCCCGCTCTTGCGGCACAGTGCCTCGCTCGGCCAGCTGAGTTGCACCCACTCTTGCGACACAGTGCCTCGATCGGCCAGCTGAGTTCCGCCCACTCTTGTGACACAGTGCCTCGATCGGCCAGCTGAGTTCCGCCCACTCTTGCGACACAGTGCCTCGATCGGCCAGCTGAGTTCAGCCCGCTCTTGCGGCACAGTGCCTCGCTCGGCCAGCTGACTTACGCCCACTCTTGCGGCACAGTGCCTCGCTCGGCCACCTGAGTTACGCCCGCTCTTGCGGCACAGTGCCTCGCTCGGCCACCTGAGTTACACCCGCTCTTGCGGTACAGTGCCTCGCTCGGCCACCTGAGTTACGCCCGCTCTTGCGGCTACAGCGTCTCACCCGCCATCCGGCTGAATTGCACCCACTCTTGAGGAACAGCGACAGGCGGCTGCCACGGACCTCAAGAAATGGCGGTCGCCTCTACAGACTTGGGCCTGGCCTGCAAGGATGGCTCTGGGCAACCCTGGAACTCGGACGCTTGACTGCTAGGGCATGGGCCCCATTCCCGAAAGCGTCCCCTCAGCCTTGAAGATTCTACAAGAGTCACCGGGGCCCCCGACTCCCGCAGGCTTCCGGTGAGGAGTGACTGCCATGATTGCTTGCGGAATAGCCACGACGTAGCCACGGAATGGTGGTGCTTTCATGCTAGTTCAGTACATTTTTATTGAATTTTCAAGAAAGGAGAAGTACATAAAGACATACAAAAAAAAAGTTGAATGAATTCATTAAAATACAAAGAAGCGAAAAAGAATAATCATAAAATTACAGTCAACAATAAAATTCATCGCCAGAAAATAATTTGTCAATTAAAGGAAAACAGAAGAAAGGGAAAGGAGGGAATGGGATGGGAAGGGAGAAGGGAAAGGGAATGATACATTTCATAGCATAAATACTCAAATAAGTAGAGTTACCAACACTATATTAGCAATAAAACAACAATAATTAGAACTGTACATATGAATCAATAGGAGACCAAAAAGATTGAAAAGTCGACGAATTATGAGGAAGACCTTGTAATGACAATTGTGCACCTCTTCTTGTAAAAATTATCCAGGACCACCAAGCATGAACTGAAAGGGAAGAAACATCCTTCCAACAAAAAGTGATGGATTTTAACGCAGCAGATACCAGAAAATTAAATAATTTTGCTTCAATATCATCAAGGGGTACACTCAGAGCAACAGATTTACAGATAACTAAATTATAAGAGGGTAAGTCAGAAATAGGCAAAATTTTCTGTATCACGTTCCATACTTCAGACCAAAATTTTAAAATAGTCGGACAATCAAATAACATATGACGTAAGGAACCAGGATGTGAATTGCAATGCCAACATAAATTAGATGGTAATAAGTGAGCTTTAAATAAACGTAATGGTGTCCATAAGGAATTAAACAAAATATAAGCATTAGTTTGATAAATAGATACTGGTAAACATCCAGAAATGGAAAGGGACCAAATTAAAGACCAGGAATCATTTGGCAGTGATAAAGATAACTCATTATTCCAGAAAGTAGAAATTGTATCAACATTGGAACCTAAGGATACAGTGAGTTTTTTATAGAATACAGACACCGCTTTAGAAGATAAAGAAACAGGTTTAACATAAAGCATAAAATCAGCTGTCATTTTTGAAGGAATACCATTGGGGAAGGAATCTAAAATAGAATTACAGAGAAATTGATATTTTGACAGATCAGATAAAGGCAGATTAAATTTTGATTGGAGTTGAATAAATGGAATAAACTCATCATCCATGAAAACATCTCCAAGATAAAAAATACCTTTAGTAATCCAGGAAGACCAAAAGGAGATATTCCTATTTAATTTTATCAAGGCACTATGCCACAAGGACAAATGTACTGTAGAAAGTAAGGGGGATTCAAAATTGGAATCTAAATCATTAAAAATTAATCTTGATGATTTAATAATGGAAGAAGAATGTACAATTTTAGATACGGGAGACATGGTCAACAGGGATAATAAAGGAAACGGTTTAACGAGGGAAGTCTCAATATGAAACCAAATAGGGGGAATAAGCATAGAAGATATATTAAACCATAACGAACTCTGTTTAAGGATAAACGCTTTATGATACAACAGGAAATCAGGTAGGGCAAAACCAATATGACATTTGGGGATTTTTAATTTTTTATAAGCAATACGAGGAGGCTTATTATTCCATAAAAATTTCGATAAAAGTTTGTCAACATCTTTATAAAATTTGAGTGGAAATTGAGTCGGGATCATTGCGAGAGAGTAAAATATTTTAGGTGCAATAGTCATTTTAATAGATTCCATTCTCCCCCACCAAGAAAGATGAAGGGAGGACCATTTGGATGTTTTTTGTTTAATATATTCTAGGAGGAAATCACAATTTAATTTTAAAGTAGCATGAAGGGACGATGAAAATAGTATTCCAAGGTATTTCAATTTACTCTTTTGCCAAACAATATCTGGAGAGGGTAGCATATCTGAAGTACATAACATATTTAGTGGAAAAAATTCAGTTTTAGTAACATTTAACTTATAACCTGACACAGTAGAATACTTAGAAATAATATCAAGTAAAAAAAGGAACAGAGGAAACAGGATTACTAATAAATAACAACACATCATCAGCATATGCTAAAGTTTTAACAGTAATATCATTGATATTAATTCCCTGAATGTTATCACATTTTCGAATGTAATTAAGAAATGGCTCTATTCCAAGTAAAAACAAAAGAGGGGAGAGGGGACAACCCTGACGGGTTCCTCTGAAAAGGGAAAATTGGTTAGTAATCTGGCCATTAATAAATAATCGAGCCGTGGGAGCATAGTATAAAGCAGAAATCATACGAATAAAGGAGGGGACAAAATTAAAAGATAACAGAGTTTTAAATAGAAATTGCCAATGGATTTTATCAAACGCTTTTTCAGCATCTAATGCCATAACACCAGCAGGCCTAAGGATAGTGGAGCTTTGTTCAATAACATGCAATAACGTTCTCGTATTATTAGCAGAATATCGATTTTTCATAAAACCAGATTGGTCAGGGTGAATGATTGAGTGCAGGATAGGTGCTAACCTGGAAGCGATAATTTTGGCATATAGTTTACAATCTTGATTAATCAATGAAATGGGCCGATAATTAGCAACAAGGGTAGGGTCTTTATCAGGTTTGGGAAGTACAACAATTAAGGCCTCAGAGAAAGAACCCGAAATGGTACCTGATAAAGAAAAATGAGAGAAAATCTGGCTCAAAAAAGGTAAAAGGTGATGTTGAAACTCTTTATAAAATTCGGCAGGGATACCATCAGGACCAGGGGATTTTTTCTTTGGAAGTGATTTAATGGCCGTGAGAATTTTTTCCTTAGTGATGGGTAAATCTAACTTAAGTTTATCAGAGGAAGAAATGTGAGGTAAGGCCGAATGTTGTAAAAAGGAATCAATTAAAGTATCATCACAGTCATCTGGTTTATTATATAAAGTGGAATAAAAATTCAAAAACTCATTAGCAATCTCATTATGGGAAAAAGCAATGTTTCCCTGAGGGCATTTAATGGAAGTGATCTGAGTTTTATCTCGTTTAATACGTAAATAATTAGCCAAAAGTCTGCCAGACTTATTGGAGTTAAAACGAAATTTAGCATTGGATTTAGAGAGTTGTATACCGGCTCTAGTGCTGAGAATAGCATTAAATTCATACCTTAGCTTTTGTAATTTTACTTTATATTGGGGATCATTAGATTAAATAAATAAACGCTCAAAATGAGCTATTTGTTTCTCTAAGGATTTAACCTGTGAATTAAACTTCTTATTTTCATGAGCCATGATAGAAATAGTGGTACCCCTAATATAGGCTTTAAATGCATCCCATCGAGTGGTAATAGAGGTAGAACCTTCTGAATTGAAAGTGAAATAATCCTGAATAGCCTGAAGTATTTTGGGTTTATGAGTATCATTAAGAACAATGTCGGAATTCATGCGCCATCTGGACTGTTTAGTAAAGGAAGAGGATACATTCAAAACAAAAGAAATCATAGCGTGATCTGAAATGTCTATGGCACCAATGGTAGGATTATTTGCAAATTGAACAAGGGAAGGAGAAAGGAAAAAATAATCTATTCTGGAATGGGAATTATGAGGATTGGAGAAAAAGGAAAATTCTTTACCAGTTGGGTGATATAATCGCCAAATGTCAGCTAACTTGGTGGTTTGAAGAAAAGTCTTAAAGGCATGAAAAGTCTTAGACGGCCGAAATTTAGATGTAGACAGTCTATCTAATAGGGGATCCACAAAAATATTGAAATCACCACCAAAAATCAATGGAGCATTTCCCAACTTTAAAACTTCAGACGTAATAGTTGACCAAAAAACAGGATCCTCTGACGTAGGGCCATAAACATTAATCAAAAAGAAAACAGAGTCATGAAGTTTAACTTTAGCTATAATATATCAGCCATCAGAGTCTGAGATCTTATGCAATACCTGACAATGCAACCTTTTGGCAAAGAAAATAGCGACCCCATTCTTTTTACCTGCAGCAGGAGAAGAGACAATTGAGTCCACCCATTTTTTGTTCATATAACTTAAAACTTTATCATCAACATGTGTCTCTTGGAGAAAACAGATGTCAGCCTTAGAAGAACCTAAATAATCTAAAATTTTTAAACGTTTTACTGGATGTCGTAAACCTTTTACATTAAGAGAAACAATTTTAATATTATGAACATTAGCCATTAGGATAGAATAGAAGGAAAAGAAAGAAATGGAAACAAGAAGAAGGCAAGATAGGACAGGTTAAGAGAGTAACTCTGATTGAAAAATAGGAAAGGGAGAAACAAAAAAGAGAGAGTAAGGTACAAACAAACAACATACATAAAGACAAGGAAACGCACACCCGTTCCTCAAGCATGGCCAATTACCGTTGGAGCCCATAAGGAAATTTAGGTATAAACCTGCTATAAGAAACCAGCGAGATGCAGTCAAGAATTAGGGTCTTGTGTATCCATCGATGGAGGAAGTTGTTGTTCAAGGAAAAGACGAAGATCTTCTGGGCGCTGAAAAGATTTAGAGACATTGTCTTTCCAGACTCGCATTGTAGAGGGATCAAAAAGTCCATATTTGAAGCCAAGGCTCCTCAGTTGCGGACGAAGAGAAGAGAATTCTTTACGAATAGCCACAGTTTCTTTAGCAAAATCCTGATGGATGAATATTTTGGTTCCATTCACCAGCAATGATGGAATTTCACGAACAGCTTTTCGAATGAGAACCAGATGATGAGGACGCAGGACCTTAAATATCATCTGCCGTGGCTTTGAATGACAAGGATTACGATGTGACGGAACTCTATGAGCCTTATCAATTTCAAACTTTTCTGGGAACTTGATATTCAAGAGACCAGGCAAAAGAGATTCAAGATAAAGACGACAATTGGCCCCTTCGATTTCTTCAGGCAAATTAAATATGCGCAGATTGTATTGCCTATTGCGATTCTCTAAGTCCAGCAGTTGAGAATGCATTGGAATGATTCTGTCCACTAAAGGTGTAAAACCATCCAACTTATTCTTATTATCTTGGATTTTAATGGCATTATCCGACACCTTCATGGACATAGAACCCATATCTTTACGAACATTTTTAATTTCTGAGGCAATGGAGTCAGTATTCAAACGCAAGGCTTTAATTTCCTCCAAAATCAGAGTCAAAGAAGGTTCCGAGGATTCCACCATTTTAGCTTTTGCTGGAGGAGGGGAAACCTGCTGCCTTCTTTTATTTGTGGGAGGATTTTTTGTATCCATTTTGAGGAGAAAATATGTTCCTTAATATGAGCAAAATAGACTGAAACAAAATTACCTCAAAATGTGAGGAAATTTGTCGTAAATATGGACCAAAACAGTATACAGCACTGAAAAAACCCAGGTGTAGCAGCTAAACAGAGCTGTAGGCGGAGCTAGGCCCAAGCCAGCCTCTTTCTTAATTAGCTCTCCGCCCCCAGGCTCAGAATCTCGGCAGGACCTCGAGGAGCAGTGTGGAGCAGAAGCATGGGAGGTGAGGGGAAAACTCCCGTCGACCAAAATCGCAAGAAAAAGCACTCACAGGTGAGGAGAGGCTTCAGGAGGCAAGCGCTGGTGTTTTCGCCGGGTTAATTGCAGGAATTCGTCGTTAAATTAAGCTGAAAGCTCCTTGTAATCACGGAGCTCAGGTGGCGGCGGCCATCTTGGTTGACGCGCTCGCGCGTCTCCGTGGTGCTTTCATGCTGACGCCAGCTTCAGTCTGAAACATCCAGAAACACTGTAGACTACCAATTCAAACAGTTCCGATGGAGCCCCAACGTGACCCGGTAGGGAAGAACTTGCCCTCCCCTCTTTGACTGATGGTTCTTGTTGCCTGTCCCTTCTAGTGTCATTTAACTGAACTTTTTGGACTACTCAAAGGGGTTCTGGTCCGACCGCTGCTTGGTGGAGACATTTTGACTATATTCTGGACCTGCCCGGCCTCCCCAAAATGACCAGACATCCCTCACTTCCAATTACAGCATACACTCCTTTATCAATATCTTCTTTGATGTTCCTCTTGAATATGTAATATTGTAGAACCTCATACAGACAAACATTCTCGAGGTAACTGCTTCTATTTGGATAATATGTATCCCACATGTTGGCAACTCCTTGATGTGTACTGGTTGCTCAGCCTTGATATCACGAGATATGTATGCAGTTTTGGAGCACATGGTGGGCGGGGACGGGTACTGATTGAACATTTGGACATCCATATTGATATTAAGTTCTGATGTATTATTGATTACTGTACTATTAAAAATTTGAATTAACGTTACTCATGGTACTTGCCTGGAAATGTATATCTAGATAATTTCATTGTAACTGGTCCTGTCGTACTTTGATTATAAAATTAACGTCCACCGATTCCGCAACTGTTAGACACCTTAATTCCTGCAACCTAATAGCCCGCCCGTTACGTTTTTCTACAGTGTAAATGTCCCCCCATCATATACGATTCCAGTTTGCTCCATGGCCGGCCCACGTGGTTGTAGGCCCGTATTTGTATACTGACATTTTTGCAATAAACAATTTTCGAAGGAAGTATGGAATCAGCATCATAACAATCGTCTAGGTTGGTTGGGTTTTTGAATAGTGGCTGTTATTCCCAATAGAATACAATAGAAAACAGATAATGCAGACCCTTTGCCTGAATTTTGGATTGATTGAAATTTGTATCCGTCACACCTGCCCTTTTTCCAGAATTATTTGAAAATGGTCGACCGTAGCTTAAGGTATCTGCCGAATGTAAGGTGTGGTATTTTGTCCCATAAAATACGACTAATTGAGAAACAAATACACAAAGAGGGAACTCGAATTTAGAGACAAACAAAATGAAACATTTTTTTGCATCATAAAAAGGGGAGGATATGTTACACAGAAAAATAATGCAAAAGGGATAGCCAAGATCTGTTGTATCACACGTTCCAGCAGCTAGTATGATACATAAGTAGAACATTTTTCATGTTTGCGCGAGCTGACATGCTCTGAATGCTGTATCCCCCCCCCTTCTTTTCTCCTCTGTAGGTTACATCGGAGTTCCGACTGAAGAATGGAGTGGACATGGACCACACCGTGCTCCATGTAGGGAAAGACATAGACAAGCGCTATGAGATATTGCATGGAGTGCAGACCATCACTGGGAGCGTAAAAGATTGTATGGTATGAATGTGCCCATGGGCCCTGATTTGTACGGTTTGAATGAGTATGTGTGGCACACGACTGGGTCAATAAAAAATGCTTTTTGTATGACTGAGGCGGTGATCGAACGGTTAATGGAATGAGAAAAATAAGCCCGAACATGGTATCCGCATGTGAAGGACGAAAAAAAATATAGCACTTTCCTTACTTAGGAACGACTCTCTCTGGGGCTAGTGAATGGGAGAGTAGCCTACACCAGAAACTTGAAGGGTTATTTCAGTACGACGAACCCGACCCCAACCGATATCCCAAATGTACACCCAAAATAATGAGCACCAGTAAGTAAATTTATGTGCTGACTAAATAAGAGAAGTTAGCTTGACTCCGCCGCCCACCCCACCCAAAATAACGACAAACCCTATGCAAATATTATAAATATATACAACACACCAGCAAAGTAACACGGTAAAACTTTTTATTAAATAACTATTTACATAACAGCCTGCTGCAACATCGAACCAAATGCATGACGCTGTTCCTGTCGAGGTAGCATAGGTGGCGGCCTAGGGGTGGAGGACCGTTGTGCAAATAGCCCGGGGGCGACACAACGCGCAAAGGCCTGTCCCCGCGGTCAGCTGCAGCAGGGCGACCCTTAGCGTTTCACTCCCCGGTCAGCTGCACCATGACTGCCATTGGCGTTCCACTCGGTTGGATGGCTGGGGACCCGCTCCGGTGTCCGGGGTGAAGAGCAGCTGTTGCTGTGGAACGCTCAAAATGGCGGCCGACTCCCAGGATTTGGGCCTGGTCCACTAGAACGACTCTGGTCTACCCTGGAACTCCAATGGACTGTGGCAGAGCGTCCAAAATCCACAAAAAACACTACTCCCAAATCTTCAATAACTTCCATCACCCAGCACCGCATTTCCAAAGGAACAGCATAGCAAGCTTTCGTGGCCTTTAGAGTTTTCGGAAGCAGTTTCCCAAGACCATCACTGCAGCCATTGCAATCCAACAGAGGAACTTTTCCCAAGATCGTCATATTAACAGGGCTGCTGGTGTAATCGGGGCTCTTGCAGCCATTCAACTTAATTGAAGCTTTTTTTTTGGGGGGGGGGTGAATGCCTTCCTGATGACCCCCCCCCTCTTATTGCCTTATCCGACCATCACATATACCTGCACCAGGAGACGGCATAGGATGCACTGGGAGGGAGAGGTGGCGCAAACGAGCCTCCCCCACCTCCCCAGGTGGAGGTTCCTCAGCTGCACCCCAGCACTTCACTCGGCCAGCTCAGTTGCGCCCCCTCTTGCGGCACAGTGCCTCGCTCGACCAGCTGAGTCTCACCCGCTCCGATGGGGGCTTCCGATGGGGGCAGTCGCCACTGTTGCTGGACTATCCCCCATGGATATACCGCTGCCACGGGTGTCCGCCACCTTCTCCACATCTGGTGCCGTGAGGGAGGCTGATTCAGTGCATCGGCGGAGGGATACGCCTGCTGTCCCGCTCTCCGGAAGTGGCCACAACATTGTCACAGGATGGTAGTGCTCTCATGCTGACGCCAGTTTTTGTCCGAATTACTAAGAGACACTGTAGACTGTCAACTTGATCAGCTCCGGTGGGACCTCAGCGTGACCCGGTAGGGAAGAATTTGCCTCCCTCGCCTTTGAGTCATGGTTCATGCTGCCTGTGCTTGGTTCATGCTGCCTGTTCTTTCTCTTGGCGCTAAAGAACTTTTTGAACTGCCGAAAGGGATTCTGGTCCTGCCGCTACTTATTGGAGACATTGAACTATACTCTGGACCTGCCTGGCCTTGACCAAAATGGCGCCAGTATAGGAGCGACTTGCAACTCCTTATGATGTTCTAGTTACTTAGCCTTGACGTTATGGGGGATATATGCGGTCTTTGTGCACATGGCGTGCGGGGAAAGGTACTGACTGGTTTATTATTGATTATTGTATTATTAATGCTTCGAAGTAATGTTACCCATGATACTCGCCCATGGTGTGCGTATGGACGATTTTATTTTAACTGATCCTGTTATACTTTCAATTATAAAATCAACCTTCACTGATCCTGCAACCGTTTGTCACGTTTAGTTTTTTCAATTAAATGGCTCGCTTGTTACATACTCCTGTACCCCTGGCTTTTTACCCTTTCCTACGCGCGGTCTGTACTACCGCCCTCAAGAGATCTATGTAATGAACAGACTACCATTGCCGAGACACAAGGGAATGCATCTCAGAGAGATAAGTCAAGTACGTGGTAGATAAAAACATTTTCGTGTTTATGCACGCTGATGTGCTTTGAACGCTGCCCCCCCCCTCATCATTTAGATTACCACCGCCCATTGCACAAAAGCGTACCGGGCGCTCCCCACGTAAAAAAACGATTATTATTTTTTTTTCTTGCCCCGCGGGGCCCTTTTAAAGCCTCCACATCAAACCTAGGGGGTCAGGGAAGATCTACTATGCCCCCTTATGGTCATTTCCCCCTTTGTTTTGGCCTCCTCTTGTCTCTCGATCCTACCGAGAGACAAGATGGCGTCCGAATTTTTTTTTTTTTTTTTTTTTGCCCCGCGGGGCCCTTTTAAAGCCTCCACATCAAACTTAGGGGATCAGGGAGGATCTACTATGCCCCCTTATGGTCATTTGCCCCTTTTGTTTGGCCTCCTCTTGTCTCTCGATCCTACCGAGAGACAAGATGGCGTCCAGAAAATATATATATATATATTTATTTTTTTTGCCCCGCGGGGCCCTTTTAAAGCCTCCACATCAAACCTAGGGGGTCAGGGAGGATCTACTATGCCCCCTTATGGTCATTTCCCCCTTTGTTTTGGCCTCCTCTTGTCTCTCGATCCTACCGAGAGACAAGATGGCGGCCGCTCCGGACTGTTTAGAATGTTGACAGACACTGGAGAGCCAATCAGCTTCGCTTCGCGAAGTTCCGTTACGCGTCAAGTACGCGAACCGGAGCGCTATCCGGAGCGCTGTTACAGATATATATATTTTTTTGAACGTTAATTTCTCAAAATCCACTGGAGCACATATATTGAGACCTAGCAAAGGCACATCGGGCTACTAGTCCCTACAATTTTGCCAAGTTTCGTGCAAATCCATTCAGCCGTTCGAGCTAAAAGTGAGGCCAACCGCCCTATGGAAATTAACATGGGAAAAACGCGTTTTGGGACCCCCCTTTTTTCTCGCCCCCCCTTGACGAAACCCCCCCAAATTTTCAGGGGCTGCTCAGACACAAAATGTTCGATTTTCCTGAAAATTTCAGCCAATTCCGTCCACAAACGCCAAAGTTATTAGACATAGAATTTTCAAAAATCCCATAGAGAAAACATCCTAACTATATATACCTACTGGCAACCGCCAGTAGGTAATATATATATATATATATATATATATATATATATATATATATATATTCACTGAAAAAACCATAGGTTTCACACCAGTTATAGTTAGGAATTAGCATTTAAAAAACCTATTATATTCACTGAAAAAACCATAGGTTTCACACCAGTTATAGTTAGGTGGAAATTTTACTCGCATAAAACCATTGAAATTCCCACGTTATAGTTAGTTGGACTCACTATAACTTGCGCGTGCAATGCACTGCTGATGACGTCACATATTACATCACTCATGACATGGTCAGTGACATCACTCATGACATCACTGATGACATCTCAAATGACATCACTGATGACATCATCCAGTGAATGTGTATCTTTCTGAAACATAAATATTTTTTATATATGTATCTCTAAAGGTTGATGGAAGAATAAATGGGTAAATAAATGTCTAAATTGATTTTTTTTTGTGTAAAATTGATTGGTTAACTGACTTATTAAATGTATCTTAGTGAATACATATATTAGCGAGTAATGTTTAAATATTTAAATATCTGTATCTGTGTCTCACTTTGTGTATAAGTGGCTGCATGGGTTGGTGAGTAGCTACATGAGTGTGTATATGGGTTATTAGCTGTTTTTTTGAGTATCAGTATCAGTGTCTGTATGGTTCGGTGGGGATATTACTTAGAGCACAGATGCATGAATGAGTGACTCACTATTTGTATGTATTTTGAAGACAGCATGTGTGCAAGACTGTATGGGTGGATGATTGTGTGTATGGGTGGGTTAGTGAGTATGTGTTTTTATAATTGATTGTTTAAGAGAGTAAATATGTTTCCGTTTCTGTAGAAGTATGTGTAGTGGTGTGTATTTAGCAGTATAATCAAGTAAATGTTTTTTTGATAGTTTATTTGCATGTGTGAATTTGTGTGTGAGTAACTATATGGATGAGTATTAGTGTGTAACAGGATGTATAGGTGTATGAGTACATATGATGAGTAAGTACATGTATGAGTGACTATATAGAACTGTTGGTGAATGAGTGGATGTGTATGTAGATGTTGGAATTACCTAATAAATTGTTGTAATTGGTATTGGTTTCTCCTTTTTTAAGAAAATGTTAGTTTCTATTTTTGAATGTGTGTGTCAAAGGTTGTTTTATGCTGATAGGAGGTCTGCCACTTTGTCACAAGGATGTTGTCATCAGTGATGTCATTTGAGATGTCATCAGTGATGTCATGAGTGATGTCACTGACCATGTCATGAGTGATGTAATATGTGACGTCATCAGCAGTGCATTGCACGCGCAAGTTATAGTGAGTCCAACTAACTATAACGTGGGAATTTCAATGGTTTTATGCGAGTAAAATTTCCACCTAACTATAACTGGTGTGAAACCTATGGTTTTTTCAGTGAATATATATATATATATATATATATATATATATATATATATATATATATCGCAAGCAAATAACTCCATCCACTTCCACCAAAGCCTCGGCGGCGAAGAAGGAGAAGCGAACCACTTCTTTGTCAGGCAAGATGTTTTATTCAACCTTCAGCAGCAGTCAACAGATGACGCGTTTCGGGCTCAGGCGCCCTTGATCACAATATATATATATATATATATATATATATATATATATATATATATATATATATATATATATATATATATATATATATATATATATTTTAAAGCACCCTACTTTTTATCTTAAGAAAACAAAAGATTGGTTGCCAGTCCATCGTGCAGCCACGACAATCTCCGAGACTGTTCTTGCCTTGTCGCAGAAAGCACTTTGATGGAATATATTAGATAATATAGATGGATTGCATAGGGGCATAAGAGACGGGGCACCTGGCAGCTCATTGCCTTGGTTGCCCATCCACCAGGCTCTGAGTGAGTCTCAAAGTCTGTTTGTCAACAGTAAAAGTAACAACAACAAACTTTCGATCCCTTCCACAACTTTCGAGTCCTTTCACCACTTTCTATGTCTCTGTGCTAAGCGTGCTGAACTAGGGCAAACTTTCTGTCACGTTTGTGTGCTTCGCAGGAAGCAATATTAATGTCTCTTTTGACATTAGTTCCAGATCTGTTTCTTGTTAATTTCCACCCAGGTATTAATGTGTTTTGAAAGATTTAGAATTGCGATGAAATGAATCAGGGTTTTAAGTGGCCCGGGTCCTTACGGGTCTCTGACCCGTTTGTAATTAAAAACGGACAATGAAATGGGTGCCTATCAGGTCCTCAATGAATTCCCTTAATACTACTAACAAATAACACTGATCAGTTTTTAAACAGGAAATGTAAACAAGCATTTGCAATGCAATAGGTCTCGCATTATTAACGTTTGAGGTATTGACATTGCTAATAATAATGCAACACCAATAGCTCAAACATTAAGTAATTCGAGACCTATTGCATTGCAAATGCTTGTTTCTTTTTCCATGTGTTCTGCCTTTTGCAGCAGACATGGAACATGGAAAATGCCATGGTTGGTTTACGTACAGAAGGTGTCCCTTCCTGTACATAAACAAACCTTTTAAAAAATGCCATTTTGTAACTTTCATGTGAGTTACAAATGGCATTTTAGGATTGTTTATATGCAGGAAGGGACACCTTCCTACACATAACCAATCCTCCCCTGCACACAGACCCAGAGGGCCTGCGTTGGCTCTAAGTTGTGAAGCTTAGTGCCATTGCTGGGGGAAATGCAAGGCTGAACCACATTCTTGTAAATATGCTGCAGCCTTGCGTTTCCGAAGTGGCGGAGAATGTTGTTAAGCCCAGGAGGCTAACGACACACTCCGCCACTTTGTCGTACATGTGTGTGACCCACAGTTGTACCGTGTGAGTTGGTTGGTATCTTTTACTAATTGACGGGTTACTTCTTGCACTTGTAAATGCTACCTACTGTTTCTATTACTTGTTCTGTCTGACGTCTTCTGTAGGGAAGTTTTTAATGTCATGCTGTTCAGATTCAGATGCGAAATAGTTTTTTTTAGCTTTGTATTATTTTTAAGGTTGTATTTTTATGTATAGTTGACTATGTGTCTGAAATATTGCGTTTTTACGGCCCTTTGGCCTAATACAACTATTTATGAATGAACTGACTGCCTCCTTATTAATAGTGATGAGATGTTTGAGTTTAATTTACTGTTTTTATTGCTCTGTAGTTCTTCGTAACATTTAAAATATGGCATTTCACAGTTTATTTTTTGGCTTTGTTTTATATTGATTAAATTGTCATTATAATGTCTAATATATACCATTATGAGAATTAAGATTACTGTGATACAACTTTTGTATTGGAGTCCTCGCTCCAGCACTAATTTTTGCTTGCTTAATTACTGACATTATGAAAATAACATTAATTTAGAGCCAAAACTTCTTGACACTTCTCCACTATCTGTTTTAAACACATAATTACTATCAGTAGGAAAATAGATTATGTCGGCAACTTTTTTTATTATTTCCCAGATGGCTTGACAATGTTCTGCTTAATTACTCTTCATTGCATTGTTTCTGACTTTCTGTGCAAACTGCCCATTCTAAAGCTGAATGGAAAGACTTTTTCCAATATTTATTAATCAGTAGGTACTTGCTTAGTATTATAGTAAAGTTTAATGTAATTTCAACGGACTTTCACACCTGGTTCTGCAGTGCCTGGTTCATACCAATAAAATCAATTCAAGCAGCACAGAGGCAAATGATAAACGTTATCCTGTATGACCACTGGGTTAAAGTCTTATATATGATGTTTTATTAATCTTGAAACATCAACAAATTTATCTAAAGAAGCAATTTTTTCCTCCTATTTTTTTTTAGATGCTATGCAGTTGTGATAAACAATTCCTGAACATTTACCAATGGTGAAGGAAGTGGTCCCTTATGTGAAAATAATGGAATAAAATTATGCATTTGAAATATATTTGTTTCTCCTCTTCATACACATCAGTCCTCTTATGCACTTGTCTTTGATATTATAGAAGTGGAAATAGTGCAGTCTAACTTGATAGGTAGAGGTCGCCACAGTGAGAGGGACAGAATTCAGTACAGCCCCTGTTACAGAAATGGTCACGCAGAAGCTTCTTGTGGTCTTTTTTACAAATAAATTACGACAACATGTTGTCTATGGACAAAAATGTAAAAACAAATCTGTAATGAAAATGGTGTCAGGATGGTTCCCGGGCTATGGCGATTCCCGCCAGCACGTAGTCCCAGGTGATCCTCGCCCCGCCCCGCTCTTTGTGGTTCCTGACCATTGGTTGCAGGTGTGGATGTGCTCCGTGCGGCATTTCCCGGCATTTCCCAATGCCAATGCAGCTGCTCCTCTCGCTGGTTGACGGGGAAGATTAATCGTTCTGAGAAGTGGCAAAGCAGAGGCATTTGAGGGGCACTTGGTTCAGGACTGCATCCTTGCTTTGTCTTCGGAAGCCAAGCATTTAGTTTGCAGCGCTGAGAGGCTGCTGACAGTCTCGAGGTCAGTGCACAGAGAGGCGGGGACGGCGTTCACAACTCCGGCTTTCTGATGGAAAAAGACCTTGTTGCACTGTGGGCCTTCTGGATTTGGTGAGAGTACAGAGCTTTTTTTTTTTTGGGTTCTACTTGGCTGCTGCAGGCAAAAAGTGAAATAGCTTCAGGGGGGAGAGAGACTTATTCTACCCGGTAAGCGTGGTGGGTGTGAAAAAGGGAGTGGTCGGCAACCTCAGGGCATTATTGCAGTTAAATTAAGTACAAAGTTGTAAAATCAAGGTGGGTGGACCCTTTTTTTTTGCTCTAAAAGGAAAAATTATGGGGAAAAATTTAAAAATGAATAATGTTCAGGCTCAGCCGAATATTAATATGGCGCCTAAATCCAAATCTTGCACTACACAGTTAAAGATGGCCTCGGCAATGGCAAGAGCTGAGCGAGCACAAAAAGTTTGCTGTGGTTCTGCCCTAAATACCAGCCCTAATAGTTCCGAGGATGACATCTTGCAACAGTGTTAGGTCGATCGGGGGACCCAGGGGGCCAACAGCCAAGAGAGGGCTGAACGCTCAAGCCAGAGACTATCACATTCAACATCAGAAGTACCAGAAAGTGGTGATGAATCAGCTAGTCTGGTAGAGAGAAGGGGAAAATCTGGATTGCAACTCCCCTGTGGTGAATCAGGATGGAACTGGGTATCAGGAGAACGTTCAGAAAAATTCATACAGCATGCCTCTGGGCAAGGTAAAGGAATACTCATTATTTTCAAAATCAAAGGCGCCTCCAATTCCTCCTCTTCCTCCGCACCTTTAATCTGTATCACATCAGGCATCAGAACAGGATACACTAGGTGAACAGGACGCACAGGCCTCACAGGGTTTGCAGCCCCAACCCTGTCTTGAGCCAGTTAAACAGGAACCCCCTCTACTTTTTTGACCACTGGAGATTCCTTCATTATCTTCATTGTTGCCCGCAGTGGCCAATGGGAATTTACTAGCAAGTCAAACTCTGCATTCGGAGACAGGGACTACCTTTCAGTGTGATATAAAAGCTTTGCTCAACGTCATTCTAAATGAAATAGGAGAAATAAAAGCCACTCAAGCAACCAAGATAGCTGCACTCCATGCACCTCTTTCAAAAATCAAAGAGGTAGTAGGATCCTATCCGGCAAGATTGCAGGAGGCTGAATCAAGAATCTCACTCCTGGAAGACCAGGTGACAGATGCAGCACCAGGCCTCGGTAGAAAAAAAGCAGAAAAACCTACTGAAAAACAAGATAGAAGAATTGGAAAATCATTCTCGATGTACAAATCTGCGGTTAGTTGGAGTTCCCGAAGGTTGCAAAGGTTTACAAGCACTCCAGTGGGTCGAATATTTTAACAAAGAAAACATCCTCCCTGAGTTCTCAGTAGATCTCACGATTACTTGAGCACATAGGGTTCCTGTGCAGCCATACCCTAACTCAAAACTACCTAGAACTATCTAAGTGAACTTTGCTGACTATCGAATAAAGGAACAGATTTTGACCAGAGCAATCCAGAAGAAACAATTCTCCTCTCGAGATGTTCCAAACTGTCGCATTTTTTCAGATATGCGTACAGCGGCAGCGCGTCGCCGGAAGGAGTTTGTCAAGCTTCTATATTTGTTTAAAGCGCATGGGGCTCAAGCGGCCATTGCCCAACAATCATAACTACGAGTCTTGGTCCAAGAAAAGTTTCATATGTTTACTAGCATTGGTGATGCCCAGGAGCTGCTACAAAAGTACTAAAGAGAAGTAAAGAGATTAGACTATTCGTCAAGCTGGACATTGTTTTTCTTCTTTTCTTTTTTTGCTGTTTTTGTCTATATTTCTTTTATCTCTCTCCTTCTCTTTTGCTGGGGCGGGACACGGTGAGGGGGTCACCCTAGGGTGAAATTACATGGCACCTGTTTCAGGGGGTTAACTTGGGGGCAGGCAGTGAGTAAGGCGGGCAATTCCTTATCTGCCGTGGGTAGGAAGGGTCTTAGGGGAGTGTTGAAGGGTGGGAGATGGGGTTGGGCATAGGGTTGGGGGTAGCAGATATTTGCCAAAAAAGTGACCAGAATTAGAGAAATAATTATAAGTATCAAGGTCATTACTGGATGCAAATAGTACAGATATTACAAAGGGTTTGATGGTATCTTTTTCATCACTGAAAGATGGATCCAAATTTAAGGTTTATATTGATAAATGTGAACTGGGTCTCTAATAAAAAAATATGGTAGGTTGATTAGATGGCTCACATCCTTTTCTCCTCAGATTTTGTATCTTTAAGAGACTCACCTGAAAACTAATACCCCTAGAATTCATATACCTAAATATTATCCTACAGCACTATTTGCCTCTGCAGGGCTCGCTGTGAGAGGGGTAGCAATTTATTTTGCCCAAGGAATCAATAGTGAGATACATCAAGTAACAAGAGATCCCCAAGGGAGGTGGATTTGGGTTACCACCAGGGTAAACGGGGCACTGTTCAACTTCATTAATTACTATGCTCCAATCAATGATGATCTAACTTCCCTTATAAAGATTAACAAGCTGGTAAGAGGCAAAGAGGGCCCGATAGTCCTGGGAGGCGATTTTAATTTTATCCAGGATCTGAAAAAGAATACTTCTAACAAAGGAAAAAAACAGCTAAAACCTAGGACAAAAAGGATTTTAGGCTCTATGATCCAGGATTATGTATTGATTGATCCATGGCGGGAGTTACACCCAGGCACTACACAGTTTACCTGTTATTCCCAGCAGCATAAGTCAGCCTCTCAGATAGACTTCTTTCTGATTCCTCGCTGTAGGAAGGTGGATATCTGACTATGGTTACCCCCAAACTTTTTGCCTAGTGTTTAGCTGGTTATTGACTTAGTTGGCCTGGGATCCTGCTATTCAGGGCCCCAGGCTAATTGCTCTCTCCTTAAAATGGACTCCATGTACCTTAGGTACATTACCAATTGGAACTGGTTCACCTTATTGGCCCCTGTAACAGTGTACCCAAGGTACCCAGGGCATGGGTGGTTCCAAGGCCTACCAGGGGCTGCAGCATGTATTGTGCCACCCCTGGCCTCCATATTTGACACAACTGGCTGATCACTCACCTGGGGTAAGTCGGTGTAATCACCCCTTACTTAAGTATAGTATGCCTATATCTAACCTAAAATGGACACATATGTTCCTATCAGCCACTCCTATGGAAGGCTTCTTCAATCCTGGAGACAGAGTGCTTGGAAATATGTGAGATGGTGCTCTAGCATGAGCTGAGCCTGTCTGCAGCTTTCGGAACCACTTCCTGTAGCTGTTCCATGATACTGCCATACCATATACTCTTAAGTGCATCATAATCCTCGCGGTTATTTGCTAACTTTGGTTTGGCTTTATCAAAACATGTCGAGTAAGGTGTCATACGAATTGGAATACTACCCCCTCACCAGTTCTGGTGACGGGGGTAGCATTCCACCCTTCTAGAGGGACACGACATGTACATAACCTGAACCCCGGTTAAAGTTAAACTAGAGCCTCAGCATCACAAAATGGATGCTGCCACCACATACACAAGTCTGACCTCCTGCTGCTGGGAGTCCATCCAGCGAGGGAGGCTTGGACAAAGGATTTCCTGCCTTGGGAGGTGCTAGCACCCCAGGATTTTGTGTATTGAGTAGGACAGGGCTGAATAGAATGAGACATGCCTGGGGCACACAAGGTGTCCCTGAGCATAAGCAAGTCCAAACCGGTGCTGGGGCTTCCCAGCCCCAGTTCTGGTGCGGAGATGGACAAAGGAAAGGGGGTGTAACCACCCCCCTTCCTGGTCCCACCCAGAGGAGGGACCTAGCAGGTAATCCGGCCCCTAGATTTGGTATAAGAGTAGGAGCTGTGTCCCAAGACTTCAGATCATCCTGAACTCGACTTGAAACTAAGAATAAAACTGGACTTCGACATTCTACTGCACAGAAGACTGAAGAGAATCTCCCTTGTGGCCAAGGAGTGACCACCCTGTGAATACAGGCACCAACCAGCAACTCAACGTCTGCTTTGCCGCCACCTCCCGCCGGAGCCCAGAGCCCAACAAGACCTAGATTCCCAGACATCTCACAGCCCGATCCACAGTCCCTGAAAAGAAGAGACCCGTGGAGGCATCGAGAGACGTGGGACCGGCCATCTTGTAAGACCCCCGAGAAGCTGACTTCGCAGCATCCAAGGCTTCCTCAATGCCGTGCTTTGGTGTTTGAGAAGCCCCACCACCAAGCAGCATCTGCACCAAAGATCAGCCCCCCAGCATCTCCACGATCTGCGTGAGGCCCTTTTGCACTTTGCCACTCGACGCGTCATCCCCGTCGCTAGCTCGTTGGCTAGTGGCCATCTTGGCAATGAAATCTACAATCTAAACTGCTGGTCTGGTTGCTCGAGACTGGCCCTCACTGCTGTAAAAAGGAGCAGCCCCTCTGACCTTGCTGGTCCGAGAAATAAGCTTTCTTCACTTCCTGCGTGGCTTGCATTAGCCAAGGCCTGTTTGCCCCAATCAAGTTGCCGACATCGCCATCAGCTAGAGCCTTTGTGAGACAGCTCGTGATCGACTCCTGGATGTCCTCGGCCTCTTCGTGTCCACGTGGCTGCAGAGACAAGCGGCACCTCATCACCTGTTTGCACCCAACATCGCCTGGTTCCATCCTGGTTCCACGGTAGTCACTGGCTAGTGACTTTGAACATTGTCCCCTCTGCTTTCAGGTCTTCACATCTTCAGATCCATCCTTGGATCCACCGGAACTCTCCCCGACGACCCGCCTGTAGCATCTTCATCTCCAGGCACCATCGACCTGCGTGACGAAACCCGACACTACTTGGCACCTGTGCACCCGCTTCCTGTGGGTGAGGTAACTCAGCAACGCCAGTGCTCCTACACTGGTACACACCTCTAGTGCCTAGATCTAAAGTTTTGTCCTTCTAGGTCAGTCGGAAGGTTCCTAAAACAGTAACTTTATAACTTTTACGCACCATTGACATTGCATTGGTGCATGCGTGTGCTTTAAGCGCTGCACCCGAGTCCCGCGGGCGTTTCCCGACTTTTTCACTGTTAGTCCCGAACAGCTCCAGCGATTCCCCAGGCCCTAGGCCTATTTCCTTTCCAATTGGTGGTTCTTATACCACTATTTTAGTTTATGGTTTAAGTGGCCCCTAGGGCTCATCCATATTGTGCAACTTTTGTATATTTAAACTGTGTTTTATTTTAACGCATTTGCTTCTGTGCTCATAAAGAGTATAGGGGATATTTGTAGTGAATAAATATATATATATTTTCAATATATATCTGTGTGGTGTCCTTTCATTTGGAATTCAAGGGGATTGTCTATGGTAAAATAGCTTGCTTCACATGCCTTTACAGAGTTTAGCCTAAGACTGCTTTGTCCACGCTACTAGGATAGCTGGTCTATAAGGTTGACTTACAACCAATCATCATAAGGGTTGCTTTGCATGGTACAAGGTGATCACTAGAACTAGTGAGCATCATATACCAGGCCAACTTCTCACACTCGCTATGTACATAGTTTGAATGCTGAAATAAGAGCCAATTCCTTTTCAGATCATTCTATGCTTATTATCGAGATTAGAGTAGAGGGGGCGAGACAGGAGAAATCCAGGTGGCAGATGGATAGGCTCCTCCTCTCATACCCTAAATGGGTAGAATAGATGAAGGAATGGATCAAGGTATTTTTTCAGGTAAATGAGAGCACGGCGACCCTTTTATCAATTTGGAGGGCGTTTAAGCCTACTGAAAGGGGCCAGATGATTGCTTTCTCGGCATTAAAGTCTAAGGAGCGGAGGGACCAAATAATTAAATTACAACATGCCGTTGATTCAGCCTTAAAGAAGAGGGATAGTCGCAAGGGAGAACACCGAGAATTAGTAAAGCAATTAATAAGAACAAAAAAGGAATGAAGGAAGGTTTTTTTGTTGAGGAAATAGCCAGCTCTATGTCATTTAAACAGCAGGTATACGAGGAAAGTCAGTTAGTGGGAGAACTTCTTGCCTGGTCAAGTAAAGATAAACAGGAATCAATGTTAATTACAGAATTGATAGAGCCAGAAACCGGGGTATTGATTATAGATGAAGAACAAATAGGACAAGCATTTCTCAGGCACTACCACAAGCTTTATGCAACTGAGTTCACAGTATCTAATGAGGCTATAACCCAATATCTGGGGAACATTGATCTTCCATGCATGACAACGGATCAGGGAGTTAAGTTTTACGCGGAAATTGCCTCTAAAGAAATTAAGGCAGCCCTTGCTTCAATGACGGGAGGCAAGTCCTCTGGAAATGACGGCCTACCTACAAAATTTCATAAGGTATTCCCAGTATAATTAACACTGTTTCTGTTAGAGTTATTCAATTTTGTGGAAGTGGGGGGGAGTTCCTTCTACCATCAAAGAGTCAACAATAATACGTTTTGATAAAAAAGATAATGCCCGAGTAACGTCAACTTATACAGGCCAACTAGTCTGTTGACTGCGGACTATAAAATCCTAATAAAGATTTGGGCAAATCGCTTTTTTCCTATAGCGCAGAAGATTATCCATAAAGATCAGACAGTGTTTGTCTCTGGAAGACATATGTCATTGAATACTGGGATTCTGGTCCAAGCGCTTTATTTTTTCAATTCAAATAAACTACCTCTTCTTCTAATGACGGTTAGTGCTGAAAAAGCATTCAACCTAGTTAACTGGGAAACTCTTTTTTAATTCTTACAAAGGTCGGGTTCCCAATTCATATTACACAAAAGCGGGTGAATCTATATCAAGAGGCTCAGGCGCAAGTTATAATAAATTCGCAGATAGTAGGAAAAGTGCCTATCAGGCGAGGGACCTGACATGAATGTTCCTTATCACCTGCTTTATTTGCTTTCTCTATAGATCCCCTAGCAGCTACAAATAGAGCCAACTCACAAATTCAAGCGCCTCTGGAAGGGATGGCAAAACTAAAATTATTCACTGATGACATTATTCTCTATCTCAGGCCAGAGGAGCAGAATATCAGGACAACAGTAACTGAATTTAAACAGTCTGAAGCTATCGGAGGTTATAAAATTAATCATAATAAAACGGAAGTCATATTTCTTAATGCCAGTAATCAAAATCTCCCAGAGTTTCTGCCACAGCAAGCCCAAACTTCATCGCCAATTCGTTAGTAGGGGATCTATGTAATAAAGAGCTATGAGGAACTTTTTTAAGTTGAACTACTTAGCTATGGCTAGAAAAATTAAAAACCTATTAGATAGATGGACCCTTCCACCACTCACAATAATTGGTAGAGTAGCATTCAATAAAATGTCTATCTTACCATTAATAATATGTTTATTTGCAAATGTGCCTATTAAAATCAGCACTACATATTTCAAACAGTTAGATGTTATGATGCATCAATTTATCTGGAATTAAAAAGTGGCAAGAGTAAGATTTCCAGTCCTCCAGCTAGATCGCAGACAAGGGGTCTAGCACTCCCAGAGTTTCGGAATTACTATGAAGCAACTCTGCCTGATATATTGGTTAGAATGCTAGATGGTATGGAATTTCTGGAGAGTTTTCCTATAGATAAGATGATTCAGGAAGCAGAAATGTGCACTTCAGTCTTCATTAAAACAGCAAAATGATTGAAAAAGACTCTATACAAGACACTACAGGGGCTAGAAGCAAGATTACGTTTATTCTACCATACTAGGGTGAGTACAGGGAGTTATGAATTTTTGAAACCTATAGAGTGTAAAACTTTGGGCCTTTATATTAGAAATAGCCAGATAAGGTTTTGGGAAAGTAAAGATTTCAAGCAGCTAGGCAATTTTCTGGTCGTAGGGAGATCCATAAAATGGGAGGAGATTCAGGCTAGATGTGGGACCAGCTGTACTTTGTATTTTCTGGGCCTTCTTCAGATCATGAAATTGGTGAAGGAATTCTGCTTCCCATTGAGTACCTCGGCCTCTATTTTGCCAGCTCTTTTTAGAATCAAATTAAGGGGTTTTGGAAACTGGTATAGGTTACTGCGGGACCAATGAGGAAATCCAGTGGTAGCGAGGTTTCTAGACAAAGTTCTTCAATAAACCCAATGTACGTTTTCAGAATTAGAGTGGCAAGAGATCTCATTACAGGGCCATAAACTATTAAGAGCTGCTAATTTTAAAAGAATGGCTTTTTTATCCTGTTGGATGTCCTATTGTACACCTACCACCCTACATAAAATGTACCTGAGGATCAGTGTTTTTGTTGTACAACCGGGGTTGGGTGCCTGGCTACACACCATTTTTACTTGTCCGGCTTTAACCCAGTTTTGGGAGGGAGTATTCTCCGGTGTTAATGAAAATTTACAGAGAACACTGAAAGCAGAACCAGAACTAGCATTATTTGGGTTTATAACACACAGATCAAATACTCCAATCCCGAGAAGTGAGAAATCATTTGTGGCGATTTCCGCTTTGGTGGCTCGCTTCCTGATCTTTCAGAATTGGAAGTCAACGAAAATTCCCACCCTTTTGGATTGGAAAAGAAAAATGCAGCAGACTAAAATCTTTGAGGAAACCTAGGCAAAGAGGGTAGGGGCCACTAGGAAATGTTTAACAGTTTGGACATTTTTCGACTAAATATTAAGATGTTATAAGCCCTGTGGGTTTTTTTTCTCATATTTTACAGCTGAAATGTTATTATGCGCCGTACTCTAGGTAAAGTATATTGGCGCTTGCTCCTATGCCTTGGAAAAAAAAAGTGGTATCTCGCTATTTGATGATGGTTAAAAATGTTTATTATGCAGAGCACTTTATCTTATTAAGTATCTAGAATGCATGGGGTTATGATGCAAGGTTTTTGCACAGCAATCTTTTTTTTTTTTTTTTTTTATATTTTTATTATTGTTAGCCAGCTGACATAATAAAAAAGAAAAAGTAAGAAGACAAATAATACATAGATTGTTTCATACATGTACAAAGAGACGTCAGAGTATGTATGCTGTAAAACAAATGATTTGATATATGGAGACAGTAAAAAGATTCCTATTACAGAATCAAACTATAGACATATTTTTCTTTACAAAAAAGGAGAGATTTAACAATTATGCAACATTTAAGTAAGATTTTACTCAAGAAAGGTGCCCCAGTTTCTATTAAATTTTATCAGTGAGCGTGTTCCCCTAAGATTTGCTAGTGCTAACTCCATGGCATATATCTCTGTTACTAGTGTCCACCACTTCCAAATCGTAGGTGGTTCCGGATCGGTCCAGGCCCTAGCCAGGGTTAATTTAGCACAAGAGATGAGTATAGTGGCTAAGGCAGATTGTGGGGGTGAAGAAGGATTGAAGTCTAGTAAAACCGAGGCAGCCGTGATGGTGGGTAGCGAGATATTTTTTAATCTGAGAACATTCTGTATGTCCCCCCAAAAGGTCCTAAATTTGGGGCAAGAAAACAACATATGTACTAGATTGGCTGCATCGGTTAGACATTTAGGGCATTTAGTACGATTCTAAAAGAGGCGTTATAAGACCATCTAGAGATTCTTTCAGGTGTATAATAGAGCATACAGGTCGTTCTAAATTGTTGTAGCCTAAGGCTGGATGACCGTACTAGTTTATTAATGTTAGCCAGGGAGTTCTCAATTTGATTTGAAGTGATATTTAAACCTAGTTGAGGGCCCCACTTCGCGGCCAGTTTATCGCCATCATTCGTTTCATAGGTACTAAGTGTTTTGTATGCCTCGCTAATAACTCATTTATTTTTGTTTGAATATAGACACGTCCATATATCACATTCAGTGATGTTTTGAATCTTTTTTTTATTAATCAAATAATTGTGCATTTGCAGGTGTTTGTATCTTGTGGCTTCCGGTAAGTCATATATCTGTTTGAGCGTATTGAATTCCAGAAACCCCTGCATGCCATACAGATCCGCCAATACCTTAATCCCGAGCGCCGCCCAGTTATAAGTGATAGCATCCGTGAAAATAGCCGGAAGGCCTGGGTTGCCCCACAACGGCAGCTTCGGGTGAAAAAAAGTTGTTTTACAAAATTTTAGTACATTGACCCAGATCCTAACAATGTCTCTAGCAGTCTTAAATCTCACCCTCTTGTAATAATTCGGGTCATTAACTCTAAGCAAAAATAATTGTGAGCCTTGTTTCAACATAAAAAAATGAAAAAAAAGAGCTCTGTCTCCATGCAATAAGGAACGTAGACGTGTAAAAAACGCAGACCAGAAATACATTTTAAAATCTGGAAAGTTCAGCCCTCCGTTATTTGTATTATTTTTCAACATTTTTAGTGACCTTCTAGCCTTTTTATAACTCCATATAAAGCTACTCAGTACCCCATCTAGATGCTGGAAGAACTTATTATTTAGTGCGAGTGGAATAGATCGGAATGAATAAACAAACTTTGGCAAAACCTTCATCTTTATAAGATTAATTCTACTAATCAAATTCAGGGGCAATCTGTTCCATTTTTTTAATAGGAGAGTAGTTTTTTTGATCAGCTCATTATAGTTTATGTTATTAATATCTTGTAGTCTGGCCGTTAATTTAACCCCTAAGTAGGTTGCTTCTTTACAGATCTCGGGGATAGCCACTGTAGGGGAGTGATTAGCTATAACTTGTGTCTTTTGTCGATTAAGCTTGTAGCCTGACACCTTCCCGAATTTCCCAGCCTCTATAGATATTCCTTTCAGTGCTTCGGCAATGTCAGAAGTATAAACGGCAATGTCGTCCGCATAAGCTGTCATTTTCAGCTCCTGTGAGCCGGAACTAAAAGGCACAATCAGGGTTTGAGAGTGGAGGGCGAGCAAAAATGGTTCTAACGAAAGGGCAAATAAAAGGGGTGAAAGGGGGCAACCTTGATGAGTCCCACGCATGATGGGAAATTCTGATGAGGTCAAGCCCCCGTAGCTAATACAGGCGATAGGCTTGTCATAGAGTGCTTGTATACCCTTCAAAAAGTTCCCCCCAAAACCCATTTTGGACAGCACACTCCAGAGATAGTCCCACCCCACTGGGTCAAAAGCTTTTTCAGCATCTAATAGGATCATGCCGAGTGGGGTGGACTCAGTCTCCGCGACATCAAACGCCGTGATGGCCATATTTACATGTGTCGTTGTATCTCTCCCGGAGATGAACCCGTGTTGTTGTGGGTTAACAATTTGGGGCATGACTGGGGCTAGTCTAAGTGCCATAATTTTGGCAAATATTTTCGCATTGGTATTTATCAGGGAGATAGGTCAATAAGACCCTCTCTCCTCCTTAGGCTTATCTTTCTTTAGAAAAAACATTTGTTTGCTGGCTGACAGGGGAAAATATGATGAAGAATACGATAAAGACTTCAAATCATTGTGTATCGAATGGTTTATTGGTTGTTTTAGATGTCCGAGAGATCAAGATTATCTGACTATTTGAAGAGGGGTTTAATATTTCTACTACTAGTCAAATGCATGTAATAAAATGTCTAGCTTGGAACGTAGCAGGGCTTAACAGGAAAAACAAAAGATCTTTGGTGTCAGAAGAGCTAAAACTACATAATCCCCATTTTTGTTTATTATCAGAAACCCACATCATATGGAAAGATAGGAAAATATTAAGTCAAATGGGGTATGACATTCTGGTCTGCTCTACCTTTGGGAGTCCCACAAGAGGGGTTGCTATCCTCAAGGATAAGCGAATTAGGGTTGAGGTAATGCAAACTGCTCATGATAAGGACGGTAGATGGGCTATCGCGCAAATCAATTATGAAAATAACAAGTATGTTCTATGTGTGGTTTATGGCTCAAATTTAGATGAACCAATGTATTTTGACCAATTAAATATGAAACTTTTGGACTGGGAGGGAGAAATTATTATAATGGGGGTTTTTAATTGCATCATGGACTATAAAATCGACACAACAAAGCCGTATGCTCATCATAGGATGCACAAGACCAGGACATCTATATTGGACTTATGTCGGACTCATAATATTAAGGACGCATGGAGATATCTGTATCCAAACACACCATGGTATACATATTATTCAGCACCCCACAAGATGTGCACTAGATTAGACATGGCATTAGTCAACGATAAGTTACTGCAAACTGGCTCTATGATTTTATGCCCCCGAATAACTTCTGACCATAATGCACTAATAATTACATTTGATACACTAAGCATCAGGACACCCCCCAGACCATTTTCTTTTCCTAGACACTTAATCGCAGACTTAACTTATATGACGCAGCTCAAAGCCCACCTCAATGAATTTATAAGTACTAATAAGAACTCAACTGGGTGCTGTATGGTATGGGACGCCTGCAAGGCAAGCATTAGGGGTTTTACGCAGGCTTATGTCATCAGGCAAAACGCAGAACGAAGGCAGCACAAGATCATGTTATTAGCAAACATAACTAAACAAGAAGAATTACTGGCCACAGCTCTACAGCTCAACCTCCCAACAATTATAGAAATCAATCTAAAACTTAGCGCACTTAAAAATGACATAAAATCTAATTTCATCCAAAAAAGTAGCGCAAAGATTAATAAATTCAAAATTGCACAATATGAGGGGGGGGGATAAAATCGGCAAAATCTTAGCCTATAAAGTTGCCGAAGATAGAGCAGACACCCTAATCTCTAATATTCGGGGGCAAGGGAATAAACTCTATAATCAGCCACAAGATATACTAGAGCAATTTGCCGATTATTACAGAAACTTATACACTCCAGATAGCCCTGTAGATCAAGATCTAGTCCGGGAATATGTCGACGAATATCCAGTGAGCACAGAGAATCTATCTGGCATGGGCTTACTGTCTGACGATATAACACTGACAGAATTACATTGGGCCATTAACTCCCTACCGACTGGAAAAGCGGCAGGAGAGGATACGATACCTCTTGAACTCTATAAAACCTGTAGATCGGAATTAGAACAGCTACTACTGGAAGTCATGCAATCAATTGGGCTAAACGGTACGGCTCCCAAATCCTGGAACAGGACAAAAATAATTTTTTTTCTAAAGGAAGGTTTTTGCACAGCAATCTATTGCTTATTGTGCACAGCACTTTATCTCATTATGTATCTATAATGTGAGGGGTTATTGTGCGATGGTTTATCACAGCACTTTATTGCTTATTTTGTACATTGTACCATCCTTGTTAGGGACAAGAGGTAACATTTTTAGCTGGAGAGAAACGAGGGGAAGGAATCTTAGACATAAGTTAAGAAGATAGATCGTATTTTATTCATTGAAATTGAAGGATATGTATTGTAAAAAATGTTATTCTGCTCTATAAAAAAAAAAATGGTGTCAGAATGTGTGTAATTTATTTGGGAAGGGTGACCTCTACCAACTTAAACACAATTTAAGTGTACCAGAACACTGTTCTTAAATGTTAGATAATCTCTGCTCAGTTTACGGTAGTCACAAACTGCTTGCAAATCCCCAGAGATGTGCGTATGAAATTCAAGCAGTGTCACAATTTTAAAATCAAAGAAACAGTGCAATAAAGTCAAATAAACAAACATTATGAAAATTGGATAAAAGGTCCTGCCGATATAATTTTTTAAGATAAAAACTCTCTAGAATAGCAAAGAATCATTAAAAGGCAAGAGTTTTCGGATAAAAGCGGCCTAAGCTCAATATCTGGCTGACCGGGATGGAACAGAGGTCAGTCATCTTAGTCAAAGATTTTAGCTTCTAACTCAGTCTCTGAAATGGTAGTGAAAAAATGTAAGTGGGGACAAGTTCTAAGGCTCAGACCGGCGAGGGTAGCTCAAAGCTGTATGCGTTGTCAAGTCCTGTTGAAGCCGCTGGTTTTGGCACCAGAAGTCAGGTGATTTGGCTTTTCTAAATCCTCCCACGAGGCCTAGTAGGAACTTGTTTGGGACGCACTAGGAATCAATAGAAGGGCAGAGATCCAGTGGGCTGTGTACTTTTATTGTGAGGACCCAGTAGAAATGTTTTCAGTGCAGAAAAAAGGGTAAAGCTAGTTTACTTGTCCATCCTGGGTGGGACCTCCCTGGGCACACTTCTGCACCTTACCCCAGTCCTCTGGATGTGGAAAAAAATACTATGTCACTCTTTTCTCCTAAAATAGGGAAAGTTTCTTCTGGGCAGTTATCAGCTCCTAGCTCCTCAGTGCAGGCTTCTAAGCACCAGGTCTCTTTTCAGCCATTTCTTCTGAAGGATTGCGGGGCATATTACCAAGCAATAGCAATAATTAGCGCTATTGCTTGGTTAGAGACAAAATTTTACAGCTGAGCTGCGGCGATTTTTACCGCAGATAAACCTTGGTATTACCAAGGTTTATCGCAAATGCGATAAAAAACGGCCGCAATGCATGAATATAGCTGAAAAGTCAGCGATATTTATGCATTACCGAGCTAATGCTCTTAGCCATGTTATCCACCTCCCATTGGATAACATGGCTAAGAACTGCTCAGGGCAGGTGTTAGCTTTTGGAGATTTTCGCCCTTAGCGCGAATATCTCCAAACGTTTTTAATAGGAGATAGCGATGTTAGCGACTGTTTCCAGTCGCTAACATCTTGGCACGCTGTAGTATATGCCTATTCTCGTGCTGCACTCAGCACGAGGAATCTCTTCTTGTTTCCTTTCGTATTCTCGTTCTATGGCTCCGTTCGGTTCTTGCACCCTGGGCAACGCTAGTCAGTTGCCCGGAGTCCTGGAGTCGAGCGGCAGCATTTTCCTGTGGGTGTTGTTTCTTCTACAATAAAGAAGCCTGCAACTTACAACTCCTGCCTTTGAATACAACTTTATTTCATTTGGCGAAGAGCGGGTCCTGAACCTCCCAAACACCCACCAGGAGATACTCGGCCAACCTTTCACAGCTCGCCCTCTCAGCTCCTACCAGGCGCTTCATCATTCTTCAAAACCTTCGTCTACCTGCATGTCAAGTCTTCGGTAGCCTGCTTCCTGCCTGTTTTCTTGGATTTCCTCGCAACTTGACGCCTTATTGACGGTCACGGTGACGGTTTGCCTCGAGCTCCAGCCCGTGAGTACGCCTCGAGCTCCAGCCCGTGAGTACGCAGCATTCCCTGCGCGTCATCAATCCTTGCACGTCATCATTCCCCTAACGTGCACTCGACGCTGCAGCTCTTTACCTCACCATGTCTCCTCGTCATCACGTTCACGCACGGCAGCCATCTTAGCTGGTTGCCTGGTTACACGCTCCGTGATAAATTCTCGCACGGAGTCAATTTACTTGGAATTAACGCAGAAACGCAAACCCCGCTTCGTTTTGCTGACATTTCTTCGTCATTCTGAAGAAACAAATACTGGTATTTTCACAGTCTTTTACTACATTTATTACTTGTCATTTACTTATTTATATATTATTTCAAGTGTGTCCTCTTTCGGTGACAGGCACACCTCTGCCTACATCTCAATTAGCTTTATAAGCTTTGATTTATGAATTTCATTTCTTGGGCACATGTCTTTGTTTTAAATATTTTTTCTTGTCAACCATAACTGTGAAACACCTCATGTTAAATGGCTTCTTCTCAACAATTTGCTCAACCTCCACCTTTTCTTCAACGTCCTGGGAAACCTACTATTCCTTGCCGTCAGTGGGTTAGAGCTTTTGCCAATCATATTGTGGCAATTGATGCAGTTAAATTCACTCCTGAGAGAAAAGTCGCTATCTTATATGGTTGCTTAGGAGTTGCTGCGCAGAACGTATTTGAAAATCTTCCAAGGTCTTCTCCTCCCTCTGGTGATGCTGGTGATAATTGGGACGAATATAAGGAAGCTTTGTCTCGCTTAGCTCGGCATTATGGTGAAGAACCGAATGAAATGCTCGAAAGACATAATTTCTTTAAAAGGAGACAACGGGAAGATGAGTCTATTGAAGAGTACATTGCCCAGTTGAGAATCTTAGCATCTACATGCGAATTTGAATCTAATCCTGACATATACATCCGGGATCAATTTGTGTTTGCGTGTTTTTCAAAAAAGATTCAACAACGCCTGTTGAGTTGCAAGAAGCCTACACTCCAAGAAACTATCGACATTGCTAAGAGCATTGAAAGATCCATCACTACATCCAATGCTCTTCAAAAAGATCAACCTCATACTTCTGTTCATACTCCTTCATTTGACAATTCTAGTTCTGTTAATTTAGTTAGTACGAATAAGTCTTTTAGACAATTGCAAAAAAAACCTAACCCTTATTGTTACAGGTGTGGTTCTAAATCCCATATGGGCAATAATCCCTCTTGCCCTGCTACAGGTAAAAGATGTGTTTTATGTAAAAAATTGGGTCATTTCCAGGGTTTGTGCAGATCTGTCAAAAAGACGTCCAGACCTTCTGTTAATAATATTGTATGTCCTGATTTGGATGATTGCATTGATGAATTCCAAGACATGGTTGTATCTATCCATTGCAATTTCATCGATGCTTCTAAATTAGTCAAAGGTCCATACTGCTCTGCACTATTTGGGAACATTGAAGTTACAGTAATGGCAGATTCTGGATCTCCGATAACAATTCTCAATGATGTATTCTTTCATGAAAAATGGAACAATTCCATTTCTTTGGTTGAATCTGACCTCAGTCCCAAGGCATTTGGCGAATCAGACATTATCATGCTTGGCTATTTTAACTATAGGCTGGAGTGTTTTGGCAGATCTATCATTACAAAGATTTATGTTGCGATTAAGGGTCGCAATATTGTTGGCTGGCAAGACCTCGCCAAAATGGGTATTTTCCTAGTTCCTGGTTCGGATGATCCCATTAGATTGGGTGATCCTCCTGAGGGTTATTCCCCTGTTCCACCTTTTGTTCCTGATTGTCTTCTCATTAATGATCATGAGTCAGACATTAAACAATTCTTGGACACATTTCCTAAAGTTTTTTCCAATCAACCAGGTACTGTCAAAGGCTTTCAACATGAGATTAAGCTGAAAGCTTCTGCTCAACCCATTGTTCATAAAGTTCGCCCTGTCCCTATTAGTGCCAGGGATGAACTTAAATCTGTGCTCACTTCTCTTAAAAAGGATGGTATCATTGCACCTTCAGACTCTTCCGAATGGGTTTCGCCCATTGTTATCGTTCGCAAAAAGAATGGTGAGGTTAGGCTATGTGCCGATTTACGCACATTAAACAAAAATATTTTGGTTGATTGCCATCCCCTTCCCAAAATTCACGACCTCCTCGCCAATCTAGGTGGTGCAAAATATTTTTCTCTAATTGATTTGCGTTCGGCATACCATCAGGTGCCTCTAACTGAGCCTTCTCAAGATCTCACCACTTTTGTGACCCCATTTGGTGTTTTCAAATATTTAAAACTTCCATTTGGACTTGCTAGTGCAGCTAGTGTTTTCCAAAAAATAATGGACCATCTTCTTGAGTCTATTCCCGGTGTGCAGGCCTATCAGGATGACATTTTGGTTTTTTCGCCAGATTGGAATTCCCATTTGTCTCATTTGTCTTCTGTTTTGAGCAAGCTCAATGAAGCTGGCATGACTGTCAGAGCTGACAAATGCAAATTTGGCTCTCAATCCTTGGAATACTTGGGTCATACCCTAACTCCTGAAGGCATAAAACCCAAGTCCTCTCTCATTGAGGCTATCACTCATGCTACTCCTCCCAAGGACAAGGATGCCCTCCGCTCCTTTTTGGGTTTAGCGGAGTATTATGCCCGTTTTGTAAAAGGCTATGCACAAATTGTTGAACCCCTTCGTTCTTTGCTTCGCAAAGGCTCTAAATTCTCTTGGTCTGAAGAGATCGATGCCTCTTTTACCCACATCAAGAACATGATTGTTAGTGCTCCTGCATTGCATCCCTTTCAAGATTCAGCCAAATGTTTCATTATGGTTGACGCCAGTTTGACTGGTTTAGGTGCCGTCTTAGGTCAGTGGGTTTCTGGTAGAGAACACACAGTTGCTTTTTCTTCTAGGAGACTTAAGGATTCCGAAACCCACTATAGCACCATTGAACGAGAGTCCTTGGCTTGCGTTTGGGCCATCGAAAAGTTCAAGAACTACATTTGGGGACGAGAATTTGATTTATTTACCGATCACAAGCCACTCACTCAAATTCTCAACGGGGATGGCCTAGGAAAAGCCTCTTCTAGACTTGTCAGGCTCTTGTCCAAATTGTACGAGTTTCACTTCAATATTAAGCACATTTCAGGTGGTAAAAATTTTCGTGCTGACTGTTTATCCCGTATGTCACTCAATGATTCTTCTGATTTTCAAGAAATTGGTGACGTTGAGTGTGTAGTCGCCACTCTTGACGCCACCAAATTGTGCCCTTGCATTACGGAAGATTCTTGGTCCAAAGCCTATGAGAATGATCACAATTTAAAATTGGTTGCACAATATATTTCTAAGGGCTGGCCTGAGAGTAGGAAATTGTCTAATGAATTGAAAGCCTTTAACATGATTTCTTCTGAACTCTCTCTTGTCAACAATTTAATAATGAGGCATGATGTTTTTGTTCCTCCTTCTGATGTCAGACCTGATATCATTAAATTTGCACATCAAGGACATCTGGGCATAACAAAAACATCTCAACTTATCAAATCCCAATATTGGTGGCCTTCTATTGAGTCCCAGGTTAAGTTTTACATTGATTCGTGTAATGAATGTTTACTCTCGGATAAGAAATGGAAACTCATTAGTACGCCCCTTCATCCTGTTCCTTTTCCGGTTAAACCCTGGGAAAAGGTCGGGTTGGATTTTTCTGGCCCATATGATGTCCTTCCTCATGACATGAAATATGTCATTCTTTTGATTGACTATCATTCTAAATGGTTGTACCACATGTTTTGTGACTCTCCCTCCTCTGCCAATGCCATCAAATTTTTGTGGAATGTGTTCGTCATTGAAGGTTGTCCTTCTGTTGTAGTTACCGATAATGGTTCCCATTTCATATCCGAAAAATTTAACTCATTTTTACTGGAACACGATGTTGTTCATTTCAAAGTCGCACTTTACTCGCCCGCTTCAAACGGTTTGGTTGAACGGGCTAATAGACTTCTCAAAGATGCTATTCAAACTGCTATTTCCTCCCACAATGATGTAAGGAATTTTGTTGAAGAGAAATTTTGGTCATACAACATTTCTCCTCATTGTACAACTGGGATGTCTCCTTTTTCTTTATTAAGAAATAGGAATGTCCACACCAAATTGTGTCCTAAATGGTTATCTGAGAAAAATGTTGAGACCCTTCAACCTTCTGATGTGTTTTTATCTGAAAAAGTCTCACAAAAACAGTTTGTCATGAAGAGAAAACATGATTCAGGTAAATGTTTCAGTTCTACTGTCTTAAAAATTGGTGATTGGGTTCTCATCAAAAACCCAAGAAAAGTTGCTAAAGGTCTCTCTAAGTTCTCTACTCCAGTTCAAGTAACTGCTGTCAGTAAGGCTTCTGCTTTACTTGGCAACAGAGGATGGTGGAACAAGAGAGCTTTAGTTCACTTGTCAAATTCACAGGCTCGCTCCTTATTGAGTTTGTCCAAAGAACAATTTGATCAGTGTGACTGGTCTTTTTGGTTAGATCTTCCAGTGTCTACTGACTCCTCCTCATCCAGTCCCTTGCCAGATGCTTCTGCGTCATTTACGGATTCCTCTACCTTTTCAGATGCATCCGCTTCATTAATGTGCTCCTCTCCCTCATCCATTGATTCTGAGGTTGGTGGGAAGGCTTTACATCAAGATTCTACCCCATCTGTTCGATGTAGGAAGTTACCTGTCAGGTTTAATGATTACGTTTTAAGTTGAAATGTATGTTGATGTCACAGCTCAAAAGCTTTTGCTTTCTTTTCTTTTCTTGCTTTAAAATGTTGTGAAGAGGGAGAAGTTGTAGTATATGCCTATTCTCGTGCTGCACTCAGCACGAGGAATCTCTTCTTGTTTCCTTGCGTATTGTCGTTCTATGGCTCTGTTCGGTTCTAGCACCCTGGGCAACGCTAGTCAGTTGCCCGGAGTCCTGGAGTCGAGCGGCAGCATTTTCCTGTGGGTGTTGTTTCTTCTACAATAAAGAAGCCTGCAACTTACAACACCTGCCTTTGAATACAACTTTATTTCACACGCCCACTTTGCAGGTCATTAGTGATAAATATCACTGACATGCAAAGTGGGGCCCAAGATGGTCGCTATCTCCTACTAGCTGTCGCTAACTGGTGTTAGCGACAGCTAGGTAATAGGGAGATAATTTTATCCCCGCTTTCTTGGCTTTTAAAGCCAAAAAAGCAGAGATAAACCCCCTTGATAATATGCCCCTGGTCCTCTGCAAACAACTATACCCTCTCGTACGAAGGAGCCCTTCTACTTCTATGCCCCCCGAAACAAGGGAAAGAGAACATCAACCACTGGACCCTAGAATAGACACTATAATCCATGGGTGCCAGTATGAGTCCTTACTCTAGCAGAAACATCTTCTTCAGATGTGTATTTTAGACCAAGTAAAAACTGAGCCAATATCAGAGGAATGTGGTACATTTTCTAACGATATTTAGGCCTTTCAACAAATAAAGTGTGTGCCCTCCGCAGTGACATTTTGTCTGTTCTATTCTGCTGTAAACCTACAAGTACCCCTTTGTTAAGTTCCGCTGTGCTTACTGATAACGTCCATAGGGAACAATTCTGTTAATCTACAGTCCCCACTTGTGGTAGGTAGAACTAACCATAGCCTACTCAGAGATGCATCCTGGTATGCAAACAGTACCTTCATGGCTAACCAATTCATATAGACCGTTCTTACTCCTTTGTCAGATCTCTGTCCAAAACAGAGAGTTACCTCTTGCTACAAGAAAACTAACAAGGCGAGACAGCAGACAGCTTTCAGATTACTGCACAAGGCCAATGGCCATGAACTGACTGGTAAATGCTCAAACCCAATACTGTGGGTAGCTCTCACTTCCACTCTGTGGGCTGACAAGGAGTCACCTATTTGTTTATGGGGCCTACCTGGGCACAGCCCAGATCTTTAAGCACAGTCAGCCCTGGGGTAAGTACATGTCCCAGCCCCATGCCTCCAGGTCAGAGTCAGATAGGGGCCACACAAGTGTCCCTGAAAGATGACCGGGAGTGTAATGCACCTGACAACTGGTATTCCTCCTTTTGGGCAAATTCTCCGTTCCATATTAAACTTTATACTTCCCTGCTAGGAAAACGGTTACCCAAGCACTGACAACCTCCCACATAGATTATGCCAATGCTCTCTTTGTTGATTTACCTGCCTACCTTTTTAAGAAACTGCTGGTGATACAGAATGCAGCGGCCAGACTGTTGTTCAACCTTCCCAAGAAAGCAAGGGTTAGACCCCATCTCCATGCTCTGCACTGGCTCCCTGTGGAGATGAGGGTGAAGTTCAAAGCCCTTGTGACAGTGCACTCTGAGTTATATGGTCATGGCCCGGCCTATCTCCAATCCAGGTTTGGCTTCTACTCACCTGCCAGGCAGCTCCGCTCCTCAAATAAACTTTTCAAGATTGTCCCTAAATCCAATTAACAAAAATCTGGTGGCACCTCTCCCGGGCATCTAGGGACTAAGGCCTGGGATCAGCTTCGTGCTGTTTGCTCCTCAAGTATTTTGAGGAAGAAACTGAAGTCACTCCTCCTCAGATAATTCTCCTAACCGTTGCTGTCTATCTACCTTCCGGCACACGCCAGTACATTCATCAGAGTAGCTGCGCGTGTTATAAATGTCAATAACATAACAAAGCATAAGGAGCCTCTCTGAGCCCTCTCACACCTTATAGTACCTCCTGAGTGGAATATTTCAACCTCAAGTTGTAGGCATTTTCTTTTCATTTGTACTTCTACCATCACAGAGGCAACACCATGAGGCGGGTCCTGCAATTCAGGTCCTGTACCCTGAAACTGACAATTTGCGTGAGAGTCCAGGACTTCCAGTCAGGATGCAGAGCTCCCATAATAGGTAACACACTCTGCCTGTGCCACTCAGGGATGTGTCTGAACCAGGTATCCTGCTACATGTCTCAGGCAGACAGCTCCTCCAGGCCTCACCATTTAATTATTTATGTCCTCTCCTGTCAGAGCAGTTAAACCCTGGCCTCCATCTGTCCTCTTACTGCAAATGGCACCTGATTCCTGCTACCCCCTGCTTTTCTCGTAGGTCCCTGCACCCTAACATTAGAGACAGCACCTTCATATCTCAGAGATATTTAGGGGACAATCTGGAAGCTTTCACTCCCTTGTTAACTTGACACCGGTGGAAGTTTACTACCAAATATTCAATCCGTGGGCTATTGGAGATATGCGGCTTCCTTCCTTTGGGCAACTATCCCCCTTACATTAAGGAGACCATGGAAGAGGGTGGTGCTTCTCCTACCGTGAACATTTCACACCCTACAGAACTCTCTGTACAAAGTGTTCGGGGGAGCTCAGCCATTCCATTACCAGGGTCCATCAGGCACCCGTCGGACCAGTGACAAAGTCATAAGTCATTGTGACCAACTAGGAATGGTTTCTAGAACTCTTGTGGCTTGCCAGTCTTTCTTTGGATTACATCTCCCAGTTAAGGGAAACAAGGGAATGTTGTAATCTATCTTCCTAAAAATCACTTGCCCCTAACGCTATAGAATTTGCTGTTGTACTTTTTTTGCTAGTAAGTGCCTTCCTGGAGTGCACAGAAACTTCTTTGATGACACTCAAAGCATTTGCCTTTTCCAATGGGCTTTTCCCACCCTTTTGGTCCCTCCTTTCTGCTTCCCCAAAGTATGACAAGATTCTTACCCTTGCTGAAGAGCCCAAGTTCCATGTTTATCCTCAGTAGCATGGAAGTCTCCACCTATTTCTCCTCTACCACTAAAGCAGCCTTTATCTCCTCCAGTGTGAGTGCAGTAAATTTCACTTTCAAGCGCCTCTCAGACTTTGTCCTCATAGGCTAATATGCGAACCTACAACTCTAATAGGGACAAACTGTGAGACAATACAGTTCTCCCAGCCCTCAACAACAGAGGCAAAGTGATCTTTGGGGAAAATGGGTGCCCATTCAGCTTCATCTTCATTATCCTGTGAAGTGTCTGTGTTTGTGTGGGTCTTATCCCAAGCCTTGGGAGATGTTTCATACTCTGCTTCCTGACAATTTGTCTTACTCTCAGCTTCATTTATTTGCACAGGGTCTTCAGTCCCACCCTGGTAAGGCCAGCCAGAGCAGAAAGATTCACCTCTATGTCCCCCACCAGAAACAGATCAAGGTACAAACATTTGATCAAAAATGGAAAAAAATTGGCTAATCAAAAATGTCCTTTTCGCACCAAAATCAGCATACCCTGGTATATTCTGGGCATTTCAAACTAGTAAAATTCCATTCGACTGACCTTACATATATATTCCTGGAATGTGTGACGTTACACCGCAATCAAAATGATTGTGGTGCGTTACATCGCAGTTTTTACAACACAAGTCTTTACAACAACTTGCGCTGGAGGGCGATGGACTTAGCAATAATATGATTTACTATTCCAACACCAGTCTACTTACAGTAGGGAAGGTGTTAGAATAGTAAATCTTTCTATTCCTTAGGTAAGAGCGCCATCCAGCGCAAGTTGTTGTAACGACTTGCGTTGTAATCCCGCGATGTAAAGGCAGTGCGATGTAATGCTTGCCTGGTAATGGATGTTTCCCATATTCCTATGGGAAGTTGCAGGAATGTGGACTTGTTACCTGGTTTAGGAATCTCCTCACAATTCATGATTTCGACCCCCTGCCAAAAGGGTTGGGATTTTTGCGCCCAGGTGTAAAAAGGACCAAAGTGGCTGAATTAAAAATGAGCACACAATTAGAAATTAAAACCCACAGACCGGAATACCTCTATTGGTGATTTTCACTTCCAATTTTACTTCCAGTTTGAAATGTGGGGAATAATGTAGAGTAACTCCAATAGGAACAGGTCCTCTTTGAACCAGAAAACAGAAAACCGGTTTCTCATTGATTGTGGTTCTTCAGTCGGGTGTTGCTGTGGGAGAGTGAGCAAGGGACCCACATCTGAGCGTACCCTTTGCCACGAAACGTTATAGGAGGATGCTGGCAATAAATCTAATCAGGAGCAGGGTTGAGACTGATTTGCCCATTGCTGGGCCTTGTCTAATCTGAGGTAGCATGGAGGGCAGAAAACCTGATATCTTGAAATGATACCACTTTGGTTCGACTTAATGCTAGCATCCTCCCCATTTGTGTGTTTGGAGTAATGTAGAGTAACAAACACTTTAACAAGTATTTTTCCACGTAATTACCACCACCAATCCAGTAGTGCGAGTTGCACTCAGTCTTTCTGTGCTTTAATGAAGTTTCCCTGAGTGACTGATGCGATAACGCTGTTTGCGCATCTCTGCTAGTCTGACAATGTGCCCAAACATTATTAAAAGGAGTAATTGGGTTACTGCGTATTTTTTTTTTTACTGTTAGTGCTACTCCCCAAATGAGCTGTTCATCAATATCTGCAAAGGCATACTTCTTCAATTTGAGGACTGTGAGAGAGAACTAAAATGAAAATGGTGAATATTTCGACAAGTTATGGCACACAAATGTAACTTGCAGAACAATGTTCAGTCTCATTTGCTATTGTGCTAATAGCAATGGTGTCGTAAAAGGTAAACGTGTTAAGAAAAAGTGTACCTACTTTTTCCGTCTTGGCTAGCATTCAAATGAGCTAACATTGCTCAGAAAACGCTGGTATAAAAGGTGCTTGTGTGTTTCTTTTTTCACATTTTGAAGCCATGTATTAACTAGAAAAATCTCAGAGTTAGTGCAGACATCTGTGCTCGAAACACAAGGCCGTCATTGGCTTTCTGTGTTTCTGATAACTACAGGTAACACTGTGGTGCGGGCGCGATGCTGGGTGGGGGGTAGTGGAGTGTGACATACGACAGGAAAGTGGAGAGTAAAGAAATAAATAAATAAATAAAAACACTTACTTTGCGCTCCTAGGTTTATTATTCTCATCAATTTTACAGTTTTTCCCGGCTCGCCGTTGCCCCTCGTGGCCTGAACCGTAGAAGTCTGCTCTGGTTCGATATAGAGCCCTGCCTAGTGCCACACACTCACCTACGCACCATAGTGTGTGTGATGTCTATCGTAGGTTTGGCACTACAAGTGTGTCATTCCAGTAGCAAATACTATTACTGGACTAACATTAAAATGTTACAATTGTACGGTGCAACACATATGCAAAGGTTTGGAAAAATGAAAATGTTTTACCTGTTAACGTCTGCCTCAAGGAGGCATTATGTTTTGGCACAAAGCCCTTCCTACTAATTTTAGTACTTAGTGCCTTGCATTAAAACCTCAGTGTTTTATTTACAAGCCCCTTGCGCCGCTGGTGCATTACTTTTGGTGACACATCATGGTGCAACCTTCTGCCGCATATTTACAAGAAATTGTAAATCGACCCTGCGTGGCTTTTCGCGTCCTTGTAAATATGGCCCCTTTGCATGAAACAATTTGCAAAGAAAGGGGCGTGTCATGGGTGTTTCTGTGGGTGTTCCCATGCAACACCCACGGCTTCTGCCACATTTCCAGATTTATGAGAAATCGTAAACCTGGAAATGCGTCAGATTCTACGCCTCCCAGGGGAGGTGTAGAGAGGCGCAACAAGGAGAAATGTTTTAATTTCTCCTCGTTTGTTTAATTTTTCTATGCGTACTGCATTGTGCAGGACACATAGAATGAGGAAATCACCTCTTGTGATTGTTTATGTACAGGAAGGTGGCCCTTCCTGCACTTAAACAATC
The DNA here is from genome assembly GCF_964261635.1 of Lissotriton helveticus. NCBI lineage: Eukaryota > Metazoa > Chordata > Amphibia > Caudata > Salamandridae > Lissotriton > Lissotriton helveticus. The sequence continues at coordinate 549,425,683 of NC_136065.1, read as the reverse complement.
ATTGGAAAAAAATCAGTTTTTCAACTTCTATGGGTGCTGCATTAAGCAGGACACAAAAAAAGTTTTAAAAAAGCCATTCAGATTGTTTATGTGCAGGAAGGGACACCTTCCTGCACATAAACAATCATTCCCCTCACCGCCACTCAGCCAGATGGCTTACAGCACCAGGATGCAATAATTTTTTGCAAAAGAGGCCCTTTGGATGGTAGCATCGAATGCCAGTGTGCCACCCTTGGGATAAAGTGATGCAAACCAGCAAAAATACTTTATTGTGACTTTGCCCAAGCACAAAGTCTTGCTAAATCTGTCCCCATGAGTGATAATGAGCTCTTAAAAGCAAAAGGCATATTCTCTCAAGTCTGAATTTAAAAGATATTAAATCAATATTTTGAAAATCATATTTAAAGTTTCCATTTTTTGGCACAGATCTGACAGTTTTATACAGCATGCATTATTTAAAGCTTGTCAAGCATGCTGCTTCTAAAAAACCTACAATAATTCCTTGGTTATAAGATCAATCTAATTTATATGCTTCTTAGCGACCTACAGTCTATTAAAATAATGCAGATGATGTTACAAATCATGATTATTAAATGGAGATCTGCGGAGCTCAAGATAGTTAAATAGACAATTATGGATGAATGCCACTGCCTCAACTTGTTCCCATCATGCAGAAAATATAGTGACATTTTCAGTTCACAAGTTTCTTTAAGGCATCAGCCCTGCATGCTATAGTGCTTGCAATGCTCACATACCTAAGTTAAGACTAAACTAATGTGAAAATAGGCAACATTTGCTTTTTGTAATGTTGTATAATTTCCTGAAATTACTATTTGTTATCAAATAAGGTTTGACAAGATCGTGTGTGACTTCTTCCAACCAAGCAAATACTTTGCATAAAAAAAGATAAACTGACAATTTTGGTTTGAATATAAAATGTCTGTCAGCGAGACATTTTCTGTACAAACTGTCTGCTGCATGAGAATATTCACTGAAAGCATGAAATGTAAATTTTACGAAATTGTTTGAATTTCACATTACATAAAATTTGGGAATTTCAAAAAAGTTAATTTCATCCAGGGCCATTTTTATAAGAAGGAAGACTTAAGGGCCATATGTATCAAAAAGTCATTTTGCGATTCTCAAATAGCGAATTTTTGCAAATCGCTATTTGAGAATCGCAAAATGCTATGTATGTAGGATTTGCAATACATTTTGCGAATCCTACATATTTCTTAATTGCGAATTGCAAATTGTGATTCACAATTAAGGAATACCTCCCCATTCATTCCTATGGGCCTAGAGGCCCGGGAAGACATTCTCTATTTGCGATTAGCAATTAGCGAATTGCAAATTAAGAATGCAATTTCAAGGGTGCAAGGGTGTCAAAATGACACCCTGTTGCACCCCTGAAATAAGCATGGGTGCACATGTGGCGCACATACATGCCCTAAGGGCATGTATGTGCGTCACATTGCACTTTGAAAAATGCAAAAAAGTGAATTTTTCAAAGAAATTGCAAATTACCACCAACTTGAAGTTGGTGGTAATTTGCGATTCCTTAAGGCCAATTTGCACTTTTTTGGTTTTTCTTACATTGCATTTAAAGAATCGCAAAATTTGCGATTCTTTAAATGCAACCGCAAAATAAGGAATCGCAAATTTTGCGATTCCTTATTTTGCCTTAATACATACCATTTGGCAAAATTGCATTCGCAAACGGTGAAATTCTGCAAATTTCGGCGTTTGCGAATGCAATTTTGCTTGATACATATGGCCCTAAGTTCATTAATCCATATATGGAAATCCAGTAGAATCTTCGTATTCCCTCTCCATATCAATAAAATGTTGTCTATGTATTGCATCCACTTACTTATGTGTGGTTTATGTGGATTGTCGACACTTTTGACTTGGTCATAAAACTGATTCACAAAACCAACTGCAAAAAATACACTTTTAGAATATGAAAGTCACCATCCCCAGGCTTTAAAAGATAATTTACCATATGGCCAATTTCCCCATCTATGAAATTGCTTCAAGAAAGATGACTACTTCCTAAAGGCACACAAACTTAAGGAGAAACTAAAAGCCAGAGTTTATCACTCCAGACTTTCGACTAAATCGTTTAAACGAGCTTGGCATAACAATAGAAATGCCCTACTTGATATTAAAGACCGACCAACAGAATAAAGACTAGCATGTGCTTCTACTTATGGCACCTTATCGAACAAGATAAAAAAAATAATTTGAAAACACTGGAATCTATATAAAAATATTCCAGCATTGAAAGAGAAACCGCCTTTTAGATTTACAAGGGTTTCTAATCTCAAAAACAGACTTGTCCGAGCATGTAAGGGAACCCACACCCTCTACAATCTTAAGTTGACCTTAGGCACCTCTGCCTGACAACAATATCACATGTTGTGAATCATTGTGTAAGTGTAATAATGTTTTCCTTGTGTGTTTTTCACGTGTTGATTCTTTATGTTTACCACAGTCCTTAAACAATTTTTCAATAATTATATTATGGAATCAATATGTAATCTGAGTAATATAAATCAGGCTTGGTGACTTCTTTTTTATTCAACTCAGCTAAATTTGAGAATTGTTATAACATGGCTTACCAGGGGATTCTGGAACATAGGACCTGCAATACTATAGTTCCTTCTTATATGGACATTACATGGTTCCAATATAGATGTAATATTACCTATCTTCAAACAATATTGTGTAATAGTTCTTTGATGCTTTCTTTAAACAAGTGGACTCTACATACCAGTACTTGGTACCAATATAACATGTTTGTGAATCAATATGCAAGATGAATAATGTCTTCTGATGTGCTTCTCACTTGAGTTGATTCTTGATTTTTACCTATGTCGTACAACAATGTTCTAATCTTTGTATTGTGGGAACCAATTTGGTAACTGAGTAATGTATAATCAGGCTTAGTGACTTTTTTACAAAACTCGATTAAATCTAAGAATTGTTATAACGTGACTAATTGGTGGAATCTGGGACAGAAGACCTTCCATAATATAATTTATTCCCATATAGACACTAGGTGGTGCCAATATAAATGTAATATTATGATGTAACCCATGACAATCAATGCAATACCTTATCTGCTTTTCTTTTTGTATGTAGCTGATATAGAGCACCATTCCTTTAGTCAAATTTTACCAGATTGTCATCAGTAAATCAAGCTAATTGTATTGAAACATAAATAGATCTCATACCCGGTCTCTCCAACAACTTCCAATACATGTGGTAGGCTGCATAAGACCGCTGACAGACGCCACAGCTTCTACCTTATAGAGTAAGAACTAGAAACCTTTTGTAATGTTTACATTAGATTAACATGCTATGCCATATTCCTTTAGCAGAGATTTGTCAATTGTTTTCCCGCATTTAGGGGCCGATTATGATCGCGGACGGACGAAAGTCCGTCCGCGATCACTGAGGAGGAGGGAACGTCAGCATGGGCTGCGGCGTTCCCTCAAGTGCGATTAGGATGTGACCGCCACCCTGGCGGTCACATCCTCTATTACTAACATTGCGGCGGGTGCGGCTTCGAGCTGCACCCGCAGCAATGTCAAAAATGCAGGTGTTGCATTTGTATGCAGAAAGTGGCAGGCACCGCGCGGTGCCTGCCGCTTTCCGCATACAAATGCAGGGGGGTACCATAGGTACCCCCATGTGCACCCCCCACCCCCCCTTCACCTAGGGGGCCCGCAACGGGCCCCCGCAGTGAAGTTACACATGCTTTTCCACGGCGGAAAAGCCGCAGCGGAAAAGCATGTTTCACATCCCATCCTAATCTGGCTGATGGTGTCTGAGAGACACCGTCACCATATTAGAGCTTTTCCGCCACGGTTGTAAGCCAAACGCGGCGGAAAAGCAGCGGACGGAAACCAGGACCCACCAGCCATCCTAATGTGGCAGTGGGTCTTTGGTGGGTCCGCAGCGGATTTTCCCCATCCTCCGGGCTGGCGGTGGCTTCCGCCGGCCCAGAGGATGCGGAAAATCCGTTATCCTAATAAGCCCCTAAGTATGGTTAGTCCAAGATGGGTGTTTGAATCGATGGCACATGGATTTTTCTTCCCTTAAGCCCGCTTTCTTGTTTTTTGGTAAACAAGTATATTAGGAATATAAAAATAAGGTACAAGGCAATGATAAAGCAATAATCGGGTCTACAATAAAACGACTGATGTTGCCATACAAAATTCAATCGATAGGCACCACACACTTCCCAGAGATAAGCCAGTGTGACAAGTTCGAGCCTGAGCAGTGAACAACCGGTATGAAGGGACAGGAGAATATAAACGTGCATATCATGTGGGATCTCACTGCCAAAGTTCCAGGTTCATCCAACAATAGGCGTCTTTCAAGTCGCAGTTCAATGGAAGGAGACAAACATATATTGCCTCTGTATTTGTTCCACCGCCCCCACTTAGGGTCCCTTATTTTGGGGCACCCTCTATTGCTTGAACATATCCTTTTCAGGAACCATTGCCGTGTCCATGTCAATAGCTCAATCCCGCAAGCACGGGCCGTTCCCACCCCCCACTTCTGTGCAATGGCCCACCCCAATGAGGCCCATGTCTGCTCGATCTGGGTGAGGTCCGTGGCCTCCCACACATTAAGGAGGCATAGTTGGGGGGAGACCTTCAAGGTCTTGATGCACGCCCTCTCCATCTGCTTTGTGACCCTATGCCAGTATTGCCCCACTATTGGACATTCCCATAGGGTATGGAAGCAAGTTCCTGTCTGATTGGCGAATAGAGTTTCCGGGTGTTGTCTTATCAGCCTGTGTTTGAAATTTCTTTTCGCTTTGGGTGAGAGATTGAACAGGAAGAGCATGGAGAAGTAGTTAGGGCCATAGTGTTTCAGGCAATGCGGTGCAGGGGAGCAGAGGTAAGTTAGATTGGTTGGTGTCATTTTGTCTCTGGAAAAATATTTTTACACAGTCCATGCTGTTTTGGAACTTCTTTTGGATTCCCACTACGGTGCCTGTTTTCTGGACATCGCCGTGGGAATGGCAAAAGAAAAGCCCACCAGACATTAATTAAACAGAAAACAACAAAGAACTAACCAAACATAGAAGTCATTATGATGGCAGAAGGCCTGCTACTGCCAGCCATGCGGTGGCGGGCCTTACGCCATCGGAACGCGATTATCCCCCGCCACATTCGATAGTGGGGTGATCCAGATTCCAGACTACGACTGTGGTGGACGCAAAGACAGTCCGCCACAGGCAATCATTCCGATTGACTGGCAGAGCGGTGTGCATCCCTAAAATGGTGGTGGTGCCTAGCAGGCACCATCTGCCAAATTAGGATGCTGGCTTCAGCCGCCTTTCCATGGTGGATAAACGCGATTAAAAGGCTGGCAGGGATTGGTTTCAGGGAGCCCGTTATGGGCCCCACTTGTGTTTGGGAGTAGTTTTTGTGCACTGGGGTACCCATGGTACCTCCTACATTTCACTGCACCCAGTTCCAGGCACTCTGTGGTGCCTGCCAAGTAGTGCAGTGAAATGCACAACATGCATTTTTAACATCACGGTGGATGCTGCAGTCAGCAGCACCTGCCGCAATGTTAACTTGCAAAATGCGACTGCCATGGTGGTGGTCACATCCTAATAGGGTGTGCAGGACCGCCGCATGCATGGCAGCTGGTTCTGATCTCCACCACGATGGCGGGCGGACTCAGGTGCGCCCACCATTGTAATGACCCCCATAGTTAATATATATCCACACATATTAAATAAAGCAATTCATTTCATGTGCAATGATTTCTCACCCATTTATATAAAAAAAACAAAATTACTTACAGTTTTATAGCTGCAGACCTTTGTCGAAAGAAAAATACCCTGACGGGAATTCCTTCCTTCCGAACCCAATATTAAAAAGTGAAGAATCCCACAAAAAAATGTAAAAATACAAATGAGCAAATATAAATCCTTCACAAATAGCGCAGAACTACAAAACAAAAAATAGACTAAAAAAGAAAACCCTCCAAGAAACCCGAAAAATAAAAGAAATGTATAAAAAGAATTTGTTTGTATCAAATTAATAAACATTTCCTTTAAAAAGAACCCAGTAGAACAGTGGTTCCCAAACTTTTGACTCCTGAGGACCCCCATTGAGTCCGCACTGGAAGCCGGGGACCCCCAAGCAATCTGTATGATTTAAATTTCAAACATTAAAACAGTAATTCGAAAAAAATAAACACAGGTGTGCACACAAAACAGATAGTCGAATTACGAAGGATTTTAGTATTTTATATTGAAAGAATGTGCAAAAAACTAAAACCTTTATTGGGAAGGGTGGTGCTGCATCTCCGAGACTAACTTTTAAATGGTTGGTTTTATTTCACAGTATGAGGCTCCTGCTCCTGCCAGGGCCAGGCTGGAAACCCAAGGCAGCCCTGGAACATGTTTTCAGACCAGTCCCCATATGGTGCACACCAAGTGCAGTGAGTGAGTCTAAACACTACAAAGGGGGCTTTGGGAGGCTCTCCCCCATGAAAAATTAGGAAACAGTAGTGCATTCTACAACACATTTATCATTATATATTGAATTGTATTAGCTTTTAAAGAATAGTAAATGATGACCTTACTGTGCACCAGGATACGACAATCTTTGTTGGGGTTCTTCAATGATTCCCTTATTATCACCCTCTAACAGTGCCTCTCATCTCTCCATAGTCCCTCTGTCACATGTATTTCATTTGTTTTATAGCATCTCTCATACCATTGTAGGATGTCAGAGCACTTTACAACACACACATATAGGGCAGATTTACAAGCCCCTTGTGCAACCGGTGCGTCCCAAAAGTGATTCTCCCACGGTGCATTTTAGTGCCCCATATTTACAAGGACCGGAAAAGCCACCCTGCGTGACTTTTCCTGTTCTTGTAAATATGGCCCCTTTGCACGCAGCGCTTTGTGTGAAAGGTGCATTCCATGGGTTTTGCTGTGGGTGTTCCCACGCAACACCCATGAAACCACACACATATCCAGATTTACGAGAAATCGTAAATCTGGAAATGCGGCTGAATGCTAAACCTCCTCAAAGGAGGCACAACAAGAAGAAATGTATTATTTTCTCCTCGTTTTTTAGGAAGATGAAATCCCCTCTAGTGATTGTTTATGTGCAGAAAGGGAATCCTACCTGCACATAAACAAACTCCCCACAACGCAGGCATCCTTGCACCATGGTGCAACGGTGCCTGTGCCGGCGCATGGCTGCAGTTTGTGGGCCAGCGCAGGGAGAGCACTGAGATGCAACATACTGTGGTAAATATGTTGCATACCTGTACTTTAAAAGTGACTATGTGCGCGCAGCCAAATGGCTTGCAGCACTCACTGAGTCACTTTCCTTGTAAATCTGCCCCATAGAGACAATGAATCATACATGTAAACCAGTGTATAGAAAATGTTACATAAGGCAAAGGCGACTACAAGTTGGAGGATTCACATGTAATTCATACTAGTAGGCATAACACAGTGTTTAGCATTGACTATAACAATGAATCTTTATTTCCATTCAAATAAACCTTTTAAGCAGCATCGGGATAATGAAAGATTGCGAAAAAACATAAGTTACTATCTTGTACCATGCAGTTTGCAAACATCTTTTTGATGCCAGTTTATACGTCACTGTGCTAGATCACCTTTGTCACTTATAAACTGCACAGTACCTAAAGAATCTCTGTGACAAGAGCAGTAACCCACTGACCTATGCAGATAAAACACAGTTTTAAAAAAAACAAATGCAGGTACACTTTCCTTGCAATAGGCATATTAACCCTCTGTGCTACATTAGATAAGTCAAGCTGCCACTGGACAAAACTCTCATATCTCTACAGCAGGAACAATAATCACTGGTGTTATCTTGACACTTTAATTGCTGCTCGAAAACGTCTAGTTATACTTGGAACTTTGCAGTGCTTTTAAAACTGCAGCCTGAGGATCCCCTGGGAATGGGTCACGGACCCCTAGGGGTCCGCGGACCACAGTTTGGGAAACACTGGAGTAGAATACATCCTCTGTAAAACTTGAAATCTCAAACAAAATTACCTAGGAAAAAAAATACAAAGCCCTCCTGAATATACATATACATAGACTTGAGCGCCGCTTTTGACACGGTTTCCCACCCCATTCTTGTCAACGCCCTCCGATCATCTGGCATCACCGGTTCAGCCCTCAACTGGCTTGTCAATTTCCTATCCGACCGCACCTTCCAAGTTTTCTCTTCCTCATCCACTTCTCAAACTTTTACATCTGCGTATGGAGTCCCACAGGGTTCCATCCTGAGCCCCTTGCTCTTCAACTTATACGTCAGACCTCTGGCGTCTGTTGCGGAGCAAGCTGGGCTCACCATTTACTCCTACGCAGATGATACCCAGATCATCTACTCCCTTTCCTCAGACCCCCATGCCCCCTCATCTGCCCTCTGCTCAGGACTGAATAACATTGCAGCCTGGATGTTGGACAACAAACTCCAACTGAATTGGGGGAAAACAGAACTTCTTCTGTTCGGACATAATACCACTCTATGGGGACCCCAACACTGGCCCATTCAAATGGGCACTCCTCCTACCCCCTCTAAATCAGCACGCAACTTAGGCGTGATCTTTGACCACCAGCTGTCAATGAAAAACCATGTGGTCAAAACCTCCTCCACCTGCATCACAATCATTAAGTGGTTGCGCAAGATCATCTGGATGCTGCCTGTGGACACCCAGAAAACTGTAGTCCAGGCTTTAATCACTTCTAGACTGGACTACAGCAATATTCTTCTTCTGGGCGCCAGCAAAGAGGTGACCCGCAAATTGCAGACAGTCCAGAATATGGCAGTACGACTGCTCTGCAATCTCCCCAACACGTCTCCTACCTCTAATTCCCTTCGCTCACTACACTGGCTCCGCATCGAAAACCGCACGAAATTCAAGGCTCTCTGTTTCATGCCCAAAATAAACACTGGCTTGGCCCCACCTTATCTGACATCCTTGGTTCACCACCATTGCCCCCCCGCACTCTGCGCTCATCTAGCCAATACCTTTTCTCAGTGCCCAGAATCAGAAAAGCCAGAATGGGAGGCCGCTCTTTTGCCTGGCTAGCCCCTTCATTATGGAATTCTCTTCCCCTTCAGTTACGAAAAGAGCCCAATTACCTTAGCTTTCGCAAACAGGTGAAAAATTGGCTATTCAACATGTAGCCTCCTCCCCTCGGACTTCCCCTCTCTATTAGTTGGTTTTAGCGCCGGGAAACCTTCTGGTAGCTGAGCGCTTTATAAACTTAAATATAATAATAATAATTGCAATATTTACATTTCACACAATAACACCTTCTGCTACACATAACATATTCAAATACACATATAACTAATACATTATAACACTAAGGGGTCGATTATGATACGGACTGTAAAGGCTCCAACCTCGCATCCTATTGGGCTGTTGGTTTCCTTTCCAAATGTTTCATTATGTTGGAGGAGGTCGGAAAAGAAACTGGCCGGTCATTTTGGCTGACTTCCAACAGGCTCGGAGAGCCTGTCCACCAGTCGGAAGCCGGCAAGTAATCTCCAGGGTGGGTCTTTCCATCCTCGAGATTACAATCATTGTTTCCGACATGCTTTCCATGCTGGTCTGTCTGACAAGGAAAGCATGTTGGAAAGCGTATTTTGGGGCCCCCAGCAGTGCCCCCTTTGGTGCACAGTCTCCTGTTGGAAGGGGTAAACCGCACCACCCATTTCACTATGGGATCATGCATTATGGATGGTAAACGGCTGTAATGCATGCTTCCAATGTGAAAAATAGCGGTCGGGACTGCCTACTGGGTGTCAGTCAGTCCCAGGATCAAGTCGGTGTCTGGTGGAAGTAATTCCGCCAGACATCATAATGGACCCTAATATAGTAAAAAAGATAATACAGTAACGCTACTCCATACACTACTACAAACACACTATAATACAAAATTCATAAATAACACGATACATACCCTATATAACACCCAACTGCTTCCCCCACCCTTAAATAACCTTAAAAAATAACTTAAAACAAACTTTCCTTCGATGATCATTCGCAGCTCCCAACGCGACCTTCCTTCTCCAATGAAGAAAAAAACTAACATGGATAGAATACAAAATGCAGTTACTAACCAATAAAAATGGCCATTAAACACAATATAAAACTAAAGTAAAATAAACATTTTAATAAACAAAGTTTGCAAAAAATGTAAAATACGATTGTAAAATGTATTACAAATATTGCACAATATATAGTAATATAAAATATTAAAATATATATTGTTAATTATGCATACAAATATATCTACAAAAGTGTAAAAAATGTTTACCAAACAATAACAAACTGTTATTTGAAAACAAAAATGAAGTAAACATGTTTTTTAACATTATGATTATGTTTAAAAATAGAATATAATGTTAAATAAAATTATAAAAATATATAATATTATTTAATATATATGAAAAATGTTATACATACATAAATATATAGACATATGTACATAAACGTTTGTGAAAAATAAATTAAATATGAAGATATGACTTATAAAATTCTTATGCTATGATGGTGATCCAGGCAAAGGAGAGACAGTGTTTGGAATATATGATGCTGGTGAACTGTCTGTCACCACACTGGCACAGTGGCACAGTGTACCTGAGATAGTTTGGAGTATTTCAAGAGCAACTAGAACAAACACGGGGCTCATTTCGTATTGCAAATAGCATTAAGGACTCTAACAACAGGAGAGCACGGAAGATGTCGTTCTAGCGTTAAGCTGAGAGAAGGCAGCAAAGACCTGAGACTGGAGAACGGAGGGGAGCAACCGTGAATGGCCGATTCACTCCAAGAAGCTCAGGAGGGAGTCAGCAGCAGCACACAAGGAGGCCAACGATCCTGCAGTTCGCCACGCCCCTTGATGAGCGTGGCCTGCACAGGTATGTGTTTGGCTCTGGGGGCAGGCCAGGAGGACGGAGAAAGTTAGTATAGCCCGGAGCCTTTAGAGAGACCCTGAAACAAACCGACAACCCTTCCTTCACAATCACAGGACACTCAGGGGCTCATTACGATGTCCGGCGGAAAGCCTCCTCCTGACAGTCAGAATCTTCCCGACCGAGACAGAGCCCTGCCGACCAACATGGTCGGTTTACATTTGACTGCCCGATTACAATGTTCGCGGTGGGAAAGTGAACTGCATGGTCATTCCAACTTGTTTCCGACCAACTCGCAGAGTATTTGTGTCGATCAGAAACACATTGTACACCCCTAAGGACAGCGTTTCGGCCATCGGCATTACAATGTCGATTTCCAACAGCCTCTCTGCGATGGCCTGTCTGACACAGAAGGGCTGTCGGAAAGCGCCCAAGCCCCCGAGGCCTATGGTTGGTAGCTGAGTAAAACCCTGCACTGTGTGGCAGGCAGCATGGAGTGCCTGAGACAGAGTGCAGGGTTTCACACACACATCCAATTTACCCATAGGAGCCTGTGTCATGGCTGGTTCTCAGGCATCACACAAGCTCCCATAGGAAACAATGGTAATCCGACCAAACGGTGTTCGGTCTCATCATAATCCGGCAGTCAGAACTGCCGACCACAAGTCGGTCGGTCCCGAATCCGAGACAGTATCATGCAGAGTCTTTCCACCCAATATCATGTGAGCCACTTACGGCAGTACAGATTTTATCTGACAAGGTATAAGACACAGGGCGTGATTAGGATGGTGGTCGGACTTATGTCCGACTGCCATTCCTTCATAAACGCAACCGGAAACATGATGCAAATACCTTCACAGCAGGTTCAATTTGTATCTTTTGTATTGCAGCATGTGCTAAGACCTACAGCACATGCTGCAGTACACAAAATACACTCTGTACATATCCCTGCACTTTGTGGCATGCACCAAGCGGTGCCTGCCACATGGTGCATGGAAACCAGGACCCATGTCAGAGGGCCAGGGGGTAAGTGTGGCCTGCTACGGGCCCCCATGTCCCTTTCTACCTGCCTTTTTATGGCAGGTAAACCACATGAATGGCTGGCAGGAAGGGTCATCGTAATCCCTACAGCGGGCCTAGCAGGCACTGCCACCATTGTATGGATGGTGGACCCTCCGACGGTCTGACGGGCACCTTAAGCCTGTCAGTATCGTGGCGATTTGTCTCTATCCGACCGCCAAGCATCCGCCCACCATCATAATGCGGTAGGTGGTAATGCTGGGTCCGATGGTGGTGGAACCACCACTGACGGGATTTCAGTGGTGGTCCCACCACCATCATAATGAGGCCCTAAATTTGATTTATCATTTAGTTACCTTTCCTTTGGCAGGCTTAAGGGTAGCCTTGGGCATGAATTTTCCATGTGATGCTGTCTCCACTCAGTCCACTGCTCACTTTATGCTTTTTTGCACATTGTATGGCCTGATAAGATCTCCATTTTTACGTCTAGCACAAAAAGAGGGTTTAAAGTTTTTGCCTCCCCAGGAATTTGCCATGCAACACTAAGCTTTATAATTGCTGCTACAAGACTCAGTAAATCCTATCGAGGTAAACTGGTCTGTTTTATTTGTGATATCTGTGTTGTTGTGATTTTAGCTTTTTAACAATTGTATTTGTTATAATATGAATAAATACTTTGTATTTGTTCTGTGGCTTTTATGACCAGTTGATGGTCGAATAAAGATCCTTTGATTGACTGGCTGACTGATATATAAAAGTATTTAATATATTTGAAATATATATTACTTAATGTGAATTATGTTATGTAAATATATGTTAATGTTTATTTCAGATATGCACTACTTGTATCTACTGTACATCAAAATTATAGAAAAAGATTTTTGGTTAAAAAAATTACAAATATAAAAAATACATGCATACAATACATTCAGTCATATACACAATGTATTAATATTTTCACATTATTTTAATTTGTTTTACAACTTATAAAAACTTGCATTTAATTCTTATATTCGTAAAAATAAAAAATAACACAACATGAACGTGTGTCTTTTCACTACTATATACGTACATCTATACATATAAAACAGCTACAAGAAATTAACCAGCCATTTACTTTGAATAATATAAAAATATAGACAAAACAATTACTTATTCTAACACAAAAGGATAAATACAAAATACATAAGGAAAAAGGAAAAATACAAAAGGAAAAATACTCAGCTATAACACCTGCAAAATAAACTTTTACCACTTCAAATACAAAATAATTCAATTAAAAAGCTTAACACAAAACATACAAAATAAACTATTCCCCCTCCAAAACATATGTTACTTCATGAAAAGCAATTAACACTAAACATACTAAATTTGCAATTTCCATTCCCACACCAATATAACATAAATCAAGGAAGTTGCTGGACATTAAACAAAACTAAAGAACTATTCCATTTCAAATATAAATTAATTTAAAGAAAGCGCTTGAAACTAAACATATACAAAATGAAATATTCCCACCACAATATAACTGAAGTCAGAGAAGGTGCTGGGCACTACACTTAACAAACTGAGTAAATTAATTGAGGAAAAGTGCTGGACACTAATCATACAAAATACATCGTTCCCACTCCAATACAGCCTAAATCAGGGAAGGTGCTGGATGGAAAACACAAACTAATACATATTTTCACTCCAAAGATAAATTACTTCAAAGAGAGTAATCTTCACCAGGGAATCGAGGAGAGAAATTGGCCTATAAGAAACAGGGTTGGAACAATCTCGCCTTTTTGTGGATAGGGACGATGATTGATTAGGCCCATGTTGATATAAAACCAGCTGCGCAGCATGCCCTATGTACTGAAGTCAATATGTCCCCATAGCGCAGTATTAGCTCTGTATAAATCTATGGGGATTGCGTCCGGGCTTCAGGCTTTACCACCTTTACTTGCCAATTCTGAATCATTGACTTACTCCAAACTAAAGATAACCATGGAGGAAGTCTGAGGAGAATCTGCAGTTATAGAGTGGCTGTATTCCCACTCTGCTACGAAAGCCTCAGTAGGGAGAGAGTTAATGCTAGTAAAATGCTTTATCCAGTCTTCCTACCCTATGACCATCTTAATAGTGGGGACCTCATCTGCTCTCACTTGTGTGGAGTTAATTACCCTCCAAAAAGCTATGTTGTCATTACTAGCGCTCACTTCAAATAAAGGGGGATATTAACACAATCTCTCATATTGCCGTCTATCACAGGAAAATAACTCTGTGTCAATGTTGTATTCTCAACACGGTAGTAACATGCGATAGTTTCCTGACAATGCGTCAAATGTCTGCAATAAAAGTCTCTGGACAGCGATAAAAATCTAAACCCCATCATGAAAAAACTTGTGATGAGCACAACTGCGATAAAAAATCCAGCGAGAAGCAGAGCCATCCTGCAGGTCTCACAAGTTAGGTGGTCAAAATCACTATAAAAGCAGCAACTAAAAACAGAAACAAGACCCAAACAACTGCGAAGCACCATGGAGGTAGCCGGAGCAAGTAGAGAGGACAACCAGAACCCCACAAGCCTCATGGAGGATCAGCCTGGGACTATCATTGGGGAGACAGTGGCTGGAGTTGGAGGACCGGACTCTGCACAACATGACCTGACCCAACAGCAACAGGGTGAGTAACGGCCAGGGACTGGTGGGACGGGGAGATGGGCACAATGCCACACATGTACAAGTAAGTATAGCACATCTGCGGACAAACCATGCCCAAGAGTCACAACTCCGACCAAGAGCCCAATTTATGCAGGTCTGAAACATCTCAGCATAGTATAAGCAGAGTAGTGTAAGGCACACCACCTGAAAGGGATAAGGGCCAGCCAAATCAGAGCCAAAGTTTCAACTCACCCACAATGCAGCACACACACAAAATATGCAGAGCACCCCAACATTGACAACATTGTGGTACAAACTGCAACACTTTAACTACAGAACAGAGGACACAACTGCTGCTGCTTGTGTGTAGAAAATGGCCATTCGCATTTAGCATAGCATGAAACTGTGAGATGACAATGTACAAGTACAACCTCTCGGCCCTGATGGTGTAGAAATGCCAAGTGTCCCGCTTCAAATAGGCGTCTCCTCATAAACAGTCACAATGTACATTGCCATGCAGTCTGACAGTGAACTTGTACAATGCATGAACATACATGTGAACACAATGTCAATCTGCCTTTCCCCTTCATATTGCAGAGGGAGAATGAACACCTCCTGCAGAGCAGACCCAACAACTCAGCACTGATGATGAAGAGGACCTCCTCAACATCTACACCGACCCACTCCAATAGCTCAGGGACAGCTCCGGCACTACACCTCCAGGAGCATGGCAGCCCAGCTGCATCCATGAGACCCCACCCCCTGCACAGACCACACAGCAGGAAGCACCCACCACCACAGCTGTCTCCCAGGACCCCCACGACCAACACAAGGCCTTCCAACGCCATGTGTTGGGGTGCCAGGAGGAGTTGTCTGACCAGCTGCGGGTAGGGTTTGACCTCAAGACAGCCAAACTAGATGATATACGTGTGTTTCTAAGTTCCATCAGGGACCACTCACAGTCACTAATGGACACTCACTGTCCGCTCCTTGCTCTACAACAAGCCATGGCTGACATCGCTGGAGTCATGACTCTGAGCCAAGAACAACTGTCTAGTACGAGTGGAACCAGCGATGTCATCCGTGAGTTGGGACACATAAGGAGAATATTGGAGAGCTTGGAGCAGGTGTAGGCAGAAAGAATGTTTGCCACGGCTGCACACGAGCGAGATGTAGCTGTGATCTTCCATGCTCTGCAGCTCCTCGTCATGGCATTGCCACCACAAGGTCTGGCGCGGATGGATGCTGGTGCTACTACTACATTCACATCTCCTCCCCCTGAAGTGTCAGTGCCACACAGTGTGGCAGATTTTCCACCTCTATACCCTGATGTGTCACTGCCACACATTGTTGCAGATAAAACACCACCACCCACATGTGAGGCACCTGACACATCAGAGGACGAATATGATGATGAATCTGGCTTTGTGGCTAGAATTAATTAGTAGCATTCACCTCCGCCATATGACCAGGTTCAGCTTGGTTCTGCCCTCTGCATCATACCCAGGAATAACACCTCCCACTGTCCCCCTTTACACTGAGTGACAGTCACCTTGGACCTCGACATGGACTGCCATATTTGGTTTGGTTACCAATGACACAGCAATCACACTGCGGACTGTAGTCTTCCACTCCCTATGAACTTGTCAATCCCAAAAGGACTCTGGCTGATCCTCTACGGCCAAACAATATAAAGTGGGGTTTGCATGGCCCTGTACTGGTCCAGCTTCCACACTCCACTGAATGTGAATAAAACATTCCAATGCACACAGATATGTCATAACCATGATCAATCAAGAATGAAAGTATGAATGACTGTAGAGACAGTGATTCCACAAAAAGGTACTTTCTGGGTAATGCTATCAATATGCCTGTATCGTCGTGATGACCCAGATAGGCATTGAGACACACATTGTCATTCAAATCAACAATCATCACAGTTAAATACAAGTGAAGGTGCGTAGACTTTATTAGCATATGCGTGTGAGTATGGGCAAGATAAGTGCCACAACATGCAGACCAATGCAGCAGTATGTCAGAATGAGGAACGTTGCCAAGCGCCGCTGTCCACTCCGGGGGAGCGCCTCACTTTTTAGAGGTGTGTATTAAGCCGCGTTGTTGTCCGCTCATGTATTCGGAGTTCAGGCGAATGCAGCCATGTCCACTGTTGTTGTGGGACATGTGACCGGATCTCCAAGATGCAGCAAGGTGTCTGGACATGTGCAATGTGTTCCAACCTGTTGTGGCTGTAGGTACATAGTTACTCGTCCATGAAAAAGCGATTGCAGCTTCGTAGGCTAACATTTCCAACATGAGGTCGTTGTTGACTTCATCAAACAGGACGGTGAGGTTATCCATTAGCAGGTCCAGGCAGATGTGCTGTGTCAACCCCTTATACCAATTTGCACTACAACCCAATAGGGGAGCCGTTCAATGTGGTCACTGCACACAAGGATTTGTGAAATCTCCCAGGTCCAGCTGCCAGCATGTATGCCAAGTATCAAGGCATCCCAAAAACGGGTATCACAGTGACACTCCTGGTTGTGGGCCAACAGGGGGCGCACACACATGTCAAAATTCAGTTCAGCTACCATCGTTTGGATAGGCAGAAATCCACGGACCACTCGGATATACATGATCGACAATGCAACACAGGCTGAATGCAGGTGACGTTGGCATGGCAGAAGCTTAGCTGGTAACTGATCCGCAGCACTGCAAATGGCAGTGCCTCTAGTAAATGCAGCTTTCGTGAATGGTACAGTTCCACGTGACAGGGGCTGTGCACGTGTCCGGGATGTTTGACCATTGCGTTAGTGGCTCTTGTTGAAGCTGCACTATTCTGACCTGCGCCAGTACTGTGGATGAAATGTCACATCTCGGATCAATGAGTTGTTTTAGTGTGAACCGGTTGTACACCTGGGATGTTGTGGGAGTAAGTGTGAAGGCCATTCCATGCAAGATGACTTTGAGCAAGGATTCCTGTGTGTGGGGTGTGTATACGTTGGTCTCTCGTTGGGCTGTGCATAGTGTGGGAGTCAGCATCAGCTGCTATAGTATCTTTCATGGGTTGCCGGCCACATGCAATTCCAAACTATCAGATGTGCTTCCACCTGATAGTTCAGACAAAGCAGCTTTCATCCCTTAGTGTAAGATTGTAATCTGCTTGCAGTCATGAAATGTGAAGTGGCTTGTTGGGTTTGGGGTGGGATGAGTGCGACTTTGGGATTAATTTTTGACATGTTTTGCATGTGGCATGTGAGCGGCATCACTGTGTGTTACATTGCCTCACAGCTGCTCCTCCCTCCCCAAAACCCATTTACTCATGTGTGCTGCGCAATTGCATCACTTGCACTGCTACGGCACAGTATTGTCATACCTGTCTGTGCATATCCATAAGCCTGACAACGACACTGTGATGTTGAAGGTGGTGGGTCACATGAGTGCAGTCATATGGAAAGGATAGGGCGGACACAGATGTAGAGTACATGCCTGACCGAACTGGCGCTGCTAACATGGCTAGGCTTTTGGCTCATGCTGCGACAATACATATACACAGAACACTTGGCATGTGTGATCCTGGACCCGAGCGGTCTTGCGTTCCTTCATCACTCCATTTGTGCGCGCCCGCCCACTGGATGCATGCTACATTGCAACATTGTCGCTTACAGGAGGGGGGGGGGACTTAGCTATATGTCCAAGCTCGTACCCACTGCCTGAGGTGACATGGTTCTCTCGGCTATCCACAGCACAATGTAATGTGGATGGGCCATCATTCATACATAATGACAACAAGGACACACTTGTATAGGTAGTGGAACTGGCTACGGGTATGTGTGCCCGGTCCCTTTTTATTACC
This sequence comes from Lissotriton helveticus, assembly GCF_964261635.1. Classification (NCBI taxonomy): domain Eukaryota; kingdom Metazoa; phylum Chordata; class Amphibia; order Caudata; family Salamandridae; genus Lissotriton; species Lissotriton helveticus. Next base: position 549,407,201 of record NC_136065.1, on the reverse strand, counting down.
AGGATCACATATCCAGTGACTCTTGTGCTGGATGGGTGTCGGGTGAGTGTGACCCAGCCCTCAGGGAGTGGTTAGTGCTGGCAACAACTTGAACAGTGATCACTATGAAAGCCGAAGCAGAAAACACCAACCTAACATGAACAACTGCGGAGCATCATGGAGGTAGCCGGAGCAAGTACAGAGACCACCCAATATTCAATTAGAAGGGGCCATGACTTGTGGTACACTGAGGTAAGGGCACCAGAGCTGAGCATGCTCATGTGAAGAAATTGACACTGATTGTATCCCTTCGGGATCTTCCAGCTGCAGTGGGGTGTGTGTAATGAAGTACAGTACACCAGGAATATGGTAAGATGTTTATTCCGAAGGAGAGAGCCACCGAAGCAGGTATAGCTTAGGCATCCAGGGAACAACTGCCTTTCAGAGAACCTTAGCTCAAGGACATTCCATATGACATCAATACAACACATCACCACACCTCCCCCCTCAATAACAGAAACAAAACAAAAAAAACTAATAGATCATAAATACTAATAGAAAGAAACAAGGAATATATGTATTCTTATATGAACACTCTGAAAACAAAAACTTAGATTAAACATAGTCCTTTAAATATTGTGGTCTGTTACATTTTCTACTGCTCAATCTAGTGTTACCACTACTTTCCATACTTTTGTTGTCATTTTCAACAATTTCAGAAGAAAGGCTTGGGGCAGATGAAAAACCAGGAATAGATGAAACACTGCGATCTCTGGCAACACGGGAAGTACTCCACCAATTCCCATTAGATAATTTAACTGCATTTTTTCGAATATCAACAATTTGCTGAGAAGCAGAAAATTTGGACAACCCTTTTTTAACAGATACGGGATTCTTAATCTTGACCCAATCTCCAATAGAAAGATTTCTGGATGGCTTCATGGGGATAGATTGACAATTTTTTGAAGACATCTCAGTAGACTTTAGATTGGCAGAGTCCCACATGTGTTTCATGTCAAAATCATGCTGAAATGACTTCACCATCCAGAAAGGGTAAACCTGAGATGGAGCTTTTCTTCCTCTCATGAGTTCAAAAGGGCTAAACTTGGTACAAACGTGAGGAGAGGTGCGATATGACCAAATCAAATCTTTTACTGCTTGAAATACATAGCATCCTGGTTTATAAGCTGCTTGCACACACTCAACTACAACTCTATTGTACCTTTCTGTTTTACCATTACGCTGTGGGTGGTAAAGAGGAGTTCTAGTGTGTTTGATGACACAGGCACGCAAAAAAGAATTCATTCATCCCCTGAGGCGGAAGCCGGGGGATCTTTGCCTCTCTTGAGCCCTTTGAATTGATTTATTTGAAGGACTGCTAGTTATTGATTTTAAAATAACGATTTTAAAAAGTGTAATTATTTTAACAGACCATTCTTAAAATATAGTCCCCACCTTGGTGCAAGATTGCGTCACCCGAGGTGGTCATTGGAACTGCCCTGGTACAGCGCCGCCGTTACTAGGCGCTGGTAACGCATTGCAGCCACTTCAGCCGCCATCTTGGTCAGGGGAAGGCTGGCGCTCTAGTTCATCGTTCCTCCCGACCTCCCAGGATACTTAAGGGCGTGCCCACAGACCCTCGTGGTATTTGCACATTTCACCCCTGAGGTGGAAGCCGGGGGATCTTTGCCTCTCTTGAGCCCTTTGAATTGATTTATTTAAATGACTGCTCGTTATTGATTTTAAAATAACGATTTTAAAAAGTGTAATTATTTTAACAGACCATTCTTAAAATATAGTCCCTACCTTGGTGCGAGATTGAGTCGCCCGAGGTGGTCATTGGAACTGCTCTGGTACAGCGCCGCCATTACTAGGCGCTGGTAACGCATTGCAGCCACTTCAGCCGCCATCTTGGTCAGGGGAAGGCTGGCGCTCTAGTTCATCGTTCCTCCCACCCTCCTCCCACCTTCCCAACCATGGATATAAACAGCAGACCCTCCCGTCCACGCAGCGGGCGGGCGCAGCGGGCGCGCCGAAGGCAAGCCTGTCTGCGCCCGTCCGTGCCGGGACCGGGCCTAGGGCCACTCCCCCTGGTTCTGGTCTCCTGGCCCCACGAGTCATTTATTCATCTGCCAAGCTCTTGAGGTTGCGTCATCATCATTCTCAGGCATGTCTTACATTTGACCCACCGCTTCTCACTGGAAACTCCACACCTTACTGTCCCTGCTGTAAAACATCTATACCCCTCCATATCAACTCGTCTTCCAATACCAAAAACAATTCATCCAAGTCCTATTCCATCGCCCTTACCAATGTCCGTTCGCTCGGCAAACACCGACAGGACATAGCTGACTTAATCGAGGATAAAAACTTAGATATTTTATTTTTGACTGAAACATGGATGGATGATTCTTCCGACCCAGATTTGGTCCTCGCCGTTCCTAAGGTTTTTTCTATCCATAGACTGGATAGACAGCGCAAGAAAGGCGGTGGTATTGCGATCATTGCTCGTGACGTATTAACGGTGAGGACTACCACGATTCTGTCATTGTCTTGCGAAGCCATACAGTTTTCTATCAAGCTGACTCCCTCCTATAACTTTAGAGGGATCCTCTTGTATCGACCACCGGGATCAAGGGCCGGCTTCATCTCTGACTTCAGGTCTATCCTAGAATCGTCCGCCCTTGATAGTTCTTTAACAGTCTTAGGAGATTTTAACATTCATTTCGATAAAACCGAGGATAAAGACACTGCTTCTTTTATCGCTGACATGACAACCTTTGGTCTTCCATTATTGGTCAAATTGTCCACACGCGACGGAGGCCATATATTGGACGGCATTTTTTCCAATTTAGATGATCTCCATATTTCTCAAATCCTTCCCCTCACTTGGTCTGACCACCATGCAATCTTGGCTTTGTTGACCATTCACGATTCCAGTGCCCCCACAGCATCCTCAACCCACCGTCAACCATTTCTGGCGTGGAACGATATCAATAGCACCAACCTTAATACGCTCCTAATTAATTAAATTCCATCCTTATCGGCTGACCCCAATATTGCCACCACTCAATATCATGAGTGGCTGGGTTCGGCTGCCACCTCATTGGCCCCGGTCAAACAGCGGTCCCGTAACAGACTTGCCCCTTCGGCTCCCTGGTATACGGAGGTCTTAAGAACACAAAAACAACAGTGCAGGAATAAAGAGAGGCACTGGCGAAAAGACTACTCTGAAGAAGCCAAAACGTTGTATAAAGAAACGGTGGCTAAATATAAATCTATGATCAGTGAGGCCAAGAAAAAGTTTTTTAGCCACAGAATCGAGTTAGCCAAAAATTCCAATAAGGCTCTGTATGAAACTACTAAACAGTTAGCTGGTTATTCTTCTAATCTGACACCACCTCCCTCCCAACTACTATGTGACGCCCTGGCCAACTTCTTTTTTAGTAAGGTCAATGACATTTACACGGCCTTTTCAAATAACACTGATACACCCCCCATAACGTCTCCTGTCATCTGCACAGGCCCTACCCTCACTCAATTTGCAGATATCTCCAGCTCCCAGACAGCGGACATCATATCTACGATTAGATCAGGCTCGGCACTTGACCCTTGTCCTTTTAAAGTAATTTTACCAGTTATCGAGGTGCTTCTCCCAGCTATTACTTCAATTTGTAATTCCATGTTTAGGACAGGCATTTACCCAGCCATTCTTAAAAAAACCCTCCTCAAACCGTTATTAAAAAAGTCAAATCTGGACATGACCGAACCAAAAAGCTACCGCCCAATCGCTAGCCTCCCAGTCCTGGAAAAAATTGCTGAAAAAGCATTGAATTTACAACTTTCTGCTTTTATAGAGAAACACCATTCACTTGACGATTCCCAGTTTGGTTTCGCCGATTCCATGGGACGGAGACGGCTTTGATTAAAGCCGCGGACGATATCAGATCCATCCGTGATGCTGGGGGCACAGCAGTATTAATACTGCTTGATCTATCGGCGGCTTTCGACACGGTCGATCATGCTACTCTGATCGACCGTGTCGAAAACATGGGTGTTCAACAAACTGCCAAGAAACTCTTGGCCTCATTTCTGGCTGATAGGACTCAGGTGGTCACTCTAGGACCTTTTCATTCCTCCACTCTGTCGCTGCCATGTGGGGTACCTCAAGGCTCATCCCTAAGTCCGACACTTTTTAATATCTACGTGTCGGACCTAGCTAACGTCATTCGAGCTTACGGGATGAGCCTTACCTCATATGCAGACGATACTCAGCTGGTCCTCGCCATAAAAAATGATGGCCATAAAATAGCAGAGGTTTTTAAATCGGGCATGTTGGCATTTGGGGATTGGATGGCCTCCAATTGCCTTAAACTAAATTCCGACAAGACGGAAGTAGTCATCTTCGGATACCTCACCCCTGAATGGTCATCCTGCTGGTGGCGCGTGTCCTTAGGTCCTCCCCCTAAGCCAATCAGTAAGGTGAGGAACCTGGGCGTCATCTTCGATGACCGCCTTAACTTCTTCCCACATGCCAATCAAATCACTTCCTCTGCCTTTTACAAACTGAAACTTATCAACAAAATTCTCCCTTTCCTCCCTGACACAGCTGGCAAAACATTGGTGACCTCCCTGGTACTATCCACTCTGGATTATTGCAACGCCTTGTTCATAAATGCACAGGGAAGAGTTATAAACAAACTTCAGACTATTCGAAATTCAGCTGCCAGGCTTCTGGGCAAGATCCCCAAATATCTATCTGCCTCAGAAACCATTAGAGATCTACACTGGTTACCCATCAGAAACAGGATAAAGTTTAAAACCCTGTGTATTGTGTACAAGGCGCTGCACAACTTGGGACCAGTCTTTCTCACTCAAAATCTGATTCCTTACTGTCCCCACAGAACACTACGCTCTTCCACCTCAAAAGACCTCATGATTCCCCGTACCAAATCGGTCACCTGGGGCGACAGAAGATTCTTGGTGTCAGCTCCTAAATTATGGAACACCCTGCCACTTTCGATAAAAACAAGCCCCTCTCTCTGGTCTTTTCGCAAACAACTCAAGACCTGGCTTTTTAATCATTAACCCCAGTTTCTCCCTCTCTGGTTAAATACTGCAGATATCTTAGCGCCGAGACACCCATGGGCCTTTGTTCGCACTTAAGAAATGTTATTAATAAATAAAATAAATAAATAAATTTCTTCAGAAACAAATTGCACACCGTTGTTGGTTAGAATTTCTTCAGGATAGCCCTCCCTGAGAAAAATTGAATTTAAACAGTTAATGACGCTTTTAGAATTAGGAATGTTAATAGGTTCAACCTCAACCCATCTAGATAAATGATCAATCAAGACAAGAAAATACTTCGAGTTCGAAGGTAAAATATGAAAGGGTCCTAAGAAATCCATTCCTAACTTTTGCCAGGCTCTTTCTGGAGGAGAGACAGGAGAATTACTCGTTCCTTCAAGTACTAGTACTTTATCACTAGTGTTACATCGTGGACATTGTTTCACCAAATGATCTATTTGAGAATCCATTTTAGGCCACCAGAAATCAGTTCTAACTTTCCTCTTAGTAATGGTAGAACCAAGATGACCAGAATGTGCGGCCAACACAATTCTTTCACGATAACACGAGGGAGGTACCAGTTTGTTGCTCCTGACAACTTTTCTGCCTTCTACCAAAAGTTCATCTTTTACCTTCCTGAACATCTGTAAATCTGGTGAAAGACATTTTTCTCTTGGCCATCCTTTTTTTTTTATTAACCCAACAACTTCTTTAAGTATGGGATTTTTATCAACTTCTAGTGCCCAACAATCTTCCTTAAAGGACAAATTATCCTGACTAATATGAGCTACAAAACATTCTTCAATTTCACATTCCCATCCCTGCTCATCAGTGTCCTCAATGGGTAATCTAGATAAACAGTCGGCCCTGGTATTTCTTCCACCAGGAATATATTCTATGTTAAACAAGTATTCCAAAGGTTTTGTAGAAAGTCTAGCTAAGCGAGCTGTGGTGTGTTTCACATTTTTACCAGACAAAATATCAACAAGGGGTCGATGATCCATTTTAAGAATGAATGACCTGCCCCATAGATAAGATTTAAATTTGTCAATACTCCAAACACAGGCTAATAGTTCTTTTTCTATGACCGAATATTTTCGCTCAACAGGTCGGAGCGTTCTAGATGCAAACCCAATAGTGAGTTCTTTCCCTTCAGAATACTGTGACAAAACAGCACCCAATCCACACTCACAAGCATCGACAGTGACTATAGTTTGTTTGCCTTCAACAAAAGCCTGAAGCGCAGGAGCTTTGATAATATGCTCCTTAATGGATCGAAAACCTTCTTCACATTTCTCTGACCAAATGTACGCATTACCCTTTTTAAGTAGTTCTCTAAAACATTCTGTGTTTTTTGCAAAATATTTCATAAATTTCGCATAAAACTCACAGAGACCAAGAAAGGACAAAAGTTGTTCTTTGTTTTGTGGGGGAGGTGCTTCTACAATGCTTTTAATCAAACCAGGTATGGGTTTAATGCCCTCTTTAGAAATAATGTGACCGAGGTACTCAACCTCTTTTACTTTAAGAATGCATTTACTCTTCTGTAAGGTAACCCCTCTAGTTTCTAAAGTGTTAAAGACTTGGTCAATGGTGATGTCATGATCATTTTCAGTTTTAGTAAAGATAAGGATGTCGTCTTGAAAAACTACGACATTGGGATTGTCACAAAACATTTCAGTCATTAGTCTCTGAAAAACGGCGGCTGCCGAAGCTAGCCCAAAAGGAAGTCTACAAAACTGAAAGACTCCATCAGGAGTGACTAATGCAGTTAGATGTCTAGACTGGGGATGTAGCTCAACCTGATGGTAGGCTGCTTTAAGATCTAATTTAGAAAACCATGACGATGATCCAACTTTGGTAATAAGCTCTTCAATACGAGGAAGGGGAAAACCATCAACCCAGATATTTTCATTGAGGCTTCTTAGGTCCACACACATCCTTAAATCCCCTGACTTCTTTTTAGCTAAAACAATGGGACTAAGCCAGAGGGTAGATTCAACTTTTTCAATAATTCCTTGGTCACACATACTTTGTAAATGTTTAGAAAGATCACTCCTGATGCTTAAAGGGACGTTGCGTAACTTATGTTTTACGGGATAAATATTTTCCTTTACCTTTATAAAATGTTGAAAATTTGTGATTTTATCCAAACGATCCTCAAAAATGTTGCTATACTTATGCTCCCACACACTAGAGATATGTGATACAAAATTGTTGTTGTTCTGGTCAATTGAAACTGGATTAGCTCTACCAGGTCTGATAGTTAAACCAAATTCAGCTTGGTGCAAAAGACCTAAGACATTTATGCCTCTTTTCGCTACATAAACTTTCCCTTTGATAGTTACTCCAAAAACTGTGATGCTTTCCCAAAAATAACCTAGTAATTCAATTTTGCTTCCTTCAAAAGCTACAGTAAGAATATCTGGTGGTAAAAGACTTTTGTCCTTCCAAAAATTAAGAAACGTATCATGTGAAACAATAGTTATACGAGCCCCAGTATCAACTAAGAGCTGGATGTGACTATGACCAATGCAAACATCAACTCCAGGATCAGGTACATGAAATATCTCTTCTTTGTTAGGTTGTTGTTTAACTACGACAACATAATTTTGACAGGTGATATCATCTTGAACGTCATCTTGCTGTAAACTATCTTGTACATTGTTAACAAGTTCTTCACTATCGTCAATGACACATCTAACATTACTTTTCTTACCACTCATACAAATCTTAGCAAAAGGACCCATTTTGCCACACTGACCGCATTGTTGATTGGATGCAGGACAATTTTTAAAAGAGGAAACATGTTGGTTTGAACCACATCTGTAGCAAAACAGTCTTGAATTGAATTGTTGCCTATTTTGTATAACATTTCTACCTCCTCTAAACCCGTATGGTCTTCTGACATAACCTCTAGTGGTATTCTGGTTTAGAGGAGTAGGAAGTTTGTCATTAGATGGATGTTGTTTAGAGGAAACTGCACCGGAAACAGTGGAATTAGATAGAGCAGTTTCAAGCTGTTTAATATCATCAATAGGAGTCTCTATGCTCTTTGCAATGTCCACAGCTTTATCTAGTGAAGGATCTTTACAAGTAAGTAGTCTTTGCTGCGTCTTTTTACAATAACAATGAGCAACAAGCTGATCTCTTATCAATTGAGATGTGAAATTTTCAAACTCACATTTAGCAGCTAGAACTTTTAAAGCAGTTATAAAACTGTCGATATTCTCATCAGATTTTTGAGTTCTAGTGAAAAATGTATATCTGTGAACTACTAGATTTTTAGTTTTAGTAAAGTATTTGTCTAATTGCGCAACATCTTGGTCAAATTCGTCCAGATTCCCACCTTCAGGTTGTATAAATGGAGGTAAATGATCAAAAATATTTTGTCCTTCCACTCCTAAATGATTGTACATAAGGTTCTTCTTCCTTTCAGCTCTATGCCTAAGACCGTCAATAGCTCCTAAATAAGCGTTGAAACCTCAACCCATCTAGATAAATGATCAATCAAGACAAGAAAATACTTCGAGTTCGAAGGTAAAATATGAAAGGGTCCTAAGAAATCCATTCCTAACATTTGCCAGGCTTTTTCTGGAGGAGAGACAGGAGAATTACTCGTTCCTTCAAGTACTAGTACTTTATCACTAGTGTTACATCGTGAACATTGTTTCACCAAATCATCTATTTGAGAATCCATTTTAGGCCACCAGAAATCAGTTATAACTTTCCTCTTAGTAATGCCTCATCTCCATCATCATCGTCTCCACCTGCCTCATCTCCATCATCATCGTCCCAGGTCTTCCACACTGCCTGAGGTGACATTGTTGCATCCACAGTCCACAGCATGCAACTCAGTCATGAAGAGTCCATGAGCTGTTGTGTACAGTTAGTGGCACCTGTGGCACTCAGCGTGTGCGCAGCCCACGATGATGCGTCGTTGGTGAAGGTCAGGAATGGATCTGATGTGTGTGAGCCCAGTGTAGGCCGGAGGCAGAGGTCAGCAGGAGCCCACAGCCACGTGGCGTTGACTTGTGCTGCACAGAGTTAGTGGCACCTCAAGCGCTCAGCGGGTGCGCAGCCAGCGATGATGCATGGTCCGGGCAGGCCGCACTAAGAGCAATGTCTTTTGCCTACTGAATTCTGCCTTAATAGGGCCACGTGGTGTAGACTTGTGGTGCACAGAGTTACTGGCACCTGTGGCACTCAGCGTGTGCGCAGCCTGCGATGATGCGTGGCCTGGTGGGCTGCACTGGTAGCAATGTCTGTTGCCTGCTGGACTGCGTCATCTGCAATATTGACTCAATCTGAATTGTGAGCCCTGCTGACCACAGTGTAGGTCAAGGGCAGTAGTCAGCACAGACATAACTCCGCTGTGCTGTGCCTCAGGGTTGGCTGGGGGCCTGTGTCGCGAATGTCAGCGTTTGTCTGAGGCGGTCACAGCAGCGGCCTCGTGGCAGAGTGAGGGGTGCCGCCCTGGCAGATGTGTTGGCCATCCCGGAATTGAACCACGCCCAGATCCCCGGCCCATTTATTCACACTCCTACGCTGGACTGCCCACTCCGCTTACACTTACAGGGGGGACGACACAGCTTAATGACTGAAGTCTTTCACTTTGTTTGAGGTTACAAGGTTGTGTCCACTGTCCACAACACCAGCATTTTATTTCCACATGGACAGGTCAGTGCTCTGCATACTGAGGTCTGTCCAGCGCATCAACACCATACTTGGCATTGTGTACATTCTTATTCATGGGTGACTTGCCTCCTTCACACATACGTGGTTCCCAACTCTCCCAACATTCTGCGATTGTGTGGCTGAGGGGCCATGCCACTCTTTTTGGAACGTCTGCTGTCCTGTTCTGCGCTGCCTCGGTGGTAATCCGGTGGGGGTCTAGGGGGCATGGGGGTGGTGGTGGTGGGTGTTGTGGACCTCTTGGGTCTCCAAGCTGCATGATCATACTCTCCATGACATGTGTTGGTCTTCAGATGTGGCTCTGGGCTAGGCTCCCTTTCATACTGAAGGTAGTTGTCCTACTTTACACAAGTAAAAGGCAGGTGTTAAATCCCTGCTGCTAACACGCCTTATTGCCTGTTTTTGTATCACATCGCAGATCTGGCAGGTCGTTGAGAATATCGCAAAGTGGTGTTTTTGTGTGTTTTTGCACAGGAGCACCTACTCTGCATATCATTAGCATTAGTTGTCGCTCTGATCCATGGCGATTATTTTTGGCAAAGCTGTCGCTGGAAAACTGGTGATATCGGCAGTTTGCACCAGCTTGAGAATGGGGTGATAATTCTTTCACTACTTTTGCTGCACTAAAGTGCCGATAACTCGGCTATAAGTCCTTGAGAATATGACCCAAAGATTTCTAAGCCCTCTCCCTAAACTGTGACTGCCTTAGCTTCACCGCCATGTTGTAGTCAACTCTAGAGGTCTGCACCTCAATGTAACATGTAGAGCTTCCTTTATCCGTTTATGTGCCCTGGTACGTGTCGTGTCGAACCTTCCTTTTCTCTCCTGTCTTGTTTTTTATTGATAGTCAAAAGGCTCTCCTTTATCCCCTGTGTAATTAACAAAAAGCCTCAATTATATCATTAGGCACAGCTGAATCAATTAGGCAGATTTCCAAGGCTCTGGTTTATTAATATCAGTTGCTTAAGCAACCACTTCTGAACAATATGTGTCCAGCGCAAGGTATACCCATTTAAGCTTGATAGCTCTATTTCCTCTGCTTGTGAGATAGTTTTGTGATGCTGCTGCTTAGAAAATAAAGTTGGTAATACTTGAATACTTCAATGCTCAAAGGATAATGATCACTTAGTGGAATTGAGTGAGTATGGAATTTAAAAGTCTCGGCAGCACACCTATTAGATAGTAGAAAAGGATCAATGATAATATGTGCATTTCTCCCATTGAAAGGGCATAAAGGGAGGAGATCTCGTTTGCAAGGGCAAGACCAAACTTAAATATTAATTTATTAATCTTATCCCTGTAAATGTTGTGGTAGGAATGGGTTTGGTCAGCATCTTCTGCATTTGTCATATCACATATTTTTCTTGACTGTACATTACACAGACGTAGATTAAAATCACATGTCCATAAAATTATATTATGCCCATAAAATTATAGTATGCTTGCTATTGTTTGTGTGAATGTGATCCAGATCATCGTTCAGTTTGTGTAGTGTATCTATGATAACTCGCCTAGTGGCATTATCATAGAAGTTAATTATTTGTTAACTTGATAAGACCAGTTGAGTCACATAATATTAGTTGACAAAGGGGGTTATGTGTTGCCATGGTGATGTTGATAAATTGTAGACTATTAGATACATATGTACATAGTCTACCCTTTGATCTATGGTGCAGGAATGGGGTGGCAGGGGTGAAATATGTTTTATACCCATTCGTGTGAATGGGCTCCTCGAGCCAGGTCTCTTGTATACGTATAAAATGAAAGCCAACAACAAACTCTACCATTCTGGATATTGACCCTTGCTCCACAGACCAGCCATGTTCCAAAATACAAAGCCAAGTCTTTCACAAGTGACTAATGCAGGTTTGGAATTATGATTATTGATCGAAGCAGCTGGTGTATTAGTACTAAAAGATTGGGTGGTGCTATCATGCGACTACATAAGTCCCTCGCTGACTAAGTTGGAGGTAATCATTAGATCTTCCTCACTAACTATAGAGGCCTCCCCATTAAGTCAATCCAGCCCATCCAAATTTGACAGGCTTTGGAAGCAGTTATAAGTTGGTACCACATAGTTAAAATACTGTGTGGGTCCTGGGTTGGATAAAAGACACGATCTATCCCTATCAAACTGGTTGATAGAAGTAACCCATAGGGAGAGAGGAGATGGAGCTTGTGGAAATATTATAGTCCTGCACAAATAGTATCCACCAAATAAGGGGGTTTTAAAGGACAGGACTATACAGGACTATACAGTCACTGTGCAAAGTTGTTTTACCTTTCCCCACTCATTTAGCCCTTCTCACCATTTTGATAGCATTAAACAGATGATCAGTTCAACCCATTCTTACACCCAGCCAATTTAGGGACTTGTTTCTTAGTGCAGTCCAATTCTCCTTTATATTAGTAGGTAGAAGAGAAGCACTGGCCAAAACGATCACATATGGGATGGCAGCTGGGTGGAGATCAAGGAAATCATCTATCTGTTCCATTTGTTCTCACGGATAGTCATCAAAGGGTGAGGTTACTGTGGAAGAGCCTAGATGTCTGCCACCATCCACCCTGGGACCGGGCACTTCCTGAATTAGGGACTCTCCATCAATGATTCTGCCATTATAGGAAGTTGGTTTGGTACTTGAGTGAATGTGAGGGTACAGTTTGATTTAACCGAAGCTGTTTTTCTAGCTAGAGGCTTAGTCGGGGCTTCTGTAGGATACATGCAGGTCATGATGTTTTAAATTTGGTGTTTGCCCCTTCACAAGAGAATTCAGCAGGTCCAGACAGGTATTGGTTTTACTTTCCACTTTCGTTAAATAGGTGTACATAGCCCCCAGTGCATTGTTGACATTTTGCACGAATAGCTTAAATGTCTCATCAAGGGCATCCAATTTAGTAGGTATTGAATTATTAGAAGCCATATTGATTTTAGTCGGGGCTGTTTCTGCTTGCTGGGAACCATTATTTTGAGTGTTTATTTGCTTATTCATGAAGATTTATTTGTAGGGCAAGTGCTTACAGAATATTTAGGGGGGTTTAATACTCATTTTGGTGGTGGTGGTGAGTTGGGTTAAGATGGGGATATTGACTCAGAAATAAATTGAATTCACCCAGTATCCTTTGTGCCCCAGATCATATAATTGTCCTTGCTTAACCGTCTTCCTTCATCATTAGTTGTAAGACTCTCTGTGGGGTCCTTTGGGTCATTTAGAAGTGACATTAGTCGAAGATGCTAAGGTTTTTACAGATTCCCCACAGGTTAACAGTGATTCTTCAACCAATGATGTTTGCCTATCTGCAAATTGCTCCTGTAATATATTTTAGTAACAACAATTGTGATTTGTCTGAGGGCAGAGTCGGAGACTTGTTCGCAGCAGCAGGGTGCATTCTCCTACCCATTTTCAAGGAATACTTTAATTGGTGAGAAAGATAATGGCAATAGAAATCAAATTAACATCATAAAGCAGAGCAGTATATAGAGCGGAAGTGCAGGTTAATACAAGTTAATACAGAGAAGGTTAACAGAATGTCTAAGCACCCCCATCCCCCTCTGAAATCATGACCAAAATTCAGACCCTGCTGGTGATCGTTGGTCCAACAGGACTCAGTAGTCTAAGTATCGTTTCCCCCTTTGAGAGCACAAGAGTCGAAACGCCGCCTTCGTGTTCTGGTAGAATTGAGCTCGGCTCCTGGTTATGTGACCCCACAGATGCCAAGACGGTTTTCAGATAAGTCACATGCAAAAGTGTAGGGAAAGATAGGCAGAGATCGAAAAAGAACCTTGTACTCGACGTGGCTTAATAACACTTGCCATGCTACTTACGGTGACGTTACTGTGAGGTATTATGATTTGGCTTCCCTCCAGGTTAGGGCAAATACAAACAGGCTGGAATGACTGTCCTTACAGCTGTTTAAGAACATTACATATGTTGTGTATTAGGTGGGCACCCTCCTGTCGAGCCCACTGTTTGGGGTCTGGTCAAGTGCAACCAAGTTTTTACAACCAAGGGAGATGGCCCGATCCACATCCTCCTGTCGCCGACGAGCGCAGAACGGGCCCGCCCGGGCGTGGCCTGCTCGGATCCCATGCCCTGGGAGATGTTGCACACATTTGCACACATATGCGCATAATCATGTCCCTCCTCCTGGGCACAGCAAAGCTTCCTGGGATTGGAAGTCCCAAACACTTCCTCAGCAGCAAATGATCAGGAGGTCCCTATACAAACTGTTCTTAACTATAAACATAACACCGATATGCAAAAACTAGTTTTACAATTTTTTATTTTCACTAAAACTATTTGAAAAAACCTTTATTAAATCATTTATGTATAATTACCAGCAACTAAAAACATAAATTAACTCACAAAATCATCCATAAAAATTTCAAAAAATGTATATAATTTTTTTTAAATTTACATTTGTATAATTTAATTACCCACATTTATTTATTTTTAAATTACTCCCCACCATAATAACCTATAGCAGCAAAATTCAAACACCTAAATTACTTCAAATTTACAAATTTGGTAAAAAATGTGAAATTAAAAAACTTAACAAAAATGTTCTTTCGAATTGAAAACTAACTTCTCACCCTTGAAATCTCAAATTCATCCCACTACAACATTTCTACAAATTTTATATAAATGTATTAAACTCAATAATTGTTTTATATTATTACCCACATTTTTACAATTTGTTAATTTACTCCCCACCTTTATCGCCTTTAAACCCAACTTCCCGCTCCTAAATTTTTTCAAATTCTAAAAATTGATCTCATTAATAAAAAAATACTTTTATTCAATGTTTTCATTTTTTATATTACTACCCACCCTTATTCCCTAGAACCCCAACATCCTATTTCTTAAAATATTAATAAACACAAATAAAACAATTTTACAATTTAAATAATTTACAACATATATATTTACAGATAAGAATGTATATATATTTATATTCTTTTACTATTAATAACAATAGATGATACATATTAGTACAACATATTTTCAACTAACTGAATTGACGTTTTATAGACCAATATTTTTAACATCAATATTTTACACAACACCTAATTATGATATTTTTAACTTCAATATTACATACCACAATATGTAATATTTCAATATTTTTTACATGATATATTTGGCACATAATATTTTATACTCAATATTTTGTCTGATCACCAGAAGAGGAGAGGGAACCTCTCCCTGAACTCCTTTCTGCACAGGACCATGATTTGCAAGTGGAGGGTGTCAACCTCTCTTCCACCCTGACCTCAGAACAGCATAGTGAATGTTACCAGTTGCTGGGACAGTTTGCTGCACTGATCTCACTTACCCCCTGGACTCACACATCTGTGCATCCATGATGTTGGCTCTGAAGACAGCTTACATGTAAAGAACAGAGTTTACAGGTTGTCAAACAGGGTGAGGGCCAGAACCAAGGATAAAGTCACCAAGATGTTGGCATTAGGAGTGATTAAGCCATCCCATGGTACCTGGTCCAGCCCTGTGGCTCTGGCACTGAAGGCTGCCCCAGCAGGTCCCGCACCAAAACTTCTGTTCTATGTTGTGTTGACTACCGATGACTCAATTCCATTACCAGGACTGACGCACACCCCAGCCCCCATGCTGATGAGTTATTGCCTGTCAGGGTGCTGCCAAATTTCTCAGCACCTTTGATTTGACATCGTAGAACTGGCAAATCTTTCTCACTGAAGGGGCCAGAGAGAGGACAGCATTTTTAACCCCAGAGGGCCACTTCCAGTTTTGGGTTATGACCTTTGGCTAGAAAACTGTCCCTGCTACCTTCCAATGGTTGGTTAACATGGTCCTCGCTGGTACGGATGCCTTTTGTCCTACCTACTTAGGCGACATTGCCATCCACAGTTTCAGCTAAAAGGAACATCTGCATCTGCTACTGGAGGTGACGGATGCCATCAGAGAGGTGCTGGATGCGGGAGGTAAGGCCATGCTGATTATGTTGGACTTGTCGGCGGCTTTTGACACCGTTCCCCACGGCAGTCTCCTTTTGAGACTCAGGGAGATTGGGCTGCGGGGAGCGGTGTTTAATTGGTTTAAGTCCTTTCTTGCCGGCCGCCAGCAAACGGTCTGGGCCCCTCCGTTCTCCGCCGAGATGCCACCTCTCGAGGTAGGGGTGCCTCAGGGCTCTGTTTTGAGCCCTACGTTGTTTAACATCGATATGGCACCCCTGTCAGCTCAGGCGGAGTCCTTCGGTGCCCAGATCGTGTCCTATGCTGATGAAACCCAGCTTCTTTTTACCAGTCAGAAGGGGTCAGACTTCGATGGGGGGCAGATCAGAGGCTGTTTGGGAGCCGTTTTTGAGTGATTTGAACGGCACAGCCTGAAATGCAACTCCGACAAGTCGGAGCTGCTGTTTTTTGGCTGTCCCGCCGACCCCAGATGGCAGTCCTCGTGGCCGCCGGCTATGTTTCCCCCCGCAGCTGTGTCCTCCAGGGCCAAGAATCTGGGGGTTCAGATAGACGACGGTCTTACCTTGAAGCCTCAGGTCTTGGGTCTTGTTGGCAAATGCTTCGGTATTATTAAGATGTTGAGAACATTTCTTCCTTTGCTGGCCCTTTGCCATCGGAAGGTTACGGTCCAGGCTCTCATTGGTTCACGTTTGGACTATTCCAATGTTCTCTACCTGGGCCTGCCGGAGCTTCTTCTTTCTCGCCTGCAGGTCGTGCAGAATGCTGCTGCGAGAGCCATTTACGGGCTTCATCGCAGAACTAGTGCGACTATTTTATTAAAAAATCTTCACTGGCTCCCCATTAAAAAATGAGTGACTTTTAAGGCTCTCTCACTGACTTTCAAGGCGCTTCATGGCACAGGAGCTAAATACATTAGAAATCGTTTGGCATTCTATCTGCCTATGAGGACCCTAAGGTCAGCTTCCTTGGCTCTGGCTCAAGTTCCATCAATTAGACGGGCCAGGATTGGTGGACGCTCTTTCCGCTATCTGGCTCCCAAGCTTTGGAACTCCCTGCCTGTGTCCATGAGACTCAACGCAAGTCTATTGGGTTTCAGGAGGGAGCTAAAGTCCTGGCTCTTTGTCCAGTAGGTCCTTTGCTTGGTCCCTTTTCGCCCCCGATGTCTGTCTCTTAGATTTTATCAAAGCGCCGGGACACTCCCCGGAGTAGCCGTGCGCTATATAAAATTATTTTAACATTAACATTAACATCACCTCAATGGGTGCTTTAGGCCCTGCAAAAGGCAGGCATTACTATCAAGACCCCTAAATGACAGAATGTGGAGCAAAGACTACATCACCAAGCAATCTCTTCAGCTTAAAATTTAAACTGCTCTCAATTTCTATGCGATATTGAACTACATAACTACATCTAAAATGCTATTATGCTGCTGTCCTTGTTTACTAAAACACTGAACTCCCTCCTTTATAATTCAATACTTTTAAATTTGAAGGTAAAGGCTTAATTTTAAACTTGTTAATTTTGTCCATGTATTTATATCATGTCTAGTTTTTATTGTAATGGTTTTAAGTAACTTAGCAGTTATTTAATAGACTAAACTTAAAAAACAAAACATGTATTTATGTTTAGCTCTCAGCGAAGTGCTATATCCCACAGAGTCAACAATATTCAAGCAACAGCTTCCCCACCTGCAGTTTTGCATTTTAGATGCTGACTCCTGTACTCCTGCATACTTTTCCCTTCAATGCTGGTCTATACTGAAGTAGTATAAACCAATGATCTACACTGTTGCCTTTGTACTGACATGCTGCTTTGTTTACTGTCCACTGCCCTCATAATACGTCAATGATATCTTGTTACATCTTTATACATAGTGCATATGCGGCATTTGGTGGTGTGCAGAACTGAGTTGTATCGTTGTGGTACGTTGTGAAATCCTTTCTCCTGTAAATAAAGTTGTATTGCTTTGTATTATGATGTATTCAAAATTCTAGGCCTGCAGGAATCTACATTATGGGACTTGCCTATGTCATACTTTACCAGTTCATTCGCTGGAGCTGTTGTGGGTCACTTTACTCCTGAATAAATCTCTTTGTGTAGAAAAGGGGCAGACTCGTAACAAGGGTTCATGAGATTTATTCATAACAGCCCCACACCTAGTGCGATGCGTGGTCAGGAAGGAATCTCAATAATGACAGTTGAGAGTTGGTGGTGGAACAGTTGGAACGGTAGAATGTTGGGGACCCAATGAGAGGGGACAGAGAACATGGGCACTCTCGCGCAGGAGAACTCGAGGGCATATGTTGTCACTGTCACTCGCTGATTGCAGCTCGTGTCGATTGTGATGATACATTACAACACATCTTCCTCTCTTGTATGTTCAACAATAAAATAATACAATGCAACATTTTAAGAATTCATGTATGTTTAACTAAGCACAATTAGTCAAAACAAAATTGTCATAACGGTTGGGTTTGTGGATGGTTCTGCCAAACCTACCCATGACCCTGTGAGGGTCAGGCACACCTTCATTGTCAGAGTGTGGATCATTACAGGTTCTGCCGGACCTACCACTGAAACTGTGACTGTCTGATGTGGCTTCAGAGTGAGAGTGTGACTCAGCATCGCAACTCCGATTAAGCATCGGGGCGCTAGGACTGACATCAACAGACTGGTCTGATGTGCGACAATCAGCAGAGTCAGTGATGGGTGGGAGATCATGTGCTATCTCATTTCTGGGCATGAATCCATGCTCCATACTAGCTCCGTCAAAATTGACCCACAAGTCTTTGCTGGAACTATTATGTTGAAATTGATTAGGTACGTTGGCTTCACAATGATATCTGGCCAATCTGCTCATGTGCCAGACCTTGCCGTCACTGAGTCTGGCCGTGTTGTTGTAAAGTTTGTTAATGTGGAGAGGAGCGGTGAATCTGCTTTCTCCTTTTCTGACTTTTCTTTACAGGCGAATTTTGACTATGTCGCCGACCTTATAGGAGTGTTCTTTAATTCCATGTTTAGAATCATACCACTCTTTATAGTATTTTGCACCTTGATAATGTTATTTCTAATAATGTCAGGTGACCATTTCAATTGTTTGGAAGCTGGCATCCAACCAAGGTCTATGCTCAGGGGCTGCCTGCTTCTCATGAGGACAAAAGGTGCTGTACAGGTACTGGCACAAAGGGAGATCCTGAAGGCCCAGATGAGTTTGAACACTTCTTCCTCCCAGTTGAGGTTGGCATTCCTTGACAATTGTATGTGTCCTTTTAAAACACGGTTAAAGCGTTCAATGAGGCCATTACCTTCAGGATGGTAGAGTGAGGTGGTGTGGTGGGTGATGCAATTCCTCTCTAGAAATGACTTAAATGCCTCAGAGGAAAATTGGGGACCATTGTAGATGAGCACGTATTTGGGTAACCCTTCACTCCAGAATAGCTTGTCAAAAAATGAGATGACTGTAGAGCTGTATATTACTGAGACTATTTCTATTTCAGGCAACTTGGAGAAGTGGTACATAGCTACCAAAATATACTTAATCTCTCCGTTGTGTCCTTCAATGGGTCCTGCGATATCTAGTCCTAATCTCTCCCATGCTATTTTGGGAGGTTTGAGAGGAGAAAGAGGAACCTTGGATGTCTTGAGGGTTTTGTCAGAATCACAGCATTCTACACAGTTTCTTATCTGGATTTCAATCTGCTTGTTAATACCGGGCCACCAATAACTGGTTTTGAATCATTGCTTGGTTTTTGAGATGCCAAGGTGACCAATGTGGCACAGGTTAAGAATTTTGTGTCTGAGTGTGATGGGTTCATGGCTTTGCCAATCCTGTACAACAGTCCAATTTCCAAACTGAGTTCATTTCTTATTTCCCAATAGACTTTAGTATTATCTTGAAGGTGGCATTTCTCAGGCCAGGAGGCGTTAATATATTTGCATAATTCTTGCAGTGTGGAATCTCGAGACATGTGTTGTTCCAACTCTTCCACCGAGATTCCATCAAGGTTCGTTTTCAACAGTAGTGCTAATTTTTTAGCTTCCTCTTGGTTATCCATATTTTCATTGTGCGGTAGGGGTAGTCTTCTTAGGAAGTCAGCCACTTTGTTCTTGACTCCAGGCCAGTATTCGGCTGTGTAGTTGTAGTCCAACAATTTGATAGACATTTTACTCAGCCATGGTGAAGCATTTTGCAGTCCGGAGGCAGAAAGGATAGTGATTTGCGGTTTGTGGTCTGTGCGTAGGTGTACATTATATCCCTAAACGTATACTCTGAAGTAGTTGAGCGCCCATGAACAGGCCAGCATCTCGCGTTCAATCACTGAGTACTTCTCCTCAGCAGGGGTGAGCGATCTGGATGCAAAGGCCACAACCCATTTGTTGTTCGCGGTGTCTTTTTGTGCCAGCACGGCACCCAGTCCTTTGTTGCTGGCATCGGTGGTTAAGAAGATTTCAGCCTTGGGGTCAAACCCTTTGAGAAAGGGTGCTTTACTGATTTCTTTTTTTATTATGTCGAAGGTGTTCTGACATTCCGGGGACCACTCAAATTTAGTTCTATTTTTTAGTAGTTGTCTTAACCTGTACGTTTTTTCGGAAAAAATTCTCATTAATTTCGAGTAGTACTCAGTTAACCTGAGGAAAGCTCTCACATCTTCTTTGCTGGATGGAAAGGGAGCATTGAAGATGGCATCAACTAGGCCTTGTTTGAGTTTGATACCTCCGTGGCTAATCGTGTGCCCCAGGTATACTACTTTGTTTTGTGAAAGTTTTCATTTGTCTAACTCTACTGTTAGCCCATGCATTTTCAATTTGTTCAATACCTGTCTAAGGGGTGTGTCATGTTCCAATTAGCTGCTGCCCATGACCTTTGGAAAAACCTAACACTATCAATGCCCTCAAAGACTGATGTCATGACTCTTTGGAAAAGCGCTGCAGCCGAGGCCTGACCAAACGGTACTCTGGTGAAACGGTAACAGCCGAATGGCGTAATAAATTTGGTGTACTTTTTGCTATCCGCATATGGGGGTATCTGGTGATACGCGGATTTTAAGTCTAAAATGGAAAATACAGGCATATCATTAGTGGCATTAAACATTTCACAGTTGCATGGTAGGGGGTACTGATCAACAATTATATTTTTGTTTGGGTGCCTAAGGTCTATGTAAAGTATGATTTTCCCATTAGGACGTTTGACGACAAATAAAGGAGAGACTCACTCAGCAGATTCAACTTCTTCGATTATTCCGTTGTGGACCAGTCTGTTCAGTTCTAGTTGGACATCGATTCTGAGCGAAACTGGTAGATGTCTTTAATGCATTGTATGGCTGAGTCTTTTAATTCAATTTTATGTTGGAAACTATTTAGGAGACCCACTTTGCTGGAGAACACTTCCGGGTAATCTCTGGGGATGGTGTGTTTACACGACTCATCAATGGACAAAACAGGATCAGCACTATTTGGGCTGAGGATGATGCCAAGATCTGCTTGATCACCCCATCCCAACATCGAAGGTCCTCTCTTAGCTACAAAGAGTTTGCAGAGTGCGTTCCAGTATTTTAATTCAAATTCTAATTTACGGGTTCCTAAAAACTCAATGTTATCGCCTGTGTAACTTCTTGCAATAACATTCGATTTTTCGAGTGATGTTCCAATTTTGTCTGTAAACTGTTGTTTCCAAACTTTCCAAACTTTATCATGAAAGGGGACCCAGAATAAGCCATTATGTTCATTGATACTTCACCCAATTTTATTTCGCACATGGGTTTTAAGATGTTGGTGGGGGTAAGTTCAAGTATGTCGTATTCAATGGAGAATACGTAATTGATGCTGTCAGATTCTGAGTATTCAGAATTTTCCGACCCGGAGTCGCTCTCCTCTTGGATGTGTTTCACAGGTTTGCTGTGTTTGTAAGACATTCTATTGCATGCTTTTGCAATGTGACGGGTTAACCCACAGAACGTGCACTTTTGATGTCTTGCAGGGCATTTTATGAAATCAGCGAAATTAGTGGGAGCCCCACAGCGATAACACCTGCGTTCCGAGTGGTCATTGTGTTTCTTACTGTGAGTCTTCTCATTGTTGTATTTCTATTTGTATTGTTCACTTTTCTTGTGAGGATCATGAGAGGTTTCACGAGTATTAATTTTTGACCTCAGTTTGTTTGCATTGGATGAATTGATTGCTTTTAATATATTTGGCTCATCCAGACCTGCTTTGGCACATCTGCCTGTAAGTTCTGCTTTTTTAACCAAAGCGACCACTTCCTTTAAAGGGGATTCGCCATTCACCAAGAGTTTGTCTTGGACATTGGGGTTGGTGGCATGCATGACTATTTGGTCATGTACAAACTCTTCTTGTAGTTGTCCAAATCTGCATGTTAAGGCTAGATTGTTCAAGGCGGAGACATAATCGTCTATGCTCTCATCTTTACCCTGTTTCCTTCTTGAAAATTTGTACCGGTCAACAGCAACACATACAATTGGTGAGAAATAAGCATATAAATCCTCTAAGGCATGTTGATGAACGTGATCGCCTTCTCTTACGTTTTTTTTCTACGTTGTTGTAAGTTTTTACACCTCCTGGACCCAAACAGTGCAATAGCACTTTTTTTTTCTTCGCAGGCGTGAAATCCTCATCCTCAATTGTTTCTATGTAATTACAAAAGTACTCTTTCCAATCTTTCCATGGCATGCATGGTGCACCTTTGAGGGGAATATAGTCTTGAGGCTGAGCTAGGTTCAAGGAACTTAGCGCACACATAACGTATACAGATGGGTAAGAAGAAGCAAAGGCACAGTCCGTAGAGATTATGGATGGAGTTGGCGTGTGTGTGTGTCACAGGAGGAATTAAATCGCTGCAAGATGATGAAGTGAGACACTGATGTATAACTGCATCCGCAAGACTGTGCGTGATCATGTAGAGTTGACAAACATGTCTATTGCCTTGAAGTGTAAGAATGTCTGACACAGTCAGTAAATATTGCCTCAGGTAGAAGGATGTGTGATCTCAGTCAGAAAACACCATAAAATGTAACCATATAGTATGTTGCAATCTCTTCACAGTGACTGTGCCGCAATTGGAATCAAACTCGCCAAGCTGTCGCGTTACGATGTTCAGTTTCAACAAAATGACGCCTGACGCTGCGTTCCAGTGACGTGGGGTGCACGTAGGCATGTGTAGATGGTTAAAACTGAAATGCAGGCACGGAAACTTGCTGACAGGAAAGGAACAGCAGCACACCAGGGTGAAGGTAGGGTCAACGAGACGGTGTCGATCGAGCTTACGATGCGAAGAGATGATGCATGGTGGCAGGAGCAAATTAATGTCTCGGCACATGAAATGAGTTAATGTCTGTGCTGAAGAGGCATGCAAGCATTCCAGGTATTTTTTTTTTACACCACAAGGGCGAAGGGGAGACAATGCGCTGATGAAGTCAATCCTACCTTAAAGCCGGGTGACGAGCAGGTTGAGGGAAACACTTACAAACAGTGCAGAGTTCAATGGCCAAGAGCACCGCTCTCACTGAGGAATTCGGCAGATGGGCACACTAGACAGCAAGGAGGTTGAAGTCCTGTAGACACCCTCATGTGGCAAGAAAGACACGTTGTAATTCAGGTCGACCGGATTTCAGGTAAGGCAGAGCAGTCTCCTTTTTTACTTATTGCGCTGCTCCAAGATGATTCCATAAATTGACCTTTCGGTTTAGCAGGAACTCAGCAGAATCCGCGGTGAGGGGCTGTATGTTAGTCCACACATCGCCACTTGTAGAAAGGATGCACACTCGTAACAAGGGTTCATAAGATTTATTCATAACAGCCCCACACCTAGGGGCCGATTAGGATGGAGGATTTTCCGCCTCCTCCGGGCCGGTGGAAGCCACCTCCGGCCCGCAGGAGGCGGAAAATCCTCTGCCGAGTCACCAAAAACCCACCGCCGCATTACGATGGCTGGTGGGTCTTGGTTTCTGTCCGCTGCTTTTCCGCCGCGGTCGGATTACAACCGCGGCGGAAAAGCTCTCATTTGGCTGGCAGTGTCTATCAGACACCGCCAGCCAAATTAGGATGCATTTTTAAACATGCTTTTCCGCGGCGGTTTTTCCGCCGTGGAAAAGCATGTGTACTTTTGATTTTGGGGGCCCGTTGCGGGCCCCCAGGGTGTAGGCGGGTGGGGGGTGCACATGGGGGGTACCTATGGTACCCCCCAGTATTTACATGCACAAAGCGGCAGGCACCACGCGGTGCCTGCCGCTTTGTGCATGTAAATGTAAAACATGCACTTTTAACATTGCGGCGGGTGCTGCTTGAAGCAGCACCCGCCGCAATGTTAAATATCCAGGATGTGACCGCCAGGGTGGCGGTCACATCCTAATTTGCACGGAGGGACCGCCGCAGCCCATGCGGACGGTCCCTCCACCTCTTGGATGGCGGACGGACGCAAGTCCGTCCGCCATCCTAATCGGCCCCTAAGTGCGGTGCGTAGGTCAGGAAGGAATCTCAATAATGACAGTTTGGAGTTGGTGGTGGAACAGTTGGAATGGTAGAATGCTGGGGGCCCAATGAGAGGGGAAAGAGAACAATGGGTACTCTTGCGCAGGAGAGCTCGAGGGCATATGTTGTCACTGTCACGCGCTGATTGCAGCTTGTGTGGATTGCGATGATACATTACAACACATTGCATATTTTATACTCGGACTCTCGCCTTTTATTCGTTTGGTCCTTCCTACATTTATTGGCGACAACTCAGCCAGATAAAGATTGGTTTGATTTAGGTGATTTGACTGCTGTTTGTAACAAATGAAAATAATGTTGCTTCTTCTTCACCTCCTTTATGGGATAGAGGGGACAATGCCACAAGCTGTTTTGATAGCTCTGTTTGTACTGATTGCAATGTTTCTTCAAATAACTTTAATCTTTTCAATGCTTCTGGTGAACGTATGCAACTGAGAAGTATTTCTCGTATTAGAACTTCTCCTTTTCGTTCTGAAGATTTTATTTATTCCTAAATGTTCATTTCTCTGTATTATAGGATGGGGTGTGTGTGGTAAGTTGTGAAATCCTTTCTCCTGTAAATAAAGTTGTATTGCTTTGTATTATGATGTATTCAGAATTCCAGGCCTGCAGGAATCTAAATTATGGGACTTGCCTAATCATACTTTACCAGTTCATTCGCTGGAGCTGTTATGGGTCACTTTACTCCTGAATAAATCTCTTTGCATATTTTCTACTTGGACTCTCACTTTTTACTTATTTGGTCCTTCCTACAATCTTGTAATCTCTTCCTCACAGCCTGGCAGCCCTTATAAAATATAATACGTCATGCTACTCACACCGTCCTTTTTTACAACTGCAGTCAACATGCTTTGCTTGTTACGATAATTAGTAAACCAACATGTTGCTTTAATGGGTGACTCCATGCTTCATTCAGAAACTGCTGTGATTTTCTATGTGGTCTGCTGCCAGAGTCGACTGTGGATCTTAGATGGAGACAGAGTCTTCATCCGTTCTAGACCCATTAAACGGTCACCGTGGATGAGAACCGGTTGCGCTAAAACTTCCAACTGCGAATCATTAAGTTAGTGTATACGCTGTCTGTTGGAATCTATTTCATAAGCTTTTCTCGTGGACAATGTTAGGAATGCAGAGGATTGCATTGGGTGCTGTTGCCTTATTTTGCTCCTGCATGCGCTTTGGACAAAATAGATACAGCCTTAGCGACAGCTGTTGTGTCGTCGGTCACCATCAAGTGTCGCAATTCCACTGGCCCCCAGATTAATTGTAGAATATTGAAGTTTCTGGCACTACATGGAAAACTAATCTCTGAATTAGGATAAACCATTGAGGCCTTTGAGAAATTTTGCATTGCAATCGCACTTTCACACTCAAGTCAACAAGATGCTTAACATATTTTGGTACTTTAAGTTCAACTGTGTAAAAAAGAGCGGATATAGGTCGGCGTATCCAAATTCTTCTTAAGGTTGCCTGCTTTTTTTTTATAAAAACATTCACTATAAATTTTAAATGTGGTTAAAACTGTGGTGAGGTGAGGGGCATGTGGGGCAGGCCTTACAACCATGACAGTGTGGGTGAGAAAATAACAAAACACATAACGTATTTAGGATAGTGGGCCAATGGCCATGAGTGGTCATCCCCTCCTTTATTTATCACCTCGGGCCGCACCTGGCCCGAAGTTGCGGGTGCGACACTATCGGCCTCATGCCGGGAAGAAAAGATAGGACTGCTAACCTGTCACATCCCATCTCAACTCAGTCCCTTCTCTTTATATTTGGACATTGTATTGTGGTATGACATGCAAAGTCTCTCAGCCAAGAGCTTGTGCTGGGATTTTCTCTCAGGCAGTACCAAGGGTGCTGACCTCGGCCATCTTGTACCTCAGGTACCTCAGAGTCCCTCATCCTGGGTGTTTGGGTTGGCCTCAACCAATGGCGGGGGTTGACCACCTACCTCGCCTCTCTTGCCCGTCGCTCTCGTCGTGCTCTGGTTTTTCTTCAACCTCTGTTGTGTCATCTTCTTTGTGTGGGGTCAATGGCTCTCTTTCTACTTCTTTAAACCAGGAGATACTCCTAGTTACAATTTCTCCATCCTTTTCCGTGGTCACCATTGTCCCTTTTACATCTATCACTGTTCAATGACCAAGATCGTATGGGGTTCAAAATTTTCCCCTTGGTCTCCTAGCTTTGATGATCACTCGATCCCCTGGCTGCAAACTGCTGTGTCAGGCTCTTCTCTTGTGGCTGGTCACCTGACTTTGTCGATCTCGCCACTCTTGGGCTTCCTCCTTGATATACATGGGGGTGACCAGCTGAGACACACAGGGATGGTATCCCTCCTTGGTCCATTGAACATGAGCGCCCAGGGTGCTTGTTGAGTGGTGCTGTGGGGCGTGCTTCGGTAATACCTCATAAATCGCTGTAGTTGTTGTTTTGGGTGTTGCATTCAGCACCTTTCAATTTCTCCATTTGCTTTCGGCCACTGGAGGTTGATCCGGCGGTGTGATACTCCATGATTCCACATCAATTCTCAAAACTCTCCTCCTTGAAAAGAGGGTCCGTTGTCACTTTTGACTTCATCAGGACACCTGAACATTGCAAGCACCTTTTCTAACATGGGAGCTGATGACTTCGACCACAGGGTATTTCGAATAACTGTCCATTAAGACTAACGTTGTACTGCCATCAGGAAAGCTCCAGAAATATATGCTTACTTTCTCCCATGGGGTTTTTCCGGGCTCTTTGATCTGGATGGGTGCCGTGCGTTCTGGTTCTAGTTAGTTGGCATGCTGGACGCTGTCTCACCATCTCTTCCACTTGTTCCTCCATTCCAGGGAACAAGATCTTTTCCCTCATTGTGGCTTTCATCTTCATGGCCCTTTGGTGTCCTCCATGAGCCAGTTGGGTGGCGTGTTGATGAAGAGTTGCCGGGCTACAATGCGGGAACTCCACAGCAGGATTACCTCCTGAGTTAAGCTTAGCTCATTCCGTATCCTCCAAATTTTGGTGAGATGCTCTTTCTCCTTACCAGCTGTTGGCATCCTTTACAAAATGTTTCCAGTCCCCCCCTTGGATGGCATTTCGCACCT
Organism: Lissotriton helveticus; assembly: GCF_964261635.1. Classification (NCBI taxonomy): domain Eukaryota; kingdom Metazoa; phylum Chordata; class Amphibia; order Caudata; family Salamandridae; genus Lissotriton; species Lissotriton helveticus. The sequence goes on along the minus strand of NC_136065.1, from coordinate 549,379,914 downwards.
GGCCGATGACAGGGTTGGGTTCTGCTGCTTGTGTAATATCCACTAAGTCAGGGCTTTTGGACATGCAGCCTCAGAAATCATGTTGATGTGTACCTCCATTGGTTTGACTTCCAGTAGCCCTTCTGGGTCCTCCTGTGGCGCTGGATGTCATGATGGCAAAACTGCCATGTTTTTAGAGGCAGGTTGATAGACTGATGGCCCATCGCTCGATTCACGGGGGTGGATGAGGTGCCAGCCCTCTGAAGAGCGGTACCAGTGGCTGGAGGTTGGTGAGGACCATGAAGGGTTGCCCACAGATATAAAAGTGGAAGTGCCTGCATGCCCACCTTATGGCTAGGGCCTCCCTCTCTATATGTGCATTGCATGCCTTTGTGGCTCTTGTTTCTGTGCCAATACTGCCCCTGTACCCACTGGGCTGGCATCTACAAGGAGTTCCATCTGCTTGGCGGGGGCGAAATACACCAGGGCTGTGTTGTCAAAGAGAGCACTCTTGATCCTCTGGAATGCTGCTTCCTCTTGTGTACTCACTTAAACTTGGTGTCACCTCTTGTGAGATTCCTAAGTGGTTCTGCGATATTGGCGAGGTCGGGCACAAAATGGCCACATTGTGTGGCCATTCCCAGGGAGCTCTATATTTCTGACACTGTTGTGGGGGGACTGCATCCTTTATGGCTTGCAATTTCCGCGGGTCCACCTGGATCACCTTCTTGTTGAGGACATTTCCAAAGAACTCTATTTCTTGTTGGAAGAATAGAAACTTTTCCCAGTGTAGAGTGACCCCATAGTCTTTGAGGCGTTTGAGGGTACCTCGTAGATGTCTATATTGTTTGTCTGCCATGGGGCAATAAATGAGAATGTCATCACTGATGTCTAATACACCTGGCAGCCCCGTCAGGATTTCCCATATGGAGTCCTGAAATACCTCTGCAGCTGAGGAGATCCCAAAGTTGAGGCGCTTGTAGCGCCGCAGCCCTAGATGGGTGTTTAACATTGTGCTGCATCTGCTCTCTTTGGACAGGACTAGTTGGTGGTATCCTGCATTCAAGTCCATCTTTGAAAACCACGGGATCCATTGATGTCATCCATCGTTGGGGTTATGTGGGGCTCCCTCCGGATGGCTTTGTTGGGGAGGCGCATGTCTATGCATAGTCTGATGTTCCACGGTTGTCGAGGCTTCTCCACGATGACCATAGGGGACACCCAGTGTGTTGTCCCAACACTTTTTTGATTACCCCTTGATCTTCAAGTTTCTGTAATTCCTGCTCTACCAACGGCCAGAGGTGGAACAGCACTCGTCTGTGGCGGAGCGCAGTTGGTGTCACCAAGTGATTAACTGAGGGCTGTTTGATATGTCCTAGGCCCTTGAAAAGACTTGCAAATTGCTCCAGCAATTCATCTGTTTGATCAACTTGTACCCTCCTTGCGAAGATCACCAGGCCTGGTTCTTCCGCTGTGTGACTGCTGAGTAGTGTGGCAGCTTCTTGGATGATAACATACACGGTTGTGACAATCTTGTGGTCTTCCGAATGGATTGGTATAGTCGTCTTCCCTTGAAGGAGCAGAGGTGCCTGAATGCCGTAGGCAAAGTTTTTTGTCTTGGAGGGAACTATAGTGGGTCGGGATGTAGTCGGTTGTACTACTGGACCCCCATGATGTTTACGGAGGCCTCTGTATCGATGACAGCCTTGATGCCTGACCTCGCTATCTTTACCATGCACGTGGGCTGGGGCCTTCTCCGCTTGTTCAGTCCCTGGGTGAACGAGACTAAGTATGACGCAGTGGGCACACGTGCAGCCATGCGCTGGGCATTCTTGGATGGGGTGTTCTTTTCTCCCTCAATACCCACACTTTGCCTTTAGGCCTTGAGTGGCAAGGCCCCTCTATCCACTTCCTTTGTCTCTTGTCCTCACAGTGTTGGTCCGCTCCGTCTTGACGGCCATGCTTCTTTCGGGTGCTTGTGTCTGGGCTAAATCCATCTCATCCACCCTTGCTGCTGATAGATCATGGGTCCAGGCTAGGACCAGTATTTCATCCAGGGGTATGTTTGGTTGCCTCAGAATCAGCCCTTGTAGCTTCTTGCTGCAGCATCCCTGTATTATCTGGGTGCAAATCGCATCCTTGGCCCTCTCATCTGTCTCGTATGTGCTTGCCAACTCTCTCAGCCGTGGGTAGAAAATGTCAATTGACTCTCCTCCTCTCTGTTGGCCTGTCATAGTTTGAATCTCTCAAAATCCGGATTTAGCTGCGGGTCAAAGTGTGCATTGAGTGCTGCTACAGCTGCATCATAATCAGTGGGCTCGCCTGTGATTGGGAGATGTTTAAACAGGAGGTACATATTTTTGCCTGCATTATGAAGGAGTAGATACCGTTTGACTGCTCCTTCCATTTCACTTGTCACTATGAAGTAGTTTTCCAGGTGTCCTAGCCACGATTTTCACCGTGGGGATGCTGTGGTGGGATCGGCGAGCTCACTGAATGGGGGTAGCACGAGGGCAAGGGCATGCTGCGTTACGATGCAGCGGGGTTGCAGGGCTGCATTCTCTTCCTCCCCCATTTTGTGTTAGTGTGGACCTTTGTGGACAGTGGCACCCTCGCCTGGACTTGCTGTGGCTCTGTTATGTTCCCTTCTGTTCTCTGCCGGTGAGTGCTTATCACAGCCTTGGAAGGCTTAGTCTTCCTTTTCTCACTGTTCGTTTGAACTTCTCTGTGTTTCATGTGCTTTTGCACTGTCCAGTGTTTGTTTGTTGTCTTATTTTTTCTCAATCCTCTTTTGGCAGGGTATGCCACAGTTGCCTCTTGTGACTGCTGGGCCTCTTCTCTACTCGGACCTTGCAGCGCCTCTTGTTCAGGTGCCTGTGTGGGTGTGGCCCTTTGTCAAGTTTCCTTGCTCAAAATCCAGATTTAGCTGTGGGTCGAAGTGAGCATTGAGTGCTGCTACAGCGGCGTCATAATCAGTGGGCTCTCCTGTGACTGGGAGATGTTTAAACAGGAGATACAAATAATTTTTGCCAGCATAATGGAGGAGTAGTTACTGTTTGACTGCTCCTTCCATTTCTCTTGTCGCTATGAAGTAGTTTTTCAGGCGTCCTAGCCACGTTTTCCACAGGGGGGGATGCTGTAGTGGGGTCGGCGAGCTCACTGACTGGCTGCACTACAAACACAAGTTCAGGACTGCAATGGGTGAACACTCAATATCATTAAACTAGCACTATTATGCATGCTCTGTGTTAAATATGTGAAGTATTATAATTAATATAATCGGTGGCATTTGGGGGTTATTTTCCATCACATGTATCCTTCTACACATTGTTATGCTTTAATTGGGGATATCGTAATGATTGGCCCCATAGGGAACCAGTTGGTACACAGACAAGGTGTTTCTTGTCAGGGTTTGGCAGCACCTGATGTTGCTTGGAGCCGCTCTTATGATGTTTTTGTTTTGTTTCTCTTCAGTTGCAGGGGTTTGCCTGGGGGGGGGGGGGAAGGTGATAGCTTACTGCACCACTGCCATACACATATGACTACATGCAATGTTTGGATTTCTCCTCATCGGTGCATAACGTAGAGTTATGATGAGATACAATACTCACTTGGAATGTACGAGGTCTTCGTAACCCATCCCACATGTATGCAGTCTGCTCTTACCTGAAAAGACATAATTTAAGTATTGCACTCTTGCAGGAGACACATTTGAACAAGACTGAGATAACCAGGTTTCGGAGAAAATGTAGGGGTAAGGTATATTCCGCAGACTATTCCTTGTTTGCAAGAGAGGCCTTGATCTGGATCCGACCAGGTACACCATACACTGTAGAGGAGTTCCTCGTTAACAAGGAAGAGAGATATGTGTTTTTTAAGGGGAGACTGGGCGGGCATTAGATATTATTAGGCAATGTACATGCCCCTAATACGGACCAGGGTCAGTTTTTTTGTACACTATCCCTAATAATAATGGTGTGATATGCTGTGGTTGATTGGAGGGATTTTAATAGTGTTATAGATACTGGCCTAGAAAGATCCTTTTCCCCACTTAAAGGTACAGCCACTGTAGCTAACTCCAAAGCACTAAGGGCCAGATTTACTACCATTGGCATTAGCGACTCTCAAATTGCGAAAAATTTTGAGTCGCCTTTTGCAAGCCACTAATACCAATGTACAACAGTGTCAGCGACACTGTTTACAATTCCCAATGGAATCGCAAATTGCATGCCTCATCAATATTCATGAGGGACTTGCAGTTTGCAACCACATTGGGAATGGCTAGCCCTCCCAGGTATGGTGGCCTGTTAGGCTCAGCAGACCTTTATGTCTGGGACTGCTTTTAAATCAAGCAGTTTATTTTTAAATGCCGCCCGTTTTCCTTAAAGGAAAATGGGATGCATATAAAAAAAAGAAAAAAGAGAATTGAAACTTTTTTGTTTTAAGGGTATTTTCCCCTGCATTCACAAAGGGGAAGGGGTCCCCTTCCCTTTTGCAAGTGCTTTACCACCCTCTTGAAGAGGGCGGTAAATTGGGAGTGTTTTGCGGTCGCAAAATATTCTTACATAGGGTAGCGAGTCACAATTAGGAATGGACGCCATTGGAATGCCCCGTCTTAATAGCAAGTTGCAAACCCTATTTAGCGAGTCACAAATAAATTGAGACTCGCTAAATAGGGTTTATACATGCTCCATTGGTATTTTTGCATGCACAAAGAGGTCGCAAACTCCTTTTGCGCTTGCAAAAAATGGGTCGTACATCTGGCCCTAAGTGAGTGGTTGGATTGATAGGGCTTGACAGATATCTGGAGGCTTCGTAACCCCGGTGAGTGGATATATATTCCTTCTACTCAGCTCTCCATGATTTTGCAAGTGAGACTGGATAGGTTCTTGAGCTCCTCTTCTTTACTCCATTACATAACTGGTTCAGATGATCGTGGCCTTACACATTCCGATCACAGTTCACACTTTGTTGCGTTGCCATGGGAGGCTGGAATATCAGATACTCTGACGTGGCGATTACAACCGGTGATGATGGAGGACCCAGTCTTCGGAGACTCAATCGGGGAAGCCATTGGGGAATTTTTCAAGCAAACACTGGGTCTGCCTCATCTCTCCTAGTGGAGTGGGTGGCTATGAAAGTCACAATACGGGGACGGTGTCTGGGGTTGGGCTGTGGCTTTTAGAGACAGGTAGGAGAGGAATTGATGACTGTGGAAAAAACTTTATTAACGCTTGAAACTCAAGCGCTAGCGGGAATGCCTGATTCCTCTCCATTATTGGAGGCACAGAAGAAGCATGCAGATCTTCGAGAACGTCAACGGTGTTTGAACTTTGCTGCGCACTCATCGCTCACTCATGCTGACTGTTCTGGGTCCCTACTAGCCTGGTTGGTCAAACAAGACCATTCCACTGGATCAATTATGGCGCTTTTACTCGGTTATGCAAAACGGCCCTACATGCCCCAATGACGGAAATCCATGCCTTCTTCGACTGTATTACTTTTCTTACCCTTACGCCTGAGCAGCGTAGAGACTTAGAAACTCCAATAACATTGGAGGAGGTAAGAGGCACTATGAGAGCACTGCCTTTTGGCAAGGTTCCTGTTTCTGACGGCTTCCATCATGAATTTTATGAAACATATGCCAACCTTCTCAGTCCACAATTACATAAGGTATATATGGAAGCACTCGAAACTGGTTCGCTTCCAGCTTCCTTAACGGAGGCTACCTTGATTACCCTCCCAAAACCAGACAGGGACCCTACACTTACAAGCACTTACAGACCTTTGGCATTGCTGAAAGGAGATTATAAAATTCTAGCAGGTGTTTTGGCAGGAAGACAGGCACCAGTCATACGTCATCTGGTTCATGCTGACCAGAAGGGGCTTGTTCCAGTTCAAAATACCTCCCTCAATATTTGCAGACTCTTCCGGGTTATGCAAAGATTTACAGGGGCCTGGCCAAAAGCGGGCTGTTTAGTACTGGATCTGGAAAAAGCCTTCCATACTGTGGAGTGGCCTTTCATGTTTGAGGTATTGAGGTGATTCAGTTTTGGACCTTACTATTTAAGTCTAGTTAAATTACTTTATAGGGCCCCAGAGATTTGTGTTTGCTTGGAATCTCTGTTTTCAAGGCCAATACCGATACAGAGGCATACAAGGCAGGGATGTCACCTTTCTCCATACATTTTTTCATTGACTATTGAGCCCCTGGCAATAGGGTAAAGGATGTGTAGGGAGATCTGGCGGAGAGAGGGTGGGATGGTCTTTGACCCGTGAGCCAGGGATGATCCATTCAGGATTGAGTAGGTTTGGCCGATCATGGTCAGTGAGGGGCAATGCCAGGTCTTCGTCCTAGTGGGTGGTGTAGAAAGAGTGATGAGGGAAGGGGGATCTTGCCTTGGGAGGAGTGGGAGTTGGTCGCTAGATGGGATGGGGCGTGCAGCTAGGGGGGCAGTTATATGCCACATCACTATACGCAGATAATATCCTGTTATACATTAGGGATTTATGGGGCATACCCGAGGTCATTACTGACACACTTAAATTATATCCTTCGATTTCAGACCTTGGTGTGAATTGGGGGAAGTCCTGTCTGTTCCCCTTCCCTTGGCACAGAAGATCCCAAGCTAGTGGTGGACGGGCGGTGTTGACCTGGCAGCCAATCATGTTTCGTTATTTGGACATTAGAGTGTATCACACTGACCGGGATCTTCTGGGGGGTAATCTCTCATGAACTGTGAGAGGTCTAAGATCTCAAATGGAGTTCTGGAAACATTAAACCTGTCTGTTGCAGGTTGGATGGCGCTCATTAAAATGATAATGCTTCCCCGTCCGCTTTATTACTTTGCCAACCTCCCGTTATTTCTACCAGCATCCTTTTTTCGATCATTGGAAGGCTTGATTAGAGAATTTATATGGAGTAACTTGCGCTGCAGAGCGGCATTGGTTAAACTATATTTACCACAGGAGCAGGTTGGCATGGCTGTACCCAACATGGAACCTTATTATCTGGCATTCCAAATACAGTGGGTAACGAAGTGGGTGGCTGAATTGCACTTAGAGGATACAGCAGAGAGTAGGCCCCTGTATACTCTAGACAGATTGCTTTTCACCTTTCATCCATGCACTAAACTGCACACAACGCTTCCCCTCTTGGTGTCAATTGCATTGAAGTGCTTTCTTAGAGCCCTCTATCTTACAAAAGTGATAGCAATGTATGCACCCACTTTTCCACTGTTGGGTATGCCTAGGGGGTGGCTGAGTCTGCATGGCAGGGCTGGAGGACTGTGTATGCAAAGATTGCCGTGTTGTTCCCAAAGGGAAAGGGGAGGGAGTTGATACAGTCAGTGATGTGGATGAAAATGGTGGGGTTAACAAGTGGTTAACCCTGGGGATCCATTTTGTTGGATTTAATGCCCTCACACACCCTTTCAAGTGTCATGCTTCATCATTTGGGCCTGCTCCTCGTTGGGTCGGCGGTGCAATACCCAACGGGCAACACCTCGTAGAGGGGCTCTTTGGCGGAGATCTTTTTCCAACAGCCGTATGGGTGGAGTGCGGGTATGGGGCCAGAATGGAATAGTAGACGTGGTGGAGTGAAATTAAATTAAAGCTTGGGGTACCGGGAATGATTTATTTGGGTGGTCCGCTGCTCTAGTTAAAAACAAAATTCTAGAGGAGAGTGCTGAAATATTATGCTTCCAGAGATCCTCCAGATGTTATTAATGTCTGGTCAACATGTTTCTCGCTGTCGTTAATTAAACAAGCGATTCTTCAGGACCTATGTGATAATTTAGCTAGTATCTAAAAGTGAAAACTGTCTACTCTGAATCCCTAGTTTGTGGTGCGTGTACACTAGTGTGGGTACAAATGACTAGGGTTGAAGGGACAGTTACTATATTACCCTTCTTCTATTGTGTTAAGCTGTAATTGCCTAAATTATGTAACAGTTGAACAACAACAGTATCCAGCGGGTAAAGCTTCAGGTTAGATCTTCCACTGCAAGGTTGGGAGTTCCTGAGCTGCGTATTTCGCGCCTACCCCTCACCGCTGGATCCGGGGTCATACCCTAGGTCATTACTGACACACTTAAATTATATCCTTCGATTTCAGGCCTTGGTGTGAATTGGGGGAAGTCCTGTCTGTTCCCCTTCCCTTGGCACAGAAGATCCCAAGCTAGTAGTGGACGGGCGGTGTTGACCTGGCAGCCAATCATGTTTCGTTATTTGGACATTAGAGTGTATCACACTGACCGGGATCTTCTGGGGTGTAATCTCTCACGAACTGTGAGAGGTCTAAGATCTCAAATGGAGTTCTGGAAACATTAAACCTGTCAGTTGCAGGTTGATTGGCGCTCATTAAAATGATAATGCTTCCCCGTCCGCTTTATTACTTTTTCAACCTCCCGTTATTTCTACCAGCATCCTTTTTTCGATCATTGTAAGGCTTGATTAGAGAATTTATATGGAGTAACTTGCACTGCAGAGTGGCATTGGTTAAACTATATTTAGTGGAATCACTCCGCGAGTATAATGTGGCGGATCGAACGCCCCTGCAGGATGGATGAGAGGCAGACATGGACAGATCCTACACGCCCCATGAATGGGCAATGCTGCTGGGGAGCCCAAGACAGATCCCTAGGTATGCTAAATTTAGGCTGATTCAATTCTACATAATTCACAGGGCGTACCTCCCCTCTGTAAAAATTAAGAGATAATTTACTAGGACAGATGCCTGCTGTCCGCAATGTCATATAGTAGATGCTACCTTTCTACATATGATGTGGTCATGGCCTAGGCTGCAGAGCTACTCGCACGAGGTGACAAAATTACTATCCAAATGCACTGACAGGGCTTTGCAGAAAACGTGGGCAGCATGTATCAGAGGAATGTTCCCGAGAAACAAAATACACAGACTTTCCTCCGGATTTCTAGACTTGGGTTCAATATTGGCCAAGAGACTTGTAACACGTCGTTGGAAAGCCGTAGATCCCCCATCTGTAAAGCAGCCGCGGCCGGTAGTGGGAGTACCGGCCAGGCGGTGACGTGGGGAGGGGGAGGGGCAGGGTGGGGGGTAGTAACAGGGCTGGACTGGCCACCGAGCGTTTCTGTGTGCTGCCGAGCTAGGGGCTAATTTCGCTGTGGTGGGGGCTTATTTCGTTGATGGGGACCTGCGTGCGATTTGAAATAAAAAGAGCAAAACGAATTTCGTTTTGCATACGCAGGTCCCCATTAACGAAATTAGCCCCCAGCACGGCAACACACACAACTGCGCGGTAGCCAGTCCGGCCCTGGGTAGTAATGTATGGAATCCAGACCTTAACAGGTAAGTAAACATAAAAATAAATAAAACGAATTTCGTTGCGCGCACTGCATCACCAAATGCGATGCAGTGTGTGCAACGAAATTCGTTTTATTTATTTTAATGGTTACTTACCTGTTAAGGTCCTGATTCCATACATTACTAGCCCCCACCCTGCCCCTCCCCCTCCCCACATCACCGCCGGGCCGGTACTCCCACTACCGGCCGCGGCTGCTGTAAAGGCCTGGACTCACTCTATGTTGAACTGGGCTAAGGTGGAAGCAATATCACTGGCAAGAGAGGACACATTGGGTTTACGTAAATATCCCACTGCAGATGCTTGGAACGCAATCCTAACGGCGCTTCAAGTGGCAATAGCTCTGGAAGATCTCCCTGACACTCCTGATACCACATAAGTAATAATTATTTGGATATTTTACTTGGATAATCTATTAATGAGACCTGGACTAGGAAATATACATTATATACATTAGAATAACAAGGCAGCAACATGGAGGCATGCACACTGTGTTTAAATATGGTAATTATGACATTACTGAACTACTCCCCATTATTCAAATTCACCCTGCCTTTTTTGTTTTTATAAGGTGTTGTTATGGATTTTCTTTTCTTGTGTTTTTTTGAGCTGTTTGCTTACTGACCCTTATAATGTGATGTAGATAACATGAGTCACTAAAATTGTATTCAAGGAATGGTCATGTCCAAGTGCTGATTCCCAGTAAGTGGGTCTCGTACTGAAACTATAATAATGGAGTACCTGTATAATACCGTTTAAGGCCATAAATGTTAAATGTAATATGGATCAGATATGGACTATGTACACATTTGCTAATGCCCATAACACTAAGCTTTTTACGAAGATTCTAATTACATATACCCACTGGTTCAATATATATAATCTATGCTGATCGATTGTCCCATATTTGTAAAACTGTAATAAACAAATCACACAAAAAATGTAAAATGTACATCACATGCCTAAATATAAGAAACACAAGTTAACCCTTTAGCACTTTTTTAAACGTGCTCATGAATTTCTTCTTCTTTTATGTACAGCAAAAAGCCCTATATTTGAACCGATTTGCTCCGTGAGATTTGAAACACAGAGCACCTGATATGGCTTTCAAAGTCCACTTGTGCATGATCTCCTATTTTATTTATAACATGCAAGCAAGTATTCTGCATTTTATCTCCTCATTATATCTACAGCACAAAAGCAGCAGAGACTTGTCAGGACCATACCAGCACGTGTGCATTTGACACAGCTCACTCAGCATGAGTCGTTCTTAATTTCCTTTTTTTGAAACTGGTTTTTTTAAAGTCCCAGAAATGAATTAATCGCATTATGGGAACTCCAGCAACAGTATCTTCTTAACAAAAACATCTCAGAGAGTTCATTTTTATAAACAGAAATATTCCTCACTTGTAACTTTCACGGCAGACGATGATTTACCGATCAAAAGCATTTTTTGTTTCCACCCAGAGGAGCCTGCAGCAACCTAATCTTAACCACCTGATCTCAATTATTCATTTAAGGTCACAGAACAAGCTACAAAAACTGCATCTCTCCAGACCACCATCAACATTCAGTTGGAGAGAGATGCATGCAAAAACACTGTGCAGGACGGTTTAATGCCAAGTAAGAGCAATTGCCCCTCATTGGTTAATTTTTAATTTAAAAGTGCATTTGGATTTGTTGCCTCACTTATTTCGTTTTCCCTTCAGGCCTAATCCCCTGTCCTACAATTCTCTACATGTAAGTGAAATGCATATTTAAGGTAACAATACATATGTTGTTTTGATACCCCCCCCCCATTCTGGGTTCCTCAAACAGCCTAGTATTATCATTTCACTTGTTTAAATTACTATGAGACATTTTTATCTCCTACTTCTGCCAGCATGTTTGCCAATATTGAACGCAGGGATGATTTATCTATACACTATCATTATTATTTAACAGAAAGAGGCCTATACTTTACCTCACATTTCTTTATACACATTTGCCAAGAATGAAAGCCACACAGTGTCCCTGTTCCTCCTGGCTGTATCTTTCTTTCACTAATGCATATCTATAGGAAGATACCCACGCTGTCACCAGCGACATCACTCTAGGAAGCCCTGAAGTATAAGGCATCCATATATATTCCTTTGATCATGACGAAAGCCATAGAACCGTAGGGGCTGTTCCAGGATGAAACATGTCGACTCAACCACTAGATGTCATGGACCAGTGACTCATCCACTAAACACAGCTTTGTTTTAGACTTATCCCTATCCTACTTTTTCCCGCAATAAAGATTCACCTAAAGGATTGGATATAATTTGAATCCACTCACCACTGTAAATATCTAGACAGTCTCCCTCCTGATGGTGAGTTTGATGTCACTAGTAGAACAGGACATTCAATTGACAAGACCTCGATGATGACGCTATCCACCGAACCACACTAAGCGGAGATTACATACACCACAGTCTTTGAACATACGTTTGAGAGTCTCTGAGACTAAGGGGCTTATTTTGATGTTAGCTCACTGCCACGAAAACAAGACCAATGACATCCAGTCGGCGGTCCCGAATGCCTAATCATGATGCGATCACACATTGTGGGGTTGCATACTGCCATTTCTCTAAATGCTTACCACAATGTGCAGGAATCAACCAGAGGCCGAAAACATAAGGGGGCCCTGCTAGGGGCCCCCAAACACGCTTGCCAACAGGGTTTCCATATTGGAAAGGCGGGCATGAAACTGCTGTAAACCATGCATTTTAGATTACAGGCCAGTCTCTAACTGGCAGTCTCTATATGGGGCCGGTGTGTGGGGACACGCTGATGTTGGCTCTCTCCAAATAGCTGAGAACTCGTTTATGAGATTTCTTCTATCTGCCCCAAAGTGTTCCTCCATTTACGCATGTCACACGGAACTGGGAATCCCCTACATAGAGGATTTGATAAAAGTTCAGCCATTGTTACTCTGGAGACGCAGTTGGTTAGCGGACAAGAACATGCTGACTAAAAACATCCTAGAGGACTCAATGGCACTGGATCGTGCGCATAAAATAGCCTGGCTCACCTACGTCAGGCGTTTCTTCACAGACATGGGCCTGGAAAGATATTATCTCACTCCAGCATCTCTAATTGAGATAACCAAGAAAGAGCTGAAGCAGAAAGCGATGAATCATCTAGAGACACTTAGAATTACTCTGCTTTCAACTAAACAATCTGTCCAACATGCAAATATGGTACAGCTCACTCTACAAATTCAGCCCTATCTCACACTGGAAATCAGCACATATGATAAGATGCTCCTGACTAGATTCAGACTCAACCTTTTCCATAGACTAGTGGCCTTCCCAAAAAAGAACACTTGGGATCCAAACCTGACTTGTTGTCCGTGTGACGATACCTCCTCACAGATGTGTATGCACACGATACTGTTCTGTAAATACTTTCAGCCCCACAGAAAAATTTGGTTATTTCCACTGCTAAAGCCTTGGGGTTTCAGACAATGTCGCCCGGCTATGCTATCCCTACAGATGTTAGACTCTGAGCGTACTTGTTACCATGTACTAATTTTTTTTAAATGTATTATCAGGCATAGGAAAAATCTTTAATACTGAGTGAATTTTATTAATGTACTGTGTTACGTTCTTACTGTTGCTATTATGGTTTTATAATGATAAAAAACCGAATAAAGAATTTATGTATTAACTGGCAGACGGGCTCCTGGAGCCCTTCGGAAGCCAGCTTGAATGACCGGCCAGTTTAATTTCCATCCAGCTGTATTGTAATCAGCCGGTCGGAATTGAAACCAAAGATCTCGTCGTTTGGCCTCTGACCTTAGGTAGAGTTCTGAGACGCTGATACTGAGACTTATGTGGCTCATTGCCCCCCTTTCTGATAGATAACCGGTACCTCTTGAAGCTGAATGAACCTCTGCTTCTTCCACCCTCCACTTTTTTGATCTGTACTAGTTTTTAATTGATTTTCTGCCATAAATTATTGGCACTAAAAGTGGTGCTTCATCCATTTCAATTTCATATGAAATTGGAAATGTGATACTTCAGCTAGGCCTTATGGCATACTTTTGTCAGTAAATCACATTGCAGTTATGGAAATCAGTCAAACTACATCAGAGTTCTTGCAGAGTGTAAGAGGGTTATTTAGACCTTGGCAGGTAACCTTCTTAGCCACCTGGTTGGTGGAGGCCTTTACTCTATATTTTTGAAAAAGGGGTACCTGCAATTGATTGACCCTTGTCTACCTGGCCGGGATCATTGGTATGAAAGGGAATCCACGGGTGATGCAGAAGCACTTTGCTCAAAACTGGATGTTGGGCTGTCGGCTATGTGGTTGCAAGCAGCTCCACATTTAAAACAAAAAACAAATCAATGTGCTGTGTAGGGCGGTTTCACCCTGTTCATGGAGAAATTGTTGATTTTTACATGCCCAATCCCCAGTGACTCATATTGATGACAACATAAGCAGAGACACTTTGCCCTAGCACCCTAAACAAAACAGAACGACTGATAAACTCAAGGTGACAGATCTCTGGTTTGGCTAGTCACCAACGATTGTGTGCCTGCAAACCTGGCGGAGGATGCACAATCACCAGTCTCCTCACCTCTAATTGGAAAGTTTGTCGAAACTCAGACTGATTTGTTGCCTCACTTTTTTCATTTTCCCTTCAGGCCTAATCACCTGTCCTACAATTCTCTACATGTAAGTGAAATGCATATTTAAGGAGATGGAGAGAGATTCAGAATAATATTTTGTTTTGACTCGCAAAGTTAAACTTCCATAATATAATAACCGTATTAATTGATTTGTGGTGAATTATTAACCAACCTAGATTAAAAATGCATTTACATGACACGAGGGACTAACTTATGTGCTCTATGTTGCACTTGTAAGTGCGTTGGAAATAATAAACCAACCTTGTCTATTGTCTTTGTCAGTATTAAATACGGCTGTTTAATTAATGGAATGTGCTTATTTGTGTGCTTATGTTATGTCTTTACGTCTTTTATGTGGCATAGTTTGTGAAAAATTCTGTGGCTTGTGCTTAAGCTAGGTAACATTAATTAACGGGTTAATAATTAGCAAAGGGGGTGGGTAACAGAATGGGTATCAATTCTCTAATTAATTAATGTCTTGTGTTTGTTTGAATACTAGTTACCAAGGGGAAGGCTTTAGGCCTAACGTTTAAAGATGGTGTTTAGAATCCTGTCCAGAGTGGAGCCCTACACGAATTCTAAAGTGGAAACTTTTACCACATCGACAGTTGTCAAAGAAATACTGATGAATGACTTTTGTGCAGGACGTGCTCTGAGTGTGACAAAATCAAGGACAGGATGCGGAAAATCTGCCAAGCTGAAGAAGTAACGGTCTGTTACTTGAAGAAAGTTGCATTTACGAGGAAGCTAAAGACATGTATTTAGTTGGACAATGGAGCCAAAGAAAAGGCTCGGTTTTGGGTTGAAAACGTGATGAGCTGACATGGACTGACATCTGTCAGCCAATAAGAACTCTGGATGGCAAAAGAAAGAATACATTTTAGTGAGATTAGCTAGTCAGAAAAGGTACAAAACTTGGTCCCTTTGACAGGAGGGCGTCTTCTCGCTTTCTGATTCTTGAAGGGCGTGTCGAGCTGTTGGACCTTGGCGCACGTAAGGATAATAGGCTTAAATGACTTTTTCCTTTAGGTGAAGTGGGTTTTAGACAGGGAAATAGACTTAGGGGATGGAAAACTGTTATATTGCCTTAATTCATATATACTGTTTTGCTTTGAAGATGTCAATTCAATAATTCATTTGCCTTAATAAATGCTGCTTTAATTGCTAATAAAATAAAGATTCAAAAGAAAGCTTTTTCCTTGAATAAAAGGATTAAGAAAATTAGATTTTTTAAACGACAAGCTGGTCTTGTTTATTCATGGTCTAGTTACCATCAGCTGATCCATTTGCCTAAGTGACTTAATTATTTTGATAAATGCATAAACCATGGTAAGAGATGATAAATTGCAGTTGTATATAAAAGTGTAAATAGTTTGTAAATAGGTTCTGATTAATTAGGTCACATGATTCAGTTGCCCAAAATTGTCTCGGTTGTTAATCGGCCTTGTGAGTGATTTATGATTATTGGTGAGTATTATGCTGTTGGGTAGCGTTGGTGAGACAGTTTTTCTATAGGGGCGCTGGATCAATTCCTTGGTAGCAGAGTTATGGTTGCTATGGTAACTGTCATGCTACATGGTAATTACATAGGATTGATGTTTAACATATGTTGAGTTTGTTCAGTTGTTATATGTAGTTGAAAGGTTTTTTCCAGCAGTGTGAAAATTCCTGGTTTCGTGCCGGCACAAGAGTAGCGTAACAGGTGGAGTTGCACAGTGCATTTGTTCTGTTTCAAAATAGTGTTATTGTCGTACAGCACAAGTTTAGGGATTCTAGGTGTGTAAGGTAAAATGTATAGTGAGGATAGTTTATGAAATCCTAGCTTTGAGTGTAAGGACTTGGTGCCTGTTTTAAAACTCACTGTGAAAAGAGTAGTAGAATTTATCCAAGCTTGAGTGAAGGGTAAGGAAGCGTCATCTATCTTACTGGCGAATGAGGGTTTTTCTTGTGTTGGTTAAAGTCCTACCAAGATATATGTATACATGGTTAGGGATTTTTCGTTTGAATGTATGTAAATGATTTTGGTAATACGATTGAGTCAAACTTTGAATTGTCACTTTATGTGCATTCAGAGGGAAACGAGTTTGTTATTACCTGTTAGAAGGGTAGAGTAAGGCTATTTACTTTATCAACGATTTTAAGTATTCTGTGAGAATAGTGTCGTCTATTCCACGCAAAAGAATATCTGAGTGACTGGAAAAGCTATCACTTTATTTTAGCGAATCAGACAAGTGGTTTGTTTTTGTGGAGTTACTAATTGATTTTCATTGAAAAAGTTTGTTAAAATGGCGCTGTGAAAATATTTTGTGAAGGAGGGGTGAGCTCAAGGAGCGAGAGACGAGAAGCTGCAGCGGCAGTATACGTCACAGGTTCCGCGCTGTGATTGGCTAGCATACGTGACAGCAAGCGCACTGGTTGGTTCACGTGACTAAGACGAGCTGACAGCTGATTGGTTCATCCTGAAAGCAGTAATTCTATTGGTTGAGCAAGGTGGTGACGTAGCTTAACCTGATTGGCTTGTTGGTGTGTTTCGCGCACGGATTGGTTGGTTTTGCGGAACAACCAGGAAACATTAATGATCCATTCTAAAGTAAGCAGAATCGTTTTAAAACATGGATTATTATTATATTAAGCAGAAAAAGAAACTTTCATGGTTTCAGAAATTGAAAAGTAAATTGAAATCTGACAAGAAAATTGAAACGCGATGTGGAAAGTTACTTCATAAGTATAAAACACCTGCAGCTTATATGGACGGTGAATTTGGTTATCATACTTGCCTATGGTTTGAAAATTGGATGGATTATACTAAGAATGATGGTGTTTTAGCATGGCCGGAAGATGGTTCCTTTAACATTAAGGTTATGAAAAATTTAAGAGACAAGATGATGACATTTGAACCAAAGCCTAGACCTACACAATTTGAGGCTTTAGCTGAATGGGAGGATGAGATGTTTGAATTGGAACGAGAGAATAAAGGCATAACAAGAGGTACTAGATTAGACATATATAGGGAAACCCATGAGGATAGAATGCGTCGATGTAGACGTAGTGCATGTGATGGTCTGTATCCGGCAAGATTTGGTGAGGAAACTACTCAAAACAATGTCCAAAAGAAAATAATAATGCTGAAGAAAGTGAATTAGAAGATCTGGTCTTAGAAGAAATGTATATTACTAAACAGAGACAGTCTCCTTATCAACCAGTTTGTTCATTTTCTTCCCCGAGAGTTCCTCCAGGAACTTCTCCAAGTGCACCTCATAGAGAAATTATTGATGAGGCATCACCTAGAGTATACCCGAATAATGTAAAAACTCCTGAAAGAATAGAAACAAGATCTAGCTCCTGTATATCTGGAGAAAATAGAAATTATGCTGAAACTCCAGTTCGCAGAAATGAAACCCCGAGAAATGTAATGAGAACAAAAAGATGTGGGGAAATCCCAAATACTTCAGAATATTTTCAATCAAAAGATGAATTAATACAGCAGTTGACTAAAAGCATGGAAGCAGTAACGGTACCAGTAACGATTGGACCTGTTCAACCAGTGTTTGATCAAAGAGAAGTTAGACATTCAGCTTTAACTATTCCATTAAATGCAGAAATCCAGAAAGTGGCTGAAAATTTTTATTCAGATTTATCAGAAATTCACCAAGAAAAAACTATGATGCCAGATTTAACTTTTAATCAAAGTCCGTTATGTAGAACACCAACTGGTGCAGAATCTGATGCTGATTCGCCAGAAAAGAGCATAAATAAAATAGATTTAACGCATACCACTAAGACTCCAGAAATTAAATTACTTGATGTTGCAAAATTAAAAGCAGATTTGGAGGAACTAATTATTGGCACAATTGGACCTGACAATTTAAAGCAATATCAGGATGATTAATTATTGTTTATTTGCAAAAGCATACAATGGAAAACGAAAACAAAGTATGATCAATTAGAGGAATTAGCTGCTGAATTGGAAAATGATTTGAGTAGACAGAAACATTTGGGAAAAAGTTACAGAGTGGATTTCTCTGAAAAAGATATTGAAAGCATGAATACCACTGGAAGAATTATTCACATAAAAGAATTAATTGTGTTCCTAAAAAGATTAGAGGCTAGATGTAGGTAATCTGAATTTACCGATTCTTAAATACCGAATTTTACCGATTCGGTATTCAAAAATCGGTAAATGAGATGTAGGGGAAATTTTTTACCGAATCGGTAAAATTCGGTATCGGATTTTCGGAAAATACCGAATCATTAATTACCGATTAGGTATTTACCGAATCGTTATTTCCCATTCATCCCTATGGGCCATAGGAATGCATTGGAAATACCGATTCGGTAAATACCGAATCGGTAAATACCGATTCGGCAAATACCGAATCGAACAGCAAGCAAAAGTGAAACTGAACACAACAGCCAATCAGGTGCAACCACCCTCCCCCTTCCTACCAGGAAGTGGCTACACAGGCAGCTGCAACTAATTAGAAGGTTCTGGAGAGGCAGTTGGAGCAGAGAGACTGGGAGCAGCAGCAGACAGAGTTTGTGCTCTTTTAAAATGTAAACATGGCAAGCAGCAAAGACACAGAGCAGACAGAAAGAAAAAGAAAGCTCAAATTCAGCAGCATGGAGCTCCAGGTCCTTGTGGAGGAGGTGGTAAAGGTGCACCACAGACTGTTTGGAACGCATTCCCTTACTGTGCCTGAATAAGCAAAAAGGAAGCTTTGGCTTGAAATCCTAGAGAAAGTCAATGCAGTGGGAGTGACCACCAGAGTCACTGAAGATTTAAAAAAGAGGTTTTATGACCTAAGGAACCTCACAAAAAAAAATTGCTGACCACCACAAACAGGCCTCGCACACAGGTGGAGGAAAGAACACAGCACCCCCCTCACCGACCTGGAGGAGATGGTAGCCACAACCTTGGAGCCTGAAAGCGTCCATGGACTGGGAGAAGTGGACAGCTCGGCGAAAGCTGCAACTAGAAAAGGTAAGATGCATGCACAGCAATCCCCCTCACAACCTCATCCATCCCTCACCACTTGCAGCTAAAATACCCCAGTCCCAGTGTGTCTGTGCAAAACAGTAGCAATGCATCATGGTACATGTAGTCAGTTAATGAAAGAGCATGTCACACAGCACTGTAACCACCAAGTTAGGCAAATGAATGCAGACATAATGAAGGCAGGCAGCATGTAATAAGTGCAATTTCATAAGTTTAATTGTAGTGGCTGTGAGACATTTGCACCTAGCTGATATGTGCTCATATGTCCACAGGTCACACATCCAGAAGGCAGTCTCAGGAGGCAGAAGGCACGGCACCCGAGAGGGATGACAGTCATGAGCCAGGTCCCAGTGCATCACAGGACACAGGTGTTCCGAGTGGGCAGCCACCTTCCCAAGAACCTGACATCAGTGAACAAATGCAGGCCTCCCCAAGACCTTCACAGTCCCCACTATTGGTTTCGTCACCCAAAATGCCAGCATCCTTTGAAATTGAAACACCTGCTGCACACCCTAGCAGGAGGCATGTCATTTCCCCACTGATGGAAATGGAGACAGCTGCTGATGAAATGGTGGGTGAAGAGTCACACAACTTGCCTGTACCTGACATCTCTGCCACACGGCAGCCAAGCACAGAGCCTGTACCAAGTAGCACTAGACGCCGCACAGTACAAGGAAGGAGTGTAGGTGCACGTGGGGAGGGGTCCAGTGTCTTCCAAGGCCTGGAGGGATCCATGGTCAGGATTCAGAGGATGCAGGGCAAGGGCATCATGTCCTGTCAAAGACAAATGCGCAACCTCAACATCAACATGCAGGAAATTGGTAAGGGCATCAGGGAATTGGTGGAAGTTAACAAGAGCATGGCAACAGGCATAGATGACATGACCACATCCATGCAGCAACTGTGCACAAAACTGGACTCTGAAATAACATCAAGGCGCAGGGAGAATCAGCGTGCAGAGAGAACTGAGAAATCTATCCACCGCCTGGCAACAGCCACATCCCTGCTATGCAGGCATAGCATGAATAGTCAGGAAGTCCTAACTCAAAACAGCAATCAGCTGACAAGAGGCATAGCCGGAATGACCGGTGCGCTGGAGGCTCTACTCAATGCTCAAACTGCACAAACTGCTGCTATTGACGTGCCGGACACTGAAGGTAGCACCAGTAGGGGCAGCACGGCAACCCCCCATGTCGTAGAGACAAGGAGGAGCAGCAGGCGACAGGGTGAGGCTACAGGCCAAACGCCCAGTGAACAGGGTGAGCCACATACACCTGCCAGTGCAAAGCGTGGCCGCAAATGAACAGTTAATACTATGGCCTACTGCCATTGGACATTCAATTTATAGATGATAATGTTTTTGTTGCACCTTTGTGCCATTTAAACCTGCCTACTGACAATATACAACTACGGTGGGTGGATTCAACACCTGTCTGTGTGTGTTTGCTCACTGTGAGCATTGCTGTGAAATGCTTACTGTTGCACTTTTGTTCTTTAACATACCTACAAAAATACTAAATAAAACAAATTCTCGTGCTTTCAATATAGGTCTCAGTCTCATCACTTACTCAGAAATAGTTGCGTGTTATTTCCTCACGTTTGTATCTGCCATCACTTGGTGTTGACACTCCAGCAGGTTGTGTTTCAGGCACAGCAATGTCGTCGTCATGATCCTCATAGTCTGACAACTCCACCTCAGTACCCCTCTTCACAGCAAGATTGTGCAACATAGCACATGCAGCAATGATCTTACAGCAGGTGATGGGGTATACTGCCTTGCACCTCCGCTCTTGTGCAAGCATCTGAACCTGCTTTTCCAGATACCAAATGTTCGCTCTACAACATTCCGTGTGCTCTTGTGTGCCCGGTTATATCTCTTTTGGCTGGGTGTTGAGGGGTTGAGGTAGGGGGTGAGTATGAAGGAGCGGAGGGCATATGCACTGTCTCCTAAAAGGAAATGGGAATACATTACTCACATGCATACATGTACTTCTTACTGCAATAGGTGTTATAGGGGTCGCACACTGTGTCTTACCTAGGAGGTATCCTTCACCAAATTCCCCTGCAGTCAGCCGGGCATAGATGCCACTGTTTTGAAATATATAGGAGTCGTGGGTACTCCCAGGGGATTTTGCCACAAGGTCAGTAATGGCGAACTTTGCATTGCAGATCACCTGCACATTGATGGTGTGGGTGGACTTCCTATTCCTGTATATATATTCGGTGGCAGCAGGGGGACAAATGGGAATGTGCGTGCCATCAATGCAGCCAATTATATTGGGGAAACGTGCCATCTGGTAGAAGTCAGATTTTGTTTGGACCAGTTCAGCATGGGTAGCAGGAAAAGATATAGAATGCTCCATCCTCTGTAACATGGCGTCAAGGAATTTGTGGAAAAACCTTGACAGGCTGCTCTGGGTCACCCCACCTACCGCAGCAACCACACTCTGGTAGCTCCCAGACGCAAGCAGGTGTAGGCTGCACAGCACCTGCACGTGGGGAGGAATAGCGTGTGCCCTTGGGGTAGTATGCTCCAACAGTGGGTGAAGGTCCCTGATGAGTTCCGTGATGGTGTCTGGGGCCAACCTGTACCTCTGGAGTATCTCTTCCTCTGTGAGCATGAACAGGGTTATCCTCTGTCTGTAGACCTGCTCCTCTCGCTGCCATTCCCTCTCTCCTTCTTCCTGTAGCCGTAGCCATCTTGCAATGACATAAAATGCCGCCATTGTGCAAGAAGAATTGCATTTTGGGTCCATTTTTATAGGTTGCACCTGTTTACCACCTGATTCCAATCCATGGTAAATACCGACTCTTAAATACCGAATTTCAAGCAAATTCGGTATTTCAGAGCTTCCCTACATCTCAATATCTATTTTTACCACTTCTTATTTACCGAATCGGAATTTTACCGATTCGGTAACTTTACCGATTCGGTAAATTTACCGAATCGGTAACTTTACCGAATCGCAAACCGTTGCGATTCCGTAAATTTACCGATTCGGTAATATTTCCGATTCGGTATTTTACCGATTTGGTAAATTTACCGATTCAGACGATTTTCGGTCTCCTACATCCCGAAAACTCAATACCGGTCGGTAACGGCCGAAAATACCGATTTTCGTCCGTTACCGACCGGTAAAGGGCTTCCTACATCTGGCCCTCTGTGAATTAAGTAAGTGGAGAGTAAAATGGACAAAGAAAAGAGAGGAAGGAAGGAGAGAAAGAGGAGAAGTAGCTGGTCAATTTTCATTGAGAGAAATTGCTGGTGGTGGGTATGTGCATGTCCCTTGGACAAGGCAGGACATTTTATTGTTCACCAACGATTTCCCTCAGCTGAGAGAAAAACCTGTGGAATGGTATCGACAAGTGGATAGATTTATTAAGGTTTCAAAAGTTCTATAGATTGATCTTGATGGATTCTTTGACATAGTTGTCCCGTCAGATCTTTGGACAGAATGTAAGATTTCTGTAAGTTGGCACAAAGAAGAACCTGCTCGAGATAGAATAACAGGTGCTCCATCAGCAGATGTTATGGTTCTCTATGACAAAGTAATTGTGTGGTTGAAAAACAAGATTGCCCCAAAAGAAGTTGATTGGGTTAAAATAGACAGAACAAATCAAGAGCCAAAAGAATCAGTACATTCATTTTATGAAAGGTTACTGTTTGTTTTTAAACAATACAGTGGCTATGAAAAATTAAGTGAAAAGGATATGAGCCACTTTATGTACAGGTTTGTTTATGGCTTAAGACCTGAAATTGGTGAAATGATTAGGAACGGAATTGTTGGTTGGCAATCGGTATCAGTTGATGACATTTTGAGAAATGCAAAATATTGTAGTGATGAGATAGACGCCAAGCAAAAGAAACTGAAAGAAAAGGCAATGTGGGCACAGGTGAAGGTAGCTGAACAGCAAATAGCAAATCTGGAAAACAAAAATGTAAATCAGAATCTAGGAAAATTTAAGGTTAATAAGCCTAGATTGATGGGTAATATTGAAGAGTTAAAACAGTAACTCCCATGTTTTAATTGCGGCGAAATTGGACACTGGAAGCGCGAATGTAAAAATCCGCCCAGAAATTTTAAAAATGCATCATTAAATCCGCAGATGCAGAATGAGATAAATCTGCAGCAACAGCTACAGCAACAGCTACAGCGACAGGTAGTGAATCAGCAGAGTCAGATTCCACAACCACCACTTCCAAATTGTGTAAATGTGCAGAGATATAATACAGAAATGGGATTATGCAGAGGAGAGCAGGTAAACAGATTGCAAAGAGTGAATGTGCAAAATGTTTCTCAACAGTATTTGTTGAATGAAAATGGGGGTAGTGATTCTGAGGATTACTTATGAAGGTGCCTGAGAGAGTGGGAAGAGTGTGTGCTTGGAGCCACTCTTGAGGTAGACCAATCAGGTCCATTTGTTAATGGTAAAGTGAATGATGTAGAAATCACTTTTCTTGTGGACACAGGTGCTACCCGTTCTACTGTTAGATCAGTGGAAATAGAAAACCTGCCTCTCTCTGGTGATACCATCCAAGTAGTTGGTGTAGCTAATCAACAAATTAAAACCAATTTAACAGAACCTGTCAAAGTTGAAATTGGTCAATTTAAAGACAAACATAGATTTGTAGTTTGTAACAGTAGTCCTGTAAACTTGTTAGGGAGGGACATTTTATGCAAGATGAATTGTAAAATATATTGCTCACCGGATGGTATAGAGCTCCAAACTCAAGAAGAAGATGGGCTTTATAGATTAACGATGTTAATGGTTGAAGCAGAGGAAAGTAAATTATTTCCTGCATTTGATAAAAACAATCTTCCTGAAGAATTAAAAGAGACAGTCAATGCAAAAATTTGGGATTTAACTGGAAGTGAAATGGGTTTGATGAAAAATGTGGATCCAGTTAAAATTACAGTGAAACAAGGAGTAGATTTTCCAAATATTCCTCAGAATAAAATGAAAGCAGAAACTATTGAAGGTGTTATATCTGTAATTGAAAAATTCATTATGCAAGGTGTGCTAAAAGAAATTGAGAGTTGCCCTTGCAATTCACCGATTATGGGTATCAAAAAGCCAAACGGAACTTACAGGATTGTTCAAGACCTGAGAAAGATTAATCAGATAGTTGTTCCATGTTGCCCAGTTGTTCCAAACCCAGCGGTAATTCTTTATCAGATTCCGCATGATGCAGAATGGTATACAGTTATAGACCTTTGCAACGCATTCTTTACTGTTCCATTGCATCCAGAAAGCCAACAAATTTTTGCGTTTAGGTTCCAGGACCGTATCTTAGCATGGTGTCGTATCCCACAGGGGTATAAAGAGAGTCCATCTATTTTTAATCAGTTGCTAAAGAAATCTTTAGAGAATCTAGATATACCTGGAAAATCGACATTAGTGCAATACATAGATGACCTCCTTGTGGCTGCAAAAACAAGAGATAACTGTGTAACAGATACTATTACTCTTTTAAATCATTTGGCAGATGAAGGACATAAAGTGTCTCCTGCAAAATTACAGTTTTGCAAACAAGAAGTAAAATACCTTGGTCACAGAATTGCAAAGGGAATCAGGCAAGTGACAACTGAAAGAATTAAAATGATTCAGGGAATGCAACCTCCAAAAACACAGAGACAGGTCAGAATGTTTCTAGGAATGGTTGGTTATTGTCGTCAATGGATTAGTGGATTTTCAGTAATTGCAAAACCACTGCAGAGGCTGACAAAAGCAGACGTAAAAGACCCGATCATCCTAACAGAAACTGAGCTAGAAGCTTTTGAACAGCTAAACAGAGGTCTGTGTGAAGCACCTGCTTTAGGTATGCCAGATTATGAAAAAGAGTTTGAGCTGTATTGCAGTGAAAGAGAAGGATGTGCATTGTCAGTTTTGATTCAAAGACACAGAAAACTGAGAAAGCCAATAGCTTATTTCTCAGCAGTTCTTGATCCTGTTGCAGAAGCATTACCAGGCTGCTTAAAAGCAGTAGCTGCAACAGGTGTAAGCCTTGAACAGAGTGAGGGAATAATAATGGGATACCCTGTAAAAGTATATGTACCCCATTCAGTTGAAATTCTCCTTACTAGAAGCAAAACTCAGCATTTGACAAGTAACAGGTTAACTAAATATGAGAAAATTATTCTGGGATCAGATAATGTCTCAATTGCGAGATGTGTGAATTTAAATCCTTCCACATTATTGCCTGATGGTATTGTTACAGAAATCAGAAATGAAAATGACATTGATCACGAATGCTTGGATGTTTTAGAATACTGTACAAAACCAAGGCAGGACATTAAAGATGTCCCGTTAGCTGAATCAGATTTTGTTTATTTTGTTGATGGTTCATGCTTGAGAACAGATGAAGGTGTTTTGAGAGCAGCATATTCTGTCTGCACAGTTGCAGATGTAGTTGAAGCCTCTTGTCTTGAAGGAATTTGTTCAGCTCAAGTAGCAGAATGTATTGCTTTGATTCGTGCATGTGAAAGAGGTCAAAACTTGAAGGTTACCATAGTGACTGATAGTCAGTATGGATATGGCGTAGTCCATGACTATGGCCAGCTCTGGTCTCAAAGAGGTTATTTAACTTCTGCGGGAAATCCAATAAGAAATGCTGATTTGATTAAAAGGTTAATTGATGGTATTCAGTTACCAAAGAAAATTGCTGTCGTGAAATGTACAGCACATAAAAGAGGCGAGGATTATATTACGAAAGGAAATGCTTACGCTGACGAGATAGCAAAGTTCTGTGCGAAAAATAATATGTCAATCAATCGGGAGAAAAACAATGAACATGTTTTGAACTCACTTATGCTAATATCTGAAGTTGAGACATGGCAAGGAGTAAAAGATTTACAAGATGAGGCAGATGATGAGGAAAAAGACAGATGGTTAAAAGCAGGTTGCAGACAGCGGGAGGAAGTTGAAATTTGGGTTTACAAAGATGACAGACCAGTTATGCCAGATAGCATGATTGCTGACATGGCTAGAATGTATCATGGTCAAGGACACATTTGAAAAGACTCAATGATTAGGTTGTTTAGGCAGACATGGTACAATCCAAAGTTCAGACTAATTGCAGATTCTTTTTGTCAGAGATGTTTGATTTGCCAGCAGATCAACCTAAACAGAAAAACAGTTGTGAGCATAGGAACCATAGGACGGGAGGGTGGTCCTTTTACCAGATTGCAAATGGATTTTATTGAGATGTCACACCATAATAGATTGAGATACGTCCTAGTGATTATCTGTCTGTTTTCAAGATGGGTAGAAGCGTTTCCAACAGGTCACAATGATTCAGTTACTGTGGCTAAATTGCTTTTAAGGGAAATCATACCAAGGTACGGTTTTCCAGTAACGGTCGAGACTGATCGTGGAACACATTTTGAAAACAGATTGTTACAAATGGTTTGTGAAGCACTGAATATTAAGCAAAAGTTGCATTGTGCATACAGACCAGAAGCATCAGGTGTTGTTGAGCAAGTGAATGGCACAATCAAAAATAGATTAGCCAAAATGTGTTTAGCTACAGGAATGAAGTGGACTGACGCACTTCCACTTGTTTTGATGTCACTGAGAAGTACTCCAGATAAAAAGAAAGGTTTAAGCCCACATGAAATTCTCATGGGCAGAGTCATGAGACAAGCTTTTGTACCAGTTGGCAAGGTAATGAGCATTAATGATAGCGTCATTTTGGATTATTGCAAAAACCTCTCTGACGTCATGACTTCTGTGTTCCATCAGGTGGGAACTGAAGTGTTAACGAGAGAAAAGGAACAAGCTCATGATCTGTTACCAGGTGACTGGGTGAGGACAAAAGTTCACTGGAGAAGAAACTGCCTAGTACCCAGGTGGCAAAAGGCAAGACAGGTGATACTTGTCACAACTAATGCAGTAAAGTGTAAGGGTTTGAAGAGGTGGATTCATGCAAGTCACACCATTCGTGTACCTCCACCTGAAAATCCTGATGAAGGTGATACTACAGCTGATTCAGATTCTGAAGAAGAACCTGAAAGAGATCCAGACCCTGAAGATCGACCTTCTTGTTGACATCTGGAAGATTCAAATGCGAATGAGGCATTGAATGAAGAAATTGAAGAAATTGTGATACAAGACTCTGAAGATGATGAAGATCTTCTAGAAAAAGAAGCAGAAAAAGAGTCTAATCAAGTGGTGATTCAAGATCGAAAGAGTATTGAAAAGCAGATTGGAAACTCTGAAGGCAGGAACGAAAATTCTGAAACTGGGAAGTTAGAAGTAATTGAAGAAGAAAAAGAAGACGAAATTCCGAGTACCAGCTATAAGGATGATGTTCCTAACAGAGTGAAACTGCTGAGTAAAGAAGAACCAAGATTTAGATTTGAAATCTCAGAAACTGAATCAGATGAAAGTGATGAAGATTCTGAAATAAGACATTTTAGAAAAAGAGCTTGGAAAGCAGAGTGTAATCAGTCTGAACCAAAGAAGAAAATATTGAGAAAAGGAGATAATTGGCCAGCTCCAATTGAAAAAAAAGGTTTAAAGTTCAAATTAGTCAACAGATCAAAAGAGCAGGTGAATGAAATCTCAAGTCAAAAAGGAGAAACAGACGAGAAAATTCAAGCAGGAAAGAAAATAGAAGTGATTAGTAGTAGAGCAAAGAGAGTAGTGAAACCTAACCAGAAGTACAAGTCTCCTGAGTGGACATATAGTAAGTAAGTAAAGAGACTTTATTCGGTTTTGATTCAAACCATAAAAGTACATGTGCAATACGGACAATTTAAGGCACTTTAAAACACACAATAGTTATAAAACATGAGCGATAAAGTGCAAAAGTGCAGGGTACAGCAGATTCCATACATAGCAAATTCATTAGTAAAAATAATCAAATCGACAAAGATACCATCATTGGTCCAAGCAATTTCTCAGCTTAATAGACAATTTTAAAAATTCATTAACTTGAAGAATACTGTCACTGTGCAAAAGTTGCAGATACAATAATGCTGGTCTGATCTGGTTAACATTAAGTTTCTTTAAAAGATCTACCAGATAGCGTTTGCGAGGGTATTCATAAAATTTGCATAAAAATATAAAATGTAGCATGTCCTGTGGAGACTTACCGTCGCAGCCACAGGGAGTGGTAGGTTTAATAAAAACATACATTTTTGGTCTAAACAGCAGATGATGAAAGAGATTTAATCTGAACCTCGTTAGCAGGAACTTCTCATGGGAAGTCAACGAGCCCATCAGATAGGGCTCCATCGTATCACCTGCTTTGAACATAGCAAATTTTCTTACACTGGGTTTCAGGAGCTCCTCTCCTTCTCTTTTGAGTTTTCTGTCCACAAGGAAGGCACGCTTAACTGCCTCCACATCACCCTTTACGATCCCGCTCGGGTGCTCAAACAAGACCAAGCAGCCGAGCCTTAAGAAGTTTGATTTCAAATATTTTATCCAGGGTGTGCCCATTTCCTTATCCTGAGACAGATAATCTCTCATAATCAGGTGGGTCAGTGGTATATCTTGATTCAACCACAGTTTTAACCAGCAAGTCAACGGGCGTAAAGAAAAAATATCACATAGATATTGCGCCCCTAGCTCTTCATGTACTACAAAATTAGATGTGCCTGCAGGAACGCACAAGATACGTTTCATGAAAGAGTTTTCAGCAATCTGTAGTTGCTCACCGGCCACATAGCCCCATATTTCGCTGCCGTAAACGGCAGTTGCCACTGATTTTGCATTGTAGAGTTTCATCATGGCATTATTAGGTTTCTTCCCCAGTTTTGATGCAAAGTTAAAAATAGTAGTATTTACCCTTACTAAGTCCCTTTTCTTTTTATCAAGATGTGGACCCCACCTAAGGAGCCCATTATGATCGCGGACGGACTTGAGTCCGTCCGCGACCATGGAGGAGGAGGGAACCTCCGCATGGCCTGCGGAGTTCCCTCCTGTCCAATTAGGATGTGACCGCCACCCTGGCGGTCACATCCTCTATTTTTACCATTGCGGCGAGTGCGGCTTCAAGCTGCACCCGCCGCAATGGTAAAAATGCATACATTGCATTTGTATGCAGAAAGCGGCAGTCCCCATTTGCAACCCCCACCCCACCTTCACCCAGGGGGCCCGCAACGGGCCCCCGCAGTGAAGTTCTACATTCTTTTCCACGGCGGAAAACCTGCCGCGGAAAAGCATTTTTCAAAGCCCATCCTAATATGGCTGGTGGTGTCTGAGAGACACCGCCACCATATTAGAGTTTTTCTGCCGCGGTTGTAAGCCAACAGCGGCGGAAAAGCTGCGGACGGAAACCAGGACCCACCAGCCATCCTAATGTGGCGGTGGGTCTTTGGTGGGTCCGCTGCGGTTTTTCCGCATCCTCCGGGCCGGCGGTGGCTTCCGCCGGCCCAGAGGATGCGGAAAAACCACAATAGTAATAGGCCCCTAAGTTTGGAATCAAAAAGGACCCCAAGATACGAGAATGACTTCGAGATGGGGATTGCTACATTATCTATTTTAAATAAGAAGTTCCTTCTTGGTTGTTGGCCAACTTGCATAATATAGGATTTAGAGTTGTTGACCAGGAGGTCTCTGTCCGTCATAAAATTCGTAAAAGCATTTACTAAAGCTTGGAGACCTTTCTCTGTTCTAAAAAATTAAAACTGCATCATCTGCATATAAAATGACTGGAATACCTCGCCTGCCGACTCTGGGACAGTCAGCTTTTACATTCTGCAATACGCTATCAAGCTCGTTAATATAAAAGTTAAAAAGAAAGGGGGCAAGAATACATCCTTGCCGCACACACTTCCCAATATTAAAATTACCAGTTACACACATCTCTTGAGAATACCTAACATTAGCACTAGTGTTACTATGTAGATCAACAAGGAAGTTGACAATCCCACTGTCAACACCCTTGTCCCTCATGGACTGCCACAGCTTTCCCCTATTAACACAGTCGAAAGCTGAAGACAGATCCATGAAGGCAAGGTGGACAGTACCCTTTTGGGCAACAGTGTACTTGCTTAATATTAGAAAGAGGTTAAGGCACTGTGTGATAGTAGAGCGTCCACTGCAGAAGCCGTACTGAGAAATGGACATAATACTGTTTTCCAACGCCCAGTCAGAGAGCCTCTGCAGTAGGATTCTGCCCACTATTTTAACCATGGAATCGATTAGTGAAAGAGGTCTATAACAAACAGGGCTACCCTTGTCCCCCTTCTTAAAAACTGGGACAATCGTTGATACCCCCCATGACTGTGGGCAGCCAATTTTAGCAGCTGCGTTAAAGACCGATTCTAATATGGGTGCCAAAAGCTGGGCTCAGACTTATATAAGTCCGGCGGGATCCCACCAGGACCTGGAGCTTTCCCAGCTGTAAGCCCCATTATGCCCTCAATGACCTCACCTCTGTCAAACCTAATAGGATCACCGCTATTGCAAGGAGGAAAATTGAAATTGTCATTCATCGTACAACCATACAGTTGCGTGTAGTGTGTTTCCCATTCCTCCTATGTTATGCAACATTCAAGACCATCCCCTGGGTCCTGGACCAAAAAAGGTATTTTTACTACCGCCCAAAATCTAGAGCTACACTTCAAGATAGAGGGGTCGAGAATCTCACTCCATGCCTCTTCTCTAAAAAATTCCTTGCGTCTATTAATAACGGATTTATATTCTTTCCGACACTGATGAATGTTCTCCTTTATTCTGGGATTTGCTGCCAGGGCTATCCTTAAGTTACGTGACGCCTTAGAGCAGTCGTGGTTAAACCATCTTGGTCCCCCAATCTCTGTACATTTTGCTGGGACTAACATCAACTGAGACACCTTGTCTGAAATATTTTGGAAAGCACTTAGAACCTGGCATGGTTCCGCCCCTTCTTGAGTACATTTGGCAATTTCCTCGGTACAATTATCCTTAATGACTTTATACAACAGGTCAGGTGTGATCATAGACCATTTAAGGCGCCGTCTACCGTCAGTGGTGCTCAGCCTACCAGTGGTACAATTCCGTCCTACCTTGCCCACCCAGGGGCCCTTCAAATGTACAGTCAGTGGATTATGATAACTGAATTCATTGTGTTCAATGATGAAGGAGTCCACAAAAGTCTGCATTGACACAGAAAGTAAAACATAATCAATGAAGGTACCATTCCCATGACCCTTAAAAGTTTGGATCTCAAAGCGCTTAAAGGGATCCCTCAATGCCATTGTCAATGATAAATCCAGATTATTCAGTAAGTCATTAAAAACTTCCCCCTCCGCTGAGTGCTCCAAATGCAAGCCCTCCAAGCGATCACAGTATAAATCTGAGAGATTTTTAAACAGGGGGTCCCCGCATGGATGAACATTGAAGTCACCCATAATCATGAGATTATGAAGGCATGCCTTCATTGAAGTACTAATAAATGCATTTAGTGCTAATATTGGACTAACAGCTGAACAAAGGTTAACTGCATTATAAAAATTCACCAGACCAACCAAACAGTTATCTCCATTTAGTACTAAACCAATAATTCCGGAATTGTCTGTTAAAACTCTACGTATTTTACAAGAGAGTGCTACAGAAATGAATGTGACCAGGCCCCCCTTAGGTCTGCCTCCGCTAGATGCTATGGCAGGAACATAGAAGGCCTTGTACCCTTCAAGAAAGAAGTCACAGTCCACTAACCAAGTCTCCTGCAGACAAATGATCTGAAACTGCTTAATATATCTAACCCAGTTACAATCTGTTATCTTTGTGCCCAGTCCCGCGATATTCCAAGAGATTACATTGTTTCCGGGCGATTTCACCTGTGTAATCTCCATATGACCCACTTCACCAGAAATTGCATTTCCTTGGCCCATAGACTTCTCCCGTCAATCACATGCCTCAAGGCCTGAGAGCAAATCAAATCTATTCTGTGTTTCCACCATAAACCCATTCCTATTTTGATTAACAACATTATACAGGTATGGTGCTATTGGAGCCGGAGCCTGAGATGAAACAGTGGCCTACAATTCCTACGTTTAGGCGGAATTTTAATCAGGTGGGTATAAAAATATCCAAGGGGACGAACACATATACTGTTCGCGTCCAACAATAAAGTTGATGCTCTTAGTAAAACTGTTGCCACATGTTGGGGATGTCTAAAGTTAACTACAATACAATCCCCACTTTTTGGCTTTCTAGATGGGCCAATCCAGTTTACCCTTCTGACTGAGAGTATTTGGTCAGAGTATGCAATTGGGAATTCACAGTTAGTGTTCAGCCACGCTACTGTTTTATTTTTTAGTGAGTCATGAGATTCCCCATGTGACTGGACAGAATGGGCTTCTATAGTTGGAACATTAGTCAAAACGGCCACATAAGGTGCGCAGTCGGGTGGTATATTAATATAGCGACTTCTTCTTATTTGTCTAGACTCTGATCTGCCATCCTGATCTACTGATGTCAGTACAGTCAGGTCAATTTTTTGTGGGGTTTTAGATAGAGCGTTATCTGTTACAGGGACTTGCCGACAAGTCTGCTGTACCGACTCCCTCAGGGGTCCCTGCCCTATTTCCACAGCCCTAGGTCTAACAGGCGGGGCCGATGACAGGTGTGCTGATAACAGTCCACCTAGTCTGTTTACCTCTAAAGCCAAGGTATCTAGCTTACTAGAGAGGGGTCTAATCAGCTCTTCCATTTTTGCCACCATTATTCCTTCTAAGGTGCTGATCAAGAGGGTAAATTGGTCAGTTTGTATTTTAAAACCGCCCTCATTATATCACTCAGAAGGACAAGGACCTATGATGGGGCCATTATTAACTGGTGCAGCTATTTCGGCTCTTTTTTTATTATGCTTACCCCCCCCCGTTTAGGCTGTGATTTTCTACAGTTTCTCATCGGTCTCGGTGCTGGCTGTACCTGTTCTATTTCCTCAATAGAGGTATCTAGCCGATCTTCATGTGTCTCTACATGTACCTGCGCTACAGTCATTATAGCATCCCTATTACTGATATCAGGGGTGTTAGGGTTATCAGGCATAGGAGTATCCACTACTGCGAGAAGCGCCTCATCCTGTACTAGTGGAGCACTTCCCCGTCCTAGAGAGGCCCTTCTATCATTGTTAATTTGATTAAACTTTTTGACTAGATAATTATCCATGGTACCCAGCCCAGAAGTAGCTTTATCTGCTTTACCTCTAGACATCACATCAGCTTATTGCAGCTCTCAAAATAAAGAATAATAAAATGGAACAGTCTGCAATAATACGGAACACTTTTACAGAAACTCTCAAGTATTAAAATATAAAGTCTCACTTCAACAAATGATGTCCTTATCGACAAGACCAAGATCCGTGGCCCAGCCCACTCTCCTCAGGCCTCTGAGGGCCACAGACGGCCCGCCCTTTGCCCGGGCTTCGCCCGGTTCGTCCCGCGCGCGTCCCGCGACGCGGAGGGCAGTGTCAACTAAATACGCTTCCTGGCGCTTTAGCCGCGTCGATTAGGTGCGCCGCCGCTGAGGCTGCCGGGAGATGTAGTCCCGGGGCGGCGGCAACGCTGGTGGTGGTGCCCGTTGACTCCTGGCGGTGGCGGCTGCAAGGTAAGCCCCCCAACAATGCTGGTGTTAGCTGGTAGCGTTTATCGGTCTCGTGTGGCTTCTGCCAAGATGATGAAGATCTTCTAGAAAAAGAAGCAGAAAAAGAGTCTATTCAAGTGGTGATTCAAGATCAAAAGAGTATTGAAAAGCAGATTGGAAACTCTGAAGGCAGGAACGAAAATTCTGAAACTGGGAAGTTAGAAGTAATTGAAGAAGAAAAAGAAGACAAAATTCCGAGTACCAGCTATAAGGATGATGTTCCTAACAGAGTGAAACTGCCGAGTAAAGAAGAACCAAGATTTAGATTTGAAATCTCAGAAACTGAATCAGATGAAAGTGATGAAGATTCTGAAATAAGAAATTTTAGAAAAAGAGCTTGGAAAGCAGAGTGTAATCAGTCTGAACCAAAGAAGAAAATATTGAGAAAAGGAGATAATTGGCCAGCTCCAATTGAAAAAGAAGGTTTAAGTTCAAATTAGTCAAAAGATCAAAAGAGCAGGTGAATGAAATCTCAAGTCAAAAAGGAGAAACAGACAAGAAAATTCAAGCAGGAAAGAAAATAGAAGTGATTAGTAGTAGAGCAAAGAGAGTAGGGAAACCTAACCAGAAGTACAAGTCTCCTGAGTGGACATATATAAACATCCCACCTGTGGTGGAGGTGAATAGTAGTAGTCAGGAAGATTTGGATGATACCAGTGACATTGATTGATTTTGTTTTTGATCTTGGCATAAGGCTGAAGAAAATGTGTTAGGTGACACAAGGTCGAAGAAATTGTGTTAGTTGGAAAAACACATTGTGGTAAGACGCAAGGTCGAAGAAAAGCTGTTAGAAAGTAGGGTTTTCTTAAAAAAAAAAATTTTTTAAAACAGGGGGGTGATTTTTAATTTTTACATTTTTAAATTTTGGATTTTTTTTGTAAGGCTCTTGTTTCAGAGTAAAAGATGCCTTATGTTAACAATAATTCAAGGTGTTCCAACTTAAGGAGATGTTGCAAAATGTCTTCTATATGTGTGATTTTACTAGTTCTAATCTGGTTAATTTTAGCTGTCATTTTTCCTTTTGGTATTGATAAAGACAAGACTAATATGACTAGTAAAGTGGTAGCAAAACAAGATAATCATAATGTTGTAGGCAAGTCTAACAGAGTTATTGAGCACAAACCAGAGATCCACCAAGATAGATCTGTTGGTGATTTTTCTAGTAATACTTTATCAAGACTTTTATCTGAATATGTTAAGGTCATGGATGTTAAAGACTATTACATTTGTATGAAACTACCCGCTTCTGTTTCTGAGGGGGTTACCTACAATATGCTTCCCCTTACTTATGGAATAACTTGCAGTGTTATAGCTAGCTTGTTTTATCAGACAGGTTGCTTGGAGTACTATTATTCTAACTATGACAACATCTTTGCTAATTTAAAGGTTGATAAAAGCTTGACTAAACATAAACATGCGAAGCAGATGAGGGAATTTTTCTTTGTAACTAATGAACTTACCTATGAGTATGCTTTTAGAAACAACTTAACTTGTAAATTGAGCAGAAGAAAAATCTTTTTTAAACTTAGTTGAAGAGAGAAGGGCGATTTATAAGCGTAATGAGATGCTGAAACAAACCAAATCTAAGTTTTGGCAAATTGAGGATGAAAAGTTTAATGGTAGATCATCAGAAAATGTTGCTATTCACATAGATAAACCTGTTAGTGGAAAGCTTTGTATTCGAAGAGATAATACGCTTTTTGATAAATATTTTGTTGGTGCGAGTCAATGTGAAGACACTTATCAAATCTTGGATGGATGGGGATTTAAAGGTGGTAAAGATCCAATTTTTCCTGGAATTTATTTTGTGTGTGGAGATAAAGCTTATTATAATCTCCCCGATCACTGGTATGGCACTTGCTATATCGGTTTAGTTTTTCCAAAGATTTTTCATGTAGATAGAAATACAAAGGGTTCATTTGAAATTAGCAATCATTTGAGTAGATTCAAAAGAGAGAGTTTTTCAGAATTTTTGGGAGATATTTTTGGTGCAGTAATACCTTTTGTAGGTATAACCCTGAATGCAGTTAAAATCAGAAAATTGTCCACAATTGTTGACAGATTGTCTACTGATACTGCCAGTGGTTTCCAGCTAGTGGATACTGAAATCATTGCTATGAGATCTATGGTTATGCAGAACCGTCTTGCCCTTGATAATCTTTTAGCAAAAGAGGTAGGAGTTTGTGGAATCTTACATGTCCAGCATTGCTGTACATATATCCGGATAAGAGTCAGAATATTGAGATGTATATCAAGAACATTACAGAATTACATTCAGAAATTGTACCTTTAGAAGATGAAGATTTTTCAGAACGTTTGAGCAAAAGATTTGCAGCAATCAAAACTTGGTTTCAAGAGATTGGTGGTTCAATTTTAGGCAAAATACTGACTCCTTTATTAGTTATAGTTTCTGTGATACTTTTGTTGAAAATTAGTTGTTTGCTACACAAAAGAAAGAAGTATCTAAGGGAAAAGAAGAGGATTCATAAGCTCAGAAAAGAACAAGATAAGGAAATAGAACTAGAAGAGTTTCGTCGATGACAATATGGGAGTTACAAGCAGACAGCAGAAACAAAACTTTAGAAACTCTAATACAGTGAAAGTCAAACATGTTCAAGGGTTTTAAATTTTTGCTAAAAATTTGGGTGTAGTTTGGTGATTTTGAAATCACCAGATGAGGGAGTTGATGGAGCGAGATTCAGAATAATATTTTGTTTTGACTCGCAAAGTAAAACTTCCATAATATAATAACATTATTAATTGATTTGGGGTGAATTATTAACCAACCTAGATTAAAAATGCATTTACATGACACGAGGGACTAACTTATGTGCTCTATGTTGCACTTGTAAGTGCGTTGGAAATAATAAACTAACCTTGTCTATTGTCTTTGTCAGTATTAAATGCGGCTGTTTAATTAATGAAATGTGCTTATTTGTGTGCTTATGTTATGTCTTTACGTCTTTTATGTGGCATAGTTTGTGGAAAATTCTGTGGCTTGTGTTTAAGCTAGGTAACATTAACTAACGGGTTAATAATTAGCAAAGGGGGTGGGTAACAGAATGGGTCTCAATTCTCTAATTAATTAATGTCTTGTGTTTGTTTGAATACTAGTTACCAAGGGGAAGGCTTAAGGCCTAACGTTTAAAGATGGTGTTTAGAATCCTATCCAGAGTGGAGCCCTGCACGTATTCTGAAGTGGAAACTTTTACCACATCGACAGTTGTCAAAGAAAT
This sequence comes from Lissotriton helveticus, assembly GCF_964261635.1. Lineage (NCBI taxonomy): Eukaryota > Metazoa > Chordata > Amphibia > Caudata > Salamandridae > Lissotriton > Lissotriton helveticus. The sequence continues at coordinate 549,343,122 of NC_136065.1, read as the reverse complement.
ACTGATGAATGACTTTTGTGCACGACGTGCTCTGAGTGTGACAAAATCAAGGACAAGATGCGGCAAATCTGCCAAGCTGAGGAAGTAACGGTCTGTTACATGAAGAATGTTGCATTTCTGAGGAAGCTAAAGACATGTATTTAGTTGGACAATGGAGCCAAAGAAAAGGCTCGGTTTTGGGTTGAAAACGTGATGAGCTGACATGGACTGACATCTGTCAGCCAATAAGAACTCTGGATGGCAAAAGAAAGAATACATTTTAGTGAGATTAGCTAGTCAGAAAAGGTATAAAACTTGGCCCCTTTGACAGGAGGGCGTCTTCTCGCTTTCTGATTCCAGAAGGGCGTGTTGAGCTGTTGGACTTTGGCACACGTATGGATAATAGGCGTAAATAACTTTTTCCTTTAGGTGAAGTGAGTTTTAGACAGGGAAATAGACTTAGGGGATGGAAAACCGTTATATTGCCTTAATTCATATATGCCGTTTTGCTTTGAAGATGTCAATTCAATAATTCCTTTGCCTTAATAAATGCTGCTTTAATTGCTAATAAAATAAAGATTCAAAAGAAAGCTTTTTCCTTGAATAAAAGGATTAATACAATTAGATTTTTGAAACGACAAGCTGGTCTTGTTTATTCATGGTCTAGTTACCATCAGCTGATCCATTTGCCTAAGTGACTTAATTAATATGATAAATGCATAAACCATGGTAAGAGATGATAACTTGCAGTTGTATATAAAAGTGTAAATAGTTTGTAAATAGATTCTGGTTAATTAGGTCACATGATCCAGTTGCCCAAAATTTTCTCGGTTGTTAATGGACCCTGTGAGTGATTTATGATTATTGGTGAGTATTATGGTGTTGGGTAGCGTTGGTGAGACAGTTTTTCTATAGGGGCGCTGGATCAAAGGTAACAATACATTTGTTGTTTTGATAAAAAATAAATACCCCCCCGCCCATTCTGGGTTCCTCAAACAGTCTAGTATTATCATTTCACTTGTTTAAATTACTATGAGACATTTTTATCTCCTACTTCTGCCAGCATGTTTGCCAATATTGAACGCAGGGATGATTTATCTATACACTGTCATTATTATTTAACAGAGAGAGACCTATACTTTACCTCACATTTCTTTATACACATTTGCCAAGAATGAAAGCCGCGCAGTGTCCATGTTCCTCCTGGCTGTATCTTTCTTTCACTAATGCATAGCTATAGGAAGATAACCACGCTGTCACCAGCGACATCACTCTAGGAAGCCCTGAAGTATAAGGCCTCCATATATATTCCTTTGATCATGACGAAAGCCATAGACCCATAGGGGCTGTTCCAGCACGAAACATGTTGACTCAACCACTAGATGTAATGAACCAGTGACTCATCCACTAAACACAGCTTTGTTTTAGACTTATCCCTATCCTACTCTTTCTCGTCAATAAATATTCACCTAAAGGATTGGATATAATTTGAATCCACTCACACTGTAACCATCTAGACAGTCTCCCTCCTGATGGTGAGTTTGATGTCACTAGTAGAACAGGACATTCAATTGACAAGACCCGATGATGACGCTATCCACCAAACCACACTAAGCGGAGATTACATACACCACAGTCTGTGAACATACGTTTGAGAGTCTCTGAGGCTAAGGGGCTTATTTTGATGTTGGCTCACTGCCACGAAATCAAGACCAATGACATCCAGTCGGCGGTCCCGAATGCCTAATCATGATGCGATCACATATTGTGCGGTCGCATACTGCCATTTCTCTAAATGCTTACCACAATGTGCAGGAATCAACCAGAGGCCGAAAACAGAAGGGGGCCCTGCTAGGGGCCCCCAAACACGCTTGCCTACAGGGTTTCCATATTGGAAAGGCAGGCATGGAACTACTGTAAACCATGCATTTTAGATTACGGGCCAGTCTGTAACTGGCAGATGGGCTCCTGGAGCCCTTCGGAAGCCAGCTTGAATGACTGACCGGTTTAATTTCCGACCAGCTGTATTGTAATCAGCCGGTCAGAATTGAAAACAATTATCTTGTTGTTTGGCCTCTGCCCTTAGGTAGAGTTCTGAGATGCTGATACTGAGACTTATGTGGCTCATTGCCCCCCTTTCTGATAGATAACTGGTACCTCTTGAAGCTGAATGAACCTCTGCTTCTTCCTCCCTCCACTTTTGATCTGTACTAGTTTTTAATTGATTTTCTGCCATAAACTATTGGCACTAAAAGTGGTGCTTCATCCATTTCAATATCATATGAAATTGGAAATGTGATACTTCAGCTAGGCCTTATGGCATACTTTTGTCAGGAAATCACATTGCAGTTATGGAAATCAGTCAAACTACATCAGAGTTCTTGTAGAGTGTAAGAGGGTTATTTAGACCCTGGCAAGTAACCTTCTAAGCCACCTGGTTGTTGGAGGCCTTTACCCTATATTTTTGACAAAGGGGTACCTGCAATAGAATGACCCTTGTCTGCCTGGCTGGGATAATTGGTATGAAAGGGTATCCACGGGTGATGCAGAAGCACTTTGCTCAAAACTGGATGTTGGGCTGTCGGCTATGTGGTTGCAAGCAGCTCCACATTTAAAACAAAAAACAAATCAATGTGCTGTGTAGGGTGGTTTCACCCTGTTCATGGAGAAATTGCTGATTTTTACATGCCCAATCCCCAGTGACTCATATTGATGACGACATAAGCAGAGACAATTTGCCCTAGCACCCTAAACAAGACAGAACGACTGGTAAACTCAAGGTGACAGACCTCCGGTTTGGCTAGTCACCAACGATTGTGTGCCTGCAAACCTGGTGGAGGATGCACAATCGCCAGTCTCAGGTCTAAACCAGGGGGAGAAGGAGGATTAAGAGACTAGGCCGCCCTCGAAAGTCTTGACGCACAAATAGGATTCCAGATTACTGGGTTCCGAGACCTAGCTCATGTTGTGGCAACTGACCTCAATGATCAGTGAAACATTGCAAGAAAGAAAACTTTCTTTCTAGTGTCCCCTCACTCACTGGGGTTACCCCACGGTGACATGCTTCATCATTGGGGCCATCCCAGTTCTCTACGAAAAGGGGCGTGCTACGACTCACAAACTACGCAGGAGCACTTTTTTTGTGAAAAACTATGTGTAGTGCAGACAAGTGGTGGAGTGGGTGTAGGTGAGTTAAAAATACCGTGCTTAGTGGGCCTCAACAGATTTATTATGCTCCTAGACAGGTATATTAAAAGTGGGGTGTGTGTCACTGTTAACCAACCTATAATGAGGATTGGTTCAGTGAACGGTCGACATGTTTCATGCTTCCCCTAGCATTTCTTCAGGACCATACAGGGACCAGCCCTGTATTTGTCACTCCTATGTCCCCAAATAGGGAGTGATTAAGTAAAAAACACTCTTATTACCAAAAGCATGCGTTCGTACTAGAAATACAAACGTTTGTACTGATTTCAGGTTTTGGTATCGTGCTTAGCGTGTGGAGAAGCGTGGCTCAGTGGTTAGAGGCGGCAGACCCGGAAGCTGAGATCGACTGTGGACCAGGGTTCGATTCCCATCCTCGGTGGGTCTCGGGCCCAAAATTCCACGGACTCAACAATTCTCGCTCTGGTGCCTACTCAACTCACGGGGTCACACTCTGCGACTCTGGGCAATAGTTTGCTTAATCTCCACTACGGCCCCTCGTGGCGGGATGCCTGGCTTTCACCTTGTGGACACCCTGCCGGGGTTTCTCACAGGGGAATACCAGGACGGGTTCCCTAAGCAAGCGCCGGGACGCTTACAGGCAGCTGTGCGCTTTACAAGTCCAACACATTTACACACCCCACTTTTAATATGCCTGTCTAGGTGCATAATAAATCTATTGAGGCCCATTAAGCACGGTATTTTTAACTCACCTACACCCACTCCACCACTTGTCTGCACTACACATAGTTTTTCACAAAACAAGTGCTCCTGCATAGTTCGTGAGTCGTAGCACGCCCCTTTTCGTAGAGAACTGGGAAGGCCCCAATGATGAAGCATGTCACCGTGGGGTAACCCCGGTGAGTGAGGGTACACTAGAAAGAAAATTTTCTTTCTTGCAAGGTTTCACTGATCATTGAGGTCAGTTGCCACAACATGAGCTAGGTCTCGGAACCCAGTAATCTGGAATCCTACTTGTGCGTCAATCGCCAGTCTCCTCACCTCTAATTGGGAAGTTTGTCGAAACTCTGACTGACCCCTCTCTACTGTCTACATAACTGAATAATTTTTCTTTTGCTCTGATGGGCATTGACTAAATATAGATAGACATTTGATTCGGTCCAAAAAGACAATAGGTGACAATGATTCAAAGAGTAACCTTCGGATGAAGAATGCATGTCAATAAATGTATTGCGTGAAGTAAATTCAAAGCCATCTTCTAGCCCCGATTTAGAGTTTGGCAGGCGGTTACACTGTCACAAAATTGACAGAAATCCAATTATCCTTGTTAAAGGTGCCATAGGATATAATGTACTTGTAATAAAGGGGAACGGAACATCGATCATGTGATGCAATCACACGTCCCCACACTTCAAACCAGGACCTCAGTTTGCAGGATGTAGGTTTGTTCATTTTGGTGTCCTGGCATGTGGTTTGTGTCTACCATGGCATTTCCTTTGACATGTTTTGCTGGAGGATATGAAGAAAAGAATGGGCAGAGTGACCACAACTAGATGCCCCACCTTCACCATTATCTCGATAAATAGAATTTATCAACGAAATCTACTTTGAAAATTTGTGCCCTCTCTGTCAACACCATCTGCCCAAGAAGTGCCAACCTAGATTAGGAAAAACATATATGTTGCTAGAGGATTTGGATGATGGCGATATTTGGAGGATGGTTATTAACCATGTTCAGAGATTGGTGGCGTATTAAATAAAACAGAATATATCGTGTCTGCTTATTTCAAATATGCGTTCCTATAAATTAACATTTAGTCTCCTTTTTCACACCACAAATAACATTTAACTTAAGGGCAGTCCCCTTGTTTGATAACAAAAAAACGCTGGCATCAGGAAAAACATTAGTAACTTAAACATGTTATTAAAGTTCTAAACTTGGTATGTGAAATATATTGCAAAGGCTAATGTGTTCATACACAATCTGTGACAAGGTTTTGCAACGATGCTAGAAAGACAGATGTATTCATAAAGTTAATTTTCCATAAAAATTTGAATTACCATATTCAAGACAAATGCTTTCCTTTCTGACACTTAGCCCAATGAAGCAAATCAGATGAGAGGATGTGGCGTTTTTGTTCATTAAAATGGACTATGCAATAGAAATCAGAATTTATAATTTTATTACCATAGTTTTAATTAGCTTAATTGAGCTTATTAACTTGTCATATCAAACACTGAATGTCTTCAACCAGTTTATAAATAATCAGTTTATATCGATCTGTGAAATGCCAACCACAAATGTAAGTCACACGAACTATTTAAAAAAAAAAAAAAATCTCCACTTTTAAATTATTCTAACTATATTTAAAATTCTCAAGGTAGAGCCTGGGGTAGTAGGATTATCTGCTTTCATGTTTTTTTCTGTTGATGTGAAAGGCCACATATTACAAAGTCGCCAAAATCACATAGACAGCGCACGAATTGCATATTTGGGCCACTCACAGTAGGACACCATCTGTGAATCACATTTGCCATATCAGCATGCTTTCCATTTGCTAGATGTTGCCTTCCTTAACACAGCACTTCCCCGCCATCAGTAAGATGGTGCTGAGAAAACAATATATATGAACATGATATGGTATGCTTAATGTAAAAAATAAAGTAGTTGTATTTTAATATTGTTAAACATTTGGGAATTGAACTACGGGACTACAAATGTGATTGAACCGGCAAATGGGCTACGAATGTTTCACATGGAGCTGAATTTCCTAATTAGAGTTTCACAGCTTTATGTTTACCACAACCTTCTTGATATATTATAAAGTGCATTCTGATAGGTGGTGCTTTTGCGTCAGTCGCTCTTGCATGAGCATGTTCTCATATGGTGTTCAGACATACAAGCCCTAACCATCATTAGGGTGCAATGGGTTGTCATTCAACAATTCCCATCCTTTACAATAAGTTTAGGCATTGGCTGCCATGATAGTCAATGGGACACGAGCCACTCAAATGTAACTTTCCGGTCCATCCCTGCGAACCCGTGCTGCAGGATGGGAAGGGTGGGGGTTCAACCCATTCGCCTAATGTCTGTCTACTATACCGTCTAATAAAACATGAATAGAAAAATGCCGAATAGGGTGATGAATGGCAAACACCATGCACTTTGAAGCTTTAAGTGATAGCGTGCTGGCATTTGAAGGGCAATGTTTAAAAGCTCATCTATGTGGTCAGATTGCCTCATGGTTACTTGCAGGCTAGTTCTGACTGTAGCTGGGTGAGTTTGAGGTAAATGGGAACAAATGCTTCCACATGATTTCTGGTTACCTCCTGGAATCCTCTGTAAGCACCCTCACCCTCAAGCTATGTGACTGGTGTAATTCCTGCAAATTAGCGCGATTGGTGATGAGAGTGTTTTGGTGTGTTTTTGTATGCAGTCTGTTTCTGGGTACTAGTGTGTCGTGTTTTGGTGCATTGTAGTAGAATCGTGTAAAATAGTTTCTGCATGGACGTTTGGCTCTAGTGCAGTCCCTTTCGATCTGCAGCCAAGCAACATTTTTGGACAATGGGGTAAATTAGGCTGCATTAATTCATTATTTTGTGTCATGATTGCTCTAGATAGATGTTGTGATCGATGTGCTGCTCTGACTAGCTCTCTTTGCTACCTTAGCATTCCATTGACTTATTCAAGTCTGGTGAAGGGTCAATTAAAGTTTCAATAAAATGGTGACCAATCAAAACTGCTAACAGCTGTAAATCCAATACAGAAGTTCATCATGTGTGACATCTCAACAATGTTTTTGCTTCTCTTCCGCTCTATCTTTAAATGTTTCTCTCCACAGCTGCTTTCTCTGTCTTAGTGTCCATCCCTGTGTTACTCTGGTTCATTGCTCCCCCTCTATCTATTTTCCTGGACCACTGTCTCTGATAAAGACTCTGTATTTAACTCAGGCTGTTTTTCTCTCTCCGGTTCTGGGCTTCTTTCAGTAGCCCTGTATTTCCCTTTGGCTTAGTATCTAGCTCTCTTGCTCATTGTCTTCCTATGGCTCAGTGTCTGGATTTATGTCCATGCGTGAATAATTAGGCATTTGTGTTTTGTCATCTCTGATTGAAATTTACCACATTGTTAGCGGTGACAGTGTTCTATTAATACATGGTTCCACCTATGAATTCAAAATTATAGGTAAAATCTATAGCTGTGGTGAGATGTAGAGAGATGGACTTTCTCAACAGTTTGGGATTCTATCCCCTCATTCGCATTAACCATCTGAGGGGCCTGTGTCACATCTGAACCTGGAAGTGAGTCCCAAACAAGTATGGTCTCAACATTTTCAGTGCCCAAGCCACAACAAAGGCTTCCCTTTTGTAAAGCACTCCACCTCTGTTTCCTGTGAAGAAGGCTCCTGCTGATGAAGGCTACATGTTGAAAACACAGACCTAATGCCATTGTCAGATACGCCTATTTGCACAATGAATTCCTTATAGAGGTTGGGTGCCTTGAGCACTGATGCTGTGCATGTGGCCTTCTTTAAGGTTTCAAAATCATTCTGGCATGTTGTCATCCAGATAACCTTCTTGAACTGCTGCTTTGAAATCAGCTCTGTCAAGGCAGCAGCTATAGTGCCATATCCCTTGACAAATCTCCTATAGTAACTGGTTAGGCTCAAGAAGGCTCTCACCTCAGTTTAGATTCTGGGGGTGTTTCGAAACCAGGATGGTCTGAACCATGGCCTGTAGAAGCTGCACCTAATGGCCTAAGTAAACCACACATCCTTCCCGATCTGGCACTTACTCACCTTGATAGTCAGTGCTGTCTTCTGTAGGGCCTGAAGCACTTTATGGAGGAAGAACAGGAGGACCTCCGATATAGAGCTGAAGACAGCAACATAGTCCAGATAGGCAGCATTGAAATCCTCAAAACCCATCAAGGATGCAGTTTACCAGCATTTTAAAGGTAGCAAGAGCATTCTTTGACCCAAAATGGGAAATGGCCTTGAAGGGTGGAAAATGCTTATCTCTCCTTGGTCCCATCGGTTAATGCAATCTGTCAGTACCCTAATGTTAAGTCAGACATACTCAGGAACTTAGCCGCTCATAAAATATCAATGAGCTTATCAGCTTAGGGCATAGGTGTTCATCAACCTTAGTGACTAAATAGAGCCCTCTATCGTCCACATAGACCTGGAGTTCTGGTGTTGTGCCCGGTTAGGCAGCCTTAGGTACCAGAACCACCAGACTGGACCAAGGGTGACTGTATTACTCAAACACCTCTAACTCCAGCATTTTGGATACGTCATCCTTCATAGTGTCCTTCACTTTGTCAGACAGCCTGTAAATTTTGATTTTGACAGGCATGCTGCCCCCAGTGTCAGTAGTTTAGGTGCACCAAGTGGTGAGCCCTGAGATAAGTGAGAATAGTGAGGAAAACTGACTCAACAAGTGGCAATAGTCCCTCTGTTACTCAGGGAGCAGGGTAGGGGAGAGGACAACTCCTTCCACTGACCGATTCTACTTCTTGGAAGATTGGAGGTCACGAAGAGCTTCACTCTCCTCCTCACCCCAACATTTGTTACAAAAAGCATGGTTACTTCGGACCTCCCAAAGTAGGGCTTGGGAGAGTTTGCATGTAGCACCATTAATGCTTTCCCGGACACCTTGGTGTTTACTAAGTAGGTGACCTCACCCTTTAGCTCCTTGACTTCATAGGGCCCGGTCTACCTCTCTTTCTAGGCCTGGAGCTCCACAGGCTCCATACCCACATCCTTTGGCCAGGTGGGTACTCCAACAGAGTATCCTTCTGGTCATACCACTAATTCAATGCTTCCTGGCTGGCCTCCAGGTTTTCAGTGGCTTCCTTCCAGAAGCACTATATCTAAAACCTGAGTGTCAACATGCAGCTCCCTACTTCTTAAGATCGCTTCAGGGGAGCATTCTCCCACCCCTCCTTGACAAGACCAAGAGGTCCATGCACATGCTAACCAAACAGAAGTTCAAACACATTGAATCCCACTCCCTTCTGAGGCACTTCCCTGTAAGAAAAATGAAGGCATGGCAATAGGACTTCCCATGTATTCCTCATGAGTTCTGATAGGCCCATAATCATGCCCTTCAGGGTTTTGGTTAATCTTTCAATAACCCCATTTGCTGGGGGTGGTATGGTGTAGTGAACACGTAGGTTACCCTACACTCATTTAACATGAACTTCATGATGGCAGCTATGAAGTTGGTACCTCAATCTGACACAACCTCCTTGGTGAAACAAATCAGATAAATATCCCCATCAGTGCACTCATCAGTGTTGGTGCGTTCGCTGCCCTCCAGGTACTAGGTGAAATGGCCCACCAAGACCAGGAGAAACCTGTTGCCAGGGCAGTCATGCGATCTAGCGGCCCAACAATGTCAACACGTACCATATCGAATGGTGCTCCCTCTATGGGTAGTGGAAGCATGGGGGCCTTCGGCTTTTCTTCTGACTTCCCGCTGGCCTGGCAAGTGGGACAGGGCCTGCAGAATGCATCTGAGCCACCCTTATTGAGGGACAATAAAAGTGGTTAAACAACCTTGCAAAGATTTTGACTTGCCCCAGATATCTTGTCAGGGGTGTGTCATTAGTCATACAGAGTAGGAAGGCCTTGTAGCACTGGGGGACCACCAACACAGAGATTGCTACAGATTCCGTATCCTTAGGCGCACAATAGAGGCGAGCTTTCTCTCAATAGATCAGGTGATCACCAGAGGTGTCGGCAGCTGCCTTGGCCTGTCGCGAGAGGCCATCAAGAGCAGGGCCTATCCTTTCCAGTTGGTTCCAGGGCATCACTCTGAGAATCAACTATATCTCTGGCCATGGAAATTTCAGGGGTGGGTTTCCTGTGCCCCCTGCCTTTCCCCATTTTGTGAGGTATCTGGGCCAATTTTACAGGCCCTATAATCAATAGAGGGATGGGGAGATATGTTTAATGAGGTACTACACCCACCCTCCTCATGGTGTAATTAGATAAACAAGTATATGGTGTTGTTCCTCTAGTGGGGTTTGAACAATCCCATGTTGTATGGAATCAATGGTCTGATCATCAGAGTTCCAGGGGACCTGAATGGTTAGATCATGGGACCCTCACACACCCAATATTGTGTCATGCATCATCATTGGGTGCTCCTCGTCAAGCTGGGGCTGCAATGCCTGAGCTCTTTATTGGATCATCTTTTTGATCCTTAAATGTCATAAGATGCATGCATGCGAGAGGTCAGGGAAATGTATAGGGTGGTGTAAAGGGAATTGTGATTAAAAGAGTCTAAGGGAACCTGACAATTATTTTAATTCTTAGAGTGATGGTTCCTTGACACAGTAAAAGCAAGGTGCTATCTTGTGGACACAAGGGGCCTGAATAGCTAGTAAGTGGGATGTGTAGTGCGGTCAACATGTTTCATGCCCTGTTTGCCTGGAGGGTCAATTGACATTTGATCAGGACCTAGTAATAAATCTTACCCTTTTTATAAAAGTGAGTAGGCCCTAATTATGTTCATCTGTGCCTGCTTAAGTATCCAATACTGCACCTGTGTTGATGCAGTGGGGTAGATTCCACCAGACATTCGGAGAACAAATGCCCCTTAGGTCTGGCAGAGGCCAGTGTGTAAACTACAGGAAGAAAGGTGATCACTACAGGAAAGTTTCCCTTGACCTACCCTCCTCTGTCAGCCTGTAAGGTCGAGGGAAACATTCCCTTAGTGGCCTTTAGGGATAAGGGCCTTCCTTTTTCCACTTGCCAGTTTTGTTGCTGCCACCATTACTTCTGGACTCTGAAAGCTGTTTAGCTTTTGGATCCTAAGGGTGTTAGTTAAAGGTCAATTTCAAGCAGCACAATTATTTGCTAGTTGAAATTGACCTTTAACACCCTTAGGTACAATGTTTTATGTTACAGATGTTCACCCTAGTCTCTACAGGGTTTATGGGCTACCTCCTGTAGTCTGATAGTGCTAGCTTTTAGATCTAGCTCTATTTTTTACTCATCTCATTAAGCAACAATAGTTTATTTTCAGCCAAGGATCATTCTGCCTCAGCCTTCTCATTTACCAAGACTCATTTTCCCTATGCTTTTTTTTTGGGGTTCTCTTGACAGCTGCCACCTTCTTTTTTGAGTTTAAAGAACGTTATTAAAGTAATTAGAAACATAGGTACAGTATACAACAATGTATATAAAACAACTGGCAGTAGATTAGCAAACTGAATAAATAATTTGGTGGAATAAATGACATAAGAAATCTATCATGAATCTAAAGATATGCCACAGAGAAAAAGCAATAATAAAATTTGCACCTGAAAAATAAATAGCATTTTAAGTATTTTTGTTGTTTCAAAAGAAAGGAAAGTCTAAAGAAGCAGGAAGGGAAAAAAGAAGAAGAAGGAGAAAGAGAGAAAGAACAGAGAAGGAGGAAAAGAAAAAGAAAAGGAAAGGAGAAAAGAAACTGGAGATATAATAGTTACTTCATCTAATATCCTTTTAGAACATTCTTCTTATAATAATCACATTGGTTTCCAAAAACAGAATAATAACTGTATATGTGATTTATAAAAGAAAAGAAAATAGAAATAAAAGAATGAATTACTCATGGTGGTTAATAAACAAAGGAGCTATCTTGATTATGTAGTGCAGATGCAGATAAGTAATTGGTAAGTGGAGCAACATCCTCGTTGACTGCCTCAAGTTTTACCTTAGCGATCTGCAACCTGAACTCCCTTTCTGCCCTCCTGCTCTCCAGTTCCTCAGGGGACCTTAGACCTGTGGGCCCTCCTCTCTGCTCTTGGGCCACAATCAGGAGGTTCTCTTTAATCACCTTTCTTTCCTCCTCCTCCTGTGCTGTAGATAGCAGATAGTGGGCCTTCTCCCATGCCGTGAAGGCTGTCTGGATCTCCCGTCTCTTAGAGCTCTATGTTACTGGTATCCCCCGTTCCCTGCAAAATCTGTTCAGCTCTGCCGCAGTGCAGCTTTCCTGGTTGCTGAGATCCTTCTCCATACTTTCAGGCAGTAGCTGCAGGTGCACAAATGAAGTAAGAATTGCAAAAAACAGCAAATAAAGAAGATATTAAAGCTAGATTGAATTTGATGTCAGAATATTTATATTGATTTTGTAGATTTTTAGAAATCACTTTGTGGCACTGTACAAATGCAAGTACTGAATCCCACTGCTGCCACCATTGTAAGTGTTAGAACTGACAGCCTTTGGTCTGGTCTTTCCCCAAACCCTTTGCCTTCTCCCCTCCTGGTTGCTGAAATTAGTTTTTGTTGGCTTTAGAACTCTATGCTCTTTACCACTGATAACCAGAGGAAAGCACTTGTACGCTCTCCTTCACACATAGTAAAATTGACTTACACCTAATTAGCACATTGAGTTTACTTATAAGCCCCAAGAAAAGTGGTACCACAGGTACCCAGAACCTATAAATACATGCTACTAGAGAGCCTGCAGCATGCATTGTGCCACCTACTTGAGCAGCCCTTTAACACATATACCAGCCTGCTATTACAGCCTGTGTGCAGTTTGAAACTACCAATTCGACTAGGCAAAAAAGCCTTTGCCAAGTCTAAAGATCCCTTTTTAATACATATATAATACCCCTATGGCAAACCCTAAATTGTCCATAGGACACGATGCATTGTGTTTAAAAAGTAGGACATGTGTTTCTATGTTCCACATGTCCTGGTAGTGAAACAATCCTAATTAATGTTCCACTACTGAGAGGCCTACCTCATCCATAGGATAATATAGGATTAACTTACTACATTTACTAACTGTTAAGTTTTGATTGGGAACAGGTAGAAATGTCATGTTTGGTCTCAAAAGAATTGAAATTTAAAATCCTCTTTCATGGTGAAGCCAGATTTTAGGTCACAATTCTGAAAATGCAACTTTTAGAAATTTGGCATTTTGTGCGCTAACAAATTTGGAGCCGACAACCTGTGTCCCGTGACAGTTAATTAGGTGGCAGTTGACCTTTGTGTATTCCTCCCAGATAGTGAGGCAAACGGGGACTAGATGTTGGTAGGATGGGCGATACAGACATGATGGTTGGTGCAGAGTTCTTTACTGCCCCAATTATATCCTAAAGGCCTGCCGCCAGCACACTTACAAAGGAACTTGACACCAGTCTTATGTCACCATGGTTTACTTGGAGTCTGGGTAGTGGAAGGAAATACAATTTTCAGAACCAGATGGATGGGGTTCCCTGGAAGTTTCTCCCCTTTATAGGCTAGCATAAGGTACAATTGAACCCTAAGACCAAATCTTCAGTGCACTGCTGGGCCCGAGCAGAACCCTGAGGTAGAATGCTTCGTACTTCAGAGAACGTCTGCCCTGCTGCTTGGGACCAGCGTTAAAAATCAGAGGACTGCCCTACTACTTCCACACAGATGTCCTGCTGCTTGCAGCCTGCATTGTACCCTGAGAGGACAGCCCTGCTACTTTAGGCCTGCCTTGTTGCTTGATCCTAGGACTACCAGAGTGATGCCAAGGTCTAGTTGCCGAGCCTCTTGTGTGAGCTAGAGGGACTTAACAAGCTCCAGAGTCCTTGCAGTCTAGGTTAAAATCACTAAGTACGATCAGGCTGCTTTCGGAATGCTTTATTATACTGGGGTTTTTATAAATATTGTAGAGTGAATTGTGCTGCTATTTAAAAAAGATTTGCTAAAGAAGGGGCCTTTTAAAATATTTTAATAGAAACTGTGACTGCACGTTTGTTATCATTTTAATAACAATTTTGAACTTTTTAATAATTTTGCACACCACATCTTACCCGGGCCATGTTTAGTGCCTGAGCTCATGATGAGACAGACCAGGATGCCATTTTGGGCAATATTCTAGTTTCCAGTCCAGGCTCCTATTATTAAATGGGCCTAAGAACGTGGAAGCACAGCGGACACAAACAGTGGGTGGCTCCAGCTGCACCAAAGGCAAGCCCTTCTGCATCCGTATTGCATCTGGTTGGGGCCAGGGGTCATAACGCCTGCCTGCTCAATCTCTACCCTAACAGTTTATCAGAGAGATGAATTTCTCCAGCTTCTAGATTATGCAAGTAGGGATTGACTTTAATGAGGTATAGTACACAGTCAATTTTGTTTATAAAGTTTGTAATAAAAAATCTAGGCTTTTTAGATAATATACTATATGATAATAAGCAGTCACTAGAAGAGGACAGTTTTGTCAAGGGGAGCTTTTATCTGGTAAATTGTAGATCGCTCCTCAAACATAGGTTAGAGCTATTTTCCTTCCTTGAAGCGACTAAGCCAGATTTCTTATTTCTCACCAAAACCCGATCAATGTCTGTGGGCACATCAGTCTCCTTGGTAAGTGGCGCCACTTGCTTCTTCTGCTCCTTTTTACTGGCAGTGGCACTGGCTTACTGGCAGTGGCACTGGCAGCTTTCTTGGTAGAGGAGCTACGGCCACCTTTCTTTGAGCCCATCTTCTTCAGATGTCAGAACAGCAGGCGACAGTTGCACGAGTTGCAGAGTTGTCTGTGGCCGCACGTGACGTTGTGCTGCACACACCGCAGCATGACTTCTTCCTGGCACTGATGATAAACGATGAGGATGATTCGTGGTTCTCTTTGTGCACCTAAAAGCAAAGGAAGCCAGAGGAACATCAGTTAAATAAATGTTGCATATGTCGTGCTTCAATTAATATTTGCAACTAGGCATTTATTATTATTACAACACACCCAAAAACAGCAAGACCAAAAATAAAATTTGCAATTATATCTAATCAAAAATGGATGTTTACATTATTAGAAGAGAGACCACACAAAGAGAGTTGCTTGTTTCATGCACCACTGAGTACCCCTGGGCATAATGGATGTAAGGAGGCAGACTGGGTGCAGGCCTATGGCACAAAGCACACTGCCTTGCTTCAAAATGGCCCCTTGACCCCCATCCACATGGCAAGGCCCTGCCTGGACCAGGTCTCAAAATGGCCCCAACCCACATGGCCAGGCCCCAACAACACCCCAAAAAATCGAAAAAACACACATAAAATCAACACAATCCAATGCCATCCGTGCCCTAAATGATGTTTACATGCAAGACACCCCACAGAAAGCCTTGGTCCATGCACCACTGAGTACCCCTGGGCATAATGGATGAAAGCAAGGCAGACTGGGTGCAGGCCTATGGCACAAAGCACACTGACTGGCTTCAAAATGGCGCCTTGACCCCCACCGGGGAAACATCCTTTACAACAAAACCTTTACCACGCAGTGCTGTTACAACGCAAGTATTACAACGAAAACCTTTACAACGCATTACAATGGGGGGGCGCTCTAGGATAGGGAATAGTTTTAATTTACTATCCAACACCTTCCCTAGTGTCCACGGGGACTGGAGTTGGAATAGTAAATTAAACTATTCACTATCCAGCACCTCCAAGTGTAATGCGTTGTAAAGGTTTGCGTTGTAATACTTGTGTGGGAACAGCATGCGTAGTAAAAGCATGTGTTGTAACGTCATACATCCCACCCACCGACATGGCCAGGCCCTGCCTGGACCAGGCCTCAAAATGGCCCCCACCCATATGGCCAGGCCCCAACAACACCCCAAAAAATCAAAAAACACACACAAATCACCACAATCCAATGCCATCCATGCCCTAAATGATGTTTAAATTCAAGAGAACCCACAGAAAGCCCTGGTCCATGCACCACTGAGTACCCCTGGGCATAATGGATGAAAGCAAGGCAGCCTGGGTGCAGGCCTATGGCACAAAGCACACTGCCTGGCTTCAGAATGGCGCCTAGACCCCCACCCACATGGCCAGGCCCTGGACCAGGCCTCAAAATAGCCCCCACCCACATGGCCAGGCCCTGGACCAGGCCCCAACAACACCCAAAAAATCAAAATGCACACACAAATCACCCCAATCCAATGCCATCCATGCCCTAAATGATGTTTAAATTCAAGAGACCCCACAGAAAGCCTTGGTCCATGCACCACTGAGTACCCCTGGGAATAATGGATGATAGCAAGGCAGACTGGGTGCAGGCCTATGGCACAATGCACACTGCCTGGCTTCACAATGGCCCCTTGACCCCCACCCACATGGCCAGGCCCTGCCTGGACCAGGCCTCAAAATGGCCCCCACCCACATGGTCATGCCCTGGACCAGGCCCTAACAACAGCCAAAAATTCAAAATGCACTCAAAAACCACCCCAATCCAATGCCATCCATGCCCTAAATGATCCTGAATGCCCCCATGGTCCCAGGTGGCTCCCTTCCTCCTGTGGGAGCCGGCATTGCTTTTGGGCTAAGGGAGTTGCCAACATGCAGCTCCCCTTGCCCAAAAGCAATTCTACTTTGCTTCTTGGAAACCTGCTCTTGCTTCCAAGAAGCAAAGCAGTGTTTGCTATGGCAAGGCGGGAGCCGTGCTCCTGCCCTGCCATAGCAAACGGCAATGTCCTGGGGTGGCTACCCGGGACATTGCAGGAGCTGGCCCTGGGGGGCTGGTGGTCCCCAGGGCCATCGAGGGATCGAGGGGGGGGGGCTGCGCATGGCCTGCATCCCAACTAGGCCCCCCGCCCATAATTATCAATGCCCCGGGTGGTGGCAGTCCCTGAGGCAGCATGGGGGAGGCAGGAGGCCCCCCAAACATTTTGTTTCAAGCCCCGGGGAGGTGGCAGTCCCAAGGGCTGCTGGGGCCCCAGCTGGCTTCTAATTTATTGAACATTGCTCCCGGGACCTGGCCCACCGGGGGGCTTATAGAAAACAAAGCACGCAAAATACTTTTTTGGTCCTTGTGGGACCCCTGAGCAGGCCTAGGGGCTCAGGGTGTTTCTACCCGGCCTCCTTTTGTTGTTTTTTTATTTTTATTTTACTGTCTTGTGACTCTGTTTTACCGATGGCTGCCAACACTTCCTGGTTTGGAGTATTGGCAGCCAATCAGAATGAAGCTTGTGCTTGGTTAGCTTGCGAATCCTCCTCGGTGCTCAGATGTATATATTTACAATTTCTCAGTAACTACTGAACGTACTTATACAAAGAGTGCTCTCTGGAACAACAGCTACCACTCTGCCAAATTTGGTATAATTCCGTTCAGCAGATCAGGCTGTAGCCCTGACAAATTTCCTATTGGAATTAACATGGGGAAAATGCGTTTTGGAGCCCCTCTTTTTTTCGGCCCTGCTTGACGGATCACCCCCAAAATGTTCAAGACAGGAGCTGACCGGAGCGGCCCAATATTTTTGTAAATTTTGTGAAGATTCGTCAAATGGTGCCAAAGATATTGGCAAATCAAAAAAAGCTTTTCCTATGGAAACTAGGTCCTAACTATAACTACCTACTGGCGGTGGCCAGGATATATATATATACGATCTCTCCAAAGAGATCCTGAGTTATGAAGGTAACAAAGAAACAGATCGGGCACAGCTTCCAAATAGCATGTTGCTTTATTTCATTGCAAAGTCCATATGACGCGTTTCAGCCGCCATGATCACATGCATGCTACCTGAATCTTACATTCTCATATAGTAATTTTTTTGAATTTATTTTGCATTTTTTTGATGGTGAGTGCATTTTATCCATACCCTAGGCAGCAGAATCCCATGGTGACGACACACTGCGTATACACATCATAGACAGACTCTATGCTCGTCATCCACAAACAAACCAATGGTTACAGTCATGTCTGTTAAGTTAGTTACTCAAAGCTGTGTTACTACCAGGAAGAATATAACAGCTAAATGCTGTTAACATCTAATGTGGATTCCTAAGTAAACATAACTCAATAGTGTTCCAAGGAAAACCAAAATAGAACGACAAACAGGTAACTTGTAAAAATAGGGTTAAATTGGAAAAAATCTGAAATACCTGTGACATAGCAAATATTTTTGATGTTGGTGTAATTCTAAAAACACAGCAAAAGCAAACACAAATGGAAATGGAAAGTAGGAATGTGCAAGAAACCTGTGCAATAGTCATATAATAGAATACATTTCAAAATTATAATAACATGATATGCAGGCTCATGGTCCAAGATGCTAATGTGTCAAAGCCCAAGAATCAGATATAAGGCATATCTCAAGTAAGGATGTACTGAGTGAGTGTGGTGCTGGCATATAAAGTGCAAGTGCATCTAAAGGAACTCAAGTATCACCTGAACCATTACCTGTGTTCCAAAATGTCTATACACGTACAAACCTCGAACAAGCCATACATAAAGTGGGAAGTGCAGAAGATCAAGTGCGCATTTCTGCTGTCAATAGAAGTCACGTGTTAAAGCCAAATTTAAAACTCGGGTGAAGCAAAAGATATAGAGGTGAACATACTAAATTAAATGAATTATTCACTGGAGGCCATTGCCGAGATAAAACAAAGCGAAATAGATATGCACAAATGCACATTGCATCATCTAGACTCAAAAGATATTTCCTAATTGAAAACTGCAAAACTCGAATCTCACAGACAAGAGCCAGGGTAGACTGTAGTAATGGGAAACCTATGTCTACAGCTGAAAACATAAACAGGCAACAGAAAAAAAAACGAACAGGTACTAGCAGGATGTTAATATCAATATAGATAGTTGTAAATATCCTCACTCATGTTATGCCCTGATGGTGTTTTGGTATTAAGTTCTAATATGTATCTTGTCTCAAGCTGTCTAAGTAATTTTTCACAATTGGCACCTCTTCCTATATATATAGTTAGGTTCAGATTTCACTTTTACAAAACCAGAGAAATTCAGCAGGTATAGTTAGCTGAGCTAACTATAACTCATGTTACACTGAAACCGATCCAAGGATGCTTGTTAGAATTCCAATAGAGGCCCAGGTTAGATGTCCTGCACATCTAACCTGGGTTTCTATTGGAATTCTATAACGCATATTAGCAAGCCAATTATCGCCGTTTTAGCAGCAGTTTCCTGCCTCTAAAACAGCGATAATTTTAACGAGGTTCTTGCTAATGTGCCCCGTAGTTCTTTGTTTTAGATGAAAATGGCAAGGAGGTGGGCAGAAAAGTGAAGAACTTCTAATACAAAGTGGGAGGATAAAAAGGTAAATTAAGGAGACAGAAAGGGAGGGAATGGAAATGCAAGAAAAACACCTGTGAAAGCCAGTTACTATTCACTGATGTTGAACCAAATTCTTTAGGGATGAGCTCCTCTAACCATCACATCATCAGATCCTAATGAGAGTCCCTCCTCACCGGCAGACATTTCACAATGTCCTCTATCAGGTTGTAGAGAACTTGTGTGTTGTTCTGGAAGGAATATCATACTGAGGGTGATATACAATATTCAGTTGATTGGTTTGAATCTTAAGGAAGGGAGGTTACGAGCTCTGACCAAGGCATGTCCAGTGTATTACTCATGAACATGTTTTCTCACTCCATTTAGATTATTGGAAATACCTCTATTTTAAGAAACTGCTATAGGGACTATTGTGTGGAGTAGTGCTTAATTTGAGCCGGTGGTTGCAGTGGGGCCAACCAGCTCTTATATTTGGAGACCGGCACTTATTTTTCCTTCTCAGATTTCGACCCAGAATGATATCAAAAAACACAAATGGGGAAAGAAGAAGGGAGAGAAGATAGAAAAATAGTGACAAAGACAGAAACCAGGTATGTAAAAGAAAATTAAAGTGTGGGATATAGGGTCAGGAAGTGCCTCAAGGTGGATGAAGGTTACATGAAGTGTAATCTTGACAACAGTGCCTTGATTTTTGTCAGCTGAAAATTAGATAGCGTTAGCCACTGGCTTCTGTCATTGCACAAATCTCAATATCGCACCCAATGCACACTAATTGCTCAGATTGGGAGTGGTGTAGTCCCTGTATGCACTTTGGTGCTCCCCTATGGACCTGTTTCCATTTTGTCTATTCTGTACATTAGCATGAGATGGTAAACATTATCAACATGAATGACAGACAAGAACTAAAGTTTAAACATTTACACAAAGAATGTAAGTCTAGAAATACATACCTGAACCATCAATGTATTAAGTATATAGGCATGTAAATCTTAAAGTACAAGAAGAACGCAGTAAAGTTCTATAGAAAGCCCAGCATAGATTTGACTTCTAAGAAAGGGAAAAAATGGGTCTGCAAAGAGAGGAAAGGCATGTCCTTTTATAGGGAAACATCCTTTACGACGCAACTTTTACAACGCAAACCATTACAACGCATTGCGCTGGGGGGCGCTCTAGGATAGGGAATAGGTTTAATGTACTATCCAACACCTTCCCTACTATCCACGGGGACTGGAGTTGGAATAGTAAATTAAACAATTCACTATCCAGCGCCCCAAAGCACTATGCGTTGTAATGGTATGCGTTGTAAAAACCGCGTTGTAAAAGCATGCGATGTAAAAGCATGCGTTGTAATGTCATACATCCCCTTTTATAGGATTGTAAACAAAGAATGTGATACATTCAATACACACATGCATGGTTCACAGGGTATGCACCAATGGGGATTGAGCAAAAATAAACTATTTACTGGAGAATACATATGAAGAGTCTCTCATAATTCTACTATATTCGATATGGAGGTTCCCAGAATCTAATCAGGTACATATCCAGATATATAGGGGCTTATTTACAGTCCCATTGCGCTGCCAGTGTGTCAATTTTATTGACACACCGGAAGCACAAGGTGCTTTCCCCATATTTACAAAGACATGTGTGACTTTTCATGGTCTTGTAAATATGTTTGCTTGAAAGGGGCATTCCATGAGTGTTGCTACATCCATGGAACTTGATGCATTCCAAGATTTACAACATCTTGTGAACCCCAGAGTGCGTCACAATCCTTCACCTGCCAGGGGAGGCGCAATGAGGAGAAATGCTTTAATTTCTCCTTGTTCGGTAGCACTCACAGAAAGAGGAAAATGCCTTTAATGATTGTTTATGTGCAGGAAGGTGCAAGGGTGACTGCGCTGGCAGACAACAGCTGTTTGTGCTCCGGTGCAGGCGAGAAGGACAGGAATGTGCCATATCTTGTATATAAAGCGCATTCCTACCTTTTATTTTGATGCACAGCAGCGCAGCAAGAAGGCTTGCTTTGCTGCCGTGCATCAAAATATTGTAAATGCGGCCCATAATATAATATTCAGAATGGAACAGCTAGGTTTGCCTTCATTTGGTACATCGTGCTTAGTGTGAATAGGGAAATCTCAGTCTTCTAATGCAAGGTTCACAATTCTTTATTACACTAAGAGAATCAATAGTGGCAGTTTTCACAGGGTGCATTATGACATCGCATCCAACATGGAAGAATGCATGAACATGACTTAGGTTAGCCTAAGCTTCATTTCTCGAACATTAAACACTACATTTCAAGAAAAATTATTCTACACTTCTAAAAAAAACTTTGAGGCCGCTATATACTTATTTTGTTTTACAAATTATGCACTGGGATAGGGGAGGGGTACTACAGAAAAGGGGGGCAACTAAATGCTCAGTCCGGCTTTAAAGCAAACTTTGCATAAAATACAAATCCTTGTTAACATAAAATAACTGATTAGCGGAAATGTTCATGCTGTACAATTTATTTTTTTATCAAAATAATATTGATGCAAGCGAGCATTGAAAGCAATGCGCTGTAGCCGTGCAGGAAAAAATAACTGGACACTACATTTTTGGTGAGATCCAGACAAGAGTAGATTTTTCTTACACTTCTTTCTACGAGATTAATAATTCCACCATGCGGGACATGAAACGTTCCGTAAAAGTTCACCTGCAGAATTAGATATGTTAGAATGTATCTTACCCCAGCATTATTAAAGAGGCATCTTCAGGGCCGCTACTAGGAAAACACCAGCGGAGCCTGAGTTATTGAAGTGTCCGCACCTTGTCTGCAGATTGGAAACTCTGGGAAGCCGCACAGCAGCAGGGATGTGCTGGAGTGAGCTGAACTCGTCTTCTGATTGCATGAAGAGCATTCGAGCACCAATTTCAGTCAAATGTGCCTCTTGCTAATTAATGTTGAGTTGCTCTCCTCATGGGTACAAAAATCAAATTTTGATTCTATCCATTAACAGTTTTCTAAACATGTTTCATAAAATTATAAAGACCTACATAAACCTCTCAAGAAAACCTTCTCCAATTAATTGGTTGCACTTAAAACACAGTCAAGGCATTCCTTAGAGCAGCTTTTAACATTTTTCCATAAATGTGCACAGCATCTTCCTCTAATTAAATATTGCAAGCTACATGTATGCTTGAAAGTGATCTCTTGACATTGAAGTGCAGAGGACACCTCACGTTTACCTTTATTTGAGCTATTCTGTTTTTCCAGTGATAACTGCTAAATTTCCTTTTTCAGATAAACATTTTAATATCACTCGAGCTTGGGCTCGGTTCTATAGTTAGATTTTGAAAAATAGTACGACTATGCATAGAACTCCTTTCTTACATTTTAATGCTCCGTTTGCTCCAATGCAAAACAGCACCTCGATGTATTCA
Source organism: Lissotriton helveticus (assembly GCF_964261635.1). Classification (NCBI taxonomy): domain Eukaryota; kingdom Metazoa; phylum Chordata; class Amphibia; order Caudata; family Salamandridae; genus Lissotriton; species Lissotriton helveticus. The sequence goes on along the minus strand of NC_136065.1, from coordinate 549,320,541 downwards.
TCTCTTATGGTTTTGAGTTCATGCACTTACAATTTTAATTAGCCTGCAAATCTCATTTTCTATTAAAAAGTAGCCATTATAAAATTTCACAATCCTTCTGTACAATGTCAAAGCCAAAGATACTGATGGCCATCACTTCCCTCTGTGCCGAGGGACTAGCCAACATTAACTAACCTCCTCGGTTTACTACCAGAATGTCCAGCTTTAAATTTCATCCCACAAAAAATATTGTATTCAGAATATCAACTATCACAATATTGTGAAGGTAAGTTGACAGAGGTGAGTGCAGTTTTACTGTATCTCCACATACATGAACCTGCCTATATGTATATATGTTCTAAATATACTCAGATGCATATTTATGAGCGATGTAATAGTCAGGCGTCAATATTTTTGTAGGATGCTATTTTTCTTTTTAGTACTCTACCATATACTGTGATGGGTAACTTTTCTTCTTGATGTCTTTATATTGAAGAATCTAAACAATAAATTGTAACATAATCCAGTATATCATATCGTCAGTAGCATAGTAGGATAAACAACATATACAAATAATAACAAATAAAAAAGAATAAAAATGAATCAATCAACAAAAAGGCAACACCATGGAGTGATATACAATGGAGAAAAAGAAAGAAATCAAGAAAGGGGAAAAAAGGAAAGTAAAAAGAAGAGAGTGGAAAGAAGAAGGTAAGAAGAATATCAAGTAAATGTGAGGCCAAATTATAATATAGCAAGAGATAACAAAATATACTATTATAATCCAAGTGAAATACGACATGAGGAATAACTCATAATTCATCAGAAACCCTAGTTAGTCTCGTGAAGGCATATTAGCATTAACAATAGCACTGTGAGATAAATAATTATTGATTAGTAACCACAGTTTATCACATTTAATTGTTAACTGTAGGAAATTCAGATTAAATCTGTGTAATCGTAAATTGTGACAAACACAATTCCATCAGTTAATAGAAATATTTTCTTCGGCTTTCCAGTTAAAAGTAATGACCTGTAAAGCAATTGCTAATAAGTGTATATACAGGTTTTCCTAGAAATATGCTATGAGACCAAATTTAGTGTACCCCTCCAAAAACTGTTTATCTGAAGAAAAAAGATGAGGACACATTGATGATAACTTTAACCTTTTGCCACATTTGAGTCCAAAATTGAGAAACAACAGCAAATAGAAAAACATGCGCAAGTATAAACCAGCATCTTCATCACAATGCCAACAAGTATCTTGTTGAATGAGTTTAGTTTTAAAATGGAAAACTGGAGTGTAAAATAATCAGTAATAGAAAAAAAGTGTTAAAGAAGGAGAGCGAGCTGTAGAACGCCTTTTGGCCCAGATTTTATCCCAAGTGGAAACCAGCCAAGTACAATGCAACTCCAACTCCCACAAACCTCCGGTAGGAAACTTAGGTCTGACCATATTGGCTGGTCAGAGCAAATGATATATGCCAGCAGTTTTTGAGAGCAAGTTCCTTCAAGTAGGACTATCAGCACATGAGGAAGCGCAAGGTTTGAAGAGGTGGCTGGCCCAAGTACAATGTTGAGGAGACCGTTAAGCTTATATATTGTGCAAACATATTATTTGAGAGATTGTATCTGCTGAAACGTTCTGAAAAAGAAACAATAGCTATCCCTTAATAATTGATAAATGGTGACAATACTCTTATCCGTCCAAGTTTTCCATAATATGGACTGCTAGCAAACCGATCAAAAGTCGGTAAATATGAAACCATAAATGTTTTCAAGAAGGAACAAGAGTGTGATACAGTAGATGGCAACCAAAACTTAGGTGGATTAGACATAAAAGGAATATTATTGTGAGTAAAAGGAAAAACCAAAGCCTGCTAGAACAATAACTAGCCAGTGTTACAGACAGGATCCACTAAATGAACCTGCGTTTGTTTAATTCTAAATGCCCTGTAATAAGAGGAGACATTTGGAAATTTAACATCAGCAGACACTTTCAAATGTTTCAATCAATCTAGGAAAATTCTAGCATCCTCCCCATTCCAATGGAACTGATATTTTATGTTATCTAAGGTAGCAAAAAACATAAATAATTTTTAACCAGCATCATCATTAGAAAAAGGTTTACAATTGGGAGAATCATCACCTTGATTGTATCAATGCAACCCCACCAAGATAAAAATCAAGGAGACTATTACATGTGTTGATCTTTACCTTTAAATCCAGAAAAACTCTCAGACTGTTTTATTTGAAAGAGAATTGGTTCTTATGCCAGAAGAAAGAGTAAAGGAGACATATGACATCCCTGTCCAGTACCTCTCTTAAGGAGAGAAAATAAAGGGATTGGATGACTTTTACTATTACTGATGACTTAGGGAAGAATACAGTAGTGAAATAAGCTCTACAAATGTGGGACCGAAACCTTACCATTTCAATGCTTCCATAAGAAACTGCCAGTTTGCTCTGTCAAAAGCTTGAAAAAGAAATTGTTCTAATGCCAGAATAAAGAGTAAAGTAGACAGAGGGCATCCCTGTCTAGTACCTCTGTTAAGGAGAAAATAAAGTGATTGGATGACAATTACTATTACTGACGACCTAGGAGAAAAATACAGTAGTGAAATATGCTCTAAAAATGTGGGATCAAAGCCATGCCATTCAATGCTTCCATAAGAAACTGTCAGTTAATTCTGTCACAAGCTTTATCTGCATTGCGAGGAAGTGCAGCAATTGGAAGGCTATTTTAGGAGCTGTGTTGACAATATTTTTAATAAGTAGAAGAATTATTGGCTATGTTTCTATTTTTAACAAAACCAGACTGTTCCAAGCCAGTTAAGTCTGGTATGACGTTAACTAGTCTAATGGTCCAGCACTTTGGCAAATATTTTATAATCAGCATTATGAGAGACCTAGGTATGTAGCTCTTGCACAAAGAGAGATCTCAATCTTTTGCAGGGCTAATACAAATCATAAACTCTGTAAAAGAACCCACAGAATCCTTCAACGAAGAGAAATGATTAATCAGCTTAAATAGAATGGGAAAAATACATTTGGAAAATTGCAAATCGAATTCTACTGTGACTCCATCTGGACCATGTGCTTTCCCTATAGGGAGAACTTTAACAGCAGAATATATCACTCTTCAATTTTAATGGGTTTTCTGTAGGTAACACCTTCATATTATATGTATTCCTTTTCTTAGGCCTAGGAGGAATAATCTCAGTGGAGTATATATTTTGGTAGTAGTTTGCAAAGCAAAGAGCAATATCAGAATCTCTGAACATTTCCGCACCCAAGTCCTTCACAATAGATTTCACAGCTGACTTTGCCCTTTTGCACTTCAGATAATTAGCCAATAAAGAACCACCTATATTCCTTCCACCATAATACCTAGCATTAACATTAAGAAGACCCCCACTTAAACTATATTTTAGCCTACATCAATGTACCCAAATCAGCTATATTATGTTTTAAAATATATTCATGTTCTAACCTCTTAATGTTGTCAACAATAGATACAAATTGTTTTGGGGCATTTTTCTTCTTGAAGAACCTTTGCAGGCAGTCTCCTGTATTATTATTTTCAAAATATTATTTGACAACGTTTTCGTATATGTTACAGGGACTAATTAAAACAAAACAAAAACACAAGGAAGTGCTAGTAAAACTGTTGTGTAACCTCTGATAAGGAAGAGGCATCACGCAGACCTTTGCATCCTTTACCCAGGTTGAATGAGAAATCGTCATCAACCTATTGTTCTTCCATCTTGGTGCATGACCCCTAGAAGTGTCACAGCAATTTGTGTGTTGTTCAACCTATTTCAGAGTTCAAAATGAGGGACCAAAACTCAGATTTGGGTGCAGTTTTAGTAAGATTTTGCGTAGGGGTTGCACTACTTTTGTGGCACAGCCCTGACACAATATATATGGATTTTACAAAGCCAGATAAAGACCAAATATGTGGCTTTGCATGACTTTGTTAAAAAAGTAATAATAACCCACGGGGGAATGTAGCACTGCCTTGCATTAGCTTGAGTTAAGAAGGCATAACATGGGTGAAGCATGTGCATTCATGGGCATCCACCTTTGTGTTTTGATACAGACCCAGATTTGCTATAGTAAGTAAACCTGTGCTAGCACCAACATGGTGTACCTACCTGATCTTGGTTTAATGAGGGGAAATATCTTTATTTACCTTTGTTTCTTCCTCTTTGCATGTGTGATGCTGCTTGCTGCTTGCCACACAACGTACTTTGGACTGTGGAGGATCTTGTAGCGTCCTGAATTTCAGTGGGTCCCTGCTGTTTGGTGCTTGAATTGGGACAGAGCCGTGAAACTACCGGGCTGACGCGGGATTACGGGACTGCGAGGACCAGCATTCCCAGTTTGCTCCCAGCTGGTGCCTCTTCCCGTAATCAGCCCGCCTGCCTGCCTGCAGCCTTTTAACGCCTCGTGGCCCTCGCTTCGCGGGGGCCGCTCGCTGCTTGCCACACAACGTACTTTGGACTGTGGAGGATCTTGTAGCATCCTGAATTACAGTGGGTCCCTGCTGTTTGGTGCTTGAATTGGGACAGAGCCGCGAAACTACCGGGCTGACGCAGGATTACGGGACTGCGAGGACCAGCATTCCCAGTTTGCTCCCAGCTAGTGCCTTTTCCCGTAATCAGCCCGCCTGCCTGCCTGCAGCCTTTTAACGCCTTGTGTCCCCCGGTACGCGAGAGCCGCTCGCTGCTTGCCACACAACGTACTTTGGACTGTGGAGGATCTTGTAGCTTCCTGAATTACAGTGGGTCCCTGCTGTTTGGTGCTTGAATTGGGACAGGGCCGTGAAACTACCGGGCTGACGCGGGATTACAGGACTGCGAGGACCAGCATTCCCAGTTTGCTCCCAGCTGGTGCCTCTTCCCGTAATCAGCCCGCCAGCCTGCTCTACATAAACAGGCTCCTCTCACGCAAATCGGGCTGTGCGCGGGACGTGCCCGGGCGAAGCCAGGGCCAAGGGCGGGCCCGTTCTAGCCCGTTACAGACCGTGCAAGACCGGACCGGACCGGGCCACCCCTCTTGGTTCTTGAGTGACTGAGGTAGTCTCTCTACGGCTACTAACACATATTGGGCACAGCATCACTCCAGATCCAGGACTATGACGGGCCGAGAGACTAGAAGCAAAGCTCTATCATCGAGCACAATGGTGGCAGGTACATTGAACAATTTCCTGGTTAGAGCAAATTCTCTTTTATCTAATGAAATAATTATTTTAGAACGACGACTCTCTCAGGGAATTGATAACGCTAAAAGATCTTCGCTGGGCTAAATAGCTAATGCTAAAACTCCGGAAAGGTGTGTTGGTTCCCCTGTTGCTCCTTTAAATAGCAATGACCAATTAAGATCAACTGTCTTGCTAGAGCCCAGGAGCAGCCCTGGAACGAATAGAGATTCTCTTCTGGTTATCCCTGAAGCTATTCGAGTGCCTTCTGTCAGTAATAGTGTGATATCTGATAGTAGGCCTGAGTCTAACATCTCTCAGCCTCAGGGAAATCGGGAGGGGGCTGTCCCAAAAAGGAAACGTGGGGCACAGATAGGGGGTGGAAAAAAGGCGAAGTTAGACAAATTTCCCTCTTATAATGATCCCAAAGGTCTTACAAAAGGTAGGGAGGTCGCCCCAGTAGTAAGTGGTATTTTTAATTCTCCTCTCTCAATCCCTCCTGTAGTGCAGCCTACTACATTTAGCTTTGGGGACATAACACAGGCCCGGGGTGATCAGTTGACTTCTAGCTTAGGTAGTATCTTTAAATCCTTGCTTGATCCCTTGGTTGTTAGACTCGACCAAATTGATCTTAGGTTGACAAAAATAGAAAAAGCCACTGGGGCTATGGTGGATCATTTGAAACCACGAGAAACAACGCAGGGGAAGTCTGACGCCAATGTGGGGGGTGTACCCTCAGACAATATCCCCTCTACAACAAATCCCCAATGCCCCAGCAATTCCTCCCCTGGTAGCACAGAGTGCCCATACTACCCCCCCTGATAGCCCCTCCAGGATGGCCAAAAAGCCTAACGAGAATGATGAGCGAAAGAACCTGGAGGGTAATAGACTGAGAATGAAAAAGGTAGTAAATCTACCTCCAGAGTCAGCTCCACTTGTAGTGGTCTTAACTGGCATACCCGAGCTCAGCAATTCAGCAGTAGAATCGTTTGCCTCTCTTAAAAACAAAGTGGCAAACTGGCTGAACAAATATAGACCCCTTCCCCTTCACATTTCTAGTGACATTTTAATGGTTAGAAGGGTTTCTTGGGTGGGATATACTAGTAAAAACATCAGGGGCGATTGTATCCTGGTTAATTTTAGGAACCCTGGGACTGTCTCGCACATCTGTAGTTGGCCGGGCAGTGAGGTAGATACTACAATCCAGACCTTCCCACTGTCCTTCTTCTACCCACCTGATACTCTGCAATCTGAATTAGGGTTGGAAGATGGCTGGATAAGGATGGGTTCTAAGAGGCAGACCAGAGGGTTCAGGACCAATCTCTATGATAACCATATGCCCACCCAATATTTTCATAAAAACAGGTACAGCTGCCTGGATCAGGTAGACTGACTACAGTACAAACATGCCAAAATACATAACTTAACCCCTGTGAGAGGAATAGTTACACGCATGAATGAGGGTAGGATGCAGGAAGATGATAGCGTGAAGAATAACCTTCCAGGGACATCGACGGGCGTTCCATCTGGCCCTAACATTTGTGAAAATCAGGTTAAGGATCCAGTTAATTTCCAAATTTTGGGAACCCTAACTACTGGTGTAGAATCCAGTCTGCCAATCCCAAGAACTATAACTGATGGTAGCTCATTGAAAATATTGTCCTGGAATTTGGCAGGTCTATGTAATAAAATGGCCTGCCTTGAGTGGGGCTCTTATATAGATAAGAACGATGTATGCCTCTTCCAGGAAACCTGGGCAAGGAAGGAACAATTGCGGAGTAGTTTTGCTTCATTCTCAGGCCCTGCAAGGTGGGGGGGCAAGGGTAGACCGTCGGGGGGTCTAACAGTTTGGGTGGGAACCCATTTGGGCTGTAGTGCCAGGGTTATGAATACTACAACGGAGGACGTCCAATGTGTGGCCCTAGAGTGGCCAAATGCTTTTAGGCTCACTTTGGTTAATATCTACTCTAGACCTGTGAGTATCACATGTGAGTCTAGAACCATTGAGGAGCTCTCCTCTTTTTTAAATATGATTCCCCAGGGTACTACATTTTTGATAGGGGGAGATTTTAACTCTCATTTTGAGCCACTATTGGTCCGATGGATGGTGTAAACCTGGAGGAGGATGACCACTGGAAAATACCTCTAGTGGTGGGCCACCCGCCCAGGTCATGGACGCCATTGGCTGTCCAAATCATGGCTCTGACGCTTAACGATTCCATTAGGGCCTGCAATGGTCGTGTAAAATCGGACATCCCCTCAAAATGTACTTTTAATGAGCCTGGTCAGGAGTCACGGCTGGATTACATATTTGTTGAAAGCTGTGCTTGGCATAAGGTCCTTGATTTTAGGGTGGAAACTAGGGGTGAAAGCGATCATAACGCGTTCATTTTGGACTTTTTATCCCTCGGTACCCCCAAAGACGCCTGTAAGTCAGATAGTGGCCTAGATGACAGGGCACTTTTATCCAACAACAGGCTCAGGGTTAGATGGGACAAACTAGTAACACACCCAGAGCAAGTGGCGGAGCTATACGCGCGGGCTATTCCGGTACTGGAAGCGGTTGGCGCTTTAATTCCGCAGGATCCCTCACCTGAAGTATATCTAAAACTTGGGGATCTTAACAAGGAATTAACTAATACCCTAGCAGAGGTCCTTAATCCCCCAGGGTGAAGAGGGAGAAGGGCGGGCAATAGACCCACTTAGTATATTACTGCCTGTAGAAAGGCGAAAGTAGAACTCCTCCGGGTCCTGAAGCAAAATAATAATAGGGCACCGATAAAAGAAAGGGTATTAGAATATAGGCAGTTAATACACCATGCCAAGGTCGAGTGGGATAACGATAACTGGGCCAATTTAATGTCTGCTCTCAAAACAAGAGATGCACGGAAGTTTTGGCTAATTGTAAATACGGGGTCGGCTGACCCGGTACCGGCAGTAGCAAATAATATTGCTGCGGATGTGTGGGAAGATCACTTTCGCACACTCTATGGAGGGGAGAATTTCACCAATGACATGGAACAAGGGGGATTAGTGCCCAGCTCTATTGCTCACATTAATGATGTTGAGTACTGAAGGAGAGGTCCGTGCTGCCATTTTCAAACTTGCAGTCGGCAAAGCGCCAGGGTTGGATAAACTCCCAGGCGACCTCTTCAAGCATGAACCCATGGTCTGGGCGCCTTATTTAACGGTTTTATTCAATGCAATCCAAAGGGGTATGGTGGTCCCTAGTACTTGGCTGGGAGCTGAGATAGTCCCTATCTTCAAGAAGGGTTCTTCTCTACTCCCAGCCAACTACAGGCCTATCAGCCTCATTGATGTGCCGCAGAAGATCTTCGCGAGGCTGATTTTAGACCGCCTTTTAGAATGGACAGAGGAGTTTTCTATTTTAAGCCCTTACCAGGCAGGGTTCAGGAAGAATGTATCCACTACGGATCCGATTTTTCGCCTGACCCTGCTTTTTTGGAAAGATTGAGGGTGGTTCACTATATACCGTCTTTGTGGACCTCCGTGCGGCCTTCAATATGGTTCCGCGCGGGAAACTATAGACTGTGCTCTTAGAACTGGGCATTCCTTTCCCCCTTCTGAACATGATAATCTGACTCCATAGGGAGAATTTTGCACATGTCAGGTGTGGGAAGAATGGTGCTCTGTCAGCTAGTTTCCCGTTGGCAGGGGGGTGAGACAGGGGTGTGTCTTGGCACCCACCCTGTTTTGCCTCTATGTCAACGGGGTAATCACACACCTGAATGCGGTACCCAACAGAGACGCTCCAAAACTCGCTGATAGTCGGGTTTCTGCGATCATGTTCGCAGACGATATCTTATTGCTCTCAAAGTCTCCCTTGGGCATCCAACGAGTGCTGGATGGCATTGAGTCATTTTGCTTGGAACGGGGTCTGGAAATAAATACCCTTAAAACAAAATTCATGATTTTTAATCCACCAGTAACAACACGCCCAAACCCGATGATAGGTGGAGTCCGGTTGGAAAGGGTTCAGACCTTTGAGTATTTGGGGCTCATTTTAAATGAAACTATGACATGGGTCCCACATCAAATAAAATCCCAACTTAAGTTGCCTCAACTAGCGGGGGTATCCTCAAGCTTTTAAATAAATCCTCTGTCAAACCGATTGGCCCACCTCGTAAAATATATAAACTGCAGGCACAGGGGCAGTAATCTACGGCTGCGAACTCTGGGGTCACCAGTGTGGATCCGCGATTGCCGTCATGGAAAATACATTTTTAAGACAGTTGGTGGCTTTGCCCCCCAGTATACCCTTATTGCCGCTGAGGCTCGATTTGGGCCTCAGACCTATAGATGAGGAACTGGGTCTCAAACCGCTAACTTTTTGGCAGAGGCTCTGGACCACCCCTGAGCTCAAGAATTATAGGCAAGAGCTCTCGGACGTTTTAAGGCTCCCGAATGTGGGGAAATTTCCCTGGTTGAAGTATGTGAGAAAGGAATTTGGGAGAATAGGTCTCCCGTTAATGTGGTCTGACCCGGAGTCTGCCTGCATTAGGGTACCTCGCAAGTACCTGGTTAAATTGTGTTACGAAAGTAAACTAACTGCTCTCACATCGAATGCACAAATTGGCACCTTGTCTAGTACTTTTTTAATGACTAAAGATTTTTACCAATTTGAGCCTGTTTTAAATGATGTTAGTCCTGTTGTTTCGAGAAAGCTGTACCTCCAATGGAGACATGGCACGCTCCCTATTAGAGCCCTTACGAGCAAGTGGTGTCCGTCCTCCCCAAAAAATTGCCCTGGTTGTACTTCGGAGCAGGAAAATGAAATGCATGTTTTGTTCTTTTGCCCTGCCTATCAAAAATCCAGGAGGTGTTGGATTATTCCTCTATGTAAAAATCTGGTGATTACGCATTGTATGCAAGTCTATAGAATACTTAAGACAGATCTTTCAACTGTGATTGTATTTGCTGTAACGAAATTTTTGGCAGCTATGTGGAACAAAAGAAGGATGTATGTAAACACTGTCTGGATTTGGATCCTGCTTCCACAGTTGTATAGATGCTTTGGTGCTTGCACTCAAACCTTAGACTGTAAAGGAGGAATATACGGATATTTATTTTCTCCCTTTTTTCATTGACTGCTATGTAGTGACAAGCTGTTTGGGCATTTGTACTTTCTTCTTATTTATTGCTCTATTTACATGTATTGTATTAATTTTCAATTGCTCAAACATGTGACTTCTTTTATGACAACATTGTCGAAATAAAGATGAAATGAAATGAAATGATGCATTTTGCAGTACACATACAAGAGGAATAAGTCACTAAGGATTGGCTGGAAAATATGGGCCTTAATAACTTTTTGGTGCAATGAAACAAAGATACCACGCTTCTATACTGAGTTTCTCATTACGGAGAAAACAATGTAGAGCCATATGTATTAAAAATAGGCTGCTACTATTGTGATACCTTTCACTTGTGCTCTAAACCACTATCTTGTGTGATGCACAGCCTTGCATCAAGTTGCAGAGGTAGTGTACTCTTTGTAGCATAGGATTGCACTGGAAGGATACCATTTCAGTACAAAGTCCTATGCCTAGACCACTTCTGAAGCGTCCCACACATTGTTTGTGTTGTCTGCACTGCAGCATGAGTGTAGTGTGTGGGTAATTTAGAGAAATTAAGTCATCTCCCTTTTTTAAGCCTCTATCAAGTGGGCATTATTTTTTGATGCACATTCAAGTGTGCCTATTTTAGTAGCTTTGGCTTTGTGTCAAAAACTATGGGTGTATGAACTGGTTCACTCAAACTACATCATAGTAATGTATCCTTGACACCAAGTGACAGAAAGGGGTAAATTCTTGCTTTCTGTGGCTCTGTAACCCTTTGTATTGGCACATATCTTTAATAATTCTTTGACCTCGTTTTTTCATATGATGCCTTGGGTCCCATCATAATGTAACCTCCTCTCCCTGTACTGAGAGGGTCAGGCATGTGGCGGATAAGTGTGATTTGGTTGCTCCTGAAACAAAGAATACAACTACTGATGGAGATCAATCTAGATAGGGCTAACTTGTTTCCATCTCACATCTTCATGTACGACATCAAGATCTTGGACTTTGGTTTTCTTTAAATGTCTTTTTACTACTTTTGTGGTCATTGCCCTTAAGCATGGGTGGATACAGCGCTTGCTGTGATTTTCCCTATGGAGGTAGAGTGGGCAATGAAGCAGTAGAATCTGAGCAGTGTTTCCCAAGTAGAAGCTTCCAATCTAGAGAGAATACTTGACAGGATTGATAGGTAGTGCACTCTCTCTGAATTCTGTGGTGATCTCATATACATAATTGTAATGACATTTTATTTGTTTTGATGTAACGTTACACTGAAGATTAGTTTCCCCACCTAGTGTCTGAGACTAGGGTGGGTAGTGTCCATCCTCTAGTGACAGCATCAGGGACTAGGAGAGTTATGCGATGAAAGTGCACATGTTGGCTTGGCCAGCCGTCTTAGGATGGCCAAACCAACATGTGCAATTACATTTCTCCACCCCAGTGTCGCACAGCGGGGTGAAGAAGAGGCCCTGTGCCTGAGTAAGCATCAGACCAGGCTGCTCTGCCCTATCTCAACACTTCTCTCATGCTGGGTAATAGCATGAAGGCCGCGTCGTGATAGGCTGGAGAGTCTGGGAGCTGTACTGCACTCGTGGGATAAGCTGGACCCCAGCAGTGTCAGGTTAGTCCTTTTAAAAAATATATATTCCTCCCCCCACCACCACACTCTCCGCAGCCACCATTTTTTCTCTATCTGCATTGTAGAATTTCAGATTGCTATGATCAGAGAAATTGTTTCCTGTGCCAGGTATGTTTATTCCGAAGGTTTGCTTCTTTTTTTTGCAATTGTTCACGTTTATCTTGGCTATTTGCTTTCTTTGATCCCGTATATGGCCAGTTTCATGGCCTGGTAGGGAAATGCACTGTTTGCGACTGCTTTGTGTAATGCCGCGTGACTTTGTGTGTGTTAGATGCAGCATGTCATTTCTCATGTGGAAAGCTGTAAATCCTATGAGTTGCTTACACGTCTGTATTTATTACAAAGATTATTCACGTAAATTGAACACATTAATTAAAGGGATAGCTATGATCACACAATTTATATGATGCAATTACACTTTTAACGCGTTTTAATAGCCACAGCTAATTCAAATGTACACAGATGAAATGATGATTGCACATTATCTTCAATTTGATGTTCTATTAAATTACCTAAAACTTAATATTTATCCATGCAGCAGACTTTCATTCAGATAATTCCATGTGTATTATTGATTTTCACGTATCATCTATCTGAAAGACAGTAACATTTAGGAGAAAACTATGTCTTGAACTGCTGCTGTATTTTCCTTTGTCCATGTCCTGGTTCCACACACGCCCCTAAGCAGCCCTATATTGAGTTTTTTTCTTTTCTCTAACAGCCTTATTAGCCAAACTTTTCAATATACAGATTTTCAACCACTTTTCAGATTCTAGTGACTGAACATAACACAGAATTAAGTGTAAATTGAAAATATTATGAGGCTATATTTTATATATTTTGTTAAAAAGTTGATTATTTTTAGGGGTAGGCGACTACCCACCTCAAGAAATAATAACGCTCCTTGTTAGGCTGAACTCTCAAAGTCGAAAATTTACCTGAGAGCACACATTGTAGCTATGGCACAGAGCAGACAGATTGAGCCTAGGGTTGGGCGGAGCTCACAGAGTTTCACTCTGTGGAAATCCGCAGAATTACCAAAAACTCTGGACATTTTGCAGAGTTCCGCGAGCAGACGGAGTAGGATTTCCCTAGTGGAAAGAGCTGAAGGAGCATAGTGACATTGAAACCCGAACTTCTGAATACACATTTATATTTGTAATTATTTTTTCGAGGAGTATCTTGGCTAAAAAAATTCTTCAGAGAGTGGACTACAAGCAGCAGAGGGGAAGTATCTCAGGCGCAGGAACTGGGGGCATATTATCAAGGACAGCGTTAAAATTATCGCCGGTTTAGCGGCAGAAAACTGCTCCTAAAGCGGCAATAATGGGCTTGATAATATGCCCTGGAACACTCCAATAGAAGCCCAGGTCCATACCAGAACATGGACTTCTATTAGAATTCTCAAGGCCATATTATCAAGCCCATTATCGCCGCTTTAGCGGCAGTTTTCTGCTGCTAAACCGGCAATAATTTTTAACTCCGTTCTTGATAATATGCCCCTGTGTGTTTACTTTATACTGGTGCCTCATCATTGCAGTGCAGCATGAGCCACCTAGAATGGATTACTTACCAACCTCTCTCTTTCTACCCCTCACAGTGAACGTTACATAAAGAGTGGAACTCTGCAGCCACATCTGTGGTGTATATGAGCGCACATCTTCTGTAGGTGTCACATAATTCCAAAGATGGTGTGTTAGCCGAGCCCTTCAGTTAAAACATCTTGCGATTTTATCCCAACAAGTGGACATTACACCGATTTTGCTATCCCTGCAAACTCATTCACTCCACCTCATGCAAAACATCGCATTTACAAGGTGCCAGCTTACCTCTTCTTAAGAGTGTCTCTTGATTTATCTGACATGTCTTTGAGAGCTGTCACACATGAGCTTGACAATCATGCGGGACTTGATGATGCGGTTAGAGGTGGGCAGGTGCTTTGAAGTATACAGCATTATACAGCATTAGCGGGTGACAGCACCAGTGTATCTCTGGCCACTCTGAAGGCTTTCCTACAGCATCGGATCCAGTTCCATCAACTGTATTCCCCGGAAGTCATACTGGGGCACGGTGGGTTTCCAGCAGTTCTTCCGACCACTTTTGCCATAGCCTCTTGCAGAAGAGTAGGATCCACCTCCTCCTCTCAGGTGCGACAGTCCAAGAACGTATGCACTCACCTGATCTGTAGCTTCACGTCCCAAAAGGCAGCCACCTTAAACTAGGCAATACAATAATTTCTGCTATGTCACTAACGTAGTGCGCAAACTTGGAAATTTAAACTAGGGTATGCGCTGCTAATCTCCGCTACGCGGTGGTCAGCTGAGTTTTTGCTGGACTCTGCTCCGCTCTCCAAACAGAGTCCACCGCCTACCCCTAGTCGAGCTTAGATCAATGAGTAAAGGGTTTATGCACAGCAATAAAGCTAAACACTAAGCATAAAAATCATATATTAAAAAATAGAGTAAGATTAAATAAACAAAAGGACACTAAAAAACAAATACCGGATAGGTAGACCAGAGATTATGTAATTTTTTTTAAAGTTTTAGACGAAAAAAGCATCAAAAACAATTTGGTGACCATAACAGTCAATGGAAGTGGTAGACTAGGACCTAAGTGCAATTTAAGGCTGACTGTGATGGAGCTAAGACTGGATACACCAAGTGGATTGGTCCTGGTAAAAGTGTGGAATTCAAAAAAGTAGTACAAAAGTTCTAAGTCCCATTTCGGAAAAAAAATGCTTTTGAAGAAAGTTCCTCCTTAAGTTGGACACCGCTGAAACTATAGCTTCTACAATGAAGTCGAAGGCCGGATACCTGAAGCAGGTTGGTCCACTAGTGCTCTGGAGTTGTTGAGAGTTGTCACTGAAAAGTGTCAAAGTCCCAATACAGAATGGGAGTATTTCACTTTTTATGAGGTATAGTTGCCACTAGTCATCTGAGCACTTCAGGGAAAAGGCCTCTTGCAGCTTGATGTGTCCCAGTGGAAAAATAGTAGGTTAGCTAACTGAACCTTAGAGTTCTTCGTTCTGCGAACAAGAGGGAGCAGGTCAAGTCCTTCAGGGCTCCCGGCAGGACACAGAGAGAAGATCAAAGCCTTTTCTGACCTTCTGCAGGTCCAACGTGTTGTGAGGCTGTGGCTTAGACTGCCACATTTATGCCTGGTACCAGTTACAGATTGGGCGTAACTCCTAGCTCTTCCATAGACAATGGGGTTAGAGATCCCTGGGACAAATCTACCCATTTTTGCAACAGTTCTTGTTTCCGTACTGCAAACATTCACAGAGCGCATCTTATTTCCAAAATACAAGATAGGGCGACCCTTCTCCGTTTGGGGACAGCCTGTGTGCCCATCCAGAGGTGTGGCCAGTGCAATGAGTAGTCCCTTCCTCTCTGGTGCCAGCCTGACCAGGGGGATGAATGAATGAATGACATTTGCTTTATTCGGTTTTCATTTAAACATATCAAAAAAACATAAAAGCACAATTTACAGTAACATTTCATAGTTATATTTACAATAATCATAAAAGGTATTAAAATAGAGGAGTTAACATGGTTATACAATAATGATTCATATCTGTTTAAACAGTGATCATAAAAAAGTTATGTTGATATATTAGTGTACATTTACAGTTACATAACATCATTTTATACGTGATAATAAAATTAGGCACCCTTTATTATAAAACAGGGCTCAGAGAAGCTTTCTACATCTAATAATACACTTCAGAAATTTAGCTATGTGTCTCCCAAAGCAGTCATTATCCAAAAGCTGCAGTGCAAGTAGGCTGAGCAACATTGCCTCATAACCAATATTTTAAATAGTGGTTTAATCCACCTCTTCCTTTGATCTTGATAAAACGTACAGAAGAGAATTACATGAATTGATGTTTGAGGCAAGATACAGTCACACAAACAATTTGGTAGGTTCCTTGACCAGTCATTTATGGTGGGGAAACTTACCAAACGATGAAAAACATCCAATCTGAAACGCACATGGACAAATCTGTCATAAGAACTTTATATATATGTTAAGTATGGCTGGATACCGATGGCAGACCGAATCATTTGGCTACGTTGGACCGTAGGCCTTGAAGGGTCAGTAGCAAATCTAGTCACTTCCATGTGGGGCATACATTGTTTTTTAAAAAGTTTTCTAGGAAGAGTTCTCAACAAAGTAGGATTATCGTAGAATTCTGTCCGGCCTAAATCATTCATAAAATCTTTAATATACTTTCACCACTTAATATCCAGAGCGTGATCTAATTTAAGGCTGTCTATTAATACATCCGGGTTGAATATGATTTTTGGTGAAGTCCATATCCGATTCCATACCAATGTTGGTTGCACCTTTATTGTGTCGGTAATGTATGGTAAACCCAACTCACTATGGCAAACATAGGTTGAAGTGGAACGTGGAACTGCCAATAAATATCTTAAAAATGCATTTTCCTATTTCTGAATTTCTTTTACGTCACGGTACCCCCATATCCCGGCCCCATAAGTAGCTACAGTGACGCACTTGGCTTGGTAATTTTTTTTTTTAACATCGCTATCGGAGACCTCTTTCCTAGTTTTTAGGAGAAATTAACTAAGGCCGTAGTTGTTTTCATAAAAAGTAATTTCCTCACTTTTACAGCCTCACAGCAGGTACTCTTATTATCAATTAAAATCCCTACATAGGGATATGTTTTAATAGATTCCACCTTTTTATTTTCTATATAGTTGGCGCTCCTCTTTTCTCTGTTTGACCCACAGCTCATTATGAAAGTTTTGGTAATATTAATTTTTAAGTACAGATTTTTCATGAACATGTTATAGCTATCTAGGGCCCGTTGTAACGCTATTGATGTACGGGCCATAACGACGACGTCGTTCGTGTAGAGTAGGGCCGGTATGGGGCATTCTTGTGACTGAGGTGGGTCCCGGGACCCTTCTAACATCGCTTGCTCCAAACCATTGGTGTATAAGGTAAATAAGAAAGGTTCCAGGACACAGCCCTGTCTAACCCCCTCTCCACTTGGAATGGCGGCGTACATTCTCCCGTACGTCCATATCATATCTGCGCATTTGCATTGGTATAAAGTTCTCTTAGAAAAAGAACTAATGGAGCCCCCACCCCCATTATCACCAAAATACTCCATAGTTTGCTGTGGCTTACACAATCAAATGCAGCAGTTAGATCGACAAAGGCCACGTTCAAGTTTCTCCTTCTAGCCTTTGTATATTCACCCATAATAATGGTCAATTGAGGCCCTGTTCTATTGTACCCAGACCTTCCCTAAAACCAAATTGAAGGTCCGATATGATATTACAATCTTCCATCAGGGGGATAAAGGCTTGGGCATTCCAGTTGTCATCTTACATTTAATTGTGAAAGGGCAGACCGCTTTGATGTTAATTAGGTTATTGAGACCACCCCAACTGGTCTTCCTGCCAAGTGTAGAAAACACCACCCTGTTCCTAAGCCTGTGTCCCTGCTCTAGGAGCAGTATTCACATCTCATTAAGGTGAAGGACGTGATTGACAACTGCTGGAGAGCTAATGTAAGTTGGTCTCCAGGACCTTCAGGCAGGATAAAGGTAACTTCCTAAAATTTACTTTTCCTTATGACTTATTAAACATCTGGATTCGCTCCTGAATTAGACTTTTAATAACTATTAAAAATAGTGGCTTAACTATTGTTTTGCTGGCTCCAAACCTGGCATAGTAATATTTTTTTTGTTAAATTTGCACTTTTAGTTTCTGTGTAGGACAGCAGGCCTGCCACAGTAAAATCACCTTCGGGGCCTTGTTACTTTAGGGACACAATGACGTTAATTTTATGCATGTCCCACAGGTTTTTTTTCATAGGCCGCATTGCAGGTTTTACACTGCAGCAGTCAGGTTTCAATGGTAGGCCTGATTACATGTTTTGTATGCCCACTCTGAGGGTGGCACAATAGGTACACACTCCAAATGTGAAATTTAACTTCCAGGCACTTGGTGTATGTGCCAACACCATATATAAGGGGTGTATAGCTAAGGTAAATATTTCAATCAGAGGTAAGCAAATTAACCATGCTAAAGGGGTAGCACAGGCCCTTTACTACTGGTGAGCAGGGGTAATGTTGAAAATATAGCAAAAATGACAAGCGAAATGTCGGAATGGTAATACGAAACAAGATGGCGGCTGAGTGAGATCTCCCACAACTCACCTCCACACCATCTCACCTAGACCATCTCGCCGATCGGCTAAAAAGCACCATGGACCCGGCTTCGTATGGGTGGAATCCGCTCCTGTTGTTGGCGTGAGCGAGGGGGGCTGAATGCGAACACCGCAACAGCGAGGAGCAAGCGGCATCACTCCACAGATTGCAGCCGATGCTGGGAGGCACTAACACGGCTCATACAGCTTGTCGTCCCCGGTTGGGGAAAGAGCGAAGCGCGTTGCCGGTTGCTGGGCAACAGCAGTAAGCTTCGGGAAACCAAGACAACGAAGAACGAGAGGCTCGCCTGGAACGTGGAAGAGCCCTCGTGGAGGGCAATGGCAGCCCGAGGCGGTGCGCGGAGTAAGACGCGGTCTACTGTACCGGCTCCTGAGATCACAGTGGCAACCCCGCAGCAAGATGGCAAGACACGGAAGGGACAACGTGAACCCGCTGCTGATACGGGTAAGAAGAAACCGTGGGATAAAAACATTAACCCTGCAATCGGGTATTCATCCAGCAACCCTGCCCCTTTGAAAGCTAAAAAACAGGCTGTTATCACCAATCTTTTTTCTGGTAAAGCAAGTAAAACTGTTGGTAATATTTCAGGTGTTAAGGGTGACCCCGTGCCTGACCAGTGTATGACTACTGCAACGGAGGGGGGGGCAGGATGAACTGATGCCAGTTAAAGATTCCAACCCCAACAAAAACACTACAGACTCTATAGATACGAGTATTGCAACCAGTAGTTCTGTACAAATATCCTGGGGCTCAAGCTCGGAAAGCAATGGATCCGGTACTGTAACTAACATGGGGGGTAAATTGGTTGCCACCCCATTGGAGGCAGCAGATGGGGTAAATAATTCAATAGCAACAAAACAAATGATCAAGGAGATCGTCGCAATTAATGGTGACAGCGTTAGTAATGTCGAAATCTCGGAAGCTGACACTGAGACAGAAACAGGTTATGCATCCCCAGACCCGGTTGAGAACTTCTACTCGGTGAATGAGGAATCTGGGGGGTCTGAAGATACTCAACATTCTAGTGCTAGTAGCAGAGAGGGGGTGAGGAGTCCTCAACAAGTAACGAAATACAACAAGACAGCCAAAAGAAAATAATAAGATCAAAAAGGGTGTCAGGAGGGCACAGATCAAACCCACATGAAGATACAGAGGAAGAGCAAGACCTCAGATGGGATTACTCGGACACGCTGCCACTTCACACAGCAGAGGGGAAAGATCCAAACACAGGGAGCGCAAAGTTGCTAAAAACTCAGGATCAAGGCAGCACATATGACGGTAACTCAGAACCAATGCTGGCAATGATATTTCAATCCCTGAGCTCTTTTCAAAAAGAAGTCAAAGCGGAAAGTCGGATTGCCAGAGCTGCTGGTAAAAAAATCCAAGGGGCAGTGCGTAAGGTTGGGAAAACTTGCACGGACATAGCTGAGAGACTGTGTATGGTGGAAACCCGCACGGAAATTCTTGAGAATACAGTAGAAAATCTCAAAACTCAGATGACCTCTCAGTATAGTACCGTCAAGGATATAATGTGGAAAATGGAAGAGGCAGAGAATCGCCAACGGAGAAATATCCTTAGGATCCTTGGTATTCCGGAAAAAAGTGAGGGGAATGATATTAGGGCATTCACAATCGATCTCTTTAAAAATGCGTTTCCCGAGTTTATACACTGGGATTGGGACAAAGAGATTCAGCGGGTGCATAGATTCCCTTTCTCACTGCCTAAACACACGAGAGGCGACTCGGCGTTCCCCCGAGTTATCCTGTTTTTTTTCGGCAACTTTTTGCTTAGACAAGCGGTTTATGATCTGGCAAGGCCCAACAAGAAACGAAACTGGGGGAGCATTTCTTTTTTTGCTAAGCCTGACTTCGCTCATGCGACTGTAGAGAGGCGGTGGCGCTTACGACAGTTGATAACACCCTTCCAAAAGGCTGGGGCATTAGCCTTTTTACAAAACCCTGCTAAGCTAAAGGTAATTTCACAGGGTAAGACTATGTTTTTTACTTCAGAAATTCAGGCGGAGCAGGCCCTAAAAGATATTACCCTGGAGAAGAACAGTGCGGCAGGGGGGAGATAATAATAGTGAACTTTCTTTTTGACTAATGGAGCAGATACAGTGTGGCTCCGCTGATATTTAAAAAGAATCTCTCCATCTTATTTCTCTTTCTCCTTTTTTTTTTCTTCTCTCTCTCTCATATTGTACTACTATGTATTACTATGTATTCGTATGTATTATTATGCCCTGCGACTCGATGAAGGAATCAACATGAGGTATTACTAGCTTAAAATGGTGGTAAAGGTGGGCTTATAATACAGGAATGTCATTGATTCTTGAGGTGGGGTAGGGTGCAGAACAGAACATAGGAGAGGGTGGTGGTGTGGTGTGTGGGGGCGGTTAGTCAGATGTCATCACACAGGCTCCAGTGAAGCCTGGCAGCTTCAATAAAGGTGGGGGGGTGGGGGTGGGAGGAAGGGGGAGGGTTGGAGGGGGACAGGGACCGGGATTTTCACAAGGGACACAAGATGTATACAGGGGGAAAAGGGAATGGAGGCTAAGGAGGAAAGGCTGTGTTCAGGGCTCGCATTTGATTTAGCTGATAATTCTGAAAGATTTGGATGGCTAAATTAAAAATACTTTCTTTGAACATATGCGGCCTGAATGATATAAAGAAAAGGCAGAAAGTGGCAGAAGGTCTTAAGCTATCTGCTGCAGACATTATATGTCTCCAGGAGACTCACATTGAGGGGTCACAGCAATACCTATTGAAAACACTCGGATATAGACTTATCTCAGCTACATCTCAGGGGTCACGTACCAGGGGGGTAGCCATTTTGGCAAAAGGAGGGGGGATCCAGTTCTCGCTCTCATTTGCGGATACATTTGGGCGTTATGTGATAACTGAGTGTTGTTATAATAAAGGGAAAAACAAATTGACATTATGCACCGTGTATGGCAGTATTAGTGATGACCCAGAAGTATTGAACAAGATCTCCAACAAACTGGTACACTGGCCCCTCCCCGTTATAGTCTGTGGAGATCTTAACATTCACTTACCTGGCGATTGGTTATCCGACCCAGGTTTTGGATATCATGGTAGGAAGCAAAAGGTATATCATTCTCTGAAAGATATGTGTGTGCTCCATGGATTAATAGATGGGTGGGCAGAGAAATACCCGGGAGATCCTGGATATACTTATTACTCACATCCTCACTCTAGGCACCTAAGACGGGACTACATGCTCATGTCCTGTACTCTAAAATCAATCTGCCGAATAAATAAACTCCCGAGAATCCTTTCGGATCACAACCCACTTGAACTTACCATTACAGGGGGGGCTGATAGACCCACAGTTGCTAGTTGGACGTTTGAAAGCGCGTTATTGAATAACGAAGAATATTGCTTGTATATGAGGAACTGGATTCCGGCCTTTTTGGAGGATAATCTGGGTCCACCTCAATAGAAACTGTAGGGGATACTCTGAAGGCCTGTGTCAGGGGTGAAACTCTGTGGTTTTCATTCCGACGTAACAATATAGAAAGACAAAAAATGATGTCCTTAGAACAAAATCTGCGGAGAGCAGAAGAAGATCTGATCAAGGCAGTACAGGATGGCGAGGTAACAGACAGGGAGGTGAACAAGGTGGCAATTGCTAAAAACTATATTTCGGAAATTTTAATTGAGAAAGCAGTTATCAGAGCAACTACCCGCAGGGAAAGTACATACGAACTGAGCGAGAAAGTGGGACATCATTTGGCGGTTAGTACTCGGGAAGAGACATCCAGTACTCTATATAAAGCAATTAAGGATCCTGTGCTTGGCTTGAAGTTGGATCCGGCAGATATTAGAAAAGCCTTCCAAGTATTTTATCAGAAGTTGTACCATGAGGATGAGAATGAATGCGAGGATCCCATGAGCTATATAGATCCATCAGTTACAGAGGGTTTGGGAATAGAAGATCAGGAGATCTTAGATAGCGCACTCTGTTCGGAGGAAATTCTACTGTCTATGAACTCCTTAGCTACTGGGAAAGCAGCAGGCCTGGATGGGATCCCAACTGAGTTTTATATCAAATTTGCACCACAGCTCAGGTCTATCATGCCAGAACTTTTTCAATACATCTTTCATAGTGGGAATCCACCGAAATCCTGGTCACTTGCCAAAATAATAGTTTTCCCTAAGAAAAACAAAGATCCCCAGGAAATGGGGTCGTACCCACCAATTACAATGATTAATGGGGATTCCAAAGTATATTCTAAATTATTAGCAACACGGCTAGCACCTCGGATCCATAATATAGTCTATGAAAGACAACATGGGTTTGTACCAGGTAGATCTACGACTGACCATGTGCAAAGAGCTATATCCCTTTTTGACTACACGGGGATGACAGGTGACCCTATGGCGCTTTTACTACTTGATGCAGAGAAGGCGTTTGATAGGGTCTCCTGGAAGTTCCTGTGGGCCGCCATGCTAAACGGTGGCATAGGAATGAAATATATTACAGCAATTCAACAGCTTTATGTCAATCCCAGTGCCAGGGTACTGATCAATGGGGATTTATCCGACAATTTTAACATCAACAAGGGGACACGGCAGGGGTGCCCCTGATCGCCCCTCCTTTTTGCCATTTATATTGATGGGTTTATACACAGGCTCGAAAAGAATGTGCTAATTTCCCCTATATACGTGCGTGGTCTAGAAACAAAATGCTTAGCGTACGCTGACGAAATCGCCATTGTCACAGGGGATCCTATAAACACTATCAATGGGATAGAAAACGAAGCACAGGATTTCGGTAGAGTCTCGGGGTATAAGCTAAACTCCAGCGAGACACAGATCGTGCTTAACACTAAGATTGTGATGAGAGATCAGAGAATAACTGATAAGGCGACCTACCTGGGTGTCAGCATCAGCGCTGATGTTGGGAACATTGTTAATAATAATTTGGAGCCACTTCTGTCGCACACTAAGAGAGAACTGTCACGTTTAGACAACTTGCACCTATCTATTGAAGGTAAAACTAATTTAGTGAAGATGTTTTTTTTCCTAAGTTTTTGTATGTTTTTTAGGGCGATATGTTTAGAATTCCCACCACATGTATTCAGGAATATAGACACATTGTTTTCACGGTTTATATGGGGTTATAGTAAGCCACGGAGAGCACTCAAATGGATTACATTACCAAGAGAGCGTGGGGGGTGGGCTTTACCTAACTTCATGCTTTACTACTGGGCCTCGGTAATGAACTATAGCAAAGATTACTAATCTCTAACCCAGACGATCTGAATATTCCCACACCTCAAGAACTCATCCTCGGGAATGGGAGTACAGGTTGTCTCTGGCGGCATGTTAATGATGATCACCTTAAAAATGTGAAATTCAAAACCATCTCTAGTGTCGTCAAAGTTTGGGGAAAGGTTAAAAAGCTACTTGGTCTAGGCCGATTTTCACATTACACACCGGTGTTACAGAATACGGATCTCCCAGAAATATTTCATGACTCCTGTGTACGGAGATGGTGTGCATTAGGGATAGGGCAACTCGGTTGTTTTTTTACTACCCAGGGAATTAAATCATTTGATGAATTAAAAAAAGACTATAATGTCCCCAATAGGGACTTTTTTAAATATCTTCAGGTGAGAGATTTCCTACTAAAAAAGGGGGGTGGTCGTATTAAATTTCAAATATGCCAAATCATGGAAAATCTATGCAGCAACACACCCCCTAGAATTGGTGAGATCTATGAAAACTTTAACGCCTTACTCCCAGATGATATGGACAAACATGGGGCGGCATGGCAAATTAAACTTGAAGTTCCATCCAGTATCCCCCTTATTGCATATGATTTGTCACTCACTTACTTAATGTCCATAAAACTACAGGCGCAGTTTTACAAAACATATTTTTCATTAAATTATACCCCGTATAAAATTGCTAAGTGGGGGACTGGTAAAGGCACTACATGCCCACGATGTGCGCTCCCCGCTGCAGACAGTGTCCATATGTTCGCCACATGTAATATCCTAACAAATGTAATAAATGAAATATCTGGGTTTCTTTCGGACATTACCCATGGTAGGGTTAACATTACAACCGAAGAGGTTATGCTGGGCATTTCTAGTAATGAACATCCTAGACAGGTTCAAGGGCTGATTTTCGTTGCAATGGCTATCTTTCGGCTGTGCGTCGCATCAGCCTGGTTAGATCCTACTCCACCATCCTTTCCTCAATGGAAGGCTAGATTAATTGTGACATGCAGTCTCGAGGTCGCCATCTATAAACAAAAGGGGCGCAATATTCGGAAGAGGGGCATGAAAATCTGGGCACCTCTGCTAGACTGGATTCAGGCGCATTGAATGGAGGAATTGGAAAAGCCTTTGATAAATGCCAAAATCTTAAATTTTTAATTAACGCAATCCAACTTTTTGATAGCACTAAATTGTGTTCTCACTAAAATATTACAGGAGGAAATGTATGATTAAGACTGCATTAAGCTTTGATGGGTTTGTGTTTTCTTTCTTTTCTCCTTTATTCCCTCCTTAAGGAATTTGTGTTTGTGTACTGTAATACCTATGTATGTAACAATAAATGTACCTGTCCTCATGCGGGGTGGGGGGCGGGAGGGTCAGGGGTTAGAAAAATGTGTTGTAAAAATCTGAATAAAAATTGTTTAAAAAAAAAAAAAGAAAATATAGCAAAAATAAGGTACAGAAAAAGGCAAAGAGTCTGGGATGACCAAGCAGAAAAGACACATCTCCTATATATTTATATATATTTTGATTGGGGCCACTTTATAATCTCTATTGGCCATCAAATCATGTGGAGAGGTTCCTAAATAAGGAAAATCCTTCAGTGACTGTTGATCATCTTTGAGAGGCATACACATAAGGCTGACACACTCACTTTAATATTCAAGCTACCTTTAGATAGTGATATTATTTGGGGATTTTATTTGGGTTCATTCCTAAAGCTAAAGAGTTTACATCCTTCAATAAAAATGAATAACTGTAATATTTTACAACATTAGGGTGGTCTTCCCCCCAATTTTTTGCCTCCTTCCTCCACTCTTCTGACCTTGCTTTCGCTGGCTTTAGGACTCTACCAGTGCCAACCAGTGCTAAAGTACTTGTGTTCTTTCCCCTAAACGTGATATTATTGGTTCATCTCCAAATTGGGATATTTAATTTACCTATAAATCACTAGTAAATTGCACTACAGTTGCCAGGGCCCGAAATGTAAGTGCTACGAGTGGGCCTGCAGCACTCATTGTGCCACCCACTTAATTAGCCCCATAACCATGGCTAAAGCCTGCCCTTGTAGAGCCTGCATGTACAGTTTACACTGCCATTTGGACCTGGAAAGGTATACCTCTTGCCAAGCCTGATCCATGTTTTTTTATACATAGGTCACCCATAAGGTAGGCCCTGGATAACCCAGAGGTGAGGGTACAATGTATGTAAAAAGTAGAACATGCACTTTTAAGTTTTAGATGTCCGTGTAGTGACAAACTTTCATTATTTCTCCCATAGGATAATATTGGGATTGCCTTATTACATGTCTTAAATGTAATTCCCAAGTATAAATAGATGGACTTTTCAAGTTTGATATATCTAGAATAACAATTTAAAATCACAAGTTATTGTGAAGTCGGATTTTAAATTACAATTCTGAAAATTCTATTTATAAGCTACTAAAAAGGGCTTTAACAATTCATTTTTTAATACTACTTGAGCTTTTCTACATTGAAAAGAATCCCTTGGTACTTTTAAGAAGTTGCCATTTTCTTAGTCAAGCCATTTGGTGCCTGCTCAACTTCGCTCCTCCAGCCAAGCCTTCGCCACTGTACCTCGCATCAACAAGACCACCATGGGAGGCAGATCCTTCTCATACCTGGCTGCCAAAACATGGAACTCTCTCCCCGATTACCTTCGCCTCACCCAGAATCACATAGCGTTCAGAAAGCAGCTTAAAACGTGGATATTTGACAAATAATCCTCCTCCCCTTCCTAAGCGCCTTGAAACCCTCTGGGTATGTAGTGCGCTATATAAATGTTATGACTTGACTTGACTTGACTTGACTTGCTCCTTGACTCTGATACACATCTGGGAAGGGTGAAAGCTGGACGTTGTGTAGTCCACCGAGACAGCCACACACAATGTGAGCTTAGAAGAGACTTGATGGGCCATCCTGGGAGGATGGGAGGAAGGATCTGGGCATGGCCTCCCACATACATCGAGATAAACTGTGTCCTGTCCCTCATTAAGGGCTGTGTACTCCCACGTAGTGAGTCTGGATCCAGGGCAGGAAGGGAAGACCTTTGTACACTTTAAAGACCTGTATTTGAAGACTTCCTCACTTCAAAGGCACAACTAGATATTAAGTACTGGACCTTTGACACAACATCTTCATTACACTTCTGGACCTGTGAAGGCTCTGTCAGGAAGAAGGACTGATGTGCTGCTGAAGGGCTGCCACTCTGGTGGACAACCGCTTTTCTGGATTCCTGCCATGCTGTGCTGCCCTGTTGCCTGCTGTTACCCTGCCTGGGTGAGAGGGACTGGACCTGCATCACTTGAACCCAGAGTGAATCCAAGGCTGTGCTTGTTTGCCTCCTGATTTGAAGTCTAAAGGACATAAAAGACTTCCAACTCTTCAGTTGCTGCAGCTGGACTCTGCCATCTGCGAGTCTGCCCTGCTAAGTGGTGCCACCACAGTCCTGAACCCTTGGAAGTGAAGCCTAAGGTGCTTGCTTCTATGAAACCCAGGTATCCTTTCAGGTACAGGTGCATTGGCGCTGTTGCGTGGATCATAAGTGGTGCTTTGTCCAAAATTGTGTGACCAGAACCGGCGCATCGCCTTCGGAACGAGCACTGTGCAGCTCTCTACCTGAGGTCTTTGTATGTCCATTGACAATAATCTCAATGACAATGCTACGAACTCTGCATCATAGCCCCTGCAGTCCTCAGAGCCGAGGCATTGCCACTGTTGCGCAAACCAGGACCAGCGCATTGCTGCCATTGAGAGGATCAACACAGAGGCATCGATTCAGTTGTTTCCTCCATTTTGTTCGACATCGACGCAACTCAGATCATGGTACTTTTGTCAATTGGTCCTAACTAGACTCCTGTATACATCTCGTCCTTCATCGTTGTCGGCCTGAACATTTGACTTCGTCTAGGTCCACCACAACCAGATTTCCCAAACATCGTTCATTGCTTCTAAGCACTATTTTACAGCGTATTCTTTAAAAATTGAGTTCTCAAGCTCTACTTATTTGATTTTTGTCGTTTTGGTCTTGCTTTCATTATTTAGGCAAGCTCCATTTTTCTAACCTGATATGGAATCTTTTTGTGTCGTTTTTCACCCTTTTACTGTTGGAAGCGTTGAACAAATACTTTACATAGTGCCTATAAGTTAAGTCGGACTTCTCTGCCAGAGGGTGAGCACAGGTTAATTTAGGGTTGCCTGCTTCTTACCTTGACTAGGATTATGATTGCTGACTGACCTGGGCTCATACCCTAGTTAATCAACAATGCAATTTCTAACATAACCCACAATTTAAAATGTGGAGCATTATTGGGGCATGACTGCCAGGTTTTGTTTGTAAGTAGATGAATCACGATCTCTATTTGGAAGTTCTGCTCATTCATATTTTGTGAAATTTGATGACAAATTGTTCATTTTACATCTCACCAGGGAGGGGTAACATTAGTTAAAACATTGAAAAAATCCAACCAGTTACAACAACTGAAATAGATAAAATGCATTTTAAAGATAATTACATACATATGCTCATATATAAAACCTACTGGCGGTTATAGTTAGGACCAAAGTTTCCATAGGAATTTTATTTTGTTTTGCCAATAACTTTCGTGCCGCTTGACGAATATCCCCAAAATGTTCGTAAATTTTTCCCTTTTTGGTTCAGCTGCTGTGTTGAAAGTTCTGGGTGATCCGACAAGGGAGGACCCAAAAACAAAGGGGGTCCCAAAATGCATTTTCCCAATGTTATGTCTATGGGTATTTTTCCTTTCTTGAACACGACTATAGAGCCATCTTGGGCTTGTCTTGAAGCCAAGTGCTACAAAAAAGTAAAAAATAAAGAAAAGGAAGCAGGGTAGGAATACCCTGACAACTCCCCTTAATATAGTGGGAGGGTCCTTAGGGATCCCATGGGTGGATCTGTGAAAAAAGGTTCCATGGGCTCCCGCATTTCTTTTTTTTAAAAAACCCTATCGGCCAAATCCCGGGGGTAGGAAAGAGGGGAGCTCATTGGGCCCCCCTATTAGACGTATAAAAAGCCCTGAGGAACACCACCTCCCTGGGGGTGTAAACAATGAAAATACAGGGGTCGCTTGGCCTCCGTAGTCCCTGGTACTGCCACCTCCTCGGGACAATGAACACTGCAAATGTAGGCGGGGACCGCTTGGACCCTCCACTGCCCTGGGGACTGCCACCTCCCTGGGGTGCACTGTTGTAATGAAATGAGGGGGTGGCCCTAAGGCCTCCCCCGAAACACAGGGACCCAAACCTCCTAGCGGCCCATACATATTTTTTTTAAGCGGGCCCTATGGCCTACCACGCAACCCTGGGGACTGCCACCTCCCTGGGGAACAATCTCAACAATGAAGGGGGTCAATTGCAGACCCCTAGCCATGGGGAACAGCACCTCCCCTTGGCTAAAGTTAACATTGGAGTGGGGCCCCCCGGCACTCCTTCTCGAGCCCAAGATGGCCCTGAGGGTCACTACCCCCAGCAATGGCCCGGGGTGCCAAGCCATAGCAAACTTACCTCTGCTTTCAGAAAGCAACAGCAGAAAATGGTCTTTCTTGTTGAAAGCAGAGCATGTCTGTTTCCCTGTACACTGTCAAGCGAGCAGGGAACCACACAAATTGCTTTGAGATCCAGGAAGCTGCATGTTAGCTGGAGGCAGGGTGCCAGCAGGGTGCCAGCAGGGACCGCCGGGGTTTGAGGCTCACCCCGCGGTCCCCAACAGAAAGGCCAAGTCCCTCGGGTTGGTGTCCCTGAGGCCGATATCGGTCTGAGGTGGGGTCCATCAGGCCCACCTTCTCTTTTTAAAGAAAAACATATAAATAAGGACTGGGCCCCAGGGGATGATGCCCCTGAGTCTGAAATTGGCCTGGGGTAGGGGGCTGCATGGTTTCCCTCCCGTTTATAAAAAAATATATAAATAAAGCGTGGGCCCCGGGAGATTGGGTCCCCGTGGCCAACATCAGGGGGGCCGGGTGAATGGCCTTTGGGGCTAAAATCAGTCCTAAGTGTTGAGGAAAGGGACGTGGCCTACCATGACCTCTAAGCAATCACACTGTGTGGTATCCCATTACCTATTACCTTCAGTACGTCTCCCACTGCGGGATTGCTGATAGGTTTTTGTGGTCCGCCCCCTTTTTTCTATCAGTCTGCAAACACACCTACTGCCACACTACGAGTTTGAAATGTAGTTATCTTGGCTGCTGAGGGTCCTTAGGGGGCAACCAACCCCTCCGGTTACCTCCAGTAATTCCCATACAGGAGGATTTCTAAGAGGTCTTCAGAGGCCATGCCCCCTTTCTACAGCACTCTGCAAATGCATCTCCTGCCACTCTACTGGTCGGGGAATGAAGTCCTCTTGGATGCTGAGGGATCTTGGGGCCAAGAAATCCTCCTGGTAGTTTCTGTAACTCCTACACGGCGGGATTCCTGAGATCTGGTAAATGGCCCTGCCCCTTTTCTCCACCATTCTGCAAATTCCATTACCCCTTAAAAAACATAGAAATTCACTGAAAAAAAGGATGCAGGGACATTAAATTTAGGAATTAGCATTTAAAAAACCTTCACTGAAAGAAACAAAGGTTACAAAGAGGTTATACTTAGGAAATGGAATAACAGAAGCATAGAAATTCACCGAAAAAAACAGGGTACAGGGAAATTATAGGTGAGCTTATATTTCACTTGTACAAAACCACTGAAATACAGCAGTTATAGTTACTTGAGCTAACTATAACTAATGCCCCCGCAATGCACTGCTTATGACCTCACATAGTACATCACTCATGACATAAGTAGTGACATAATTAGTCACTGATTGGAAAAATGGGGACCCCTACATGTTATTTTGTTTGCTATTCATAGGACAATACCCACAGAATCAACCCTATCAACCTCAGGGACAATATCAACCTCATTTCCAGGACCATCAGCCGAATGCGGACAGGTATCTGGAAACAAGAAATGCAAGGTACTGGAGGGAGTAAAAACAATACCCATTTTCAACCTAAGTAGCCATGATGCTAACCCTGCCACCTTTTCTGTTTTATCTAAGGGACTCTCATTTGTTCCCCATTCTGGGCTGAATAAATTTGAGCTTTTTAACGACATGGTGAGTTTTTTCCGAAAAATTTGACTTAAAAACTTTTTCTCCAACAGGGAATGTGATACAATAGAACATAACAAATCTGGCTTAGCGCCAAAATCGGTGTTTACACCTACTTTAGATCAGGTAGACCCAGAAGTGGGAATTTTTGAGAAGATTGCGACCTCCAAGTTAAAAAGTATCACTAAATATATACCACATACCCCTTACAACATCTCTATAGCAGAACATAAAGCTTTACTCGAACTTAAAGAATCTGCTCAAATAACTGTCAAAAGTTGCGATAAGGGGGGTGGAATTGCCATCCTAGATACAGACAAATACATTGAAAAAATTGAACTTATGCTCAACGATACCACCTTTTATACTAAAATTTTGAGAGACCCCACAGCCAAGATTAAGAACAAAATCTCCAAATTAACATTAAAGGCATTAAACAATGGAGATATTTGCCAAAAAGAATACGACTATATGAATGTAGACCATTCAAAAATGGCCAGTATATATGGCATTCCAAAAGTACACAAGAACGAATACGATCCACCATTCCGTACAATTGTTACTATGATTGGTAGTGTCACTGAGCCCATATCAAAATATCTGGACGCAATTTTGCGTCCACACAGTGGGAAAATATTGGGATATATTCAAGATACTAGACATGTTATCATTCAACTAGAAGGCACAGCGTTCAATGCCCACAGACAGTTGATGGTAACATTGGACGTGGAAAGCCTTTATTCCAATATTCCATGTAGAGGTGCTATTGAAGACACTAAATGGTTTATAGAGTCTTTTAATATCGACTGTAATATGCCCTTTATCTTAGATTGTCTTAACATCATTTTGGAAAACAACATCTTTGAATTTAGAGGGAATCTCCATAAACAAATCAAAGGAGTAAGTATGGGCGCTTCTTGCGCCCCAACAATTGCAAATATCTATGTGGCACACTTAGAAGAGAAGCACATCTTTAATGAAGTGGCACCATTTTTTTAATCGATATTTTACTGGTCAAGATATATCGATGACATCATCTTTATCTGGGATGACAATGAGGACACATTAAAAGAATTCATATCGTGGCTTAATGCCTGTGATTCCAACTTAAAATTTTCGGAACAAATAAGCAATTCTGAGATAGAATTCTTGGATCTAATGATTAAACACCATGAGGGACAGCTAGTTATGGATCTCTTTGTAAAACCCACTGCTCGGAACACACTCCTTCATTACAGCAGCTTTCATCCTACATCACAAAAGGACAGTATACCCTTTAGTCAATTCCTTAGATTAAGGAGAAATTGTACCAGACTAATTGACTATGATGAGAGGGATGCTGTAATGAAGGAGAAATTCAAAGAATGTGGTTACCCACATCGATTAATACGCGAATCATACAAAAGAGCAAGATATTATGATCGACAACACCTTCTCACAAACACCAAAACTAAGCGAGACGCTAGCTTGGTGTGTGTAACCAGACATTCCTTGCTAAACAATCAGATTCGCCAAATCTTGTATTCCAACTGGCACGTGTTGAATGTCAACGAAACTGGCAATGAAATGATCCCAAAACCTCTTTTTGCATACAAAAAAAACTAAAATATGCCAATAATGAAGGAAAGAATCCAAAGAAACATTATTACCGGGGTTCCGGTAATAGGCAATCACAAGTGTGGAATATGTAAGATCTGTCCACAAGCTATTGAGACAAAAGACATCAAGTTTAATGACATCTCTATTCCCCTAACCTGTATGACAAATTGTAAGACCACAAATATTATATATTTGCTAATTTGTCCATGCAATAAAGGGTATGTTGGGGAATCCTCGCGTTCAGTGTACACTAGAGTCACTGAGCATAAATCAGCGATCCGTACAAGAAAAATGAATGCCCCACTGGTAGCCCATTATGTGGACTATAATTATAAGCCGGAAGAAATACGATGGACAGTTTTGGAAAAAATTGTGGCAAAACCAGGAATTAATGTAGATAAAAGTCGTCGTAAACGCGAAGTATATTGGATATTCACATTGGATACAGTGAGATTAGGATTGAACTCTGAGATCCCTTGGGAACAAGCAATTATTTAATGGCTCTCTCTCTCCCCTTTTTGAGGTACACAACCTGGACATCTCTTAAGAGAGAAATATCATATGCTAACTACATTCATGTTTCGAACTGTAGGAAATTATAAAGAATCCCTCCAATAGAGTCCTTTCGAATTTCATGTTTTTTACACCATTTGCGGCATAACCAGAACAATAATTAATAATATACATAAAATATATATAAGGAAGAAACACTATAATTGTGAAGTCTGTCGTCTATCTCTGTATGAGAAGGAAAGATACAATAATGACAACAACCTAGTCCATTTTCTATAACTATGACCGACCAGGAAGTTTCTGTGTCGACAATCTCGTCGATACAGACATATGTCATCAAAATGCGCTAAAGAATAATAGATCAGCTGAAAAACATCAGCGTAATTAGGCGGAATCATGGTCATATATAAATGCCGGGGCCACATAAACATTCTGTTTAGAACATTCAGAGGCGAAGACAAGCAGATGCCAGAAAGGAACCCCCGTGCAATGAATAGCTACACAAAAGCGAAGGTACGTCTCTAGGTTAGCGATAGACAAACTGCATTGATATACATTCAATGCTGTTCACTGCAGAAATAGGGAAGAAGCTCTTTGTCTCCCTTTCGTACCTTTCAGATAATTCGACTGACAAGACTGCAAATGTAGAATATTCGTTTAACAGATATATATCAGGTAACATCTGGAATAACTGTTAAATAAAATATTGTAAGAATCTTCGTAAGGGGTAGCGTGTAAATCTATACTGCTCTTGGTGGTTTTTTAGAGTGAGAAATAAATAGACGGGTGTCTCTGGCTTCGAGCAAGAAAAAAGAATACTGAATTTAAAGAGCAAGCCCTCTGCAACTAAATCAAGGTATCTTGAAGGTATTATCGAATACTGTTTTGAAAAAAGTATTATAATAACAGCGATTGTAGTAATTAGTTCATTACATTATGTGATCACCTTCATAGCTTTTCCCTGCTCGCACTTTTGTTTACATAATTTTTTGAACACACTGTTGTTCTATCTGAGGTTTGTTATACTCAATATAATCGAGTTTAAACCGAAAAGGTAATAGTTTAGCAATTTCAAGTGACCTTCCCAGGAGACTAGGTGACATCACACTGGAATATACACGAACTAAACAAATTAAACTGTTTTCAGCTATAAGTACCCATTGGTCTGTTTTTTTACCCCAGGCTGATATACAGCAGTCAAAAGTAGGAAGAATCATCAGCTAACTTACCTTGAAGAATAATCAATCCTATCCAAAACGCAGACATCCACTAAACCACATGGGATTTTGAAAGGAATACCACAAGGTATTATTTTATGAATGGTCACAAGTTCCCCTTATGGTTTATTAAAAGTTCGGTTCTTTGTAAATAAAATCCCTCCTTTTTTCACAGTATAAATGAAACGCTGCAATCAGGAATAATAATCCCTTGGGGAACACTAAAGCGAAGTACCATCTAATATCATGGATGTGAGTAATAGTTGGTTCACTCAATGCTAGTTTTTTGTAAAATCCATGTTACTTTTCTCTTCCCTCTTAATCTTTCCTTTTTTTCCCCTTTCCATTTCTTTAATCTATACCTTATGTATAAAGAATAGGATTTAAGCTAGAAAATGAAGTTAGTTGTATAATGAGTGATGTTAAATAGAGATTTTGTGAAGTATATTGATTTGAATAGATATGTAATAGAGATTGTTGTCTATAATGAAATGAATGTGCACCAAAGTTGAATATTACAAATATACAATTTGTACAATAGGCAAAATAGTATAAGATAATATAATCTGATGGAATGATAAAAGGTTATTGCTGCTACATGTATCCTAGAATAAAATTCACTGACCCTTAAGTTTCTTATATGATAGAAAAACCAAAAAAAATGTTTTGCATAATAACGCCTGATATATTTATATATGTATTCTATGTATTTTTTTGTTTAGGTTTCTGTTGTACATCACCATGTTTGTAACTCACGAATGACGGTCACCCGACGAAGGCCTTTTGGCCGAAACGCGCGTAGTTCCATTCCACCGCATTGCCTTCCTCTAATCTTCCATCGACCGAATATATCGTATAGCACTTTTTTTGTATTGTTATTTTTATTTCTTCTTTCCCTGCACTGTTATGTGAATATATGTAATATATGTATTTCAATGTTAATTTATATGAACAATATATCCCTTTTACCAAAAAAACAGACAAAAAGTATGATTAACACAAAAGAAAAGATAAAAATATAAATAAAATGGTTTCTAAATTTTTATATATCATTTGTCTCAGCTAACAATCATTTAAGGTCGCATAATATTATGAATATGTGTGTGATAAGGGCGGTATAATTATAACTGGTTTGCTATATATTTTCTTTATCTAAATAATTAGTCACTGATGACATCTCAAATGACCTCTCATACACCCATTCAGACACCCATACAACACTCACATTTCTATTCACAGACCCATACAATTACTCACACAGCCACTCACTCCTCCTTAGAGATACTCACATACCTACTCACTCACTGAAACAGCCAATCACTCAACCAGTCAGCCACTGACATACCTACTCACTCACTCATACAGCCATTCAGGCACCCAATCTCTCAGCCATACATTCACTCAACACATCCACCCACCCTTACAGCCACTGATGCACCCACTCATCTACCAACATAGTCACACACCAGCTCACTCATCCACACAGCTGCACAGATATCCATACACCCATACAGCCACTCACACATCCAGTCACACACCTATACAGTCACTCACATACTGAAAAACCCACTCACACATGCACTCATTCACCCATGCAAACAACTATACCCACTCACACACCCACACAAGCACTGACATAAACACACACACACACCTACAGACCTAGTCAGAAATACACTCACTCATCCATACAATAAAACATGAATGCACTTACACACCCATACAACCAATCACACACTGAAACATGCAGTCACAAAACCATTCATCATCATCATCATCATCATGTTACTTTATTCGGTCATTTGTAAAAAAACATCATCAAAGTATACAGAAGATCAAAACACAACTATATATACAATTAAAATAGTATTAAACCACTTGGAGAGTACAGATGACATCCCAAAACAGGGTAAAACAATGTTTAAAATGAATCCTACATAGTCAAGCTTTAAAAAAAAGAGAGAGTGCTATACAGTCTACCAATCATTTAGAGTACTGGACCACGTATATCAACTTGATATTTAAAATACGTATACAACGTAGGGGGGAAAAGGATTAAAAATCACTTTGTTACTATAATAAAAACTTTTTACGGATGAACCAGAAGGAAAATAAAAAACGACTATGAGCAGATACTATTGGCCCTAATGTATCATATTTTAAGATCCTGAATGCGATCTGGTGCTGCCTAGCTCCCAGATTGAGACATAGTTGTCTAATCCATTTCCTGCTCAGCTGCCTATACTTTGTACAAAAAAACAAGATATGTTCTTCAGACTTGTGAGCTTCACGGCAAGCAGGACAAAGATCTAAAACCAGGCCTCTTTCCCCGGAAATTTCAGAAGCAGGTTACCATATCTGAATCTAACATACAGGCTCTTGGCAAGAGGGGGTGTAATCAAATCAAGGAAGGGTTCAAACAAAAAGCTTGTTTTAACATTTAAAAAGTTAGATGTTAGCTGTCCACTGCCTTAGTTATTGATTTACAGACCCCTATTAGACTCCAATATGTAGCTTTGATGGTCAGAATATCGCGTTTGATGTCATTTTCTGGGTGTTCCCACAAGACCGTCAGGTTCAGTAGGTTACACCATTTGGCAATATGTTTGAACCACAGTAGTTGTTTTGCCCCATTTAGTGCTAGGACCTCTCGTAAAGAATTACGGTAATCAATTAATTGTGGGGGGGGGTCCAAAGGCGCAACCAATAAGTTAGTGGTCTCAGGGCGTCTAAATTGCCTATTCTTTTTATCCCAAGATCACAAAAAAGTGGGGTGAGTGGTGTTGTGATAGGTAGCGAGATAAGAGCCCTTACGAAACTATTCTCGCAGATCGTTACTTTATTTACCGAGTTAAATCCCCACATCTCTGCTCTGTATAAGGCACCACTTTGGGCTTTTGCACGATAAATTTCAAGGGCCGGTGAAAGAGGTTGGGTATATGATTGTTTTAAGAATCTTAGTACTAATTTCGATCTTTGGCATAGTATCTGGGAACTCTTCATCAGCTGATATTCCCAGATAAGTGTCTCACTTAAACCTATGCCCAAATATTCAAAACAGTTTACCCACTCCAATGTTTCTTGTAGAACCTTAACCTCTCTTACGCCTCCCCGTACTTTTCCAAACACCATAAATTTAGTTTCAGAGGTGTTCGATTCCAATTTCCTCTCTTTGCAAAAGCTCAGAAATGTATCCAGTAGTGCCTGTAGACCCATGGGAGTTTTAGATATTAATAATGAGTCATCTGCAAAGAGCAGGATGGGGAATTTTACACTATTCATCGTAGGGGCATCGTTCTTACAGCCCATTAGACAACTAACCACATCATTGATAAACAGCAAAAACAGTGTGGGGGCGAGAACACACCCTTGACGCACCCCCCGCTATATTGAAATCCTCTCTGTCAATTACCCATTTTTCCCCCACCTGATTTGGGCATAATTGTCCTTATGCGATCTGGCAATTATGGACACCAGAATTTCTGCTGTTCCCTGTTCAAGCATGGTCTTCCACAATAAATTATGTGGAACCAAGTCGAACGCGGCTCGCAGGTCCACAAATGCTAGGTAGAGCCGCTGTTTCCTGAGTAGCAAGTATTTCCATGCCAACAAGGAAAACCTGAAGGCTTGGTAGCACGTGCTAATTTTTGCATGGAAGCCCGCTTGGGCTGGGGACAACACCTTGTTGGCATCCATCCATTCTTGAAGTTTATCTAAAACTTGCCTAGCAAAAATCTTCTGAAGATTGTCAATTAGACTGATGGGCCTATAATTGGAGGGGATAGCAGGATCTCCCTTTTTAAAGATTGTTATTACCTCTGCTCCCCTCCATGTTTCTGGAATATCCCCACTAGCCAATATTCTGTTAGACAGAAGATTTATGTATGGTCCCCAAATCATTGGTTCGGATTTATATAGATAATTTACTCTTTGCAGACATGGTATCCTCTAAACTAAAAACTAGTAAAGGTTGATTTACAGTCTTGCCAATAACAGTATTGTCCACAATTGGGGCATCCTGATCAGTGTGTTAATCCGTAATAGCCCCATCACGGAATATAGGCGCGAGAATTGTTCCACCCAAACTTCCTGTTGTATGTGATGGTTATTGGAAATAGGGTTTTCCGCATTGCCCTTAGACACAATAAGCCAAAACTAGTGGCTATCTCTGGCTGGGGCTGCTAAAACCAGATAAT
Organism: Lissotriton helveticus; assembly: GCF_964261635.1. Classification (NCBI taxonomy): domain Eukaryota; kingdom Metazoa; phylum Chordata; class Amphibia; order Caudata; family Salamandridae; genus Lissotriton; species Lissotriton helveticus. Next base: position 549,282,532 of record NC_136065.1, on the reverse strand, counting down.
TCCAGTTTGTGTCAGCATGTTCGCTCTTAGCTTTGCCTAGTGCTTATCTATAATTATTGCGAGCTGAAATTATATCCATTCTAGAACACTCTCTGACTGCTTTTAGTAGTACATTTTTGGCTTCCTTGCAATTGCTGTTAAACCAATTACGGTCCCTTGCACTGGCAGGTCTTCCAATGCGATTCTGTTTTAGGAAAACTGTTTCTAGGGCCTTAAAAAGTTCCTTATGTACTAGAGTAACATAAGAAGTGTCAAGTAGATCAGAACAATCCCTGTGGTCACACAAGTTAACTAAAGAGGCCACTAGGAACTCGTATATCCTAGCATAAAGATCCTGTCTGGCTTGGATTTTAGGCTCTTCTACAATTGTTAGTTGGGGAGGGCTCTTTTAATTTGGAAAAATGACAACGAACGTCCCTATCCAGAGCTGTGCCTTTAATTTAAAAAAAAAACGGGTTATGGTCACTATCTGACCTTGATTCAATAATCATGTCCTCCATTCACAGCTAGATTCTGGCATCAATACAAATATAATCTAGTGCGCTTTCATAGGAACCCCTCTTAAAGGTAACCTTCCGTCCTATGTCTGATAGGGTTCTTCCATTGCAAGCCCTCAGGTTCCTACCAGCAGTTAGGGAAGCAATCTGCAGTGCAACATTTGAGTAGTGTTTACAATGATTTTCAACTACCACATTAGGAATGCCCCACAACTCGCCCTCCTCTTCAAGAGAAGCACTTAATAGAGGGGAAGGCTCAAACACAGCGTTAAAATCACCAGCAACTATAATTTTCAAATTCACTTGAAAACCCTCTACAAGATCATCTAGTAAAGACACTACTAAGGATTCGCTTTGGGGAGGTTCTGTCCTAGCATAGACATTTAGCACAGTCAGGACTAAGCCAGACAGAAAAGTAAGCTGAATACCCAGAATGTCAAGTGAGTTTATCAAAAGTATTTCTAACCAAAATTAACAGGCCACCGCTGGCCCTACCTGACATATTCGACGGTAGGGCGTCCACACAGTGTGCGATGTATCCATTGATATGCACCTTGTCAACCACCCAGGTTTCTTGGTAAACCCAAATATCAACATTTCCTAGGCCGATGAACCATTCGGGGTCAAGGAGCTTTGAGTGTATTCCTGCTAAGTTCCAGGATAATAAGGTTAGACTATTATCTGTCCTATTTCCACCAATGGGAACACCCTCAGCAACATCTGCTGCACTATCAGATGTGTGTACGATTCCGTCCTCAGTGGTCATAATTGACAAGTTACTAACTCCTTGTCCTGTATAGGAGTTACCATCCTGTGACTCATAAGGTACAACACTGTTGATACTCGAAGAGACTGTGGGTGAAGCTGCAGAGTGTGGATCAGTGATGTATACAAGCTCCAAGTGTGGGCTATCAATTACAGATTTTACATCTGAGGCCCCTGCTAATTCCCCAGAGTCATTGAACCTCAAATGTTCCACACTGAAATGTTGATTTTTTATGGGCAATTTACCACTAATCATGGCCAAATTGTCCAATCTACCACTATCTGATGGAATTAGAGTAGTCAGTCAATCGTTCTTGTCTAAAGGGTTGAAAATATCAAACCTATTATTGACTGGGAGTCTTTATCTAACTTTCCTCTGCCCACCCATTAAAGACTCCCCAAAAGGTGCCTGTGTCACACAATGATATTTGTAAAAATATCCAAGGGGTAAGACACTAATCCCTGAGTGCGCCAGTGACCTATTACCTGTACTTCCTAAAATGGCATGGACTAGGTCAGGTGAACCAAAGGAGACTACAACGCAGTCGCCTTCTCTAGACTTGTTGGAGTTCCCCACCCAACCAACCTGTCTCACCATTTTAAAATGAGAAAAAAGAGGATTGCCTATCCCTGTCCTCCCGTTTAGCTCAAATAGGGATTTGTTTTTCAAATTAAACCAGTGTTCCGAAGTACCCGGGGACAGTTTGGGAACATTGGCTAATATTATCGTATACGGAGTAACTTCTGGGGACAGATCAAGTACATTGTATGCTATGTGTTCTCGTCCTGGTTTTCTAAGAGTACCTAGGTTCTTTTGAGACTGTATTTCCTCAGTACAGGCATGGTTGGGCATAATAGGGAGAGTTGTTTTGTGATATTTTGGCTCTGTTCTGGTGTGCTGGGGCTCTTGGTTAAGTCTGTCACCCTTGATTGAGGTGCCCCCGTGCTAGTGGTATCTTTACTTTTAGGAGCGGTCACTGGGATGGCTGTTCCCAGGCCTGACACAGCAGTGGTCCAGTCACTTTTGGAACTACAGGTGGGCCCAGTGTGCTGAACAAGCTTGGGACAGATACATCTCTGGGTTAACTGTAAAGAATGAGTATTCTTAGGGTGCGATTCTTTCTGTATTTCTAAGCAAACAACTCTAGTTAATTTGTCAATTTCCGTTTCCAATTTAGACAGCTTCTGTATCAGAAGATTCAATAAGACTGAAATAACATTGCCCAATTTAGCCCAAAACCCTTAACCGTCAATAGGTAACAGGGAGGGTAAGAGTGACGGAGAAAAGGGAGAGTTAGCAGTGTCGAACCAGCTGTATCCTCCAACCCGTCAACAACTACTCTTGCTGCACCTCTGCACCCTCTTTTAGATATTGGGTGTGGTTGTTTACTAGGTCCTCGCCCTTTCAGTTTTTTTGGACTGAGGTAGACTATTGCCTCCTTGTGTAGATTTAGTTATTTGGCTTCTGGTATGTACTTTGGATCTAACAGCCATTTCAGTTGTGAGTGGGGCAGCACTTGGCACAGGAACCAGAAGGGGCAGAATAAAGTATGATGGGGTGAAGGGGGTGATAGGGGTGAAGGGTGTGAAGGGGGCTTGGCAGGGGTCCAGGATTGAAATGGGCACCCATAGCTGTACAGCCAGAAATATCAGGTTGTAAGTGTAATGTTGCAGTTGAGGATGTTGTGACTCATATTACACATGTTAGAGATAGTATCAATCATTAGTAGTACAACTAGAATTCTTATCTAACTTTTGTAGTAAGTTAGTATAAATATTTAAGACCCATAAACTCTCAAAAAACACTTACACTCACTTGCTGATTTCATCAATTATGTTATTTGAGATGTCATCAGTGATGTCAACTGCCATGTCATGAGGGACATTAAATTTAGCAAATAGAATTTTAAAAACCTCAGAAATGTACTGAGAAATACAAAGGTTGACCGTGTCATGGGTGATGTAATATCTGAGAGCATAAGTGGGGTATTGCGGGGGCATGAGTATAATTGCAGAATTTTTCTGGTTTTATACGAGTGAAATCTGACCCTAACTATAACATCCCTGTAACCTTTGTTTTTTTCAGTGAATTTCTAAGGTTTTTTAAATTCTATTTGCTAACAATAACGTCCTTGTAACCTTTGTCTTTTACAGTGAATTTCTAGGGTTTTCTAAAAACGAATTCTTAACTATAAATAACACCCTTGCAATCTTTATTTTTTTCAATGAATTTAGACTTTTTTCTAAAAGCTAATTCCTAACTATAACGTCCCTGTAACCTTTGTTTTTTTCCCCTGAAGTGCTATGTTTTTTTAACTAGTAATGGGGTTTGCACAGTGGTGGAGAAAGGCTGTTGGGCCTGCGACCAGCTTTACGGACCCCGCTGTGTAGGACTTATAAGAAGTAGCTAGAAGGCTTCTTGGCACCTAAATTCCCCCAGGAGTAAAGTGTACTTCATCCCCCACCCAATAGTGTACCACAAGCAGAGACACATTTACAGAGTGGTGGAGAAAGGGAGTGTGGGCTCCAATGACCTCTTAGCAATCCTGCTGTGTGGGACTTATTTGAGATAATAGGAGGGGTAGTTGGCCCCCAAGGACGTCCTTGTGGACCAACTACCACTCTTGTTACTTCGAGTATGTCCCACACAGCAGGATCGCAAAGAGGTTTGTTAGATGCCACACCCTCTTTCTCCACCACTGTGCAAACATGACTCCTGGTGCACTACTAGTAGGGGGTGAACTATTCTTGGCTCCAGCGGATCCTTGGGGGCCAACCAACCCTCTTATTAACTGCAGTAAGTCCCACACAGGGGGTTTATTGAGAGATGTTCGGTGGTCGTTCCCCCTTTCTTCACCACACTGCAAATGCACTCCTGGTGCATTGCCAGTTGAGGGATGAAGTCCCCTTGGTTCTTGAGGGTTCTTGTGGGCCAACTATCTCTCATGCCACCTTCAGTAACACCCACACAGCTTGATTGCTTAGAGGTTGTCAGAGACCACCCCCCTTTCTCACCACTCTACAAACATGTCTCCAGACGCACCACTGACTGGGGGAAATAGTCCACTTTAGTCCTGAGATCCTCAGGAGTAAAGTGGCATTCATTCTCCGACCAGTAGCGCTCCAGGACGCGTGTTTACCACTCCCCCTTTCTCCATCAGTCTGCAATCAAGTCTTCTCAGCAATCCCACTCTGTGGAACTTACTGGAGGTAATAAAAGGGCGTATTGACCCCCAAAGACCCTCAGCATTCAAGGGGATCTGATTACCCAGCCACCTTTGTGCCCGGAGGTGCATTTTCAGAGTGGTTATGAAGGGGCGTGGCTTTTTGCAAATTACAGCTGATTATTGCACCGGGACCCCATCCCCGGGGCCCAGCCATTTCCTTTAAAAACTATTTTAAAGTAAAGGAAGGGGAATTGCATGGCCCTCTTCTATGGGTACATTTTGGCCCTGGGGACCCCATCCTCTGGGGCCTGCCCTTTATTTAATTAATTATTATTTAATTGGTGGGCCTTGCGGCCCCCTCCTGAGGCCAATTTTAGCCCCAGGGACCCAATTCCTCAGCACCAGGCCTTTATTTATGTTTTTTTAAAGGAGGGGGGTTAATCAGCTCCCTCACAAGGCCTATTTTGGCCCTGGAGACCCCATACCTGAGGGCCAGCCCTCGATCTGTTTTGAAAAATTTGGGAAGGGGGCTGCATGGCCCCCATCTTGGGCCGATATTGCCCTGGGGACCCCCCATCCCCTGGGGCATGGCATCTCATTGGGCACCTCCAGGGTAGCCTCAAGGTCTCCGCAGTAACTGCTGGCTCCCTACCTCCTTCAGTAGGTGTCATTGCTTTTGGACGAAGGGATCTGCAAGCATGCAGCTCCCTCTGTCCAAAAGCAATTCTGCTCCGCTTCATGGAAGCAGAGCAGTGTTTGCTATGGCTTGGCGGGAGTGGTGCTCCTTCCAAACTATAGCAAACTTCAAACAATGATGTAGTTGGCCCTGGGGGTGGTGGTATCCAGGACCATCTACCGCTCAGCGAGTGAGGCCACATGGACCCCCTCCAACATTATTTAAGCCATGGGGAGGTGGTGGTTGCCGGGGCTGCGGGGTTGTGCACCCTCTGTATGTAATTAAATGTAGAATTGCCCCAGGAAGGTAGCGGTCCCCAGGACTGCGTGGGGGCTGATGCCCCTGCACATTTTTTTAATATAGCCCAAGGGAGGTTGAAGTACCCAGAGCTGTGGGGGCCAAGTGCCCCCCCCCTCTTCTGGGTGAGTTAGCCCCAGGGAGGTGGCAGCCCCTGTGGCTACTTGGTGGGTTGGAGCTCTCACGCATCATTTTGTAATATAGCCCTGGGGAGGAGATGGGCCCTAGGGCTGGGGGGCCACGTGGCCACAGTGTGTAATTATATATAAAGTTGCCACGGAGAGGTTGCTGTCCGCGGGGCTGCATGGGGGACTAGAGCCCCCCACACATTATTTTTTAATATAGTCCCGGTTTGGTGGTGGTGGTAGAAACATCATGCTAAGATCGACCCGAGGTAATACATATGGTGATTATTGCATCTTCTCGCTCAAATTAGGGTTTAGAAATTTTTTTATTTCTTTTTAGGGTTTTTCATGAAACTTGTGAGTCGTTACATCTAGTTGTCCCATAATCTATAACCAATAGTAGAACCAGTAAAGTCATTAGGACGCCAAAGGCAAATAATAAGTGAGATGTAGTTTTTAGGTTTATATTTTATGTCACAGTTTGTGTTATGTTGTACATAGATGCAAGAGCAATTAGCAGAGTATGGGTGTCAAAGGGTTTATGTAAAAATATGATGCATTCATTAATAACAACAGTGTTAATGATTCAGAGCAGTGTTCAGGTTTGGTTTTCTCAGACCGTAAATGTAATGTATTCTTTCTAGGTTCTATGAATGTATATATAGAGTATTTTTTGACATATGCGCCTAAGCTCTAGATCACAATTATGTTTATTTTTTCCATTTATAGTAACCACTGGTATGAAATCCTGAAGAAGGCTTTGCCAAAACGCGTTGGTATTCTACAAACATTACCAGTGTTTCCACAATAAGGCTTGAATCATTCGTAGCCCAATATTCTTTATATAGACCATCATGAGTCTTATAAATTGTCTCTGATCATCTTGTATATACAAATTGAAGTTATTATGGTCTCAGGTTCTACCTTCATGCGAATGAATATGTGGTTCTAATTTACACGATATTATCTGTTATGTGTATCCGGTCATATATTGGAAGTATCTATATGTGAATTGTATTTATGAATATATATATATTTTGTCTATCTTAATATAAGTTTATAAAAAAAAATCATTATCAAAATAGAGTATATTTTTTTAAATATGTTTGTACGTTAGTTTTTATGATTTGCATCATATTTTTGTGTTTCTAGAGTTTACATGCTTGTCTAATAGTATCTAGTACTGTTCCCAGTACAATATATTTTTCAAAATAGTCTGTGGGGCTCCATGGCGGGGGACGCACAGCCCCTGTATGTAATATAGAGTTGCCCCAGAACACATCATTTTTTAATGTACCCCGGGGAGGTTGCGGTCCCCGGAGCTGTGTGGTGAGGATTGAGCTCCCCCATGCATCATTTTGTAATATAGGCCTGTAGATTTGGTGGTCACCGGGGCAGTGGGGCTGCACCGGTCCTTAAATATAGAGCTGCCCCAGCACACATTATTTTTTAATATAGCCCCAGGGAGGTGGCGGTCCCTGGGGCTGCAGTAGGCCCACATGGGTGCCCCATCATTATTTTTAATGGGCCCCGGGACCTGACTCACCTGTGGGACCTAAATTAATAAAAGCACACAAGTCTGCGCTTTGTTTTGTTCCCATTTTTTGCAGGAGTCCTGCTGAATATTTTTTTTTTAATTGGGGGTAAAGGGAGGGTGTTTCTACCCTGTCCCCTTTTCTTTTTTTTGTATCATTTTTCTTGTGACTCTGTTCAACTGAGTCACAAGAAGGCTGCCAACCCTTTCTGGTTTGAAGTGTTAGCAGCCAATTGAAACTCAGGCATGAGATCGGGAGTGTCATGGATCCACTGTAGCCCCAGTTGTATATCTGAGAAATCTTTACATTTCTCAGCACCTACTGAATTGGTTTATACCATTTAATAAAAAGAGTGCTTTCTTGACCAAGAGTTACCATTTTGCCAATTTGGTGTAATTCCATTCAGCAGTTCAGAAGACTGTGGCTGTGTCTTAAATTTCCTATGGAAATTAACATGGTGAAAATGCACTTTGGGACCCCTCTTTTTCTGGCCCCCGCTTGACTGATCACACCGAAACTTTCAAGACAGCCACTGAAGTGACTGGTGTATTCGTTTTCGAAAATTTTGTGAGGACATCAAAGTCTTTAGTGAATGAAAAAACACTCTTCCTATGGAAACTAGGTCCTAATTATAACTACCTACTGGCATTAGGAAGCAGAGAACTCTGGGCAGTCCTCAAGTTTAGGTGGAAAGCAGCTCCAGTATAGAGCACTCTCAACACCAGCGACACTCTAAATTTGCTCACTTCAAATGTCGGCTTTTCTATCAAACTCTTTAAGTGTAGGACTAGCACAGTTCTGTCACAGGCCCGCCCCTGTTGGGGGGGATTCTGTAGAGTCAAAGAACTATGCTTGGCATCTTAGAACGTTAGTAGGCAGGGACTGAGTCATCCTAACACCGGAGTACCCATGAGCCTGGCACCGACTAGCTATAGTGTCCCACTTGCCCTCCTACTCACAGAACAAGTAATTAGACACCCAAGAACACAGCACTCCCAACCCTCTCAGGAATCTCGGTTGCGGTACTCAACCTTTCACTCTCACACTCGTACTAGTCCACAGCAAGATATGACAGAGACACAAGAAAGGTTTAAAATGTTTATTTTAACTTTTGTGCTCTAGTATGCAGTATACATGCCAAATAAGTAAGAAGATGCCTATCAAAAATACAGCATAGTAGGTAGTCCATAAATCATAAAATGAGCTGTCACTTTTTAAGACAGAGTAGCCTAAAACCCCCTCCCCTTGTACAGAAGCAAAGTGATTATATATTAGAACATCTCTGGGCGCTGGCAGCAGAACCCGTACTTTAGCATGCACAGATGAAAGTTCTACATCTCAGGTGCTGTCACAATGTCATCCCTGGAAAGATCCCTATCCAGAACAAAATAACAAGGGGCATTGGTGTTTGACCTTGCCTACGATGAGAAGACTAAATCCCAGGAAGGAACAGAATGTGAAAACAACAGCAGGTTGTGTGTGAAAGTACAGGGCGGCACTAAACAAAATATGTGTGCTCATGCTAAGATAGGCAAAACGACCAGTCGCTTGCAAAGGACAAATGATACCCTTTCATCTTGGGGCATTTAAGTGGGGCAATGCTCCTGTGCTCTGATGGATGAGCCACCATTGATTAACAAACAGGCATAGCTGTTTAAATTACTAATGCAAAAACACATTAATATAGCTACCTTCTTCAAATTTTGTGACTCACAAGAATTGGTCCTGACCGGCATTCTATCCCCATACAAAATGTTCTGTTTAGTTAAATGTTGAAGTGTTCTTTTAAACAAATAGACAGTACATATGAAGATAATATGAAGCATATGCTGTTTTGTCATCTCTGTAAACCATGAATAGAGATGGTAGGTATTACTGGAAGGGCCCTAAGGTGGCTGACTTAATTTTGGGACAAAAGGAGCTTCCAAGTCAGGGAAGGGCCTTGTCTGTTGGAGATTCATCAGCTCTGATGTGGAGAGCCTCCGGGCTTGTCACTGAGCCCCAGCCTCTTTAATGTCTATGTTCGCTCTTTAGAAGACATCATCGGGCCTCACCATAGTGTTGTACGCTAACAACACCCAGATAATTGTGTGCCTATTACCCAATACAATGCTAAACTCGGAGACTCTGTCCTTCTGCCTAGAGAAGGTGAACACCTGACTGATAACTAGTTGCTGTAAATGGGATGACGAGAAAACAAGGTTATGGTTGCTCTGAACAATCCCAAACAGTGAGACCACATTCTCTGGCCTTTGTGTCTGGGTGACTGCCCTTCCCCAAATGGAAGTAAAGAGCATGGGGGTCCTAATGGATAAAGACATGGCCACGGCCGCCCACGCAAACAAAGTGGCAGAGACATGTATTGGTCTCCTGAGAGCGCGTACTACAAAGATGATTAAATGGCTCCCCATGTATACTTGAAGAGTAGTTGTACCAGGTCTTGTACTTCGATGCTTAGGCTGGGGCAACTCTCTCTATCTAGGTAGCCCTGTCTACTACTGGGCCTATCAAAAACACAGTATGTCCCACTGGCTTTGGCAAGCCTTTACTGGTTGCTGGCGAGGAAAAGAAATACATTCAAGGCCTCATGCATTATGCACAAGATAAAATATGCACAAAACCCACACATCCTCAGTCACCTTATCAAATCATACAATAATGCTAGATAGTTCAAATCTAACAATTGCTCCCGTCGGGTTATCCACAAAATAAAAAGAGGCGGAGGCCGATCGCTTGGTTATCTAGGGCCATATGTATGAAAGTACCGATTTGCCATTCTGAAATAGCGATTTTTAAGAAATCGCTATTTCACAATCGCAAATTGATATGTATGTACAATTTTTTTTTTTTTAGCAAATTCTTAGTATTCCTTAATTGTGATTAGCAAATTGCGAATCACAATTATGGAATACTTTCCCATTCATTTCTATGGGCCAGGAGGCCAATAGGAAATAATGGGAAGGTATTCTCAATTTTGAGATTCGCAATTTCAAAATCGCAACTGAGAATAATTTTAAGGGTGCAGGGGTGTCCAAAGGACACCCTGTTGCACCCCTGAAATATGCATGGGTGCACATGTGGCGCACATACATGCCCTAAGGGCATTTATGTGCATCACATGGCACTTTGAAAAAATGATGAAATGTGCATTTTTCATAGAAATCGCAATTTCTGGTAATTTGCGATTCCTGAAGGGCATTTTGCTGATTTTTTGGGCTTCATACATTGCATTTAAGGAAAACGATTCCTCAAAAGCAATTGCAAAATAAGGAATCGCAAATTTTGCGATTCCTTACTTTGCATGCAGATTTGTGTGATACATTCCATTTACCGAAAATGCGTTTGCAAACGCCGAAATTCTGCGAATTTCGGCGTTTGCAAACACATTTGGGCTTGATACATATGTCCCTTAGCTTTGGAACTCCCTGCCTAGTCACCTCAGTTCCAACAGCAATTTCTTGAGTTTCAGGAAGCAATTGAAGACACACCTCTTCTCTTAAGCAATACACTTCATCCTCACGATGCACTGGGAAGCCCGTCTCTGAGTACCTATGCATTCTTCAAGATTCTGTAACATAACGTAACATATAAATATTTGCATTATAGTGTAGGTTCCTTTTTATAATATTTGCTTAATTGGACTTACATACTTGAAATTAGGCCTGCAATGTTTATCAGCTCATAACGTTTATGAGCTCATAGATTCCAAAAAGAACATTTTTAGATGCCATCCCGTTTACTTCCTTTAATACCATGAAGAAAGGGGAAGAAATTTGTCAGAAGTACCCTATCGTAATGTTTTCTAAAGTATAGATCTGTTTTTCTTCTTTAATATCTAAAAAATGTTGGATTTTCATTTGGAACAGTAGACCCATTTTTCTAATTTGTCAAATTTAAGAAAGCCAGAATTATATATTTATAAATGTTACTACCAAGCACAATTATGCATGATTTATTAAGAGCAGATGTCGATTTTGTGGTAACTGGATGAACAATGTTCGGTGACTATTCAGAGAGGGAAACATAGGTTTAGTGTAAGGATGACAAAAACATGACAGGCAATGTCCGTGCTTAATTTGAGTTCAAAGTTTGCAGATGGGGCCTACCGCCATCCATTTGTGGGCACCAGCACCTATTTTTAATCAACAACTATTGATCCAGGGCAAAAAAGAGAGCAAGCACAGAAAGGGTGAAAAAGGAGGAAGAAAATGATGACAAAACAGCGACAAAGGGGAAAGTAGTGACGAAAAAGAACCTGCAAGAGTGAGGAAAAGGAGAACATAATGCCTGCTGGTGGATGAAACAGGACTGAGATGGAATTAAGGACAAACTGCCTCAGTATTTGGCAGCCCCTGGAAGTCAGTAGAGCTGGCCGTGCTTTCCCAACAAAATGTTCGTCCCTGGCTCTTATTCATTTACAAATTAAGCACTGACAACAGATATTTGCACAGTGTAAAACTCTTACTTTTTAAAGAAAGAGGCAGGGAAAAGGGGCTGGTTGTTCTCCAAATGTCCTTCTCAACAGCATCTGAAAGAGAATACTGATGTTTATATTGATCAACAGGCTCTACTGGAGGCCAGGCATGTCAAGTCAGGAATTATGGAGATTCAAGGTGAGAGGCCATCACAGGTCCACATGTTTAAAAGGCTAAGAATTGGCAGCTAAATTCAAATAACCTAGACCGAATACAATAAAATATGTGCATTGAAGCATCATCAGGCTATAGGTTTAACTTTAGGGGCCTGATTAAGAGTTTGGGTGTCTGACAACCCAAATGCTGCATCCGTGTAGTCCATGGCACCTCTGCGCCGGCAATCTACCCTCCACTGCAATCTACCCCCCATTGTGCTATCTAAAACACTGATCACGGCCACAGCGGACCACATGGCAGAGCCGTTGTAGTCTGCAGTGTTGGTGTTTATCCACTGATGCTGTCAGGTCTGCAGTCCACCCGCTGAGCATATTACGACTACACAGTCATAGTTGCGGTCTCCTAGCAGCGGTTAACAAAAAAGCGATTACCCCATGGCCGTTGACCGCTGTGGTATGCGCGAAGAAAAACCCACCACAACAGTGACCACTGGATGGATTTAAAAACTACACACCTGATATGCTTTGGTAAGTGGGCAAGCCTGCAAATCACACTATAAAACACACCTCATCCCTGCACAGCAAGAGAGACAGCAATTTTCCCTGCCACCCATTTTCAACTTCCCATTTAGCACTCTTCACTACTTGTTTGTTTTGCATTCATATACTCACTCTCATTGTGTACCTGGGAAAAAAACATGCATCCCTGAGCAAGAGTTGACTGTCATGGTGGATGAAATCATTAGAGTAGATCCACACATTTTCGGATCCCCAGTCCTGTATACTTCTCTCAGTAGGATTACTTTAATGTGGGACAGGATAGTCAATAGAATGAATGCTGTACCACCCTGCACACAAAGGGCAACATTAGGAAGAGGTGGAACAACCTTAGGCTAATGGTGAGTTCCAAGTACAACAACCACCACTTGGAGGCTCAGAGTGCTGGTAGTGGCCCTCCCAGTGCACCATTACCACTCTATCCCTTGGAGGAGAAGATCTTGGCCATCTTGCATTCTAAGGGCTTGACAGGAATAGTGGGGGCAGGCACCGCCAGTGCAGGTAAGAACAGTGGGGTGGTGGGGTTTCCCCACCGCTCTTACCAGCATCACCTGTGACTGGGGACGGGTGGACTCTGGTAAGTTACACTTCAATAACACCCACAATATCACAATGTGCTGTTTGCTCTCAACTCTTCTTTTGCTATTGTGTTCTCTATCTACTTTCCTAACATGCAATACTCAAAGCATCTGAGATGTTGGTTTGTATGTGGTAATGTGTATTGCGGCATACTACAACTAACATGTGGACTTCACACTCCAGCTCTAACCAAGATGCTACACTTCTTTTGTCCCTTCTCGTTTATCTGTCATCTTATTACTGATGTACACTAGACATGCAGATTACTGTTTGTCAAGTTTTGTTAATTGAGATTGAAAATCTACTACTACTACTACACGAGGCCCTGCGACTCAGTGCTAACCAAGATGCTAGACTCCTATCACCGTTTTCACTTGTCTGCCATGTTACTACTGATATACACTTATCATACAGGCTACCATTTCTTAAGTGTTTTTAAAATGAGATTGAAGTGACTACAACTACCATGAGGCCTTGCAACTGGAACTCTAACAAAGATTCTAGACTCCTTTTGCCCCTTCTCACTTGTCTGCCATGCTACTACTGATCTTCACTCATCATGGACAGGCCAAAGTACAGACAATGCTCCACTCAGATATACGTCTGAATACTTTGCTTGATAGTGCTCTGAACCCATCAACTGAATCTATTGATGGCATGAGTAATGCCATAACAACGGTGTACCTCTACTATGCAATGAAGGTAACTCACCTGAGCAGCAGTGCCAGGTGACAGCTTGACTCTGCATTTCTCACGTGATGAACAATGCTACATATACTATCAAGCTGGGTGTTTGCCTGTATGAGACACAACTCAGCCTTGGAATGGATACATGTTATGACTACACTGTGTTTGTACCAGAGTTTTGAAGATGTCATGTCTATCCCTAAAGCCAAAATACTGCATATCTGTGAATCTAATGAGCTGAGGAATTTTATTACATCTATTTAATGTCAACAAATGTCTAGTAACCAACTTCAAATACATGAAAACTGGTGACAATACTAAACTCAAGGGGCCATATGTATCAAGCAAATAAGCATTCGCAAAGGCCGAAATTTGGAGAATTTCGGCCTTTGCGAATGCTAATGTGCCAAATGGTATGTATGAAACATTTGGGCTGCAAAATAAGGAATCGCAAAATTTGCCATTCCTTATTTTGCGATTGCACTTAAGGAATCGCAAATTTTGCGATTCCTTAAATGCAATGTAACAAAGAAAAATTAATTCAAAAATGCCCATAAGGATTCGCAAATTACCACCAACTTCTAGTTGGTGGTAAGATGCGAATTCTTTTAAAAAAGCAATTTTTTAAAAATCCAAAGGTGCCATATGACGCTCATACATGCCCTTAGGGCATGTATGTGCCCCATATGCCCACACATGTCATTTTCAGGGGTGCAGCAGGGTGTTCTTGTGACACCCCTGCACCCTTGAAAATATTCGCAATTTGCGATTAGCAAATTGCTAATCGCAAATTTCCCCTTCATTCCTATGGGCCTCCTGGCCCATAGAAATGAATGGGAAAATTGCGATTAGCAATTTGCTAATCGCAATTTAGGAATGTTAAGGAATTGCTAAAAAGAAGCGATTTCCTACATACATACCATTTTGCGATTTCTAAATAGCGATTCCTTAAAAATCGCTATTTAGGAATCGCAAAACTGTATGCTGATACATATGGCCCTATATCTTTGTTCCAATCCGGGATCCCATTTATTTTAACACAAACAACGTGGATGTAGATACCTCTCTTCCATCGTAAACAATGTTCTCTATTGCTCAACAGGTCAATCGGCCACTGCACCTGCATAGAGGCTGGAAACCAAACATAGTTCCTCTCCACTCCAGAACAGGCTTAAGTGATGACAATGTAATGGGTCAGGTATTGACTGAAATCAGGAAAATTAAGATGCTGCAGAAGGACACATACCAGGAGGTTGCTTCCATCCACACTGAGGTAGCCAGCATCCACACTGAGGTGGTCTCCCCAGTTGGGGTGATGTGGGATATCAACAACACCCTCTGCAGGGCTTCTTCACCAGCATCTACCCCTTCCTGTATTTCAAGTACATCAGACCATCAACATCTGCCTCAGCCACAGGGAGGGAGGCCCTGTCAGAGGAGGGCAGGCCTGCATACGTCCCTATCTCAAAAGCTCCAAATCCCTCCTATGGCAAAACAAGAGGGGATATCCATCCAGAAATTTAGGAGCTCAGCGTGGCAAGACACCCACCACTGCTATGAAGTCCTCCTGTGTGTGAATCTCTAGAGAACACACTTCAAGATAACATTTACAGCTGAACAAAGCTACAATTACAAAACAAGCACCTTTGTCCCGATATTTCCAGACCCATATATTCCTATTATGTAGCATTATCATCCTCCTCACAACTCACTACAAGAGTTGCAATAAAGTCAAAGTCATCACATCTCACGCCATGGTTACACTCAGGAGAAGTCGTTTTGGATGAGATCTTGATGCAAGTCAGATCCTTTCCCTTCACCACTATCATCATCTTCATTTGGCATTTCATGGTCCCCACACAGTGGGGCTTCATGGCCTGCGATGTAAGATATGTTCCAACGCAGGGCAATATTGTGGAGTATGCAACAGTCTATTTTGATCTTAGACACCTTCCTGGGTGAGTAGAGGAGTGCCCCACCGTTCTGGTCCAGACATCTGAATCTGGCTTTCAGGTTCCCAAAAGCCCGCTCCATTGGCCACCATGTTCTTCGATGCATCATTGAAACAGACTTCTCCAGATGTAGTAGTATTTCTCAGGGGTGCCAACAACCATGGCTAGTTGAGTCTCCTAGATAGGAGATGGCAATGCAACATTTAGTTACTACCTGACATTACCCACACAGTTAGGACAGATCACACTTACCTACAATCCAGGCCCTCTCTGGTAGTAGTTGTGATATCACCTGGGATATAGTGCTTTTCTGCATTATGAAGGAATTATGTGCCGATCCTGGGAACTGCGGTACAAAAGGGGTTTGAGTCCCTTGCTCACTTTGCCACTGGATTCAAGCAAGCCTGGCTGGAATGCCATAAACCAGTCCTAGGAAGCTTGGTTCCGGTCCAGGGAAGGCATGGCTTGGCAGTTCGGGCTGGACTGTTCCCATGAGGCACAGGGTCAGACTGATTTGCATATGGCCATGTCTGAACTGGGGTGGCAGAGTCGGCTAAAGAATGGTGATGGATTAAACCCAGATCTGTTGACTGGGTGTGAGTGTTTGATTGGTTCAGATGCTCCATCCATCACCACCCCCTTTTGGATCCTGGGAACTGGGCTTAGATGTTTGAGATGTACAAATCCGGTAAGTAGACAACTAACAAATTACTAGAATGGAAGTGCTTCCTGTTAAGGTAAACTTGCTCCCTGGCTTGTGGTGCTACTAAGGCAATATTGGTGTCATCAATGAATCTGCTTACATGTGGGATGTGACCAAATCCATTGAAATCCACCTTCAAAGTGACTAAATCCTCATGTATTGGAAACTGTATGTAGCTGGTCGCGTGTCTCAAAAGTGCTGGTAGCACCGCTGTGAGTACTTGACTGAACTTAGGTTGTGACATTCAGCCTGAAATAACGATAGTGAATTGGAATAAGCCTGTGACCAAAACATGCAAAACAGACATAAATTTAACAAGTGGTGGTATAATGTAGGATTATCGATGTGAGGTGGAAGGTCAGGCTCCAACTTATGACATAAATCCAGGATTGTTTCCTATTTCAAGCAGAACTTCTGGATATCATGTTACTCTTCCATGGTATGTAGGTCTGGAAATGGGCGGTACACTGGAGCCTGACATCTCCTCCTTCTCCCAGGGTACCTATTTGAGAAGTAACACAAGAATGTATATTGGTTGCAGTGTGCAGAGTAACATATGTGAAGAGTAAGAAACAAGTCATGAGTCTAAACATTAACCCCTTGCATGCGCTGTGAATTTTCGCACAGTGAGGGTCATTTATATAGTGGGCGGGACTCGGACGGCCCCTGGCTGTCGTGAGCACACGCCCACCGTGACTCATGATGGCAGGGGGCCATCATGAGCATTCAAGGGGCAATGCTTCATGAAGCATTACACATTTTACATCATTGTCAAATCTTAAACATCCACCAGTCATACCCAAATTGTGCTTTACAGGTGTGTTACACAACTGTGCATATTAGTTCAGAAAAGTTAAATTGCCAGTATGGTGGAGGTAGCATAGCTTTTTATATGAAGGAGCACCAACGTTGGTGTACAGTGTGTCGAACACATTTTACCAAAGTGCACAGTAATGCACAACACAGATGAAGTTTTGAACTGGCCATGACATGGGAATGGAGCATTTCAAATGTAATCATGCATGCCCTCATTTGCAGTGGTGGTGACTCACTTAACTGTCACCAATATAGTAGTGTTCCCAACCTCTAACATGGCAGATGCATGACCTCGCTAATAGGACATGTCAAACATAACCCGCCAGTGGTAGTCGACCGCACAGTGGACAGTCACATGCATGGCAGTCATAGCCATAAGCTAACATGGGGATAGTGGTGGTCGTGGCCCAATGGCTGTGTGCGCCGATGCGGATACCTTATATGTGGCATACATATATGCGGTCGTTGGAAAAAATCTCACTTGGCTCTTGAAACTGCTGCTATTAACCCCTCCTCCATTTGAACGGCTGTTTATCACATCTGGGAGCAATCATGAGATGTACTGCAGGGGAGAGGGTCCCCCACTTCACTCCAGAGGATCTGGCTGCCCTGATGAACGAGGGTCTCCCCCGGTATGTCAAGCTCTATGGCTCACTAGATGAACAGGTAAGTTTCTCAAATACATATAAACTCCATTTCACTGCTTCCTTTCTATTCCCATAGGCTACTATGTGCCTCTAAGTGTCAGAGTGTAAGCATGATCCTCATTGCCAACATTGTATGGCCTCTACATAGCGCACACATATAATGTATTATGGGGCCCTGGACTTTGTGTAGAGAAGGCCACCATTGGAATGTCTGATACGGCTGAGTTCTACTTGTGTTAGACATATATCTCCATGCAGGGCTCAAGTTAATAGTAGCTACAATTAGTTCTCAAATCACATCATGGTATATGGTATATGTTAATTGTTATATATAGGCTTCACACCATGAGCCATTTGTGTATACTATTATAAGCATTTGAGGATGATGTTATTCAAGTGTACCATCCCACAGATTACTAAGGCCACATCAAACTTTGTAAACAGTTGTCTGGGAATAGGTATCCCTCACAGACCCCTTTAGAGAGCCACACAACGTATGTTCATGTACGAAATAGGCAGAGGTTTCACTTTTCTGTATTGAATTGGTGTAAATGTGAGGTTTATGTGGGATAAGTAGCCTCAGCTTGCAGAGAGCAAGGACTGACTGTGGGAGGAGAACTGATGCACCGAGTGATGTCCCTGTAGATCTGCAGATCCATGGATGTTCACAGAAAGAGTTATCTTTACCACTAGTGGCCTTGATAACTGTTACATGATTGATATGAGGCATAGTGACTGAGGTGATACCCTGACCTGATACTTCTTTCCATTGACCAACAGTTTTATTGTGTGTATGTCACTAATGACTGTCCCCTTAGTATTTGCTTACTCACAAAAGCCTGTTGGCGCTTTTCCAATGGTGCTGCTTTCACTGTACAGGCCTATTGCACATCTGAGACATGAACAGTCTAGATAGTGGGTTACTTTTGAATAGATTTAAAAATGTGAAATATCTGCTTGAGTAGAATATTCCATTTCACACTACACATACAATGGTATGTTGATTATCATCTCTGTAACAGGGCCACATATGGCAAAAAGGTTGTCCTATGATGGCAGTACATACAACACAACCTTACTATTACTTGTGAAAGGAACATTACTGGAGTTGCGCCAGGAGCTTCTGACACAACTCCAGCAATGCGCCACTTTTAGCGGTGACAGATACGTCAGTTATACTGACATATCTGTCCTTTTTTCGATATGATGCATCATATTGTAAATATGAAGCACCATTGATGTCACGAGGAGGGTCATTGAGAAGTGGTGCATCGCTGCTTTCACGCAGCGATGCGTCACTTCTCGTAAATGAGGCCCAAAGTCTTTTGCAATGGAAAAGTTACGTGTCATGTGTCGTAGTAACTCACATAATGTTAGTGGGCTGCATCAATCAGTGTAGATCATGACCATGGTTGAGGTTAGTCATCAGATCACCACAAAACTGTGTATCCTTGCCTTAGTTGTGCTGAGCATGTGACATGGACACATGTAATATGTTGACTCTTGATGAAGGCTTATGCTAGATGTCAACGTAATGTTTATCAAGCTAACTGTTACTTTCAAACTTCCAGTTACAAACTGTTTCTACATATATTGCATCCATACCGGTCAACACCCATAAGAAGAAAGCTATTTGGAGAGCCATCGCCTGGAAGATGCATATTCTGGAGGTCTACAACCAGTGTAGTTCCCACTGCAGAAAGAGGTGGGAAGACCTGTGGCACTTGACGCAGAAGATCATGGAGGTCCAGCTGTGGAAGTCCTCCCTACCTGAAGGGGTGCACGCTGAACCCAAGCCCCCCAATGGCCTACATACTGGCCTACCTGGAATTTGATGGGCAGTCTAGGGCCCAACATCAGCAACAAGGCGGTGAGTCCTGGGTAGCATTATACATGTCATGTTGCCACTTTTGAGTGTCACAAACAGGCAGTTCACCAACCATATTGGTGGTGGCCCATGTGCCACACCCAAGATGAGTCAGTGTAGATGTACATTTGGAAGTAACATCGTACTGTTGCAGGGTTTCTGTACTCACACAGAACTGTGCACAGAGGAGTGGAACCTCGGCAAATTAGGGTGTCCCAAAACTTACCTTAGCAACCAACTCACCCCTTACCGAGCTAGCTACAGTGTCTCATTGGACATATCAAACTCCCAATGTTTAGACAAACCAGAACATGAACTTACAGTACCTCAGGGTACGTGGGACTCATGAACACTCTTTCGTTATATTATCATTACAAACCAGAACATGGAGTAAAGAAGACACATGTGCATTTGAAATGTTTATTTACTAATGCCGTCTTCTCAGGCGCAGTATCTTAGATAATACAAGTATACTTATTATCAGTAGCAAAATTATCAGCATAGTTACTAAGACATAAAAAGCGAATGGTGACAGCATGTTAACATGCTGTAATGAATAAGAGTTAACAACACTTATATCTCACCCTCCCTAACACATATATTATATTATTAGCTAAGAAGGTCTCTTTGGGTTGTTTTAGGGCGGGCCCATACCTTAGTGTCCTAGCATGAAGGAATCACATCAGCATACACCAGCTCTCTCTGCATGTGCACCGCATCAAGTGTGTTAACAATTCTCGTGCAAAGCAATATCAATCCCGCCTCAAGCCCAAGTTGGCAAAGGCTGCACTTGTGTTATGACTATGAAGGCGTGGAGATCAGACCTCATAACAATACCATATCGTGTTGCTCCTGAAACTTCAGCACTCTCCGTGCAGACATGGTTTATTAAACAAAACTGATATCAGAGCAATAACATATTATTCTCACATACACCACGGCAAACCACTAGGTTGAAAGCTAAGTCAACAATTAAGGGTCGTGTGCAGAAGTTGCAAGAAAGGAAAAATGGTGTTTAAATCTCAAATGTACCTATGCTAACTTAACACGATATAAGGATATATAGGAGCTATACAACACCCCCCCATGATCCGAGAACGGACTAAATAAGATAACAGAAGTGCCATCACATGAGAGCAGAATCCAACAATAAACGAGCATGAATAAAAATTCAATTATAAAAATTAATGCTAAAAAATAGCCCACAAGTATAATGTGGCTCAAGCCAATAGGCAAGCAAAAATAAAATTTCTTGACCAAAAGTCAATAAAATCAAGAAAATGCTATCAATCAGCATGTCCATTTGAGGCAGTGTCTATGATAAGACTGTATATGAAAAGTAAGCTGCAACAGCCTCCAGGAGGAAGTCACTGTCCTCATCCGAAAACAGTTCAGCCATCCAATTTAAAAGATGAAAGGAACATACGTGATCTTCCAGCACCGGATCCTCTATAACCATCAGAGGACAGCTCGGTGGGTGTTCAAGAAAACTTTGTTCCAAGAAATTTTGCGCTGCCGACAACACATCCCAGGGACCCATTAGTCCATGTGCCACCGCCAAGGCCATAATCCTTTCGTCAGAACAAACCAACTCGTGAGCAATGATAGGACTCATCAGTTGATCAAAATTGACGTCAGAAGATATTGGTCCGCAGAGACACAAATCAATGGCCCAAAGGAAATCACAGGTCAGGCAGCGAAATACAGGCTGGACACAGGTGAAATAGGAGAACCGAAAAGATAATCCAAACGCCGTGCTTAGAGTCGCCAACGGCAGTGTGCCATAATAATCAAGCATGCGGTTGCGAAACCGCGTCAGTAGCAGCTGAGCGTGGTCTTGCACAGGAAGGGCATCCATATTTAAAAAGGCAGAAAACCACCAATGCGCCAGCCGCTAATGCAAGTAAAAACGGGAACCCTCCAAATAAGGATGAAAAAATAGAATGGAAGAAGGCAGGGATGACTCCAAAAATCTTCTCAAAGGAAGTCACGAGACCACCGCTAACAACTTTAAAAAAATGCGCTAGGCCCGTTGTGGAGGATGCGTTAAAGATAGAACGGACCATGGCTCCGAAATGCAAAGGCAAATCAGTGTTTAAAAGAGCCTGAACCTCCGTACGGGTGTTAGCAATGTGAAGCACGAAAGTTTCACGGGCCGAGCTCAAGGCCACCTCTTTCTGGGACAATAGAGCTCTTATTCTAGCCATGCCGCTGAATTCTGCTCCCAAGGTCGGTATCTGTGGCCAAATGGAAGACTCCCTATGTTCACGTGTGGGAGGATAAAGAACATTTCTGCAGCAAATAACTCGCTCACTAACTGTTACTATGAAAGCTATACCTTTAATTAAACCACAACAGTTTTCATTATTGAGCATTAAATAACTACCATTCTCTAACAATTTAAACGTGGGGATGATAGCAGGAACTGGCGTGCCCTGTAAAACGCAAGCCATATTCGGTCGGTCCTTGTTACATGAACCGTGTAACTGTATGTGTCTGCACATTAAAGAATGATCTGGCGTCTCAGTACACTCATCCCCCATTAGATAAACTTCTTGTTCATCCTTGAAACATCTGTATGTGTATGGGAGTGACCAGACCTCATGAAGAAAACCGCTACCTAAGGGTTCAAAACGACCTATTGGCACATATTTCATACAATTTGAAAACTTATATAAAGCAAAAGGCAGTGTTATTAAACCGTGGATAAGCCACGTAGCAGTAGTGGCTTCTGCCACAGAAAAAGGTAAAGATTCCAACCTTTCAATATGGAGCATAGAAAAGGAAGCATCACGCATTGAAAGCAAGCGTTGTTTATCTGTCAAATTAAACGGTGAAAATAAAGAGGAAACGTTCATGTATCCCCAGGGAACTTTACCCATTTTCAGAGTCTGAAGTGTCCATGCAAATTGCATGATTGACCGTAATTGATTTTGACCATGGTATAATACTGACACTTCATCATGCACAATATCAACAACAGACGACACAATATTATCTAATGTGTAAATTCTAGAGGAAAGCACGTTAATGCTATTGTCAACAACTGCAAGCACTTTCTCAAGATTCGCCTGATCAATAGCCCTAAGGCGTGAAGCAGCCTCAATCTGTGAGAGTTTCCAAATTTCATTGTAAACCCCATATAACCACCGTTTCGACCTGCCACTAGCTGGGCCCTCAATGAAATCATTCAAATCCACGTCTGCATTCAGTTTGGAAAGGTGATACTTAACCGCAGGTAAAGTTGAATGTTTCAGCCAAGCTTGACACAACTTGCCCACAGAGTAAGAGGTGACAGTATGACTCAAATCAAACCGGGGATCAGATCTAACAGTCTTAAAACCGTCAGTTATATTTAAAAATCTTTTTTGGCAAGAATCAGCACTACGGTGCCAAAGCAGCCAACCCTTGGGATTCATACTGGAAATGTTAAAGGAGGAATTAAGAAGCAGAGCCTGTATATCTTTAATGGACAATCGAGTAAAATTACTCCAATCCTCATATTCCTCCAACTCCGGGAAAGACGGGGTGTTTAACCTTTTAGATGTAGCCAATCCAAAGCATGTGGTCTGGGAAATGGTTTCATTTAAAAACAACATATGATTCGGGATGAGACATGCACGGTGCAAAGCCTCAGTGCCTCGTACCTGCCAGGTCCTTGAACCCCAAACCGATTTAAGGTCTATTTTTTCCTTCCATAACTCATAGCCCCCAGTAACTAATTGATCTAGGAAGGCCTTCGAATACAACAATTTTGTATCGGTAAGTCTAACCTTGGACAGTGGCTGTTTGTGAAATTTAAAATAAAAGGACTCGGGATTGGACTGGTTAAAGTCAGTGAAATAAGTATACTTTTTAAGAAACGTTTCTGAACTCCCTTGTGTAGGAGCTGGGCAATGTTCCCACTGAGTAAAATTAACAGCATCCCTTCGGGAAGATGTTTTGTGTAAGAAGTGATTGCCATAATGTTGGTAACAGAACAATTCACCATAATTAGCAGATTCTAAATATAAATCCTCAGCATCAAAAGCAGCATAGTATTTCAAATCAGAAAACAAACTTTCCACAGCATTAACATCCCAATCATCAGAACGAATGTTTTGTTTCACCACATCCCCCATATTAACTCTTAGTACATTAGGAACATTAACGACTTCCGTTGGGCCATGAATCTGAAAACGAACTGCATCCCACGCGATTCCATCCAGAACAGGCCATGCTGTGATGTTAACCAAAGTCAAGTCTCTTTTTAATCTGTGTGTAGAATGTGAAGAGGAAAGTGGGGCCAATGTTCCATTTAAATGAGTAATGCAAGTTCTCTCCTCGACATAGTGTCCATTCATAATCCGAAAAAAACAAAACACAAAACCAATTGACATAAAAAGGTAAACCGAAAAAAGGACCAGCCAAATGTATATCCAAGGAGGAATCAAAAAATGTTTTTTTAAACAGGCTAGCATATACCGCAATTTGAGAGGGTTTTTTCGAGGCAAGGGAAGCAGAGTCAAATGAAAATCTGGATTCCGTGGCTAAACGAGCTTGCAGGTCAGGCATGGACAAATCAGTGGGGTATGTATAGTCTGTCTCATCAATGTTAGTTCCGGGTAAATTATTTAATAATGGACTGGAAACAGCAGGTAATTCGATGGCCACCTCAGGTTCATTATTAGAAGCAGTGGGCATAATTGAATTTCTCACAATGGAAGGACAGGAAACAGCTGGTGTCATGCTAAGAAGAATCGGCCACTCTGTGTATCTTGACATTGTCAATAGAAATAAACCTGTTTTCCTTACGACCTGGAAGTGGTGGTAAAATGACTGTTCTCGTGCCCTTCACTCCAAGCACTGGGACCGGAGCTCGATAGGAGGGACCAAACTCTTTCTTGTTGTCGATCTTCTCTCGAACCAGTTCTCCAACTTGGGGTAGCCAGCCAACTACCGGGATCTGCAACGCATCATCCGATGTGGAGGGCAAATGTTCCTTTGCAAGACTGTCTCTGGTCTTTTGTAGATTCTGTAAAACATTGCAATGTTCATCTGCGTCAAAGGAAGTGGCGCGAACCACAGAGTCTAGACCGTCAAGGTCAGGGACGTACATCTTGATGCCAAAGAGCATTTCGTATGGGGTCCGCCCACCCAGAGACCTTCTAGGGAGATTATTAAGAGCACGCTGCACGCCATAGAGGTGAGCCAGCCAGTTTCTGCCAGTGCCTATAACTCGGGCTGTCAAAGATTGCTTTAAATCACGGTTCATTCGTTCAACTACACTATTACCCTCAGGTCTGTAGGGTGACGAAAACTTGACTTGGACCCCCATCGAAGTCATGGCATCCTTATACGCCTTAGAGGCGAAAGCCGGACCCTGATCCGAATGGAAGGTACCACAGGCAAAAATCCCTATAAAGATACGCAAATCTCTAATGACAGTCCGTGAATCAGCGCTGCGATGTGGCCATACCCACACAAAGCGTGTGCATGAGTCAACTGCTACTAAGATGTACTTATACGCAGTATCAGATGAAAAAGGACCGCAGTGATCTAAATAAACACAGCCTAGTGGTTTATTAGAAATGTACAACTGAGTCTGTGGCGGACGCGTAGCAGTTGAAGGTTTAATCTGCTGGCATATGTCACAAAGAAGGACATAATCACGCGTCTGTTTGTACAGTCCCCGCCACCAGAAACGTAGTTGTAATTGAGTTACAGTGGCCGAGACGCCCGCATGCGCAGACGCCACACCTTCATGAGCCGCTGTAATCAAGTCTGCTCTGCGATCCGAGTTGGGAATCAGCCGTTCCCCAACCTCAGGAATTGTCACAAAAGGAACCTTTTCGGGACTTAAGTGGTATTTATACTTCGAAGGGAATCCCGCAGGATGTTTACTTCCCTTCTCAGAGGCAGCAATCGCTGCCAAGATGTCGCTATCAATCTTGGTTTTAGACCTAGTAACTGCTGCAACTAAGTATGTAGATACTGCAGATTTCGCCGCTTCATCAGCAAGCGAGTTGCCAACAGCGTGAACTCCTACGCGCTGATGACCGAGAGTATGAATCACATAAACGAGTGGCAACATAGCCTTAAGCTCTGCCACTCGAACCCAGATCATTTTATGTTTTATTGTGCTACCCTTGGAATCATGAAAATCATTTTGAATCCAAAAGAACAAGTTTTCATTGTAAGACTGGACACAGTAGTAAGAATCACTTACAATTAGAGTAGTAACACTTGGATCTGCGTACTCCAAAGCTAGTAAGAGAGCACGAAGCTCCGCCAATTGTGCGGTGCAATCGCCCAGGGGCAACGTGTGTACTTCCCTGGAAACGAACTCATCATTCAACATAGCACCGACCACAATGGCGCATGCGGAAACGTAGGCATGTTTAGAGCCATGCGCAACCTGCGCCGACCCATCAGTGTAAATGATGCAATGGAAGTCCTCCAAAGGTCGCATAGCCAGAGGAGCAGGATGAACGAATTCATACTGCAAGTACTCCTGCGACCGTAAGGAAGCGTCAAAAACAAACATGACATCCGTGGATGACAATGACGCAGCCCACTGAATCCACCGAGGGTGCAAAGCCTTCGAATTTGGTACACTGGCTTTCGTGACCGCCTCCAAGTGAGGACAGGGTGTTACCACTAGCATGCGTTTCCCCTGAGACAGTGCTCGTTCTTTTAGAATTGCCATCTGTACAGCAGTTAAAACCTTTTCCACTGTGGGAAACCGCATCTCAGCCGAAGTGTACAAGTGTGACTTGTAAGCAATAGGTACTGTGTCACCTTCATTAAAAGTGAGGTATGTGAAACCCACCGTCCCAGGAATTATTCTTATTACCAGGTTGGTGTGGTTATCACGAGTCAGTAAATATTTAGAAGCGAGCAGATCAGCCTGCAAGGATTGCAAAATGGCTGAATGCTCAGGCAGCCAGCATGATTTTGAGAAAGTTGGTTGTATCAAAGCATACAAAGGCTTGATACGCTGGGCATAATCCGGAATGTAAGTTCTGCCGAAATTCAAAAAGCCCAGTAAAGATTGTAATTTTTTCAGTGTTGTTGGAGCGCGCAATTGTGCGCACTTCTCTAAGAAGTGAGGAGCCAAACCTCTACCTTCATTGTTGAGCTCATAGCCCAAAAACAACACTGTGTGTTCTGCAATGTGCGATTTTGCAAAATTAAATTTGTAACCCATGTCTGCAAAGGTACAAATTATGGAATTCACTCGACACAGATGCATCCAAATTTCGTCGTCTGTGAGATAAATATCATCCACATAAGAACATGCATCCGGATCGATTCCCTCCAATAGTGTGACTATTCTGGAGGTGAAGACCCCAGGACTATTTTTGTAGCCCATTGGGAGTCGCCGGAAGCATTTTTGCACACCAGCGGACGTAAAACTTGTCCATTGGGAGCTAAAGCCATCCAGTCTGTGGGCATAAAAACCATTGGAAATGTCAAGCGTTGTCTTGAAACGCTTTTGCACTAGACTATCCACTAGGGCAGAGCCGTGAGTATTCTGTACTGCACAGTTACGGCAATGCGAGTTCAAATGCCGGTAATCCAATACCAAACGATATGATCCGTCAGGTTTGGTCACAGTAAAAAGGGGATTATTCATTGGTGACACACACGTTTCAATAACTCCCTGATATTCCAATTGTTCAAGGATTTCTGCGACGGCCGCTTTAGCTTCACGCCGTATGGGATATTGAGGCTGAGGCTGCGGCTCAGACCGCAAAGGAATTTCGTGGCATGGGGACAATTTGTCCCAACCACATTGGTTGCGGTAGAGAGCCGGTGCAAGAGCCCGAGCCCACTCTTCTGCAAAATGCTGCGCATGCTCAGTCGAGACAGTGTGCGCGAAACTGGGAAGGATTACCTCCTCCCCTCGCGGCGCAGCAAGCACAAAAGGTGGGGGCCAGTCAGCCTCGGAAAGCAAAATGTCGTACGTAGACGAAAGGTTCTCCCAAAATACCCCTCTGACAGTACGCTGTATGTCACCTTCAATTAACAGGACAATTTCAAAAAGTCTTTCAGGGGGAGCTAATCTCGTATCAGCTGTTTCTATTACAACAAACACTTCAGTCGCTGTCACCCTCAGTAGTGGACGGAGCGCCTCTCTGACTATGGTAATCTCCGCCGCGCTGTCCAGCAAGGTCAGAGCCCACGTCAGATTCCGAAGCCGCGTTCTCACTATCTGTGGCATATCTATGCGCTGTTAAGGCTGCGACTTTCTTCTTCGCAAACTGCGGACGCTTAGGCGTAGAATCCTCCAGCTTCACTGCGCCGTCTGTCTGGCGGGACTGACCACGTCCTTGCTGGCCACCACGTCCACGTCCACCCCCTCCTCCACCACCGGTCTTCTGGGCCGATGTTTCCTGAAAGGAACGAGGAGAGCGTTGATCAGAACCCTGAAAACGATCAGGTGATTTAATCATCGCGCGATCGCGCAAATCATAAACTCTGTCTGCCGGCGCAGGAGCTTGTATTGCAGGAACAGAATCCTGAGTTTGCCTAGTCTGCTTCCCCTGTGTCTGTTTTTTAGGCCAATTCTGTTTTTTGGACTTGGGCTGGACATCTGTCACTGCAGATTGTCCCTGAGGTTGTTTTTTATCCTTCACTGGAAAATATTTCAGACCTCTACTTGTGCGGCCAATTGTCTTATAAGCGGCCACCACAATCTTTGCTAACTGGCGGGGTTTGTCGGCATCGGGCAGAGCAGCCAAAGCATTCGACACCTGAAAGTTAACTGCATCTCCTTTAACATTGGAGAGAATGAGATCACTTACAATCTCAAAAGAACCACACAGGCGCATACCCAATTCAACCGCTGCCTCTGGACCGTGATCATTCTGAACACGTCTAATGATTTCAGGCAGAGCATTCATAGACGGGGTGCCGAAGCACCTCGTATAAACTGCCGCAAACGTTTTTCCCCAGCTTTCACAGTCAGCAAGTTCAGGAGTTATATCCTTCGGTAGAGTAATCGTTAACATTCTATGTTTATCAGCAGGAGTAGAATTCGGAAAAACCGCCTCCAGTTGATCAAACTTCTCTGCTAGCCAGAATGGGAAGTCATCGTTGTCAACAGGACGCGCACCAAAAACCGAATTAACCATCACTGGATTGAGACGCATTCCGCCTCGTTCCATGGGAGCGGCCGCACCCCCCTGGGGACCACCAGGAAGATGTCGACCGATGTATTGCACTAAAGCACGAATCACGGAAATGGAAACAACATGTAGCCTGCGAATTTCTGCCAGGGTACAAGCCCCGTGATTCGGGTGCGGGGTAAAGCCACCCAACGCAGGCCAATTTGTACCTGGAATTGAGAGTGGACCTAACCTCGCAGCGGACAAAGAGTGGGGGAGGGCGCCATCAAACCAAACTAGATGCTGCCAATGATCAATAGGTATTTCCAATGCCCTGTACGGCGTATATTCAGCCGGGACATCCGAGGCGGTGTAGGAGTGGAACAAACCAGAATTAGCGTCCACAGCCGGAAACGTAACCCAAGAGTAAAACAACTCGTAAGGAAACGCCGGATCTGCACATACCACGAAAATCACAGCCATCCCATCTACTGGGACTTGGTACGTCTGAAGATGATTGCGTACCGCTACGCGACTATGCTGCGCAATAGCCACCGCCGCCATGTCAACACTGGAAACAAGAACACACAAAGAATACTTTGTAGCACAACTGGGTAGTAATTCAAAGAAACCGTTTGAGAAAGAATCAAGCTTGAATAAAGACCTATTTCAAAAAATAGGTAGGTTTCACCGACACCCCGTTTTCCGGAAACGGATGTGAAGGGGTTAAGGCATGAACGATAAACTACTCGAGTGTCATGATATAAGACCACCGAAACCGTTGGGCGCCATGTTGCAGGGTTTCTGTAATCACACAGAACTGTGCACAGAGGAGTGGAACCTCGGCAAATTAGGGTGTCCCAAAACTTACCTTAGCAACCAACTCACCCCTTACCGAGCTAGCTACAGTGTCTCATTGGACATATCAAACTCCCAATGTTTAGACAAACCAGAACATGAACTTACAGTACCTCAGGGTACGTGGGACTCATGAACACTCTTTCGTTATATTATCATTACAAACCAGAACATGGAGTAAAGAAGACACATGTGCATTTGAAATGTTTATTTACTAATGCCGTCTTCTCAGGCGCAGTATCTTAGATAATACAAGTATACTTATTATCAGTAGCAAAATTATCAGCATAGTTACTAAGACATAAAAAGCGAATGGTGACAGCATGTTAACATGCTGTAATGAATAAGAGTTAACAACACTTATATCTCACCCTCCCTAACACATATATTATATTATTAGCTAAGAAGGTCTCTTTGGGTTGTTTTAGGGCGGGCCCATACCTTAGTGTCCTAGCATGAAGGAATCACATCAGCATACACCAGCTCTCTCTGCATGTGCACCGCATCAAGTGTGTTAACAATTCTCGTGCAAAGCAATATCAATCCCGCCTCAAGCCCAAGTTGGCAAAGGCTGCACTTGTGTTATGACTATGAAGGCGTGGAGATCAGACCTCATAACAATACCATATCGTGTTGCTCCTGAAACTTCAGCACTCTCCGTGCAGACATGGTTTATTAAACAAAACTGATATCAGAGCAATAACATATTATTCTCACATACACCACGGCAAACCACTAGGTTGAAAGCTAAGTCAACAATTAAGGGTCGTGTGCAGAAGTTGCAAGAAAGGAAAAATGGCGTTTAAATCTCAAATGTACCTATGCTAACTTAACACGATATAAGGATATATAGGAGCTATACAACAGTACTGCATGCTGCTGTGCTGTGGCCCTTGTCTTTCTGCCTTGGAACACAGCAGAGTCCTGTCTAAATCTAATTCTCATCTTTTGAGGAAGCACCTGGCTGAGTAAAGTGAGTAATCGTCTCATGTTCTCATTAAATCTGGGTGGCAATCGTACCACACATGCAACTGGTCATCCTTGAGAGAGGAGTGATGTTCCCTCACTACTGTCTCCCTTTTTATGGTGGCCCTATTGTATGTAACATGACATAGGGTTCACAGTACATGCAATGATTGTACAACTGTTCCCATTGGAAAGTACTATTTATACAGTGAAATGAGAGTGCAAACATCGATGGTGCCCATCAGCATTAGTGCCTACATCTTGGTCAGTGTGCATTTGCCAGTTGATGGTTCATCTGCAATTGTGTTTCAAAACACTCATTAATTGACTGGTGATAAGCATGATGGAGTGAGATGTAGAACTGTGGAGATCATATGTGAGTGTCTACACTGAGCCTAATAAGGCAATCTGAGTAAGCAATATCAAAGAGTAGGCTAATGTGCCTGCCCGTTGGGACTCTAGTGATCCCACATCTTATAATCATAGATATTCATAGTCACCCAAAACCTGTAAAGGTGTATAGACTTGTGGATATGCAATCTATGACTGGTGTCATCACCTGTACCAAGTAGGATTAGGGATGTTCATATGGCTACATGGCTTTATCTCCCAAATGTTTGAACATCAATATTTTCAGGGAACTTTATCTCCAACATGTGTACAGCTTTCATTTGATATTTCTGGTAGTGAACAGGTGATGTGATTTGGAGTTCATAGTGTAACCAGTCTGCAATGAGCATTTTCATGTGACATTATGTCTGCCACAATAGAAAATGATGGTACATCGGTGTTGAACTTGACCTTCATAACCTCATGATGTGTTACGAGTAATAGTTTGATTTCTTGGACTCTGGGCCTTGTGTGAGCATTGTGTAAATCTCACACTTGGATCCATCCTATTTATTTGCATTTGTTTATAATGGGAAACAAGCACTAAACAATGCAAGGTGATCAACTCTCCTAGTGTGGACATAAGGGTGGAGTGTAGATAATTCGATCAATGAATTTGGGTCTGCCTGAGGTTAAGACATGAGTGGCCCTAACCGTTTTAAAGTTTTTGTAGCATGCATGCATGTCCTCATGCTAAATATGAAGCCTATGGAGTGAACCATGAAGGTGGTGTGATATGTGGACTTCTCCAGTGTCTTCTGGTGATTTGTGATGGTCTGGTTTGTAAATGCTGTTGCAATAAATCCATGTTGCATGTCATTTCAGATACTTCCAGGGCAAGCAGAGGAGAGGAGAAGGGGCCACCATCAGTGGGGCCATAGCTGGTCACAGCGTTTCCGTAAGTGAGTTGTCAGACACAGAGAGACCCTGTGACCAGGAGGGTGTGAGGAGTGCCCCAGGGATCAGCAGCTCAAGCTCATCATTATCCAAGTAATCCTCCTGTGGGCATTCTGAGTGGTGGTAGACCCAAGAGGATTAGTTCCACCTTCATCATTGTCCACCACCCCCAGTTTCATCACCACCCTCCCTGTTGTCCCCCCACAAGTTGTCCGTTCCCACTCCCTTAAGAGGGGAACAGTCTCCTTCGCTCCAGGTACCTCAGCCCCTGCCTGTTAGCCCCACTGCCCTGAGTGATGAGGCTATTGACTTCCTGAGGAGCATCTCTGTAGGTCAGACTGCATTCCTGAATGCCACGTGGAGAAGTGTGGCTCAATGGTTAGAGCAGGCAGACCTTGATGCAGAGCTCTGGCCAGGGACCAGGGTTCGATTCCCGCCTCGGGAATCCGGCTCATTAATCCCCCTGACTGGATATTCTCGCCTCAGTGCCTGTTCTGATCATGGGTCCCACGCTGCAACTCTGGGCAATAGCTTGCTTAGTCTCCACAATGGCTCCAAAAGCGCTGGGATGCCTGGCTGCACCTGGGGGGTGCCCAGGAGTGGACATTTCCCAGGAAAGCCAGGAAGGGTTCCTAAGCGGTATACGGACAGCGCCGGGACACCTCCGGTGGAGGTAGCTGTGCGCTTTACAAATTCCAACATTTACATTTTACCCTGGGGCAAGGCATCCAGCTGGCCCAGACGGCTGCCTACCTGGCAGGCATTAACACCTCCATGTCTGCCCACGGAGATCTTTTCAGGCTGTGGCCTTCTCCCTCACAGCAGCCCTCCACCCATTCCAACATTCTGACCCCTCCTGCCCTTTCCCTATCCACATTCCCTATTGCTATTCCTATCCAAAGCACACACACACACATCTAAGCATGCACACACTTCTTCAGACACAAGCACCACACACAAACAGAAGACATCTAAAAAATGTGAACATGCAAGAACACAGCAGACACTTACCTCCTCACTTCCCCCAGTATTACCTCAGCACTACATGCAGAGAAGCACATTTGGTACCCTTCTGGTCAAACCATACATTATTGTCATCAGCTCTTTCAAAAAGAATTATTGTGCAGAGAGCAAAGGCATCGAGCTGAGGTAAACTCCAACCGCTTCTGCTGTATTGAAACCAAAGCTCCTGCATCAGTGAAATCCAAATTACTTGTTACAGTTCCATGTGACATGAATAATAGCTATTAGACATAAATGACTAAATTGTATAATGAAAATAAAGGTAGGATACGATTACCACACTGTGCCAACCAGTTCCTAAACAATGTCGTGTTTTTTTATCTTGATTGCCAGCTTGTGAGCACAGGCTGAAGAAGAGTAAATTTGTGTGAAAGAGCTTTGTGGATAACAGGCAGGCAGAGAGAGACATATGCACAAAGAAAATACATGGTTTAAAAATGGATGTCGGGATTAGGCTAATTTAGCAAGTAAATAGCGTATTTGCATTGGCCATACATCACCGATCCCTGGTTAGAGTGGAGACGTAAAGGGCAATAATGAAAACAGAGTTCAAATGCTTGAGCATACTTAGAAAGTTATTATATGAACATAATTAAATTTAAGTGTATTAAAAAAATTTTAAGGAAAAAGTCAAAAAAGTTGGAAAAAATCAATCTAACAATAACGTGGATTTCTTACAAGTCTTGAAGATTGCAGTCGGAAGTTCTTCAGCGGCTTGAGATGCGTAATGTTCCAAGAGGTCATTGTTGCCATCATGTGAGAAAAGTGAAGCAATCCAATTCATATCCATGAAGGGAGAGTAATGTTCCTCGAATGTTGGAGCAGCAATTTGAATTGGCAGCCAATCTGCGATGTTGTCAAAGGTCGCACGTTGTAGGAGATCTTTTGCGGCTGTGCAGAAAACCCATTACGCCACAATACTTTTTTGCATTGCATTCGCCATTGCTCCACTGCCTGAACAATCAAATTCGTGGTTATCAAGATACTCGATTACTTGCTGGATATCGGGAGCGATTGTTGGGATGTTGGCAAGGCATAGATCTATTCGCCAGTCGAATGGGCAAGTTTTGCAATAAAAAGATGGTTGTACGCAAATTGCATATGTGTACATAAATGTCATGTTGTAGCTGGCTCCAATAATAGAAAGAGGCAGGCAGCCGAAAAGTTGTTAAATTTTTTTGACAGTATTGATGGAGCTTTGGGTAGAGGTGTATTCTGTCGGACATTGTTGTTAGCACATGGAGCACAGCCATTCTTTAGAAGCAAAAATAGTAGTAGGATGGTTGCAAAGAGAGCAAGAAATATGGGCACTGTTCCTGTTACTCCATAGATGATCGAATAAATGAAGTCTGGTATTATACCAAAAGCGGTTTGAAAGAGTGTGAAAAAGCCGGGGAGACAGTGTTAAAATAAAAGTGTGTCAGACCTTGAGTGTGAAATGTCTTGAAAATTGTGTAACAATTTACAAAGTGTAATGGGAGGTTCGTATTTAAAAGGGACTGTATTTTACTTGAAGTTCGTGTTATCTGCAGTCAATAAATTTCTTTTGCAGAAGTGAGGAAATCGTCTGTCTGAACAAAAGCTGCTTCACTTTGGTCAAGTTGAAGTTTGGGAGTTGTTTTGTGTGGGTGGGAATAGACATTGCCACAGGAAGTTACTCAGTTTGAAAGAGTAAGGATAGACGGTATGCCAGCTCATATTCTGTAGGAGTGCATGTTATTGAGAAGCAGATAAGTGCTGTTAGAAAGCTGTGTGAATATTGGGCTGATTGTGGGAGTTGCCATAGTTTTAAGAAAGCACGCAAGTTTGGGGGCTGTAAACTTAGTAGCGTCGTGCAGCTGGACATTCTTGGATAGTAATGAATGAGTGCCATTATGGTCGCACTTTTCACCTGTGAGAAAAAGTTCTGTATCCTCTTTAGGACAGCGATATGTAAATGGAAGAAACCACTGCTCGTGAATAAAGACGCTACCTTATATGATGACATGCAACATGACGAACAACATGTACACCTAGCAGATACTTTGACTCTACATACAGTGGCTAGCCATGTATAGAAACCAAACATGGTATGGCACCGCTGCCACACAATGCAGAATGCAGGGAGAGATGGGAGCAAAGTATGTGCAGAGGTGGGAAGTGATTCTCTATTGTAAAAGTATACAATGCAAAGTGTTGATGGGATGTGCCGGACAGACTTGAGTATGCAGAACACAGACATGTACATGTGAACATCAATCAGAGTCAATCAATCAGAGTAATTTTAGAGCGCACTACTTACCCGTGAGGGTCTCAAGGCGCTGAGGGGATGGGGGTGCTGCTACGTCTCGAAGAGCCAGCTCTTGAGGAGTCTTCTGAAGGCAAATAGGTCTTGGGTCTGCCGTATGTGGGTAGGGAGGGTGTTCCAGGTCTTGGCGGCGAGGTAGGAGAAGGATCTGCCGCCAGAGGTCATTCGCTGGATGCGGGGGACAGCGGCAAGGGTGAGGCTGGCGGAGCGGAGCTGGCGGTTGGGGGTGTAGAAGCTGAGTCTGCTGTTCAGGTAGGCTGGTCCTGAGTTGTGGAGTGCTTTGTGTGCATGGGTGAGGAGCTTGAAGGTGATCCTCTTGTCGACGGGGAGCCAGTGTACGTCTTTCAGGTGGGAAGTGATGTGACTGTGGTGGGGGACGTTGACGATCAGTCAGGCGCAGGCATTTTATATGCTTTGTAGTTGTCGTCGGTGTTTGGCTGGTATACCTGCGTAGAGTACGTTGCTGTAGTCCAGTCTGCTGCTGACGAGGGCCTGTGTGACTGTTCTTCTTGTTTCGGTCGGGATCCACTTGTGGATCCTGCGGAGCATTCGGTGGGTGTTGTAGCAGGAGGAGGAGACGGTGTTGACTTGCTTAGACATGGAGAGGGAGGAGTCGAGGATGAATCCTAGGTTGCGTGCATGGTCGGTGGGTGTTGGTGCTCTTCACAGTGAGGTCGGCAACCAGGAGTCGTCCCAGGCTGAGGGGGTGGGACCGAGGAGGAGTACCTCCGTCTTGTCCGAGTTCAGCTTCAGACGGCTGCTCCTCATCCAGTCAGCGACGGCCTTCATTCCCTCGTGGAAGTTGGTTTTGGTGGTGTGTGGGTCATTGGGTCATTGGTGAGGGAGAGGATGAGCTGGGTGTCGTCGGCATAGGAGATGATGTTGAGGTCGTGATGGCGGGCTACTTGTGCGAGGGGGGCCATGTAGATGTTGAACAGCGTCGGGCTGAGGGATGAGCCCTGGGGGACGCCGCAGACGCGGTGGTGTTGAGGGTGTCATCTGCGTGGGTGGCGACCTTGAGGGTGGATTTGTGGACGATGGCTATTCATAGTCTGGTTCTTTTGGCGCGATCCCTGCGGGTGATCTTGTACCCGTCCGGTATGGCTATGGCAATGTCGGGCGCCGAGGAGACATTTCACCAGGTCTCGGTCAGTAAGGCCACATCTGGGGCGGAGGTGTCGAGCAGATACCTGAGCTCGACAGCGTGTTTGCGTGCGGAGCGGGTGTTGCGGAGTAGGCAGCGGAGGTGGTTGGGGCCTGTCCTTGGAGGTTTGGTGGTTCTGTCGCAGGTGACACTACAGGTGTGGCAGGAGAAGGGTCCGTGAGTCCGTTTCGGGGTGCTCTGGAAGCAGGTGTGGTTTTGGCCGGCGTAGAGTGCGTGGAGGCTGCTGGCATCGTAGTGGAGTCTGGTGTCGTGGCATTCGGGGGCTCCAGGAGTTCTGGTCCTGGTGCAGTCCAGGCGCGGATGGGCGCAGATGGCCAGCGGCTCACCCGCTGCACAAGTCCGCTGCGCGGCCACGCAGCTGCCGCCATTTTAAAGTGAGCTGGGAGGGAGGAGCAGCTGGGAGGTGGAAGGTGGGAGGCGGGAGGCAGGGGTCAGAGAGTGGGCGTGGGGGGCGGGGCTGCAGGTCAGCAGTGGCGGGAAGGCAAGTGGGCAGGGGGGCAAGCCAAGGGCACAGGGCACAAAGCGCTGGATTGGAGCTGCAGCGGGGGGTGCGACCTACCTGGAAGGACACTTATGGTCTATTGAGTGAAGAAGACAGTGGACGCAACCATGATAGTACAGTCAGTAGGAAAGATTACGAAAACATAGTGCGTACGTGCCCCCTCCCTCCCCAATTCTTTAGCGTAGTGGGCTAGCTCGGCGTACGTAAGGCTAGCGTAGGGGTATGAATAAAAGGCACATTTGGGTGGGTGTGGTTTTGCTCAGAAATGGCAAAGGTGTCTTTCAGTGCTGCGCAGCTTACACCGCCATGAGGTTGAACCCGTGAGCGAAGGTGGGTGGGTAAATGATGCTCTCAGCCTGCTGGTATCCAGAAATCGTCATGGCCACTGCAAAGCACATATGCCCCACAGTTCAACTTTTGCTACCGCATTATGCGAAAGAGGGCCCACCACGTGCCGGCAAAACCTCATGGGCCGAGGTCTGCAAGGTCGGAAGGTTCCTGAGATCAACGCTGGCTACCGCGACACAGACCCACAGGCCCAGCACCATGGAGTGCTCTGTATACTACTAATACAGTAGTCCAACAGGTACCAACAGTGGACCGTGTTTTGATACCATAGTGGACTATGTTAGAACTGTATCTGAGAGTGGAGAAGAGGGTACTCCCTTCGACCAGGTGCAACCAACTCTAGGTCCCAACAGTGCAACAGTGTCTTGATCCCACAATGGACGGTGTTAGAACTGCATCTGAGAGTGAAAATTAAGGTACCCCCTTCGACTAGATGAAATCAACTCTAGGTCTCAAGAGTGGAACTGTGTCTTGATCCACAATGGACGATGTTAGAACTGCATCTGAGAGTGGAGATGAAGGTACTCCCTTCGACCAGGTGCAACCAACTCTAGGTCCTAACAGTGGAACTGTGTCTTGACCCCACAATGGACAATGTCCGATATTACCTCCTGCTTGCATTTCACAGAAATCCCTCCATTGAGGTGCATCACACTCTGTGCTTCGAAGTTAACTGCTGCATATGATTATTGGGCCTGGCTGACAGCAGTCGCTGAACTACACCGCGGTACAGCACGTCCGAACAGTGAAATGGGGTCTTGATTCTATGATTGAGGATGTCAGAAGTTAAAGTCTATGATAATTTCTGTGTACCCCCTCTGACCAGGTGCAACCAACTGTAGGTCCCAAAAGTGGAACTGTGTCTTGATCCTGTAGTGTGTTGGTCCCACAGGTTCTGGTGTAGATATGAAGACACCATAGGCCAAATCAGGTACAAGTAGAAGATGTTTATTTATTCTTTAGATGTAGATATCATGGTCAAGATAACAGCCCCATCAGGAGCAGCCTGCTAGCCGCTCAGCCCATCCTTAACTGACTCTGTCATGCATCCAACATTCCACCCACACTAAGATTCTAATGAGAACACTCACATTGGGCTGAGCAGCTAGATGCAAGAATATACATACAACATGAGGATACTACATTATCCTATCCCTTTAATAAAGGAAAACAAAAGAGCAAAAAAACTAAGAAGAAGAAAACTATGCACGAAAACTATGCACAACTAGAATATACAAACTTCCAAGAAATCTGTAACCCAGGGATGAATATGAAAAAGAATCACGAGAGGGAAAACAGACATCCAAATTATTGAAAAAGGAAGAAAGTGAAAAGTTAGAATAAAACTGACACCATCCTCCTCCTTCAATAACAAATAAATTGAAATCAGAAATGTATACATTAATAGCTCACAAAAGCACACAATAATAGTAAACCTGAGGGGACAACAAGACCCCAAACAATTCAAGGAAAGAACAACTAGCATTAGAAGAATGTGGCTAAAAGTAAATAAAAACGCCACACCTCTAGCAAGGAAACACAGTTGTACTAAAACCCAAAAGTCACAACAAAGGTAGGACTAAACCCCCTCACTAAAATGATAAAATACCAAGACAGGGATTACAACCTTGATGAGGTAATGGGACTAATAACCCACACCAAAACGAAAATCGTTAACTAGGGAATATGGGACTCAGAACCCACACCCATCCCAAGACAAGACAGGGATAACCTAACAATATGAAGAAGTAATGGGACTAAAACCCACACCTAAAAGTAACGCGTAAACAAGGGAATATGGGACTCGGAACCCACACCCATCCCAAGACCGGGATAAACTCACTACATGAAGAGGTCATGGGACTCAAACCCACACCCAAATGGAGCGCAAGAACAAGGGAAAATGGGACTTAGAACCCACTCCCATCCCAAAAGATAACACGGGTCATGGGACTTGTAACCCACCCCAATCTAAAAGGATAACTCGGGTCATGGGACTTGGAACCCACCCCAATCTCAAAATGATAACACTGGTCATGGGACTTGGAACCCACATCCATCCCAAAGGATAATTACGGTAAAAATGGGGTGATGGGACTTAAAACCCTCCCCCAACTTAAGAAAAGGAAAAACAAGTTCACAATAAGGAAATGGGACTATAAACCCAACCCTATGTTAACCACAACTTTAAGTTTAACATATTAAAGAAAAGCGAGCAAACAGTAGAAAAACATAAACAGTGTGCAAAAAATTTAAATACGAGGTAAATAAAACGTTACACTGTAAAAATATTTCTTGAAATAAGAAACAGAAACATTCTCTAAAGCCCTTATAGTTTGTTAGAGCTTAAAATGACAAAATGACAAGGGTGTGCCTGTCACCGGAAAAACACCATTTCCTTTAAGTCAAGGGTGTGCCTGTCACCGAGTAAAGCTGTAGACAGGCAAGTTTCGTTAAAATATAACACCATTTATTTTAAGTCAAAGGTGTGCTTGTCGTCAAAGGTGTGCCTGTCACCGTGTAATGATGCAGGCAAACACGATGAGTAAGCAAGAAAAGGCAGAGCTCGATAAGATAAACGATGTGTGAAGCGGAGATAAAAATACAAAGAGTCACGTATGAAGTAATTCAGAATGCCAAAGAAAACTTTTACCTCACGTTGAGAGTCAGCACGAACATTAACGATGTTTGAAATCTCAGATGAAAGCACAGGTAGTCATGTTGAAATAATCCAGAAGGCCAAACGAAAAGTTTTACCTCAAGTTGACAGTCATCACACCAACATAGAAGCTGAAGCATCTAAGCAGAAAATGGCGACACGTTAATTACGTCGAGCCAGATGGCTCTAGGTGCGTTGCTGCTCACCGGCGTCACCCTGCAGCTGAATCATCCAGCAAGACGGAGGAGACGTCACATGGAACACACCTTGCCTCCGCGCGACGCTTCAAGAAGGGTGAGTAGCGCGTGCAAGTCCTTTTTAAATTTAAACGATGCGATGGCGTCGTTGGAAAATATAGGAAGAAATGGTAACAAACTGCTTCCAAATCGCCATCCATTCATAAAAGTACACGAGCTGTAGAATAATTTGGGCTTGATTGAAAAAAATGAAAATGTCACATCATGAGTGAAATCGTAGGAATTGCCTTAAACTCGCCATAGTTACAAAGGTATCCTCACTGCCGAACAACAGACAATAACTTGACTAGCTTCAAAGACTTGCCACTTTAAATATCACTGTATGACATTGGAGAAAAAAAATACTGTAATGACATTAGCATTTGTCACTCAAAGACAAACGAAAAGCTGACGAAAATGTCGAGTGTGCCCACAAATCTTCACAGTTTGCTTCTGAGATTTAAAGTAATTGAAACAAAAAAAAAACTACTTCTTACTTAAAGCACAAAATTAGCCTCTCTCTGATGGGCAAAAACACATGAAGTCATTGAAACACATTTTATACTTTGGGAGAAAAAAAAACACATATCTCGTTTTAAAGTTGGCTTTGATTGAGGCTTGAAAAAAAAAATATTTTTCTGTTTCATATGTGGTTTGAAAATTACATTTTCTTTTTAAAATGCCAGACAAGTCTCACCTGCACGGGGGCGCTCCGTTGTGATGGACACTGATGGGGCAAGCAGGTCGTTAATGGTCTGGTAACATGTCAATGATCTTTTCCTTAAGTTGCAAACCACATAACACGCTTCTTCTTCATTTCTCTTCATCTTGTTACATGTTCAGTTACTGGTATCTCTTCCAAGAAGATGCTTACTTGTTTGACAGTTAAAAATAGCTTACTTGTTAGACTTCAGATGCACTTCATCCTTTAAAGTTGTAGGTTCGTTGATCCATCGTCGCCAAAATGTAGTGTGTTGGTCCCACAGGTTCTGGTGTAGATATGAAGACACCGTAGGCCAAATCAGGTACAAGTAGAAGATGTTTATTTATTCTTTAGATGTAGATATCATGGTCAAGATAACAGCTATATCAGGAGCAGCCTGCTAGCCGCTCAGCCCATCCTTAACTGACTCTGTCATGCATCCAACATTCCACCCACACTAAGATTCTAATGAGAACACTCACATTGGGCTGAGCAGCTAGATGCAAGAATATACATACAACATGAGGATACTACAGATCCCACAATGGACGATGTTAGAACTTATTCTGAGAGTGGAGATGAAGGTACTCCCTTCGACGAGGTTCAACCTACTTGTTAGATTTGGGGGTCTCTAGTTGGCACAGGTAGGTACTTGTGACAAATATGGACCCTTCCTCTAGTCAGGGTAAGGGGGTACACTTTTAAAATAACCCCTGCTCACCTCCTTGGTAGCTTGGCATGAGCAGATAGGCTTATCTCAGAGGCAGTGTGTAAAGCATTTGTGAACACATACAGTAATCAAGTGACAACACTACAGATGGACACCACACAAGTTGTATATTCAAAATTAAGTATTCTTTATATAGATTTAACACAAGACCACAAATGACAAAAATCAACAATACTGTACTTAAAATGGTAGTTTTAGCTTAGTTCCTAAAATGCGACACTTTGAGTCAATGTACCTTACGATGCGTCACGCTTCCACAACAAAAGTGTTGCAGAGATAAAGATGGGGCAAAGATCCAGTGCAAAGAAATAAAGACGTCAAATTCTTTCTGATGCGGCGCGCTTCTCCGATTTTGGAAGAAGTCTCGGCTCGATGCGTCAACTGAAGTGGCGACACCCTTGTTCAGTGATGCGGCGACAGCGGCTTTGGCGGCGACACTATTCTCCGACGATGCGAGACGCTTCCGCTCGATGCGACAACTGCAGCGGCGACACCCTTGTTAAGTGATGCGACAACAGTGGCTTCAATGACAGCACGCTTCTCCCTGGATGCGAGGGGCTTCTTGTGATGCGATGCAATGCGACAGCTATAGCAGCGACATCCTTACTCAGAGATGTGACAGCAGCGGCTGCGACACGCTTCTTCCTCGGTGTGAGACGCTACTCTTGATGTGGGTGATGCGACAGCGGCGACATCCTTACTCATAGATGCGACGGCAGCGGCTGTGACACGCTTCTTCGGGGTTGCAGGACATTTCTTGAGATGGGTGCAATGCATCAGCGGCGACATCCACGATGCGACGGCAGCGGCTGCGACGGCGACACGCTTCTCCCTCTTGAGTCGTGCGTCTAGCTCCTTGCGACACGCTGTCCCTCAGAAGGCCCAAAACAGCAGCAGACACTTCCAAAGAACTCTGGGGAGCTGGGGGGTGAAGTCTGTTGTACCTGAGACTTCAGCAGGAGGCAAGCTTTTTCTCAAGCCCTTGGAGATCCTTCACAAGTTCAGAAAAGTGCACACAAAGTCCTTTCTCCATTCTTTGGCAGTCAGGCAACCACTGCAGGCCAATCCCCCAAGCAGCACTTCAGCTTAGGAATAGTCTCTCCTCAGTTTCTTCAGGTTCCTCTCCTCAGCAAAGGTTTCTTCTTGTTGTCCAAAAGTGATCTAAATTCTTGAGGTCATGGTCACAATACTTATACCCCAAAATCTTTTGTCCTCTGAGGGCGAAGGGGCCTTTGCCTCATCCAAACCATTTCTGGAGCACTCTCTTTACCATGACTCTTTCTTTCCTTTCACAGTGCAGGGCAGAAAGATCAGACGCCCCACAGGAGGTGGAGCCAGCATTGTGGAGGAAAGGCACAGTCCTGTAGCACTCTGTTGACATGACTCCTTCTCTCCTTTCACAGTGCAGGGCAAAGACATCAGACGCACCACAAGGGGTGGGGCCGGCATTGTGGAAGGCAGGCACAGCCCTATTCAGGTCCCAGGTGCAACTCCTCCCACCCTTCTAGATGCAGATCTCTGTATTCACCACTGGGCTGACTCACCCTGTCTCCTGGAACCCCCCAGCCCTGTCACTCAAACTCCAGACAAGGAATACACAAGCTAGCAGAGGCAGGCTTGGATAGTTAGACAAGAACATACCTACTTTCTAAAAGTGGTATTTTCCCACACAGAATGTTAAAACCAACTTCACTCAAAGATGTATTTTATGATTCTGAGTTCAGGCATACTAAACTCGAATTTCTATAATGTTCCCTGAGTCAGTTAGGATTATAAGATGTAGAAATCTAACTGCCCATTCTTTCCTATGGAGAACAGGTTGCCTTGCAATAGTGAAAAACGAAAATGGCTGTAATTCACTATTAGAACATGTCACACACATCAGAGCATGTCCTACCTTATACTTACAATGCACCCTGCCCTTGGGCCTACAATAGGGGTGTCTAATATGAAGAACAGGGAAGGTTTAGGGACTGGCACATGGGTGCACTTGCCCAGTCAGTATGACAGTACCAGACTGTGCACAAGCTCTGCAATGGCAGGCCCTAAACACACTTTTGCAGGCTGCTTCTGTGGGTGCCACAATCAGTGCTGCAAGCCCACCAGCAACATTTGGTTTACAAGCCCTGGGCACACCAGTGCACTGTAGTAGGGTCTGTCTAGTACACCACATCAGCCAATCATGGAATCACTAATCCATACATCAATTTACAATAGGGAGAGCATATGCACTTTAGCACTGATCAGCAGTGGTAAATTGCCCAGAGTCATAAAACCAACAAAAACAGGTCAGACAAAATACAGGAGGAAGGCAAAAAGTTCAGGGATGACCCTGCAAAAAGGGCCAAGGCCAAGACTCTGTGCTTGCGTAGCCACCTGTTGCACATGATTATTATGCTTGGTTGGTACCAGTCGGTGGAGTACAACGCGGTACAGCAGGTCCGAACGGTGAAACTGGGTCTTGATTCTATGATTGAGGATGTCGGAAGTTCAAGTCTGTGATTATTTCTGTGTACCCCCTCCGATCTGGTGCAACCCACTCCATGCTTTCGAATTCAACGGTACCTGGCTTTGAGGCATTAATGAATAGAGCCTCTGGCCTACACTGCGGTCAGCAGCGCTCACAATTTAGATCGAGTGGTGATTGTTTAATAACAGAATCCAGTAGTCAAGTAACTAGAACGTCTATTGAAATATACACAATATCCTTTTAGTATACTTGCTTGAATAATTTTTTTTTAGATGACTTATAAGTTTACTACAATGACCAAATTCATCTTGTAAGTCCAAAGGAACACTGACTAGTCTACACTGTGGACAGCAGAAATCATTATTCGAATTGTGTTGATTTCTTCATTGTAGAGTTTTCTGTGATTTATGTTGTCGTATTTTGTGAAGAGGAAGTGAGAAAAAGTATTCATGGTTGTCTGTGTGAGTACTGCCGTCAATTAACACTGCAGACAGCAGTGTTCACAATTCAGATCGAATCACTATTGTAGATGGCACAGTCATGTAGGAAAAGACATTGCTGCAGTGCGCTCTGTCTGC
Source organism: Lissotriton helveticus (assembly GCF_964261635.1). Lineage (NCBI taxonomy): Eukaryota > Metazoa > Chordata > Amphibia > Caudata > Salamandridae > Lissotriton > Lissotriton helveticus. The sequence continues at coordinate 549,238,166 of NC_136065.1, read as the reverse complement.
ACCACTCATATGCATCATGGCTGGGTCTGCACGTGCTTTTTTATTGCTTTGTGTACTGCAAACTGTGGAGCTCAAGTTAATGGCACGTGGCTGTGGGCCTTTGGTGACCGCTCACCAAATGTGATGCAGTGCGCGCAATGAAATTCGTTTTATTTATTTATATGTTTACTTAACTGTTAAAGTCCGTAAACCATACATTACAACCCCCCACCCTGCCCCTTCCCCTCCCCACGTCACCGCCCTGCAGGAAAACCTACTACCGGCCGTGGCTGGAATATAAGGATAGATTTCTTAGGAGAGGCTATTCATTGGATGTAATCAACAAGGCCATAACACGAGCCAATTCAAATGGTAGAACTCAGGCGTTGATCAGTAACACCAGTAAGGACGAAAACCAGGAATGAGAGACAACACAACCACCCAGAATAACACTCACCTATAACACCCAAAACAAAATCATACGAAGGATGATTAACAAAAACTGGACACTTGTAAAAAATTACCTAGTTTTGGGTGGCAAACTAACTAGGTTCCCCAACATACCTTTCAGAAAATCTAGATGTATGAGGGATATGTTAGTAACATGCAGTCCTGAGGTGAGAAACACTACAGACTGGCTCAATACAAGTAAGGGATTCATTAAATGTGCTGTCTGTAAATCCTGCATTCATGGTGTTAATAGGACAGAATACACCATGCCCTTCAGCAGTAAACCTGTCCGCATCACCAAAAAAATGACTTGAAAAACTGAGTTAGCCATTTATGTGCTGGAGTGTCCCTGTGGCCTGTGATACGTAGGCAGCACCAAGCTTCAGGTCCACAAGCGGATACTCCAGCACATACGGACTATGAACAATGGTGATGCGACATATGCGGTTGACAGGCACTTTGGTGAGACTCAGTCCAAGAAATCTATGGAGCTCAAATGCTTTATTGCGACTCGGTCCCCCCAATAAGAAGAGGTGGTAACTGTGAGGCTATGTTACGCAAGTTAGAAACCAAATACATTCTGGAGCTGGATTGTAAGACTCCGAATGGTTTGAACTCTAGTGAAGATTTTTTTACATATTTATGAAGTTAAAGGGTTGTCCAAACTGCCTTAAATTTTGTTGCTGCCTCATTTTCATAGGTTTTAATAAATTTTCGATTTTAAGTTTTGCACTATTTGCACACGTCAATCCTTTGGGTTCGTGTCGATGACACTTTATTTTGCACACGCACTTTACTGTGAACAAGGAATGATGAAATGATATGCCCACTTGGGCTGTATCAAAGAGTATTTTTTTAATTGTCTTAATATGGCAGTATGGGGTATAAAAATTATGATCATGAGGAATTGGATTTATGCTGTTAACATAATGGAAAAGTTTACATTTGTTATACTTTTTGTAAGCATTTTTTATTCATTCTATGTGAATTTAAAACATCAAGCATTTGCACTTTGTTCCTAATGAGCGTCATAGGTATGTATTTAATATTTAGTTATTTATATATTTATTGAATTACAAACTGCTCTATTCAGCACTTCAAACTATTTGGCGTATGACAATTTTTAATACTGTGAAACAATGTAGCCATTGAGCTGGAAATTGTGAGGATTTTTTCCAAGTCTATCAATCTGATTGTCAGTAAGTGTTACACTATCACTTTAAAAGGCTTTACATGCTCCCCCACCGTGCCATGTGATCAAGGTCCCACGAGGGCTGAAACGCGTTATGGCTGGGTGCAAGGGATTGAAATTAAATTAATTGCACCATATTTGGGTTCGCTTTGTCTTTTCCTGAACGAGAAGGATTGAAGAAGACTTTCCATTGATATATACATATATATATAATGTATATATATATATATATATATATATATATATATATAGATATGTATATATATATATATATATATATATATATATATATAATTACCTACTGGCGGTCGCCAGTAGGTAGTTATAGTTAGGATTGATTTCCATAGGGAAATCGCAACATTCTATTTGGAATACCTTTGGGGCCGGTTGAGGAATCAGCCTGAATTTTTCAGCAACTTTGCCTCGCGGCTCTCCGCTCCTACCCTGAAAGTTTGGGGGGGATTCATCAAGCGGGGGCCGAGATAAAAGGGGGGTCCCAAAACGTGTTTTCCCCATGTTAATTTCCATAGGGCGGTCTGTCGCACTTTTAGCTCGAACGGCTGAATGGATTTTCACCAAACTTGGCAAAATTGTAGGGTCTGGTAGCCCGATGTGCCTTTGCTATGTCTCAAGATATGTGCTCCAGAGGATTTTGAGTAATTTAGGTTCAAAATAATTTATATATCTAGAACAGCGCCCCGGTACGCGTACCGGGGAGCGCTCCGGGCACGCCACGCGACTTGCGCACGGCAAGCTGATTGTTTCTCGGGTGTCTGTAAACATTCGAAACAGTCCGCAGCGGCCGCCATCTTGTGTCTCGGTAGGATTGAGACACAAGAGGTGGCAAAAATCAAAGGGGGAAATGAGCAAAAGGGGGCAGGGTACCCCCCCTGACCCCCTAGGTTTGATGTGGGGGCCATAAAAGGGTCCCGTAGGACAAAAAAAAAGTTTTTTTTTTTTTAGATTTTCGTGGGGGGAGCGCCGGGTACGCGTACCGGGGAGCGTACCATGGAGATAAAAGAATGACAGACTTTTTTTTTTAAAAAAATAGAATTTTTTTATAAATTGAAGGTAGTTCTGAAAAGAACTTTTTTTTTGTTTTTGTTGTTTTATATTTTTTTATACTTTTTAAAACGATTTCATATTTTTGGGGGATTTTTTTCAGGGGAAAAACAAAAACAGGGATTCCAAAACTGCTCAACAGGAGCAAAAAAATTTGAACATTTAGGGACGGAGAGGGCAGCGGTGTTCCTGTCTCTTTATAGCAATGAGTTCAACGCTCTGCTCCCCATAACAGAGCAGTTCCTCACACTCCACGCACAGAAATTTTATGCCTGCAAACACCGGCTGTATGTTAGGGACCATTCTTCCACGTGGTGTTCCTGAAGGTGTTGCTCCACCAGTGGAGGTGCTGCTGCCATCTTTTGGTAAATTCCGTGCCAGGTCCCTGACACTCTCCCTGGAATAATTATTTGGGTGTCTTCTCTTGACATGCCTAATTAAATTGGCATTTCCAAAGCTATTGTTTTTTTTGAGGATTGCCTCTGGATAAAGTACTGCCACATATCTTGCAGGTTACTTTAGCAGCATTAACTTTTTTTTGTCCTTCAGGGATGTCATAAAATTTCCAAATGAAGTGGTTCTTTTTTTTCTGGTGAGGAGGGTCCTCAGGCAAAAAACCATCTGAATCACTGCTGGATGACTCCCTTGCAGCCATTGCTGTAGATCAGGAAAATTATGAGAAGATAATACACAGAACACCTCTTGCTCTCTCCAAGTGCAAAGCAATAGTGAGAGAAATGGGTGGGTTTCTCAAAATTAAAAAAAAAAAAGTTCTGAACCAATGAAAAGTGTTATTTTAAAGTCACATGGCATGACGCGCTTACGCTACGCGCATCCCAGGGCGCGTAGCGTAAGCGCGTCGGGGCGCTTACGTTGCACGATCGTATACGCTGGGGCGCTTACGGGTGCGCTTATGCAGTGAGTCATAAGACGCATCTCGCGGCTACGCAATACATGTCTTATGACGCAAGGCGTGGCGGCTACGCGATACTTCACGATGTTGTTTTCGTTCACGGCAATAGCGCTATCGGGACGCTCCCCAGTACGCGCCCCGGGGCGCGCCGTAACATTGCGCTTATCCGTGCGTTCACCGGTACGCGCCCCAGGAGCGCCCCGGGGTCAAAAGTAAAAAATAAAAATAAAAAAAATAACATATTTATACAATATAAAATTCGTTTTAACATTTTTCACTTTTTATACCTATAAAGATTTGCTATTAAAAAACCATTGAAATTCACTGAAAAAAACATAGGTTTCACACCAGTTATAGTTAGGAATTAGCATTAAAAAAACCTATTAAATTCACTGAAAAAACCAAAGGTTTCACACCAGTTATAGTTAGCTGAAAGTTTTACTCGCATAAAACCATTGAAATTCCCACGTTATAGTTAGTTGGACTCACTATAACTTGCGCGTGCAATGCACTGCTGATGACGTCACATATTACATCACTCATGACATGGTCAGTGACATCACTCATGACATCACTGATGACACCATCCTTGTGACAGAGTGACAGAGCTCCTTTCACTGTAATGTAACCCTTGAAACAAATATTCAAATATAGAAACTAAAATATTGAAAAAAATGGAGATACCCATACCACTTACAACAACCAATTCAATAATTCCACCATCTAAATACACATGCATTAATTCACCAACAGTTCTATATAGTCACTCCTACATATACTCACTCATCATATGTAGTGATACACCTATACATCCTGTTACACACCGACAGTCATCCAAATGTTACTCACACACATACTCACACATGCAAATAAACTATTGAACATCCATTTATTTGCATATACAGGTATACACACACTACCACTTTACTTCTAAGGAAACTTACACATACTTACTCTCTTAAACAATCACTTATAGAAACACATACTAATTTAAATAGGAACTCTTACAATCTCTTACTCTCACATATACTCACTTATATACAACAATATTCACATATACTAGATTTACTAGATTTAAACTTATGTAGTTACTGATAAAGAAACTAGTGAGACACTCATTCACTCAGTAACATACACATATACACAGTCATCCACCCATACAGTCCTGCACATATGCTGTCTTCAAAACACATACAAAGAGAGAGTCAGTCATTCATGCATCTATGTGCTAAGTTTTACCCTCACCAAACCATACAAACACTCATACTGATACTAAGAAAAAACATCTAATAACCTATATACATACACATGTACCTACTCACCAACCCATGCAGCCACTTATACACAAAGTGAAACACTAATACATATATTTAAATATTTAAACATTACTCACTAATATTTATTTTTCAAAAAGACACACATTCACTGGATGGTGTCATCAGTGATGTCATGAGTGATGTCACTGACCATGTCATGAGTGATGTAATATGTGACGTCATCAGCAGTGCATTGCACGCGCAAGTTATAGTGAGTCCAACTAACTATAACGTGGGAATTTCAATGGTTTTATGCGAGTAAAACTTTCAGCTAACTATAACTGGTGTGAAACCTATGGTTTTTTCAGTGAATATATATAAATATGCATCAAACCACAATAGGGTAAGAAAGGAAAGCCTGTTCCTCTTCCCTTACTTCATATGTCCAACAAAAAGAACGAACTTGCTACCATGCACACTGTCTGTCATTCAAATTAATCATAGGGAAAACCATTAGGTTTTTTAAAAGAACACTCACCCTTCAATCTAGTCTGTTAGATGCTTCATCATCGGGTACCCACCTAAGATGCCGAATGCATCTTAGTTGTACTGTGACGCCTGATTACTGAAGAGCTGGGTTTATTCTTGTGATGAGGTGAATTATTGAGTGAAATAGTTTAAGCTACCTCCAGGATATCCATGCTTGAAAGATACATTTTAATAATGACTCTTGGGGTAGGATTAAAATCATCTGCTGTGAGAAATTAGTGGTCTCTCACATCCTGTTGTTTGGTCAGCATTTTTCAGCCAATAGTGCATGCAGATTTGCTATCTGGGGGAAATGGTTTATACACCCAAAATGGCTTATTCACCTCTCGTAATGTTATGCGTTCCTTGACGGTGGGTATTTCTGTGGTAGTTGTTTGGGCCGATTTCCCATGCCAAAATGGCATCCGTTTGGCGTCTGTATGTCACTAAGATCTGACTCAAACTTGGGTTCCATGTGCTCTTGAGTTATGAATTAAGACAGACGTGATATTAAGCCACCAGTGTTTGCGAAAGTAATTAGGGCGTTTACATGGAGATTGAGACCTGGCAGGGAGCATCTAATTTGACCAGGTCTTCTTTGACTCTAGGCGTGGCGCAGGGGTTCCGATTATTGTGGGGACAGTTTTTTTCTTGATTACCAGCAGATTATTGATTACAATTTATGAGTTGTACATTGTGATTTTTTTGTCTCGACTCTGTTTTTGCGGGCATATTGGAGTTTACTGGCACATTCAAAGATAGCGCGGAGTATTGCATAACGTTTGAATTAACTCGGGCTGGATCAAAAATGAAGTCATACTTGCGCGACTCTATGCATATTGGAGAGCTTTAAAAGTTACCGGGAATTCGGATTACATACTGCAGGCTTCCGATATTGTGGTTTGTGGCATCCGTGACTCTGCGCAGAAGGACAGGTGGGTAATTGGAATGCATGTTTTTTTTTAAGGGACAAGGGTGATAGTTACTTGCCATATTTAACATTTTTGGCGGCTTGTATTCACGGGCAACTTGAGCCTGTTTGGTCGTCAATCATTTAATGACACTATTTGAATGTTGATGCTGAAGAGTATGTGGGCACTATGTATGCGTGTAAGCCGCATTCTTTTGGGCTCGGTAGCTGGAACAACTAACCCCCAGATTCATCAATCTCAAATTCTGCGATTTCTAAATTGCGAGAAATAGCGAATCACAATTTAGAAATCGCAGAATGGGATTCATGAAAATTAGCGATTAAAAAAAGTGAATCGCAATCGGCCGCAATCGCCGATTGTGAGTTACCGAAAATCGCAGAAAAATCGCAGAATCGGCGGTTTCCCTTGTTGAAATTGCGATCTCGCAATTACCGAAATCGCAAATTGCGATCTCGCTAATTGCAAGATCGCAAAAAACGGGAAATAGCATTTTGAGCACAGTGATGACATCACAACCAGGAAGTAGGCAGTCTCCACCCTCATTCTGCATTCTGAGCCTGAAGTGGAAGCAGCATTGTCCTGAGCTCCACTCCAGACTACCTCCAGCTCAAAACCAGGAGACACCCCACTGCAGAAAATGTCACAGGAAGCTGCAGGGAAAACTTCCTCAGGAAGGAAAAGGAAAATAAAATTTTCTGAACAAGAACTTGAATATCTGATAGAGGGAGTGTGCAAGGACCACGACCGGCTCTTTGGGAAGGACTAAAGAAGGGTGCCTGAGGCCGACAAAAGGAGGATTTGGGTGCGCATCCGCGCAAAAGTAAATTCTGTGGGAGTGACCCAGCGCTCTGTGGATGATTTTAAAAAAAGGTGGTACGACCTGAGAGGGCGTGCCAAGGAGAGGATCGCAGAGAGGCTGGGGGAGCGTGTCGCAACAGGAGGAGGAGAGCCCACTGTCCCACCCAACACCCCACTTGAGGACCGTATAGAGGACACCCTGAATCCCCAGGCATGCGTGGGAGTAACCCAGCTGGACTCCTCCCGACCTACCCAAGATACACAAGGTAAGTGCCATGCGACTGCGACCCTGTCCCCTTACAATGGCCATGACCCCAGACCAACCCATTAGAAACCCCAGTCATGCAGCCAAAGCACACCACAAGAACCCTATTGCATTGTGGGACATGTAGTCTGACCACAATTACCACCTAGCACCATACAGCCAGACCTGTCCAGTGAGAGTCAATCCTGCAGCGAGTCAGGGAATGGTAGCCTGCATGCATGTAGCAACCTTCAATGTGTAAGATACATGTCATTAATCAACGTCCACTTTACATTACAGGTGGCGCTGAAGTACCCAGTACGGAGAGCGATGCGCTTCAAATTGAATATATTACTGAGGACACCGAGGGAGACGTCCATCCATCCCCTCAACCAGGACCATCAGTACAAGTTGCAGCACCAGCGGTAGTACCACCACCTGCCCCTGTGGACAGGGCCACCTCAGCGCCAACAGGTGCACCACAACCACAGCGTGTGACTCACACGCCAGTGGGGCTGACAACACCAGCAGCAGCACAAACACAAACCCGCCGCACTGCCGCTGTGAGGAGCCAGTCCAGCGGACTGGTGAGGGAGCCGCGCAACACAACACCACGCGCTGGCAGGGGGGTGAATGTGTGGGCACCTGGGCTCTCTATTGAGTGCCGCATGCTCCACATACACCAGACACAAGTCCGTCATCTCGCAGCAATACACCTACAGCTCAACAAGACCGCTAGGAATGTTGGACAGCTGTCAGACAGGATGGAGAGGATGACCACTGCAGTGAAGGCCAACACCCAGGCCATAGCGGGACGTCAACCGGCGCAGACACCGCCAGCTGCTGACCCGCCTGTCTGCGTACACGCGGTCAAATTACTTAATAGGGAATGCCACCTCCCAGCTCTCACGACGCTCATTGGCCTTGCAGGTGCAAATGGTCCCGTGCTGCCAGGATGTCTCAAGGGCACTGGAGCAAGTGACCACTGCAGTGCAGGGTATGCAGGCAACTGGCCATGGCCAGGCGGGTGGGGGAGATGACACTAGTGAGGCTAATTCAAGCCACAGCAGCCAATTTGTGCCACTGGTGATAGCACCCCCCGCAGCAGCAGGCCCTCTGCTGCCTCACGGCCAAATCCTGAGGAAGAGCTAGAAAGAAGATTGGGAGCATCCGCCCGGAGGCGCCATTAAACATTTGTAAAGTACCATGAAGGGCATGCTGCTGAGACAAGCATGCCCTCCTGAAATACATGGGACATATGACTCAATATTGCTCTCATGTTACTGTGTGAGAAATTCCCACTTTATTGTGAACAAAACAATAACAAATATTCAGTTCTAGTTAATCTGACTCATGTCATTATTTGAATTGTCATGCATGAGTGAAGTGTTGGGTGAGGGGAGAGGGTGGGTGCACTAGAAACAGTTAATGGTGATTTGGTTGCGGCGCCTGTGTCCCTCTGCAGGATTCTCCCCGCGTGCATGACGCACATGTGCAGGTGGTCGGTTGTCCCCTTCCGACTCACTGCCAGAGATCTCTACAGGTATCCTGGGCTTGGTAGCAATGTTGTGGAGTATTGCACACACGGCCACGATGCGGCAGCAGACCTCAGGCTCTTATTTCAGGGCACCATCAGTCTTATGGAGTATGCGGAATTGGCTCTTCAAGAGGCCAAATGTCCTCTCGATGCAATTTCTTGTGCGTATGTGTGCAGCATTTTAACACCGTTGCTGTGGTGTTGCAGGGGTGAGGTAAGGGGTGAGGAGGTACTCACGGAGACCGTAGGCGCTGACACCTGAATGAAAGGAGCAAAGGGTGAGTGTCTGTTATGCGCAGCTACATGGTCACAGTGTACTAATTGTTGGCATGCGTACTCACCCAGTAGGTGTCCTTCGCCAAAGTCTCCCCTGGCTAGTCGTGTGTGAATGCCGCTGTGCCGGAATATGAAGGAGTCATGTGTGGTCCCCGGGTATTGTGCCACTATGTCTGTGATGAATGTCTTAGCGTTGCACACCATCTGGATATTCAGAGAGTGGTAGGACTTGCGATTACGGTATATCTACTCTGTTTGTGCAGGTGGGCAGATGTGGATGTGGGTACAGTCAATGCATCCTATTGCATGTGGAAATTGCGCAATGTTGTAGAAATGAAGCTTTGTTTCATTTAAGTCCTGTAAGGTTGTCGGGAATGAGATGTAGTGGTGTAGCCGGGTCAGCATTGCCTCCAGAATACTCCTCAGGCAGCGGGACATGGTGCTCTGGGATATTCCCCCTATTTATTGGTCCTCCTTGTTGGGTGCTGCATCAGGGGGTCTAGGTCCCGGATCAGCTTGATGATCATTGCCCCATTCAGCCATTACTTTGAGTAAATTTGCTCTGCAGTTTGGCCCAGAAGGGTGATCCGCTGGCGGAATACTCGCTCCTTGATCCTGCCCCTGTTCCGTGCTGCAGCCTGGAGCCTTCGCCGCCTGACCACCATGTAGAGTCCTGGCATTGTGAAAGTCCTCATGCTCCTACTGTGTCTCCTTAAGTGTGTTTGATCAGGGCTGCACCTGTGGCTAGTTAGGATTTATTATTTTTTTTTTCCTTCATGGTTACCACCTGGTTTTGGTTCTCCTTAAATTGCTTGGCGCAAATTGCGATTTAGTGTTATTTCGCTATTTGCGATTTTTCATGAATTGCGTTAGCGATTATTTAGCGATGTCGCAAGTAAAGTCGCAGAATCCATGGATTCCCGCTATTTGCGATTCGCTATAGGGGTTGCTCCTAGATTCTGCGAATTATTTTGCGAAGTCGCAAATTTTATTTTGCGAATTCGCAATTTCTGTGTTTTTAACATCATGAATTGCATTTCTGTTAATTGCGATCGCAATAGCTAATTCGCAGCTATTGCGATCGCAATTTTGCTTGATGAATCTGGCTGTAACTCCCTTAGAGATATGTACTGGTTGGCGGATAGTATTCAAGGACAATTTGAGCCCCTTTGATCGTCAGTCACTCAAATGATACTATTTGAATATTGTTGCTGAATAGTATGTGGTCGCTATGTGCGCGTGTAAACGGCATTCTTTAGGTACCTGAAATAACTAACTCCCTTAGAGGTATGCACTTAAGGGCAACCTGCGCCTGTTTGGGGGCTCTATGGATTAACAATGCGGCTGTTTACTTTTGCTTATGACATATGGCAGTATGGATGTGTGAAAGCGGCATCTGGTGGGCTCAACAGGTGCATAGCGTTTTTTTCACACAAACTGTGAACCCGAGGCTCACCGAACATGAAGCTGCTTGTGAGATTTGGTATAATTAAAATGGGTTAGAAGGTGGAACTATGGGTGGACAGGACACTACAGGAGGTAGCCCTTTAGATGGGATATAACCATGAGTATAGCAATGTGGTTTTTGTGGAGAGGCTGACTTCGCTTCCACACTAGATATATGAGACATGCTTGTGTTATTATTCCCTTAGATTCCAATGTCTGAAATGTATCATGATCTCTTTTGGATATAATATGATGGACCCACAATAAAGACGTCCTGTGTAAGTACTTTGGATGTATTAACATCCAATGTCCGTGAAACATTTTCGAATAATTTCTTGTCCAGGTTGATTGCCTTGGACCGTTGTGTTTGCTGAACATATTTTGGGAAATAGTACTGTGTATGTTACACAGCTGCATATGCAGCTTTGTTTATGATGTGCAAATTAGCAATCATGTAGTGTCTGTATACTAAGGGTGATTCGATTTTGTGTAAGTGAATTTTAGATAGCGTGGACCTCTGTACCTTTCTTTGTTCCTTCTGTCAAATGTACCACTTTTAAATTCGTCGTAATCCGATTCTGGACTCAACTTGGCACGGCTGTATACACTACAGGGCCATCATACTTAGTTAATTGTCAGTTTATATTTTTTATGTATATGGTTGCTTAATATAGGGACCACCCCTTTTTTTCGAATTATGTGTTGATTTACACATAACCTTTATATTTTCTTGCTTTTGGCATATATTTGTTGTTCCTTTGCTACAATTCCTTCTTTGGACTCCTGCTCATCTAAATTTATGGTATTCTAACACAGGCTGTGTACTGTTGAGCCTGGAGAATTTGTCTGCGTAAGAGATTACGGAACTGCGCCCATGCACAGATATTGTAGAGGTGAGGACATGGGTCAGTATACAATGCCATATATGACCTTCACTTTTTCTTGTTCTTTTAATCTTATATGATAAATAAGAATGGAACTTAGTTAGGAGGGCCGTATACAGTACTATTGGTACTTCAAAAACCATACGCCTAGGAGCCCAGGTTGAGGACTGTGATATGTTGCAGGCTTGTTATTATTTAACAGCAAGATATCCTATTTATATATTTTCTTTTACATTTTTGTATGTCTATTTTTCAATGTATCGTATACAGATTTTGGATCTTGGAATAGAAAATAGGATCGGGATTATCACTTTCCAGGCCAGAACTCTGGGTCCATCCTATAATTCTACATTTCTTTTGGTGAGGGTGATGTACCAATACTTTTTTACTAATTTTTTTCTATTTTTATTAGCTCTATGTTTCCCCCGTTTTGGTGAGTTTTTTTCCTCCAGTTCCTTCCCCTTTCTGGGTAATATAATATTATGTGTTGCAAGACGTAAGGAGTGCCCTGTCATATTATACAGGTTTGATAATACGAATAGTGAGGGGGTTAACCCTTAGTATTCCACTTCACCCTTATTTTGGGACGTTATTATGATTCAAAACTTGATGTAGATATGTCAAACAATAGTGCCAAGTTGTAATGTCATAGGATTATTTATGTCCAGTTGTACTTTTACATGTGGTTTTTATGTATAGTTGTTATGTATAAATGTGTATTTGGAATATATGTGTATATACATGTGGTTATTTATATGGTTATTTATATGTTGTTTTGTGTTGCTTACAGCCCTGATGAAGTTCCTTTTACAGGAACAAAACGCGTTGGCTGTAGTCCTGAGTTTTTATGAAGATCAATAAAGAACTTTTTAAATAAAGTGGCCGGTTTGTGACTTCATCCCTGGTGCTACCTCCACCTATGTATTGAATTTTGTTTCTGGATCTCCAGTGGGACCGATCTGCAGCAGGTACCGTGGTTGGCTGGCGTAGGGATCAACTTTATATGGGACTTTAAGATTGATGTGCTCAGCTTAGAGTCGGCTGTGGCTATCTTCATGAGCAAGGTGTTTAGGGCCAGACACCCTAAATAGTGAACATGTACTCACTAACACATGCGTACATTGGGTTCTCTTTACAGAACTTATGATTTTTCACCATACTTCTTGTAATATTGGTGTTACTACCATCTAGGGCAACATGGATCCCCGGAGTCCATATAGTCACACATTCATTAAGGTCGTCCGCACGCCATCCTACCTACTATGGTCCTGCTTGGAGAAGTTGCATCTGCAAACGTGTTTTGTATATTACAACCTTAGTTTATATTAGAGCTATGCATGGGAACAACAAGCAAGCATGCATTCGGTGAAATAAATGGGCCCGGCAAGAAATTACATTAGTGATCACTTAGAAATAATAAATTTCATTGAATTATTTGCATTGCATGGACTTTCTCCGTCTTATTTCATGAGCAGAGCTTCAGCTTCAAAGGATGACCATTTCTGAATATGAAGTAAACACTTGCTGCCAGCTTCCAGATCCTGGCATGATGACAAGGGGTTTCTGTTTCTTGAAGTATTTAAACGGGAGTTACAATAATATTTTAATTGGGATAAAAGTGAAAATCCTGTTCTATTATCTGCTCTGCAATTGACACTAACTCTAAAATCGCTAATGTTAATGTAGCCTGCAATTTCAAACTAACATGTTATGTGCGTGCATCAAATGGAATTAACCAAACAATCACAGGAGCTCAGAAAAAAAAGCCTTTAAGGAGGATCTGTGCTTACAATATGCAGTGTCCCATGTCACCATCAACGTGGGACATATTGCAATCCCACATGATACCTACACTGACCTCCTCTCTAAATATATTTTGCCAGTTACTGAGACATGTGGGGGCTAACGCCCGCCCTTCATACCTCAACACAACTATAATAAATCAAAGGGTAGTTCGCCTTTTATATAACGTACCTTGAAATATATTTATGCAAGTTCCTTGATCATACAATGTTCTTCGTGCACTCTACTAAAGTCAGGGCAACCGAAGCTCGTATCTTTCTGATTGAATAATAAATTACTTTCTTTCTTGCAAAAGATTGCAGTTTAATGGTTCATTTTCTTCATTGCTCCTTCTGGCCTTTCTTTTCTAGCCAAATCCACATGCAATCGCGGACTATATTTCGGACGATGTTATATCTATTTAAATTATGTGCAGATTTGATGACATTTTTTAATTCAATCTAATGTTGAAAGGTTTCACATAATACAGTGTTATGTCTTTGCCTCAAGTGTATGAAGGAATTATTAAATGTACTAGCTAAGCGCAAAAATGGTTTAGGACTCTTGGAAAAGGAACAGTTGAGCCCTGGTATCCAGGCCAAATCAATTGCACGCCTTTGTTTCCTAAGCATGCGTATTTATCACATTTTTTTAAATGCTTCTCCTTTATATACACCACATCAACAAGTATTCAGTGTCACAGAAAGACCGACCATACACCCATATGTGCCCACTGACATGCTTGTTTTGAGTAGTAGTCCTCAAGTAGAACTACTTTACGTACGCCTGCCTATTTTTTGTGTGGTAATCTTCCCCCTAAGCGTTGAGATCTCTGAACACAGATATATATCTTTTAGTAGGAAATCTTGAATGGACAAGGGAAAATGGTTAGGAATGGTGAAATATTAAAAGGCGGCGAGGTGGAATGTTTGAGGGGGTTTAGATAAGGACATGGAAATACTAAAGCACTCCCACAAAACAGTGAGACGATTTCTTTTCGCAAAGGCACCTATCTCCATTACTCTATTTATTTATTTATTTAATTTCTAAAGCGCTCTGTCACCTAACAGGCATCCTTACGCTGACAAACTGAGAGTATAACGTGGGAACGTGCAAAAGAAAAAGGGGAAAGGCACCACAAACAGCCACCGAGATTTTAGGAAACAACCAGGTTTTTAGCCTCTTCCTAAAGGGAAGGAGTTCACTGACTGGTCTCAGTTCCAAAGGGAGTCCATTCCAAAGTCTGGCAGCGGAGACCATAAAGGTTCTGCTGCCCGCTTTGACTTTCCTGAACCTCGAGACTAGTAATATAGACAAAACAAGCTCATATCTACTCCGTCCAAGCCTTGGTGTAAATCAGGCATGACGTGAGCAAAATAGAAAGTGTACAATAATAAACAACTATCATTTTAGCTACTAGCAATATAGCACGTTCCATCAAGGCTTCGGTCACATGCAGCACAACCGCTCATTCAAAGGGCCGCAGAAAAGAACAGTGAGGACTTCACTATACTCATCATCAATATGTGAAAATCACAACATTATCCAAGAACGTTGAGCGTCCTGACATAAGAAAGCAAGATGAAAACCAAAAAGTATTCCAGCCTGTATATATTGATTACCTTGCCCCTCCTTTTGAAGAATAAGAGGATTTACATTGGTTGACTCCATGCCACCTTTCGAATGGGGAGTGGATTAGGGGTACTCTTTGCCACCTACTAAGGGACAGCGCCTCAAAAGACTATCTGGGAGTCACTCTCGGGGCCTGTCAGTTTTCCCTCTCGATTCCTCTCCCTCTTGATATTTCTATGCTCTAAAACATGATGCGGGCGCCTCAGCCTCTTCCCATGCAGTCTGTCAGCTGAACTACTAGGGCATGGCCTAGTAACGCTCTATGTAGGTTGGGGGAGGCTAGAGGGGGAGTTTCTGGGCCCTTTTAAAACCCCCTCCAGGCGGTGAGTCGTCCCGCTCCCCTTGCCCGTTTCCACAAACTGAGCGCTTTTAGCCTAAATCACCACTGACAGTATTCTTTGGTGCCTGAAAAGGTTGCTGTTTATTCATCGTCATAACTTTATACACTTCAACCCTTCATGGTCACATCCACATTTATTGTCCATGTTATATATTTACATCTATTGCTCTTTAGCTTTTCGCTTGCATTATGGACCCAGCCTCCTTAATATCCTGGGGGGGGCCCTTTTTCTGTGCTTCCGATTCACAGGTCTAGGCTTCCGCTTGCTACCGATTTGGAAGGTGTCCGCCTGGACCTGCCCGGGCTGCAAGTGCCATCCCGCTAGCCCTGTAACCTTTTCGTGGGCCCTCCCTTCTCCCAGGGGTCCCTGCTGTGTGGCATCCCAAGGACCTCACTTGAGCATCTACTCTACCTTTCCTGAGGCTGAGTCCTTGCCATCTTCTCCCTCCGTACCCCTGCCGTGAGGCATCCTAAGGGTCCTGTGGGAACATCACATCTACTCTTTCTATAGCGGCATGCCGGCCCTTGGCTTCCTCACTGCCCCTGCCATTAGGGCACCCCAAGGACACTGTGAGAGCCTTGAATCTACCTTTTAGTAAATGTTCTCTTTTTACTAACTTTCTTGCGTTTGTTCCGCCATGCTACCTGCGGTTACTCGATCGGAGGGAGCTCCCCCCTACCCTGGCCTCTCCTTTTGCTCTTATTTGAAGCCCATCTGCTCCAGTACCACCAAAACGTTCAGTGGGAACATGTTCATTCACACCCCCATGAGTTTAACCTCCTCTTCCGGGTGATACCCCAGAGACCTCAGGATTGTGCACCGTGTCTCATGAAAGAAATTCTTATAGCTCTATCCCAGTACCTATTATTTGGGGGTCTGGGCAACACGTTGTCATGTGCATTTTATCCTAGAGACAAGTATGCCAAACCCTCTGCTGCACAAAACTGTTGGTTGCCGGGTGCAGTGCCACATTGTGGAACAGAGTCTGTGTCCTGACTGCTGTCAAGGTAATAATTTCGTCCAGAAGTTGATGCTGTTCCAACTTGCATTAACGTTTCATTACCTACGTCGGCTACGTCAGCAGCGTGTGCCTATTAAGGCTAAAAACCATGTTTTGCTTTGCTTGTCCATGTTTGCTATAGTGGTGCGGGCCCTGCCGCCCCCTCCCCTATAAACCTTTACCAAAACAAGTCACTTATTGACAACCTGAAAGGCTGACCGCCAATTTCAGACCTACTGGCTTCGCCAAGGCTTCTTTATCTGTTCTTCCCTAATCTTATTTAAACTGGTTACACTGATTTCCTTTTATGCATCTGTACGGGGAATACTAGCATGCATCGACCCTTGTTATTAAATGATGCTGCGAAGAAGAGGTTACCTGTTTTTTTTTTGTGGGGGGGGGGAGTTTTTATTAACCTTTTCTTTGAAAGCACAGAATCATCCAATGCTACTTTGTGTGCCGTTGTCCTCTGTGTGGAAGAGCAGAATGATGTCACGGGCAGAAAAGCGTGCCGATACCGAGAGAGAGGTAGTGTTTTTGTAAACTCAAAAGGTCAGACCAAATTAGGTGCCCAATCCTTGGAGAAGGTCTTAAAAGTGCCCCCATGTTATATGTCCTTGTATTAAGCGCAGCTACACTGCTTTAGTGAATCCCCTGAAAGACGGTTTACGTATGCCCTTGTCATGAGTAATTCTCAAACATCTCTCAGTGTGGGAAAAGATTAGAGAAGAGTTGTTGTAGGCCCTTGCAGCATGCAACATAGTATCGTTGCGCAGACTCAAAACGGGGCATTCAAAACCCTGGGACTATTGATTTCCACTTCCTTCGACCCCAGTATGCAGATCTGCGGAAACGCAGCCGCATAAAGGGATTGCACGTATCCTAATCCTGGCCTAATCAGAAAGTCCATAACAGGGCCCTTAAATACAGAGTTTGCTGCTATAATCTGTCATCGCCCTGCAAAGCATTAGCAGGACCAGTGGGTTTTGCTACAGGAACCTGCACTGGGCTAGAATTGTCATTCCTATTTACGTCATTAGGATAAGCATCCCTCGATTTGCAGCCAGCTTCACCGGAGGGGGCCTGGTAACCGAGCTCCAGAGTCTATACCTCAGGTTATTACGTTACCCATTCCCTAGCTCTAACCTCGGGGTGTGTTGTTACCCTAGAATGTCATCTTGTAGTGATGTGATGTTGATAGCAATGTGGCTCTGTATCTGACCGCGCTAGCACTGTCCACTGGTGGTGCAAGCTGCGCTGTTACTGCTGTAAACTATCCTTTTTAATGCTGCAGCTCCGGGACAGTTAGAGGTGCATTCTTTCTGGAACCGCTGCCTATTTAATGAGCTGTAATTCTATCACTGGCAATTTCCATTTGTTTGCTTTTGCATTTTTCATCCCCATTGAAACATAAAGGGGGGGTCATCAGCGATTCCGCTAGCTAAAAGGTCATGACCCTTGAAAAGCAAATGGACATATCTGTAATACTTCATGTGCAGCAGCTGGAGCAACCTTTTTTCTCACTGCTTCCACATCCCTTGCTGCACCAGCATTTTGGACAACCATGCATGTCTAACTAGTGCACCCCAGAACTGCCTTATTCACTGGTTTTCCCTTACTGAGATAGGATACTATACTCGAGGGATCTCTGTTGGTGGTGGGCAAAAGTGAAGTCATTTACATGCTTCTGCCCGTGACAGTAACAAACCAGGTCATTCGTCCTTGGCTGAAAGAATACTTTTCTAGTGCCATAACTGCACAGACAGGAAACCCTGGCCGGGACAATTTGTGTAAATCGTTGTATTGCTCTTATTACACTGTGCCTTCTTTCCCTTTATTATGCTTGAGACCGCCTTGAAGACAGCCCAGGTTGTTTGCTGCACAAACAACACATGGTGTATGTTTTAGTAGACCTTTTTTTCTGCATCCTGAACAACTTTAGTCCATATATAGGGTACACTTGACAACTACATGCACCAGTGCCAGCCTCCTTAGGGCAGTGGTGAAGGGGACATGAATCTTCATGTTTAGAAACTATTTTACTAAATGCCATTCCATGCACTGATACAGTATAATGCTCTAAAGTGAAATAATCCTGCATATTTAATGAACACAGTTTTTTATGTTTACGTAGTCATCATATTTTTGTACCATTTACATGCCAAATAATTTGTCATCATGTGTTATGGCTTCTAGAGCTAAGCCAGGCGCTTGGTTCGGTTCTCCCTGTGCATTCGCTGGCTCACACATCTCTGACGCATTCCATCAGTGGCAAGTCATTGTATTGGATTTATCACAACTTCGCTGCTTGTGGCAACCATGTGTATACTTGGTGTGCTATGTAAATTTTTGGGGTTGTTTACATCGCCAGCACGCCCTTATTTAGGTAATTAGTAAAGAAGAAAAGGTGCCAGGGCTCGAGTTTAACAAACCAGGGCTAGTTTATTTAGCTGGTGTGTGCCTTCTTTACATTATTTCGAGAAGGTATGCATTTGTCAGTAAAGAAGAAAAGGTGCCAGGGCTCGAGTTTAACAAACCAGGGCTAGTTTATTTAGCTGGTGTGTGCCTTCTTTACATTATTTCGAGAAGGTATGCATTTGGGTAATGTCATTCTCTTTTCACCTATTTTCACACTCTAAAAAGCAGCATTTGTACCAAGACTGAAATGTGGTAACTTTCTTAAACTTTTGACATGCTCCTAAAACAGTTTATCTTCCTTTCAGTTTAATGGGATCACCTTAAGCATCCCACTTTACCTTCATTCACCAGGCTGCAGAATAATGGATATGGCTGTATGAGCGAATTGCTCAGAACGGTGACTAGTTGAACGTGGTGCAAGGAATAGAATGGTTGCAGCAATGTGTATTTGGAATGTGTGGGTATGGAGTTTAAGAATAATGCTTGAAGTGAATCAGGAAAAATGTGATCGTCTGATGTCCTTCCTGTGCCTTTATCTGTGTTGTGTGATCCTTCAATACATATTTGTCATGTGCACAGTTGTGCAAAGAGCTGCCTTTGTCGTTAAACACTGCACTGGCGATGAGCAGGTCGCCTCACAAATGTGGCAGGAAGTCTCGTCTATTATAGCTTTTCAACATTGTAAAGGCAATGTTTAGAGCTGTATTTTCGGGGCACAAGGAGGTGATGATTGCCTGTCTACAGGTCCGAACGCCCAACCTGTTCCACTCTGCTTTGAGATTGCGTCTACGTTGGGACATGAGGGCGGGACATAAGCAAACCACGTGCTCTAGTGTTTCGGTTGCCTTGCCGCACCCTCTGCATGTTACATCTTCCGTGGTGCGCAGCCGTGTGGGCAAATCTTTTAAGAATCGTCAAACCCCCAATCTATTGGCCAGAAAACTGCGTTTTAAATGCAGTGAGTAGGTTCAGGAGAGATAATTAGCGAGGGATATGCACCCATAGGAGTTCATGACTGACCATGCGTGACTGCGTTTACAGAGGTGCGCTTTGTCAATAATGAGTGAGCACATTCTGACACTTTTTTTGATACAGATTTTAAATGCGGTCGTGCTAGGGTTGAGGGTCCATAGGTCGCCCGCCGAATTTTCACGAATAGAATCTGTGAAAAGGCGGCCGTACGAGCCCCCTGGGCTTTTCTGGCTAATCTCGGACCAAACTAAGGACTCTAAAGTACCTGGGTCTGCTTTTCTGAGTTTGTGACAGATTTAGATATGTGCCAGTGTTGGAGGCTTCGTGATTTAATAAGCCCAGTTCTAGCCTGATCTGGGCAGCAGAGGCAGATTGGGGCAAGTGGAGGACTTTTTTGTAGATCTTGGTCACAAGTTGGTTTAAGGTTGTGTTTAGTTTGCCCCTAAATATCTCGATGCCGTACGCTAAGGTAGGCCCACTTTTTGCTCTCAAGATTTCCAGTAGGAATGAGAGTGTTGGGCCGGACAGTTCTTTAGCGAGCTTAGATAAAGTAACTTGTAGGGTCGTGGCTTTTACCACGACCTCGTCGCGCTGTTTGCAAAAGTTACCCCTAGAGTCAAAATGAACCCCTAGGTATTTATATGTGCGTCCTGTTGTTAAGCTTTTGTTGTTATATGACCACACACCACCTCCGTTACATTTTCTCCCGAAGTTCATGACTTGGGTTTTCTTTAAGTTTACCTCGAGTTGGTTCTTAATTGTGTAACTGTATAGCTTGTCCAAGAGCCTTTGGAGCCCAACCCGTGTAA
Source organism: Lissotriton helveticus (assembly GCF_964261635.1). Classification (NCBI taxonomy): domain Eukaryota; kingdom Metazoa; phylum Chordata; class Amphibia; order Caudata; family Salamandridae; genus Lissotriton; species Lissotriton helveticus. The sequence continues at coordinate 549,217,715 of NC_136065.1, read as the reverse complement.
GGCTGAAGAGAACCAGGTCGTCGGCGTAGAGAAGATTGCTTATCGCAGGGCCTCCGACCTTAGGGGGGTGACTGTTTATTTCATCGAGTGTGACCGACAGATCTGCTATAAACAGATTGAAGAGCAGGGGGGCCAGCACGCATCCCTGTTTGACACCTCTGGTTGTCATAATTTTCCGTGAAAGATGCGTGCCAGACCCCAACTTCACTTGGACCCAAGTGTGTGAGTACAGTTGGATTATCGCGTCCAAAAGCTTTTCAGGAATCCCCCATTTTTTTTAGTTTTTCCCCATAGCGCTGCCCTTGGTACCCGATCAAACGCGGCTTTGAAGTCAACAAAACAGCAGTACACAGACCTGGATGAAGAAAGCGTTTTTTCAATAATTATGGACAATGTAAATAGATTGGTCATGGTCCCTGAATTGGCAGTAAAGCCTGTTTGGTTCATTGGTATCAGTTCGCGCGGCTCCGCCCATGCCCTCAGCTCCTTCAGTAGAATTCCTGCATAATGCTTGGCCTCGATGTCTAGGAGGGCAATTAATCTATAGTTGCTTGGGGTGGCGCGGGAGACTGATTTATGAATTGGGTGGATTTTTGCCCCACGCCAGGAGTCCGGAACAGTTGAAGTTCTCAGAGCAAAGTTGAACAAGTTGGTTAGGTGCCCAGACCAAAGAGGTATGTTGGATTTAAACAGACTCTGGGGAAAGCCATTCGGGCCCGGGGCCCCGTCGGATATTCCTTTTGACTCAGCCTTGTGACCATTTCTTGAGTGATCTGGAGATCTTCGCTGTGAGAGTCTATACTGTTTCTGTTCTTGCGCATGCAGGTACTTGGGGGAGCTTCTGCCTCCGTTAGGGAGTGGCTTCCTGTTGGCGCTTTGCTCTCCGGGGACCTAAAGTGTTCGGTCAGAAAGGCGGCCCAGTCTGATTCCTGTATATTTGCCGGCCCGGCATTTGATGGCCCCGAAGTAGAGCGGTTTATTAAGGCCCAGAATTTTCTCAAATTGCGTTTTTTGCTTTCCCAAAGAAGTTTGGCCCAGAATTGATTTTGAAGCAGTCATTTGTCTTTTTGTGTGGCCATTCTGAATGATTTTTCGCTGATTTGTAGACGTGCCTGAGATCCTTATTTCCTGAATTTTTAGTGAGTGCCCACAAGGTGTTGTTCATGGCTTTCTTCAGCGCCCTTGAATGGGTTGAGAGTGAAAACTGCCGGGTGGAGCTTGTATTGTGTGATGTTGTTTGGTAGAAAAAAGTGTGACCAATTGTGAGCAGAGTGTCGTCCATATGGCAATCGGGGTGGCCGTCTGATCTGTATCGCCATTGATTAGAGCCAGGCTTGCCTTCGTGATGTTGGGGTTTATGTCGTCACTCCATCGTAGGCGCTTCAGGTTCTCAGTGTAAATCCCAGTGCAGGTGGTTAGAGCAGATATATGATACTCAGGCTTTATGTTGAGGGTGATAACCTGTGGATGGTGATCTCTTTCCCGTCGCGGTTGGATGCTAAAGCTGGCCAGATGATGGAACAAGGCTGAATTACAGATGGTATAGTCCAGATAAGATTGCTTATGCCCATTTGTCCAGGTCCATTTTGGAGGGGTGGCATCTGACGATCTTCCATTCATTACCCGGTATCTGGCGCTATAGAATTGCAGCACGCAGAGTTCACCCAAGGCGCAATGGGCCTGGTTTGGGGGCTTTGATTGGACTGGCACATCGGATAGTATAAATGGGGAAAGCCCGTCGTGATCAGCAGGCTTGCCCTGGAAGAGGTTGGTGTTGAAATCCCCTGACACAATGTAATCCGAATCGGGATGGTCCCCGGCAAGATCGCTCATGATTATAGATAAACGTGCCAGGTGGTCCTTTTTTGTGCGTGTGCTTGGGTTGATGTAAACATTGAGAAGTAGGAGCGAGCGTTGCTTGGACCATGATTTAATTTTAACCCCGAGTAGCCAGTCCTCCTCAAAACTTAGCGGGACAATCGGACCTTTTAGGTTATTTGAAACGTAGATTGACAGGCCCCCTTTTGGGTGGCCATAGCGGTGGGCTCTGATTCCTGGTTTCCATAGTTCGATAAACCCTGTGACTGGACTACTTTTGGTGGCCCACGTTTCTTGCAGGGCTATAGGTGCGTGCCTGTATATAAAGAAGTGTGTCTCTAGGTTGGTTATCTTATGCTGGAGGCCGCTGATGTTCCATGAGCACAATGTGAAAATGGGATCTGCATGGGTACTTGTTGCGATAGCCGGTCGTGGTGTTTGATGGCTTGCTTGTACCTGTGCTTTGTGGTTTTGGTCCGCTAGGAGAACACCCTTTGTTCAGTGTGTTTTACCGCTTGCCAGGGCAGCCGGAAGCCATCCCAATCCTTGAGTGTTGTCATGGCCAAGTTCCCCGGCTGTGGAGCTTGTCATTGATTCTGTAGTGCCCAGCACGTTTTTTAAAATAGAGTAGGGTTTGGCTTTGGGCCCGGTTGAGGGACTTTCTGCTTTTGTTCCTGGACCTGGCTGTTTTAATAACACTGTGGGGTAGCCTGGGGTAGAGTAGGGGTGAATTCTGATGCCCCAGTCTCGGAAGGTGCCTTTGTGGTCTAAAAACACACCTGCCCAAGAGGGCAATCTAAATGACACAAGGGTTACCTCGGATGGTTGTGTGCCTCTTGGAGGAAGGAATTCAATCGAGTCTATGTCATCCGATGATAGTGCTTCAAAACCCGAGGTGCCTTTTACTAGTTTTATTATATTTGACCTGTTGAGTGTGTAGTTCCTCCCCTTTGATTTATATTCGGGGACTAATAAGATCAAAGTATGTTTTGCACCGCTTTTAATCCTCGTGGAGCGTTGGCTTTGGTTTGTATGGGGGACATTATCGGCTGAGGAACCTAAGTCTGGTCCTCGTGGGGATAGAGGCTGATGTCGCAGCCCTGGCCTCAGAGTCTGCCTAATTGATGGAGGGGTTAGCTTGTGGTTGAGGATTGTTTTTGGAGGCATTATATCAGTGTTGAGTTTTTCCAGCACTGGCAGGGGAGGTTGCAGGGCCGATTGGGGTTGTGATGCAGAGCCTGTACATCTCAGGATGAAGGGTTCATTGGGATGTGGCCTTGGTTTTTCTGTGGCAAGCTGTGGCTCAGATCCCGCTATTTGCGCGGGTGCCACTATTGGACCAGTTGACCTGTTTGAGTCGTACGCATAATTAGAGGGCTTTTGGCAGAGACTTGGGGGTGAGTCCTCTTTTAAATCACTGTGACTGATGTTTATAGTGGTTGGAGGTGGTGATGAAACGCTTATGGCTTCCTTTTTGACTGCCGTTAAAAAGACAGGAAATAATTTCGGGGGAGCGGATGTTTGATTTACTTTTAGTTTATTTCTTTGTTTGCGCTGGCGTTTGCGCTCTCTCTTGCTGCGGGGTGGCATGAGGGCAGGCAGTGTTTCTAGATTGGAGGGTTCAGGAGCGGCCTGGCTGACTGGCAGCCCTGGCGCGTTAGGGCTGATGTGATTTGCTTGCCCGTTTGAAGCCGAGGCTATGGCCGGCACTAGTGTCCTTGTGGGCGTTTGGGGTTGGAGGGTTTTTGTTTGATTGTTGCACTGGGCTATTTTGGAATCTTGTTCCCCACTTGCCGGGGGCACAGTTGCAAAAGGTATCAAAGGGATGTCTGGTTCTGAGGACAAGTTTGCGGGGGATTGCGGTTGGTTGTAAGGGGTTTTGGGTGGACCGCCATCCTTCAACAGCTTAACTTCATTTATTATAGTGGATAGGAAATATGGCAATGAAGAGAGCGAATCGATAATGGGAGAGCAGCAGCAAACCGACTGTACCAGTTTAGAGGATGATTGCGCATCTAAGATTAAATTGTTCAGTTTGTCTAGTTTGTTATCAATCCCTGCTGTGAATACTGCTAGCGTGTTCAAGAGGTCGACCCGCATGTCCAGTTTGTCAGAGTGATAATTTAATGCTGTGACTGTCAGTTGGAAGGTTTGAAGTAATTGAGGCCAGAGGCTCAATGTTGTGGAGGCTTCTTGATGTTGGGAAACTTTCGGAGTGGGGTTAGGGGTATTTTGCAGGTTTTGCGGGTTTTTGAAGAAAAAGGACAGGTCCGCTAGGAGTTGGTCATTTGAGTTGTGTTTTTGGGGGGATCTTGATGGGGTTATTATTGCTGTTAGTGGTGAGAGTAAGCATTGTTGGTGGCTGGGCGGAACCGGGCTTCCCTTTGGGGGACTGTGGGTGTGCGGTGGAGGGGGATTGACTGTGTCGTTGTTAAGAACCTGGTGATTTTGCTTGTGAATTTGTGGAAAAATTAATTGGCTGTGAGGCGCTGGAGTGGCCTCCTTTAATACAGCAGAATGTTGCGGTGACGGGAGTGATGGGGTCGCTAAATGCAATGCTAGGGGGGGGAGAGTCGTGGGTAGGAGTAGGAGACACTAAGGAGGGTTGGGTGCAGCCTGCCTCTTGCTTTTTGGGGGCGTGTGGTAGCTGAAGCTGTCTCGGGGAGGGTTGGTAGCTTGGGACTAGATCTTCCGGCATCCTCCCGCCGCCCTCCCGGGTTAGTCTCTGGTCCTTAAATGCAGACCCGAAGATATAGACTTCCAGAGCAGAGGCCAGCGTTTTAGTTGTTGTTGTAAACAGCGTTTGCGGTAATTGCGTGTTTGACTTTACCGGTTGTCCTGTGGTGCGGGGACTCGTGGCCTCCACCTGTTGAGGCAAGGAAGTAGTCGTTGGCGTGCCCGGGTCTTTTTTAAAGTAGTCCAATAGGGACCGGGGTTTTAATCCATTCAGGGCTAATGCCTGGGAAAAGAGCTTGCTGTTATTGGTAAAATGTTGCTTCCCGTTGGGGGGCGAACTTAAGAACTTTAGTGAATCCTGAGGACTCATGTGAGTGGTCTGGGGGTGGGGGCCTTCGTGGGTTGCCTCCGGTTTTGACTTCTTCCTTTTTGTTGCGGTGGTGATTTTTCTTACTCTCCCCGATCTCATTGCTTCTGTTGGATGGCCGGATTGCCGGATTGCAGGGGTCTGCTGGTTGAGGGACCAATGAGGAGGGGGCTTCTTCCGGGACCTCTGAAGTTTCTATTGGCCCCTGGCTTAGTCGTGAGGGACGGAGGGATGCAGGGACCCCTGTTGTCTCCCTGGCGGATTTTCTGGCCTTTATTTGTCCGTCTCTCGTCTCGCGTTGGGGAGGTCGAATAGCCAAGATATCTAGTATCCAGTATCCAGCCCAGCGCAGCTGCTGTTCTTGTTCCTGTTACTATGGCGGATGAGCATTATGGCTGCCCCCTACTCGCTTTTTCCTCCCCCAGTCTCCCCGCCTGGAACCACCCGGTGACTTAGCCAACCACACCAGAGGCCGAGGGACCGTGGCTGGCTCCGCACCTGGCACAGAGACACGGCCCCCCCAATGTTGAAGCTCCGGCCACGTGGGGGGAGGGTGCGTCCCCTCACGGCCTGATCTCCGGCGGGTGGAAAACGCCAACCGAGTGTCCGCAGGGCAGGGGGGTCATTGGGGAGGGGGGTAAGGAAAGCGAGGGGGATGGTGCCAAAGCTGGAGGGGTGGAGAACCGGGGGAAATCACCAGGAGCGCCCTGACGGCAGACCTAGCAGGGGGCAGGCCGCCGCGAGAGAGGCGAGCCCAGCTGAGCCAAGCAGAGGTATGAGCAAGGAGTGGGACTGATAGCTTTTGCACCACCAAGGCTTGGGAGCTGCTTGGGAGTGCCCTTAGCGACGGTGGCCCAGGGGTGTGTGCTGGGCAGTGTTAGACAGAGCTAGGCAGTTTTATGCGGCTAAGCAAGCACCATGCGAAACAAGGGGAGCGCGGTGGTCGGCAGAGCACGGCCGGGGCTTAACCTGCCTGCCCACGGCTGTGTAGCACCGCTGTGAAGCACCGCCGCTCCCACCCCTCGACTTGCTTGGCTGCCGTCGCAGTCGCCGCCTCGTTTTGCCTCGCCCTCGGGGGGGGGGGGGGTGTGCGGGTGTCATTGGGATGTTATATTGTTATATACCAAGTAGGTCCCTTCGGGGACATGGGAGATCAGAAGGTTCCGGTGCTGTGTAACCAATGACACAGGAGGGCACATGCAAATGGGAGTCTTACATCCATTGGAGGTCAAGCAAGGCTGCCATGGCAGATCGGGGAAGGCCATGGGGGGGATGGCAGAGCCAGGAGGTCCTTCCCAGTAGCAGGAGGCCTTGGATCCATGGCGCTCGATGTCTCACGAGAAGAAGCCGGGCCTCCAGCAGAGGTGTAGGAAGTTGAATGCTTCGCATCAAGGCTTACCGATTGAGCGGGGCGGGCTTGACTAATAGGCTGTCCACACTTCATTAAGCATGAGCGGATTTTGCGGATTGGCAATCCGCGTATTTGCGTATTTGCATATTTGCGTATTTCAAAAATACGCAAAATCCGCGGATCCTAGCGTATTTTTTTTGTTTTTGTGTTCGCACGGGTTTCTGCAAGTTCGCAAGGGTTTTATTGTACAAAACGCTCGCGAACGTGCAGAAACCCGTGCGAACACAATGTGCCTGGGTATTGCGCTCGTGAAAGTCAAGGATGCAAAGTCTATCCAGCATCACAGCTGATTTTCGACGGTAGATTTGGGAAGAAGGCACATCTGCCCAGCCTTGACAACGCTTACGATTGTTTTTGGGCTGATGAATGAGTCACTGAATTTAAGCTTCAACTAGGGCACATGCTTTATTGATATCTGTAAGTGCTTCCTGTTGAGGTTTAATTTTTGTGCCAGGACCATCGTGCCAGAATGAACCCTGCCCTTCACATTTATTCAAGAAGACGCCACCGTTTTGTGCCATACCTCTACTCAACTGGAGTACTTTCTACTGGATAATCATCAGTCAGTGCTACCTCGTTGGGTAAATGTATAGTGCTTTTACTATACTACAGCTTCCTAAAGTGCCAGAGAGTTGTCTACAGCGACCATGTGTGTGTTACTATGCAATCGCCCCGAAGGGCGCAGGGGTCCCTTGGGTGAGCTGCTGCTGTAATTTACAATGGCGCCAGCAAGCTGCCAGCGCCGTTGTAAAATAGTTACAAAGTTAGCTTGCACAGGAAGCACTTAGATAATATAAAGCAGCACCTGCTTCGTTTTATCTAGTGGTTCCTGTGCAAGCTAACTTTGTAACTATTTTACAACGGCGCTGGCAGCTTGCTGGCGCCATTGTAAATTAGTTACATGAGTGGGGGTTCAACTTTTGAACCCGTTACGTCCGCGCGGATTTTTTTCCCCGGATTTTGTGGGAAATCCGTAAAATACGCGGATTGCGGATTCCCCAAAAATCCGAAAAATCCGCGGGCGTAACGGATTTACCGCTCACACTTACACTTGATGGGGGCTGGGACTGCGATGTTCTGTGGGGCTCCGGGGTTAATTGGGCGTGAGTGTTTTTGCAGTGCGATGGGGACAGCGATGTATGCGAAGGATTGTAATTTGTCAAACCCGGGTAGAATACTGGTGGTTTTTTTTGGTCAGACAAGAGCAGTAGGGACCACCAGGGGATCGCAGCCACTGAGGCTAAGACGGTGAGTCAGATGGGGAGCTTGCGCTCCAGGGAAAGGAACGGTTGCTGCTTTGGGGAAATACCAGGTGGGGGGAGGTCTTTTGCCGCAAGCTACAGTTGGGTCCAAGATAGGATCGAGGGTAGCTGGGGGTGATGTGTTGATGGGGGGTTTGTGGTTGAGTGCTGCAGTTTCTCTAGGAGGGCACAAGCCAAGTGCAGGATGGATGTGAAGGTCTACAGCAGCGAATGGAGGGTTAGAAGGTGCTACGCATGGGGTACGTGGTAGAAGGTACCGGGGAGACAGGCGGCAGATGCCCAGGCATTGTCCGGGATGAGTTTACTGTAGAATAATGGGTGAACAGCGGGGATACGGAATGTGCGAAGCAGAGTGCAGGGGTGCATGAGGAGGCTTGGAAAGGGACGGGGAGGAAAAAATGGGGCACATAAATTTTCAAGCAGAGGGTGTCGATGCTGTGAGGGAAGCCAGGAGAGGGCATGATGCAGTGGAGATTGGTGGCAAGAGTGTGAAGGCTGATGGCTGGAGGAATTTGTTTTTCTGAATGAGGAAGGTCCGTACTGCAGGTCATTATTGGTCTCACACGTAGGCCTGGCTTTTGTGGTAGGGCTATCTTGCGGAGACCCACGGTTCGTACGTATTTGGGGCTGTAACAGCTGTGGTGTCAGGAGGACCTTGGGGGGGGAGGGGGAGGCTGAAGGCTGAGGGCAAAGGGAGTACAGAAAGGTGTTCTGTTACAATATGGGTACTGGACTAGGGGTCTCTTGGATGGATTTCGAATGACTGCTGAATGAGGGCTAAGCCAAAAAGGATGTAATTCTTGCAGGATTAATCATTCTTTTTCTACCAGGGGATCTGGGAGTAGATCCAGATCCAGGGCAGTCGCCTGGATGTGTGGACATTTCTTCCGGCATTGGACAATAGTGGAGGCGAAATAGCAGGTGTAGACGTCACCAGGCTGGGACCACAGTCATCAGGCATTGTGCATTGCAGAAGAGGGGATCGGGGGGTTATTGAACTGGCTTGCCAGGTTATTGCATGCTGGTGATGAGACTGTTTTCAACGAGAAACAGGTGGTCTTGTTCAAGAGGGGGCACCTTTCATGGACAAAGATTGGCCCGGAATGTTACGTGTTTACTGGGGACGCAAGCCCAGGTGGTGAATGGTCTTTCACTCACTGCGATAGGGGCACCTTTTGAGGATGAGGATTGGCCCGAAAATGTTGCTTGTTTGCAAAGGTGGTGGATGGTCATTCACCACGATAGGGGCACTTTTTATGCCAAGGAGTGGCTCAAAAAATACTACTGGTTTACTAGGGACGCAGGTCCAGCTGGTGGATTGTCGTTCACTGCGATGGGGCACCTTTCACGGTTGACGATTGGCTCGAACTGTTACTGGTTTACACAGGACGCACGTTGAGGTGGTGGATGGTCGTTCACCGGGTGCTGCAGAGTGAGGAAGTGTTTAGGTGCACAGGAACTGAAGGGGCAAGTGGTCCTACTTAGGAGGGGCACCTTTCGATATCAACAACTGTCCCAACATTAGTAATCTTATACGGACGCAAGTGAAGGTGATGGATTGGTCATCCACGGGGTGCCACAGGGTCGGCTGATGAGAGGCGAAAGGTGCCCAGGAACTTGAGGGGGGCAGGGAACCGCCCTACGGGGGTTCCCTGGTTGGCGGTACTTTGGAGGGGTCTGCCTGCTGCTCGCATGTCCTTGGGAGTCGCCGGGCTTGCGCCGCTCCACCTCGCCAATGGCCCTGTTTCAGGTCCGGTCCTGGGTCCAGGCATCTGGTCAGCTTCCCGGCGATTCCTCTCCTTCCTTATCTCGAGGGGGTTGTATTTGTTCACTTGGGCCATTGGCCCCCTTTGATCCCCCCTAGCCCAACCTAGCTCGCCCCTTGATTGGGGGAGGCTTGCCTAGTTTGAGGGGGGCCAATGCTGGTCCCTGCTGGTCTAGCCGGCATGTAAATGGGGGTGGGGGAGGGCTTCCACCTCCAGACAGCGTTTTACCCAGGCCCTCATCGGGTCCGGCTTCGCCTACCCGGCCTGGGTTCTCACACGACGGCCAAGTCGTTAACAAGGGCAATCTTCATCGCCTATTTCTGAATTCTCATTGAAGTTCAGTGGCGGGCCAGGAGTTTTATTGACTTTTCCTATTTGTACTGACCTCACATCCATTATTTCAAACACTTTTCAGCATAGCCTCTTATAGGCTCTGATCTGATAGAGCCTCCTACTTCCTGTCCTTTCCTGCACTTTTAAACCAGGTGCAGCGAGTCTTTAGTCTTGCCTCCTCCTGCGCTGACCGTGTCTGTCCTCCCCCCCTGGAGTTTTTTTTGGTATGTGTGGGACCCGTCCCCTCCGTGGATGCCATGTCTGCTTTCTTTCACTGCGTCCCAATTTTCCAGATGATGCAAATATTTCAACAGTGTATTCAGGAATCAGCCTCTCCAGGGCCCAGGAATCTCAGACAACTGCAGCATTTTTCTACCTCAGGCAATGTCCCCCTTTAAATGTTATTTAAATTATTTTGTCATAATCTACAGGTTTTTTTTTTTTAATGGGGGCTATGTATGTTTTCTAAAATGGATAATAGGAGGAGTAAGGGTACTGTAGTAGACAGTTTTTATCATAAAGGGCAAGGCAGTTGTTGGCTACTCAAGTAGTATAATGTAGAATAAATGTAATATTTTATAGGTAGTCTACACCACCAAATATGTCAAATTACGTAACTTTAAATAGTTCTCATGAATTTTTTTTGTATTTTCTCTAATTCTGGGTTGTAGACTGCCTTAAAAAGTTTGGGGCAGATTTATGAGGCCCTTGCGCCTCTTTGCGCCGCAATTGTGTCACGTAATGTGACGCAACGGCGGCGCAAAGAATGCACCCTATTTACAACGTGACGCATCTAAGAGATGCGTCACGTTGGAAACCCTTGCGCCATAAGGAGGCGTTCCTGCGCAGGGAGGGGCGTTCCTGCGCAGGAACGCCTCCTAAAAGTGGCTGAGTGAAATCTATGAGATTTCACTCAGTCACTTTCTATGTCAATTCCTTACGCCTGCTTGAAGCAGGCGTAAGGGTGACGCACCATGCACTGAAGAGGTGGCCCCTGTGCATTGCAGGAGTCATGTCGCACTTGCGACATGACTCTTGCAATGCACCGCCCGTACGCCGAGGGATGCGTCACGCATCTTCACTGCCTTGCACCTTGGTGCGCCGCATTGTAAATGCGGCGCACCATGGGTGGCGGAGCAGTGGCGCACCGTGGCGCACATTAACTGGCGCATCCCTGGGGATGCGCCAGTTAACATAAATCTGCCCCATTGTGCTTAATGTATTGCCTGGAAACGTATCTCCTTTTTCATAATTTCCTTGAAATAATCAAAAGTGGGACGTGCTCTTCCTAAAGAGGATGAAAAAGAATAATGGCAATCCTGAATGGAATTATTAGTCTTTGCAACTCCTTTAAGGTGTGATGTATTCCTATAGGTTCTGTATCGATCCCCCTATTCCTGACCCTGTTCTGGTTAACAAGTTAACTAGCAGCCATCCCATGATGCAGAAACTGTTATCTGATGAAGCCACACCACGGCACAGGAACGTGTTATCTGATTAGGTCATAACGCTTGCCATCTAATTAGACAAGCAATATTCCTCCAGCCCCTGATAAGGCATACGGAGTTCTCAAAACAAATCAAACCTATGACAACCTGGGAAAAACCCTGCGGCCATTGTTTTGATTTCACCGAGAACTTCAGCAAAAGAATGTGCTAACGACCAAGTCGTATGACATCCTTATTGACGTATCTATGTCCATCCTTACGTCAATCTCGGCACCTTACAGGTATAAATATTACCGGTATTGCCTTAAGCAAACACACGCGGTGGTGACGAGATCGGAGCAGCCAGACTTGCCGAAGCCCAGAGCAGAGCAGACCCCGCTGGCGCAGCCCCGCCTTCCTGACGCGCTGAGAACGAGACGCTGCCTTTCTCCTGCCGAGAAATCCAGCTCCGGCGCTTCCGGGTAGCCCTCGCAGGCAGCCTGGAATATCGAGACCAGAGACGAGAGATACCATCCCTCATTCATCCTAGATTCCAGGTACAGAACTGAATAACCCCTCGCAGAGAATTCTTGAGTCAGTCACTTGGCAAAACAAACTTAACTTAAACTGCTACTTTCTATTCCCGCCCACGTATTAGGCTTAGGTCAGGTACACTGGGGTAGGCGTAGTTAGAAACACCAGTTGAGTACGATTAGTCAAATGTATATGTGTATGTATCTATTTTATTCATTTTAAACCACCTTATGGCTTAGAAATCATATAAATGTTTTTACAGTATTATTTTATACTTCTGCTTTTATTGTATGCACTTTACTTAACCATAAGTATTGCGATAATATCGATCCATTTCTCTTGTATGAGAAAAGAGACTGATCAATAAATACCATCTTTTATTGAACACGCCCGTCTCTTCCTTTTCTCTACAATCTGGTGAGACTAAGAATGCACGTACTGACTGAGTAAAATAAGTTGTCTTCTGTTTTCACACGACTCTAGAGATACACTCTTGATTAGGGGAGAGCAAAGTTGTCATGTTCTATGGTTGTCAGAAACTAAATCCCTTCTTGTCTATCCAGGGAGGTTCAACTCCTCCTTGCCTATTCGAGAAAGTTTCTAGTGAACTCTGAGCTAGCTGGCAAACCCAAAACTTTAAGTCTAATATCGACAGTAGAAGACCTAGTTAACGTCTAGTCTAGGCCTATACTATTGAAGGTATTATTCAAATGCGCAGAGCCTATTGGGATAATAGGAACTACACTACATGGCGCCCAAACGTTTGGAAAGGCGATAAAACTAACGCAAGACATTAGAGTAACTCAGTCGTGCTTTTTCACTCAGACCCCTTTTTTCCCATAATACTCCAAAGACGTCTGGAGTGGGTGAAAGGTCATATCCGCCAAACCTCGCAGGAGGAAACTCCTATGTATGGTTCTTGGTTTAGTCAATGTTGAAGGATACACTGTTCCAAAATATTGTGCATCTAATCTTTGTTTCCATAAGAAACCTGATCTGCAAACAAACGGAATAACCTTCCTGTCGGTAAAATGGTAGACAGTGATGAAGAAAGAGAGACAGCTAGATTAGCAGCTGAACTAGTAGCAGCTGATAATACTATGCAAGACGCAGACCCGGATATAATACTCATCCCGGTCAACGTAAGAAAATCTATAACTTTAAAACTTATAGAAAATGGACTGACACCTAGAGGTGGCACAGTCATATTCGTAATTGAGGCACACGAATATCGGCAGACAGAGGTATTCTATTCATGGATACACTTTCCAGCAGCAAACGCTGTAACAAAGCACTTCCACTATTACAAAACAGAGGATCCTCCTAATGAATACACTCCTTTCGAGGAGGTGGAAGTACCACTTAAATTTCAAGAGCACCTGCTCTTGTTTAATAGCGCCCTAAAACATAATAATCACATCACCAGGCTCGGTCCATTAGGTAGACCAGGAGCAACGTGGCCGGTCCTAGCCGGATACACACCACATCCAGACATCGATGGGATGTCTGCAGCAAACCTTTTAATACAACTAAAACAATTAATAAAAGTACATAGACAATTAGTCCAATATGTAATGCGGACTTCAACAATCCAACCAGCAATTAAAATTCCACAGCTAACCCCTCATCAGGGGAACACAAATAAAATTACACCACAGAACATACAATCCTGCCTAGGTAAAGTACCAGCTAAACGGGAACAAATACCATTCTGGTTAGCACAAAAAATCACCCAAATAGAGGCGGTGTTTCCAGACACCACCCCGTTAGAAAAACACAGGATTCTGACTATCTGTCTTCCAATGGGAATCGCACCACACGTGGAGGACTGTGACACTTGGGGTACAGTCTTTGCTTCCATTTACACAAAAACGCATGGTGTTCCATCCATCTCGGTAATACCAGATGTGCTAAAACAAATTCAAGATGAATACGGTCGAGAACCCGCTTTAACTCTTGGTATGAAATTACTAAAAGACTTCAAGCAGGTCTCGGCAATACTATTAGCCCACATAAAGGGAGAAGCAGCAAACGTGGCGATCCGCCAAAGGTTAAAAAAAACAGATATAGCAGACCAACCAGCTGAAATTGCCAGAATCATAGAAAAATCCTATGAGGAACTAGGTAGAGATAGTTTAGGTGGAATACCAGTAAAACCCCGACTGATTGAAAGTCCTGAAAAAGTATTTTTTAATAATAATTTAACATCACAAAAAAAGAGCTGGGATGGAAACAAACAATCCAATCCTAAAGAAAAGAAATTCCAGTCCAGAGGAAGGTCTCCTCGGTGGAGAGAAAAATCTCCAAACCAACCAAGGACACAGGTCTCCCCAAAGTGAGCCCTCTGGGAAAAAATACAACCTTAGAAATAGGGATAATATAAAGAAGCCTGATAGATATCAAGAAATTGATACACGCCCCTCTCAATCTTTTCAGACTTCCTCGCAGAAATCGGAAAGAAGAGGACGATCAGAACAAAGAGAAGAGCACATCCAGTCCAAAGACAAGGAACCTGCTCATCTAAAAAAGAAATTACAATTTCCAAAAAAGAAGGTAGCCAGTATTAAAGTAGTTAACAATGCCGAGAATACGGAGGACACAACTGAAAAACGGAGAATGGGCTCAGACAATGCTAGACAGCGCAGCAGAAGTGAGCATAGCTCGCAAAGTCCTTATGAATCATCTGGAGACAGTGGACACGAATGAATATCTTCAAGTGGAAACTGCAGACACCAGAGTTAGCAAACCTCACAAAATATATGAAATAACTTTACGTATAGAAGGGGATAAGACTAGAAAAATAAGGGGACTATTTTGGGATAATCTCTCCAAGGGCTATGACATCCTTCTAGCTGAAAAAGACTGGCAACCAGAGTTTGTCAGGGACTGCCCTCATGGCGAAGAAATAATTATGCCTGCCTTCTCAAATCATATCCCAATTCATAAAAAATACACACTTGCTAGAAAGTGGGCAGTAGCTCAAGCTCCTGCTTTATATAAAAATCACGTAGGATGGGATGAGGACTCTCCTCCTCACAAAATCCAGTTAAAATCACAACCTACTGCACAAAGACAGTACCCAATTAAGCAAGAAGCTAAAAAACAGGTAAAAGAAATCCTAGATCAACTAGAATACCAGGGGGTGATTGAAACTTGCACCTCACAAATGAACAACCCTTTGTTTCCGGTCTCCAAACCAGACAATTCATATCGTCTAGTTTTGGATTACAGACACCTTAACTCATGTTGCAAAACTTTTGCAGTGCAAAACTCGCATAGTGCTGCACTAATGAATAACATAGTGCGCAAAAAATACAAAACAACATTAGACATCTCTAATGGATTCTTTTGTCAAAATATAGCACCAGAGAGCAGATATTTGTCTGCGTTCTCAATAAATGGCTAGCCCAGGGGTACAAGAACAGCCCAGGAGTATTCTCAGCGAGAGTAACAGAATTATTACAAACATATGATGACGAAGCATTATCTTATGTCGATGACATATACCTAACAGATGATGACTTGGATACTCACTTGAAGAGAGTGAACACCATAATACTTGGGTTCGCAGCAGAGGGTTACAAATTCAACTTTAAAAAATCCAAAATTGCCCATCTAACAGTCCTGTTCTTAGGATATGAATTATCAAATGAAGGCAAAAGCCTGGCTGACAATTTCCTAGAGAAATGTGCCGTACTCCAAGCACCTAGAACACTAAAAAACCTACAGTCAATTCTAGGCTTCCTAAATTTCGGAAGAACTTACATTGCAAATTACGCAGAAAGGGTCAAACCCCTTTATGATCTAATAAAACCAGATTTTAAAAGAACCAATTGGACTCAAATACACACAGAAATTCTGAGATCCTTACAAACAGACATGTTAATTAAAACAAAATTAGAAACACGTGATAACACACGCAATCTTGTGATTCGAGTCATCCCAGGAAGATGCGGATTCACATACCTGACCTGTAATGAGGGAGAAAAGGTACCAATTGCATTCAAATCACACTTGTACACAGAAGCTGAAAAGGAATTCAGCATTAAAGAAAACATTGTTCATGCAGTTCAAACCGCAATAGCTAAAGAAAAAGATAAAGCTGACGGTAGACGTATCACAGTCAGAACAGCAGAATCAGCCTTTGAGGCATTAACAACACCGTGTAATTTACCAACAACAGCATTGAATCCGGAATGGATACAATGGGTGAATTCAATTACAACGGACAAAGTAAAATACTACTTTGATCCCGAATTAAAAGAATTGGAAAATCTAGAATATGAAAGAACATTCCCTCTGCCAATCGACATTCTGCCCTTACGACAATACGCCTATGTAATCTATACAGACGGACATGCTCAACCCTCCGTTTGGGGAAAACAAGCATACAATCCCACATGTGAGATTACAAAAGAAGTGTGGCGCGGAGGTAAACTAAGACCTCTATTAACAAAAACACGCTCAGTAGAAACTAATTCAGAACAACAGACTGAAATAATAGCATTGAAAATGGCGCTAGATAATGCAGATCGCGAATTCCCGACACTTATAGTGTCCGATTCATATTACTGCGTCAAATCATATAACAACGATTTGCAGAAATGGATTCAAAACGGTTGCAAAGATGACACAGGTGCAACAATAAAGCAAAAACTGCTTTGGGAACAAATAGTTCTGTTACAAGAAGAACTACCAAAGACTCACGTGATACATACACTGAGTCATCAGCGTGATGGCATTCACGTTGCAGGGAATTCATTGGCTGAGACAGCAACAGCGGTAGCAACTAAATCGGCATCCGTAGCTCGAAAAAAGCGTACAGTGAAATACATTGACGGTGAAACAGTGCTGGCGGTGAAAACGTCATCAAAAGGCGACTGCTCAGCGCTACCGATCAATTATCCACTCAATTATACATACATAATCGATGCAAACTCCGTCCCTTTTGCTCGAATCCCTGGAGTGGGGGATAGAGTAATTCCAAACATGGACAGGAGAACCTTGTTAATTGCAGACACACATATGGGCGAGGGTCTCAGACACCTCAAACTAAAAGATTCTCTGGAAGAATTACAATCAATGTACTGGTGGCCAGGCATGAGCCTGCAGCATCACATTTTTGTAAAAAAATGCCCGGACTGCAACAGAGATCGCAGTGGCGAGAGAAACGGTATACTACCGTGGCGTTTCACTCCAGAAAGGATCAACAGTAAAAAGCAAAGCGTCCGATTAACATATACAGGCTAGTTTCCACTTATAATGTAGATTCCCAGCACTCGGCTGACGTCTGGACTGTTATACAAAGATTTGCGAGTCTAAATGGCATATACGCTAGGAGCATGCTACGTTTGACCAATGTTTTCACTCTAGCCCTCAAGCCTGTGGGGAAGCATGGCCAAATGAGCATAGCATAGCGGGATTCTTCTCACTTCCTTCCTGAGGGATACGGGATGGTGTAAAGAAAAAACCAAGGCATAAAGCTATCTATAACGGAAAGGATATTAGGTTCGGGAGCTGGGTGGGTCAAACATCTAATGAGTGTCCAACGTAGTCTAAATAACACGCCAAGAAATTCTCTGAAGGGATTCAGTCCGTACGAATTATTGTTTGGAACTAGGATGTTAGTCTTAGATCTTGACAGTCAGACTTCAGTGGTGAAGGAAAAATGCTTTGATATCAAAGATCGTTTGGCTATTTTGCAGGACTTAAACAAAACAAGAAAAGACCTGAGCAACATAAAGTTGAAACAGCAGCCAACAACCACTGAAGAACCACCACCTGTCCCAGCAAGACCTGTCTGGATTCCAAAAGTCGGGAATCTAGTCAGAGAAAAGATCGCGGTAAAGAAGGAATTTGGGCCTTCTTACAGAAAAGCAGTTCCTGTCTTGTCTATCAACGGGACAAGATCAGTAGTACTACCGCCACTTGCTGGTAAAAAGGAGAACCGAGTTGTATCCATCGATCTGGTAAAACCACAATCATGTGGCCGATAACAAACAGTAGGCAAGTGGACTCCCGATAAGTAGTAGAACACCAAGGTTTGCTACTAATACAGAGGTCCTAACTAAGAGGCTAATCACATTCGAAACGCCTACAGAAGAACAACAAGGACTATGCAACAATGCATTGGAACTTAAACCTCTGAAAACCCAAATAAAAACATTTAATAGAGACACACCGACCTACAATGAAGTAACAAACGAATATGCAAGAAACAGTAATCCTGAAGCAATTGGAACAATTGACAGAACTGCATCCGGCTACTTCATAAAACTTCGATGATTCCTCTGAAAACCTAAGTGAATCAAAAACACAGCCATCAACAAAAACCTTTAAAGATAAAGCTAAAGAACTTTTGAAACAGCTGAAAGAAAAATATCTGATTTCTCCATGGATTGAATTTTGGGTGGGTTTTGGTGCATTTATCCTCATACTTTGGCTCATCATGGTACTAACTTTGGGACGCTTCATTGAGGGAAAATATGCTAAAATGGACACAGCAAGTCAGAAAATCAACTTGATCCTCAAACCACACACATCTTCACACGTCGAGAAAAGAGAACTTTCTTCAGTCAACTTCACAGCCAATCCTATACCGGGTGGGGTAGCATGGGACAATACTGACTACGAAATTTATGGTCCGGTTGAAATCCTGAAATATCCACACCAAATTAAGATCTTGTTGAGTGACTTTGTAAAACCAAGCTCATTTGCTGATGATTGGGACTTTGAAAGTATAAATAATATGATGTCTGACTTAGTGATGTCTGCTAAATTTACCAAACATGATTATTTGCAGGGTTCGACTAATTATGATAGTATGTACTGTTACAACCACTATGGTAACCATTTTCTACATAAATCTGCACAACCTAGAAATGTTTTAAATTATAATCAATGGGAACATTGTGCAACCCCTCCAAGAGGAAGCTCGAGAACATTTTATGACAAATATTCATACTTTTCAGGGTTCAACACAAGTAATGCTGAAACATTTTATTTCAAATTGTCAAATAAGACAGGGACAAAGACCATGATAACAAACACGAAATTGATATATTCAGACTCATTTTTTGAACAAATGAATACTTTTGGTTTTGATTATTGGGACAAAAATGTTGAAGTAAAAAGTGTTTGGGGTACAAAAGAATGGCAAGTACAAGGTATAGAATCATTGTTTAGAGCCTGCATGATCCCAGAACAAATTATATTTTTGAATGACACTGTTCAACAAACTACCTGTCTTGGCCTAGCCAAAATCAAAGACTTAAATAAACCGTCTATTCCAAAGCCAACTATGAACAGCAATAGCTCTACAGATGAAGAGATAGACGTAAACTATGTATTAAACCAAAACAGAACACATCCTGATTGGAAACAATGGTTAATCTGGCCCACAGATACTAATAACTGTCAAGACAGATTCATGAACAAAAAACAGGGGTTCACATTTACCAGGCCAGACCCTAGATATTCCCAAAGACAACACCCAGGGATAATAACCACCTACAGTGTGGGCAAATTATGCCTTCAATGGCTACAAACTTCCACACTGACAGAAATTAAGCAACACCTAACTTTACGTACTGATGGTGCTGACTTGCGTGATTTCATTATGGGACCGCGCAAACAGCGTCAAAAACGCTTCATAGCAGCCTCTGTATATGCAGCTTACAACGAGGCCTGGAAGGTTACTCAAATTGAGACAGCAGAAAGTATACGGGAAATTGACCGTATTAATTTGGAAAAATCACTTTCTGTAGTGGACAATGGCTTAATGACTCTGTCCTCCAGAATTTTTTCTTTGGACAGCATTGTGTCTTCAGCAATCGACATAATATCGCAAGACTTACTGTTGTTACAACACGGTCAGTCTCAATTGCGTTCTATTGTACAGCTTGGCTGGACGTTACAAAATCTGCGTTCAGGCTATGTGCCTTGGCGTTTAATCAACACAACGTCACTATTCAATATCTTTAACCTTACTGATAAACAAATCAGTATGGCACAAAAGGGTGCTGATTATACAATCCTGAGCATTGAGAAACTCGAGAGATTACCAGTGACAATGTCAGAACGACCTGTCAGTGAATGGATAATACATGGGATAATTAATATTCCAATATCAACCTTCAGGTTTCAATACTGCCAAAAATATATATAGGCTGGCATGTACGAAAAATTGGGAAAAGGGTACATTAAGACAACACGGAACTTGCCCTATTCACATGCATGTGTCAGTAATAAAGGACAGAAAGTGTTTCTTAGTGGCAATAATTGTGCGATGTCACTAAGCGGTACACTTCTGTGTAACAGAATTAGTTTGCATGGAGCCTGTGAAGGGAACTCAAATAACCTTTCATGTCACCAGCTAGGCGCACCTGCAACAGAGATAGAACCATTCTTTAAAAGACTCTATAATGGGAGTTACATTCTAATTGTGGATCGCAGATGTTGTAGTTTACTGCCTGGGGTTCCTTATCTCATAACTACGACTGCGAAGGTCATGTGCTGTGGACACTCATTGTTCCCCAGCTCCTTTCCAGACAGGGAGGCAAGGGCATGGCCTAACTTGAAAATTACTTCTATTCGAATAGATACTTTAAGCAGAATGAAAACAGTGCTTCTTCAGACGCCGACCAGGCTCACGTCATCAAAAGAAACGTATGATCTCCTAGTCGCAAGGACGACTGCAGAGATTCACTCATTGTTATCAACTAATTCCCCCATACATTTCGCAGAAATCCTGAATGAAATCTTAAATATTTCTGATACCAGTGGAGTCTCAAAAGTATTTAAGACAGCATTTTCAATGGCATTAACACCATTCAAAGCCATACTGGGTATTTTTCCAGATTTCGTCCATTCGATTTTTGGCGGACTTCCCCTCATTTTGGGACTAATTGCAGGAATCCTATTCTTAGTCCTTATATTTCGTTATGGCAAACCATGTCACAGACAAAACACCTGCGACAAGGGAAGAAACAATCCGAGCCATTGGATACCGGGACCGGATATCAAAAATCCTGGGACTATCCCGGCTTAGAGACCTGAACATGACTTGGTTTCTTTCATTTCGACCAATGTGGCATTGATGTGTTTTACCTGTATTAAGGTGCCTGCTGTGCGGAGAAGAATGCGTGTTGGACACCTGTCTAATGCTACAATCAGATGCGCCAATGGATGCAGAAACATTGTTGAGTCCGACAAAGGCTCATGCTTTGTGCTGCCCTCAACGGCTACCAATCCTGATGACGGCATTCGTGGAAACTTCACCACTACGATTAAGGGGTAGTGAAGTTCAAGATGAAAGCAGCATCGATCAGGTACGACCTTCTGTCAGCAATACTAATCAAAAGGTCAATGGAGACAATCATGCGCACGAATGCATGGTTACACCTTTTTCCGAGTTAGTGGAACTCTCCCAAGAAGCTGTTGACAACTTTTTCGAGAGTCTAAATGATATGATGTTCTCACCAGAGCAGAAATAACGACTTTTGAGCAAGCTAGCACACGGCGTTCGCAACACCCTGAATTTGGCCTTCAACTTTAATAACAAAATACCATGAACAATTTACCCTCCAGTTCACGGACAGCAATTTTTTAGCAGCCCAAAATATTTTTACGATTTTTTCGGGACACTTATCTTCTGCTTAAAGTAAGAACTATTCTTAGAGAATTAAAATTTCTATTTTTAGATACTTTATAGACATTAGTTGCCCGCTGGTATGTTCATAATTATTTTATTCTGTGATGGAATGGTCTTGAACTTTTTCTTCTGTATTAAGAGCCATTTCATGTGTAATTCTCTTATTCAAATAGTAATAATGTATACATATGCGTGATTACTTTAGCATTATTCTACAGCTTGAGTGCATATAGTATATAGGACTGCTTTTTCCATATATTACAAAAATTTCGAAATGCATTATATGTATTTTGGGGTGGTAAGGTATACACGATACTCTACAGTATGTTTTACTATGCCTAGATTCGTAAACATAGCCATAGTTAGCGTGGAGTGGGTGTGATGTATTCCTATAGGTTCTGTATCGATCCCCCTATTCCTGACCCTGTTCTGGTTAACAAGTTAACTAGCAGCCATCCCATGATGCAGAAACCGTTATCTGATGAAGCCACACCACGGCACAGGAACGTGTTATCTGATTAGGTCATAACGCTTGCCATCTAATTAGACAAGCAATATTCCTCCAGCCCCTGATAAGGCATACGGAGTTCTCAAAACAAATCAAACCTATGACAACCTGGGAAAAACCCTGCGGCCATTGTTTTGATTTCACCGAGAACTTCAGCAAAAGAATGTGCTAACGACCAAGTCGTATGACATCCTTATTGACGTATCTATGTCCATCCTTGCGTCAATCTCGGCACCTTACAGGTATAAATATTACCGGTATTGCCTTAAGCAAACACACGCGGTGGTGACGAGATCGGAGCAGCCAGACTTGCCGAAGCCCAGAGCAGAGCAGACCCCGATGGCGCAGCCCCGCCTTCCTGACGCGCTGAGAACGAGACGCTGCCTTTCTCCTGCCGAGAAATCCAGCTCCGGCGCTTCCGGGTAGCCCTCGCAGGCAGCCTGGAATATCGAGACCAGAGACGAGAGATACCATCCCTCATTCATTCTAGATTCCAGGTACAGAACTGAATAACCCCTCGCAGAGAATTCTTGAGTCAGTCACTTGGCAAAACAAACTTAACTTAAACTGCTACTTTCTATTCCCGCCCACGTATTAGGCTTAGGTCAGGTACACTGGGGTAGGCGTAATTAGAAACACCAGTTGAGTACGATTAGTCAAATGTATATGTGTATGTATCTATTTTATTCATTTTAAACCACCTTATGGCTTAGAAATCATATAAATGTTTTTACAGTATTATTTTATACTTCTGCTTTTATTGTATGCACTTTACTTAACCATAAGTATTGCGATAATATCGATCCATTTCTCTTGTATGAGAAAAGAGACTGATCAATAAATACCATCTTTTATTGAACACGCCCGTCTCTTCCTTTTCTCTACAATCTGGTGAGACTAAGAATGCACGTACTGACTGAGTAAAATAAGTTGTCTTCTGTTTTCACACGACTCTAGAGATACACTCTTGATTAGGGGAGAGCAAAGTTGTCATGTTCTATGGTTGTCAGAAACTAAATCCCTTCTTGTCTATCCAGGGAGGTTCAACTCCTCCTTGCCTATTCGAGAAAGTTTCTAGTGAACTCTGAGCTAGCTGGCAAACCCAAAACTTTAAGTCTAATATCGACAGTAGAAGACCTAGTTAACGTCTGGTCTAGGCCTATACTATTGAAGGTATTATTCCAATGCGCAGAGCCTATTGGGATAATAGGAACTACACTACAAAGGCAGGTCATGTAGAATTTTGACCCCTTTATTTAATATCATAGATGTTACCCCTTTGAATAATCTCTGCCTCACCCTGATTTTGAAGCTCCTCTGATTTTCAGTTGGGAGTTTAATGTCCTTCTAAATAATAAGCTTGATAGATTTTCCCCTGTACCCAAATTGTGGCAGCAAGGTTTAAAGCACATCTTTTTACAATGTTATGCAATTTAAATTTATGTGATGTTTGGTGGAAGAAGAGGGGTGATGCCAGGTACTACTCCTTTTATAGTAAGAAAAACGGCCACTTATCGAGAATTGATTATGTTTTTATAGAACTCTCTGAAGTTGGGAAAGTAAGGGAAATAGAGAATTTACCCATCCATCTTTCCAACCATGGTGCAATAGCATTGAGTATAGAACACCCCTCAAAGCCTCTACCGAGGAGATGGACCTTGAATAGGAGACTTCACCTACAACCACTGATTCCAGATAAGATAAAGAGGGAAGCAGCTATTTTCTTTCAGCATAATTTGGATTCTGCCCCTCAACACAAAGTATGGGACTTTTTCAAGGCCTGGCTGAGAGGGATTTTAAAGGGTGCCGCTGCTGGCTGGACTACATCTGAAAAAAGGGTGGTTTCTGATTTGGAGGAGCAATAATGGTGGCTGAAGCAGTTCTAAAGAACGGGAAAGCTTCTGGCACTGAAAGAAAAAGCTTACTGGGGAAGGTCGAAGATGTGCAGCGGAAGTTTAGGCCTAAACCGAAGAGATCATGTTGCAGAAGTGGGAAGTAAGTAAAATGAGGGACTTCGACCAGGGAGAGAATTGTGGTAAACTACTCGCTATGAAGAGCAGAATAGGAAGATCCTGCAACTATATTAGTAAGATTAAAGTGGGTAGCCGGCTTGTGGAGGATAAAGGTAATATTGAACAGGCATTCACTGAATTCTTCCAGGACTTATACCGGGAGGATTTTGGTGGATGAAGACACCTTAGACCAATGGCTTGCGGGGAAACAACTCCCAAAGCTGAACTCAGATAGCCAGAAACTTCTCACCCAAGATATAACAGGGAAATAAATCCTCATTTCCCTTAATAATGTTAAGAAAGGGAAAGCTGCAGGGCCGGATGCGATTCCTAATGAGATTTATGCTTCACTGACAGATGAAACTATCCCTATTTGGCTGAAACTATTCAATGAAATTTTGAGAGGCACCACTCCTTTGCCAGATTCATGGAGTGAGGCGCTCATTTCACTAATCCTGAAGCCCGGGATGGATCCAACCCAGTGCCAGTCTAATCGGTCAATATCATTATTGAACTGCAATTATAAGATCTTCGCTGGGATACTGAATGGACGTCTTTGTAAGATCATGCGGCCGATAATCCATGAAGACAAAAAGGGCTTCCTTCCAGGGAGGCAGAAGCTGGATTTGGTTTATACTTTAAATGGCTCGCTAGACCTAGCAACAGCACATGGCATTCCACCATCATGTATCACTATAGATGCAGCAAAGCCTTCGATCGAGTTAACTGGCTTTACTTGAGTAGAGTTTTGAAGGCTTTTGGTTTTGGCGAGATCTTTAAGGAGGTCCTTAAAAAAATCTATAAAGCTCCCCATGCGCGGATTGTGGTCAATGGTAACCTCACTGCTTCTGTTTCAATAGAGCGTGGCACAAGACAGGGGTGCCCACTGTCTTCTATCCTTTTTGATTTGTACATTACGCCTTTGCCCCAATGTTTAAGGCAGAATGAAAAGATCCTCCCCTTTGTTGTAAATGGCGTTACAAGGAAGCTAACCTTGTATGCCGATGAATTGATTATATTATCATCCAATGTCGTTTTCGTATTCAATAAGCTTTATTCGATTATTGTAAAACAATCCTAAAAGCACATAAAAAAGGCATTAAAAAAGTACATATACATTTCATTTCAGTTAATTGACATATACATTTCACTTCAGTTAATTAACAGTGATCATGACTATAAAATCAATTTAAAATCGCATACTCTTCCTGGCAGCAAAGATCGTAGGATATAGGTCGCAGTGAAAAAACAGATATACATGTAGTGTAAACAACAAACTCATAGCAGCATTCACAGTTAGAGTGCAGTGTTTTTTAAACAGAGGTTTAAGGAAGGCGATACGGATGTGCAAATACAAATCACAAATGAGGAGAAAGTGCAGTGTGCTCTGTTTTGTAACTCCATCACATGGGCACGGGGCAACGGGATTTTTACACATGGGAATGCTACCAGATGATGGACAATGCCTAATCTCATTCTGGTAAGAAAAAATCGGTGTAATGTTCTAGTTACCATGCTTAAATATTGATGAAAGCCCTCAGTTCCCAGATATAAGTTATAGAACTTATTTGTTGTTAACTGCTCATTAGTTTTTTGGCGTTCATGCACTTTCTTCCTCAGAAATGTATGTTTAATTTCCATTTTGGGAATGACAGTTGCACTACTAGGGTTTTCCATAATGTTTATAATAAATCACTTTTTAAATGTAGACACTATATATTTGAGCCAAGGGATCTTTAAACAATTGTCTAGTCTAAGGCAATCATTAATAATGCTTCTATTAAAAATAGTTTCTTCCTTCAACCATATAGATCTCCATACCAACAATGGTCTCAGCCCAATTAAATCCGTCAGATAGTTAAGCATCACTTCATTATGTATTAAGTCAGAGGAAGCTGACATAGGTAAACAAAGTAGCTTTTTAAGAAACCTGTTTTCCTCTATTTGTAAATCTTCATGATGATAGTGGCCCCATACCGCCGCGCCATAAAGTGCTATTGAGGTGCATCTAGATTGGTAAATGTTCAACATATCGCGAATACGGCGGTACCCTAGTTTAACAGCAAATTTGAGAACCCCGTATGCACTTTTGGCCATTTTTTCCCTAACATTCGTCACCTCCTGTGACCATATCCCATTACTAGTAAACATTATATCCAGGTAGCAGAACTTATCAACAGTTAAACATTTTTGTCGGTCTAAATAAAAAGATTTCGGTTTCCCTAAGCTCAGGCCACAGATCAAAGAATATGTTTTAGTTTTATTAATCTGTAGCTTTCTGCCCTTAATAAAATCTGTAAACTTGTCAATTAGCCTCTGTAGGCCTATGGGTGTCCTTCAAAGGAGTACCGCATCATCTGCATGAAGCAGCACCGGTACATCTTGGCCCTCCACCTGGGGCGCATCAGACTTTACTGATTTGAGTTCAGCGTTTACTCCATTTATATAAAGAGTAAAAAGAAATGGAGCGAGGACACAACCTTGCCGGATGCCTAGTTTAACCTCAAATTTAGAGGTAGATTCACCCCCTTGGCCATAGCGCACACATGTTGATAGTTTCGTATAAAGCCGCGCCAGAAACAAAATAATAGACTCCGGGGCGCCAAGATCCAGTAAAATCGGCCATAACAGGGCATGGTCCACTAGATCAAATGCACTACTTAGATCTGCAAAGCAGAGGAAAAGAGACCCTTGCTTTGCACGCGTATATTTCCCTATTAAAAGATCCAAATTAATACATTATTCCAGTGTTCCCCACCCTTTCCTAAATCCATATTGAGTTTGCGTTAAAATCCCATTATCCTCTACCCACTCTTCTAGCCTAACTAGCAGGACCCTGCTCATAATTTTAATAGCTAAGTCTAGGAGAGAAATTGGTCGATAATTTTTGGCTTCGGATCTATTTACTTTCTTAAATACGGGTATAATTATGGATTCACCCCATGTTGGGGGTACTCCTTCCATTGCAGCAGCGTTAAAAACTCTATTCATAATGGGGCCCCAGAGTGCCGGTGTGGCTTTATACACATCTACTGGGACACTATCTGGGCCAGGTGCTTTCCCTCCCTTGTTACTATTGGTTCCTTGTTCAACCTCTGCAAGCGAAATATTAATAGGGAGAATTGGCCAGGTGTCTATTTCCTTAGAAGCTGTTAAGGCCACATCCCCTGGATCAAAGATGCCAGTAACATGTGCTACCCATGCTTCACTGCTAACACGGGATGTCAAATCAGGGACCTCCTCATTTCTTAAAAAGGGTGAGTTGACTATATCCCAGAAGATCTTGCTGTTAGTTGTATTCATAGCCATTGTTAATTTATCCCAGGCCTCTTCTTGGAGCTCCCTCTTTCTCCGTTTTATTTGTTCTTTATAGGCAAGTCTCAAATTTTGGACAAGCAGCCTGTCCCTATTACTATTTGACAAAACTTGTTTTAGCTGATTCAAGGAGTGAGTGCATGCATGATCAAACCATCCTTTATTCTGCACACGTTTTTTCCCATAGTTGTAGTCATGATACTATTAATAGTTCCATTTATTTTACTAAAATGTGATAAAATACACAGGGGGTCGACATAATCATCCAAACATTCAAAAATCTCTGTATGACATACCATAACAATATTTTTTAGAACCTTGTCCGAATTCTCCCCTTTCCACTTAATCCTAATGCCATTAGGTCTACATGGGGTTATGTCGCCTATTGTGGTTTGGGTTACTTGGTCTCTATGACCCCAAATACTTAATGACAGGGCGATACAGTTATGATCACTTACAAATAGATCTGTTATCTCCGGGGTGGAACAATAGGGTACAATATTTACCGATGCCAGTACGTGATCAATAGTGGTGTTGGCATTTCTGCCTGTAAATGTTGGTACGGAATTTCCCTCTCCATCTTTTACACACTGCTAGACGTCCATGTCAAATTTAACAATAGCAGAATTTAGTGTCACACCATAGATATTATGCAGAAAATGCACACAATCGTCACCTATATCGTTCCTGAACCCACATACCTTAGTTGAGGAGAGAGGACACAGTGTTATATTAAAATCACCCACCCAAATAATATCAAAATTAACTCCTTCATCATTGCCCACATTTTCTATTACATTGTCCAGTTCAATAACCACTTTGTGCAGTGTAGAATCAAACAGATTGTTATAAAAGTTAATTAACAAAACATCGCAGCCATTTTTATGATGTAGCCACAGTACCTGAGAGTGGCATCCAATGTTTTTAAACAATTTAACTTCTACCGTCAGTTTAACTGACATGAATATTAACAGTCCCCCTTTCGCTCTACCGACAGTAGAGCGCAAAGCTAGCAAGTTAAAAGAGACATGCCTATCAAAGTTAACATGTTCAGTGCACCAGGTTTCTTGGAAACATAGAATATCATAGCTGTTAACAATATCTTTCCAGCCTAGCGTATCTTTCTTCTTCATCCACCCGGCTATATTTCATGTGATTAGACTATACCCGTGGTTATTAACTCCCTCCAAGGGCCTAGCTACCTCAATCGTCAAAGACGGGGCATCACCGATCGCTTTAAACATACTAATCACATCCCAAGTCGATTCATTCACGTGGCTCTCTCTTCCAATGAATTGTTGGCCCCCGGATGGCTGCCTGCATGTCTAGGCGACAGTTGTCCTGGCAATCCCCCTACCCCTTGGTGGTTTATACTTTCGGGGTCCGCCATACCTCTATTTTGGC
Organism: Lissotriton helveticus; assembly: GCF_964261635.1. Taxonomy (NCBI): domain Eukaryota; kingdom Metazoa; phylum Chordata; class Amphibia; order Caudata; family Salamandridae; genus Lissotriton; species Lissotriton helveticus. The sequence continues at coordinate 549,189,230 of NC_136065.1, read as the reverse complement.
GGAAAGGGCTATGTCAGTTGATCTCCTCGAGGGATGAGAGTGGCATGAATCTATTATAAGTGGAGATAGTGGGGTATTGTGGTGCAGACAGAGGCCGATTAGGTCTCCATTGGTTCTGATCTGCAACCGCAGGCCTATCTTCTTTTAGGTGTCTGTAGAAAAAAACGAGTGGAAGAAGCAAGATGCTGTCATCAGTAATTGACCGTATAGAGACGCTTTCCAAAACTGTCCGGGCAAAATGTGGGTTCTTAAAATTGACAATAACACAATCCCCCATAGTAGATTTACTTGATGGACCAATCCAGTTAACTCTCCTTGTCGTGAGGATCTGGTCCGAACGGTTAATAGGGTAGCAACTTTATTTTTAAGTGAGACATGCGTTTCTATTACACTCGGCCTCAGTGATGGAACATTCTCTAATACAGCTACATACGGGCAACAATCTGGGGGCAGGTTAATGGATCTAATTCGTTTGGCCTCCTCTAGTTCTTTCCCTATGCTGTTTGTGGGTACCTGTATAGCCTTCTTATTCATTACTCGTTGGTTTTTTATACTTTCCTAGGGTGGCTATTCCCAGGCCTTTCCTTACTCTGTCCTGAGGTGGTTAGATCCCCCATAGTATTTGGTATTCCCGAGATAGGACTATTCATTGGCCCCACCCCACCCTTCCCGTCCTTGTACAGATACCCCCATTCCCTTGGCCAATTTCTAAGCCTTGTATCCTCTCCAGATTACTATTTATTTTATCTTTGGAGTTTTTTTCAAGGGTGGTGATTATTTCTTTGAGTCTTCCCACCTCGCCAGTAAGTTGCTCTATTGTATCCTCCGGGGTTTATTATGGGTTACCAATGTGCAGGTTACTGCAACTATGATCTTACTGACCTGCTCATCACAGATAGTTCCTCCTTTAGGTGGGGATTCCACTGTAGGATTGGATAAAGGGGCCTTAGTGCCTTTTTTATTTAGTCCCTGCTTTTGCTGTTTATGATGTGTTTAATGTCAATAAAATGTTATCTGAGTTACTTTTTGAAGTACAGACTTTTGAGAAACTGTCCGGGTATGAGGTCAATGATGATAAGACTGAAGTCATGGCCTAGAACATCGCAGCTCAGGGGATGATGCTCTCTTAGGTGATAAGATATCTTGGAGTAACCATAACTCAGGAGCTTAGAGAAATTCCTAAAATAAACCTGGAGAGACTCTCCAAGGAGGTGAATGTACTACTGAAAAGATGGCAGAATCTCCTGTTGACACACTTTGGGCGGGTTAGTTTGATTAAAATGTGTGCTCTCCCTAAGTATGCCTACTTAGTTAATAATATCCTATTGGAGTTTGAAAAAGGCCGTTTACGTAAAATGCAGGGCAAGTTCTCTTCTTTTATATGGGCGGCAACGGGATCAGGCTGTCCTGGAAGAAACTAAGATGCAAGCTTTCACATGGTGGTATGGGTCTACCTGATCTCCAATTGTACTGTTGGGCATACCAATTAAATTGTGGGACGTTACTTCTTAGGCCTGATATTGCTCTGATCAGCACCATGTTTAAAGCTATGTTGTCAGACTCCTCCAAGGTGGCTTTCATGTATAAATTTGGCACTCCCAAATTGTCTAAAAAGGTTTGGCTGAAGCTCTTACATGCAGCAGCAAAGCTGTGGTTTGACTGCCGTTCCTGTTTGGGCTTGTCCTACTACAGTGAATGGGCCCCAGTGTGGGACTTCCCGGGAACACCAGAGTGTCTTTTGGATGCTTTAATTCAGCCACTAAACAGTACAGGTGTTGGACACTGGATGGATATTGTGGACCTGACAAATGTTTATAATGGGATATCTTGAGGAATCTAACTAGCGGTACACTTTCTAGATTTAAATATTATCAAATTACAACATGGTGTAGGAGCCAACAGTGGCACTCCCCGGAGGACTATTTAATGTAGGACGAGCTACAAGTTCAGAACCCAAAAAGGAAGGAAGTAGCACAATGGTTCAATCATCTCCTTGCTGCAGCAGTCAGAAAGTTAGAACATCATTATTTGGTCTGGGAGAAATACTTGCTGAATGAGGAGCTGAAAAACATATGGCAAGAATCTTTAGACATGCTTTACTCGTTGATCAAATCTACTTCATTAAGGAGAAATCACTTTTTACACTTCACAGGATATACTGGACCCCACTTAAACTTTCCGAAATAAAGGGCAGTGGAGAAGCAAAGTGTATGAGATGTGGTGCTCAGAAGGTGGATGATATCCACATGTCCACTTCCTGCCCCATGAGAAAGCAGTTCTGGGCCAATGTGGGTAAGACCTTGTTGGACATCCTGGGTAAAAAAGTAGAGGTAAGCCCTTTTGTAATTTTTTTGGGCATTGTCCTGTTGCCCGATGGGGTAGAAGGCCTTACGGGGTTGCAGAATAAATGAGTGTTTTACTTGATCTTGATTTGTAAGAATTGGTGCCAGGCGGCACCTCCCACATGGAGAGGTTGGTAGAACTCAGTGAGATACTTTAGGTATTTAGATCAGAAGGTTAATTTCTATAGAGAAATAACTGAGCTTGGGCTATTTTGGAGTCTCTTAGATCCTGATTAGCAGGGAATGGTTGCACTAATGTGTCCAATGATTATACCTTTTGGTCAGCTCATGATGTTGTGTGGGTTTGCTCTCTCGAGAACATCAGCTGAGACTGGAAACCCAAGTTATGAGCAGCAGGGGTGGATTAGACCGAGAGGTGGCCTATGCTATCGAGGTTATATGAGGACTACAAAAAAAAGGTACAGAAAGAAGCAAGAGTGGTTTGCACATCATAAGTTCCAATGTAATACCCACATTTAGCAATAAGTAACAGTTGACCATTCTAGGTTTGCAAAGGCCTTCCACCACGCTGTATCTACAGATCATGCAGCAGATGATGGATTATGTGGCAAATGCGGAAAAAGTATAATTGTGCAAAACCCAGTGCAGTCAAACAGTCGCATAATTCCAGTGGCCCTGCTCATACATCTGACTAGGTCCAGAAGTGCTCCTCAGTGGTTCCTGCCTTTTTTGTCTCATTGCGTTTATAGTTTAGCTTCTATGGAAATGAGGAAGACTAAAACTGAGGTTACCACTCCACAATACAGACTACCATACCACATAATTACTTTCAATAACACATAATCTCACTCTACATAATTCCCCTACACTAAATACCACATACTTTCTATCTACATAATTACACTGGACAACATACTGTATAATCCCACTACACACACCGTACATCCACTCCACTCCAAAAGAAATAGTAAAAAACTTTTACTTTTACAGTGCCAATAGCCGTAACTTTCAGAAATGTGAGACCTATTACATTCCAGATGCTTCTTTAACTAGTAGTTACATTGGCAGAGTGGTGGAGATAGGCGGCTGGGCCTCTGACCAGATATGCCGCTCGTGAGATAGAAGTTGCTGTTTGCCTGATCTGCACTGCTGTGCTTTACCTGCTGTATTTTGGGAGCCTGTGAAGCAGTTTACCTGCAAACTCGTCACTGGATATGCCTAAAGTCAACTCGAGGCCGCAGAGGAGAGAGAGGCGCCGGCCCTGGGACTGCGAGGACCAGCATTCAACACCTCCCAGCTGGTCCTCTTCCCGCGTGAGCCGCGCCCCCTCCCAGTGCCACACCCCCAGCCAGCCTGATAACTTCTCGCGGCCCCCGCTTCGCGGGAGCCGCTCGTGAGATAGAAGTTGCTGTTTGCCTGATCTGCGCTGCTGTGCTTTGCCTGCTGTATTTTGGGAGCCTGTGAAGCAGTTTACCTGCAAACTCGTCGCTGGATTTGCCTAAAGTCAACTCGATGCCGCAGAGGAGAGAGAGGCGCCGGCCCCGGGACTGCGAGGACCAGCATTCAACACCTCCCAGCTGGTCCTCTTCCCGCGTGAGCTGCGCCCCCTCCCAGTGCCACACCCCAACTATTAGTCACATCAATACTACTTAAGCAAGTCTTGTTACACGCATCGCGGGACGCGCGCGGGTCGAAGCCCGGGGCGAAGCCCGGGCAAAGGGCGGGGCGTCTGTGGCCGTCCGGGGACAGACGTGGACGGGACGGGCCATTCCACTTATCTCTGTTGCACAAATACCAAATCCATTGAGATCTTACAAAAGCACGGTCCTCTCCGGAAAATAAATAATCACAAAAAATCTGCATAAAATCGTTATCTACACTAACGTGAAGTATAATAGAGGAACGTCAGGAATCTACCTCTAACAGAAACCTCAATTCCTGGCGAAATTAGATACTAAGATATCATATCAATCCAAAAAAAGCTTAGAAATGGGTTTCAAAAAACTGCGGTCACGCACAGTATTTATGAAAAGAATGGGTACTGAGAACGCAGTACGGAAATCTTCAGACAAAGCTATTAAACAAGGTCGATTAACTCACACCCCGGCAATCAGCACATATTTTTCAGCCCTTACAACTAAAGAGGAACCTGAAATACAAACTTCGGAAAAGGAATTTACTCTCAATTTATCAGTAACTACCGGGGTAGCAGAAAACACCTTAATGAAACTCCAATCACAACTAGAATCACCCGTTCTGGACTCAGTGTTAAGTAAAAAATTAATCTGCATTCCAAAAGTCCTTCAATCCTCGGATCAAGAGGCAACCCACCTAAAAACCTCGACTCCTATAAAAAGCTGTAGGAGCTCATCGTTACTAGGGGAATTATGCACTAATAAACCAAATTCAATAAATCAAAAGTCAGCGCTTAGGTTAAGCAGCAGTCCTTTAAAAAAAACGTTTTCTCAAGCTCTTTTACTCGACTCCTCATTGGACCCTTTCGACCTCAAAAATGATAATAACATTAATACAGTTACACCAATGTCAAAGGCCCTCTTTTCGCTCCAAGAAATTCTGGAATCTGTTTTATCCTTTCTGGGAAACATCTTAGAAAATTCTGACCAAACCTTGGACGCTCAAATAGGTATATTAAAACATCTAGTTGAAGAAAAAAGGAAAAAAGAACTATCCGAAGCAGAGAAAAGTAATTCGAAATCAAAAATTAAACATGTGCAACAAACTTCTTCTTCGAATAGAAACAGCAATGATAAGGAGGAATCAAAACGGGACTTTGGTACTCAGACGTCGGAAATCCAAACAAAACAAAAGCAAAAATTGGACACTCAAAACGATTCAGTAATATATTCTATAAAAAATTTATTCAAAGAAAAACATCAACAAAAAAATCAATACCCAATTTTTTCTAATAGAGGTATAATAGATAAACAAAAAAATGATTCTGTAGTAGATGACCAGAATATATGCACCAATAATACATCAAATAATGAAAATGGAGAAATAACTGCGAATAAAAAAACGGAAAATGATCAAAAAGGAAGTAAAAAAAGGGGGAAAAAAGTAATTAGAAGGATCCAAAAAAAGAAAACTTGTAAACTAAAATTCCAAAAACTTACTGTCACCCATAAATCACAAGAAGAACAATCTGATGATAACATAAAGTCTCAATCTTCTGATAAACAGGAAACCGGAAACAGAAATCATGAAGATAAGAAGAAGAAAGCATTGGATCCTAGAGCACAAGAGTACGCTCCACTCAGATCATCAGTACAAACATGCCAAAGAAACAAAAAAATCAAGTGAAGAAATCATTAGGCACAGTCAAAAGTGTGAAGAGTCACACTCTAAAACTCTACAATTTGAGGAACTCTTTCCTACCGATTCAGCCCCACTTAATAGAGGAAGGATTGTTAATCTTTTACAACACATAAGGTCATTACAATCTCTGACCAGCAATGAACTTGACTTGGTGATCTTTCCCAAAAAAGAAAATATTAAATTAGTGACGGTAACATTCTGGTCATCAGTTATACCAGGGATCATACTTAATGAAAAGGAGATATTACACAAACATGGATATGATGTAGTTGAAAAAGAGGACCTACAAGTAAATAAAAACCCAATATGGTATAATGACTAAATACGATCAATCTCCGACTCTCACGTCAAAACATTTAATAGAAATGGAAACGTTAAAGAAGATCTAGGTGTAGCGCATTTAGGAATAATCGGCTTTGGGAAAGATATCCTACAAATTCAGGTGGATAATGGAGAAAGGGCAGTATGGTGCTATGACACAAAAGAAAACGAATATAAGAATAGTATAAAATCTTGGTCCTGGGTCTCGGAGAACTTAAATAGCAACAAAGTCACGACCACTCAACGACAACCTGTTTAGCACTGGATTAAACATCATATCCTGGAATATCGCTGGCAGAACTATGAATAAAATGTCTGAAGTTTCGATCAACCAGCCTGATATCCTGATGTTACAAGAAACCTGGGCGACTGATCCCTTTTTCGAAAAAGGCTACTATGTCTATAACATTCCAGCAATACCCGCCAAACGTGGTCACGCAAAAGGTGGTTTGGCTATTCTACTGAGGGAAGAATATTCGTGGATGCAGGAAATAGTGGATACAAAACTAGATAATCTACAGTGCATCAAAATCTTCTTAAAAATACATAGTACAGTCGCCGAAAAAGCAATCTTGCTCTTCAATGTATATGCCCCTCCAGGTAAAAAACTAGATATCTTATTTCTAAATATCATGGAAAATATTATGAAGATAATAGAAGACCAACATTATCTGCCTTACTTAATAGTGGGAGATTTCAATGGGAAAATATCCAATTCTGAAATCAACAGGTGGACAAAATTATACATAGAAGAATCAATGGATGTCACGGTCCCAAATTTTCCTAAAGGAATATTAACGGACAAAAGAGGCAAATTGTTGTTATCATCATTGCCAAACCTCAATGGGGTAATACTGAATGGCAATATGGAAGGAGACATCCCGGCAAATTACACCAGGCGGGGCAAGGGGACACTCTCCATTATCGACTACATCATTAGTCCTATGGATCTATTGGAAACTATTACAAATCTGAATATTCAGTTTACTCTTGAGAGTGATCACGCACTAATGCACTTAACCACAGACTGGATACCCAAATCTAGTCCAGACCGTCATATCATCTATCATAAAAGTACCATAATGATAAAAAGTGAACAGAGACGTATATTCTGGAACTCTTCGACGCTAGATAAAATCTCTGCATTAATCGATCACTCTCAATTCCTAGCAAAAATATACTTGGATAACCCAATTGAAAATTTTGACCTTATCATCAAAGATATCAAAATTTTTATCTTAAATGTGATACATCAGGGAATAACAGGAAAAAATGAGAGGAAAAACAAAAACAAAAATAGTACTCAGAGTTCAGTTATAAAGAAAAAGCTCAACAAACTTATTCGAGCTCAATATTTGAACTCCTCCCTATCAATAAAGAAGGAAATAAATAAACTAAAAAATCAAGTGAGACGAGAGAACCAAAGTCACAAAAAAGCAACGCAGGATCAAAATTGGGTTAATCTTCAAGTAGCAGCTAAAAAGTGCAATCAGCGCAGATATTGGTTTGTAATTGCAAAAATAACAGGAACTAAAAAGATAATTCAATCTATACCGGTCCCACCGAATGATTGGGAAACTTATTTGACAGATCTTTATAAAGCCAATCTATCAAAAACTGAGAACGAGGATTACAACAAAGAAAAAGATAATCGACCAATAACCAAAACCACAGCAATCTCTGTTGAAATTAATATTCGAAAAGCAAGAAGCACAGGTGCCTCCGGCCCTGATCAGATTCCGATCAAGGTTTTGCAAGCAGACCCAAAGGAGTGGAGTCAGCTGCTAAGTCCCTTATTTAACCGTATCTTCAATATCGGCCAAGTACCTAAGTCATGGCAGGGGAGCATCATTATCCCCATTCATAAAAAGGGGAGTAGGACCCAAGCAGGAAACTATAGACAAATAGCTCTTATGGATGCGGCAGGAAAAATATTTGCAGCAGAAGTATTACATCGCTTGAAAGAATGGGCTTTTTCGTTGGGTCTGATACCAATGTTTCAAGCGGGTTTCAGACCGAAACATTCTGTTACAGATAATATTGCGATTATCCAGGCCACCCTAGATAAATACGTAACTCGAAAAACCCAGGTTGTATATGCAGCATTTATCGATTACTCTACGGCATTTGACCGCGTTGATCGTCCAACATTATGGAAAAAACTAAGGAAGTTTGGAATTCACGAGCAACTGTTGCAAACCATAGTAAACCTCCATACTAATACTTGGTGTCAAGTCCAAATGGGGGGAGAAAAAGGCCTAACAAAAATAATTAGAACTGATAATGGACTGAAACAAGGGTGCCTTTTAGCCCCGATGCTATTCTCCCTATATCTAAGTGACTTGCCACATCATCTGCTACAGGGCACTAGCTTGCCTCCAAAAATCACTAAACAAAACATACATGCATTGCTTTATGCCGACGATATAGTGCTGTTAGACTTAACCCCTTTCGGACTACAAAGATCCTTGGATATTTTGCACTTATATTCCAAAGAAAATTGCTTAATTCCAAATATAAATAAAACAAAAGTTGTAGCTTTCTCGGGGAGGAAACATAGCGCGAAATACAGTTGGAAGCTTGGAGGAGAAAAGATCGAAGAGGTTAACGAATATCCTTATCTTGGCAGGATCCTTTCGAAGAATCTAACAAATACAACCCAGATAAAAAAACTTCAAAGGAAATCCGATTTACATGCCACAGCCCTTTTAAGACTCTACAGCGCCACTGGTAACAGGCATTTTTCCTCAATGCTAAACATTTACAGAGTAAAAATACCGCCTGTATTATCTTATGCAACAGAGTATATCCCAATAAAGCAATGGGGCTTTATGGACCGCAAAGAAGGAAAAATCTTAAGAAGGATCATGAAGGTCTCAGGCTCTGTACCTGTTCAAGCACTGAGATTAGAATTATCCATCACAAGCGCTTATGCCACAGCTGTGGCCAACATAATCAGGTGGGCCTACAACCTATTACATGCTAAAGAGGATACTCTAAGATCATTGCTGAAAAAAGAGACTTTTGGGCTTGAAGCAAAAAAACTAATCTTTCAAGAGAATATGATTACCGCATTCCAAATGGCAAAAATCAGTCCAGATATTCTGCTCACCTGGTCACCAGCGCAAATGAAACTTTTCCTAAAATGTTTCACTCCAAAACTGAGCTACGATCTGGACATCGAACATTGCAACAAACTATCTATTTACAAACCCTTTGCAGACTCACTGGAATACAAACAAATCCAGCCATACACTGGGTTTACCCTAACGCATGGTGCAAGGAGGCTGATCACTATGCATCGATTGGGCATCCTACCTGTATTAGCATTTACATCGAGATGGCTACATGGACGATCGCCTAAATGTACACTGTGCGAAGGGGGTGATCAGAATGTTGAACACTTATTATTTGTATGTCCTAATCTTAAAGTAACCATAGCTCGTGCAAGATACATAGACCCTATCTATCGTTCATGCAGAATTACAACGGTGAGAGAACTTTTGATACTGTGTAAGCAGCCTCCGAACGAATTTGTATGCTATAATTTTTAAAGTTTTTTTACCTCTATATTAAAATACAATCTTGAAATTTGTAAATACTTGAATGTGCAAATGTATAATTTGTGGTCCTCTGTCGAGTACCAACACAAATAAAACTTTTTGACTTTGACTTTGACTTTTTGACTTTTGACTTTGACTTTGACTTTGACTTTTTGACTTGACTCTGACCAGTGCTCTGGAATCTGCTGCATAGGACTTACAGGAGTTACCAGGAATGCTTCTTGCCCCCAAAGTCCATCAGGAGTAAAGTAGACTTTATCTCCCAACCAGTAGTGTGCTAGAAGGTGCGTTTGCAGAGTGATGGAGAGAGGTGGCGTGGCCTCCAAAGACTTTTTAGCAATCCTACTGTGTGGGACTTACTTGAGATAACATGAGGGGTAGATGGCCCCCAAGGACTTTCTTGGGGGCCACTACCCCTTCTATTACCTCCAGTAAGTCCCACACAGCAGGATTGATAAGTTCTCATAGCAGGCCACGCCCCCTTTGCCCACCACCCTGCAAACGCGCTCCCTGGCATGCTTTTGGATGGTGATTGAAGTCCCCTTCACTGCTGAGGGTCCTCAGGGGCCAACTTGCCTACTTGTTACCTCAAGTGAGCTCCCCACAGTGGGATTTCTGAGAGGTGGACAGAGGCCACGCCCCTTACTCCCCCACTCTGCAAACACGTCTCCTGGCACGCTCTTTGTTGGGGGAAGAACTTCCCTTGCCTCCTGAGGGTCCCTAGGGGCCAACTAGCCCTTCCGTTATCTCTAGTAAGCCCCACACAGCTGGATTGCTGAGAGGTGGTCCAAGGCCATGCCCCCTTTTTACACCACTCTGCAAGCGCAGCTCCAGGTGCACTGCTGCTTGGGGGATGAAGTCCACTTTAGTCATGAAGTCTGCAGGACACAAAAGGACCTCATCGCCCCACCAGCAGAGATATAGATAGAAATGTCCATGGGAGGGACTTAAAACGACTTTCCGTCACAGGTTAGTCAATTTTACCTCAACCCCACATTTACCACTAAGGTCCATCCCGAAACTATCTTACGATCTCTAGACCTTCCGCCGTAAGCTACTCCCTACATAGTAATCCTGGCAAATGTCCTGCACCTCCCTGACCATGAAAATGAATCCTGGAATGCCAGAGAAATAAATATTTACATTGGCTGAGCAACAGAACAGAATTAAACAGGGTTCTTTTTTCTGAATTTAAAAGGGTTAGAAGAATAACTTGGATAGGTAAAACTCACAAATCCCTTATGGGGAACTGTGTGGTTCTAACATTCAGATCCCCTCATTTGGTGAGAACCATCTTCGGGAGAGCAGGGAGTGATATTATTAGTCCCCAGCAAATAAACGTCCCACCAGGTCACTTCCACCAGCCACGAAACATATTGGGAAACAGAAATATGATCAGGAACTACCCAGGTGATTAAAGTATGTGCGGGACTTTATGCATGATTTACGTCACTGAGAGTGTTATAACGAGCTGAACACAATGAGCAAATTAATTTATTTATTTATTTATTTAAGAAGCTTATAAAGTGCACAGCTACCCCCATGACGGGGGTGTCCCGGCGCTAACAGATTGCGAGCTAGAAGAGTGAGTGCAGTTAGAGGGAGGTAAACAACCAAGTTTTAAGTTTGCGTCGGAACAGAGGCTCCATCTCAGTAGACCTCAGGTCCAATGGAAGACTGTTCCAGAGTTTGGCCGTAATTACTCCGAAGGCTCTGCCCCCGCTCCTGGAACGGCGAAATCTAGGTACTACCAGGAGGCGGAGGTTATTGGATCTGAACGTTCTGACAGATTGAGAGAGTTTAAGTCTCTTTTTCAAGTAAACCGGGCCTGACCTGTTAAGAGCACGGAAGGCCAGGATAAGAGCCTTAAACTGAATGCGGTGGGAAATGGGAAGCCAATGAAGTTTTTTCCGGTATGAAGATACCGAGTGGCGAAACGGAATATTTCCAATCAGTCTTGCCGCAGCGTTTTGTACCATTTGTAGACGTTCTGTAAGGTAGAGGGGAGCGCCGACATAGATACTATTAGCATAGTCTAGATGCGACGTGATCAGAGCGTGAACAACGGTCTTGCGAGAATCCAAAGGAAGGTAAGGAAAGATTTTCCTAATCATGCGGAGTTTGCCAAAGCAAGCTGATGAAACTTTATTAATCTGGGCTTTGCAGGATAGGGCTGTGTCAAATTGGAAACCAAGGTTGCGAACCGTCTGGGCGGGGATAGGGGGGTATTCAAGACAGATGGCCACCACAAGGAACTGGGAAGTTACGTTTTTTGGTTAAAAAACAAGACCTCAGTTTTGTCAGTATTTAAAACAAGGTGGTTAGCGGCCATCCAGGAGCAAATGTTGCTGAGACAGTTCCGAAAGTTGGAGAAGTTAGTGTCAGAGTGATCTTGGAATGAGAATACCAGCTGTGTATCGTCAGCGTAGGAGATCACTCTGACCCCCCAAGATTCCACCACCCTAGCAAGAGGGCCTAAATAGACGTTGAAGAATAGAGGGCTCAGGGCGGAGCCCTGAGGCACTCCACACAGCAGAGGTTTGCCCTCAGATTCAAAGGGCCGGAGAAAAACCTTCTGTGTCCGGCCGGTAATGAACGATCTGATCCAAGTCAAAACCATGCCGCCGATTCCCAACTGCCGTAGGCGGTCAAGGAGTATTTCATGGGACACAGTGTCGAAAGCGGCGGACAGGTCGAGGAGGACCAACATGGCCTCCTAGCCCCTGTCCACACACTCACGAATGGTGTCCGACACCTCAAGAAGCGCGGTCTCAGTACTATAGCCAGTTCTAAAAACCGACTGCGAATCATGGAGCAGCTGGTCGGCTTCCAAATAGCTAGCCAGTTGGTACTGAGCCGTCTTTTCAGGGATCCTTGCTGGCTTAGGCAGAAGGGAGATCGGACGGTAATTACAGAGTTGTAAAGGATCAGCATCTGTTTTTTTCAGGATGGGAACCAGCATAGCCTGTTTCCATGCCAAGGGGAAAAGACCCGAATTCAGCGAGGAATTCCAGATGGAAAGGAGAGGGTTGATCAGGACAGGGGCAAGATTGCCCATCACCTTCGCGGGAACAGGATCTAGGGGAGACCCGGATTTGCCTTAATGCGGTGGGAAATGGACACGAAAGTACTGAAAACTGAAAGTACTGGAAACAAAAGGCCGGTCCCTACTTGAATCATATAGATTAACAGTGGAAATATTGAAGCCTACAGTACTGCACAATCAAATGATTTTAGCTACTTATAGCATTCAGCCTTACCTTATTCTAGTCTGTGGTACTTATGATAGTCTACTACAGACAAGATTTAGACTTCGGATACTACATAGAAAAACTAGTTTAGCAAATATGAATGATTGGACAAGAGTGATGCAATTATGCCCCTGTGATGATTGCTCGGAGCAAACAACACTCCATGTAGTCTTTTTCTGTAAATTTTATAATGCACAATTGAAAAAATGGATATTACCTCTCTTAAAGAAGCTTGGTTGAAGCCATTGTCGTCCTGCCTTTTTAGCACTACAGATCTTAGAAAAAGATTTCATACCATGGAGTTTATCAATGTTCCTAAAATGTATAGTAAAATGTAGGAAATTGATTGTAATGTGATGGCTAATCAGCGTAACAACTTGATCATAAAAAGGGAGTGTAAAAAAATGACCTCATATTTTAAGATAGTCTGTGATGTAATGAAATTATGATTATTGAATTTGTATTGTGTGCTTTTATGATTTTCTCAAATAGAAATCAAATAGAGCTTTGTTTGATTGATTGATTGAATTAGTGCCCCAGGGAGGTGGTGGTCCCCTGGGCAGTGTGGGGGGGTGGGGCAGGAGCCTCCCACACTTATTTATTTAATTATTGAAGCTCCGGGGAGATGGCGGTCCCTGGGGCTTGGGGGTCCTCAAGGCCCCCCACACATAATAGCTGTGCCACAGAGAGGTGGCAGTCCCTGGGGCAGTGTGAAGAGCAGGAGCCCCCACCCCTTTAATTAAAAAAACCCAGAGAGCTGGCAGTCCCCAGGCCTGCGGGGGGCAGCGTGCCCCCCACTTGTGATAAACATGCCCCAGGGAGGTGCCGGTCCGCGGGGCCGCGGGGGCCCCACACCATATTTTCTGATTGTCTCCGGGACCTGGCCCACCGGGGCCTGATTTAAATGAAGCACGGAAGACCGTGCTTCATTTTTTTAAAGATTTTGGCAGGATTCGCGCACACAGCGCAAATTCTACTAATTTTTTTTTCAATGCTATGTTGGTCCTGGGAGTCCCTGTCTTTTCATTTACTGTTTTTTCGTGACTCAATTATCGAGTCACAAGATGGCTGCCAACACATTCCAGTTTGGAGCGTTGGCAGCCAATCAGAATGAAGCTCGTGCTCTGGAGGGTTTGCGAATCCTCTGCGGCCTTCAGATATCAAAATCAATAATTTTTTGGGGGGAATTTCTCAGAAACTACTGAAAAGATTTACAACATTTTTAAAAAAGCACGCTTTCTGTACCAAGATCTACCTTTTTGCCAAATTTGATGTAATTCCGCTGAGCAGTTCGGGCTGTAGCTTTGTCTAAAGTTCTTATGGAAATTAACATGGAAAAATCGTGATTTGGGACCCCCCCTTTTTTTCTCGGTTCCCGCTTGAAGAATCACCCCAAAATCTTTCAAGGCAGGAGCTGACCTGAGTAAACCATTAGTTTTTAAAATTTTGCAAAGATTTGTCAAACGGCAGCAAAGATATTGGCAAAAGAATAAACGCTTTTTGTATAGAAACGAGGTGCTAACTATCTAATGGCAACCTGCCGAAATGCGTCTCTTATCTGTGCGAAGGTGCAGTGAACAATGGCTTTAAAGATTTGATTCAGATTTTACCTACTTCGAGTGTGTGCCCTTCTTCTTGTTTTTGACATGAGGTTGGATGGATGAAATATAAATATATATATATATGGTGGTTAATGGTGATCAATTGCACGATTGCAAGAAACCCTGTTTGAAAAAACTATTTCCTCAGAGTGCGTTGATTTTCGTTCTTGAAAGTATTTGAAGTTTATATATATATGTGTGATCAAGGGCCCTGGGTACCACGAAACACGTCACGGCAGCGAGAAGCACGGAAATAAAGTAATTGCAGCACGTACCAAGTGGAGTCAGTTCCTTTTCTTCTTTGTGGATCCAAAGGAAGGAGTATTGAAATATATATATATTCACTGAAAAAACCATAGGTTTCAGGGGTCTTATAGTTACCTAGACATTTCACTCGTATATAACCATTGAAATTCCCCTATTATAGTTAGTTGTACTAACTATAACTCACCCGGCCGCAATCCACTGCATGTCAAATATTACATAATTCATGACATGGTCAGTGACATCACTGATGACATCTCAAATGACATCACCGATGCCATCAATGATGACATCATCCAGTGAATGTGGTTTACTTTGATATTTAAATAAGTATTATATATACAAAGCAATCTGCCTTGAAGACTGAGTGGATGTATAAGGGTCTGAATGAAGCATTCAGTAGCAATGTGATTCACTGTCTAAGTGACGAATTTAAAGTGTCTCACTAAATATATGGGATAGTGATTAAACTGTGTGAAGACCTGTATTACTCTATCTCTTGTTCTAGTAACTACTACATAAGTTGGTTACTAGCTATGTGAAAGTCTACATTAGTTATTAATTACTTAAGTGAGTATTTTTATGGGATAGTGAATGAATGTGTGTGAAGTTGGGTGGGACGTGTGTGACTTTCAAAAGATGTGTAAATAGTTCATTTAGTAGGTATATGAGGTTAAGACTGTATGTGGAAACACTTGTTTGTGTGAGTGAATCTCTTTATGGGTGTGGTGATGAATAAATATATTTCTGAATGATAAATGCCCAACAAACTAGAAATATAAAATGCAATGTATGTGACAGTTGTTGCATATAAATAAGTATACATAAGACTCAGTGATTGTATGAGTGACGTATGGATAACTGTATACTTGTGATAGGGATTTTATACCACACCAAGTATGTGTTACTATCTAGGATCGACACCAGTTTTCTCACTACACTCTGAGTTAGGTTTAGGCTACATTACTGACCTACTTCTTTTGGCTCCATTGGTATGTTGGGCCAAAACCTGGCTGAACAAGGATATTACACTTAACCACACCATTCTCAGGGATTGCATGGATTTGGATAATGCCTCAAGAATTTGGTGGCTGGCCTACGTAAAAGGCGCAATGGGAAGTCTTGGCAGGCCCAATCTTTTCAGCCACCCAAACACAATTTGTAGGGGGGATGTGAAATGGATTATGGATAACTTCCTGAGGAGGGCATCGCAAATGCGGGAGAGTGAGGAACTGTCTAAACGTAGAGCTAGAGCCAACTTCCTCCTCCTGACTACGCCCTTAATTGAACCTTATCTAAAATTTGTAAGCCGCCCATACCACCGACACTTGCTTATTAGATTTAGGTTCAACATTATACAGTACTCCTTAGGCGACTTCCCCGTATGGGGGTCCCAGACGAGTCAATCCCATGCAGCTGCGATAACTTCTCAGAGCAGTCCCTTATGCATTTTGTAATGTTCTGTGATCATTTCAAGAAGTGTAGAATGCAGTTTCTGGCCCCTATCTTAAGGGAAGCAGGTTTTGTACAAGTACGCCCAGCCCTACTTTATTTACAGCTACTAGGTAGCCCTAGGACAGTCTTCGGGGTTGCTAGCTTTCTGGTCGCAGCCATGCGTACGAAGGCCAGGAAGCTATCCCCGAGGTACTTGGAAGGGTAACCCCACTATACTGTAGATTCTGTGAACGTTTTTAAGTTATTTATTTTTCTCTTTATTACATTGTGATTGAATTGTATTTGTACCAACTTTTAACTACTTGAATGCACTAGATACAGCTACCGGGCTTGACTTTTTAATGATTTTAACTATATGAATTTTGTGACATGTCAAACTTTTTAATATGTATTGTCTTGTTGCTTTTATGATTTTAACTAATCGAATAAAGCTTGCTTTTGACTTTGACTTTGATCTATATGAATAAATTAAGTGGTGTTTGTGTAAGTGTGTAGCTTAGTAAATATAAGTATGATCAATTGTTTGCATAAGTGAGTGGGATGCCTCATAAGTAAATAGGATGTGTGCTGGTGTGTAATGTCGATGTAGGTGTATAAGTATATTTAATAGTGTTCTATTGATCTTTGTTAGCATGTATGAGTGAATCTATAGGTAAGTGTTTGGATGTGTGTGTAGATGTAGGAATCACTGAGTGGGTTTTTAGAAATGTGTATTGGTGTGTCAATGGTTTCAAATATGGTACTTCATATTTTATAAAGTGTTGAAAGTATATGCTACTGTATGATGAGGTATCAGTTTGTCAAATGGATGATGTCATCAGTGATGTCATTTGAGATGTCTTCAGTGATATCATCAGTGATGTCACTAACCATGTCATGAATGATGTAATCTGTGACATTATCAGCAGTGAATTGCGGGTGCGGGAGTTATAGTTAGTACAACTAACTATAACAGGGGAATTTCAATGGTTTTATAAGAGTGAAATGTCTAGCTAACTATAACACACCTGAAACCTATGCTTTTTTCAGTGAATTTCAAAGGTTTTTTAAATGCTAATTCCTAACTATAACATATCACAAACCTATGGTTTTTAAGTGAATTTGAAAGGTTTTTTAAATGATAATTTTTAAACATATTTAATGTTGTGTTTTAAAATATTTTTAACTACATTTTTTAATCTTTTATTTTTAGATATGTTATATTTTGAATTACATTTCACATTTTTTTTATGCCATTTTTTTACAAAAAAAGATATTATTTTTATTATTTTATATTGTTTATAATATAGTTAAATTATTTTCATTATTTTTTTCCTTGTTTGGGGGAGTTGCGCACCCTACGAGCATCCTGCTCGTTTCCTGCGCGAAACGGGTCCGCCATTTTAGGGTTGTTAGGATCCACGTAGGGTGTGCAACGGGTATGACTTTTCCAACGCAGTTTCTACGCGACTTGTGCACGACTTCTGGCGCATACGTGAGATGTACATACTACGCGACGTGGCGGACGCGGGGTAGCACGTGACGTCATATGCATATCGGTCGCGGTGGATGCGCGATTCCTGCAATTTTTTTTATGTTGCAAAACGTATTTATACATATTTAATATAAATATTAAGACAAGAGATTATTTGAGGTTATTATAAAAATAATATTCTTTAACTTTCTGGAAAAGTACATCACTTTTTAATGCGCAAAGTCACGCAGGGTGCAAGCAGGGTGCGTGCTGAGTGTGCGCATCCTACGCGCACCCCATGTGACCTGAAAAAAAAGAGATTTGATTGGTTCATTACACTTCCTATTGAAACCAGTGAAGGACCCCACCCATTTCAATCACTCTTCTTAGAACTTTTCTTAGGGAAAGACCTCCTGAGAACATCTGCTGCTCTTTCTTGTTTGGAGAAGAGATTCACTTAAAGATAACATGGCTACTAATGCACCATCATCCTCTGATTTAGAGAACTCATCAGAGCAAGAATTTGTTCCTGAACCTCCACCAAAGGAAAAATATACCAGCATTGTCAGGACATTTTTCACCTTTCCAC
This sequence comes from Lissotriton helveticus, assembly GCF_964261635.1. Classification (NCBI taxonomy): domain Eukaryota; kingdom Metazoa; phylum Chordata; class Amphibia; order Caudata; family Salamandridae; genus Lissotriton; species Lissotriton helveticus. The sequence goes on along the minus strand of NC_136065.1, from coordinate 549,171,094 downwards.
CAGGCTTAAAAAAGGTGAATGCAACAAAAGTTTCTTTCCGCATATGCAAGGAAGTGCTTTCAAGAGGATACCCCAACAAAATGTACTCCTGCGGAACTGCAAGCATGCGGAAGCACTTGCAATCCAAGCATCCGGTCAACTTTGCAAGGGAGGAGTTAAGGAGATTGAGAGAGGCTCCTTCTGCTTCATCAGAAGGCCTGAGTACCAGTGGAGCAACACCATCAACCTCTACTGCATAGCCTGATATTCGTCCCCAATTTGGGAAACTTAGAATGACCTGTATAAAATGTGGGCGGCTGATAGCATATGGAGAGCAATCGGTGGATCTGGTGTGTCGAGCTGTTGACCACCACCATTGTTAGATTTCTTTTCTCCTCTCCTCCCAGTTTTTAATTCTCTTTTCCCAGTTCTCATTTTTCCCCTGTTTAAAAAAAATATAATACAAAATCGTTCAAAAAAAAAAAAAACTACAAAAAGAAAAAAAAAATATTTTCAGAACTAACTACTCTGGTTAAAGAAAGATCTAAACTAATATGCTAGTGTGTGAAAGTTGAGATGAATGTAGTACATAATTGACAGTAAAAATACATTTCTGATGTGTGGTGAATGCATAAGTGCAGAATTATAAGGAAGTGCTGCAGCATGATACTGTAAACTGTTTAACTACAGCATGCTGTGGTACTTCGGAAGTACATGGATGTAACATATGTACATAAATATGTTGCAACTCTGTGCTTTCCTCTGCACTGCTGCACAAATTTCAGCCATGTGGTGACACAGGCACCCTTGCACCATGGTGCAAGGATGTCTGTGTTGTGCGTACATTGTTTTTGTGCATGAAGGGACACCTTCCTGCACAAAAACAAATAGTAAAGGCATTTTTCTCCTTCAACATATGCTGTGCATTGCAGCATATATTGAAAGTTAAAAAATGAGAAGTTAAAACTATTTTCCTCGTTGAGCTTTGCTACACCAATAGGAGGATGGTGTAGCATTCACAAACATGCCCAGATTTATGATTTCTGATAAATCTAGATGTGTGTCTTGTTCTATGAGTGTTCTGTGCAAACACGCACAGCAAAACCTATAGAACACCTTTTCAACGCAAAGTACTGTGTATTATGATATCATATGTACATGGAAAAGAAAAGGTATACAGAATGCCTTTTCTTCACCTTATAAATAAGAAAGAGAGGTAATGGCTAGGCCAATTGTTAATATAGGAGTACATTTGTGTACTGATAACAAAGAACCAGATACATTTACAACGACTTACGTTTTAGGAAACTGATTGGACATTAATATATATTACTGAAGGGAAGGGATGTGATCTAATATGACGTGCAAAAACACTGACTGATGTGGTTTAAGTTAAAGAGTTTTATTTCTTTTAATTCTGAAATTATCAAGACCTGCAAAACAACCATATAAGTCTTTTCTGTACTATACCATATATCTTGCAGATAGTTGTTCTGAAGCTCTCCCATATTTTATACCTTTTTGCATTGCAATAATAATACAAATCACACATATATAAGATGATTACTACTAAGAAAATGTTATAACTTAAGTTTATAAAGACTATAAATTATGTCAGTTAAAATTATACACCGAGACAATGTGCAACAAAAAGTCCATAATTCAAAGAAATACCTTTCCATGAGGCCAAATTGTATTTTTACAGTCACTTTTATGTAAACTGTCCAATGGTAATCCTAATAAACCATAATAATAAATTCCTCAGAGACTGAATTATCTTCCTAAAACTTTGGCTCTAAAAATATTAGGTAGGAATTTGGTAATTCAGAAGGCAAACGTTGTTTGAAAACCAACTCAGCATCATTACAAAGGCTCCAGCCTTTCTCACTTTTTAAATAAGCAGTCTAATGTCCAGATGTTGTTGAAGGACCATCATGGAAAACTATAGCTACTGCTACAAAAGTCCTTCCCGATATTGATAGTTGTGTTGCTACAAAATGTTTTATTAAAGTGTCCAATTTTCTTCCATCAACTGTACTCCGTTGCATCATTAAAATTATATATTGTCCATATCTTTGTATAAATAATGTTGATAAAATTTTTGATTTGCATTGGCTACACTCCATGTTTTAATTTGCACCTTTAACTAATTTATTGAAAGACACTGATTTACAGTCCGGTAATGTCAAATATAGAAATCTTTCAGTGTCTACATTAGTGCTACATGTATACATACAATTCTCACAATAATGATCCCATTTATAACGAAGGCCACAAATATTCTCTATGTCTACACCTTCATTTTCCAATACAGTAAGCATATACATTAGACATTCTTGAGCATCTTGTTGGATATTTTGTGTAAATTGTGTAGAGCCAAAACATACATCCAAAATATTACGAACATCAGAAACGCTTTGTATTTTACTTTTATCAGTTCTTAATTTTCCATAAACGGAATGCAACAAGGAACAAAATCTTTTTTCCCGAGTCTCCATAATTTAGTGTTGCAAACCTTCAAGAAAAAAAACAACATTGACCACTACATTAGCATAGCAGTTGACACCAGAACTATTTTGAAACTGATAACCAACAATCTCTTCAACAGTGTCCTTTTTTCTTTTTGCTTGCAATCACAACATTATCTTGTTTTTTCCCTTCTCTACACCTTCAGTACAGATATTCTCATACCTTCTTTTTCGACCAACCACACGCTTTTCAAATACAGTATATTGACCTAAATTAGGCGCATATGTTCTTCTTAACCTATTATACTCTTTGACCAAGTTGGCATCTGCAGTAACCTTTGTATCATCTAAATCAATCAAAAACAAACCAGATAATGTTCTAACTCGCGACAAAGCAACATATGCCATACCCTCTTATACACAGTATTTCCAATGTTCACCAAAGCACTGTCAATACTCAAACCTTGAGATTTATGAATAGTCACTGCATATGCCAGAGAAACTGGAAACTGTTTTCTACGGACATATAAATCTTTAACAAGCAAAAACTAACTGAACAACAACCAATTTGTTTAACTTCTTCAATCTGCTCAAATTTTATTTTTAAGAATTCAATATCATCTTTATTTTGGTAATTAACAAAATCCACAACTTTGCCCATTGCTCCATTAACAAACCTTTTTCTACGTCCAAATTACGCCTTAAAATGACTCGACAGTTTCTACATGCATATAGATTCTTTTCTAAACCATCAGTTTTAGATATTGATTTTTCTAAAGAATCCAATTCTGTCTTCAATTTTTTGGTCAAAATAATAGTGATTCCTTCATGCTCTATTTTAACAATGGCTTCCATTTTTATTATTTCTTCATTTTCCAGTTTCAAAAGTTGTTCATTGAATATAGAACACTCACGCAGTGTTGGCATTAAGCAGATTACAGATTTAGTTTCTTCAATTTCCATGTATATTTTCTCAGGAACTATGGGCCATATGTAGGTAGCTTAATACCGGTCGGTACCGGACGAAAATCGATAAATTTGTCGTTACTGACCGGTATTTAGCATTTTCTAATGTAGGTAGCTGGATTTAGGGATTCGGTAATTTACTGATTCGGTAATTTAAGGAATCGGTAAATTACCGAATCCTTAAAATACCTTAGGGCATGTATCTGTGCCACATATGCACACATGCACGATTCAGGGTTGCAACAGAGTGTCAATGTGAAACCCTGCCACCCTTGAATTTGCTCCCTCTATTACCGATTCGGTATTTACAGAATCGGTAATAGTAAATGGCTTCCCATTCATTCCTATGGGCCTCCAGCCCATAGGACTGAATGGGAATAAACGAATCTGTAAATACCGAATCGGTAATACCCAATATTACCGATTAGGTCAAATTGACCAAATTTTTACCTACATACTATTTACCGATTCTTAAATACCGAATCAGTAAAATTCAGTATTTAAGAATCGGTAAATAGAGATTACCTACATATGGCCCTATATCTTTATTTGGAAACACATTTAAAAGTAATCAGTTGCAGTAGATCTCCAAAAACTATGACGTGTTTTCCTCCAAATAACAAGTCATACTCTCTTTTAAGAATTTGCTGCATTCTTAAATGCACAAAGGTAAGCATTAAGTTTGATACCATGCTTACCTTATCAATAATGAGAAGTTTCATTTTCTTCAAGACTCTTGAAACTTCACAACAAGCTTCTCCAGATAGCTTGTGGTATTCCAATTTGTTATAATACTCTACTGGTAGCATTAGTAAACAATGACATGTAATTCCTTTAATGTTGTGTGTTGCCAACCCAGTTGGAGCAGTGACAACACAAGATAAATGCGACCCAGTTGTTTTCTTTAGATTACTTGAAATTACTTTAATTAAAAAACTTTTTTCTGTTCCAGCTTGTCCACTTACGTACATTCGGATAGGTTGAAATGACGCGTATGAGCACTCTTTCTTTTCATGAAGTAATCCATGGTCAATCTGTTGTCTCACATGCTCATATATTTGTTTTTGCTCAACATTTAGTTGTTCTTCCAACTTTAATAGGTTTGTTACATCTTCTTGAGCTTGATGCATTGCAGTTTTCACCTCATTCATGGCGATTGCTGCTTCATTTTCAACAATTGGCTGTCCTAGTGGATCTTGACTAAGCGCAGGAGAACTTTGACTGTCTTGAGAACTGTCTCTAGCAATCTCAGCTGCAATTGTAGCTTCTTGATCAATTTCATTGTTCAACATTTTCACATAATTTGCAAAAGCACAGCATTGTATGCTATCTTTACAAGCATTAAAGAAATCTTCATAGCTCTGGAAATCTCCAAGTAATTCCAGTTCTGAACGCCATGGTTTGAATAGTTGTAAAAGGGCTAAATAGTAAAATTCCCTTTTATCAGCAGTGTCGCAACTCAGCTTCCTGTGATTAATCAAATTTCCTTTTGTTTGTTTCACCAAACATCCTTCGGAACCAATGACTCCATATTTTCCATCATTGATGTTCTCTGTAGTATTCTGTTTAAAAGTGTAGTTTTGCAGCACTTCATAGAGACATATGTTATCAAGATGATGACTTCTGTTTGGGTAATATGTGTCCAATATAATCATTTTCAAAATAGCTGTACTTTCTGAATCTTTTTCTGCTAAATATTCAATTTCTTGTACAGATTTCAGTACTCAATTTCGCATTGCTGTAAGACCTAGACTCACATAAAGAATTCTTCTATATTTGGAGTATAGACTTGCAGATGATAAACCATCTGAGCATTCATATGCTCCGATTTCTCGATGCGATAACATCTTCAAACTGAAACTGTATAATTTCTTACTTAGAGTCTTCTTGTGAGAAATCTCTTCCTACATTTCTTTCAATTCCGTCTTTTCTGATTTTGTAATATAAGATGTTACATATCGAGTCGGGCCGAAGACGGCTGTAATGCCAGAAACCGGTCCCCGGAAGCTTGTTTCCTTCCCAGTGTAAGCATTGGCTTTTGTAGTTTGGTTTGCCCTGTTCCCATCATGCACTGGGACAGGAACAGACTAATTTGCATACAGCCAGGTTCTGAAACTGGGATGGTGCAATGAGCTAAAAAACGGTGTTGGATCTAGCCCTGATCTTTTGACTGGGTGAGAGTATTCTGCTTAATTCAGAGACTCTGTCCCTCACCACCCCTTGTTGTAAATATTTTTGTCCACCCTAAGCGTGGAAGGGTATACTCAGACATGAGTCCCTTGCTCATTGCACCATCAGGATTCAAGCAAGCCGGGCCGAAGACGGCTGTAATGCCAGAAACCGGTCCCCGGAAGCTTGTTTCCTTCCCAGTGTAAGAATTGGCTTTTGTAGCTTGGTTTGCCCTGTTCCCATCATGCACTGGGACAGGAACAGACTAATTTGCATACAGCCAGGTTCTGAAACTGGGATGGTGCAATGAGCTAAAAAAACGGTGTTGGATCTAGCCCTGATCTTTTGACTGGGTGAGAGTATTCTGCTTAATTCAGAGACTCTGTCCCTCACCACCCCTTGTTGTAAATATTTTTGTCCACCCTAAGCGTGGAAGGGTATACTCAGACATGAGTCCCTTGCTCATTGCACCATCAGGATTCAAGCAAGCCGGGCCGAAGACGGCTGTAATGCCAGAAACCGGTGCCCGGAAGCTTGTTTCCTTCCCAGTGTAAGAATTGGCTTTTGTAGTTTGGTTTGCCCTGTTCCCATCATGCACTGGGACAGGAACAGACTAATTTGCATACAGCCAGGTTCTGAAACTGGGATGGTGCAATGTGCTAAAAAATGGTGCTGGATCTAGCCCTGATCTTTTGACTGGGTGAGAGTATTCTGCTTAATTCAGAGACTCTGTCCCTCACCACCCCTTGTTGTAAATATTTTTGTCCACCCTAAGCGTGGAAGGGTATACTCAGACATGAGTCCCTTGCTCATTGCACCATCAGGATTCAAGCAAGCCGGGCCGAAGACAGCTGTAATGCCAGAAACCGGTCCCCGGAAGCTTGTTTCCTTCCCAGTGTAAGAATTGGCTTTTGTAGTTTGGTTTGCCCTGTTCCCATCATGCACTGGGACAGGAACAGACTAATTTGCATACAGCCAGGTTCTGAAACTGGGATGGTGCAATGAGCTAAAAAACGGTGTTGGATCTAGCCCTGATCTTTTGACTGGGTGAGAGTATTCTGCTTAATTCAGAGACTCTGCCCCTCACCACCCCTTGTTGTAAATATTTTTGTCCACCCTAAGCGTGGAAGGGTATACTCAGACATGAGTCCCTTGCTCATTGCACCATCAGGATTCAAGCAAGCCGGGCCGAAGACGGCTGTAATGCCAGAAACCGGTCCCCGGAAGCTTGTTTCCTTCCCAGTGTAAGAATTGGCTTTTGTAGTTTGGTTTGCCCTGTTCCCATCATGCACTGGGACAGGAACAGACTAATTTGCATACAGCCAGGTTCTGAAACTGGGATGGTGCAATGAGCTAAAAAACGGTGTTGGATCTAGCCCTGATCTTTTGACTGGGTGAGAGTATTCTGCTTAATTCAGAGACTCTGTCCCTCACCACCCCTTGTTGTAAATATTTTTGTCCACCCTAAGCGTGGAAGGGTATACTCAGACATGAGTCCCTTGCTCATTGCACCATCAGGATTCAAGCAAGCCGGGCCGAAGACGGCTGTAATGCCAGAAACCGGTCCCCGGAAGCTTGTTTCCTTCCCAGTGTAGGAATTTGCTTTTGCAGTTTGGTTTGCCCTGTTCTGTTCCCATCATGCACTGGGACAGGAACAGACTAATTTGCATACAGCCAGGTTCTGAAACTGGGATGGTGCAATGTGCTAAAAAACGGTGCTGGATCTAGCCCTGATCTTTTGACTGGGTGAGAGTATTCTGCTTAATTCAGAGACTCTGTCCCTCACCACCCCTTGTTGTAAATATTTTTGTCCACCCTAAGCGTGGAAGGGTATACTCAGACATGAGTCCCTTGCTCATTGCACCATCAGGATTCAAGCAAGCCGGGCCGAAGACGGCTGTAATACCAGAAACCGGTCCCCGGAAGCTTGTTTCCTTCCCAGTGTAAGAATTGGCTTTTGTAGTTTGGTTTGCCCTGTTCCCATCATGCACTGGGACCGGAACAGACTAATTTGCATACAGCCAGGTTCTGAAACTGGGATGGTGCAATGAGCTAAAAAACGGTGTTGGATCTAGCCCTGATCTTTTGACTGGGTGAGAGTATTCTGCTTAATTCAGAGACTCTGTCCCTCACCACCCCTTGTTGTAAATATTTTTGTCCACCCTAAGCGTGGAAGGGTATACTCAGACATGAGTCCCTTGCTCATTGCACCATCAGGATTCAAGCAAGCCGGGCCGAAGACGGCTGTAATGCCAGAAACCGGTCCCCGGAAGCTTGTTTCCTTCGCAGTGTAAGAATTGGCTTTTGTAGTTTGGTTTGCCCTGTTCCCATCATGCACTGGGACAGGAACAGACTAATTTGCATACAGCCAGGTTCTGAAACTGGGATGGTGCAATGAGCTAAAAAACGGTGTTGGATCTAGCCCTGATCTTTTGACTGGGTGAGAGTATTCTGCTTAATTCAGAGACTCTGTCCCTCACCACCCCTTGTTGTAAATATTTTTGTCCACCCTAAGCGTGGAAGGGTATACTCAGACATGAGTCCCTTGCTCATTGAACCATCAGGATTCAAGCAAGCCGGGTCGAAGACGGCTGTAATGCCAGAAACCGGTCCCCGGAAGCTTGTTTCCTTCCCAGTGTAAGAATTGGCTTTTGTAGTTTGGTTTGCCCTGTTCCCATCATGCACTGGGACAGGAACAGACTAATTTGCATACAGCCAGGTTCTGAAACTGGGATGGTGCAATGTGCTAAAAAACGGTGCTGGATCTAGCCCTGATCTTTTGACTGGGTGAGAGTATTCTGCTTAATTCAGAGACTCTGTCCCTCACCACCCCTTGTTGTAAATATTTTTGTCCACCCTAAGCGTGGAAGGGTATACTCAGACATGAGTCCCTTGCTCATTGCACCATCAGGATTCAAGCAAGCCGGGCCGAAGACAGCTGTAATGCCAGAAACCGGTCCCCGGAAGCTTGTTTCCTTCCCAGTGTAAGAATTGGCTTTTGTAGTTTGGTTTGCCCTGTTCCCATCATGCACTGGGACAGGAACAGACTAATTTGCATACAGCCAGGTTCTGAAACTGGGATGGTGCAATGAGCTAAAAAACGGTGTTGGATCTAGCCCTGATCTTTTGACTGGGTGAGAGTATTCTGCTTAATTCAGAGACTCTGTCCCTCACCACCCCTTGTTGTAAATATTTTTGTCCACCCTAAGCGTGGAAGGGTATACTCAGACATGAGTCCCTTGCTCATTGCACCATCAGGATTCAAGCAAGCCGGACCGAAGACGGCTGTAATACCAGAAACCGGTCCCCGGAAGCTTGTTTCCTTCCCAGTGTAAGAATTGGCTTTTGTAGTTTGGTTTGCCCTGTTCCCATCATGCACTGGGACAGGAACAGACTAATTTGCATACAGCCAGGTTCTGAAACTGGGATGGTGCAATGAGCTAAAAAACGGTGTTGGATCTAGCCCTGATCTTTTGACTGGGTGAGAGTATTCTGCTTAATTCAGAGACTCTGTCCCTCACCACCCCTTGTTGTAAATACACATCGAGCAACAGCAATGGAATTGTCTGCAACATAGTGAATATCCATGTTAGCATTCCACATGGACAAAATAACTTGGTTGTAGTCATTTAATTATTTTGACTCTTCATTTCTTCTTAAGCTGTAGGTATTTTTTGGAGACTTTCTTGTGATAGTATGACCCAAAGATGACATAAAACTGTTCACTCTTCCTTTCGATATTACAGGACGTGAAAATCCAAAACCACATTTAGTGAAGAACTTGTCCTTAGATTTGTACTTTCGTCTACAGTATTTTCCCTATCGGTGGCTTTTGAATCGAAACACTTGTGCTCTTAAGTTGTTTTCTTCTGTGCTTTTGGGTACAGCACATTTTGCATATTGTTCAATAAAACTCAATACAATATCATCCGTATCTGTTCCAAATGTGGGAGCATCCTTAATCCATAACAGCATATGTATATGAGGAGCACCTCTTGCTTGATACTCCTTTCTCCAAAAGAAATCCACAACTTCTCCAAGAGGAGGATTTTTTTATTGCGGATAAAAGACATCATAGCCTCAAATCTATGATTGAAATACCTGCATGCATTAACAGGATGCAAAGTGCACAATTCTCCAGGTGTCTTTTATTCAATATTTTTTATATTAGAATTTGACTCTCGAAGAAATTCTAATAAAACATCCAAGCGTACTCAGTACAGCTTAGGGTAAGGACCCATGTTGGAGTTCCTAAGTTCCGTAGCATACATTTCAGTTCTCCGTGACGACAGTACCAATATTCATTAGTGCCATGCTGACATGCCATCAAATTAATTAGCTAAGATTCTAGATGTTCATCTCTCTGGTGCACTTTATCCATAAAATCTTTTGCACATACATTTTGCAGATGTATTCCAGATTTTAGAATATGGTTGACTGCATATGAAAGTCCGGACAAGTCACTTTCAAACAAAAGATGAAATATATAAGGGATATTTTGTCGAAATCTTGGATCTTCTGCGTATAATATTGTTGTCTGATATTCAGATGCAGGAATCTGCATAGGACGTTCATCATATCGTCCCCCTTTTCCAGTTGGGAACAACTGTGGAAAACTACGAGCTTCCAAGCTCTCTTCCCAGACACTCATGGGAGTTCCTTTTGCTTTTTTCATTTGGAACAAATCAATAGTGTTCCCCATAATTTCTTTTGAATGTAGTGGATGCACACTGTACTTTTCATAGATTTCTTCACACCTTAACACATCCACTTTTTTTTATTTGTCCACTTGACTTTTCAGTATCTTTTGCTAAAACTATTTGTTCTTCTCCCATATAAACATCCTTATAGTATGTATTGTTCTTTATCAAATACAATGTTGCTTTTTGCACTTTCCTAAAATCCACTAACTCCTGCCAGATTTTCTTATTCTTAGTCGGCACACTATTAACAAGAATAACTAGTCGTTCACTGTCTACACTCTCTACACCAATAGTTCCAATATTTTTCTTTAAATCTAACGGTAAATACACAACTCTTCTTTTTAATCCTCTTTGTAAATCTGAAGGAGGCAATTTACCTGTTTTAGGCTCCATATGAACAATAGCCTGAAACGGGTGCACACATTGAATGAGAATAGACTCATAGGTGTTTAAATCTATCAATTCTGGAGGAATAGCAACCAACTCTAGATTATTACGAACAGCTCTAGCGGGCATTTTATTCACATCTAATTTGTTATAACAATATTTACAAATACGCTGATCAGAACCCAAATCAAAACAATTCTCTACCAACAAATAAGTTGCAAATTCTTTCCACGTACCATTATTTTCTTTTTCACTTTTTAACCCCTTCCATGCTCATGACGAGCTCAGCTCGTCATGGCATATAACTCTCAGGTGCTCATGACGAGCTGAGCTCGTCATGACCACACCCGTTTTTATTGCTGTCCAGCACAGCAGGGGGAAAACTCTAGCAGTGATGAGGTTAAATACAGATCAACACTCCTAGTCTGATTTTTGTAGTGAGTTCGGCGACAACAAATACAAGAATAATTTGGCCTTTCATCTGAAATCACCTTAAACTTTGTAATTTCATTTTCAACATTTTTTTTACAAATATGTTCAACATTCTCTACAACATTTTCTTCTATTAATGTCTCAGTTTCTGCACTCTCTTGTTCAGGACCAAAGTAAGAAAACTGTGCTGGACTGTTTGCATAATACAATCTTTCCACTAACTTCCGCATTTGAGTTTGATGTATTGCCAACATCCTGAAATGGTGAAAAACACTTTGACATACTTTCATAGAAAGACAAGCCAAACACTGACCATGCAAACCGGTATATTTTCTCACTCTGCAAGGGTCTAGTCCTTACAACAGCTTCATCTTTTGTTTAATACTTTTTTACAATATGCATGTAAGAAATTACGTGATTTATCAATAGATTCTTGTTGTACAGTACAAATACTACAACAACACTAAGTGTACACTGGGGTTTTAGGACGCCTACCTAGAACTTCATCAGCTATCACTTCTTCTGCATTTCTATGAACCATTTGCTCTTTCTTAAGTGAACAACCATTTTTAACCTCATAAGCTCGACCACTGGTTTTGGGGCGTGGCTTAGGTGCTGATGTAGGTAGAGGAGAGCTCCGGAGCTCATTCGCGGCTGCCCTCCACAAATACTGATCCTGGCCACCAATCCTGTGACCCGGCGCCACAATCCATCCATGAAGGTGCGGTGCCCCTTTTGAGCGCTACTGCTGTGGTCGGCGGAGGCGAGAAGGGGCTGAAAGCGGGATTACATACCTCCCTCCCTGCTCGGCATGATTTCAGGTGGCAAGATGGCATCCGTGATTGGCGAGACTGGCGCCAGGCAGTGAGGGGGACTGTTGAGTCTGGCGGCCGCACCGGAGAAGCTGAAACCCTGCTGCTGAGACCGGAGGAGAGGCTGCTGCTCCCGCTTGTGACTGCGGAGAGGAGGTGTCCCATACCGGCGGGCGGGGGCCATACAATTGCATCTGTTTTGCCCCAGCTACCTGGCCTTAAGATGGCGACGCCCGGGATAGGATGGGCGCCATTTGAGAATCGGCTCAAATTCGTCTATTGAGGGCCCTACACGTTTTCCACTGAACGCAGTAGGGGCCCCTACACTGTCTCAGACCCAGGGCACCTCGAGGAGATCTGCAGAGCGGCCCGTGAGGGAATCGAGGCACACGGTACGCCTAGTGGCCGACTCCACGCGACCGCTACTAACCTGCGGCCTGACGTGGTTCGGACAGAGGGTTCCCCTGGAGCAGTTATATGGATTGCGCCCCGGCCCTTTAGTTAAGGCGACTGACGATAGGCCCCAGGGACGCAGGGAGAGTTCCCCAACGGGGCTCCTAGTGGATGACTGGAGAAGACCCACCTGGCTGAAAGCTCTGGACAATGCACCCATATGCCCCTGCATCCTGAGGGGTCGTCAACCTACTGTGAGGTGCCAAGGGGCCCGACGCTGGTGGCAAGCTTGTGACAGATATGGGTGAAGTGTGAATGGCCAGACGGATAGCGAGCGGTACTGCCTTGGCATTGCCTGCTATGGATCGGACGGCTTGGCGCTGGAAGAGGCTGTAGGTGGGGCCTGAACAGATCCAGGAGGGCGCCCGGGACTGGTTAGAGGTGGTGCCTCACTGCTGTGAGATGCGGATCCGGGATCCCCCCAGAGCTGCTGCTACTGAAAACGCCTCCCCACAATGGGTCGCTTATCCAGAAAAAAGGGCTTTGAAGTGCTGCGCCTAGATGAGCCGGAATGCCACACGGAAAACGAAGATGGGGATACAGAGAGACGGGGGCCGAGTACACCTGGAGATCCTAACCTGGGCGAAATATTGCAGGCCATCATGGCGTCACGCGAAGCATTGGAGAAAAGGATGGACGCCAATGGAACGGACCTCACACTACTGAAGGACGACCACAGGAAGCTCAAGGAGACCAACATGAAAAGTATTCCTGATGAGGTGACCGCCCTACGACGCTCCTTGAGTGAAGTGACGCACAGAGTCAAGGCCATGGAGGTTCGAGCAAAGGACAGCGAAGGCCGCTCACGGCTTAACAACCTCCGCATCGTGGATGTGCCGGAACACGAGGAGGGCGCAGATGCGGTCCAATTTCTGGAGAACTGGCTGCGGACAGAGGTTGCCCCAGTGGGCCTCTCCCCATTCTATGCGCTGGAGCGAGCGCACAGGGTCCTGGGCCGCCCGCCCAAGCCTGGTGCTCCGCCCCGACCGATGGTGCGTGGCTGCTGCATTATCGCGACCGGGACTTCATCCTACAAAGGGCTCGAGAGCAACAGAACCTGCAAATAGGCAACAGCCGGGTGATGATATTTCCGGACTACACCAGGGAAGTGCAATGGCAACGGACCTCCTTTTTGGCCGTCAAGAAGAAGCTACGACTGCTCAACAACCCATACGCCATGCTCTTCCCAGCACGGCTGCGGGTGACGGCGGATGCGAGGACCCATTTTTTCCTTACCCCGCCGACAGCATGGGACAGGTTGGAGAGCCGGGGTGGCGCGACGGGGGGTTCCTCGCGGCCAACTTCACCTCAAACAACTAAAATCTGCCTCACGGGGGAGCCCCACTTTCCCAGTGGCTCAGAGACATGAATGAGACAAGGCAATCCGGACTGTGGTGGCCATCAGCCAGGGAGCGACCAGCCCGTCGAGTGTTGTCACTGAAGCAGCGAAGAATGGAACGGGGAGCCCGGGCTGCGGCAGCTCCCAGGCCCTCTTCAACATGGAACTACCGAATGTCACCCCACAGACAGCGGACGGAATGTTTGGGTGATGGGCCTGCAGAAGTCATGGTAGATACATGATGTTGGGCCTGTTACACTACCTGCTCTTGGGGGGGGCGATTGAAGATGGGGCAGCGTGACTGGTGATGATCTCGAGAATGCCGGGGTCTCAGATGGCTGTACAGGTTTTTCCCTAAGGGGGGGTGGCGGGGGGGAGAGCTCTGGGGGCATTAAGCGCGAGCCAAAAGTTTCCACCTAGTTGCAGTTATGCTTTCAGGCAGTTTGGTTTGGATGGGAACATGTTCTTGCGTGCCTGTTCTGGGGAGTGGGAGTTGGGGGCAGTTTATGTGTTGGGGGGGATGGGGGAGGATCGGACATGCCGCTAGCGGGGGTGCAGTAAATTTGTATGCACGACAGATCCATGGGTTCCTCCATAGGCCTTAAAGTCATGACCTGGAAAGTCCGAGGGATGCATACCATGTGCAGACGACACAAAATACACGCCTACTTGGTACGGAGGGGAGTGCAGGTCACTCTCCTTCAGGAAACACACTTGACGGAGGTAGAGAGGAAAGGCACTACAACGTCGCTGGAGAGGCCAGGTCTTTCACACCACTTACTCGGCATATGCCAGGGGAACACTGGTTTGGATAAGAGCAGGAGTACCATTTCAATGTTTGAGGCAGTTGGTTGACCCCGAGGGTAGATTTACAGTGGTCACAGGGCGACTAGATGGACGGGACATTACGTTAGGAAGCATATACGCCTCCAATATAGATAAATCAACTTTTCTTGCACAACTTTCACAGAAACTGCCGGGGATGCTCACGGGGCCTGTGTTAATGGGGGGGGTTTTAACTGTGTAGCAGACGTGGACCTGGACTTGGGCCGCCTGGTGGAAGTGGGAGAGGTCCGGAGTGCCCTTAAACGCATGGCTAAGAACAAAACCCCAGGCACCGATGGGTTCCCGTTGGAGTTTTACGTCGCTTATATTGATATACTGGCCCCTCAGCTGGTATCTCTCTACAACCGGTCAAAACAGGTTGGCTATTTACCCACCTCGACGAGAGAGGCGGTGATTATCCAGCTCCTTAAATCGGGGAAAAGGGAGTGGGATCGAACAGCGTATCACCCCCTCGCGATGTTAAACATTGACTATAAGGTACTAAGTGGCATATTGGCACATCACCTGATGGCGCACATAACGACCCTGGTACATGTGGACCAATCTGGTTTCATCCCCACCCGGAACACGGCAGTGAATATTAGGAGGTTGTGTCACTTACTGCAGACATCGGATGCCGGAGGGGAAGAGGCATGTGTGCTATCCATTGACATCAAAAAAGCCTTTTATAGCCTAGAGGGCCATACTTGTTTCGGGTTTTGAGGGCCTACGGACTGGGTGAAGGGTTTGTGGCATGGACGCAGATCCTATACTCCAATTCGACGGCCAGAGTCCGGACGGTGGGGGTGATTTCGGCAGCATGTGCAGTAGGTAGGGGAACGAGGCAGGGTTGCCCATTATCTCCCCTCTTGTTTGCCCTAGCAATGGAGCCCCTAGCGGTGCGTGCACATAGGGGGGAGCACTACAGGGGCCTAGAGGTGCTGGGTCGAATGCACCATATTGCCCTGTACGCCGACGATTTACTGATGTTCCTCGCCGATAACATTGGCGTGCTCCATGGAGCTCGGGAACTGCTGGAGAGATTGGGAAGGGTAGCGGGCTTAGGGTTAACTGGGCCAAGACCTGCCTGTTTCCGATGCGGGGTGTCCGTGGTGCTCCTCCAGAGGGGCTGGATGTGAGATGGGAGGGTAGCTGTTTACCATACTTGGGGGTGCGGATTTACCATGACGCAGCCGATTTATTTGAAGGTAAGATAGGCCGGGCCCTCCGAAACACCAAGTATAACCTGGACTTCTGGGGGTTCCTACCCCTGTCGGTCCCGGGACGAGTGGCACTACTAAAAATGATAACTCTCCCCCGGTTGCTCTACTACTTTGTGACTCTGCCACTCTGGATACCTGGGAGGTACTTTGCCGAGCTCAACTCCATAATCTCGGGCTTCTTGTGGGGTCAAGGAGGTGCAGAGTGTCACTGCCTACCCTGATGTGCCCAAGACTGGAGGGAGGCATTGCAGTCCCTGATTTCAAGGCCTACTACCACGCGGCCCAATTTCAATGGTTTACCCAGAAATTGGCGAGGAGCTGGGCCTGGAGATAGCCCAGAGAGGCTGGGACGCTGAGATGCACCACCTGGCGCGGATTCTTCTGCACCTCCAGCTGCGGGAAAGGGAGGTCCCCGGGGAGCTCTGGGTCCTGAGGCTCTGCTGGAATAGGGCACTACGATGCCATAAGGGTGGTCTGGCATATTCACCCGAGATTCCGCCATGGCTCTGCATGGAACTCCCGCATGGGGGGAATTGGCAGCAGCTACACGAGTGGGAGGAATTCGGGATCTCCACCCTTGGGGATCTGTACGAAGATGGGGCACTCCTACCATTTTAAGAACTAGTGCAAAGGCATGAGCTGACTTCCTCCTAAACGCGGCCGGGACGGCTGCGATGCTCAAACATTAGAAGGGAGGACTAGAGGAACCGCAGGTTTTCCCCCCTTGCCAATACGTGGTCACCTCTGCGGGAAAGGTCAAAGTGGTCACGTGCCTGTACCGCATATTGACACAGGGCTTGAGGACCCCGCTGGAGAGATTGCGCGCCAAAGGGGAGGTGGACATAGGAACTCCCATCGAGCCAAAACATTGGGAAACGCGGCTGGAAAGAGCATTGAAATGTTCTCGAAACGCCAGATTTCAACTCATCCAATTCTATGTGTTCCATCGGGCGTACCTCACTCCTTCCAAACTTAATCAGTTCTTCAACTCTCATGCTGCCTGTCCATGAAGCAGACTGGAGTATGCAGGGTACATGCATATGTTCTGGGATTGTCCTATACTCCGGGGGTACTGGGGAGAGACAATGACTAAATTGACTGAGGTAACAGAGAGGGACCTACAAAACACTCCAGCTGTATGTCTGCTGCACTGGTTCCCCCACACTGCCCGCAACAAGACTACCAGCAGGTTTATGGATTTGGGTCTGGTTCTAGCCAAGCGCAAAATCACTAGTCATTGGAAAGCGGCCACAGGCCCTAATGTAGGGCGCTGGCTCAGAGAATTTCTCAAATGGGCGGACTATGAGGGGACCCTCCAACTCCAACTAGCTCGAAGAACTGACAATGACAAGTTATGGGACACAGCTAGAGCCTGGGTAGCACTGAGGGATCTACTTAAAGACCCGACTGACGGAGACGACTGATCCTCCTGATCATACGTGCCCTTTAGGTTGTCTGGCACCTCGGCTGTGGACAGTTTGATGATCAAGTAGGCGGGAGGTGGGATCTCCTGATTGGGTACATTCTCCCGGATGGAGATTTGATCACTGGCACAGGTCTCATTTGGAGTGTGCGGAATACATTGTGAGCGACACGCATGATATTGGAGAAGCGGCATGTCTAAGGGGAGGGGGGAGGGTAGGGGGGAAGGGTTGTGGGGGGAGATGTGTGAGTTGGTTGAGGGAGAGGGGGGAGGGGTAGAAGAGTTGGATGATCGGTTTCCTGATCTATTGAATGGAAGACGACTATATCTAGTATGATTGAGTACCAAATAGCCTGAGTTCTGCGGAGATATGCTGCTAAGCGACGAAGCTGTGACACCTGACTCATGGAAGGCTGTGCACGGCACGCTGCAAGGGCAGAGAATGCAACTGACGGTGAACCAATGTTTTACTATGTCTACTTGTATAACTTGGACGTTATGAGCTTACCATGCATTTATTGATACCTTGAAAATGATGTATGCCCTCAAAACAAAAAACCCAATAAATTCTGTTTTTTAAAAAAAAATAAGCTCGACCACTGGTGTTAACTGCATGCAACAAATATTGCTCTGTAAATAACTCTCTTCATTAAAAAAAGGCATAGAACTTGAAGAGTGTTTCTATTTCCCTAAAAAAATGTCACAAAAATTACTTTGGTTAATTACTCTTTTCCCCTTACTTTTGGCCTTCATTAAGTGGATTGGTTTATATAGTGATTGAATTCTGTTTATTACTAAAATAAAGAGTTTCCTCTTTACTTCAAAAGCCTTTTCAAAAATGCAATTCTATATGCTTCTTCTTTTTATAAAATTGTGTTCTCTTTCTATATTTCTTTGTATGTTTTAGTAAATTATGGACTACTCTGTTTTGTTTTTCTCTTCTTTTACTATAAGCTGTATCCTTTGTTTTTTCATTGCCTTTTTTTTCCTCTCCTATAGTTTGCACTTTTTTTATGCTTGGAACATTTTCACTGCTTTCAACATTTGCATTTTTTTTTTCTAAATCTTGTAATTTTTTTATAAAGTCTTTTGTGGTCTTATCAGAATTTTTTCTCTTTTAGCCACATTATGTTGGTCTTCCAATACTTGTGGTTGAGTTTTTTCCAAGTAAGTTACCTTTTTCTGACCTTTTCTGCTTCTTTGTTTCTCTGGCATGATAACTTTATTTTAAGGATGATAAACAGTATCTGTAAAAAATAAACATACATAAGTATTTATTAACAACTTTAAAAAAAGTATACATTTTTATTACCATACAAACACTTTTCATATAAATTCTGACTAAAAAATTGTAGCCCTGAAGCACAACTGTGAAGGTTGTAAGAACACTACATACATAGTGCATAGCAGTTTGAAGCACTCAATAACACGAAAACCTGAAGCACTGTATGAGTACATGCATATTTACTAAATGATCACAATGCTAAAAGGAAAGACACTGAGTGAATTCATATTTGGTTCTAGTAAATACATTACTACATGGTACATAAACAGTCACTATGGTTTTGCAACAGTACAGATTTAGAATTTAGAGTAGTGCAGTGGTGTTTGTCTAGTGTAGGGAGTCATGCTGAGGTACTGTTCTAGGGTAGTGCAGTGGTGTTTCAGTAGTGTACGAGGTCATGCTGGCGTAGATTTAAGGTTTAGGGAAGTGTAATAGTGTTTCAGTAGTGATGGGGAACATGCTAAGGTAGTGTTTTAGAGTTTAGGATAATACACTAGTGTTTGGGTCAAGCTGGGATAGATTTAAGGTTTAGGGTACTGCAATGGTGTTTGGATAGTATAGGGGGTCATGCTGGGATTCTGCAGTGGTGTTTATGTAGTGTATGGGGTCATGCTATCGATAGTGTTTTAGGATTTAAGGTAGTGCAGTGGTGTTTGTGTAGTATAGAGGGTCATTCTGGGGTAGTGCAATGGTGTTTGAGTAGGGTAGTAGGTTGTGCTGGGGTAGTGTTCTAGGGTAGTGCAGTGGTGTTTATGTAGTGTATGGGGACATAATAGGGATAGTGTTTTAGGGTTTAAGGTACTGCAGTGGTGTTTGTGTAGTGTATGGGGTCATGCTGGGTAGTGTTTTAGGGTAGTTCAGTAGTGTGTGGGTAGTGTAGGGAGTCCTGCTGGGGTAGTGTTCTAGGATACTACAGTCGTATTTGGGTAGTGTAGGAGGTCATGCTGAGGTAGATGTAAAGTGTATGGTAGTACAATGGTGTTTGAGTAGTGTAAAGGGTCATGCTGGATGGTATTTTAGTGTTTAGGTTAGTACAGAGGTGTTTATGTAGTGTAGTGGGTCGTTCTAAGGGTACATTTAGAGTTTAGAGTAGTGCACTGGTCTTTGTGTAGTGTAAAGGGTCACGCTGTGGTAGTGTGTTAGGGTAGTGCAGTAGTGTTTGGATAGTGTAGGGGGTCATGCTAGTGTGGATTTAAGGTTTAGGGTAGTGTAATGGTGTGTCGGTACTGTGGTGGCTCTTGCGGGTATAGTGTTTTAGAGTTTAGGGTAGTGCAGTGGTGAATAGATAGTGTAGGAGGTCGTGCTGTGGTACTGTTTTAGGGTAGGGCAGTAGTGTTTATGTAGTGTAGGAAGTCATGCTGGGGTAGATTTAATGTTTAGGGTAGTGCAATGGTGTTTGGGTAGTGCTGGAATATTATTTTAGAGTTTAGGGTAGTGCAGTGGTAAAAGGGTAGTGTGTGGGGTCGTGCTGGGAGTAGATTTACAGTTTAGGATGGTGTTTGAGTAGTGCACAGGGTTGTACTGAGGTAGCGTTTTACGGTTTAGGGTAGTACACTGGCAAATGGGTAGTGTAGAGGTCATGCTGGGGGTAGATTTATGGTTTAGGGTAGTGCACTGATGTTTATGTAGTGTACATGATCATGCTGAAGTACTCTTTTAGGGTACTACAGTGTTCTTTGAGTAGTGTAAGGGGTCGTGCTGGGGGTATATTTAAGGTTTAGGGTAGTGCAATGGTGTTTGGGTAGTGTAGGGGGTTGATATGATATGATAAATGGGATTTGTAGAGCGCACGTTCACCTACAGTTTCTTGGCGCTGGATTGGGAGGGCTGAGAGGTACAGAGCGGAGCAAAACTAGTCGTGAGCTAACGAGAAGAGCCAGGTTTTAAGTGATTTTCTGAAGTGAGCGTAGGAGGGCAGAAGGCGGAGTGCTAGGGGTTGTGCTGGGATAGTGTTTTAGGGTTTAGTGTACTGCACTGGTGAATAGGTAGTGTAGGTTGTTGTGCTGGGGGTAGATTTACGTTAGTGCCCTGGTGTTTATGTAGTGTAGGTGATCATGCTGGGGATAGTGTTCTAGGGTTTAGGGTAGTGCAGTGGTGTTGGTGTAGTGTACGGGGTCGTACTGGAGTACTGTTCTCGGGTAGTGTACTGGTGTTTGGGTAGTGTAGGAGGTCATGCTGGGGTAGATTTAGAGTTTACAGTAGTGCACAGGTGTTTGTGTAGTGTAGAGGGTCGTGCTGGGGTAGTGTTTTAGGGTAGTGCAGTAGAGTTTGAGTAGTGTAGGGAGTCATGCTGGGGTAGATTTCAGGTTTAGAGTAGTGCAATGGTGTTTGGGTAGTGTAGGGAATCCTGCTGATGTAGTGTTTTAGAGTTTAGATGTGTAGATGTGTATGGCTAGTGTAGGTGGTCATGTTGGGGTAGTTTTAGGGTTTAGGGTAGTACAATGGGGTTTGTGTAGTGTAGGGGGTCATGCTAGGGGTAGTGTCACAGCAAAAGCACATGTACTTCTATGTCTGCAAACACATTAAGCAAGCAAATCATTCTGTCACAATTTTTCCAAATGGACACGGACTCACAGTGTGATTCTAGACAAATAACAGTATCCCTTTCACTTCACTGAAATGATTACTACATGATACTGAAAGAGTCACTAGGGCATCTGAGGAGCACTCACAGGGTATTTACTGGAGTGTATGGATACTATATGGGGAATTGTAGGCCTGAAACACAAGTATAAAAGTGGTTAGACCACTACATGCATACTGCATAGGAGTTTGAAGCACTGAATGCCCTAAAGCCTGGCTCACTGCCTGAGTACATGTAATGTTATGTCTGCAAACACATCAACCAAGCAAGTCATTCTGTCACAATTTTCCCAAATGGACACTGACTCACAGTGTTATTCAAGACAAATAACAGTATCCTAAGAGTGGGCGGAATTTACGTAATTGCGTTACGCAATTCTCCGCAAAACGGTAGAATATCACGCAGAAATTCCGCGAACACGCAAAATTGCTTGTTCGGGATGCTTTTTTATTGTTTACAATCGCTGTTTGCGTGCTCGGGGGAAATATCTTGGGAACACGCATTTGAGAACGCGAACAAGCAAACAATTTTGCAAAGTCGCGGAACGCAGAATTTTGGGCAATTTCGCGTTCCCTGTGAAAAGCGAAATTACACAAATTCTGCAGATTCCGCGAGCGGAACAGAATTTACCGCCCAGGCCTACAGTATCCCTTGCAATTCACTGAAAGGATTACTACATACTACTGAAAGAGTCACTATGGCATTTGAACAGCACTCACAGGGTTTTTACTAGAGTGTATAGATACTAACTGGGGAATTGTACGCCTGAAACACCAGTATGAAAGTGGTTAGACCACTACATGCATACTGCATAGGAGTTTGAAGCACGACATGCCCTAAAGCCTGGATCACTGCATGACTACATGTATTTATATGTCAGCAAACACTGGCTTCCTGTGCTGCTCTTAAATCTGTATTGTTGCTGCTTATTCGTCTAAGACGCAGCATCTCACCATAAGGTGTGCTATTAATCAGATGTCTTGGGTGAGAACTACTGGCATGCATAGTTGAATTGCCAGCCGACTCCTTTCTGTAAAGCTTGGTCTCAATCTTATTGTTCCTGACATAGACTTGTGTGTCTAAGAAGTTCACTGTACTTTCACTGATGGCGGCAGTAAAGTGTAGATTGACATTATTTGCATTGATGACATTCACAAATTCTGTTGCTTGATCATGCGTGCCCTCCCATACCACAAATGAACCATCAATGAATCGTAGCTACATCCTGATGTTGTCATGGACATACTGACTGTGTTAAGCTTCGAGGACCAGCTCCTCCCACCAGCCCATGTGAAGACATGTGTAGCTGGGAGAGAAGCTGGCCCCCTTTGCCACTCCTCTTGTCTGCTGGTACGCTAAATTGTTAAAAATAAATATGTTGTTGTTCAAACAAAATGTGACCATTTCTACCAGCATTTTGTTGAGCTTCATAAATTGTATGGCCTTTTGGTAAGATAATATTCCATGGCCTTGATACCATCAGCATGCCTGATGCTGGTGTATAGTGAGAATTGCAAAAAACACAGTTGATGGACAGAATGTAGAACAATGTCATACATTCACCCCAGTACAAGGATCTGGGCCTAAATCCATCGTTTTTTTGCACTCCACCCCACCTGGGTTAGACACTGGCTATATGCAAATCAGCTCTGACCCTGTGCCTCATGGGAACAGTCCAGTCCGAACTACCAAGCCATATCTTTCCCAGACCGGAATCAAGCATCCAAGGACCGGTTTCTGGCTATCAGCCTTCATCAGCCTGGATAGCTTGACTCCAGTGGTGTGGAGAGCCTGGGACTCACGTCTGAGCATACCCAGCACACTCGGGGTGAAAATTGCAAAAAACACAGTTGATGGACAGAATGTAGAACAATGTCATACATTCACCCCAGTACAAGGATCTGGGCCTAAATCCATCGTTTGTTTGCACTCCACCCCACCCTGGGTTAGACACTGGCTATATGCAAATCAGCTCTGACCCTGTGCCTCATGGGAACAGTCCAGTCCGAACTACCAAGCCATATCTTTCCCAGACCGGAATCAAACATCCAAGGATCGGTTTCTGGCTATCAGCCTTCATCAGCCTGGATAGCTTGACTCCAGTGGTGTGGAGAGCCTGGGACTCACGTCTGAGCATACCCAGCACACTCGGGGTGAAAATTGCAAAAAAACACAGTTGATGGACAGAATGTAGAACAATGTCATACATTCACCCCAGTACAAGGATCTGGGCCTAAATCCATCGTTTTTTTGCACTCCACCCCACCCTGGGTTAGACACTGGCTATATGCAAATCAGCTCTGACCCTGTGCCTCATGGGAACAGACCAGTCCGAACTACCAAGCCATATCTTTCCCAGACCGGAATCAAGCATCCAAGGACTGGTTTCTGGCTATCAGCCTTCATCAGCCTGGATAGCTTGACTCCAGTGGTGTGGAGAGCCTGGGACTCACGTCTGAGCATACCCAGCACACTCGGGGTGAAAATTGCAAAAAACACAGTTGATGGACAGAATGTAGAACAATGTCATACATTCACCCCAGTACAAGGATCTGGGCCTAAATCCATCGTTTTTTTGCACTCCACCCCACCCTGGGTTAGACACTGGCTATATGCAAATCAGCTCTGACCCTGTGCCTCATGGGAACAGTCCAGTCCGAACTACCAAGCCATATCTTTCCCAGACCGGAATCAAGCATCCAAGGACCGGTTTCTGGCTATCAGCCTTCATCAGCCTGGATAGCTTGACTCCAGTGGTGTGGAGAGCCTGGGACTGACGTCTGAGCATACCCAGCACACTCGGGGTGAAAATTGCAAAAAACACAGTTGATGGACAGAATGTAGAACAATGTCATACATTCACCCCAGTACAAGGAACTGGGCCTAAATCCATCGTTTCTTTTGCACTCCACCCCACCCTGGGTTAGACACTGGCTATATGCAAATCAGCTCTGACCCTGTGCCTCATGGGAACAGTCCAGTCCGAACTACCAAGCCATATCTTTCCCAGACCGGAATCAAGCATCCAAGGACCGGTTTCTGGCTATCAGCCTTCATCAGCCTGGATAGCTTGACTCCAGTGGTGTGGAGAGCCTGGGACTCACGTCTGAGCATACCCAGCACACTCGGGGTGAAAATTGCAAAAAACACAGTTGATGGACAGAATATAGCACAATGTCATACATTCACCCCAGTACAAGGATCTGGGCCTAAATCCATCGTTTTTTTGCACTCCACCCCACCCTGGGTTAGACACTGGCTATATGCAAATCAGCTCTGACTCTGTGCCTCATGGGAACAGTCCAGTCCGAACTACCAAGCCATATCTTTCCCAGACCGGAATCAAGCATCCAAGGACCGGTTTCTGGCTTTCAGCCTTCATCAGCCTGGATAGCTTGACTCCAGTGGTGTGGAGAGCCTGGGACTCACGTCTGAGCATACCCAGCACACTCGGGGTGAAAATTGCAAAAAACACTGTTGATGGACAGAATGTAGAACAATGTCATACATCCACCCCAGTACAAGGATCGGGGCCTAAATCCATCGTTTTTTTGCACTCCACCCCACCCTGGGTTAGACACTGGCTATATGCAAATCAGCTCTGACCCTGTGCCTCATGGGAACAGTCCTGTCCGAACTACCAAGCCATATCTTTCCCAGACCGGAATCAAGCATCCAAGGACCGGTTTCTGGCTATCAGACTTCATCAGCCTCGATAGCTTGACTCCAGTGGTGTGGAGAGCCTGGGACTCACGTCTGAGCATACCCAGCACACTCGGGGTGAAAATTGCAAAAAACACAGTTGATGGACAGAATGTAGAACAATGTCATACATTCACCCCAGCACAAGGATCTGGGCCTAAATCCATCGTTTTTTTGCACTCCACCCCACCCTGGGTTAGACACTGGCTATATGCAAATCAGCTCTGACCCTGTGCCTCATGGGAACAGTCCAGTCCGAACTACCAAGCCATATCTTTCCCAGGCCGGAATCAAGCATCCAAGGACCGGTTTCTGGCTATCAGCCTTCATCAGCCTGGATAGCTTGACTCCACTGGTGTGGAGAGCCTGGGACTCACGTCTGAGCATACCCAGTACACTCGGGGTGAAAATTGCAAAAAACACAGTTGATGGACAGAATGTAGAACAATGTCATACATTCACCCCAGCACAAGGATCTGGGCCTAAATCCATCGTTTTTTTGCACTCCACCCCACCCTGGGTTAGACACTGGCTATATGCAAATCAGCTCTGACCCTGTGCCTCATGGGAACAGTCCAGTCCGAACTATCAAGCCATATCTTTCCCAGGCCGGAATCAAGCATCCAAGGACCGGTTTCTGGCTATCAGCCTTCATCAGCCTGGATAGCTTGACTCCACTGGTGTGGAGAGCCTGGGACTCACGTCTGAGCATACCCAGTACACTCGGGGTGAAAATTGCAAAAAACACAGTTGATGGACAGAATGTAGAACAATGTCATACATTCACCCCAGTACAAGGATCTGGGCCTAAATCCATCGTTTTTTTGCACTCCACCCCACCCTGGGTTAGACACTAGCTATATGCAAATCAGCTCTGACCCTGTGCCTCATGGGTACAGACCAGTCCGAACTACCAAGCCATATCATTCCCAGACCGGAATCAAGCATCCAAGGACCGGGTTCTGGCTAACAGCCTTCATCAGCCTGGATAGCTTGACTCCAGTGGTGTGGAGAGCTTGGGACTCACGTCTGAGCATACCCAGCACACTCGGGGTGAAAATTGCAAAAAAACACAGTTGATGGACAGAATGTAGAACAATGTCATACATTCACCCCAGCACAAGGATCTGGGCCTAAATCCATCGTTTTTTTGCACTCCACCCCACCCTGGGTTAGACACTGGCTATATGCAAATCAGCTCTGACCCTGTGCCTCATGGGAACAGTCCAGTCCGAACTACCAAGCCATATCTTTCCCAGACCGGAATCAAGCATCCAAGGACCGGTTTCTGGCTATCAGCCTTCATCAGCCTGGATAGCTTGACTCCAGTGGTGTGGAGAGCCTGGGACTCACGTCTGAGCATACCCAGCACACTCGGGGTGAAAATTGCAAAAAACACAGTTGATGGACAGAATGTAGAACAATGTCATACATTCACCCCAGTACAAGGATCTGGGCCTAAATCCATCATTTTTTTGCACTCCACCCCACCCTGGGTTAGACACTGGCTATATGCAAATCAGCTCTGACCCTGTGCCTCATGGGAACAGTCCAGTCCGAACTACCAAGCCATATCTTTCCCAGACCGGTTTCTGGCTATCAGCCTTCATCAGCCCGGATAGCTTGACTCCAGTGGTGTGGAGAGCCTGGAACTCACGTCTGAGCATACCCAGCACACTCGGGGTGAAAATTGCAAAAAACACAGTTGATGGACAGAATGTAGAACAATGTCATACATTCACCCCAGTACAAGGATCTGGGCCTAAATCCATCGTTTTTTTGCACTCCACCCCACCCTGGGTTAGACACAGGCTATATGCAAATCAGCTCTGACCCTGTGCCTCATGGGAACAGTCCAGTCCGAACTACCAAGCCATATCTTTCCCAGACCGGAATCAAGCATCCAAGGACCGGTTTCTGGCTATCAGCCTTCATCAGCCTGGATAGCTTGACTCCAGTGGTGTGGAGAGCCTGGGACTCACGTCTGAGCATACCCAGCACACTCGGGGTGAAAATTGCAAAAAACACAGTTGATGGACAGAATGTAGAACAATGTCATACATTCACCCCAGTACAAGGATCTGGGCCTAAATCCATCGTTTTTTTGCACTCCACCCCACCCTGGGTTAGACACTGGCTATATGCAAATCAGCTCTGACCCTGTGCCTCATGGGAACAGTCCAGTCCGAACTACCAAGCCATATCTTTCCCAGACCGGAATCAAGCATCCAAGGACCGGTTTCTGGCTATCAGCCTTCATCAGCCCGGATAGCTTGACTCCAGTGGTGTGGAGAGCCTGGGACTCACGTCTGAGCATACCCAGCACACTCGGGGTGAAAATTGCAAAAAACACAGTTGATGGACAGAATGTAGAACAATGTCATACATTCACCCCAGTACAAGGATCTGGGCCTAAATCCATCGTTTTTTTGCACTCCACCCCACCCTGGGTTAGACACTGGCTATATGCAAATCAGCTCTGACCCTGTGCCTCATGGGAACAGTCCAGTCCGAACTACCAAGCCATATCTTTCCCAGACCGGAATCAAGCATCCAAGGACCGGTTTCTGGCTATCAGCCTTCATCAGCCTGGATAGCTTGACTCCAGTGGTGTGGAGAGCCTGGGACTCACGTCTGAGCATACCCAGCACACTCGGGGTGAAAATTGCAAAAAACACAGTTGATGGACAGAATGTAGAACAATGTCATACATTCACCCCAGTACAAGGATCTGGGCCTAAATCCATCGTTTTTTTGCACTCCACCCCACCCTGGGTTAGACACTGGCTACATGCAAATCAGCTCTGACCCTGTGCCTCATGGGAACAGTCCAGTCCGAACTACCAAGCCATATCTTTCCCAGACCGGAATCAAGCATCCAAGGACCGGTTTCTGGCTATCAGCCTTCATCAGCCTGGATAGCTTGACTCCAGTGGTGTGGAGAGCCTGGGACTCACGTCTGAGCATACCCAGCACACTCGGGGTGAAAATTGCAAAAAACACAGTTGATGGACAGAATGTAGAACAATGTCATACATTCACCCCAGCACAAGGATCTGGGCCTAAATCCATCGTTTTTTTGCACTCCACCCCACCCTGGGTTAGACACTGGCTATATGCAAATCAGCTCTGACCCTGTGCCTCATGGGAACAGTCCAGTCCGAACTACCAAGCCATATCTTTCCCAGACCGGAATCAAGCATCCAAGGACCGGTTTCTGGCTATCAGCCTTCATCAGCCTGGATAGCTTGACTCCAGTGGTGTGGAGAGCCTGGGACTCACGTCTGAGCATACCCAGCACACTCGGGGTGAAAATTGCAAAAAACACAGTTGATGGACAGAATGTAGAACAATGTCATACATTCACCCCAGTACAAGGATCTGGGCCTAAATCCATCGTTTTTTTGCACTCCACCCCACCCTGGGTTAGACACTGGCTATATGCAAATCAGCTCTGACCCTGTGCCTCATGGGTACAGACCAGTCCGAACTACCAAGCCATATCTTTCCCAGACCGGAATCAAGCATCCAAGGACCGGGTTCTGGCTAACAGCCTTCATCAGCCTGGATAGCTTGACTCCAGTGGTGTGGAGAGCCTGGGACTCACGTCTGAGCATACCCAGCACACTCGAGGTGAAAATTGCAAAAAACACAGTTGATGGACAGAATGTAGAACAATGTCATACATTCACCCCAGTACAAGGATCTGGGCCTAAATTCATCGTTTTTTTGCACTCCACCCCACCCTGGGTTAGATACTGGCTATATGCAAATCAGCTCTGACCCTGTGCCTCATGGGAACAGTCCAGTCCGAACTACCAAGCCATATCTTTCCCAGACCGGATTCAAGCATCCAAGGACCGGTTTCTGGCTATCAGCCTGCATCAGCCTGGATAGCTTGACTCCAGTGGTGTGGAGAGCCTGGGACTCACGTCTGAGCATACCAGCACACTCGGGGTGAAAATTGCAAAAAACACAGTTGATGAACAGAATGTAGAACAATGTCATACATTCACCCCAGTACAAGGATCTGGGCCTAAATCCATCGTTTTTTTGCACTCCACCCCACCCTGGGTTAGACACTGGCTATATGCAAATCAGCTCTGACCCTGTGCCTCATGGGTACAGACCAGTCCGAACTACCAAGCCATATCTTTCCCAGACCGGAATCAAACATCCAAGGACCGGGTTCTGGCTAACAGCCTTCATCAGCCTGGATAGCTTGACTCCAGTGGTGTGGAGAGCCTGGGACTCACGTCTGAGCATACCCAGCACACTCGAGGTGAAAATTGCAAAAAACACAGTTGATGGACAGAAAGTAGAACAATGTCATACATTCACCCCAGTACAAGGATCTGGGCCTAAATACATCGTTTTTTTGCACTCCACCCCACCCTGGGTTAGACACTGGCTATATGCAAATCAGCTCTGACCCTGTGCCTCATGGGAACAGTCCAGTCCGAACTACCAAGCCATATCTTTCCCAGACCGGAATCAAGCATCCAAGGACCGGTTTCTGGCTATCAGCCTTCATCAGCCTGGATAGCTTGACTCCAGTGGTGTGGAGAGCCTTGGACTCACGTCTGAGCATACCCAGCACACTCGGGGTGAAAATTGCAAAAAACACAGTTGATGGACAGAATGTAGAACAATGTCATACATTCACCCCAGCACAAGGATCTGGGCCTAAATCCATCGTTTTTTTGCACTCCACCCCACCCTGGGTTGGACACTGGCTATATGCAAATCAGCTCTGACCCTGTGCCTCATGGGAACAGTCCAGTCCGAACTACCAAGCCATATCTTTCCCAGACCGGAATCAAGCATCCAAGGACCGGTTTCTGGCTATCAGCCTTCATCAACCTGGATAGCTTGACTCCAGTGGTGTGGAGAGCCTGGGACTCACGTCTGAGCATACCCAGCACACTCGGGGTGAAAATTGCAAAAAACACAGTTGATGGACAGAATGTAGAACAATGTCATACATTCACCCCAGTACAAGGATCTGGGCCTTAATCCATCGTTTTTTTGCACTCCACCCCACCCTGGGTTAGACACTGGCTATATGCAAATCAGCTCTGACCCTGTGCCTCATGGGAACAGACCAGTCCGAACTACCAAGCCATATCTTTCCCAGACCGGAATCAAGCATCCAAGGACCGGTTTCTGGCTAACAGCCTTCATCAGCCTGGATAGCTTGACTCCAGTGGTGTGGAGAGCCTGGGACTCACGTCTGAGCATACCCAGCACACTCGGGTGAAAATTGCAAAAAACACAGTTGATGGACAGAATGTAGAACAATGTCATACATTCACCCCAGTACAAGGATCTGGGCCTAAATTCATCGTTTTTTTGCACTCCACCCCACCCTGGGTTAGACACTGGCTATATGCAAATCAGCTCTGACCCTGTGCCTCATGGGAACAGTCCAGTCCGAACCATAAAGCCATATCTTTCCCAGACCGGAATCAAGCATCCAAGGACCGGTTTCTGGCTATCAGCCTTCATCAGCCTGGATAGCTTGACTCCAGTGGTGTGGAGAGCCTGGGACTCACGTCTGAGCATACCCAGCACACTCGGGGTGAAAATTGCAAAAAACGCAGTTGATGGACAGAATGTAGAACAATGTCATACATTCACCCCAGTACAAGGATCTGGGCCTAAATCCATCGTTTTTTTGCACTCCACCCCACCCTGGGTTAGACACTGGCTATATGCAAATCAGCTCTGACCCTGTGCCTCATGGGAACAGTCCAGTCCGAACCATAAAGCCATATCTTTCCCAGACCGGAATCAAGCATCCAAGGACCGGTTTCTGGCTATCAGCCTTCATCAGCCTGGATAGCTTGACTCCAGTGGTGTGGAGAGCCTGGGACTCACGTCTGAGCATACCCAGCACACTCGGGGTGAAAATTGCAAAAAACACAGTTGATGGACAGAATGTAGAACAATGTCATACATTCACCCCAGTACAAGGATCTGGGCCTAAATCCATCGTTTTTTTGCACTCCACCCCACCCTGGGTTAGACACTGGCTATATGCAAATCAGCTCTGACCCTGTGCCTCATGGGAACAGTCCAGTCCGAAATACCAAGCCATATCTTTCCTTGACCGGAATCAAGCATCCAAGGACCGGTTTCTGGCTATCAGCCTTCTTCAGCCTGGATAGCTTGACTCCAGTGGTGTTGGGAGCCTGGGACTCACGTCTGAGCATACCCAGCACACTCGGGGTGAAAATTGCAAAAAACACAGTTGATGGACAGTATGTAGAACAATGTCATACATTCACCCCAGTACAAGGATCTGGGTCTAAATCCATCGTTTTTTTGCACTCCACCCCACCCTGGGTTAGACACTGGCTATATGCAAATCAGCTCTGACCCTGTGCCTCATGGGAACAGTCCAGTCCGAACTACCAAGCCATATCTTTCCCAAACCGGAATCAAGCATCCAAGGACCAGAACCTGCATATAGCCAGGTTCTGAACTGGGATGGTGCAGTGAGCTAAAAAACGGTGATGGATCAAGCCCTGATCTGTTGACTGGGTAGGAGTGTTCTGATTAACTGAGATACTCTGTCCATCACCACCCCCTTTTTGAAATTATTTTGGCCACCATGAGTGTGGAAGGGTATGCTCAGACGTGAGTCCCTTGCTCATTGCACCATCAGGATTCAAGCAAGCCGGGCCGAAGACGGCTGTAATGCCAGAAACCGGTCCCCGGAAGCTTGTTTCCTTTCCAGTGAAGAATTGGCTTGGTAGTTTGGTCTGCCCTGTTCCCATGATGCACTGGGCCAGGGACAGACTAATTTGCATATAGCCAGGTTCTGAACTGGGATGGTGCAGTGAGCTAAAAAACAGTGATGGATCAAGCCCTGATCTGTTGACTGGGTAGGAGTGTTCTGATTAACTCAGATACTCTGTCCATCACCACCCCCTTTTTGAAATTATTTTGGCCACCATGAGTGTGGAAGGGTATGCTCAGATGTGAGTCCCTTGCTCATTGCACCATCAGGATTCAAGCAAGCCGGGCGGAAGACGGCTGTAATGCCAGAAACCGGTCCCCGGAAGCTTGTTTCCTTTCCAGTGAAGAATTGGCTTGGTAGTTTGGTCTGCCCTGTTCCCATGATGCACTGGGCCAGGGACAGACTAATTTGCATATAGCCAGGTTCTGAACTGGGATGGTGCAGTGAGCTAAAAAACGGTGATGGATCAAGCCCTGATCTGTTGACTGGGTAGGAGTGTTCTGATTAACTCAGATACTCTGTCCATCACCACCCCCTTTTTGAAATTATTTTGGCTACCATGAGTGTGGAAGGGAATGCTCAGACATGAGTCCCTTGCTCATTGCACCATCAGGATTCAAGCAAGCCGGGCCAAAGACGGCTGTAATGCCAGAAACCGGTCCCCGGAAGCTTGTTTCCTTTCCAGTGAAGAATTGGCTTGGTAGTTTGGTCTGCCCTGTTCCCATGATGCACTGGGCCAGGGACAGACTAATTTGCATATAGCCAGGTTCTGAACTGGGATGGTGCAGTGAGCTAAAAAACAGTGATGGATCAAGCCCTGATCTGTTGACTGGGTAGGAGTGTTCTGATTAACTCAGATACTCTGTCCATCACCACCCCCTTTTTGAAATTTTTATGGTGTATAGTGAGGTCACGTCAAGTGCCATCAGAAGATATTTGTTATGCCTAGCAAAGTCGCTTATCTGTCTTAGAAAGTCACTTTCACAAAGTCCTGTAAAAAAAATCTACATACAAGGATGTATGTTCTAGGAGACTGTCCCTTGCAGAGATTATGGGTCTCTCTGGAGTTTTTTTTGGGTGATTAGGCACCTTGGGGATGAAATAAATAGTTGGTATCATTGGGTTTTCTTTTTTTAAGAATTTAAATTCTTGCATGGTTATCAGCCCCTTTGTTCTCCATGCCGATAATTTTGAATAAAATACATGATTTTCAAATTGGAGATGCTGCTTCATCTGCGGGGCCTCTAGTGCGGAGTCTGTCCGAGGAAGAGCTCCAGACGGCATTTGGTGGTTTGGCGGCAGTGCCGTGAGCATGGCTGACATTGGCGGTGACCGGCGTGTGGCCCTCGGGAGCAGGGGTAGCCGCGACGTGTCTCTACGGACTGCGTTACTGGGGGGGGCCATGAGGGGGCTACGGTGCAGCCACTTCGCTGCAATTTGTGATGCGGCAGGGCGAGCCGGCCGCGAGACGCAAGATGGCGGCGCCTCTTTCCTGAAGGTGGAGGCGGTCTGCGGACCCCCCCTGGCGTGTGGATCTGGTGCCGAAGGCTCCCCTGTGGATTAGCGAAATTACCGGCTCTTCCCACCTGGTATGCTTGGGGCTGCGGGGTGCCCTCCTTGCCTTGCATGACCTCCCTGGTAAAAAGCCCATTTCCTCCTCTCCCTGCAAAGCGGAAGGTGAAGAGAGACTCAATCCATCCTGTCGTCCATTCTGTAAGGCTCGTACCGGCCTTTCCCCCCTCTTTTTGCAAGACAATGTTTGTTGCCATTATGTTCTTAGCCCGACCACGATCATGCACCATTAAGGGCCTGACCCAAAGATGGCGGCTGAGAGGAGGGATAGGCTCCATTACACCAAGGCGCCCCGAGGACATTGGTACCGCTGACTCTGTCTTTGTGGGCCATCAATGCTGCGGCAGTCCTGGAGAAATCGGTCATGGAAGTGCTTTTGTGTGTGCGTCTGTTCGTGTATGAGGGTGTGTGTGCGAACACACGTGTGTGTGCACCTGTGCGTGTATGAAAGACTATGTTCACATTTGTTTGTGCTTGTGCATGTCTGTGAGTGTGATGGTGTGGACATGTATTTGGGTGTTTTTGTATTAGAGCATGTGATTCTATGTGTGCTTGTGCGCACAGATGTTTCTGTTTGTTTGCTTATGTCTGTGCGTGTGATGGTGTGTGCATTTATTTGAGTGTTTTTGTATTAGAGCATGGGATTGTATGTATGCTTGTGCATGTGGATGTTTCTGTATGTGCGCCCTCTGTTGGCATAAGAGAGTGTGTGAGCACATTTGTTGTGTGCTTGTGCATGTCTGTGCATGTCTGTGCGTGTGATGGTGTGTGTGTGCATGTATGTGTGTATATGTCCTTGAGTATTTTTGTTCTGGAGCATGTGATTGTATGTGTGCCTGTATTCTTGATAGTTTCAGTATGTGCATGTCTGCGTGTATATGAGAGTGAGCGCATTTGTGTGTGCTTGTGCATGTCTGTGCTTGTGATGGTGTTTGCTTGTGCATGTATTTGGGTGTTTTTGCATGAGAGCATGGTATTTTATGTGTGTTTGTGTTCTTGTATGTTTCTGGCTACGTGCTTGTCTGTGTGCGTCCGTGCGCATTTGAGAGTGTGTGCTCACATTGGTGTGTGCTTGTGCATGTCTGTGCGTGTAAAGATGTGTTCTTTTCCGGAAGCTGCTGTCCTGGATATTGACTTTAACTGCCTGATGCCTAACCTTAGGATGGTCACCAGAGTACCAATGTACACTACAGTCCCCTGCCTGACCCCAAGATGGCTTCCTTAGGGTCCCCTACATGTTGTTTTACTTCCCTGGGTCAACAAATGGACATTGACCAGACCTTGAACCTATCCCCTAACTTGCCTACACATCAGGACTTGGAACCTGCGGAACTTACTCCAGACTATGGAGACCTAGCGATTTGGCTGATGCCCGGTAGAGCTACCATATAGCTAAAGGAGATGGGTTGTGGACACCCCTCCCTGACGTCACCTACCCAGCCGGTCCAGGGAAGACATGGCTTGGCAGTTCGGGCTGGACTGTTCCCATCAAGCCCTGATCTTTGGACTGGGTAAGAGTGGTCTGCTTAATTCAGACACTCTGTTCATCACCACCCCCTTTTCTGGACTGTTCCCATGCGGCACAGGGTCAGACTGATTTGCATATAGCCATGTCTGAACTGGGGTGGCAGAGTGGGCTAAAGAACGGTGATGGATTAAACCCAGATCTTTTGACTGGGTGTGAGTGTTTGATTGATTCAGATGCTCCGTCCATCACCTCCCCCTTTTGTGCCGGGAGCCTGTTCTGGGCTACAAAATCCACATGAATGACACTATGCAGCAAGCTAAAAGGCACTGCTTCTTGGGTTGGTTTTGCTGCCGCTTGAGTAGATTTTCTACTCAAGCAGCAGTGCAAAAGGTCATGACCACTGTGGTTGCTCGCGATCACCCAGGAATTTGGAAAATCTTGCCAGGTGCCCTCCTAGCACATGAAACTCATGTTAGGGCATGCCAATTCTTGCTCATACTTTCAAAAACACACAGCCATATGATGGTTGGGGGAATTTTGCAGAATCTCCATGTTCCATGCCTATTGCGGAGTGGCCAAAACTCTGCCAACTCCCCCAGCAGAGCAGAATGTATCTCCCACCCCTAGTAATCACACTTGAAGAGCATATATCTGAACTGCGAAATGAACGAGTAGTGGCAACTAGGGCAACCACTTTTCGCAGTACCAATAGTGCCAAGATTTTTTATATTATGAAAAAAATCTTGGCTGATGACCAGCTGCCAAATGATCATTCATTTAGTACATTAAAACACAATCAAGAGTACTTGTTTGACAGGTAGTATAGAACACTTCAAGAGGAAATGAATCAAAAAAGTATTTTTTCTTTCTGTTGATTCTGCATATCTATATTCAATATCTTCTCCATCACTACAGAAAGCGCAGCCAATGTGTTTAGCCTGATTACAGGCTTTCTCAGGGCTGCAAACATGCATAAATAATATTTATATATATAAGACATATAATTCCTTTAAGACATAACACGAAGAAATGACATATAAAGTTAAAAACTGTCATCTATTAAGCACAGTTAAACAACACGTTAAAACCCAACATGAAACATGATTTTAACAGGTGACATATGAAAAAACAAAACAGATGATAATCAATACAAAATACAAATTCTCAATTTGTATATGTGAGGCAGATGACTTAATATGGTACTTTAGTAAACTCTAGTTATAAACATCTTTGCATTCATAGAGTGGACAATATCCAACAAAATGGCAATAAATGTATACACATGTACCGTCAATCACCACATAGTGAGGCAAAAACATATTCAAAACAGCGGCCCAATAGCCCTTGCACAGAGAAATAAAGACAAGAAGACAAGGGTAAACAACCATTACCACAAACCTTTTACTCCGAATACCAACACCTCGCATACCTTCACAACGAATCTACCATGACTCTGCAATGCCATGGCATTACATTTTATATGCTTTTACTACGCATGCTTTTACAATGAAATTCGTTGTTAATGCATGAATGGTAAAAGCATGTTTTTTTAAATGTAAGTATAAGTTAAGTATAGGGTTTGGGGTTGGGGTGTAGGGGTATATGTTATGGGGGTTCAGGGTAAATTTTAGGGTTATGCGTATGTTTGGGTTTTGGGGTGCTGGGGTATTTTTAGGGTGGGGTGGGTTTAGGTTTTGGGGTGCTGGGGAAATTTTAAGGGTCGGGTGGGTTAGGGTTTTAGGGTGGAGGGGGTAATTTTAGAGTTCAGGGTGTGTTTAAGGATTTGGGGAGCAAGGGTATTTTTGGGGTTCAGGGTGCTAGGGTAATTTTAGGGATCAAGGTGGGTTATGGTTTTGGGGGCCAGGGATATTTTTGGGGTTCAGGGTGCGTTTATGTTTTGTGGTGCTGGGGTAATTTTAGGGATCAGGGTGTGTTAGGGTTTTGGGATGTAGGGGTAATTTTAGGGTTCAGGGTACGTTTTGGTTTTGGGGTACTGGGATATTTTTAGCGGTCAGGGTGGGTTAGAGTTTTGGGGCGTAGGGTATATTTATAGGGTTCAGGGTGCGTTTAAGGTTATGGGGTGCAGGGGTATTTCTGGGGTTGAGGTTGCGTTTAGGGGTGCCTGGGTAATTTTAGGGATCAAGGTGGGTTAGGGGTTTGGGGTGCAGGGATATTTTTTGGGGTTCAGGGTACGTTTAAGGTTTTGAGGTGAAGAGATATTTTTGGGGTTCAGGGTGCCTTTAGGTTTTGGGGTGCCGGGGTAATTTTGGGTTCAGGGTGCATTTAGGTTTTGGGGTATAGGGGGAATTTTTAGGGTTCATGGTACGTTTAGTGTTTTGGGGTGCAGGGGTATTTTTGGGGTTCAGGGTATTTTTGGGGTTCAGGATGCGTTTAAAGTTTTGGGTGCAGGGGTATTTTTGGGGTTCAGGGTGAGTTTAAGGTTTTGGGATGCAGGGGTATTTTTCGGGTTTAGGATGAGTTTAAGGTTGTGGGGTGCAGGGGTAATTTTAGGGGCAGGGTGCATTTAATGTTTTGGGGTGCAGTGGTATTTTTGGGGTTCAGGGTGCATTTAAGGTTTTTGTGGTGCAGGGGTATTTTTGGGGTTCAGGGTGCGTTTAGATTTTGGGGTGCAGGGGTAATTTTAGGCGTCACGGTGTTTTTAAGGTTTTGGGGTGCAGGGGTATTGTTGGGGTTCAGGGTGCATTTAGGTTTTGGGGTGCAGGGGTAATTAAGAGGATCAGGGTGGGTTAGGGTTTTGGGGTGTGGGGTATTTTTGGGGTTCAGTGTGCATTTAGGTTTTGGGGTGCAGGGGTATTTTTGTGGTTCAGGGTGCGTTTATGTTTTGGGGTGCAGTGGTAATCTTAGAGGTCAGGGTGCATTTAAGGTTTTGAGGTGCAGGGGTATTGTTGGGGTTCAGGGATGCATTTTGGTTTTGGGTTGCAGGAGTAATTTGGGGGTCAGGGTGGGTTAGGGTTTTGAGGTGAGGGGGGCTTTTAAGGGTTCAGGGTGCGTTTAGGGTTTTGGGGTGCAAGGGTATTTATGGGGTTCAGGGTTTGTTTAAGGTTTTGGGGTGCAGGGGTATTTTTGGGGTTCAGGGTGCTTTTAGATTTTGGGATCAATCAATCAATCAAAGACATTTATAGAGCGCACTACCTACCCATAGGGTCTCAAGGCGCTTAGGGGGGGGGGGGGGGGGTGCCGTTACTGCTCAAACAGCCAGGTCTTGAGCTTCTTCCTGAAGGAGAGGTGGTCTTGGGTCAGGCGCAGGTCGGCCGGGAGGGAGTTCCAGGTCTTGGCGGCCAGTTAGGAGAAGGACCTTCCTCCTGTTGTGGCTCTACGGATGCGTGGGACGGCGGCGAGGGCGTGGCTGGCAGATCGGAGGTGGCGTTTGGGAGCGTAGAAGTTGATTCGGTTGTTAAGGTAGCTCTGGCCTTGATCGTGAAGGGCTTTGTGTGCGTGGGTGAGGAGCCGGAAGGTGATTCTTTTGTTGACGGGGAGCCAGTGCAGGTCTCTCAGGTGTCCGGAGATGTGGCTGTTCCGTGGGATGTCGAGGATGAGTCTGGCTGAGGCGTTCTGGATCCGCTGGAGTCTCTTCTGGAGCTTGGCGGTGGTTCGGCGTAGAGGGCGTTGCCGTAGTCCAGTCGGCTGGTGACGAGGGCCTGGGTGACGGTCTTTCTGGTCTCCGTGGGGATCCACCAGAAGATCTTCCGAAGCATGCGCAGGATGTTGAAGCACGACGAGGAGACGGCGTTGACTTGCCTGGTCATGGAGAGGGAGGAGTCCAGGATGAAGCCCAGGTTGCGTGCGTGGTTCGTCGGTTTGGGTGCGGTGCCCAGGGCGGGGGGCCACCAGGAGTCGTCCCAGGCGGAGGGCGAGGAGCCCAGGATGAGGACCTCCGTCTTGTCTGAGTTCAGTTTCAGGCGGCTCGTCGTCATCCACTCGGCTACCTTTTTCATCCCTTCGTGCAGGTTGGCTCTGGCGGCGGCGGGGTCGATGGTCAGGGAGAGGATCAGCTGGGTGTCGTCGGCGTAGGAGATTATGTTGAGGTTGTGTTGGCGTGCGATGGCCGCGAGGGGGCTCATGTAGACGTTGAAGAGTGTAGGGCTCATCGAGGATCCTTGAGGGACGCCGCAGATGACTTCGGTGGCCTCTGACTTGTACGGTGGTAGGCGGACTCTCTGTGTTCTTCCGTCGAGGAAGGAGATGATCCACTCCAGTGCCTTCTCCTGGATTCCGACGTTGCAGAGGCGCTGCACTAGGGTGCGGTGGCAGACCGTGTCGAAAGCCGCGGAGAGGTCTAGGAGGATGAGGGCCGCTGTTTCTCCGTTGTCCATCAGGGCTCGGATGTCGTCGGTGGCGGCGATGAGGGCGGTCTCGGTGCTGTGGTTGGCACGGAATCCGGACTGCGAGGGGTCGAGGGATCCGTTCGTCTCGAGGAAGGCGGCCAGCTGTTTGTTGACGGTCTTCTCGATGACTTTGGCTGGAAACGGGAGTAGAGAGATGGGGCGGTAATTCTTGAGTTCGGTGGGGTCTGCCGTAGGTTTCTTGAGTAGGGCGCTGAGTTCGGCGTGCTTCCAGCTCTCGGGGAAGGTGGCGGTGTCGAATGAGGTGTTGATAATGTCCCGCAGGTGGGGTGCGATGACAGCGTCGGCTTTGTTGAAGACGTGGTGAGGGCAGGGGTCGGTCGGAGATCCGGAGTGGATGGAGTTCATCATGCGGATGGTGTCTTCGGTGCTGATCGGGGTCCAGGCTCGGAGGGTGGTGGTGGGCGGCGTTGCTGTGGTCGTGGCGTGGGTCGGATGGGTGCTGAAGCTGTTGTGTATGTCCGCGATCTTGTTGTGGAAGTAGGAGGTGAGGGAGTTGCAGAGGTCTTGCGAAGGGGTGATGTCGTTGTTTCCGGCGTTGGGGTTGGAGAGCTCTTTCACGATGTTGAAGAGTTCCTTGCAGTTGTGTGCGTTGTTATCCAGTCGGTTCTTGAAAGCCGTTTTCTTGGCGGTGCGGATCAGTTGGTGGTGTTTCCGGGTGGCGAGCTTGAGGGTGGACCTGTTGTCCGGTGTGGGTTCCTTTCTCCAGACTTTCTCGAGGGCTCGGCAGTTCTTCTTGGAGCTCTTGAGTTCGTCGGTGAACCATGGGGCTTTCTTACTGCCGGGTCTGCTGGGCGGGGTCCTCAGGGGGGCGAGTTCGTCCGCGCAGTTGCTGAGCCACTTCGTGAGGTTGTCGGCGGCCTGGCTGGGGTTCGCTGAGCTGGCCGGAGGGTGCTGGCTCAGGGAGGCGGCGAGCTGGTCGGCTGTGATCTTGTTCCAGCTTCTTCGTGCAACCTGTTGCTGGTGGTGGTGGATCGTCGTTCTCCTGAAGGTGAAGTGGATGCATCTGTGGTCCGTCCAGTGGAGCTCTGTGGCGTGGCTGAAATCGATGTCTTTGCTGGATGAGAAGATGGCGTCGAGTGTGTGTCCGGCGAGGTGGGTGGGGGTGCTCAACAGTTGCTTGAGTCCAAGGTTGGCGAGGTTGTCGCGCAGGGTGCTGGTGTTGCCGTCGTTGTTGTTCTCCAGGTGGAAGTTGAAGTCCCCCAGGAGGATGTAGTCAGCGGAGGGGAGGGCATGCGGGCTGACGAAGTCGGCGATGTCCTCGCTGAATTGAGTGCGTGGTCCCGGAGGTCGGTAGATCAGGGTGCCTCTGAGGGTGGTCTTCAGGTCGGTGTGGATCTGGAAATGCAGGTGTTCGGCGGAGGGTGGGGTGTTGTCGGTGCTGGTCGTGATGCGGATGGTGTTCCTGTGGATGATGGCGATGCCTCCTCCCACCTGGTTGGCGTTGCGGTCCCTCCGGGTGATCTTGTAGGGATGCAGGGGTAATTTTAAGGGTCAGGGTGGTTCAGGGTTTTGAGTTGTAGGGTGAATTTTTAGGGTTCAGGGTGCGTTTAAGGTTTTTGGGGTTCAGGGTGAGTTAGAGTTTTGGGGTGGTGGGGTATTTTTGGGGTTCAGGGTGGGTTTAGTTTATATATACATATATATGTAAATTAAATGTATTTAAAAAACTACATATATATAGATATATATAGGTAAAGCACTTTTACACAGTTTATGACTTCACCACGCATGCATTTGCGTTCTAAAGGCATGTGTGGTAAAGTCATATGAGGAGTGAAAGTTTGCGGGATAATGGTATCATGGAGCAATTGCATTTTCATTGTGAAAAATGCGGAGTAATGGTATGCGGGATGAAAGTGTCAAGGATAACATCGTATATTCGAAAACAAGTATATAGACTTCAAATCACACTGTGGAACTATATATCTGAATACTGGATATTGTAATATTATTGAGAACACTTTTGAAATACTGATTCGATACAACAATTACTGAGTCCCATTTCTTAACTGAGAGAATGACATCAGCTGGTCTCACAAACATTATACGTGCAAAACGATAGATGCAACAGCATATTTGGTCCATTTAACAAGGAATCTGACTAGAGCCCTTAAGAAGTCCGCGAGGACAAAACATGTTGGCTGCGGTTCTAAATGGATTATCAAAAGAAGAAAATGAATAAAGAATTCTTAATCTAATATGTCTAATGGATGTTATGTACTGTAAAAACATGCATGGTGTGTGCTAACTACTTGAAGAAGTGTTGCTGAACTCTTTATCTAACAAAAGTGTCATAATTTAAATTTTTGGGGGAGATAAACCATTGTAGATTGACAGACAAATCTTTAGAACTGTAAATCGAATACACACAAAACACATGCACATGTCACAGAATAAAATATTGGAAAATATCCATATAAACATCAGAGTCCCAAAACATAAAGGTGTTCATTCCTACTAATGTTCACTGTGTACACAAGTTGGTTATTCTTGAAGAAGGAGGGAATACAGAAAAGTAAAGATACACAGCAAACAGTCAGCTGTAGAGCAGCACCAAGTCAATAAGCATTCATAGGAAAAAAAGTATGTGCTTGACCTTGCACCCATCATCTATGTGTCATGGTAATATATTGCATGTGTCTTACATCATAAATGTATCCAGCAACTATGTTGTGGTTACCAGGAATCTTTATCTGGTCAGGCAAATGTATAGTATGGACGCAACATTGTAAACAAAAGGGAAGTATTCC
Organism: Lissotriton helveticus; assembly: GCF_964261635.1. NCBI lineage: Eukaryota > Metazoa > Chordata > Amphibia > Caudata > Salamandridae > Lissotriton > Lissotriton helveticus. The sequence goes on along the minus strand of NC_136065.1, from coordinate 549,129,445 downwards.
ACAAAATCTCTAGGAGACAAGGCAGGAATATTAAGAATGGAAACTGGTGTCCTTGATCTGAATTTAACATAGCCTATGATGTATGCAGATATTGTCCAATTTATTAACACAACAAAAAAACACTACGAGCATGTAAGAAGACAAGTGCCTAACATTTTAATCTAATGTCCATAGGACACATCAAATCTAAGCAACAAATCATCAACGATATAGTGGTGAAGGATGCCGAAGGTCCAGGTAGAAATAAGGAAATGAAATAAATCTCAAGTACCTTTTAGCGGTAATACATGTTTTAGAAGTCTATTCAGGATGCCGGTAAGTAAACGGAGTAGTTCTTGTGTCATTTATGGTAACAGATGACATCCGTCCGTACAAAACTACGTGGAAAACAACAGGAAAAACATGTGTGAAGATATATCACACAGACTATTTGGTAGCAGAGACTCTGACAACTATAAACAACCCAAGTGCACCTATAACGGCATGCACACAGGAAATGGGTGTGCTCAAATTCCACTTCTTACCACAATATCCAGCCGGGACATGGATTTGGGACACGGAGATCACGAACACCAGTCCCACTACAAATGTTGAATTAGTATTACCATGTTCGCTAATGGATCTTCAAACTGCCAGCATGCTGCATTCGCAATGTTCAACCAGCTAACATGTGGTCTGGAGCTGGTCTAAATGACATTTAGCCCAGCCTCCATAAACTACTAGACCACAGTTCTGTGCATGTGCTACTAAGTTACGTCCTTCTACCGCTGCCTTCTTAGAGTTGTCAGTAGTCATATTAACACACATACTCCCATAAACAAATACAAACTCACATTTCTGTTGTTTCCAATAAAGAAAAATAATGAGGCAACATGCATTCTTTATTCCAACTTTTAAGAGGCACCAAAGCCACTAAGGGCCCCACCATCTATTTTGTACGAATGCCCGCCACCATGATACCTCCATTTTTTACTGACCAAAGTAAGAGTCTTATAATAGTCTGTTGCATAAGTATTGATACAGATGGCTATTTTCTATCTTTCCCTTAATTCCGCTACAACACAGTGAGATTCCATGGAGTTCTGCGAATGGGTGGAAAACGGCACGTTGCACTGCTCAATCAATCAAAAAAATACTTTATTCGGTTTTTGAATAAAACCATAAAATTTGCGCAAATCCATGTACATTTTTTTAAAACATACATTTCGTGACAGTAAAACAGTAATAATCAATCCAATAAAAATAGAGAAATATATATATATATATTTATATACACATCAAAATCAATGATAAAAAAGAGAGCGGAAAAGTTGACGACCGGTTACCGGGCATGCAACTTCATAGATGATAATTAATGGGGTGCCAACTGGTATTAGGGCTTTGTTATTTCTCCATACAATTTGTAGATTTCAATGAGGATTTCAGAAAACCTGCTAAAAATGGGATACATTCTGGTTTCAACATTTGCAGATAAAAAAAAGGAGCTGGGCGGACCTGGGTAAAATTCTACTTTTTTAAATTCAAAGATTTGCTTTTTACTGGGTTTATTTTTTTTTATGTAAAAAGTATTGATTTTTACAGAAAGAAAGGATCCACCAATCGGCACCCAGAACACCTCTGAATATCAGATGTGGATTGTGATCACGTTATTGGCTGGAACAATCATCATCAGCCTTTCCTTCTGACCCCAGCAGGAGCTCTCAGGGATGGGGTTCATCAACCTGTAATGGAATCCTCCTATGGTATTCTCGAAAATCCAGCCACCGCGTCTTTTACGTATACTATCAGAGGATGTTTCGGGAGCGCAATCACGCTCTTCATGTGACAGTCCTTCCGTTGGGCTACGTTAGAGAAGTCGCCATCCACAAAAGTGAAAAACTGGCATAAAGGATCTTCTTTGCACAACTGTTTACATTGTTGGTCCGAGTCGGCCTTGACCACCCTACGGTCATTTCCTAAAAAGTTCAATCCTTTAAAAATGTGGTCACTGCATCTTTTTTTAATCCCAAAGCCTCTTAACGAGAAGCCTGAAATGACGTTTTGAATAAAAACCAATGAAGGAGTCCTTGGGTTAAAGTGCTTCAGATAGCAAAAGAACTTTCTGTTGTCAACAGCCCAGTCTTCTGTGAGAAATGTGAAGTACTGGCAGTGGGGATGGTTGCTGCAGATGAGCTGGCAGTTCTCAGCATCAGGAGCCAGAACCTGGTCAAAGTCATTGCCAGCAAAATCAAAATTGGGAATGAGATATTCAGGACATGTGGAATCACAAGTGCTGTCATCACAGTCCCTTGTGTTGAAACCAGACACAACATTGTCAAGGATATTAATCACTGGTGGAGATGGCAGCTTCGTAGCGAATTTATGGAAGCACATCTTACGCGCATATGTGAAGAACTGACAGTCAGGGGAGACGGTGCATGAATCCTGGCACTCAGTGAGGTTTCTCGTAGGAGAGTCCTAATGTAACTGCCCAAGAAATCAGTGTCTTTGTAGGTTTTCGTGAAACAACTATGTTTGTTTGGGTCAACTGTGGATAAACGAAACCCAGACACAGCATTTGCCAAAGTGGTGCTCCTTGATGGAAAACCATTGTCCGTGTATTTCAGTAAACAGATAAAGCTTGGAATGCCGCGATGCTCTAAAATAAAGGTGAAAAAACCGGTTTCTGGCTATCAGCCTTCATTCAGCCTGGATAGCTTGACTCCAGTGGTGTGGAGAGCCTGGGACTCACGTCTGAGCATACCCAGCCCACTCGGGTGAAAATTGCAAAAAACACAGTTGATGGACAGAATGTAGAACAATGTCATACATTCAACCCAGTACAAGGATCTGGGCCTAAATCCATCGTTTTTTTGCACTCCACACCACCCTGGGTTAGACACTGGCTATATGCAAATCAGCTCTGACCCTGTGCCTCATGGGAACAGTCCAGTCCGAACTACCAAGCCATGTCTTTCCCAGACTGGAATCAAGCATCCAAGGACCGGTTTCTGGCTATCAGCCTTCATTCAGCCTGGATAGCTTGACTCCAGTGGTGTGGAGAGCCTGGGACTCACGTCTGAGCATACCCAGCCCACTCGGGGTGAAAATTGCAAAAAACACAGTTGATGGACAGAATGTAGAACAATGTCATACATTCACCCCAGTACAAGGATCTGGGCCTAAATCCATCGTTTTTTTGCACTCCACACCACCCTGGGTTAGACACTGGCTATTTGCAAATCAGCTCTGACCCTGTGCCTCATGGGAACAGTCCAGTCCGAACTACCAAGCCATGTCTTTCCCAGACCGGAATCAAGCATCCAAGGACCGGTTTCTGGCTATCAGCCTTCATTCAGCCTGGATAGCTTGACTCCAGTGGTGTGGAGAGCCTGGGACTCAAGTCTGAGCATACCCCGCCCACTCGGGGTGAAAATTGCAAAAAACACAGTTGATGGACAGAATGTAGAACAATGTCATACATTCACCCCAGTACAAGGATCTGGGCCTAAATCCATCGTTTTTTTGCACTCCACACCACCCTGGGTTAGACACTGGCTATATGCAAATCAGCTCCGACCCTGTGCCTCATGGGAACAGTCCAGTCCGAACTACCAAGCCATGTCTTTCCCAGACCGGAATCAAGCATCCAAGGACCGGTTTCTGGCTATCAGCCTTCATTCAGCCTGGATAGCTTGACTCCAGTGGTGTGGAGAGCCTGGGACTCACGTCTGAGCATACCCAGCCCACTCGGGGTGAAAATTGCAAAAAACACAGTTGATGGACAGAATGTAGAACAATGTCATACAGTCACCCCAGTACAAGGATCTGGGCCTAAATCCATCGTTTTTTTGCACTCCACGCCACCCTGGGTTAGACACTGGCTATATGCAAATCAGCTCTGACCCTGTGCCTCATGGGAACAGTCCTGTCCGAACTACCAAGCCATGTCTTTCCCAGACCGGAATCAAGCATCCAAGGACCGGTTTCTGGCTATCAGCCTTCATTCAGCCTGGATAGCTTGACTCCAGTGGTGTGGAGAGCCTCGGACTCACGTCTGAGCATACCCAGCCCACTCGGGGTGAAAATTGCAAAAAACACAGTTGATGGACAGAATGTAGAACAATGTCATACATTCACCCCAGTACAAGGATCTGGGCCTAAATCCATCGTTTTTTGGCACTCCACACCACCCTGGGTTAGACACTGGCTATATGCAAATCAACTCTGACCCTGTGCCTCATGGGAACAGTCCAGTCCGAACTACCAAGCCATGTCTTTCCCAGACCGGAATCAAGCATCCAAGGACCGGTTTCTGGCTATCAGCCTTCATTCAGCCTGGATAGCTTGACTCCAGTGGTGTGGAGAGCCTGGGACTCACGTCTGAGCATACCCAGCCCGCTCGGGGTGAAAATTGCAAAAAACACAGTTGATGGACAGAATGTAGAACAATGTCATACATTCACCCCAGTACAAGGATCTGGGCCTAAATCCATCGTTTTTTTGCACTCCACACCACCCTGGGTTAGACACTGGACTGTTCCCATGAGGCACAGGGTCAGAGCTGATTTGCATATAGCCAGTGCCTAAACCAGGGTGGTGTGGAGTGCAAAAAAACGATGGATGTAGGCCCAGATCTTTGTACTGGGGTGAATGTATGACATTGTTCTACATTCTGTCCATAAACTGTGTTTCTTGCAATTTTCACCCCGAGTGTGCTGGGTATGCTCAGACGTGAGTCCCAGGCTCTCCACACCACTGGAGTCAAGCTATCCAGGCTGATGAAGGCTGATAGTCAGAAACCGGTCCTTGGATGCTTGATTCCGGTCTGGGAAAGACATGGCTTGGTAGTTCGGACTGGACTGTTCCCATGAGGCACAGGGTCAGAGCTGATTTGCATATAGCCAGTGTCTAAACCAGGGTGGTGTGGAGTGCAAAAAAACGATGGATGTAGGCCCAGATCTTTGTACTGGGGTGAATGTATGACATTGTTCTACATTCTGTCCATCAACTGTGTTTCTTGCAATTTTCAGCCCAAGTGTGCTGGGTATGCTCAGACGTGAGTCCCAGGCTCTCCACACCACTGGAGTCAAGCTATCCAGGCTGATGAAGGCTGATAGCCAGAAAACGGTCCTTGGATGCTTGATTCCGGTCTGGGAAAGACATGGCTTGGTAGTTCGGACTGGACTGTTCCCATGAGGCACAGGGTCAGAGCTGATTTGCATATAGCCAGTGTCTAAACCAGGGTGGTGTGGAGTGCAAAAAAACGATGGATGTAGGCCCAGATCTTTGTACTGGGGTCAATGTATGACATTGTTCTACATTCTGTCCATCAACTGTGTTTCTTGCAATTTTCACCCCGAGTGTGCTGGGTATGCTCAGACGTGAGTCCCAGGCTCTCCACACCACTGGAGTCAAGCTATCCAGGCTGATGAAGGCTGATAGCCAGAAACCGGTCCTTGGATGCTTGATTCCGGTCTGGGAAAGACATGGCTTGGTAGTTTGGACTGGACTGTTCCCATGAGGCACAGGGTCAGAGCTGATTTACATATAGCCAGTGTCTAAACCAGGGTGGTGTGGAGTGCAAAAAAACGATGGATGTAGGCCCAGATCTTTGTACTGGGGTGAATGTATGACATTGTTCTACATTCTGTCCATCAACTGTGTTTCTTGCAATTTTCACCCCGAGTGTGCTGGGTATGCTCAGACGTGAGTCCCAGGCTCTCCACACCACTGGAGTCAAGCTATCCAGGCTGATGAAGGCTGATAGCCAGAAACCGGTCCTTGGATGCTTGATTCCGGTCTGGGAATGACATGGCTTGGTAGTTCGGACTGGACTGTTCCCATGAGGCACAGGGTCAGAGCTGATTTGCATATAGCCAGTGACTAAACCAGGGTGGTGTGGAGTGCAAAAAAACGATGGATGTAGGCCCAGATCTTTGTACTGGGGTGAAAGTATGACATTGTTCTACATTCTGTCCATCAACTGTGTTTCTTGCAATTTTCACCCCGAGTGTACTGGGTATGCTCAGACGTGAGTCCCAGGCTCTCCACACCACTGGAGTCAAGCTATCCAGGCTGATGAAGGCTGATAGCCAGAAGCCGGTCCTTGGATGCTTGATTCCGGTCTGGGAAAGACATGGCTTGGTAGTTCGGACTGGACTGTTCCCATAAGGCACAGGGTCAGAGCTGATTTGCATATAGCCAGTGTCTAAACCAGGGTGGTGTGGAGTGCAAAAAAACGATGGATGTAGGCCCAGATCTTTGTACTGGGGTGAATGTATGACATTGTTCTACATTCTGTCCATCAACTGTGTTTCTTGCAATTTTCACCCCGAGTGTGCTGGGTATGCTCAGACGTGAGTCCCAGGCTCTCCACACCACTGGAGTCAAGCTATCCAGGCTGATGAAGGCTGATAGCCAGAAACCGGTCCTTGGATGCTTGATTCCGGTCTGGGAAAGACATGGCTTGGTAGATTGGACTGGACTGTTCCCATGACGCACAGGGTCAGATCTGATTTGCATATAGCCAGTGTCTAAACCAGGGTGGTGTGGAGTGCAAAAAAACATGGATGTAGGCCCAGATCTTTGTACTGGGGTGAATGTATGACATTGTTCTACATTCTGTCCATCAACTGTGTTTCTTGCAATTTTCACCCCGAGTGTGCTGGGTATGCTCAGACGTGAGTCCCAGGCTCTCCACACCACTGGAGTCAAGCTATCCAGGCTGATGAAGGCTGATAGCCAGAAACCGGTCCTTGGATGCTTGATTCCGGTCTGGGAAAGACATGGCTTGGTAGTTCGGACTGTACTGTTCCCATGAGGCACAGGGTCAGAGCTGATTTGCATATAGCCAGTGTCTAAACCAGGGTGGTGTGGAGTGCAAAAAAAACGATGGATGTAGGCCCAGATCTTTGTACTGGGGTGAATGTATGACATTGTTCTATATTCTGTCCATCAACTGTGTTTCTTGCAATTTTCACCCCGAGTGTGCTGGGTATGCTCAGACGTGAGTCCCAGGCTCTCCACACCACTGGAGTCAAGCTATCCAGGCTGATGAAGGCTGATAGCCAGAAACCGGTCCTTGGATGCTTGATTCCGGTCTGGGAATGACATGGCTTGGTAGTTCGGACTGGACTGTTCCCATGAGGCACAGGGTCAGAGCTGATTTGCATATAGCCAGTGACTAAACCAGGGTGGTGTGGAGTGCAAAAAAACGATGGATGTAGGCCCAGATCTTTGTACTGGGGTGAATGTATGACATTGTTCTACATTCTGTCCATCAACTGTGTTTCTTGCAATTTTCACCCCGAGTGTACTGGGTATGCTCAGACGTGAGTCCCAGGCTCTCCACACCACTGGAGTCAAGCTATCCAGGCTGATGAAGGCTGATAGCCAGAAACCGGTCCTTGGATGCTTGATTCCGGTCTGGGAAAGACATGGCTTGGTAGTTCGGACTGGACTGTTCCCATAAGGCACAGGGTCAGAGCTGATTTGCATATAGCCAGTGTCTAAACCAGGGTGGTGTGGAGTGCAAAAAAACGATGGATGTAGGCCCAGATCTTTGTACTGGGGTGAATGTATGACATTGTTCTACATTCTGTCCATCAACTGTGTTTCTTGCAATTTTCACCCCGAGTGTGCTGGGTATGCTCAGACGTGAGTCCCAGGCTCTCCACACCACTGGAGTCAAGCTATCCAGGCTGATGAAGGCTGATAGCCAGAAACCGGTCCTTGGATGCTTGATTCCGGTCTGGGAAAGACATGGCTTGGTAGATCGGACTGGACTGTTCCCATGAGGCACAGGGTCAGATCTGATTTGCATATAGCCAGTGTCTAAACCAGGGTGGTGTGGAGTGCAAAAAAACCATGGATGTAGGCCCAGATCTTTGTACTGGGGTGAATGTATGACATTGTTCTACATTCTGTCCATCAACTGTGTTTCTTGCAATTTTCACCCCGAGTGTGCTGGGTATGCTCAGACGTGAGTCCCAGGCTCTCCACACCACTGGAGTCAAGCTATCCAGGCTGATGAAGGCTGATAGCCAGAAACCGGTCCTTGGATGCTTGATTCCGGTCTGGGAAAGACATGGCTTGGTAGTTCGGACTGTACTGTTCCCATGAGGCACAGGGTCAGAGCTGATTTGCATATAGCCAGTGTCTAAACCAGGGTGGTGTGGAGTGCAAAAAAACCGATGGATGTAGGCCCAGATCTTTGTACTGGGGTGAATGTATGACATTGTTCTACATTCTGTCCATCAACTGTGTTTCTTGCAATTTTCACCCCGAGTGTGCTGGGTATGCTCAGACGTGAGTCCCAGGCTCTCCACACCACTGGAGTCAAGCTATCCAGGCTGATGAAGGCTGATAGCCAGAAACCGGTCCTTGGATGCTTGATTCCGGTCTGGGAAAGACATGGCTTGGTAGTTCGGACTGGACTGTTCCCATGAGGCACAGGGTCAGAGCTGATTTGCATATAGCCAGTGTCTAAACCAGGGTGGTGTGGAGTGCAAAAAACGATGGATGTAGGCCCAGATCTTTGTACTGGGGTGAATGTATGACATTGTTCTACATTCTGTCCATCAACTGTGTTTCTTGCAATTTTCACCCCGAGTGTGCTGGGTATGCTCAGACGTGAGTCCCAGGCTCTCCACACCACTGGAGTCAAGCTATCCAGGCTGATGAAGGCTGATAGCCAGAAACCGGTCCTTGGATGCTTGATTCCGGTCTGGGAAAGACATGGCTTGGTAGTTCGGACTGGACTGTTCCCATGAGGCACAGGGTCAGAGCTGATTTGCATATAGCCAGTGTCTAAACCAGGGTGGTGTGGAGTGCAAAAAAACGATGGATGTAGGCCCAGATCTTTGTACTGGGGTGAATGTATGACATTGTTCTACATTCTGTCCATCAACTGTGTTTCTTGCAATTTTCACCCCGAGTGTGCTGGGTATGCTCAGACGTGAGTCCCAGGCTCTCCACACCACTGGAGTCAAGCTATCCAGGCTGATGAAGGCTGATAGCCAGAAACCGGTCCTTGGATGCTTGATTCCGGTCTGGGAAAGACATGGCTTGGTAGTTCGGACTGGACTGTTCCCATGAGGCACAGGGTCAGAGCTGATTTGCATATAGCCAGTGTCTAAACCAGGGTGGTGTGGAGTGCAAAAAAACGATGGATGTAGGCCCAGATCTTTGTACTGGGGTGAATGTATGACATTGTTCTACATTCTGTCCATCAACTGTGTTTCTTGCAATTTTCACCCCGAGTGTGCTGGGTATGCTCAGACGTGAGTCCCAGGCTCTCCATACCACTGGAGTCAAGCTATCCAGGCTGATGAAGGCTGATAGCCAGAAACCGGTCCTTGGATGCTTGATTCCGGTCTGGGAAAGACATGGCTTGGTAGTTCGGACTGGACTGTTCCCATGAGGCACAGGGTCAGAGCTGATTTGCATAAAGCCAGTGTCTAAACCAGGGTGGTGTGGAGTGCAAAAAAACGATGGATGTAGGCCCAGATCTTTGTACTGGGGTGAATGTATGACATTGTTCTACATTCTGTCCATCAACTGTGTTTCTTGCAAGTCTCTGTTCGAGTGGCTGCTGATTTTGCATATTTTTTGTCCGGAAGCCTGGCTGGGCTGAAAAATTGTCGAGAATGGCATTATGCAGCACACAACAAGGTGCTGCTTCTTGGATTCGTTTTGCTGACGCTCAAGTAGATTTTCTACTTGAGCTCAGCTTTTTCATCACGAATGGTCATGACTCCTATGACTGCTAGCGCATGAAAATCATGCTAGGAGATGTCAAATCTCACTTGTGCTTGCCAACTTACTGCTGCCAAGCTGCACATGAGTACAATCTCTGCCATACAGAGGTTGGTGAATTTGGCCGAAACTCCCAGTACTGTGCCAAAACTACTGAATTTATCTCCCACCCAACTAAGAGCCATTTAAAATGATCTCAATGGGTTCCTTCCCCTACTCCTGCATTCATCTTGTCTGTCATGTGATGCATAGTCAAATGAAACGCAGCTGCATTCCTCAATCATGAGTCACCATGGCAACCTTAACATGACACTTTGACCATGTGCAAGAGCATGGCGCAGATTATGCAACAGGTAGAAGAACATTCAAATATTTCATAAGGACGCAAACAGTGCTTAAAATGATATACTAACATTGGGTGAATCAAATGAGGCAAGCGCTCAAAACTGCTACCCCATGTTACCTTAAGTACATAGTAAATATATAGTCTTCAAAAAAACAGCTACCTCACAACCTATTACTCTTTTTCACTTGAAAGTTGCCAATAACCACTATCAGTATTATAGAGCCACAATTTATATGTATTTAATGATTACCTCTGCGTAAACCTTTCAGTCTCTATGTGTTCATAATCAAACTCTTTATTTAAATAATTTAAATCATTTTTATCTATTGCTTTGTATAAAAATAATTAATTTTGCTGTAGAATTTAATACAACTTGGATGTATAGCTAAAACGTTAATCAAGTGGATAACAGCAGTTGCAATTTGTAAACTTAAAATAGGAGCTACATAGCATCAAAATATAACTTTAGGCATTTGTATACACTGTAAGAGAAGTAAAACACACTTTTAGCTGAATGATTATTTGCACTATCATACGTTAAAATAATACAGTGCTGTTGTTTTCAGAAACTATGCATAACGTGCACTGTACGAGAAGGAGGTGAGTGGTATGAGAGTAGAGAAAGTACTCGAAATAAAAACAAATACTATGGAACACAATGTTACAAAGATTTTGCAGTGGGATTTAAGAACTGAGGGGCATATTGATAGGGATTTCGTGCATGGCAGCGATGCCCTGCCTCAAAGTGAAAAGGCAGGAATGTGCTGTTTCAATGGTATATGATGCATTCCAGTCATTTCCTCTAGTGCTTGCGTTATTTCTGCAGCTGAGCCCCAATGCAGGCGCCCTTTCATCATAGTGCAAGTGTGCCTGTCTTGCATGCAGGTTTGTTTTTGTGCAGGAAGGGGCACTTGCCTGCACAAAAACAATCCCGGAGGCTTTTTCCTCTTTCTATGTGTGCTGCAGAAGCCAGCACCAGTTCGGGGGAGCGGAGGTCTCTGGTGGGCACCTGGAATTAGAGTTGGTGGTTAAGCTGAGCAAATCCTGCAACATGTAGTGATTTGTAGGCATGTGTGAGGAGTTTTAATATAATTATTTTGCTGACTGAAAGCCAGTGGAGGTCTCTTAGGTGGCTGGTGATGTGGCTGTAGCGAGGATATTGAGGATGAATCTGGCGGAGGCATTCTGAATGTTCTGCAGTTTCTTGAGGAGTTTCTGGGTGATGCTGGTGTAGAGTGCATTGCTGTAATCAATTCTGCTAATGATGAATGCGTGGGTGACTATCTTTCTGAACTCAGTGGGGATCCACTTGAATATCTTGCGGAGCAGGCACAGTGTGTGGGAGCAGGATGATGAGACGCCATTGATCTGGCCTTCAAAAACAATGCTATCCTTTCGGTTTGACATATCTGACAGGCTCAGGAATCACGCAACAACCTCTTGTCTATGTCAAGTTCAATAATTCTATTACTCAGGCTACCAAAATTGTACAGGCTCAGTCATTTCAGAGCAAAGACACTTGAGGTTTACAGATGACACAAGCATAGACCTTTGAATCACTAATTGTCCCTTGAGTTAAAAACCTCTTACAGATTATTGAATATGGCAGCACAGATCTCCAAAGTTACTCAGGTCTTGCAGGCTCATGCCTATGACAAAACATGTTTCAGAATAGAGAGAATGTGCACATTGAGGGATTTCAAAGCAAAGCTATCCCACACATCTCTCAGACCACTATATGCTTAGTGATCTATTCTGGCCAAATGTGGGTTTGTCATTTTCCTTCAGGTAGCTATCATCTACATAGGACAATACATCTGGGTCAATATGTTACAGAATTGACACTATGTATGCCACATATAGCCCACACATATTCTTATAGCATATAGGTAGTCTTACATATCTAATTTGAAATCCAAGCATGGAGAAGTCTGCCCAATCACTGCTTTCAAGCGGAAGATTGTGACTGAAAAACACATTGGAAATATCCTAGGTTGTCTGCGTATTTTTTATTGACTGTACTATTAATAAGTGCCACCCTGTGTGTGTTCTGTATTTATAAAGTACATGTACGACTGTTTAAATGTCGATAGTCTAACACTATTGATATGAATGATCTAGTGTCAAAACAGGAAAAAGGGGATTATTCATTTGAGAGACGCAGGTTTTAATTACCCCCTGTTACTTCAACTGGATGAGTATGTCTCTAACAGGCCTGTTTCGTAGGGTATTGTGGTTGCATTTGTGTGCTGCACCTTTTAGGTATAATATCATAAGATGAATCCTTATCCCAGCTGCCATGGTTGCAATGCAGGGGCCAGTGCAAGGCCCTATTCAGCTGCATACATTTGCTACATTTGATCAGGAACAAGCAATAAAAAAGCAGGAAGTAATGCTACCTCTCCTTGTAGGAATGTCTTTACAAATTGCGGGGGCAAGTCGTCCTCCACCAAAAGGATGTCATATGACACTGTAAAATTTTCTCAGAATATTACATTAATGGGCACTGAATGTCACCCTCAATTTGGATATCTTGAATGACAGATAAAGATTCATGTTTCAATGCATTATAACTGAATATAATGTCCAACACTCAAATTAATTTTATATTTCCCTGTACTAACTCCCCTCCACCTCACTTTTACTCATCCCAAACTCCCTTCTATGGCTATAAACTACCTCAAAAAAAAAAACAATGTCTAGACCCTTCCCCCTTCCTTCTCAAACCAAATAACTGACTAGCATACCCATCACTCAAATTACTTTTGTATTTCACCATACTAATTCACCACTAATCCTTTATGTGTTCCGGAGTAGCATGAGAATGCCGAAAAAGCACTTCAACACCTTATCAGTGGTAGCAAGTGCCATATAAATGCAAAATTGTTTTTGCTTCTATTCCTCCACTATCCTTCTCATTCCAAAATAACTGACTAACATATCTACCACTCAAATTACTTTCATATTTCACTATACTAATTCACCACTAATCCTTTATGGGTCCAGGAGTAACGTGCTACACGCCTGAAAAGCGCTTTGACTTCTCCGCAAGGGTAGTAAGCGCTATATAAATGCAATTACAATACAATACAATCATATTATCTATCTGGAGGGACTATATGCCTGTCTGGGGTCTCAACTCTAATAAAAGTATCAATGTAGAAAAATACTGCCCTCGATTAAGAGTTATCAAATCACACCACAAGGAGAGAGTGACCACAGGGTACAAATAATACCATTATCCACAAGCACCCCACGCCATCAAGAACTTGCCCATACTCAATCAGGCTGCCACACAGAGGACCTAAAGTGGATGAAGTGGTCCACGCGGTAGAGAAACATAACCTTCACCTGTTAAAGATCACTCCTCTATTGAAGTAATGTGGCACAATATTTAATCATGCTCACTGCTGCCTACTGGCAACATTTGGGATGAGAGCGAGACGTGGGACATCTTTATTTATGAAAATCTTTACCTTGCTTGTCAGGATTGTAAATGTATTCCCCAATTACCCTTGTTTATTTATTAGAGCAAAACACTCTGTTCCTTCTACTCTCTAATTGCATGGAGTGACTTCCACTCCTTTTGAAGGTAATTTTATTTGTACTCTTGCTATGTATACCTCACAGTTCTCCATGTCTTCTACCAGCCAAGATGCACAATGTTCTAAATAGTGCCTCCCTAATTTTTTAGCAAATAGTCTTACATTTCCTTGTAGTGTGGGTTCACACTAACTTCGAGTTTATTAAGGTTTAATGGTTTATTTCTTCATCATGATGTATATTAATCAGTTCTCTCACTAGAGATTGTCTAGACAGATGTCTACTAGTGTCACATTGGCTGTCTTGGGACTCATATATATTTAATATTCTAGTGCCTTACTGTTTTTCTAGGTTACCTCCCAATTATGGGCCAAAGATTTCACCCATAACAGCAACTCATCTTGAGCAAAGTGTGCTCTGTGATAAAGACTGGTGAGGTAACCGACTCAACCCCATTGCTACTGAGGTAAACTAAAGTCTAGGTCTTCCACAAAAAATGGTCCTGACAAAGGCCAAAAGACCAGCATGGGCAACTGCTGGACAAAACATGTTGAAGTGACATTATGTGTTGTGGACCAGTAGCCTATCCACAAAAACGCCAACCAGTTTTTAACCCCTTGCACGCTGATGACGGAACCGCTCCGTCATCAGCTGCGGGTGCGCTGTGCTGATGACGGAGCGGTTCCGTCATGGCCCGCTCGCTGCTCATGCACGGCGTGAATTCCGCGCCTGCACTGAGCATTCTATTGAGCGGGGCGGGCCATGACGGAACCGCTCCGTCACAAGCACAGCCCAACCGCGGCTGGTGACGGAGCGGTTCCATCACCAGCATGCGGCGGCCGCGCGGCCGCCCCGCCCCCTTAGCACTGCGGCGGAATAACCGCCGCAGTGAAGGGGTTAACCTTATCCCTATCCAGACTACTTTACAATAAAATTCTCGTTACTGGATAGAAGAATATTTTAATTTACACCACTGTCAATATACAGACAGTATTCCTCCTGGTGGAGGTTATTGAATCACTTGGAGAAAAGGACACTCAAATGATAGACTCAATGAGGACACCATCCACCAAACCCCAAAACACACAAGATGATGGACGAAATGTTGCACAATGGCAAAACACTCACCCCCAGTCACAGATCTGGGTTTAATCCATCGTTATTTTGCTCACCAAGCCACCCCAGTTCGGACATGGCCATATGCAAATCAGCCTTGACCCTGTGCCTCATGGGAACAGTCCAGCCTGAGCTGCCAAGCCATGTCTTCCCTGGACTGGAATCAAGCACCCTAAACCCTAAAGTTACCCATGCCATCCAAAAAAACATTTCTGCCATAAACCCTAAAATTACCCTTGCTACCCCAAATCCCATACCCACCCTAAACCCTAAAAACCTCTTAGCAACCAAAAGCCCATACCAGCACAAACCCTAAAATACTCTTCCCACCCCAAAACCTAAACCCTAAAATTACCATTGCCACCCAAAATACCATAACCACCCTAAAACCCCAAAATAACCTTGCCACTCAAAAACCCCTACATACCATAAACTCTGAAACTCGGCACCCTAAAACTCATACCCACCCTACACCCTAAAAAACAATTAGCAACCAAAAGCCCATACCAGCACAAACCCTAAAA
Source organism: Lissotriton helveticus (assembly GCF_964261635.1). Taxonomy (NCBI): domain Eukaryota; kingdom Metazoa; phylum Chordata; class Amphibia; order Caudata; family Salamandridae; genus Lissotriton; species Lissotriton helveticus. Next base: position 549,114,178 of record NC_136065.1, on the reverse strand, counting down.
TACTCTTCCCACCAAAAAACCTAAACCCTAAAATTACCCTTGCTACCCGAAAAACCCATACCCACTCTAAACCCTAAAAAACCCTTAGCAAAAAATATCACACGCCAGCACTAACCCTAAAGTACTCTTCCCACCCAAAAACCTAAACCCTAAAATTACCTATGCCACCCAAAATCCCAAACCCACCCTAAACCCTAAAAATTCACTTACTATCCAAACCCACCCTAACCCTATAAACTCCTACAACTTAAAAACACATTTACCTCTTACCCACCCTAAACCCTAAAAATAACCTTGCCACCAAAAAAACCCATACCTACCCTAGACCCTAAAAATTGTATTCCCACCCTAAACCCAAAATATAACCTTGCCACCCAAAAACCTCTACCCACCATAAGCTCTAAAAACCCTTTTCACACAAAAACACATACCCACCCTAAACCCTAGAAATACCCTTACCACCCAAAACCCCATACCCACCATTAACCCTAATTTTACCCGTGCCACCCAAAAACACATATCCACCCTAAACCCTAAGAATCCCTTAGCACCTAAAACCCCATTCCCACCCTAAACACTAAAATACCTGTGCCATCCAAAAAACATATCTACCATAAACCCTAAACTTACCCTAGCTACCCCAAACCCCATTCCCACCCTAAACCCTAAAAACTCCCTAGGACCCAAAAACCTATACCAACCTTAACCATAAAAATATTCTTCCCACCGAAAAAACCTAAACCCTAAAATTTCACTTGCCAACCAAAATCCCAAACCCTCCATCATCTATCTATCTATCTATCTATCTATCTATCTATCTATCTATCTATCTATCTATCTATCTATCTATCTATCTATCTATCTATCTATCTATCTATCTATCTATCTATCTATCTATCTATCTATCTATCTATCTATCTATCTATCTATCGATCTATCTATCTATCTATCTATCTATCTATCTATCTATCTTTAGAAATCAAAAACACTTAAAATGATTGAAATTTAAAGCCTTTAATACTTGCATATACCGTTACCTTCAAAACTTTAACAACAAACATGCCTTTACCAATCATGCCTTTACAACAAAATTTGTTGTATTGGTATGTGTGGTATAGGCACATTTGTTGCAAAATCCTGCGTGGTAAAGACTTGCGAGGTAATGTAACCTGCGTGGTTAACCCTGCGGTTAAGCCTGCATGGTAAAGGCTTGCAGGGCTCCGACTGCATGGTAAAGGCGGTTTCCCAGGATTCATGTTTTTTAACACGGGCAGGCTGAGCACAGCACTGAAAGTTTGTAAACTACTGGCTTAGTGTCTGGTGTTTTACCCTGTAGCACTGTTTCTACATTATTCAACATTTACATTTTTTATATACTTATATTGCATTATTGTGCTTATTACTTTAATATGCACTTAATAAAGAGCATTTGTAGTGATAATATGGGTTCCTCTACGCTTTAATTTTTATCCGTGATGTGCTTAATGGAATTATGGTCAATAATCATATGTCATTCTAGGATCTAAATTGGCCTTGATGCCTATTTCATATTCAGCTAAAGCATTTGTGTAGGTTGCCATTTTCTCAGATCCCATTTTAATGTCAATTCTTAAGATTGTTGGCTCAGAGCCTTATTGACTTTCTTAATTGTTTTCACAATTTTCGTTTTGGGATCAAGTATAATGGATTTTTCGTGAGAAGCTGATGCTTTAGAATGCACTTCAGAGTCTCATGAAGACAAGTTAAATCTAAATTGAACATAGGTTGCTTGTTTATGCATTCTCAGCATTTTTAAACTTTCCTATTTGTCCTTCTCAGATTTAACTTCATAGACACGTTATATTCATGCCCATACTTTTGCCTGTGGATCTGATTAATTTAGGGTCTTTCAGCGATGTAAAGGATATGCCCTTAAGGGGCATTGTACAAGCCTCTAAAGCCACCACAACGTCACTTTTATTGACGTTGTGGTGGTGATAGGGGCGTAGCCTTATTTACAAGGCAGTAGTTACTTAACGTGGCTTAACTCTGCCTTGTAAATAAGTCCTCTTTTCACCCGATGGTTAACGTGAAAGGGGTAGGCAGAGGGTGTTGCGGTGGGCGTTCCCCTGCAACACCCATTGATTTTGACGCTGCCCCCTATGTACAAGGTCAGCGTACATAGGAGGCAGAGCCCAAATTAAGACCAGGTAAAAACCTGGTCTTAATTTGGTGAAATGAAGAGAAATGCATTATTTCTCCTCGTTTTTGCTTTTTCCATGTGTGCTGCCTTGTGCAGCACACATGGGAAAAGCAAAAAGCCATGGATTGTTTATGTACAGGGGCCTCCTCCCTGTACATAAACAATCTTTAAAAAAATGCCACTTTAAGCAGCACACATGAAAGTGACAAAATGGCATTTCAGTATTGTTTATGTGCAGGAAGGGACACCTTAATACACATAAAAAATCCTCCCTTGCACGCAGACTCCCTTGCACTATGGTGAAAGGGTGCCTGCTTTGGCGCTACTCTGCTAAGTGTAGCGCCATTGCAGGGGGAAACGCAAGGGTGCACCATATCGTTGTAAATATGGTGCAGTCTTAAGTCTCAGAAGTTTCAGAGTGAGGTGTTGAGCCGTGAAGGCTAACGCCTACTCCGCCACTTCTATTGTACTTGTCCCCCTTATTTTCCTTGTGCATACAGATATGTGAAGTATCACCATGTTCGTATATGTGGCGTTTTGACATAGCACAGTTCAAATATGGCATGAAGTCATGTCATGCATTCCAAAGAAAGCTGTGTCCTCACATAGCAGACATTTACGAGTCAGTCACATATTCTTTAAATTGCATACAGCAAGTACAAGTGAATTCAACAGGGGAAACAGCCATCACATCACATGCGTTACAACGCATGCAATTTCAACGCAGTCATTACAACAACCGCGTTGTTACACCGCAGTACCATTACAACGCAAGTCGTTACATCGACTTGCTGTAGGGGACTTGCTAACCTAAGGAGTAGTATAATTTCCTATTCCAGCACCTTCCCCACTGTTGCGCACACTGGATTTGGAATAGTAAATTATACTATTCCTAAAACCAGCGTGCCCCCTAGAGCAAGTCGATGTAAAGACTTGCGTTATAGTGGTACTGCAATGTAACAACGCGGTCGTTGTAACAACCACGTTGTAATCACATGCATTGTAAACACATGTGATGTAGAGGGCTATATTCATTGAGCAGTTTATGCTGCATATCTCAGAACAGCACACATGCAACGCTAAAGCTATGCCATTTGGAAGAAGAACATTTGTGTTTGAATCTTACCTGCGACTTAATTCTTTTTTGAGGGGCAATGCATTTTTCGTTTCATGCCAGCAGTCCGAAGTCAGCTGAAGAAAGTTAAACTTTGACTTTCAATAATAATAATGATAATTAAAAAGGTGTTCCTAAGCTTGTTTTTTAACTTGTTTTCACTTAGTGGGGCACCATTAAGTATGTTATCCTTTCTGCTCTGAAAAGTAAACAGGGTTAAATGAGCTGTGCAAATGTTGTGGAGGAGGAGAAAGGGATAGAGGCTGTAAAGAGAATCTATAAGGATTGTGGTGGCGCGTCTGTGGTGATGTGTTTGTGAAATATATATAGTTTTTTAACGAAAATCGGGACATCACACTTCCTCATGGTATTGCACTTCTGATCATCCTATGGCAATATCAAAATAATGTATCATACTTGGACACAATACTCCAGATGTGGCTGTCAGAATAGGAACCACGATATGCCAGTGTGGCTGGTGCAGGGTTCGTCAAAATATTGAAAATGAGGTTGCAGGAATTTAGTACAAGTGGTCTTAAAACGTACAATAATCGAGAGGTGAGGAAATTTAGAGTGAGGTTACTCCATCAGGGCAACAAAGTATTTTACTCTGTCCACTTGAGGGCGGTACCACAATCAACATTTGCAGATGTACTCTTTCCCAGAGTACAGACATCTCCTACCTCAGCAGGATCCACTGTCATATTAAAAGTATGCCAAACATGACCGAGCCATACGGCACACTTTTAATTTCTTTTTTTATTTCAAAAAAGGAAACCTGGAAGTGGAATTTTCTTTTTGCCAATAAAAAAAACCAATTCCCCCTCTCTCCATTGTAATTTTAAACCATTGCGTGGGGGGTAATTTACATGTTTTTACCTTCACTCACCACCACGTTTTGGATGGTGATAAGCAAATATATAAACGTAACATTTATTAGAACATTGGAATGTTGGGAGCTCCAGTGAAAACAATGGAGTGCTCTGGGCTTATAATGGCTGGTATAAGCCTGAAGCTCCAACATTCCAATGTTTCTTTGTTCACAGCTCTTCAGGGAGCCTGAGGAGATTCCAATCCCCTCATGCTCCCATTAGGCTTTGTTTTTTTTTTGTTAGAACATTCTGCCCTCTAGTGGTAGAATGTTCTAATAGCCTTATAGCCCTTCGTAGCTGGGCTATACCTGCTATTAAAGTCCCTCTCCTTTAACGCTGGAGAGGGCCTTTAATAGCCGGTATAGCCCTCTACATTGGGCTATAAGGCTATATTCACTCACCATAAACAGGGCAGACTGACAAATGGCAGAAGGAGTTGTCTCCACCCCGGACATAATGATAGTCCATCTGAATCTAAACCAACCCCAAGACACAACAGGGAGTGATAAATAATTTTTCTAGCCATCTTCCCCTGCACAGAACCCACGTACTGAACTTGAGAACGATTACAAGGTTTCCTGGTTTCCCTCCCAAGTAGAAGAAGTGACGTTTTTTCTCCACACTCACTAGTTTGACATGTACCTTTTTCCGTCACATAACTGAAAAACTGTTTTCTGGTGAAAATGGATGTGTAAATGTTTGTTCTTATGTTTCACTTTCCTTAAAAAAGCGAAATACTAATAGCAGGATTGCCTTAAAGTGTGAGAACAGGTTAACTATATGCAAGCACAGTCGTGGCCTAACATCAGCCATGTGCTTTGACATTTGATGAATGTGCAAATTTTTGGGGCACTGTAGGTTTTATTTTCCAAGATTTATCTTTGATGAACTCTTGAAAATAATTGTAATTCCAAAATTGAATTTGTGAACTTTTAATTCTCCGAAAGGATAGGATATTATTTTATACCACCAAAGGCAGCAGAGGATGTATGACGTTACAACGCATGGTTTTACCACGCATGCTGTTACAACGCAAGTATTACAACGCAAACCTTTACAACGCATTACACTTGGGGGTGCTGGATAGTGAATAGTTTAATTTACTATTCCAACTCCAGTCCCCGTGGACACTAGAGAAGGTGTTGGATAGTAAATTAAAACTATTCCTTATCCTAGAGCGCCCCCCAGTGTAATGCGTTGTAATGGTTTTCGTTGTAATACATGCGTTGTAACAGCACTGCGTGGTAAAAGTTGCGTTGTAAAGGTTGCATACCGGCAGCAGATACCGTACTTCCTGTAAGACAATACCTACTTCCTCTACCTGACCTGTTCCAACACTTGTTTTGAGCACTCAAAGCAAAACATCACAACATCATTAGTCGACACATGAAAAGAGGCTTTTTTAATTTGAGTGAACACTAGTTCAAAGGTACCTAAACATACTACATGGACTGGTCCTCATAGCATGCCGGTCCTCACTGAGATGGTGTTGGTCTGATTTTGTCAGAGTTCATCAACACTGAGGACCGATTCAGAGTATAATGAACTCTGGGTTTCCTGGAAGGTAAATGGACATTTTTTTTACTGAATTTGTACTTCTCTTAAGGGTTTCTGTGACTTACTAATGTGTCTTCGAGACAGCTGTTTAGCACAGGGATATATCATTCTCTCCGACTATTTTTTTCTGAACATTTTTGACTGTTCGATGACATATTTTCCCTTAAATGTTGATCATTTTGTTTGTTGTTTGGAGCTCTGAAGTTAACACAATTATTAATCTCTTTTGGGAATGTTTGCAATGATGCAAGAGAAACTGAAGGCCTAATGGTGATCTCTGACTTAATACTCAAATTTATAAGTATTTATTTCAGAGTTTGGACTGAATTTGGGGGATATTTGAGGTCTGAAGGTGACCAATATCTATCTCTCATTTGTAAGGCATTTTATCATTTTTGCAGTTTTAGAGCTATCTCCAAATGATGCATTTTTTTCTTAACAAACGCAAGGCTGAATAAAAACAGTTCCCCATATGGTGGATTTTTCTCTCAGATCTCTTACTATGAGCTTTAAGTGGATATACTTATCACTGACCAATTCTCTTGACTAGGAGATCAATTGATAGAGTGCGGGAACAGTGGTTATCAGACTTCACTGTTTACCAACTCATTCCAGAAGACCTCCACTTTAACTTACATGGCTAAATATGGAACATAGCAGTTTGAGAATGTATTTGCATTTTATGAAATTCCTGCTAAAATTCAAAGCTGAAGATCACAATCTTGGGTTGAATATCGGTGCCAACAATGTCTTTGCTTTTTATATACTGCACACATATGTTAGTTGTGGTCAGGGGCATCATGGCATGTTGATCTCTCGTATATCTTAACATTGTGTTTCGAAAAGTACTGGTCTGAGTTGACACAACTCGCCGCATTTCATTCCAGCCATATTTTTTTTCAAAGTCCCAGTTGCAAGCAAGATCAACATGCCATGATGCCCATGACAAAGGGAACCTTTTTTCCAGAAATGCATTGGGTTGTGACAATAAATCATGGCATGTGGAACCCACTTTTTGCTGCTGTGCTTTTGTGAATGTGGATGTTAAGCATTGCTGGGATAAAATGGATTGAATGAGCAGACAAGTATGAAGCTGAAAAGTAAAGATTAAATAATATGATAAACTCAAAAGAAAAAATACATGAATTGGATTTATTGGATTTAAGCAGTCTTGGCTGTGCAGCTTGGTGGAACCGTAATTGGTTCCTTCGTATTTTGTAAATGTTGCAAACAAGACGAAGCAGGTTTAATGCACGCTGCTAAAGTTTGAATGGAGTACTTTCTGGACTACAGGATTGAGTACAAAATAAAGGTGTGCATCTCACCCCCACTTTAGTCTCAAATGGTAAACATGTTTTTATCTGCAGCTAGCTTCTTCCAAGATGAAGCCTTCAGCCGAGTATCTAATCTAAACGGTGAGGTGAATATATTTGCAGCGGATTTCTATGCACACCCGAACTGCATGCATGCATACATTTGAAAATATGAATGTATATTGAGCACCACCAGCCTTTAGTTAAGTTTGAATAGAACTCATTCTGAAGAAAATTATGAATGCCACAGACATTTCAGTGCAGACAAAATAAACCAATGTTAATTAAAAACGCTTGGAAAATGCAATGATAGCACAGGCAGTATATTTAGTAAGAAACAACGTTTCAGCCGAACCGAGATTTATTCAAAACAATCAAAGATTTCAAAAGTTATTATTAGGAGTGCTTGAGAGAGAGAATAGTGTAAAAGGACCCTAGGTGTGCTCGCTTTGCCACTTTTGCCGACACCGCCAAGAGTCAGCTTAAACCTACCTCGGGGGTCTTTTTAGGAGCGCCGCTATCGCCGAGAGTCACCGGGGGCTAATCTCAGCGCAAGTAGATGTCGGAGGAGGAGGCAAACTACACCTCCCAGCGTCCTCTGCTTTGCGCAAGCCAGTGACGACATCCCATTGCACCAGGAGGCGCACATAAGGACGCTCGGGCTCCCGCGGCACGGGGGCTCGCTTTGCCACTTTTGCCGACACCGCCAAGAGTCACTCAGCTTAAACCTACCTCGGGGTCTTTTCAGGAGCGCCGCCATCGCAGAGAGTCACCGGGGGCTAATCTCAGTGCAAGTAGACGCCGGAGGAGGAGGCAAACTACAACTCCCAGTGTCCTTCGCTTTGCGCAAGCCAGTGACGATATCCTATTGCGCCAGGAGGCGCACATAAGGACGCTCGGGCTCCCGCGGCGCGGGACGCGCGGGCGTGCCCGGGCGAAGACTGGGCCAAGGGCGGGCCAGTCCGCGCCCGTCGTAGCCAGGAGGAGGCTGGGCTGGGCCACACCTCTAACATCTGCACCTGCACCCGGACTATAAGTAAGCGGGACTCTTGTTTGTGACTTTGAACTAACTGTGGGCAAAGTTTCAGAGGATAAGCATCCCAATTTTGTGGCGGGGTGGTGAATATCACATAGGAGAGGGCTTATGGCTACAAAACTGAAGCAGGTGGGCCAGAGAGTTGGGGGTGGGGTGGTAGGTACATTGGATACCTTTTTTATTAGGGCTGAATCGGTACTTCAGCATGAGATACAGCTCACGGAAAAAAGGCTTTCATTGGGAACCTATGTAGCACGAAAAAGATCGTCCATGGGAGCAATAAGCGAACCTAAGTCACCCATGGTAGCCTCAATTTCTGTTAGCCACCCAAATATAGATCCACCTGAATATAGACAGGGGGGCATGGCTGAGATGCACCAGAGTATATCTCATGAGCGTCTGGAATTGGTCCCGGAGCATATTTAGTTGGATATGTCTGTACATGATACTGCACACGGACCTATGATGGTCCCCACTACCCCACGTATTCTTGACGCCCCCTCGGTTCTACTCACACCCCATACTGCGAACCCCTCCCATACTGATAAAGGGGAATCCCAAGACAATTGGGTCACTAGGCCAAAGAGACCGTCTAGAGAAAGTATTGGGGCTGTAGGTGGTGTGGGGGAACCTTTAGCAAAACGAGCAAGGGGCAGTTTAGCAGTGCGAGCCCAAAATAAAGATAAAGGGCGAGACAAGCACCAGAAAGATAAACTACCACAGCTACTTAAAACTGGAACGTCCCATCCTGAAAATATGTTGGACCATCCAGGTGTAGGGGCCAATCAGGCATACTGGGAACGAATGGAAACGCTAATGCTAACAATTCTTGCACCTCTCTGGACCAAATTAGGGGAAATTGAGGAGAAATGTGCCCTTTTGGCAAAATCTGCAGAAGGGAAGAAAGATACAAATGCGGTGAAAGTCATCGGGGGAGGTAATCTTTTAATCACTCAACCAGGGAGGTCAAAATCAGGCAAGACTCTGGCGAAACATTTAACCCATACTGTTGTAGATTGCATAAATGGTACAAATTATGCATCAACTCCTTCGACCCAAGTAGGGATGACTGAACTGGTGGGGTAGAGCAGGCCAGCTGGCATTTCTCAGCAGGGGCATGGGAGGCAGACACAACCCCTTTTTACAAGTGTTATTGATTCACAAATACTGAATAATCTTGCTGGGCTATTGAACGATCCATCATTGGGGCTTGAGGGAAGCCAAATCCCAACATATATTCTAGCAGCAAATGTACTGCTAAAACATTCGCAAGATGTTATAGCTGCAAGTCCCCATGTTGTAGTTTTGGCAAATGTCCCTCCTTTAAGATCGGACCAACAGGAATTATGGATGCAGTTAAAAAATAAAACTGGATTGGCTGGCCAAACATAAAGGGTTCAGGCTTTCATTAGCTAATAACATTCTGATGGTGCGCAGAGTTGCATGGCTTGGAAGATCCCAGAAAAAGACAGGGGGGGATTGTGTCATTGTAAATTTTCGAAGCCCTAGAGTGGCACAATTGATACTTGAAGTACAATACCACTTTTCCCCCGTTACCTCCATTGTTGCCTTACCATTGGGGTATTTTTATCGGCCCTCATCAAGATCACATGGGGAGATTGTCCCGCACATTGCAGTGTTGAATAGATTTGAGGCCCTGTCCAATCTAGATGACCAGTGTTGACTACAAGTAGGTAATGCACATGTAGAGTCCCCCCCAACAGAGAGTACAAAGCCTGTACAGGAACTCTATTTATTATTGCCTGACTACGCACCGGTGACACATCCATAACACATTTCCCGTTTCTGTCCCACCAATAGAAATTGAGGGTAACGAAGTGGGCCGGCTCGAAACTGGATCTGAAGTAAAAATTCTGTCATGGAATATAGCCGGTTTGCGCTCAAAAAGAGGGGATACAAATTGGGAGTCATTACTCCGAAGGCACCACATTATTGCACTCCAGGAAACCTGGGATTCACATGATTCATACCATCTGGACGGGTATTGCTCTTTTGGGAAAAATGCTGTGCAATCTTCTATGGGGAGATCGAGCGGGGACTTTTGATATTGATTAGCCTTGAACTTCTTTATAGGCCCAAGCTGATAGTGAGGTATACCCCTAATATTTTAGCGGTTCAACTTATAGGCGACAATTTACCTGGTTTATTAGTGGTGAATTTTTATAATTCTTATACTAGCGTAGATGACCTGGAGCACTTGAAATCTCTAACTATTTTTCTGAATGATTATGAGGCCATAAATGACGCTCCTTACCAATTATTAATCCTTGGTGATTTTAACACTCATGTCTGTCCATCCAATTGTATGCAAGGTATTGAAGATGAACACGGACCCCAGGGGACAACTCATTTTGAACACACGACGTGTGGGGCTTATCTAGAGAGTCTTTTATGTGTTTTTAATTTATTCTGCCCGGAACAAGCAAACACTTCTCCTCCAGTCCCGACCTACACAGGACAGGGACATGGAAGCACTATTGATTATATTTTAGTATCATGCCCGTTGATTGAACTATTGGGCACATTTTGTGTCACGTGTAGCTGTTTGAGCGACCATAATCCTCTCACCCTGATTCTTCATATCCGGGCTTTTGAAATAGGGAATACGCAAGACCTTATTTCAAATTCCATTATTGCTACTAAGGATCAAGCTAGGAGATTAAAATGGGATGCAATCACACCTGATAATTTCCTTGAAAATTTATATAGAGGGCTACCAGAGGATTTCAGTATATGTTCAAATCCGGATTCTGACCCAGTCGAAATGTTAAGTGCCTTTGACCGCATCACGAAGCAGGTAGCTACCAATTTGACGCTACTCTGCATAGCAAGGCCCAAAAAACATAAAAATTGGTTTGACTTAGCGTGCGCTACTGCACACACTGCACTTCTAGGGGTCCTGAAGGAATCTACAAGGGATGTAAACATGGTCAAGCAGGCTAGAAAGGCCTATAAATTCGCAGTTAAAAAAAGAAAATTACAGCTAAAAGAAATGGCCTGGGAAGAACTTAGTCAAGCAAGTGTCCTGTCTAACAGCTCCAGATTCTGGAAAGTGGTTAATAGCCCAATGTTCAGTGAAACATCTAATTCAGTTATGGACTGTCTTAGTCCCCCAGAAAAGTGGGTTAAACATTTTAGTGGCATATGTACTGAAGTGAGTCAGGAGGTCCGAACTGTTCAAGGGGATAATATCCAGGTTTTAAGTGTGCGTTTTACAGAGGAGGAAGTGACTGAGGCGATTATGTCGACATCAAAGGGCAAAGCACCATGCCCAGATGGCGTACCAGCAGACCTTTATAGGGCCGACCCCAGTGTTTGGGCCAGAATTTTTACACTTGTTTTTAATGCCGAGACCAAGGTCGGCTTCCCCAAGTCCTGAGCTAAAGCTGTCATAATTCCAATTTTTAAAAAGGGTACAAAAGACGATCCGGTCTGCTATAGGCCGATCTCTCTTCTGGACTCTGCAGCTAAGATAATGGGGAAGGCCGTACTCACCCGCCTAACAGATTGGTTGGACAAAAACAGCATTTTATCAGACCTGCAGGATGGGTTTAGGCAGGGAAAGGGTACGATGGGACAATGCCTTAAATTACATCTAGTAATAGCAAAGTACATGTTCGCTAAGCAGGGGAACATCCATCTAGCCTTTATGGATCTATCCACCGCTTTCAACATTGTATATAGACAAAAACTTTGGGCTTCCCTTCACTGCATTGGGCTTGAACCAGCGTTGATTTCCTTCCTGGCAGTTATCCATGAAAACACATCGGCGGCCATTCAATATGATGAAAATGGAAGTCTAACTGAGGAATGGCTGGTGGAACGAGGAGTACGACAGGGGTGCATACTTGCACCCCTGCTGTTTACACTCTATATTAATAAATTGGGTGACGCACTGATCTCTTCCTGGAAGGACATCCCTAGGGCAGGTTCCAAAATGATTCCGGCATTATTGTATGCAGACAATGCTGTTTCGGTGGCTAGAATGTCGCAGGGGTTGCAATCCCTCTTAGATTGTTTTATTGATTTTATGGACTCCTTAGATCTAATCACTAATCTCAAGAAGTCACACTCTATGACTATCGGAAAGTGACGGGCTAAAAAAACAAAGTTTTACTGTAAGGGCACCGAACTTACAAAAGTCCCCACTTTCCCATATCTAGGTGTACTTTTTGATGAAAAGCGATCATGGGTTACGCAGCGTGCTCTTAAAAAGCATGCTCTTAAAAAGAATACTTTAGCTAGAGCGTCTGGGTCACTACTAGGATTTGCAAAGAGAATAGGTTCTAAACCGGCACTCATGAAGATTTACAATGCTAAGTGTCTCACAATGGTCACATATGGGAGTGATATATGGGGTTATATGGAGACAGGTGAAATACAGAAAGCAGAAAATGATTTTTTTCGTAGGCTGCTATCGCTCCCAGCCTCCACTCCTATTCATAACCTTCATGAGGACCTAGGTGCCGGATATGTTTCAGACCAGATTGCGGTTGCCCCATTACTATGCTGGTTAAGAATCTGGGCACCGAGACCACCAAACCTGAATCAGCTGATCATCCAGGATTGTGTGTCTTTAGATAGAGGATCTGATATTCCTCGGATTCGCTATATTAAGACACAACTGGATTTAATGGGCTGTTCTGATTTATTTTCTAAACCTGGAGCTCTTAGCAAACCAGCTATTAGAGACCTGAAGACCCAGTTCCTAAACAGGGTAATATCAGCAAGAGAGGAGGCGGAACTAGTAAAACCCTCGGTGAGTTTCGTCATGTTGAGTTTGAGTAGAAAAATACAGCCATACCTAACTTACATAAACAAACCCTATCACCTGTTTGTGTTAACTAGGTTCAAGTATAATATGCTCCCGTGGCTGCTGTCATTCCCAAAAGGCTTTTTGAAAGAGGGGTCTCTCTGTCATTGCCCCTGTGATAACTTTTCAGAGCAGAATACCCTCCACATGATTTTTTTCTGTGATTTTTATGTAACATTGCGTAGAATTTTATTTTGCCATTGTTAAGAGGGGCTAACTGTGTGCAAGTCAGACAAGCATTAGCCTATTTGCAAATGCTCGGCTCCCCGCTCGTGTGCTTTGGGGTTGCTAGATGCAGGTTGTATGACAATTCATCGTGAACTTTCATTTAGCGCACGTTTACAGCGCGTCATTTACATCGCAACGGTGCTTACATCGCTATAGTTTGCATCGCACGTTGTTGCGACGCTAATGCGGGCATATCATTGGATAGCGTGTCACATCGCAGCGGTCACATCGCGCGACATGACCACGCGATGTTTGTGCCAGGTTTAAAATCTCCTCGCTGCTCCTGGGTGGCCTCAAGGAGCCTGCACTTTGCTCCCCTGACCCCTGCAGAGCAGAGTGGCCTGCACAACATTGCAGCTTTGTGCTGCGGCCCACACCCGATGCTGCGAGAATGAGGCAAAAATCAGCGAATGACACTTGCGACCTGGGCTGGAGCTTGCCACCATCACTATGACGGCCAGAGGAGAGGTCTCTGGACCGACCTGATCTTGCCGGGCATCATGTTCCTACACAGAGGTACAGGGCGCTCGCCCGTCAAACCGCGCAGAGGGCTTTGCTCCCCACCCTTACCCCTTTTACCCTGTATCACTGCCTTGGCCCCCACTGGGCCTCACTCCTTCCTGGGCACCACGTGGCTTCACTTATTTTCTCATCCATTCATCCATGCATCCATCCATTCTAAGGTACGTTCAGATTGATTCCAAGGTACATTCCAGTCTGCATTTTTTGCACAAAAGACCATTTCTGATTAATTGGAATGTACGTTCAGATTAATTTCAAGTTGATTAATTCCAAGGTACGTGATAGTCTTTTTACAAGAAAAAGCCCGTTTCTGTTAGGATACGTGCCATTCAGATTAATTCCAAGTTGATTAATTCCAAGGTACGTGACAGTCTTTTTACAAGGAAAAGCCCGTTTCTGTTAGGATACGTGCCAGTCTGCATTTTTTGCCGTTTTAAAAGCCCGTTTCTGTTAGGATACGTGCCAATCTGCATTTTTTGCCGTTTTAAAAGCCCGTTTCTGTTAGGATACGTGCCAGTCTGCATTTTTTGCCGTTTTAACAACACATGCCAGCACCCATACATGCATCCATCCCCCCCACCCAGCACCCATCCATGCATTCATCCACCCCCCACCCATCCATTCATCCATCCATTCTAAGGTACATTCAGATTCATTCCAAGGTAGGTGCCAGTTTGCATTTTTTGCACAAAAGTCAGTTTCTGATCAATTGTAAGGTACGTTCAGATTAATTCCAACTTTATTAATTCCAAGGTACGTGACAGTCTGCCGTTTTAACATCGCATGCGTTGTAATTGCATGCGATGTTAATGGCATCGCGCCGTTGTAACATGCGTACTAAAAGCATGCGATGTGAACGACCATGCGATGTCAAAGTCGCGGTGCAATAGCACCGCGATGTTTTGACCCCAATGTGATGGGTGTTTCCCCTAGTTACATCACTGGGCCAATTAGGCAAAGAAAGAGACTCCAATTATAGTACAGTTTTCTCTTCTTCCTTTTTAAGTTTTTATGAAAAATGAGATTTTTAAATGTAAGTGCTTTTGTATGTGACAAACTTTTTAATGTATTTATGTGAAAGCCAAGGGTGTTTTTGGTTGGGGCGTACAGATGGTTGGCAAAGGGTCTTTTAAATCTGATCTATGTTCTCATGTTCGTAGCATTTACAATGTATAATTTATAATAAGTAGTTGTGATGTGAATTGTGCTTTGGTGGTTTTAAATTTTAACCGAATAAAGAAACCTTGACCGCTGAGACCCTAGGTGTGTAAACAAACCCGAACCAAAGAAAAATAGGACAAGGTGAAATTAAACGTCAGCATAAGAGGTAAATTGGTTAATACAAGTAAGAGGCAGCAGTTTAAATTACAGGCAATCACGGATATATAAATTCAATCATTGAATCAGCAAAAACGGAAATGTTATCTGTCTCTTTAATCTATTCGATGGCGTTTCGACCCTTTAAGAATGCCTGTGGTTGGCTGGAAATTGAAGCAAATATAAATCTTATAGATTCTCTGGAATACTTCCTGGTAGGAGGAGATACCTATAGAGGGCGGCAGTACCTTGAAATCCATTGGAAGTGAACTAACTAGTAAATCCAAAAAGGGGCATTTTCTGGGTGAAGGGCTAAGTGCTATGCAAAAGTCCCTGAAGGAACATGGATCGCTCCTATTGTCATGGATGTTTCAAAGCTCTAAAAAATCTCCAAAATGTGCTTGCTCAGCTTTAAGACCAGCCTATCCTGCTAATTTTCTGCAATGAAGGTGTTTTCCGTACTGTAGCTAACATTTTTATGAGCAATCCAGTAGAATTTGATGATCTTTATCCAATGATGAGCATTTTCTACATGACAGAATTTGTGTTACGGTTATCAGGCAGTTATGTCAGAGGATGTGGCATAGGTGATGTAATTATTTAGGCTGAAATCTTTGGAGGCAAAACTGTCCAGTCAGTATTGATTGAGTATTGAGCAGCGTATTGAGCAGAACTCATTGTGTAAGTTTGTTACAAGGTATGCTCATCAAATCTGAGGCTATAGAAACATAGTGCTGCTGGAATGCTTTCTGGGACAAGAATGACAAATTATGTTTTGCATATCTTATCTAAGATTGTCACATTTGACAATCTTTGGTACAGTGAGTTCAGGAGATCAGTCCCACTAAGTGACCTTCCACTGACATCATATTTGTGCATGAACACATTAAAAGATTGTTCTACTTGATCAGAAGATATGTAAATGTTTTGGAGAAAGATCCATGTGAATTTGGTTGGTAAGATATTGATGGAGTGCAAAAACCTACACAATTTCTAAAGCAATGGCAGACCTGGGACATGTTTTAAGAGGATTCTCAAGTGGGTGGCAAAATAAGTGCTGCAGGCCAACTAGTTGCTAATACCACCACTGGGTTTGGACTCCCAGCAGTAAGGCCAAGCCTCTCTAAAGAACAAAACTGCACAACTGCCAGTACTGCTAAATCACTTACACTCTCAGTTGTGGGAAACCATATTGAAAATCCAACAATATGTACCTTGGGCTTCTTTTTCTGCCTAGAAATAATCTTTTTATTTTAATTTTATTTTTCACGTAAAAAAATTAAACTTTTTTCAAAACTATCATCACAGTATTCACATTGTACCTCGTAACAAAATCTTATTTTGTACAAAATTCAAATATTCTACACTCTACATTTCCATACTCACTTCATACTCTCTATTTCTTTCATTCAACATTCAACAACCACACGCATCCTATAAATTACAATTTTCTAAACAAAACTTTTTAGTCATTATTTGAAACAACAGCCATAGTACATGATATAACAACACATGGATTAACAAATTCAATACAATTGGATTCTGGTTTTAAAAAATTTCTATAGCTGGAAATAAAACTGGTCCAGGCGTTTCGAACTCTGGATTGTTTTAGAGTTCTCATCAGGACCACACAGTTGTAAAACGGAAAAAAAAGTATCTTATGTAAACTTCAAAATGCCCACTGGTACCTCTTTGTGCTTAGTGGCTCTTTACCAAGACACTTACCTCTAAGCTATTTTAATCAATACGACCCGAGGATGTGAACTAAATCAAGAAAACAAAGAACAAATCATATACAACCCCTAATCACTTGTGACAACCTAAGTCGAGCTCATTAACTTACGTCAGAAATTCGGACGAGGCACCCGTCTGTCATGCACTGTTTGTTGCAAAGGTCGGCATGCCTGTGAATAGCAAGACCTACTGTTAACTGGGGAACACTGTATTTCCGTTTACAAGTGGATTGTAAATCTCCAAATGTTCACTTACTTCAGAGGTAGCCAACTGCTGTAAGTTGATGAGCTCGACTTAGGTTGTCATAAGTGATTAGGGGTTGTATATGATTTATAGAGGCATGACAATCCACGCTTTGTTCTTTGTTTTCTTGATTTCAGGTATAATATATGCAGGGTAGGTGTTCCCCCACACAAAAAGGTTGTAGAAGTGGTGCAGTGAACTATGTGAGATTTCACTACGCCACTTTTTAGGACGCCACTGCATTAAAATCTTACACATACCTCACAGCAGGCATAAGACTGACGCAGGCCCCTTTAACATGCACTTACCCATGTGCAATGACCAATTGCTGCAGTAGCGTCACTTTTGCGACACACTCTAGCAATGAGTCATTACTGTGCCTACAGATATATCAGAAATACAGACATATCTGTAAAAAGGGTGCACTGAAAAGTGTTGCATCGCTGTTTTCATGCAACAATGCAACACTTTTCATAAATGAGGCCACAACATTTTGGGAAAGAATAGTCCGGTCCTTTAGTAACCAGCTGGTACAGGAGTAGTTGAAAGACAATACCACATACTTTGAATTACCCAGAGATTAAGCATTGGGAACATGAACTCTCATAAAAGTCATTTTATAGGAAGCTGTAATCAGTTGACTCATAACTGAGAAAACAAATGCTTTTTCACGAACGAACCACCCAAGGTTTCTATTATGTATAAAATTAATATGTAACATACATACATTACATAATCCGCCATTAGGGTACATTATTAAAAATCTATTAGCGTGTACCCCATCACTGTTCTTCAACCTCAGGTACCGAAGATGCGTAAGAAGTAAAAGGCACCACTGAAGTCTTGCAAAGACCATTGGCATTGCAGGTATTAAACTACACACTGCACTTCATACATAATGATAAAGCACAAGGAAGGCATTGCTGATCTAGAATAGATTGTCCTTTAGGGGGATTAAAAAGCATCAGTGGACTTCAGACCATGAAAAATGCCATTCACAGTACACCTTCTGGCATCTACATTTTTAAAGAGGCCCTCTTAGAGCAAGACAATATGATGGCAGTTAAATGTTTGCGATCATTGAACCACTGTCATTTCAAAGGCGTGCATGCAGTTCTGAAAGCAGTTAATGGTTGTAACGATTGTGACATGCACTGGTCTGTTGAAAGATGTTAAGTCTTCAAACTTAGAGCTGACACTGCTGAATATGTGTTGCACTTTCATCTCTGTTATAAGACAAATCTGGGTGCTATTCCATGTCCATGTGATGTAAGAAAAGGCCAAACGATGACGCATGTTTTTGTAACTTTTATGAAATGTATACTAGGCAGTTTTTAATCTGATTATTAAAAAATAGTGCAATAATACCAGGCAGTCTAGAAATGCATTACATTTGTTCTGCAATTATTTGATGAACAAGCTAGTTTACATGTAGGTTCTTTTCTGAGACATGCTGTAAAGGCAGGAGGCACTATGTTGTTTTAACTTCGTGTTAGTTTTGTATGAACTTTTTACCTGTTTTAGGCACAGTTTTTATACATTTTTATATATCCCTTTTATGGGCTAAATGTCGCCCGAATAAAGTTATTGAATTTGAATTTAAAAGTCTTCCAATCATTTTGGAAAATGTAACAAGTTAAAGGTGACTGTTTCACGTTCAGTTAATATAAGACCGCTTTAGAAAATAAAAAAAACATGATTTTCTAGACAAAAAAAATTGTTTGGATGCATCGCATTCCTGCCCCTCAATGTAAGTAAGAAGTTGTCCGTGCAAACCATTCTTGTGGCTGCAAGTCATGCAAAATTGCATAATGCATAATTTCACAAATGTTTGTTTAATTGGTAGCTCAAAACGTTTGTAAATTTCGACAGCAAAATAAAAAATGTGCCTAGGAGTTCTATGAATGGGATAACTCTGCTGCCAACCTGCACCACCCATGAGTTTTCACTCAATAGCGTTGAGAGAAGCACTGAGGTATATTATGTGAGACTGAGGGGCATATGTATGAGAATGTGGCATAGCACAGCAAATCACCTTGCTGTGCTGTGCTATATTACAGGGAAAAGGTAGAAATGTTCCACATTTAAAAGAATACGACGCATGTCGGTCCTTGTCCCTGTTTTGGCTGCTTAGCACCAACACAGGCACCCTTGCAGCATGGTACAAGAGTGGCTGTGTTGCATGCAGGATTGGTTTTGTGCAGGAAGGGGTGCCTTCCTGCTAAAAAACAATCCTGAGAGGCAAATTTCTCTTTCAATGAGGTATGCATTCAGCTGCACACATAGAAAGAGAAAGTAATGAGGAGAAATAAATATATTTGAACTCAGTACACCGCACCTGAGATGGTGTATCTATTTGGTGCATTTTCAGGTTTACCAGTTCTGGTAAACCTGGGAATGTGTCAAACTCCATGGGAGTTGCATGGGAACAACAATGCAATGCCCATGGAATGACTCCCTGGCCCAGCATAAGGCAACCCACCGATTTGTACTGCTTTACTTTATTCAAGATTTGAGAAGCCACTCAGGGCCATGCAAGGTGGCCTTGCATGGCTTCATTAATCTCATTTCTTTGTTGTGCCGCTCTTACACCACGTTGCATGGTGCAAGTGCGATGCAACTCGGCTCATAACTATGCTCCTGAGTGTCTCTTTTCCTGCCAGCTTCATGTAAATGTTTCAGTTCTCTGTAGCCACTGGGCAACTACCATGTCTGAGCAGTAGTCCTTTTCTTGTATATTCCTATGCCACAAACTGCCTTGCACACACAGATTCTTCTTATCTCAATATCTCATCTATGTAGTTGCTGCTTGGTACTCCTTAGGGCTAAGCAGATATCAGGCACTTGCAAGGAGTGCTATTCTTACATGTATCTTAATAACGTTTTTCTATTCTTTATTGACACTTTTTCGAGCGGTAAAACACAAATTGATCCCCTCGCACAATGTGAAGAGGTGCCACTGAGTCTCCCATATATCACAGATATTCATTGGGCTGAATGGGGGTGCCCCTAATGGGATGGGACCCATTGAAAGGTCACACCCAGCACTGCAGGGGCTACAGATTCTCCTGACTTCTGTGTTCTAAAGAAGCACATCACCAATATTAGATGATGCTTGGATGTCCACATATAGATGTAGTTTTGGTAGATTCAATGAAGTTTAATAAAGGTTATAGTATCAGTCTTACACACAGCAACATGTCATGAGCTATATTGTTTCACTCGGGCGGTGCAGGTAAAAGCAGTGGGGTGGGGTGGGGAGGTGAGAGTCAACAGACAGCAAGGGAAAATAAAATAAAAAGAGAAGACAACCTCTTACCTTGTGCTCTCCACATTGCAGACTTGGCAAGCGCAAGGTAAGTGGTTTTCTTTTATTTAATTTTATTTCCCTTGTCATCGTCAGTCGACTCTACCCCGCCCGACTGCTATTACCTGCACCGGCCATCACTGCTTAGACTTTTAAACAAGTGGTCTTCTTCTGGAAAAGTAGACCAAATTATATCCATGATGACATCTCACATTCTTCAGGAGACTGACATTGTGACCCAAGGCAGCACAGAGACCTAGGATGAAACAGGATGGAGGCACATTGAAATGGTAACCCATATTATAGTGGGCTAGTGAGTCACTGATGAGCACAATTTATAGACACTGATGGAAGTGATTCATTGAAGTTATTAGGTCACTGAAAATAGTAAGCTGCTAATAGTGCCAGCTACTACAAATAATAATACATCTTTGCTAACGTTTAATCATTAACTGATTATGCTCTCGTGATAATTATACTGAAATATTGATGCCAGGATAACAATGACCAACGGATGACTTTGAACAAATGTAGTAATGATTCAGATCCACTGTAATGCTGAACTAATGAAAACATCGACCTGAAAGTGCTATTGAGCACTGATAATACTGAGCGGCTGAAAATAAATAATACGCCACTGGCACTACTAAATAATTGATGCCAGCTATTAATAATACTGAACGACTTAAGACACATAACCACTGATGACATAAATGTAATTATAGTTCATTGCTGCTGACAATACTAAATACACAACTGATAATATGGACCCAATAATGACACTGAGGAGCTTATACCTCTGGCACCACTAAAGAACATAATCAGAATTTCAGTGCATTCCCTGACCAATAAGAAAGAGGCACAATTTTTACTGATTCACTAATACTCATCTTCTTCCACACTTAATGCCTGTTATTTAGTGTTCTGTGTCAATGATCATGGCGTCTGCAAATTAATTGAACTATACATAATGCTCATCATGGATAAAATCAAGCCAAAATAAGTAGGGGTGGGCAGAGCACTCCAAAAAGCCAGCCACCCCAGCTCCCTGGTCTGGTCCCTGCTTCTAAAATAAGTCGAGTCGGGGAGAGCCTCCCCGGGCCCCGGTGGACACCCATCCCCAGCGCCCAGACCCTCGGCTGGCTTGTAGGACGGGGGTTTCCGCACACTGGGTCCCTGGGACAGATCATGAGCCCCGGGCCCGGTCCCAGCTTCTGAACCCTAGCCAGGCTAGGGACAGCCTCCCCGGGCCCCGGTGGACCCCCGTCGTGAGCTCCCAGACATTGGCTAGCTTGCAGGATTGGGGCTCCCGCACCATGGGACCCTGGGACGCAATAAGAGCCCCGGTCCCGGTCCCAGCTTCCGAACCCTAGCCCGGCCGGGGAGAGCCTCCCTGGGCCCCGGTGGAACCCCGTCCCCAGTACTCGGACCCTTGGCTGGCTTGCAGTACAGGACCTGGGGCTCTTGCTCCATCCCAGGGTGCAGGAGACCCCATCCTGCAAGCCATCCAAGGGTCCGGGCACTGGGGACAGGGGTCCACCAGGGCCCGGTGAGGCTCTCCCCAGCCTGGCTTGGGTTCAGAAGCTGGGACTGGGCCCGAGGCTCATGCTCCTTCCCAGGGTGCTGGAGCCCCCTGTCCTGCAAGCAAGCTGAGGGTCCGGGCACTGGAGACAAGGGCCCACCGGGGCCCGAGGAGGCTCACCCCGGTCTGGCTAGGGTTCAGAATCCTGTACTGAACCCAGGGCTCATGCTCTGTCTGGCGGGCCCTGGGGTGTGGGAGCCCCCATCCCACAAGCCAGATGAGGGCCCAGGTGCTGGGGACTGGGGGTCCACCAGGCCCGGGGAGGCTTTGCCCAGCCTGACTAGGGTACGGGAGCTGGGACCAGGCCCGGGGCTCATGCTCCTTCCCAGGGTGCGGGTGCCCCCATCCTGTAAGCCAGCTGAGGGTCCGAGTACTGGGGACAGGGGTCCACCGGGGCACGGGGAGGCTCTACCCTGCCTTGCTAGGGTTCAGAAGCTGGGACCGGGCCCGGGGCTCATGCTCTTTCCCAGGATCCCAGGGTATGGGAGCCCCCATCTTGCAAGCCATCTGAGGGTCCGGGTGCTGGGGACGGGGTTCCACCAGTGCCCAGGGAGGCTCTACCCAGCCTTGCTATGGTTCAGAAGCTGGGACAGGCCTGGGCCTGCACTGTACCAGGGTCCCATGGTATGGGAGCACCCTGTTCTGCAAGCCAGCCGTGGGGACGGGGGTCCACTGGGGCCTGGGGAGGCTCTCCCCAGCCTGGCTAGGGTTTAGAAGCCTGGACCGGACCCGGGGCTCGTGCTCTGTCTGGCGGGCCCTGGGGTGCAAGTGTCCCCCATCCTGCATCCTGCATCCAGCTGAGATTCCAGGGGCTGGTGAAAGGGGTCCTCCGGGGCCCATGGATTAGGTCGGGTGCTGGGACTGGCCCCAGGGATTAAACTCAGTCTGGCAGGCCCCGGGTTATGGGAGCCCCCTGTCCAGCAAGCCAGTCGAGGGTCCCGGCACTGGGGGCCAGGGTCCACTGGGGCCCGGGGAGGCTCTCCCTGACCTGGCTGCTTTCAGAAGAAGGGACCGGGCCTGGGAGTATGGGTGGCTGGCTTCATCCGCTCCGCTGTCTCTGCCTACCCCTATAAGGCCCTGTGGTGCAGAATCCCCCGTCCTGCGGCCTGGCGAGGGTCCGGGTGCCCATGACAAGGTCCATCAGGCCAGGGGAGGCTCCCCCGACCTCTTTGGGATCAGAAGCAGGGACTGGGACAGGTGGGGGACTGTTGGCTAAATCCTTTCCGCTGCGTAGTAGGAGTTTGGTTAGGGCTTGGCGGAATTGGAGTAACGCCTCTACGCAGAATGATTGAAAAAAATGTGTGGAAAACAAGCACACTTCCTGAGGGTCCATGTGCCCGAAACAGGGGTCCCTTGTTCCCAGCAGGCTCTCCAATCTCCCAGGCCTGGCTTGGTTGATAAGCAGGGACCGGCCCCGGGGCCTGGGTTTCGGTCAGGGCCTGGGGTGTGGGAGCCCCCATCCTGCGGCTTGCCAAGGGTCCATCTGTCCGGGACAAGGGTCTCTGGTGCAGAGCCCTGGAGCCCTGCAAGAGCAGGTGGGAGCCCTACTGCTAGGGCTCGGCTCGCGTGGGCAGATGGGCATCCTTTCGGTCCCGGCCATCTGGTTGCACGTTTCCCCTCGGCCATCTGGTCGCACGCAATGCTTTCCAATGGAGCGACTAGTTGCCTGGGCTGCCCTGGAAGTCCCGATTAGTGCTCATTTGCCTCCCCGATCCCAGCCAGGGCTCCAGGAGGTCAGGTGTGTCCACCCCTAAGGTCTGCTTAGTCTCTGTGTGCCCCAGAAAGAGGAGTAGCCTTCCTCTGGATTACTAGGGGCAGGGTATGCCCGGACACCACTCCCGGGCAGGCAGTTCCGAGCCGGGGACCAGATAGGCTGGGCCTGGCCAACACCTCCCAGGTGTCCGGGGCTCCTTCTCCCGGCCCACAGCGTGGCAAAGTGCCAGGGACGGGCTCCATCGGTCCCAGGCAGTCCTCCCCCAGGCGTGCAGGCCCCTAAAGCTCTCGCAGGCCTCCTCGTGCCTGAGGCCCAGCCAGGGTCTCAGAGCCCCCCAGGAATCGGAGCCCCTGAGCCCTTCAAGGGCAGGTGGGAGCCCAACCGTGAAGGCTCGGGTGGGCAGATGGAAAGCCTTTCGGTCCCAGCCATCTGGTCACACCTTTCCCCTCGAGCATCTGGTCACAAATGGGGCGACCAGATGGCTGGGCTGCCCTGGAAGTCCTGACGAGGGCTCATTTGCCTCCCTGATCCCTGCCAGGACTCCATGAGGTTGAGGGCCTCCGTGCCTAGGGCCCCCTCCGTCACTTCATGCGCACAGGTTACCATGAAGGGGGGTAGCTTTCCTCCGGATTACTAGAGGCAGGGTATGCCGGAACACCCCACCCGGGCTGGCGGTTCTTTGCCAGTGACCAGATGGGCTATACCCGAACAACACCTCTCTTCCATTGTGGGGCTTCCCTCCTCTGGCCACGGCGTGGCAAAGTGCCTGGGATGGGCTCCATGGGTCCTGGGCAGTCCTCCCCCGGGCATCCTGGCCCGAGAGCTCCGGAGGTCCTCCCTGTGCTGGATGCCCAGTCAGTGTCTCTGAGCCCCCCGGGAAATGGAGCCTGGGGGGCTCGGGTGGGCAGATGGGAGTCCTTTCGGTCCCAGCCATCTGGTCGCACCTTGCCCCTTGGGCATCTGGTCACACACAATGCTTTCCAATGGGTCAACCAAATGGCTGGGCTGCCCTAGAACTCCCGATGAGGGCTCATTTGCCTCCCCGATCCCAGCCAGGGCTCCAGGAGGTCGGGCACTTCTACGCATAGGGTTCCCTGAGTCTTGAGGTGCGCACAGGTTACCAGAAAGGGGGTAGCCTTCCTTTGGATTACTAGGGACAGGGTACTCCAGAACCCCTCTAGTCCACGTGGTCCTCTGCAAGCAGCTGGATGGCCCAGGATGCTGCCCCAGCCTGGGTTTCATCCCCGGGCCTGCCGCTTGGCAGGCTGCTGCGGATTGGATCCTGTGGGCACGGGAGCCAACCCCTGCTTGGCTGGGTTCAGGATCTCCCAGGGACCCTGGGGAGGGTGGCCTCCCAACCCTGGGCTCTGTCCTCGGACCTGCTGCATGGCAGGGTGCCTGAGATGGTGTCCTGTGGGCTGGGGAGGCTTCCTCTGCGCCCGGGAGCCCTGGCTGGGTCCATGGGCCCAGCCAGGCCGTAGGTTGGGTGCTCCAGCCCTGGGCCCCGTCCCCCGGCCTGCCGCTCTGCCAAAGGCCCGGGACGGGGTTCTTTTGTGCCTGGGGAGCCTCCCGTTGCTTGGTTGGATTCAGGGGCTCTTTGGGGCCCTGGGGAGGATGGCCTCCCCACCCCAGGCTCTGTCCTCAGTCCTGTCTCATGGCAGGGTGCCCAGGATGGTGTCTGGCTGGCCTGGGGAGGCTTCCCCTGCGCCTCTGGGCATGGATGCCCCAGCTGGGTCCAGGGGCCCTGCCGGCCCTGGGTCAGGTGCTCCAGCCCTGGGCCCCGTCCCCCGGCCTTTCGCTCTGCCAAAGGCCCGGGACGGGGGTCCATCAGTCCCGTGCAGGCCCTCCCTGCTTGTCAAGGTGTTTTCGGGCCCCGAGTCGGAGGGCCCATCGGGTCCCCCTTGCAGCCTCCATGGCTGGGGCCCAGATGGGTCCCTGGGCCTCCAGTCCCCCATGCGCCAGCGCCCGCTCACTCTTTTGTTGGGGCACACAGAACCCAGATGGCTTCCCTTTCCAGCCTGGCCATCTGGTCACACCTTACCCCTCGGCCATCTGGTGGGACCTATCCACTCGGCCATCTGGTCGCACACAATGCTTTACTATGCAGTGACCAGATGGCCGGGCGTCCCTGGAAGTCCCGATAATGGTTCATTTCTCTCCGCGATCCCAGCGAGGGCTTCAGGAGGTCGGGTACTTTTGTGCCTTGGGTCACCTCTGTCACCTCGTGTGCACGGATTACAAGAAAGGGGGGTGGTTTTCCTCTGGATTACTAGGGAGAGGGTTAGTCAGAACTCTGTGAGGTCTGGCGATTCTGAAATAGGGGAAGGTCGAACCCCCAGGGGCCCAGGTCTGCACCTGCCTCTCAGACCCTTCCCGATGGACCTTTCCTCTGAGCCTGCTCGCCCTGGGAGAAGGAAGGGACGTGAAGCCGGCATCCACGCACAGGGTGGCCTACCAGGGGTGGCCCCGGCCATACTCCGATCGATTGGGCACTCTCGTTCCGTTTAGGGATGGACTGCTTGGCCAGCTTCGGCTGTTGTTTCAAGCAAAAAAATTCCACCCCACATGGACCGTCCGACTCGAGGGCCAGCTGCCTGGCGGGAGGCCCTTCACACTACCCAGCAGAGCGAAGTCTCAGCGGCCCGGCTGCTCCTGCCCCCAGTGGTCTGACCCAAGCGGAAGGGGTCAGGTGGCTCCAGGCCCTCGTATGCTGCTGCCCAGCGGGTCCTTGGGCCCCCCACACATTGCCATCACCCCTCTCTGCCCAGCCCCTTTCCACAGCAGCTCGGAACAACCCTTCAAGACGGGTGCCACCATTGTCAACCTCCGACACCCCATCTTCCTACTCAGGCTGCCCCTCCATCCACCTCTCCCTTCCGGGGGAGATGGCTGGGCCAACCGGTGCCCATGCAACCGCATTTCTCCACACCCCTCCAGCAAACCCTCTCGCCCAGGTGGGTTGGCTCCTTCCCCTGGCAGGCTCCCACAAGGCAGGGGTGTGCAGGGTGTGCAAAGGTTGCTGGTCGGGGACATAGGCGCGCTTCCCCACCCCGTCAGCAGGTGCTGCTACCTGGTTGATCCTGCCAGTAGCATATGCGTGTCTCAAAGATTGAGCCATGCATGTGTAAGTACACACGGCTAGTACAGTGAAACTGCGAATGGCACATTAAATCAGTTATGGTTCCTTTGATCACTCCATCTGTTACTTGGATAACTGGTAATTCTAGAGCTAATACATGCCGATGAGCGCTGACCTCCCGGGATGAGTGCATTTATCAGACCAAGACCAATCTGGGATCGCCTGGCCGCTTTGGTGACTCTAGATAACCTCGGACCGATCGCATGTCACCGTGACCGCGACAATATATTCGTATGTCTACCCTATCAACTTTCGATGGTACTTTGTGTGCCTGCCATGGTGACTATGGGTAACGGGGAATCAGGGTTCCATTCCATAGAGTGAGCCTGAGAAATGGCTACCACATCCAAGGAAGGCAGCAGACGCGCAAATTACCAACTCCCGACTCGGGGTGGTAGTGACGAAAGATAACAATACAGGACTCTTTCGAGGCCCTGTAATTGGAATAAGTACACCTTAAATCATTTAACGAGAATCCATTGGAGGGCAAGTCTGGTGCCAGCAGCTGCGGGAATTCCAGCTCCAATAGCGTACATTAAAGTTGCTGCAGCTAAAAAGCTCGTAGCTGGATCTTGGGATTGAGCTGGCGGTCTGCTGCGAGGTGAGCTACACCCTATCCCAGCCCCTGCCTTTCGGCACCCAATTGATGCTATTGACTGAGTGTCCTGAGGGTGCAAAGCGTTTAATCTGAAAAAATGAGAGAGTTCAAAGCAGGCAGGTCGCCTAAATACTTCAGCTAGGAATAATGGCATAGGAATGGGGGTGGGGTCGCACACTACTCACACACCGGCGGTGTCGCCCCTAAGGACTCTGGTCAATGTAGTAAAGTGTTCGCGATGCATCATCTTTCGATCTTCTGCTATCTTCGCTGTCTTCGCCATCCCTGGACACGTGTTTCGGGGTATTACCCCTCATCAGCAGGGATAGGCCGTGTACTGGGGTTGCCGATGGCTGCCAATATCTGCCAGGTATAGTACCACTCAGGCGCGTAGGTGCGGGATCCCAGGCTCGTCAGCCCGCTGCTCAAGGGAGCTTTAAAGTTACAAATGGGGGTGGGGTCGCACACTACTCACACACCGGCGGTGTCGCCCCTAAGGACTCTGGTCAATGTAGTAAAGTGTTCGCGATGCATCATCTTTCGATCTTCTGCTCTCTTCGCTGTCTTCGCCATCCCTGGACACGTGTTTCGGGGTATTACCCCTCATCAGCAGGGATAGGCCGTGTACTGGGGTTGCCGATGGCTGCCAATATCTGCCAGGTATAGTACCACTCAGGCGCGTAGGTGCGGGATCCCAGGCTCGTCAGCCCGCTGCTCAAGGGAGCTTTAAAGTTACAAATGGGGGTGGGGTCGCACACTACTCACACACCGGCGGTGTCGCCCCTAAGGACTCTGGTCAATGTAGTAAAGTGTTCGCGATGCATCATCTTTCGATCTTCTGCTATCTTTGCTGTCTTCGCCATCCCTGGACACGTGTTTCGGGGTATTACCCCTCATCAGCAGGGATAGGCCGTGTACTGGGGTTGCCGATGGCTGCCTGAGTGGTACTATACCCGGCAGATATTGGCAGCCATCGGCAACCCCAGTACACGGCCTATCCCTGCTGATGAGGGGTAATACCCCGAAACATGTGTCCAGGGATGGAGAAGACAGCGAAGATAGCAGAAGATCGAAAGATGATGCATCGCGAACACTTTACTACATTGACCAGAGTCCTTAGGGGCGACACCGCCGGTGTGTGAGTAGTGTGCGACCCCACCCCCATTTATAATGGCATAGGACTCCGGTTCTATTTTATTGGTTTTCAGGACTGGGGCCATGATTAAGAGGGACGGCCGAGGGCATTTTTATTGTGCGGCTAGAGGTAAAATGTTTGGCCTGGCGCAATACGAACCAAAGCGTAAGCATTTGCCAAGAATGTTGTCATTAATCAAGAATGAAAGTCGGAGCTTCGAAGAGGATCAGATACCATCGTAGTTCCGACCATAAACAATGCCGACTAGTGATTCGACTGTGTTATTCTCATGACCCGCCAAGCAGCTTCCGGTAAATCAAAGTCTTGGGTTCCGGGGGTAGTATGGTTGCAAAGCTGAAACTTAAAGGAATTGACAGAAGGGCACCACCAGGAGTGGAGCCTGTGGCTTAATTTGACACAACATGGGAAACCTCACCTGTTCTGGACATGGAAAGGATTGACAGATTGATAGCTCTTTCTTGATTCTGTGGGTGGTGGTGCATGGCCCTTCTTAGTTGGTGGAGTGATTTGTCTGGTAAATTCCGATAGCAAACGAGACTCCTCCATGCTAACTAGTAACACGACCCTCAGCGGTGGACGTCCAACTCCTTAGAGGGACAAGTGGCATTCAGCCCACGAGATCAAGCAATAACAGGTTTGTGATGCCCTTAGATGTCCGGGGCCACACGTGCGCTACACTGAACAGATAAGCATGTGTCTACCCTTCACCGACAGGTGCTGGTAACCCCGGAATTGGGGATTGCAATAATTTCCCATGAACGAGGAATTCCCAGTAAGTGCAGGTCATAAGCTCGCGTTGATTAAGTCCCTGCCCGTCGCTACTACCGATTGGATGGTTTAGTGAGGTCCTCGGAACAGCCCCGCCAGGGTCGGCAAAGGCCCTGGCGGAGCGCCGAGAAGACTATCAAACTTGACTATCAAGAGGAAGTAAAATTCGTAACAAGGTTTCCATAGGTGAACCTGCGGAAGGATCATTAACGGCAGAGCGGCCCAAGCGACAGAAGGCGTCAGCCCAAAGCCCCCACCTGCCTACTGCAAGCACACACCATAGGCAAAGGGCCCGGCCCTGCCCTGGTGCGCCCCGGTTGCAGAGTGTTCCGTGGCCGCATGGGGCACTTGGGTGAGGACCCGGCCTTCGGCGGGCCTCTTTCACCTGGGAGGACCCGCCCGACACACGAGAGACTGGAGACTGGGGGTGGCCACTGTCCCGTGCCCTTACTGGGAGGGTCACTGTGGTAGGCCCTCCCAAGATGGAACTCACGCTCACCCGACATAACCCCTGTGGTGTGGGAAACCAAATGGCAGTGCATCATTGGGCTGGTACCATCTCCCCTCAAAAGGCCCTGCAGCTGGCTGGGCCCGCTGGCACCCACATCCTGGCCCCACCGAGATCTGGGTGACCGAGGAGTGGCCCTTCTTGTGCAGTAGGGGTTGAGGGCCTACGAGGGGACCCTGGCTCCTCTCGGTGAGAGGCGTGCAGGATGGGAAGCTGCCTGGCTCTTCTCTTCCGGTGCCTCCGACCCAGGCAAGGCTGGGGTGGGCTGAATGAAGCCAGCCTGCCAGCATGGCTCGGGCTGCCCGGCGATGGCCGACTGACGTACAGGTGGAGCGACCCTGTATCATTGCCAGGTACCCGGTTCAACCTGGTCCCGTGCAGCCGGGCAGAGGGATTTGAAGACTCGTGTAGTCCCTCCAAGTTACTCCGGGAGGGACCGGCGCTGCGGGGCTGCCTGCGCCTGTCGCACTGGGAGCCCCCTTCCTTGCCCCGTTGTACTCCCAGGCTGAGCACCTGGTAATGTTTTTTTCCTCCCAACGGTGCAGTCTGACTTCCAGAGGGGAAGCCTTGAACAGGGCACCCAAGCCGTCTCGCCATGCAGGCGGTGGACGTACAGAGTTGCCCTCCTCCCACCTCTCATGCACCAGCAGGTGAGTGAACATTTTTTGAAAAGTTGCATGTGAATCTTGGCGGTGGATAACTTGGCTTACGTGTTGATGAAGAATGCAGCTAGCTAGGACACATTGATCATCGACACTTTGAACTCACCTTGTGGCCCCGGGAGGAATCCGGAGGCCTATGCCTGGGCAGGGTGAAGCCAAAGGAAACCCTGCTGGAGGTCTGTAGCGGTCCTGACTTGCAAATCGGTTATCCGACCTGGGTATAGGGGCAAAAGGCTAATAGAACCATCTAGTAGCTGATTTCCATTAAAGTTTCCCTCAGGATAGCTGGTGCTCAGAGCCCCAGTTTTATCTGGTAAAGCGAATAATTAGAGGTCTTGGGGCTGAAACGATCTCAACCTATTCTCAATCTTTAAATGGTTAGGAAGCCTGGCTCGCTGGCGTGGAGCCGGGCATGGAATGCGAGTGCCTAGTGGGCCACTTTGGTAAGCAGAACTGGTGCTGCGGGATGAACTGAACGCCGGGTTAAGTCGCCCGATGCAGACGCTCATCAGACCCCAGAAAAGGTGTTGATATAGACAGCAGGATGGTGGCCATGGAAGTCGGAGTCCACTAAGGAGTGTGTTAAAAACTCATCTGCCGAATCAACTAGACCAGAAAATGGATGTCGCTGGAGCCTCGGGCCCATACCCGGCCGCCACCTGCACTGAGAGCTGCTGGGGATAAGCTGCGACGAGTAGGAGGCCTGCTGCAGTGCGCATGGAAGCCTGGGGCGAGGGCCCAGGTGGATACGCTGCATGTGCAGATCTTGGTGGTAGTAGCAAATATTCAAACAAGAACTTTGAAGGCCGAAGTGGAGAAGAGTTCCATGTGAACAGCAGTTGAACATGGTTCAGTCGGTCCTAAGATATGGGCAAGCGTTGTTGGGAAGGAACGGGCAATGACCTCCGTTGCCCTTGGCCAATCGAAAGGTAGTCAGGTTCAGATCCCCTAACCTGGAGTGGCAGAGGCGGGTGCCCTCGCGGAGTCCAGTGCAGCAACACAAACGATCCTGGAGAAGCCGGCGGGAGCCCTGGGGAGAGTTCTCTTTTCTTTGTGAAGGGCAGGGTGCCCTGGAATGGGTTCACCCCGAGTGGTCCTTGTAAATAGGGGAGAGATGGTGTAAATCTCGTGCCGGGCCCTACCCATATCCGCAGCAGGTCTCCAAGGTGAACAGCCTCTGGCATGTTGGAAAAAAGTAGGTAAGGGAAGTTGGTAAGTCAGATCCATAACTTTGGGATAAGGATCGGCTCTAAGGGCTGCATCGGTTGGGTTGCTGTGCACAGTGGGGCTGGGCGCGCACCGCTGCTGGACGAGGCACCTCCCTCCGGGGCGGCGGCGACTCTGGATGCGAGCCGGGCCCTTCGTGTGGATCACCCCAGCTGCGGTGGTCGCCTCTCCCCGTGCCCCATCCCCCAGGGCGCGTGCCAGCATTCTGCCTCAGCCGGCACCTAGCAGCTGACTTAGAACTGGTGCAGACCACGGGAATCTGACTGTTTAATTAAAACAAAGCATTGCAAAGGCCCGAGGCGGTGTTGACGCAATGTGATTTCTGCCCAGTGCTCTGTATCTCAAAGGGAAGAAATTTAATGAAGTGCGTGTAAATAGCGGGAGTAACTATGACTCTCTTAACCTATTCTCAGTTGTAGTGGCCTTTACCTCCCAGTGATCCCAACAGTAACTGCGTATGTAGGGCTAGACTCTCCGTGAGAAGTCTATAGAGACAGGCCAAACAAGGTTCAATCATGGCGAAGAGCGTGATAGTGAGGAATGGCGAAGCAAACAAACCCAATTCCAGATGGGGTAGTTCCTGGAGAATAAAAACCCTGTTAAGATGGAGTGGGGCAGTGCTGTCTTTTCCGGAATTCGTTAACCTCCTCTCCGAATTTGACAAACCAGCACCTGCCTCAAACAATGCAACAAGCAACAACGATCCAGATCACGATATAGGCCCTAGTTCACCCTCCATAGCAGAAGAAGACATAACAGTATACCTCAGCGCATCCATTGAGTTTGTGGCCTCCTCAGACAAGAATGACATTGGTACAACAAACTTCAAAAATCTTCCCAATGTGTACGAGGTCATCAAAAATGTAATAATAAAGAAAAGTGACCACACAAAACAAATCACTTATTGGAAATACCCAAACGAAAAGTATAAATGTGACTTGTGTGGAGACATATTGCGAACTTTTAAAGAAGTGAGAAAATATGTCTCCAACAAGCACAAAGGCTTCTATCTCAAAACGTATTGCTCAAAATATGACAAAGAAGCCGAATACCACAATATTGCATGCCATTATGCCAAATGTAAAGGAAGACCTCAAAAAGGAGAGCGGCCATTCTTGTGCAGCTTCTGTGACCTCAGATTTGGAACAAAGAATGGTGTTTCACAACATGCTTGGCATTCCAAGCAGCAAAACGTCAAAATTATGGTCACAGGAAAGAAATACTGCTATTAACAGAACTGGAGAAAGTGTATGAAAACAAGAGAAATTTTAATGCGCTGAGGGTTCCACATTTTGACGATAAAAACAGAAAACAAATTGCAGAAAAAAGAAGAGATAGAAGAGATAAGAGCAAAAAATTGGCAAGAGATGTACTGCAAGCATCAAATGTTTCTGAAAATTACTCTTGTGATGAACCAGAGGTTACAGTGGAAGTAACAACCGAAAAGCGCAGAGACTTCATCAATCGCGAATGTGTGCAGAAAATCAAGAACTTTGATGAGCTGGAAGTCAGAATCACAGAAATCGAGAAGTACACCCAAAACGTAGAGCAACACGATGCTGCTATGGATCTGATGGATGAGATAGTGACTTATATCTCAGAAAACACCACTGATATAAGCCCTGTACCAGCAAGTGAACCAGCAAATGGACTCAATAATGAGACTATTAACCCTGCTCAAAAGGAGCACCAGAATGTCTCAGTGGAAAACAAGTTAACAAAAAAAGACAAGACAAACGGAAGGCTTAATCGGACACACAAGAAAAATTATGCAAAAGCAAAAGGCAGCTATAAAGAATACTAGGCAATGTTTAAAAAAGACAAAAAGATAATTGCCAGGATTATCACTGATGGGGCAGAAGATGCCACTTGCCAAATTAGTGCTGATAACATTTTCCAATACTACAAAAGCTTAATTGAAAAAGAAAACAAAAAAGCCCTAAATTCATGCTGACTGATCGGATACCGGATGAGTGGCAAATTAGACATTTATGTAAAGAAATTACACTGCTCAAAATAACTAATGCCTTCGAGGACTCCGATTTAAAGAAAGCAATGGGGCCTGATAAGATTGGTCTGAATGACTTGAATAAAGTGCACAGCAGGCAACTAAGACTGCTGCTCAGAATTGTATTGTCTTGGTTATCGATGAGAAGAGTACCAGAAAGTATCAAAAAGAACCGGTCAATATTGATACCCAAGAATGTACCGATTAGAGAACTTTAAAAAAACAGTAATTGGCGTCCAATTACCATTGGTACTGCATTCATGAAGTTATTCACAATAATACTAACTAAAAGACCCATATTTTTTGTTGAATTGAATACGAGACAAAAAGGCTTCATGAAAATGAGAGGTTGCCTCGAGAATCTGCCTCCTCTGCAAAATATAATAAAAGGGGCACGA